>NW_028327172.1:66007972-67257972 GCF_987537825.1 Furipterus horrens
GTGATTGCTATAGTAACAAGTCAAGGAGACATTGTCACTTGTATGAGGCAGTGTAATGGACTTAAAGGCTCAGGCATTAGGTAAATCTGGGTTCAAATCTTTTCCTAGTTACTTTCTAGCCTGTGATGCAGACAAGGTCCTTAACTTCTCCTCACCTCTGTTTGGTGGATATGACAGGTCACCTGTTTTGAAGGATTGCTGTAAGTATTGAGAGGAAATACAAAGTGATTAGCACCAGGTCTAACACCCAATAAATTCTGGCTATTATTCATAAAGGAATTGTAGAATCTTAAAATTGCATGGGACTTTATATATTCACCCTCATGCTCACCGAAGGAGCTACTTTTATTGCTTATCTGACAGAGTATCATTCAATTTCAAAGTTTTAACACTAAGGAACAGGGAACTCAATGCTTTGAAAGTGACCTATTTAATTGTTGAATATTTTTATTGGTTTCTTTATAATAAGTCTAAAGATGGACTTCCTGTTAAAGATATTTTCATATGTCTGTTTCTTTAAAGTTCACAAAGCACTTCTGACACATTATCTCATTTCATGCAACAACTCTAAGGGAGATATGGTCCATTCATTTACTCATTCATTCATTCATTCAATATTTATTGAGTACCTCCTCTGTGACAGGTACTGATAGAAGTGCCGGGAGTTGTGGTTTCATAACAGAGGAAAGAACCACATCACAGGAGGCTTATAATTACACACTTTCATACAGTGGAGGCAGAATTGGCATCAATATCTTTAGACTCGTATTTTAGTGTACTTCCACCAATATTTTTATAACATTATTTTATAATGTTATTAGTTTCTGATAGATGAGGAAGTGCATCCCAGATTCCTTCACAATGTCTCCCACATTCTCTCACTCTCTCTTTTTTTAATTAATAAGCTTTATTTTTAAACTCATAGAAAAAGTGAGTGAAAAGTACAGAGGCTTCCCATACCACCTTTCTCCACACAAACACCACCACCCCCTCTATTAATATCTTTCACCAGAATGGTACCTTTATTATAACTGATGAACCTACTGTGACACATCATTATCACCCAAAGACCATTACATTAGGGGTCATGCTGGGTGTTGTATATTATATGAATTTGGACAAATGTATAATCACATGTATCCACCTTTACATATTGTACATTTCACTGCTGTAAAAATCTTCTGATTCTGCTTATTCATCCCTACCTTTTCCCTAACTTTTAACAACTATTAATTATTTTAAATATATTTTATTGATTATGCTGTTACAGTAGTTCCAATTTTTTTCCCTTTGTTCCCCTCTGCCCAGTATCCCTGTTCCCTCCAGCAATCACACTCCCCTTAGTTCATGTCCATGGGTCATGCATATAAATTCTTTGGCTTCATCCTTTCCTATATTATTCTTAATTTCTCCCTTTCTATTTTGCACCAACTAATTATGCTTCTTAATCCCTGCACCATTTCCCCATTTCTCCCCCTTCCCAATTCCAGCTGATAACTCTCCAAATGATGTCCATACCTATGATTCTGTTCCTATTCTGGTTTGCTAAGTTGGATTTCATTTTTCTTTTTTTAGATTTAATTGTTAATAGTTGTGAGTTTGTTGTCATTTTAGTGTTTATAGTTTTGATCTTCTTTTTCTTAAATAAGTCCCTTTAACATTTCTTATAATAATGGCTTGGTGATAATGAACTCTTTTAGCTTTACTTTGTCTGGGAAGCACTTCATCTGCCCTTCCATTCTAAATGATATCTTTGCTGGATAGAGTAATCTTGACTGTAGGTCCTTTCTTTTCATCACATTGAATACTTTTTGCCAGTCCCTTCTTGCCTGCAAAGTTTCTTCTGAGAAATCAGATGATAGTCTTATAGACACCCCTTTGTAGGTAACTCTCTGCTTTTCTCTTGTTGCTTTTAAGGTTCTCTTTTTATGTTGAACCTTTGGCATTTTAATGATGATGTGTCTTTGTGTGGTCCTCTTTGGGTCTAGATTCTTTGGGACTCTCTGTGCTTCCTGGACTTGTATGCCTATTTCCTTCACCAAATTTGGGAAGTTTTCCTTTATTATTTTTGCACATAAGCTTTCAGTTTCTTGTGTTTCCTCTTCTCCTTCTGGCACCCCTATAATTCAGATGTTAGCACGTTTAAAGTTGTCCCAGAGGTTCCTAAGCCTCTCTTCACCTTTTTTCAATTTTTTCCTTGTTCTGTACTGGTTGACTGTTCTTTTTTTTTTTTTTCTTCCTTATGTTCCAAATCATTGATTTGAACTCTGGTTTCCTTCCCCTCACCATTGGTTTTCTGCAGATTTTCCTTCATTTCACTTAGCAGAGCCTTCACTTCTTCCCTTATGCATTTGCCGTACTCAAGCATTTCTGCCAAGCCTGTGAGCATCTTTATCACCAGTGTTTTGAATTCTGCATCTGTTAGGTTGGCTATCTCTTCATCACTTAGCTCTTCCACTGGAAACTTGATCCATTCCCCCTTTTAGGCCATACTTCTTGACAGGCTCCTGTGTTTGTTTGCCACTGTGTCTTAGGTAGAGCTGTCACTCCTGTTACGTTGTAAGGGGCAGAGCCTTAGATATTTGTCAGTACAGGGCGACCTGTTTTACCACACTGTGGCACTGTATGTGTGGGAGGGGTCTGAGAGGGAATAATGCTGCTTGCTCAGCACTTGCCCCTTTTCCAGACACTTCTTATACTTCTGTATGGACCTGGAGTCTCTCTAGCTGTTGCCCTGGCCATTGTTCCCAGAGTGGGTCTGCGGATGTTCTAGGACCATGGGGGCCCTTTAAACAAATGAACTCTGCTGAGAGGTTGGCAGTTTTCTGCCTCTGCCCCAATCCCCAGTGGTTTGCACAGTCAGAAGCAATGAGGCTTGATTTTCCCCAGCGCTGGGACTATGATCTGCATGGTCTGGTCAGGAGCTGGGAACACTCCCCATGTGTCCCTCCCCACTGTTTAAAATATGTGACTGCGCTTTCTGCCAGACTGCTGCTGCTGCTGCCACTGCTACCACACTGTGTCCTCTCTGCCCTGGCTCTGCCCCTCCTACCTGTCTGAATAAGTATTTCTTCTTTATTTCTTTGTTGGAGTTCCATGCAGCTCGATTTTCTGGAACTTCTGGTTGTCTCTAGTTTTGAGGTAGTTGTATTCCTTCTTAGTTGTGGAGGGAGATGCAGTGTGTTAGTCTAGGCCTCCATCTTGGCTGGAAGTCTAATAACCATTAATTTTTGAACTATCTCTATAGTTTTGTCTTTTCCAGATCCATGTAGTTGGAATCACATAGTAGGTAGCCTTTTCATTTGGCTTTCATTGTCTCTTTAAATTTATTTTATTCTTGCTGCCACCAACATAGTTCTGGACCTATCTCATCACTCATTACTCCACATACTGTTCATCTTCCTACAGTTCTTTTATTAGGCTATTTCGTGGCTGAAAACCATCAGCTAGAACCTGAGATTGTCTTGAGTTGTTTTAAAATTCTAAAATAAAATGTGCCCTGGCTGGTGTTGCTCAGGGTATACAGAATAAAGAAGATATAGCTACCACTTTTAATAAGATTGTATTTTAGGTTAGAGCAAAGATACAGTAAATAACAATCTAAAGGATAAAAAAAATTTAAAGATTCAAAGAGCTGACAGAATTACATTAAAATACACATTATTAATTTTATACTTTGTCATATCCTTATATTCATCCTGTTATTAGAAATAGATTTTTAGCTTTGATTGGATATGTCATCAATGCTAAGTATTGAAAAGAGAGAACCATAGAAACAATCTCTCAAACTCATGATTTAAAATTCATAAGGATCTATAAATATCCACAGCAATGAGCAAGGCAATCTACAGAAGTAAGTTTAAAGAAGTAGGCTAGTTCTAGCCCTAGAGGCTATTCCAAACTTAGCCTTGTGTTTAGCAGTGTGGACTTGAGTCAGGGACCATTTTGACTTTGGGTGACTTATGCAACTTTTTCTAAGCCTCAGTTGTTTCATCTTGAAAATAGAATAATAGTAACAACTCTGATTTTACTTGGGGGAATAAATGACATAAAGCATGTGGAATGCTTTTTGCAGGCTCTGGTACATAATAAAAAATAATTATTATGGCTGTTTTTACTTGGAAAAATCCTTTGGAATAATGGAAGTACCTAAGAAAGTAAACTATTTCAAGCAGAGAAGACGATATTAAAGGAAGTGAAGTAATTGGAGCTGGATGGAGACACTTTAGTGAATAAATTAACTTGGGTAAAGAAACAATGCCAGGAGAAATAAAACATGTGAATAAATAAGCAGTAGTCCAGCAGATTGATTTCAGGACCTGTGGTATTTAAAGTAAATTCTAAAGCACTGATGCTGGAAATTGTATATTGTATTTGTTGATTTCAGAGAAAAGGTTGCTTAGTAAGTATTAGTAGCAATAATGTCCAGGGGAGTTCTTCATCTAAGAAATATTTCCTATCTATGTCTTTATCTATGCTGATCATGATCATCTATGTCTGTACATATATTGCTTTGTTACATAAAACATTCATTTAAATTACTAACATGGCAATGAGTGCAATGAAAGTGCTCTCTACTGAGTGCATAAGACAGTAACAATAACTTTAAATATATAAACAATATGAACAATTATAAATGTAATAAAAGATAATCTTTATAATGAGACTTGGTTTGTATTTCAAGTCTTTATTTTTATCAGTTATACAGGGTGGAGCAAAAATAGGTTTACAGTGTTTATATAGAAAATAATACAAAAATAACAAATAGTTATACAAGAATAAACTGTGTTTGGTGTACTCACAAATATAAACCTCCTTTGGCCCCATCCTGTATATGACTCAATCTTAATTTAAGAGTATTCAAATTACTTTCAACAAAGGGTCTGTCTAATTAAAGTCAAAGATAGAAATCTACTTTTGGTTTTGTTTTCAACTTGTCAAAGTAAAAAAAGGAATATAGTACAGAATTTTGGGAAGATAAGTTTTATTCAATGCTCTACAAATAATGTTTTTACACTTAATACACTCTAGCTTATTTCTAAGGCTGTAGGAGGCATGAAGGTAATAATGAACTGGTATCTTATTTACACTTCCCTGGCTTCTTTGTGTGTGTATATAAAACCTCATTGAGCATTCTAGAAAAGAATTGAATTATCAGGGACCATGGCTTGCAAAGCAGGGTAAGAATCATTTCTTTTGTTTTTCTAATAAATAATGAAATATTACTTAGCAACTGGAGAAAAAGAAAGGAAGTTACTGAGAAACATCTATTATATTAGAAGATCTTATTACTATTATTAAAGCTGAAAAGGCATTTGTTCCATTAACAAACAATAAATGGAATAGCATATTTGAAACCTTCAGTTCTTGTTTGCTTTTGTTACATTTCTAATGTTCATGGTTGTGATGGTGATTGTCTTTATTAAGGGGTGATGATAAGCTTAGGTCAGCCAACCAGTGTTTCTCTCTCTCTCTGAAACTACATTCTACTGAAAGCTTAAACAATCATCTTTCTCTATCTCTTAAGAGTGTGCATGTTGTGATAAAGTGAGTGCAGAGTATTAAGAAATTCTGACTAAAGTAATAGTGCCTCATGGGAACTGCTGATCACTCCAGATTATGTCTATCTGAGAGGTCTTTTAAACCCAAGAAATGCTGTGAATATTCAGCAAGTTCACTGGAATAAGTAATAAATGATATGTGCTATACTCTCAACCCATTACCTTAAGAAATAAAACCTAATGACTTTTGCCACTCAGGTTTCTTCTGCAAAAACAACAACATTTAAAAAGGGGGAAAAGGAGTTAAATGGCTGCAGCGTAAAAAGGCATAATCACTATGGACAGTCTACAACTTAGGTAATTTGCAGTAATATAGAGCTTTGGGCAGGAGGTAAATATTTAGATAAAAAGTAAAAAGTTAGATATGTCAGAGAGAAAGGTACATAAAACATATGTACACTTAAAATTATGAAATGAACGTATGTGGCCACCATGCAGGACAGGAGCTAAGTATTGCCATGCTTCTAAGTCTCCACTGCATGGCCTTCCATGGTCAGAACCCCACCCACTATTCTCTCTTTGGGAATGATCACTCCCTGGCTCTTCTTTTAGTATTAACCTCTACATATGCATTCCTCAACGTTATGGTTTAGTTTTGCCTATTTCTGATTTTCTGAACCTTATAGAATCACACTATGTACTATTTTCTGTCTCACTCTTTTCATTAAACATTATGTTTATGTGATTCCTCTATGTATATTGCAGGATGTAGCTATAGTTTATTAATCTATATTGTTGAGTAGCATTCCATTATCTGAATATACCATAATTTATCATTTCATTACTGATGGACACCTGGGTTATTTTCAGTTTTTGCTTTTACAAACAGTGTTGCTATGAAAGCTGCTGTATATACCTCCTGATGCACATGTATAATAGATTTGCTAGGTATCTACATTGCTACACAATGTCAAATTGTTCTCAGAGTGGTTGTGAAAATATACACTCTCTCTAGCAGGTAGAAGAGTTCCCTTTGTTCCATTATTACTTGGTATTATTAGGTCATAAAATATTTTTTCCAAATTTAGAGGGTGTATAGGATATTATAGTATGATGATTTTATTTTATGTTTTTTATATTGCATTTTCCTGATACTAATTGAGATGAGCACTTTTTTCCAATAAAATTTCTTTTTTTTGGTTTTTGTTTTTAAGTATATTTTATTGATTATATTGTTACAATAGTTCCAATTTTTCCCCTTTGCTCCCTTCAGCCCAGCACCCCCCCAACAACACCCTCCACACAAGTCCATGCCCATGGGTCATACATACAAGCTCTCCTGCCTCACCCTTTCATATATTCTTCTTCTTCTTTAAAAAATAAATAAATAAATAAATAAATAAATAAATAATTATTTTAACAATAAAAAATAACAATCCCTCCCTCTCAGATTTAAGAGCCTTTATAATCTTATAAAGGACAATGGGTGAAGGTCTCAAGCTCCTCTAGCTGCTTCAAGCTGGACATGGTCGTCGTCCTACCTACCCTCGGGTCCAGAAATCCCTAATAAGAGTGGGGGTGTGGAGGGGAGGGTGGCCTTCCTACATGGGGAAGGATCGTGCAGACTCCAGGTCGGTTGGCTGTCCCCGGACAATGGCATGCTTGATTTAACAGGCTGGCATCCTTGTTGTATTAGACAATCACTCAGGTAATGAGATCATAGGCTTATACCCTCTGGTTCAATTTTGCTCATTTGTTTGTGTTGTTCATTAGTTTCCTGTAATAGGTGATAGCATAAGGTATTTTTCTTTCATTGCCTGGCTTATTTTGCTAAGCATAATCCTTTCTAGTTCCATCCATGCTGTTGCAAATGGGAGAAGTTCCTCCTTTCTTTCAGTACTTATTCATTGTCATTTTCCCCCTTTGTACTCGTATTCCTCTCTGTCTCTCTGTTTCTTCATCTTCTTAAAGCAGACCCTTTAGCATCTCTTGCAATGCTGGTTTGGTGGAGGTTTATTCTTTTAGCCTTCTTTTGTCTTGGAAACTCCTTATTTCACCTTCCATTTTGAATGAGAGTCTTGCCGGGTAGAGTATTCTTGGTTGTAGGCCTTTGTTTTTCATTGCTTGGAATATATTTTGCCATTCCCTTCTGGCTTGTAGTGTTTCTGCTGAGAAATCTGATGATAGCCTTATTGGAGCTCCCTTGTATGTTATTAGTTGTTTCTCTCTTGCTGCTTTTAGGATTCTCTCTTTGTCTTTGAATGTTGGCATTTTAATTATGATGTGTCTTGAAGTGGGCCTGTTGGGGTTCATCTTCATTGGGACCCTCTGTGCCTCCTGGACTTGCCTGACTCTTTCTCTCCTCATGTTAGGGAAGTTTTCTGTCATTAGTTTTTCAAAGAGGTTTTCTATTCCTTGCTCCTCTTCTTCTCCTTCTGGAATTCCTATGATATGGATATTATTACGTTTCATGTTGTCCTGCAGCTGTCTTAGAGCCTCTTCAGTCTTGTTCAGCCTTTTTTCATTTTGTTGTACTGTCTGGGAGTTTTTGTCTACATTGTCTTCCAGCTCACTGATCCGATCTTCTGCTTCCTCTAGCCTGCTTTTAATTCCTTCTATTGTGTTCTTCAATTCAGAGATTGTATTCTTCATTTCCTCCTGGCTCTTATTGATAGCTTCTATGTCCTTTTTCATGCTGGCGTAATTCTCAGTAAGTTCCTTGTAGTTTTTCTGGAGTTCCTTGTAGTTTCCGCTGAGCTCATTGAGCTTCTCCATAATCCATATTTTGAATTCCATATCTGATAGTTGGCTCCCCTCTATTTCATTTAGCACTCTTTCTGGGGACTCTACCTTTCCTTTCGATGGGGGGTTGTTTCTCTGTCTCCCCATTTTTGTGACTCCTATTGTTTGTTGTTGCTTCTTAGAATGATCTGCACTTCCTGGATCTGCCCCTGGTGGCGTCAGATCCTGTACCAGTCTGGGCCTAGGCAGCCTGTTGGAGACTTCCAGGGATCTACTCTCCCCAAGCATCTCCAGTCCTCCCTGTCTTCTCTCCGCTGGAGCCCAGGGTAAGTGGGGACCAAAATATTTTTGTATGTGATCCGCTTAAGAGTTCTTTTTCTCCAGCTGTTTCTCTCCAGCTAGCAAGAAACCCTGTGGCTTTTCGCTTTTCACAGCTGGATAGTATTTTACTTTCTGCTCTCTTGCTGTAGGCTGGAAAGCTCAGTTGGGGGGTTTAGACCCTGCCCTTCTCACGGAGAACCCCTGGCTGCTGAGCTGTTTCTCAGTCCCTTCCGCTGCTACCCATGTGAGCCCAGCCAGCCCTTCCGCGTCTCTGCACTCCCTACCGGTCATGTTGTGATGTAGTGGCTTTTTCTGTCTCTCCGTGGTTATAAGACTTCTCTCCATCTAGTGTTCAGTTGGTTATTCCAGATGATTTCTCCAAAATTGAGTTGTAAATCCAGACTATTTCTGGGGGGAGGTTAGTGTAGCTTCCACTTACTCTTTCACCATTTTGTTTCTCCTCCAATAAAATTTCTTTTTTGTGAAAAGTCTTTTCAAGACTTTTGCTAGTTTTTCTGCTGTTTTTATATTGTGTTGTTTTGGTTTGTTTATTTTATTATAAATCTGGATTTTTCTTAATATGTGATTGAAATATCTTGTCCTACTCCAAGGTTTGTCTTAGCACTCTCTTTATAGTGTGTTTTCAGAAATAAAATTTCATAATTTCAATGCAGATTAAAATAAAACAATATTTCTCAATGGTTGCTTTTGCTCAACTTTCTTAATTTTTTCTTTTTTAAAAGAAATCCTTCCCAGTTTAAGATATTCTCCTATCTTTTTTTTCTAACATTTTATAGTTTTGACTTTCACATTCAGGGCTTTAATTTATTTGAATATATTTTTCAGTATGATTTAAAGTAGGGGCAACATTTTTTTTTTTCCCCACATGGCTTTTCAATTTTCCACTGATCTGCAATGTCACCTCTGCCTTAAGTATCCATAGATACATGAATCTGTTTTCAGTCTGTCTATTCTGTTCAATCTGTTTGTAAGCCAATTTGTGTCAGGATTTCATTATTTAAATTCTATAACTTGTGAAAGTTTGACATCAGTGGTGCCATTTTAAAATGTAGTCAGAGCAGCTATTCCAGAGGAACTGCTATCACGTCTTTCTCCTTGGACCTTTGGAATATTTGAATTGGACAAAATAACCTTTCAACTGGGCCAAATCAACACTGTCACCAAACTCTTTGTAAAACTAAAAGAAAAGCAGGCCTCCTGACCATAGGAGCTGTTCATTATGGACATTCTCTCTGAAGACAGAAATAGTAACCAGCCATGTAGAGCTAAAGAGTAACTCAGTTTGTTAACATGAATAGAAATTCCTTTTCTCTATTCATTTCCTTTTCATTTTTATTTAAAAACAAACAAGCAAAAAACCTTGCCTTTACCCCTTTATCAGGATATCATTTGGAAATATGTCTGAGTCTGTGGCCCAAATTGTAATTTTGTGATGTGAAATAAATGCTTGTTGCTTCTTACTTTGGATTTTTATTTTTAGGTTAACAAAAAATGAAGACTGTATTACTGTTGTCTTCATGTTCTATAAGGCATATTCTCTATCCTGTTCTTTTTCTTCATCTGAATCTTTATAAATCTTGAGTTTTTGCACTTTCATACAGTTTGTAGAATTTGCTTGTCAAGTTCCACAAAAACAAAAGCAAAAAACCCATGATCTGTGTTAAAACACTGTTGAGCTATTAATTGAAATAGTTGTCTTTACAAACTTGAATCTTTCAATTTATGAATATGGTATAGATTAAATTTATTTGAAACTTCTTTAATGTCTCTAAATTAAAAAAAAAAATTTTCCTTCACTCAGCACATTCTCTCCAGATCCCTTCATGCCACGCAGTACTCCTTTGTGTAAAAGTACCACTTTTTTATCCACTCTTCTACAGCTGGGCACTTGGACTGTGTCCAGATCTTGGCTATTGTAAATAATACTGATATGAACACAGGGCTGCATATATTCTTTCTAATTGGTGTTTTGAGATACTTAGGATATATTCCAAGAAGTGAGAGAGCTGGATCAAAAGGAACTTTCATTTTTAATTTTTTGAGGAAACTCCATACTGTTTTCCATAGTGGCTGCATGAAATAAGGCAGCAGAAAAAAACAAATACAATGTGATCTTACTTATATGTGGAACCTCGTGAACAAAATAAACTGATGGATAAAATAGAAATAGAGATATGGACACATGGAATAGATTCTGTTAGAAGAGAGGTGGAAGTGGGGAGCTGGATGAAAGACGGCGGTGGATTAGCCAAAGAACATGTGTGCATAACCCATGGCTGGTGGGGGGGAGGGGCTGGGTGGAGGTCTGCAGAGAGGAAGGAGGAAAATCGGAACATTTGTAAAAATGTCAACAATAAACAAATAAAGGAAAAAAAACAGAAAAAATTATTTTCTTTCAATAAACTGTTGCCCATTTTAATTAGCTTTAACTCTGGGTCATGGATTTTTTAAAGTCTATATTAAAAGTGTATTTTAAAAACATTTTAATTTTACAACTACTTGCTTTTATTATACAGAACTGTAATAAAACTGACCTCTTTTATTTCCAGTAATTTATGTATATATTCTTTTGATTGGTATATGTAATTATATAATACATGAATAATGAGTTTTGTTTTTTTCTCATCCCTTATGCTTTATTATGTACCAACAACATAGCACTATGAGGAATTTATTTTTTAAGAAAACTCGGCTTCAACTAAAATATATATTGAGAAATGTGGTCATACTTATTTAGCAAATATAGTAAAATTGTATGTTTAAAATATAATAACTAGATAATGCTTGGTTCAGTGACAAACAAATCAAGTAGACATGTATTGGATACCTGACAAATTTGAAATCTATATGCACTAGAAGTAATATCTTATTGTTCACTACTTTTTTCCATATTTGACTAAATGTTAGTTTGAAATAATTTACATGCTGTAATAATTCATTCATTAGTTTCTTTAAAATATTTAAGTATTTTGGCACTAGAAAATAGAGGGACCACTGACTGATAACAGAAAAAACGATTTGGCACAGTTTTTCTTCAGCAAAGATTTTTTTACACTCACCAAAATTGTGTGCCCATTTTTCAGGTGGAAACCTGATGTACTTAATGTTCAAGGAAGAAAGTCTACTGTTCATGCCATTTGATTGATAATTAGTAAAGTCACTTTGCTTTTTAAAATTGTCTACAGAATTTGGAAATCTATCTTTTTTTTAGCTAATGAATATAAATCTGAATCAAAACAATTAAATCTATATATTATTTATTATAAATTTTGACCAATTTTGGGTAAGATAATAAATATAGCATTTCCTTATATTTAAGTAAGTGAAATTTTGAAAATTTAAAATTAATACATTATTTTGAAAGATGATACATAATTTTTTGTTTAAAATGAATACTTTTTAAAAATACTTGCAAGCTAGGAAAATAACAATGAGGAAGTCCTAAATTATATTTAACATAGCCTGCAATCCTGAAGAAATGAGTGATTTTAACTGATCGTGCATATTTACTTTCTAATAATGTTAATGCTGCAACCCTCTAGCAACAAAAAGTGGGAACATTATAAATATTATGTAAAGAATTTTGCTGATTAGTTTGATTAGTATTTGAAATTCTAGTTGGATTCTAATTTTAGAATGTTTACTTAGTCGCTCTGGTCCCTTTTTGTTTCTCATAAATCATATGGATTGGAGAATTGCATTTCTATTATTTCTTTCTGTGCTCATTTTATGAGAAGTTCTGTGGTTATTCCATTAAAAATTAATACTTTATATCTGAAAACAATATGATGCCATCTTCATGATAGTAATCCTGTACTTTGGGAAGGGCATGCCCTTGTGAAAGGATCTAATTAAAAAAGCAGTCTAGCCCTGGCTGCTGTAGCTCAGTGGATTGAGCGTCAGCCTGCGAGCCAAGTGTCGCTGGTTCGATTCCCAGCCAGGTCACATGACTAGGTTGCACGCCAGGTCCCCCGATGGGGGCGCAAGTGAGAAGCAATTACACAGTGATGTTTCTCTCCCTCTCTTCCTCCTTTCCCCTCTCTCTGAAAAAATAAAAATAAATAAACAAATAAATAAATAAATTATTTTTTTAAAAAAGCAGTCTAATTCAGATCTTTGGCAAATTAACTGTCTGAACTTTAGTTTTCTCATCTGTAAAACAGGAACGTTCTCACTTACATTGAATAATTTTTTTGTTATAGATGATATTACAAATTCAGAGCAGTCATTTCAAAATGGTCATTTATTCATTAATGATTATAGTAAAAATTAGTGAAAATTAATTAAAAACTGCATAAACTTCTGACAGCTATTTATAAATACTGAAGATACTCAGATGCATTTAGTAGAAGGGATTAAACAATATCATTTTTATTGGGGGAAAAGCACAAGAAATGAGGTGTCAATTTTTAAAATAAATATGCAGGGTAGGTTATAGGTGTTCATATGGAACATAACCCAATAATTAAATAATAATACAAGAATAAATTCTGTTTGGGGTACTCACAACTGTAAACCTACTCTTGCCTCACCCTTATATCTATTGTACACCAGGTACCTTCACCAAGGCTCCATCAGCCTCATTAGATAACCATTTTTCAGAAGCACATTGACTTTAGGTTCACTTCTTTTGTTTCCATGGATAAGTGCTTTTTATTTACAGGGTTTGTGGTTGTGTTTTTTTTGTTTGTTTGTTTGTTTTTGGAGGGGGAGTTGTTTTTTGACAGTAAATAGATTGGAAAATGTCTGAAATAGGGAGTCAGGAGACCTGAATTCCAGGTCTGGCTCTGCCAGTAATCAGCCTTCAAGTTTTAAACAGATCCCATTAAGGTATCTGTATCTCTGCTTCTAATAATGCTACCTCATTAACTTTACAGAATACACTGAGCCTTGTTACATGAGGTGAATCCTAAAAAACTACCAAGAGCTGAAAAGTAGCCTTGGGGTGAAGTGGAAAGAGGAGACAAATGAGTAACATAGAAGCCATAGCAGTTCAGGCATGCAGCCAGTCACAGCCACAGCAGAGGGCAGTGAAAACCAGATTGGTGATTTCACTTACAGGGTCAAGACTAAAGATAGCTTACTTCCTCCAGGAATAAACTCGTGGGTAAAGGCGATGTGGTTAAAATCAGATTGTGAAGGGTTAAGAGTTTCAGATAGGATCAGGAGAGAATTCTGACTGAAAGGTATTACCGAACAGAGCTAAGGACAGATGACTAACTTTAACTGCCTGCCAAGAGCTTTTCATGTAAAAATAAAGACGTATTATACTCAGGAGGCTAAGAGACAATCAAACCTATTATAATGTGGATGAAAATATTTCAAGATGGTTTAGGTATACACAAAATATACGTAGTAGTCAACCTTTTCTGGGAAAAAAATTACTCATGTAGCTTTCCTTGATTTCTATCTAGACTTCCCAAGGCTATTTAATAAAATCTGGGGCATAGGCATAGCTGGAATAGATTTAAGGACCTGGTAGGAAATAATAGTGAAGAAATTAATTTGGTAACATCTACGTAAATTAATGTAGGAGAACCATTTAGAATTGTACACATATTTGTACCAGGTAGCTTGGCCAGTCAGGAATAAATTTAATTAAAAAAATTTTTTTTAAATTACAGTATACTTTTAATATTATTTTGTATTGGTTTTGGGTGTACAGCATAGTGATTACACAATCAAAGTTTGCTAAGCAGCATTCTTAAAAGGTAGATTTTGAGCTCAAAATTCTTAACTGCAGTAATCACCTAAGGACTATTGGTCCCCAAATCTCAATTTGAAGCAAACAACCCTTTGACCACCATTTCTTACCTTTTCAGTTCAATCCCTATACAATTCCTACGCTCTTTTGACTGCATAGACATCAAAAATACATTGATCCTACCACTTTTTTATGATCCCTGCCACCCTTATTTCCTCACATCCCTCCCCTCCTAACTTAAATTTTATGTTCGGTCACTATAATCACTTTTTATAATCATACACTTGTTGCTTTCTCATTTCATTATAACTCATACAAATCCCATTTCTGGTTAAATCAAGTAAAGCACTAATTCTTGTCTTTGCTCACCAGCTTGAATATGATTGGAGTAAAACACACAAACTTGCCTGCTGATATTACCAAAAATCCATAACGCCTGACCTTAACTGGGCCCTTAAGCTGTCTGGTTTCTGACTTTCTGGATGATTATTTCACAACGTTTCTTGTCAGAATTCCAAGAATTTTGAAGCCTCACTCTAACCTAATAAACTTGCTTCTAATTTCTATTACTCCTTTTGTGTGGCTCCTAAGGTTCTGTTACTATGTCTGCACTGTCCTTGCTCTTAGTCAAGAGCACAGGTCCTGTTACCTTCACTTGACTCCTCTCACCAATTATAAATATGAAAAAAAAATCCTTCTCAATTTCACTCATTCCTTTTACAACTGTGCATTTTTTTCCTGCTCCTCTTTGCAGCAAAAACTCCACAAATTAGTGTTCTTCACTCCCCATCTCCTATTTCTTTCCTCTCCGTTTAAACTCATTAAAATTAGTCTTTCCTCCAACTATACCACTCAACTACTACTGGCAAGGGCACGAACTAATTCCTTGTTATTAAATCCAATGTGTAATACTCCTTCCTCATCCTACTTATAGTGTCATCATTGGACATGGTGATTACTCCCTTCTCGTTGCTCAGCTTCTTCACTTTGATCCCAGGGCATGGCATTTCCTCAGTTTTCTTTCTGCCTCTTTGGCTGCCTCTTCTCAGACTCCTTCATTGGTTTCTTCTCATCTCCCTGAACTCTAAATGTTGGAATTCCTCAGGGCTTAGTTCTTGGAGACCTCTCTCTTTTTCTTTTAATCTACATTCTCCTTGCATAATTTCATCTAATATTTTTTGTGCTAAAGAAAATATATTTGCATATAAACCCCAAAGTTGTATATCCAGACTGGACCTCTCCACTAAAGTCTAGTCTCGTATGTGCATCTGTCTACTGGACCTCTATATTCGGATGCCTAATGGACATCGCAAATTTAACACGTGAAAAGCTGAGCTCTTGATTCTTTCCAAGGCATGTTCCTTCTGCTGTCTTGCTCATTTAAATAAAATCCCAGCACTATTCTTCCACTTTCTCAACTAAAGTGAATGTAAACTCCATTTTCCTCTTCATTCACACAGGAAATCCATGGGGAAATCTGGCATTTGATGACTTTTTTTTTTTTTTTTTTTTTTTAATCTCTGTTGCTACCACCCTGGCCCAAATCTCCATAATCTTTGGGTTATTACAGTAGTGTCCTGCTTGGTCTTCCTGCTTCTGCCCTTTCAGGACCTTCTCATTAACAACTTCCTTGGCTATTGCATGAAACATCTGATCTCCTCTACTCAGACTTCTCTATACCTTCCCAGTTAATATTTTAGAATTTAATATAATACAATATGTCCTATATTTAATTTTGTTTTGGTGATTATCTGCTTCCCTCAACCCTTTCATACACAAACTAGAACTCAGTGATGATAATGATGTTGTTCCTCACCCATTGCTGTTTCCCAGTGCCTAAGACAATGCTAGGAACACAATATGTACATTTATTATGAACTCCACTTACACTATTGAATGAAAACAATGTACATTTACATATACAAGTATAATACATACAATGGCTATATTCATTATGAAATGCATGTCTTAGTCATTTCGGACTGTTATAACAAATTACTGTAGTCTAGCTGCCTTAAACAATAGGTATTTATTTCTCACAGTTCTGGAGGCTGGGAAATCTAAGATCAAGGTTCCTGTAGATTTGGTTCTGGTAAGGGCACACTTCCTGGATTGCAAATAGCTGTTTTCTCATTGTGTCTTCACATGGTGGCAAGAGAGAGCTCTGGTTCTTCTTTCTCTTTTTATAGGGGCTCATTCTCATGGTCTCTATACCCGATTACCTTCCAAAGGCTCCACCTCCAAATATCATCACATTGCAGGCTAAGGCTTCAACATACGAATTTTAGAGAGAACACAAACATTCAGTCGATAACAATGCAGTTATGTCATTAATGTCTGATTTTTTTTTTCTCACAAGGAATATGTATAAAGCCTTAGCCAAGTGCAGCCAGGGAATTAAGTTCTGTTAACATTTTTTCTGCTTGTGTGGATCGCATTCTACTAATTTTCAAGTGTTTCATGTATATGGAGATTGACCATATAATTTATAACCCAAGTTAGGACAGTTTTGAGAGTGAAAAAAGTCACAACGATAATTAAAAATACAAAATTTTTGGAATATTTATGAACTGACTTTTTTATATTAATGAACATAAAAAATAGTTCTATTTTAAAGTCATTTTAAAAAATAATTTATTTTCCAAACATTAAACACAGTATATGGCCATCTACATTAAAGTAAAATCTAAAAAAAAATCTTCATATTTATTTTAAGGACATTTAAAAATAACATAGGCAAAGTAATAATTCTGGGTATATAGTCATATATTATATTCAGTTGCTTGGTTACATATGTGTCTAATACTTTGTCACTGGTATTTTTCTAAAGAATGCCTTTTCTCCAATTCTTGACATTTTAAATTGAATCTTAGTTGACTGTAATATATTTAATAGAGAAAATATTCTCTCTGTGGGTGCTAAGAGACCAGATATGCTCAAAGCGCAGTATTCTAAGTGGAACAGGTCCTCGATTATATTGGGGGTGGTATAGAAATGTATAAATATTGAAGACTAAATATTTTTATAATATTATTTTTTTCTCTAGTCCAACTACTTTTCTTTCATGTTTAGTCATAGACTATCATAGTTTGTTTGGGTTAAAGTCTAAATTATATGTGTATTCTATAAAATTTCAAAGAGTCCTATCCCACAGGATTCTTAATTTGTAAAGAATATCACTTATATCATGGCATTGTGCTACACCAAAATATATATTCATAAATTCAAATGCAAAAAACTGTACATTTAATTTTGAAATTATTAACTGAATTTACCGTAGCATTCACAGTGGTATCAGATATTTCATGTTCAGTGGAATGGATCGTCAAGAACTATACATTGACCTGACTGGTGTGGCTCAGTTGGTTGGGCATCATACCTCAAAGCGAAAGGTTGCTAGTTTGATTCTCAGTCAGAGCACATGCCTGGGTTGTGGGTTTGATCCCCAGTCAAGGTGCATGCAAGAGGTAACTGATTGCTGTTTCTCTTTCACATCGATGTGTCTCTCCCTCTTACTCCCTCCCTTTCCCTCTTTCTAAAAATAAATAAAATCTTTTAAAAAATGTGCTATATTTTGATTCCATAATTTGGATGAAAGATATTGAAGCATTTTTCAAATAAACTGCATTGATATGAAATTTTGACCACATTGTTATAAAAGTGCCATCATTTAATGTTTTACAAAATTCTTCTGCTACTAATGGAGACAACACATTAACAGCTATTGCTTAACTTGTTGTACATGCATGAGAAAACTTGGAATAGAAAATGAATGAAATAAATTTAGAATAGACATTTATCTAAACGAAAAGTGATGCTTCATAGAATAATATGCAAAGGCAAATCAGGAGCTTCACATGTTTAATTGTCATCTTTGGACACAATCTTCCTAAGATATATTAGCTTTAAAGTGACACGAGTTTCATCAGCACATTTTTGCCTCCTCATGTTTGGGTGCTCAGCAGTCCTCTTGGTAAATGTCAACAAATATTTTGTACAACTTTCACACTAATCATTAATTTTCTTAAGAAACAGAAATTTAGTACTTCATTTTTCACTAAACATTCACTTTAGGTTTTCTTTTTTTAGCTTACTACTGTCAAAAGACTTATTACTAAATTTAATAAAAGCATCACCAAACAATCAAAAAATAAATATATTTACACTATAAAATAAGTGACAAAACTACTATAGCAAGAGCATTCACCGCTCTCTATAGACTACACTAGGAAGGCCTGGATTCTATTTTCCACACGGTTTCAGATGTGACACTCCTGAGCACAGCTAGATTGAAGAATATGGTGGCATGTAAGCACAAACCAGGGCTTGCAAGCAGAGCTGGCCCAGTTTCAGGCTTAGTCACTGGTCCAGGTGATTCAGGTTGAACTTAAAAGGGCTAGGACATCTCACCTAATACAGGAAATTAATAAACAACACAAACAAGCAAAATAGAACTAGAGGCATGGAAACAAGGAGCAGACTGACAGTGACCAGAGGGGAGGGTGAAGTGGGGGGAAAAAGGGGAAGGGTCTAGTCAAGGAACTAGTATGAATGACCCATGGACATGGACAACAGGTGGGGACTGAATGTGGGAGGGGGTGGTGGGTGAAGTAGAGGGGAGCAATGGGAGAAAAATGGGGCAACTGTAATAGAAAAAGAATAAAAGATAGAAAGAAAAAAGTATAGAGGAGGTAGAAGAAGGCAAAAGGGGATAAATGGCAATGAAAAGAGACTTTGGGTGATGGACACATTATATAGTGTGCAGATGATGTTTTGTTGAATTATACACTTAAAACATGTATAGTTTTGTTAACCAATGTCATCCCAATAAATTCAGTGAAAAAAAGAAAAAAAAAAAAAGGCTAAGACATGGATCACTAATTCACTAAACCTAATGGTATAGAACTGAGGCAAGTTATGAGAAATCACATGGGAACTGTGGCCTTTGATGTGTTAAGCCAGTGCGCATCTGACAGATAAGCTACTACTCATCTTTGAAGAGGTCAGAGGGAAAGACTGAAGTGCTCACCTCTTTCCCTCATGAGTGTGAATGGCATTAAAGGCAGAGGAGACAGTTTAAGCCAGATGCATAGAGCTGTGGCATTGCCTGGAACATGAGGAAGCTCCAGAAGTTCTGTCTTGCTCCAGAGTTAATATGAGATGGGCTGGTGAAAGATGAAGATGAAAAGATGGCCAGGTCAGAGATGATTTTCCTTGTCACACTAAATAATTTGAACTTTATTCTGAATAGAGGGAGGGATGAGGAGACTAAAGATAATCACAATTACGTTTTAAATATGGTAGTATAACAGCACAGAGATCACTGGAGAGGTTACTAAAATAGCCTAGTAAAAGATGAGAGGGTTTTTATTATAGGCACTGGTAAGGAGGGAGAATATATCTTATATTTTATTTTGTGCATTGTTTATTGTAGCATCTTGTACAGAGCCAATATTTGATACATTTCTACTAATACATTTCCATATACTATACATAACATTTAAAACTCAACTTGCCTAATCAATTATATCCCTTGATATTAGCCTAAGAGTAAAAATATATTGGGAAAAATGAATTTATCTTGAATGTAAAATGGCTAGTCTTTCTAACTGTATCACAATATTTTCAATATTGAATAAGATCTACTTACTGAAGATGGCAATTATACATTCTGTGATGTGTTTATGTTGAACTGAAAGTGTGTTATAGATTAACATAAATCTTAGTTCATTTGTCCCTAAAAAGCTGAGATGCAAGAGTAAAGAACAAAACTTCAAATAATGAAAGGATGTTTTCTAAAAGAAACTAGCAAATTGCTTTTATAGTTATAATTTTAGGCCTTTTTAAAATAAAAGCAACAAAATAAACATAAAAGGTATTTAAAAATGTTTTTGTGTATATATTCATGTTTATAATATTTAGATATTCATTATAATATATATGAAAGAAAATAGAGATCTTATATAATTCCCCATCCAGATATAATCACTATTTATTTGGGGCTATTTTCTTTTTTTTTTTAAAATTTTATTTATTTATTTTTAGAGAAAGGGGAAGGGAGGGAGAAAGAGAGGGAGAGAAACATCAGTGTATGATTGCCTCTCGTGCACCCCCAGCTGGGGACCCAGCCTGCAACCCGGGCATGTGCCCTGGCTGGGAATTGAACAGTGACCCTTTAGTTCCCAGGCTAGCGCTCAATCCACTGAGCCACACCAGCTAGGGTTGGGCTATTTTCTTTTAGTATTTAATAAAAGGAATTTCTATGAGAAAAACAGTCTTAACCAAGCCCCAAATTTAAAACCTTTAAATGTTATTGTTGGTTATTTCCTTCACAAAGAACCAAAAATCCCTTTGTGGGTTACAAAGTATTTATGTTCCTATCTGTACTGCTGTATTTACTGTGTTTACAGAGATGCTAAAGAACATTTCTTTCTTTTTATTTAAGGAGTAAGTCTTACGATGGTTCTGCTAGAATATCTTTTGTAATAAAATAAAGCTCTTCTCCTCTATGGTGTCTGATTCTGATACTGGCCAATAATTTAATGAGCAAATAATGACTGTTAGAGAGAGTGATTTGGGGACAATCACAGAAGTGTTTTATAGACCAAAAGGCCTTAAGGCCTCTCCCAGTCTATGATGGGCTACATTCAGTTCTCTTATCTCTTGAGTGTTGGTACTAACCCTGTTTGCTCAGAATGACAGAAATCTTGAGACCCAAATCCCAAGAGTGCCTGGAATTTTAGACCATGTAGCCAATAGCAAATCCGTAAGCCTTCCTATATCTCTGTTTCTTCAGTAAGATGATAGCAATGGCTCAGAGAACTGAAGGGAAAACAGTGACCGCAAAGCACTTTGCAAATACAAGTTCTTAATTGACTGGGCATTAAGGAAACCTATTAGGCAATGATGACTCCCTAGAGACTTCTGTCAAGATGCACTTTCCATCTAAATAAAACCATGTGTTCATACATGTTGACTATGTGTCACAAACCCCTCCCAGGAAAAGAGTTACTCTTCAAAAGCTTAAACTCATCAACATTTGTTGAGCCCAAGATTAGTAGTCAACAAGCAAATGGGCCAGAGGTTGAAAATGCCATCCCAGTGTACACCAAAAATGTGACCTTCTTCAGGACATATATGATTGGTGATGCATGACTAAAATGGCCTTGTTGTGCTGTATGGTAACAACAACAATAGCTAATGTTTATTTGGTGTTAAGTGCCACATTATTTGATAAGTGCTTTACAGGCATAATTTCATTTATTTGTCACAAGAACTCTATGAAGTAGATCTCCTTCTCCTCATATATATAAACAATGAACCATCAGGAAATTGTTATTTGCCCATAATTACACAGCAGTTGGAAGAGTCAACAGACTGTCTGAATGTTGTTCACAATATAAAATTTAAAAATATCTTCAAATGGAAGGGTCTCTAATTCATTATGTGAAGCTGACAATTTTACAAAGCATAAAAAAGGGAGCTACAGACAAATTTCACTTAGGTATAATAGGTAGGTAGACAGACAGACAGACAAATGTTACTAGCAAACTGTGTTCTGTAGAATAATCAAGTTTTTAAACATAACCAAATAGAGGGATTTACTATGATATACAAAAATGAGGTATCTCAATAATTCTTAAAATATTAGACAATCACCTAGATTAGCATTTCCTAATTGTATTTGTGGATGACAACTAGATTGTTAACAATATTCCAAGAAAAGAGTTTCTGGGGTTAAATAAGCATTAGGAATTCATGCTAAATCTCCTTTTTGAGGTTCGTACAACAAATGCTTATATCAAATACTCCAAACTGTTCTGATATAAGAAGGCTATTTAACTGTTTAACCCAATGTTTTTCAACTTGTTTAAGCACAAAATTCATTTGTTTTCTCAGACCGCAAATTAGTATTATGAAGAACGGGTTTATGAACATTGGTCTAAGCAGATGTTAAAATAGTATTTAATAAAATTCTGTCTTCATTTACGACTGAACCTGAATTGGCCATTTATACACGTAGTTTGTAAACTTTAATAGAAATTGTTTGTAGAGAATCATTAGAGAAAATGATGTAAAGAAATGTCACCTTTCTTAGCAAGATAGAATCAGAAATATACAAGATAAGCACAAAAATGAGAATCAGCTTGATAATAAAAGTTTACAGGTTCAGCTCATGCCTCAATGAGGGAAAAAAAGCTGGAATCACACCATCTGCTCTTTCCTTACTCGTTTCCCTTCATAGCGCCATTCTGGCATCATTGGGTCCTTTTCCCTTGAAAGCTCTGATTCGTGCAAACCAAATATGACTTCCCTAATTATTTTTGCCCCAGCAGAGATAGCTTCAAATGCTTTTATTTTTAAAAAAGCAAAAAGGAAACACACTGAAAAAAAATGGGTTCCGTTTCCTCAACAATCTGGTGTAGAAGAATATAGTTTGAACTCTGGGGTTCATAGACGTCACCCTTCCCTTCTCCTGAAACCAGAGAGCTCTTACTCCAGGAACTGGGCCAGCTGCACATTGTCATTCTGTCTAGGAGTGACTACAGACTGCACAGATGGAGTACTTAATGTCTGATACCAGAGACAAGACCTGTTCTCTTTCCTTGCATAACTAGAATTTGCCCTATGAATTCAATTTTTCTGATTTTAGTTCATCATTAAAGTTGGCTGGAAGGAAGACCCTATCTCCTAGTCAGGCATAAGCATTTAGTTTTCAGGCTTCAACAGACTTTAATAAAGTGTTTTCCTATAGGTGTTATCAGAGAAACATGCTTCAACGTTAGACTCATTTTCAAATGTAACAAGGAAAAGCATAAAACCAGGGAAGGAGTTAATCAGACATAATATTACAGTGTATATACAAAACAATAATCAGTTTACTATAAACAACATATATGCTATCTAAGTTAATAATTTAAATAATCCTGTCAGGTGTGCATTTCTATACTATTTTATTCATTTATATAATAAATACTGATTTAGAGAATACTCTGTGCCAGGCACTTTGATAAACACTGAGGACACAAAATTAATAGATAGTCTTGTTCTCAAGATGTTTTACTCTTAGGTGACGGGTACGCAATTGGATAAAATGCTTTAAGGGCTACATAGTGGTAAAAGTTATCCTATCTTTGAGGCCAAGCTAAATGTAGCTCCCACAGCAAGCCGATGTTAACAGGGGTCAAAAGAACACCTCTGTGCTCACATGGCTGGCCATGAAGCCCCATATCTCTCTGTGTTCCTGCAAAAGCATTCCATCCTGTCCCACCCTCAAAGTAAGCAGCCTCCCTACTGCTTTCCACCTTGAGACCCTCAGAGTTAGGCTAATTTCATTTGGCCCTCTTTCTCTGCTCCTTCAGGGATTACAATGATCCTAAAACTCCTAGGTCTTCACTTATTCCTTGTACTCTAAAGCCACATGGCTGTCTTATTTCATCCCTTTTGATTACCAATTTCATCCCTGCCCAATTTCTAAAACAATTACACATGCCCTATGGAAGTGAACAGCTGATCATCAGCACGCTTTCCTAAATCTTTAATCTTTAATCTTTCTCTCAGTGTTTCCTTCACCATTCTGCTCTACTGGAAGGAAACCTGGTCCTCCCCTCCTGACAATACTTACTTTGCAGCCCTCTGGAGGTTGTCCCTCCTACAGCAACAGGCATACTAACGGGACAGTACATGTGGGTAGGAGACTTCTGGCTTCTTACTGTGCCTCCCAGAACATCTTACTAAAACATCCAGCTTTGAATGTTACGTGACCCGACCCTATCTCCATTGACCCTTTATTTTAAAGTTGTATAGCAGAGCCTCTGCTTCTTTCATTTATTCAAAATTTTAGCTTCTAGCTCACCTCACTTTCTTACACTAGTCCTCTCTTAATTCTTGGTGATGTTAATAGCCATGAGGATAATTATTTTACTTTTCTAGCTTCTTATTATTTTCCCTTCTCTGTGCCAATGATCTTGCCCTCTAACCCACCATAGCTTTTCATTTCCCTGATCATACCTTAGTCATTCCTAATAATTAAAAGCCTTCCATGGTCTCAGTTACAAATATCCTACTCTTGAACTTCACTTTGATCCTTCCAGCTTACTCTCTTCCATACCATGACTCCATCAAGCCTTCAATCTTGCCAGGACCATCAGTTCATTAATCTCACTGTCTATCTTAGTCTGTTAGGCTTCTATAACAAAAAAACCAAAGACTGAGTAGTTCCTAAACAACAGAACCTTATCTTTCACATTTTGGGATGCTAGACCCTGAGATTAGGCTGCCAGCATGATAGGGTGAGGGCCCCTTTCCAGCTCTCAGACTTCTCATTGTACCCCCATGTGGTAGAAGGGACATGAATCTTGTTCAAGTGCTCTACTCCTACAAACTCTTTCTTACCAACACTTATTCCACGAAGAGCTAATTGAGTCTTATAGCTTTAATTTCAATTAACATGCTGATGACTCCAAATCTCTAATCCTGTGTCATCAAGTTCCCATCTCATATATCCAACTGCCTTTAGATATTCTTATATGTACAGAGTGCTCACTTAAATTCCCCAGGCTCCCAAACCTACTTTTTCTGCAAACCTTCCCATTTAGTAAGGGCTATTTCTATTCTTCCAGTTCTTCAAATTGTTCACATCAACATTGTAGGGTTACTCTGTACTTCTTTCTTTCTCTCACACCACTATTCCAATAAATCAAGAAAAATCCTACCATTTATCTTCAAAACATGCCTAGAATCATACCACTGCTTATTACCTCTACTACCAAACACTCTGGTCCCAGCTGCCCTTTTTTGCTTGCCTAAATTTATATAATAGCATCCAAACCTGTCTCCCTGCTTCTACTGTTATGCACAATGATCATTTTTTACACCACAGTGGTCATAACAATCCTTTAGAAAATAAGTCAGATCATGCTCCTCTCCTTAACCTCTCCAAAGATTTCTAATCTGACTCTAGTCACCTATGAGACTTGACATATTCTGGCTTCTTACTATTTCTGTAACCACATGCCCTATTTCTGCTTCCCAATATCCATACAACGTAAGTCACACTTCTCTCTTTATGGCATCTCAAATAAACAAGTCTTTTCTGATCACATTATATGAATTAGAGACTTAACACAATCTGACAAATTACATACTTGTTAATTTTTCCATATTTCTCCAATAAAATATAAATTATTTGATACACAGAAACTTTGCTTTGTTCACAGCTGAGTTCCCAGCACTGAGATAAGTGTGTGTAATAGTAGGCACTCCATAAATATGTAGTGTTTAAATAAATAACTCAAAAATATTTATCATCAGCACCATTCTTTTTCCTTAGTGCCAGACCTATATATACAATTGCCTACAGGAGTTTTACAGGTGGATATTCCAAAGGCACTCATAATTCAAATATCTTCCTAGTGTGCTCATTTTCTTATCTCCTATTTCATTCTCTATGCTATTTCTTTCTTAGTGAATGGCACGCAACCCAATCCAATCTGAACCTGCATGACTCATTATCCGTCGATTTCACTTTATCACCCAAGTTCTTGTTAATTCTACCTCTTCAATATCCCTCAAGTCAGTCTTTTATTCTTCAAATTCACTGCCAGTGTCAATGTTTAGGGACCCATTATTTCTCACATAGATATTTATAATACCCTGTTACTGGTATGTCTGTTTCTATTCCCAACTCTCTCGCCCATCCTTTATACTGTTGGCAGAATGACTATTACAAATTCAGGTATTGCTTTGCTCTGTTTATTCCCATGCCATCCTTTGCATTCTTTTGTTAAAGTACTTTCACAGTGTATCTGAATTGTTTCCTAACTGCATTTTCCCATCAACCTGAGAATGCATTGTAATTCACCAGTGGAGCCTAAGTTCGCAGAAAGTGACTAGATTTTAGGTTCATGAATTCTACTCCAGAACACTTCATTTATATATATACATTTTTCATGACTAATATTTTATTTAAGTAACATTAAATGGATATATTAAGATAGTTATTAAGCAGAAATAAACCCTCCCTTTTGATTCAATCATCTGAATAGTTCAGATTTTAATTTATCTATTATGTAATTATTTGTTTTCTCCTTCATGAGAATTCCAGTGTTTAGATAACTACTTGGCACATAGTTGGTACTCCATAAATATATATTTAAAATCAATAAATGAGTGAATAGTTTTTGATGTGTTTTCACTTTGAAATAAAACTCACATTTGAAACTCTCTGAATTTATTGAAATTAACATTATAAACTTCTCATACATGTATAGAAATCTGAATATTCAAACAGGGATTTGACTTCTATTTCACAGAACTTTCCTGTTATATGTATGTGTTGAGCTAGTGCTTTATATATAAAAGCAAAATAGAGAATAGGAAAATCTTTAGTAAACTATAAAGTTCCTCTTCTCTAAATATTTTATGTACCATATAGTCTTATGTCATTGCACCTGAAATATATATTTTAGTTAAAATATTATACATTTACTTATGTTTAAATAATTACATATATTTTAGTAAAAATGTTAATTTGATCAAAATATTTGGGTTCATTAATAATTTTGTCTTTTTTTACAGGTATAGACATGAAGTCACATCGCCATGGGCCATTTTTAGTATACAACCAAATAAGAATAAAAAGTTGAAATAATACATTAGTATTCTCCTTTTTCCAAATTGTTTGGTTTCTTGTATGTTGCCCTTTTTTTTTTTTAAGTGTAGAAAACCAGGCACATATTTATTTTTTGCCTTTTATAACAGAAAGGTATTGGCATAAATCCCGCCTGGTTTTAGAAATACATATTTTGTTTTAACAAGTGATCATCCTCTTATCTTTGTCTAGATGAAGTTTTAAAGAGGTGAAAATATACCTGTCATGGTCGAGGTAGTAAAATATATTATTTGTGTTAATTTTTATATAATTTACCATTAGATTGTTTAATAACAACTATAAAAATAACTGAGAAAAAAAAACAAAGAAAATCTGCACACATAATTTAGTTATTTTTCCTCCAGAATTAAAGATATAAACTTCAACAGAAACAGGGAAAAGCTCATTTTATTTTTTCACATAAATTAGGAGAAAAGCAAAAGAATGGGCATAAATCAGATTTCAGCAGGTTCTAAGTCCAAATTCAAATGAATATATGATCTTTAAAAAGGAGGGATAATGCCACTTTCATAAGGAGTGGTGTATGAAGAAATTTTATTTCCATTTATATTGAATAGAAGAATTGAAAAGGCATGGCTAGAATACCATATTCAAGGGAAAGGTCATCTCAAATCCTCAAAGCCAGTATTATAATGATGACTGTTATTTTGTACCTTTATTATGACAATCCTGAATTTAATCTGATTTTTATTGAGCTATGAATGATTTAACCATGTCTGTTTTCCTAATTCAACAAAACAGAATCTTAATGTTAAGACAATATTGAATGATCTGTAAATGGAAAGTATCATTTTTATATGCCCTGAGCATACTACTAGAGTTGCAGATAATGGTGACAAATAATGTCACATACCAGTATTCCATAAATTACAAGCAGAGATAAGGCCAGACCTAACTCAGAGAAAAGCAAAGATATTTCTAACAAAGTGAATGATGGACTATTATTTAGAATCAGCTTATAAGTTATGATTGAAACCAAATGGAAACAAGAGATCATAAACTCAAATGAGAGATGAAAAAATATCAAATAATACCAGCAACTGCAAACATGCATAGTGATATTTATTAGTAAGAAAAGACCCAGTAAAATTGTAACCAATGTTAGAAAGCAGTAGAAAGGGTAATATTCCTGGGCAATTTCACTCTTTTCTTTAACATAATGAGCCATATTTGCCAGTGCCAGGCAAGTAGTTTAACAAATATGTTACTTTTTAAATGAAGATTAGCAATGAAAGAGAATTTTAAAAAATGATCAAGCCTAGTTTTCACAACTTTTTGGTAAGAAGCATACTTGTTTATCTAGGTGATTTAAATATAATTATTATTTTTATCTCTTATATCCAACATAATATGAGAAGTTATATCCAACATAGAAACATAAATACTCTTCATACAACTTGAACTGTGGTATCTCTTTAGATCTGTAGTATACTAGGGGAAAATAAAGTGATTACTTTTTACAGTCAGTGTAAAAAAATGATTCAATCAAATAGAAATTAATTAAATCAATACATATTTGGAATTCTCTGTGTGCCAGACACTATATACATAACTAACTATATAGAGATGAGCAGGTTGGAGGGGAAATACAAATAATTGTGATATCCTCATATTTACTAGTATAGAAGACAATAAAGTACCATTGAAAAACAGCAGAAGGGAAAACTCACTTCGTTTGTGCTGAGTAGGTAGACTCGAGGCCATGGGAAAGATTTCCTGGGGAATGAGCATGCAAACTGGATCCTGAAGGTACAAAGTCTGACAAATCAGAAGGTGCTGACAAGGACATTCCAGGCTGATGGATATTCAGAATGCACAGTTGTGTTGTGCAAACATTTTGTGGCCAGCTTCCATATACAGGCACGCCTCACTTTATTATGCTTTGCTTAACTGCATTCGCAGATACTGTGTTCTTTACAAATTGAAGGTTTGTGGTAAACACTGTGTTGAGCAAGTCTATTGTTGCCATTCGCCCAGCAGCATTCCCTCACCTCCTGTCTTCACCACATTTTGGTAATTCTCACAATATTTCAAACTTTTAAATTATTATTATATTCATTATGGTGATTAGTGATCTTTGATGTTACTGTTGTAATTGTTTTGGAGGACCAGAAATCATGACCCATATAAGACAATGAGCTTAACAAATATGTGTGTGTCTGACTGCTCCACAGACTGACTGTTCCCCCATCTTTCTCCCTTGCCTGGACTGTCCCTATTCTCTAAGACACAGCAATATTGAAGTTAGGCTAATTAATAACCCTAAAATGGGCTGTAAGTGTTCAAGTGAAAGGGAAAGCAGCATGTCTCTCACTTTTAATCAAAATCTAGAAATGATTAGGCTTGGTGAGGAAGCCATGTTGAAAGCTGAGCTAGGCTGAAAGCTACAATTCTTGTGCCAACAGTTAGCCAAGTTGTGAATGCAAATGAAACATTCTTGAAGGAAATTAAAGGTGCTACTCCAGTGAGCACACAAGCAAAGTGGCCTTATTGCTGATATGGAGAAACTTTTAATGGTCTAGATAGAATATCAGACCAGCCACAATATCACTTTAAGCCAAAGCCTGATCCACAGAAAGTCCTTAACTCTCTTCAATTTTATGAGGACTGAGAAAGGTGAGGAAGGAATCTGCAGAACAAAGTGTAAAGCTAGCAGAAATTGGGCCATGAGGTTTAAGAGAAGAAACTCTACAACTTCAAAGTACAAAGTAAAGCAGCAAGTGCTGGTGTAGAGCTTGGAGCATGTTGTGCATAAGATCTAGCTAAGACAATTAATGAGGGAAGCTACCCACAACAGTGTAGATGAAGCAGCCTTATATTGGAAGAAGATGTCATTTAGGACTTCCATAGCAAGAGAGAAGTCGATGCCTGGCTTCAAAGCTTAAAAGGATTGGCTGACTCTCTTATTAGGGGCTAAAGTAGCAGGTGACATTGCCTTGAAACCAGTGCTCCTTTACCATTTGTAAGGCCCTTAAGAACTATGGTAAATCTACTCCGTGCTCTGTAATTGGAAAAGCGAAGCGCTAGATTGCAGCATATCTGTTTACAACATGCTTTACTGATAAACTGTTGAGAACAACTGCTCAGGGAAAAATAATTTAAAATATCACTGCTCATTAACAATGTACCTGACAGAGCTCTGACGGGGACATACAATGACATTAATGTTGCTTTTAGGTCTGCTAACACAACATCCATTCTTTAGTCCATAGATCAAGGAGTGATTTTGACTTTCAGGTCTTATTATTAAAGAAATACATTCTGTAAGGCTATAGCTGCCATAGATAGTGATTCCTCTGATGCATCTGGGGAAAGTAAATTGAAAACCTCTGGAAAAGCTTTACCATTCTAGATGCCATTAAGAATATTTGTGATTCATGGGAAGATATTAAATAGCAGCATTAACAGGAGTGTGGGAGATGTTGATTCCAACCCTAATGGATGACTTCAAGGGGTTCAAGATTTCAGTGGAGAAAGTAACTGCGGATGAGGTGAAAAAAGCAATAGAACCAGAATTAGAAGTGGAGTCTGAGGTGTGGCTGAATTGCTGTAATCTCTGATAAAACTTTTATAAATGAGAAGTTACTTTCTGCGAATGAGCAAAAAAAGTTTCTTGAGATAGAATCTGCTCCTGGTAAAGACTGTGTAAATGACAACAAAAGATTTAAAATATTACATGAATCTAGTTGATAAGGTGGTGACAGGTTTGAGAAGATTGACTCTCGTTTTGAAAGAAGTTATACTGTAGGTAAAATTCTATGAAATGGCATTACATGCTGCAGAAAAGATCTTTCATGAAAGGAAGAGTCAATTGATGCGGCAAACTTCATTGTTGTCTTATTTTAAGAAATTGCCACAGCTGCCCTAACCTTCAGCATCCCTCATCCTATCAGTCAGCAGCCATCAGCACAGAGGCAAGACCCTCCACCAGCAAAAACATTATGTCTGGCTGAAGGCTCAGGTGATGGTTAGATGATCAGTTTTAAATCCCCACCACCCATTTCATGATTTGTGAAACTGAGGCTTAGAAAAGTTAAATTTCTCAAAGACAAATAGAAATTAAGATATCGAAGCTGAATCTTATCAGGGAATACCACTCTTTAAGGGAACCATAGAAGAAAAGGAGATTCTCAAAACAGATTATGCAAGGTTCATAGCCTCACCTTCCAAGTTCATATTTCATTTATTTTGATGAAAGCCAAGTTTAAAGGAAAAAGTGATGCTCAGTAAGTTCATTTGGTATGTAATCGAATTGCTGGAAGCAGCTATGAGCCCTTCTTCTCTGTCAGCTATGAAAAGACACATTTCCTTTGTCTTTATTTTTTTTTTTGTTCATATATTCAGGGAGTTTAAAAAAATCTATTTTCTTCAGCAGCTTTTATCACACTTTCATATTTAGGTTTTCTGATTTTTATCCTGGCAATCATTTGCTATTTTCTGACATTTTATCTTTTGGACCAACTTCTGATTTTGGTGGTATTCTCACTTACAAATCCATCTTTGACATCATTAAAAAACAATCAAATGGCATTATGAAGTGAATTTGAGATAAAATCATCTTTGAAATTAGATACAAAATTATATTGTTCAATTTTAAACTCCGGTTGCCAGCCAACAGCTGATTACATGCCCTTGGTAACCTCCTAATGAAAGTAATATCAGTAACAAAAGGCCAAATCATCTCTCCCTCCCAAATTACATGTAAAGGGCATCAAGCTCATTGATTGATGCTGAGAATAATGAGTAGCTTAATAAATATATACTGAGGTAATGAGTGAAAGAGAGACATTGTGACTATACTCATAATTTTACATGGCTCTTGGTGAATTGCATCAGAGGATAATTATCCATCTTAGGTCCAATAAGTCCTTATAAATACATTCCTTATATAAATGTTTGATTCTATTTTCTTTGAATCTTAAGCTGTCTGTGTTGCTGGTGATAAAGAGAGAGTTTGGAGTTTTCAACTTTCACTGTACCATTTCATTGGCATTAGCTGAGCAAATCTCTATGAAAAACTGTATTTTAAAGGGAATAAAAATAAAATATGCTAGGCTGAATCTGACAACATACCAAAGTGAATCCCATTAGCCAGCTGGACTTCCTAAAAGGAATAGTTAATCCTCTGACGTTGGCAATTCTTTCCATATCTATTGGTGACAGTTCATTTTGTGCAGGGAATATCTAAAAGTGTACAGTCTGTGTGAAGGGTGACAGGGGTTGAACTGGCCATTAGCTGCATATGTAAGTTGCTATTCAATATTAAATTCATTGCCAATGACTGTACATAAACCTCAGTGTGTGTGTATATATATATATATATATATATATATATATATATATACATATTTTAAATCTATGTGGCCATCTTTGAGAAAATTATGGAAGTATTTCCAAATATCGTTCATTTACGTTATAAATTTTTAAAAATAATTAAAAGTAATAAAATATACTGTTCCATTATTTTATAAAGGTAATTAATGATTTAGAGTAGATACTTAAAGTCTATAATACCCCTATAGAGGAATTAACATTAGAAATAGAAAATATGAGCTGCTTCTCTATTTGCAAAGCATATATCAAAAGCACTAGCTTTGCTCTGTATTGAATGGAAAAATCAGGGTATTCATAAACATTAGGTTTATCAAGGCAAGTGGGATGTTTTCAAAGAAAATACTACTTTGAAAAGTGGTCCTCTTACTTCAGTATTATAAACTTATAGTGCATCACTTGGTTTCAGGGGTAAAAAGTGCATAACAAAACATTTGGTAAGGATTTTATTGCTTAGTTACTCAAAATTTAAGCATAGTTTGCATGGTATTCTCAAAAGATATATATGATTCATCCAAATTGCTAAAATGTCTTTCCTAGCAGATTTATTTTAAGAATGTGCAGACTAGCCCAATCCATGAAATCTATGTAAAAATCAACTATGAACATTAAAACCATTTATAAAAACTAAATTTCAGAGAAAACATTATATAGGCAAGAGCAGCTGATTCTATTTTCCCAACTCTTAGTGTAATGACTACTCCTACTGTCTCTACTATTAACACCTCTGCCATCACTTACCAGCGCCTACCACATGGCAGGCTTTCAATATGCATCAGACATGCTCAATATAAGTTGTGTTATCCATTATCACTTTTTAGTTATTTTTGATGATAACTCTATTTGTGGGTGTCTTGGTTCATCTAAGCTGCTGTAACAAAATACCATAGACTGAGTGGCTTATTAACAGCAGAAATGTATTGCTCACCATTCTGGAGGCCAAAATTGCAAGACCAAGGGCCCAGCAAGGTCAGTTCTTCTCCCAGGTTGCATACTGCTGACTCATTGTGTCCTCAAAGGCAGAAGGGGTGAGCTAGCCTTTTATAAGGGCACCAATCCATTTGTGAGGGATCTGTCTTCATGATCCAATTACCTCCCAAAGGTCTGCTTTCCTAATACCATCATGTTGGGCATTAGGATCTCAAAATATAAATTTTGGGGAGACAACCATTCAGACCATAGCATAGGTGTTATTTTTAAACCAGAAACAGGTTCAGGAGGTAGGTGAATAATGCATGGTTACAGTTATTAGAAAGCTGAGTAAGCATTCCCTCAAAAAGTCTCAGTCTGATGTGTGAAGCTGTCTAGTCACGTCAATTAGGGCTCACCTAGGAACATTGATTGAAGCCAATTGACTACGTATAATTTGTGGCTTTTTCTTTCTTTGATACTCTCAGATGTTCAATATTCTTCCTGTTTGAAGGCCTCCCCTCAGAAATGAATCTGTTACGATTTTTTGTCATCTCTGTAAACTCATTGTTTTATTGTACAAGCTAGTGTCTCTGCCTAACTACCTTTCCAGGCTAAATGAAATGCTCCTTCTAAGGTAACAAGAAATATTGTCCATTCTTCCATTGTACTTGTTACTGTTATGTTGAAATAATCTATCTATGTCTTCTTCCCTAACCTCACCCATCTGGACTCTAAGGCAGCAATATGAACTTTAGGTGTTTAAATTCCTATTGATGTACACATTATTATGGTGTGTTTGTTTCTTGAGACATTCTCATCTTTGACTTTCTTCTAAAACATGTCTTTTGTTCTCCCCTCACATTTTTCTGGTCACTCTTTCCCTGTTTGTATTTTTAGGCTTTTGGCTTTTTCCTTTTCACCTATATTCACTCTTGACATCTTTTTTACCTGCTTGCCTTCAGCTACTATCTACACAACATAGTCCAGTCTGGTCTTGTCATGACTGCCCATGAGCATAACCATTTGCGTAACTCTCAGATATCTCAACCTTAACATGTCCAATCCTTAATTACCAGTCTTCCTCCTCATCCCATCTTAGAGCCATTTTTCATCCCATATTCACAGTAAAGGACACACATTTCTACCCAACTGCTCATCCCCTCACACATCATGTTGAATCTGTATCAATCCATGTTGTCTTTATCACCATCATATAACTCAAATCTTTCTTTTAATCTTTCTCCACCATTAGCACACTAGTTCATACAAAGCATTTTTGCCTCCTGAGGTATTAACATCACTTTTTAATAAGTGATTATGTGCATATTTTTGCTTTTTTCCAACTCATTGTACACAAGAGCTTTGGTAAAATGCTTAAACTGTAAGATCAGATTACTCTCATGTTGAGTTTTCTTACTATTGCTCATAGAATAAAATAAGTGTTACCTAACATATTAACTATGAATTTGAATGTAGTACCTTAGATCCTCCTGCTCTCAGATCTCATTGATACCAACATCACATTAAATATCATCAAGAGCATATAATTTTAACTCTGAAGGCCTTGTTTTTATATATTTTATTGAAAGTTTTATGTGACATGAAAGATAAGCTTATCTCCAAATCAGTCAACAATAAGTTATAAAAATCTTATTTAAATTGTCTAATTTTCTTCCACCAAAGTTGTACTTCCTATAGATGGTGCCATCTCTTTGTCTCCCCAACCCGCACACAAGAAACTTTCTTTAGGTTCTCCAGGTTATTTGTTCTGCTTTCCTTCACACACTTACACTTCAAAATGCTATCTAGTAGCATGACCCTTCAACAGTGAAAAAGCTTACAAAAGTAAGCCCAAACAAGTGACTCCCATGTGTTCTCCAACCCAATGCCAGGAGCACCTTCATATTTTGCCATTAGATATTCTGACCCTTGCTCACCATGCCTCATTCCCATCTCACTGCTTTTATATATATTGTTCCCTTTGCCTGAAAAGTTCTTCCCCCTACTCTTTCCACTACTTGCATATTAAATTGTATTCAGTTCTGTTTTGTTAGTTTTGTTAAGGTAAGTGAGGGCAGAGTCTCTGCTGTGTTTGTAGCTATATCTCCAATACCAAATGCAGAGTCTAACATATGGTTGCTATTCAAAAAAAATGCATTAAATAAATATGTGAATAAATTAGAGAATGTATTAATGAATAGAATGGATGAAACATAAAATATGATTTTTTGAATGACTATGATGCAGAGGTGTTTGCATTTTAAGCTTTATTTTTGTCTTCCTTAAAGAAAAAGCAAATTTCAACAAGAAAATGTGGCTTTTGTTTGGATGTGTAGCATATGTATAGTACTTAAACTTCTTCTTCTGTATAGCAGAATGGTTACTTATTTATTCCATTTATGTATGTTCTTTATCCTTGGCCCTGGTCTAAACCAATGGGACATCGGTGAAAATTAGAATACATTTTCAATCCATGATTTCCATTCTAGATTGGTCTGTAAAGTTGTACTAGTCCAGTAAAATGTAAATGTAAATTTACAAATTTATATATGTATACATTTCAAAAGTGGAATATAAGATTCGCTTTGTTACAGCCTAAGTGTAGTATCATTAGATTATGAGAAATGGGTATCTGAACTGTGGTCCTTTGTTTAATAACATGATAATCCTCTCTGACTTGCAATTTCATGGTCTTTGTTTATTTTTGAGGGAAATCTTTCCACTGGTAAATTTAAATGTCTATAGAGGGGCCAAGAGAACTTCTGTAGTTCCTTCCAAAAATCATAATATATCCATGCTCTGAGAACTATATATTTATGACATTCTTTGGAAGGTCTGATGAAAATGGGCCTTAGTAACATTTCTAAGCAACTGAAGTTTTATCCGTGATAGTGATCTCTTTTCTCAGTCTTCAAAAGAATGTTTATTTGATGAGCGCCTGTGTATAAGTGTAAAAATGGAAGCAAAGAAAAATTACACTAGAGCGGCAAATGACTCTCATGGATTGGGAGATTTACTGGTCCATGGATCAAGAATAAAACAAATATACATCAAAAATACATCTTTCAAGTTGTCAAATTTCTAGCTGTGAATAGAAGAGGCCACCCACCAGGGGAATAAGCCACTTTATAATAGCACAACTCTCCATCAGCATATTTTATAACTCCATCCATCCACCAATTCATCCATTTAGTTACTTATTTGTAGGTATCCTCTGAGAACCTATTGTATTCCAAGTACTGTGCAAGTTACTATTATAATAACAAACAAGGAAGACATATTCCTTGGCCTCAGATTCCCTGGTGCTTATAGTCTACAGAGGAAAACATAAGTCTAAGCAAATTGTTGCACAAATATTAAATAAGTCCAATTGCAGCAAGTGGTATGATGCATAATTATAGACTCCTACTGGAGTGCACAATAAGGAAGGGGATCCAACATGCTCTGATGCAACTTTGGATAATTTTTCATTGTGCAAGTAATCATTTATATGAGACTTGGTAGCCAAATAAGAGTTATATAGATAAAAGGGGGTGGGGTACAAGTGCAGGTGAAGAGAAAGTATTCCAGAAAGAGGAAACAGCACATAAAACATGTCTCCGGGGCAGAAAGAAGTATGATGCCATCATAGTTTTCTTGGCCTTTCAAACTTCTAGAGGCTACCCATATTCCTTGGCTCCATGCCCCCTTCCTCTATGTTCAAAACCAATGAAATTGTATCTCTCTGTGCCTTTCTTCTGTCATCATATTGCCTTTTAGCTCTCCTATTCTGTTTCTCCCTTTTACTTCTAAGGATACTTGTGATTATTTTGGGTCCATAGGGATAAAGAAAGGAAATCCTCCCTAATTTAAGATCCCCCGACTAACAATCTCATTCTCATCTGCAACTCCTTGCCATGTAAGGTAACATCCCACAGATGCCAGAGATGAGGGCCTGGTTATCTTTGAAAGTCCATTTTCTTGCCTATTATAATCATAAAATTCCCCTGGCTGGTTTGGCTCAGTGGATTGAGCGTCGGCCTGCGAGCTGAGTGTCGCTGGTTCGATCTTCCAGTCAGGGCACATCAGAGAAGGAAAACTCTGACTCCAAAAAACCTCCGCTGCCTTGCGGCATACCTCTTGAGGGGAAAGGCTAAGGGAGCAAACCCCGACAGAAAATTCGGAGCCGGAGTCCCTAAGGCGGTTTGACGTTGTAGTCAACACCGGCAACTCCTGCGGCGCACCTGAAGCCAAGCTGTATTGACTCCGTCTTTCCCTTGGACCCTTCAGCTGCGAAGAGAGGGGGGGTCTGCTGCATGGGCAACAGCAGACCCTCCATATCACCCTGCCCAGGCTCTGTAGCTTCAGCTTCACTGGAGAGGACACTCCAGCAGCATCACAAGATGTCGATTCAACACGGGAGGAGACAGATACCGTGTCACTCCCGAGTTGGACTGCACAGCCATTCTCGGCGGTGCAGATAGACTCTTAAGAAGCTACACCATCATCTCTCGAGACGGACGGCTGCCGCCGCCGCCGACGACGATAATCATAAAAGATCTATAGGAAAGACAATCAATTAATTACAGCTATTGGTTGATTAGATGTGTTAAAAAATAAAGATGGAAGTATAAAGGTTTCTGGTTTAAACAGAAGGAAATATAGTGCTTTTTGTTTACTAAAATAGCAAGAATGGCAGAAGAGTAAATTTAGGAATAAAGTTGAGATTTTGAGTCTAGGCTCAGGTTTGTTGAAGTGAGACAGACAGCCAAGTGGAGATGTTGAATAGGCAATTGGATATATGGGTCTGGAGCTCAGAGAAGATGTTTATATTGTAGATGCAGACTTTGATGTACAGATGATAATTGATGCAATAGAAATCACCTGCATGGATTGTATAAGAGAAGAATTGGATAGACAATGGCCAGTATTCCTACCCTAATAAAGTCTATTTATGCATCATTAAGATTCATCTAACTTTCCACTTCTTTGACTTCAGGATTTCAAATAAAATGTTTTAGAAAAATTGTTACTCATTTTGATCTTGATAACTTCCACGGAATGAAACAACCCATAACTAAATCAAGTCTGTCCTGCTATAAAATCGTATGACTAGACTTTCATGTAAGGTGGGTAATTTGATCCTCCAAGCAAAATAACATAGTAAACTATGGTAAAAACCAGCAGAATTCCAAGAAAGAAGTTAAGACTACTTTCAAGGATGGACTGTTATTACTAATTAAAAAACATGGAAGGTAAGTCTGCATAAATGAGGTTGCTGACGCACAGCATTTTCCACTTTATTCTCTGTCATGTCTTGTCTTCAATTCTCAGCAGCAGCAACGCTTAGCTCTTTATTGCAGTGGTTTTCCAGGCCAGTAGCATAGCAATTATCTAGGAACCTGTTAGAAATGTAAACTCTTGGACCCCACTCTGGACCTACAAAATTAGAAACTCTGAAGATAGAGCCCAGGTATTTGTATTTTAACAAGCCCTCCAAGTGATTCCTGTGCACACTAACAGCTGAGAAACACTGGCTTAAAGTATATGAGCTACTTTATTAACATGTGAAGAACCTTGGATTATAAACTGTATTCAAGTGAGTGGCTTATTAATACACAATGTCATTTCTTAACCCTGACACAGCTCTCGCCTGAGTCCTTCAGACATGAATTTCTTTACACGATCCCACCCTCTTTCCATTATTTTCTCAACCTTATTACTATTTCTCTTAAGACTTGAAGAATGAGAATCACAGGTCTCTTCTGGCTGGTATTACAAGTTCTATTGTTACATTCAGACTAAATTATAATATAATGTAGTATACCAATGCACCAAAATTAGTTGCTTTTTCTCCCAGGGCTCAGAGCCAGGAATCTTTCTGAACAGGGTCTTGTCAGATATCTCTTTAAAAATTTTCCCAGTGACCTCCCCTTGCTTCTCATATTGATTTCTTTTATACCTTTTCACTTCACAGTGTTTACCACTCTCTGTTCTCTGACCTCTCTGCTAGGTTCTATAATAATCTTCTTGACATGTATTTACAAGCCTTTGCCATTTTATTTAGTTTATGTAAGTTGCTTTTTATCCATAGGAAAAAAAAGAAATATTTTAAATATAACAGGAAAGGGGAATATTAATTCTACATATACCAATTTTAAGTGTCTAATACCCAGCAGTTCAGGTTTTAAAGTCAAGATATCTGGGCAACTCAGTAGTAATTGTAGCATTTTCATCATACATAGATTCCATCCATTCACTATATTTTTCTAAGTTGTTCTACATTCTACTAGTACATGTTTTTAATGTTGTCTGTCTTCTGTGCTTTGCTGTAAGTTTGCTATTAAAATTTATTAACTATATTTAAAAGACAAAGAATCTATAGGCTCAAATTCTACCTGTATTAATTGTTTCGTATGTGACCTTAAGCTATTTTAGCAATTTGGAGCCTCAGTTTCTTCATCTTCAATATAGAGACAATACTATCAGCACTGATCTCAGAGGGTTCCTGAGAATATTAAACAAGATATTGTACAAAAAGTGCTTAGCACAGTATCTGGTGCATGGAAAACCCTCAGAAAATATTGGTTATTGTTAAAAAGAGGGATAAGGATTTTTAGATTATGTCTTAGGCCATTTGAGCTGCTAAAACAAATTACCAGAGACTGGATGGCTTATAACAATATGAATTTATTTCTCACCTTTCTGGAGGCTAGAACTCTTAAGATGAGGGTGCTAGCATGGTCAGGGGAGGGTCCTCCTTTGGGATGCAGAATTCTCTGTCTTTACAGAGCAGAAAGGTGTTAAAGAGCTCTCTGGGGCCTCTTTCATAAGGACACTAATTTCCTTCATGAGAGCTCAGCCCTCATGATCTAATCAACTCCCAAAGGCACTAACTACCTCCTAATACCATAACAGCGGGCTTTATGTTTTCAATATACACAGTTTAGGGGAGCACACACATTCATTCAGACCATAGTAGTTTATAAGCCTACCTTGATATGTTCTAAAGACAGTCTTTTTATCACTTAATAGCCTGTCACTGCTGATTCAGTTTTAGCTGGTGACGTCATATGACATCATAGAAAATTTTAAAATTACCAGAAAGAACCCTAGTGGATGCTAATAAATATTAATTCAATTTTATTTAGAAACACCTTTTCTAATCTAATCAGTTTATATTCAATTTCATTTCAATCATTCATTGTTAATTTTGAGTATTAATATTTTTGAAAATAGATACCTTTCTCTGTCCCTCAAAGCATTTTGAGTCACATAATTTATTTCAATTGCGCATTCTAGATTAGAATACCAAAACTATCCCCATTTGCCCTAGGAATTGGGCTAATAGAAAAAAAAAAAAGAAAATTTAAGAAGAATTTCTAAGTTAGCAGTAAACGTATGAACTATTGGCACTTTAATCAGTTAAATGGCATTCAAGAGTGACATTGAAGTGTTTTACATTTCATTTCATTTGTGATTAGCATGACAGGTCACTACATTCATATTTATTCTACCTAGGAGGTTAAGATGTATTATTTATGAATTTGATTTCTCTCTCTCTCCATGAAATATTAAGTATAGATATGTACATATGTAAAGGGAAGTGCTGATTTTCATTTAATAGTAATGGAAAAACCTAGTGGCAAAAATATTTCAAGTAAAAGGATAGAAATTGTGATGGACTGATTTGTTTATACTATTTCATAAACTTTAAAGCCAGGGAGCTCTGTCAAACCTCTGAAATATGAGACAAAGATGAGTACACTTTCAGAAAGAAAAAAACCCAGGGCAAGAGCTGGAGATTCTATTTTTGGTCTTCAACTGTGCTAGAAGGTAAATTAAGGAATAGGTCTCATAAAATTATTCACAGATGCCACAATGAACCCTTGGCTATCCCAGAGTGTATTACCTGCTTGTGGATTAAGTGGAAGAACAAATATCACATTAGTTTTAAAAAACTGATCAAATTGAGAAAAAAATGTGCTTTTTACAAAGTGTCTATTGATGGTATCTACATAAAAATCCATGGATGCCACATAGCAGGTACTGCAACATGACATCCTTCCCCTCTTTTGACCGTCAGAATCACCCAGTGCAACAGCACCCTGATTCTACGTAACAATTTTTGGACACAGACCACTCAGCACTAGGAAGGTGGGCATGTGGGCAAGGAAGGGAAGAGAGAAAAACAAACAAACTATGTCTATTTCACTGAGTAGCTCATTAATCATCTAACACTGGGGTTGGTAGAGAGAAGAACTTAATGAAGGAACAGTAGTCTGTTTTAAGCAAATATTGTATTTTTTCACAGGAGGTAAAGGGTAGGATGAGTGGGGGAATATCTATTTCCAAAATATTAAAATGCAAAAAGAAATGTGAGTATAAGGATAAAAGGAAGAAGGGTCTAATCAAGGAGCCATGGACAAATAAATAAATAAAAAGCATGTAGGAATATACTCTAGTAAACAATTTATATGATGTTTTGGTCCTTAAGCTGTTACCTTGGAATCATTTCTATTTTTGAATAATGCCCTTTACTTATGTCCCACTCCACATTCAAACCAAAAGCAAATCAGTCAAATTATCTTCGAAGTATATCCAGTGATTTTTCTCTTTAGCTATTGCAAAGGTCTCTGAACTGATCGCCTATTTCCATTATCATTTCCTAGAATCTATTCTCCATACAGCCGAGTGATTTAATATGAGTCTGATAATGTCAAACCTGCAAATACATTGAGTAAAAAAAATCCAAAGTCCTTCCATGTTCTACCACTGCCTCTCAGCTCTGACCTCTCTTAGAGCTCTCACCTCACTACACTCTCAGAGCGGCCCACAGGTTGGTGGTCTTCAAATACCTGAACACACTCTGGTCTTGTTCGTTTATTTTATTTTATTTTTTAGAGAGAGGGGAAAAGAGAAAGAGAGGGAGAGAAACATCACTGTGTGGTTGCCTCTCACTCATGCCCCCGACTGGACACCTGACATGCTACCTAGTTATATGCCCTGACTGGGAATCAAACCAGCAACACTTGGCTCGCAGGCCGACGATCAATCCACTGAGCCACAGCAGGCGGGTTGGTCTTAGAGCTTTACACAAGCTTAAGTGTGTCCATCTTAATATCAAAAAGTGAAAAATAAAAAGTAGTGCACATTTTTAAACAAAAGACTGGTTAAATAAGTGATAATATAGGCATAAAAGGAGATACAAAGTCATTAAAATTTTGCAGTGGTTACCTAAATTAATAATGGAAAGTGACCCTTGATGTAATGTTACATAAAAAACATAAAAAACTGAATATAGAATATAATATAGTTGTAAATATATCAGTACTTTCATTTTATAAAAAGAAATCACTGTTAACATTAATATGCACAGCTCTTCCTTATTTTATCTGCTTAATTCAAGGTAATTTAATGATAACTATTGTCATGACAATCAATCTTCAGGCATAAACACATTAAAGGTGCTTGACCCAGAGATAAAATTTGGAAATAAATCAACTTTATCTTTGATCTCTACTCATCTGCCTTTAAGTGTCTTCTCTAGCTTCACAGTTTTCTTTTTCATTCTGCAGAATAAGTCTTCAAAGCAAGGCATTTATTCTTACATACTCTTCTAAAATTGTTTATTATATATAATATTATGTATTATATAATAAAAAATTATATATTATATAGACTGGGTCAGAATAAGGGTAACGTTGTTATAGTTTATTCACTTCATACTTACATTTTAAAGAAAATGCAAAAGTGAAAAATACTTTAAAAATGATTTGATTTCTTTATGAAGTATTTTTAAGTAATCAGTCTTGGATAACTTAGTAAGAACTGTTTTATTGTCTGGTTACTAGTAAAGAGAAGAAGTTGCCCTTTTCCAAGTAGTAATTTACATGTAAATAATAATCACCAAATAGCAACAAGAGTATAACAATAACCTTGCAGCTGTTTGCATATCATTTGCTTCTTAAGGAGCCCCAAGGAGAAATGTAAATGGTAACTACGGGCAAATCAATCTATTTTCTTTAGCTGTAATAATGTGTTTCTAACTTAACCTGTTTTTAGCTGAGAAAAGGGTGATACTGTGTTTACACAACTAGACAGTTTCAAACTAAGCCAAATAAAATTCAAAATAATCTCTTCCGAAGTTGTTCTTGTGTCTCTTATTTTTCACAAAAGACCACTCTGCTGGCATATGTTACTTGGTGAGTGAAATTTTGAGAATGTTTGAAATCCTTTTATTTTTTATTTTTATTTTTGGTCCAGTCTTTTTAAAAGGAGACTAAAAGCTCATGCTCTGATATTGTTAATGTAGAAAATTCCTCTGGTGTATGAAATAAAAATTGAAAGACCAGTCACAGGTTTTCAACTTTTTTCTAGGTAACAATGTAATTTGAAAAAATGTAAATAGCATATGTGAATACTGCTTTGTAGTTAATGAAAGCTGCTTCCATGTCCATTTTAAAATTTTAGAATAGTTCTTAATAATTATACATAAGATACATTTTAAAACAATATGGGTATTCATGAAGAGAGAAAACACATTATACTCATTTAAATGGCTTATTGTATTCCAAAGACTTTAATTATGGTCAATTCTGCCAACTTTTGTATGATCAGGTAATTTTGTAAACTATAAAATATGACACTAATATAAAATCAGTTTCCAAACTGAAAAAGATGTATTAGTTAAAATTCAGAGCAATTACAAATCCTCATTAACTCAGCACAGCTGAAAACAATAGATAAGTCTAAAATGCCGCCTGGTTTCAAATCAATTCCCTGTTATTGAATAGTTTGTACTCAGTAATTTATTATTGACTCAAAGAGTCATTTGCATTTTATATCAATGGCATTTCCTTATGACTATGACCAAATAATAACAGACAGGCATGGTTAAAAGATACTGTAGTCTAATGAGCAGTACTATCATTACACCACCTTTTATAGTCTTTTCCATTTTTGTTTAATTTGATCATAAGAAATTTAGAATCAGTGGAAGTCAGCAACTTTCATTCTGCTATAGTGAGTAGCAGTTTAGTCCAATTGCAGTGAGGGAGTCTCCTACAATCCCACAAAAGCTTATATTTAGAAATTTAACTTGATTAAATTTAAAGAAGTAAAAATACTCACAATATCCTTAGAAGTAATACATTTTTCTGTTGTTTATTTTTTATTTCTAAATTACTGTTTACACTTAATATTATTCTGTAATAGTTTCGGACATACAACATAGAGGCCAATCATATACTTCATAAAGAGGTCCCCCAATACTTCAAGTACCCACCCTGCTCCGTACGTAGTTATGACAATATTGCTGACCACATTGCCTGTGCTGTAGTTCACATCTCTGTGACTATTCTGTAACCCCTAAAGACAGCTCTAATAGTGTTTCATATCACAGTTTTGGCATGTTATATATCATCTTCAATTCTGGCAAAGCCCTCTAAATTTGGCAATATTATGCCCATTACATAGATGGAGGAAGAAAAACCCTGAAATTCAACAGTTAGGTACATTTTCCCAGTTCATATTGAATCCATGGATTCAGTTATACAACCCAAAGCAATTATCACAAAGAGAGTCAGGTTCTCACATGTAGTCTAATAAAATACACAGCCCCAAAAATGCTTGAGTGGAGAGGCACTCTTCAAATGACTCATGCATTCACTTATCCAAGTGAATAATATTCATTAGTATTCAGTTAATTCATTTACTGAATAACTAATAGGTGCTGTGTTAAGTGTAGCCACTGTAAAACAACCAGTATGTTTAAATAGAATGCCATTCTTAAAAAAAAAGATCAGCAAAAGTTAATGAACTGATTTTCCAATAATTTTAGACTCTAGGTACTCCTAAATCCTGCTACCTCCAGTAACCACAGTGGCAGCTTTTATACCTGGCATAAAGAGATTTTCAAGAAGTGGAGAATATTTTACTAGAGTGGGATACTGGAAGTGACCCTGTGGCAAAGAGACTAATAAGATTTGTTGAGCACATTCTATATACTTGATATTTCAGACATACTATTTCATGTAGTACTCTCAGAATCACTGTTTAGCAACATTGGTAGTATTACATTAGGGAACTTTTTATATGTTTTGTGATTTGGTATTTTTCTTTTTCTTTTTGAAAGATTTATTTATTTATTTTTAGAGAGGAAGGGAGTGAGAATGAGAGGGAGAGAAACATCAATGTGAGAGAGAAACATTGATTGGTTACCTCTCATTTGTGCCCTGACCAGGGACCAAACCCTCAACCTGGGCATGTGCCCTGACAGGGAATCAAACCGGCAACTATTTGCTTTGTGGAACAGCGTTCACCAGCTGAACCACTCTGGTCAGGGGGGTGTTTTTCTTTTCACTATCATATAGTTATGATATAACTGTAACAGTAGAATAATAACAAATGACAGTTGGAATAAAAGCATTATTTATTTCCTCCATTTTGCAGGACAAGTAATAGAAGTTCAGGGAAATGAACTTACTAAAGGCCGCAAAGGAAATCAGAGGTCAAGTCCCATCAAGATCTACTAGAACGCAGGTTCTGGGCCCTTACCTCCCAAATGTTTAAAACAGTGGTGCACAGTGATTCTAATAGGTACACCAGGTTCTTGCCTAAAATCTCTTCAGAAGAAAGAAGACAGCAATTCTTTCTGCCAAGAGAAGACAAGGGTGTGCTTATCTCAGATTCCTTTTACTTTTTCTTTTTTCCTGAATACAAGCCCAGAGAGGCAAGTGGTGCTGAATGTGTGACTTTGATGGACACATTTACTGGCTGGAAAAAAGTCAAGGAAGCTGAGAATTTCTTCACCTGCCTCCTGTGATGTGCTTTCAAGGCAGGAAATTCAATTTGCTCTATTATCCCAAAAGAGCTTCTCAGAAGTGATTATCCAGCATTTCATTTGCTTTGCTATCTGCTAATGCTTTCTCTTTAAAGTTACCTTAAGTCTTACATTTCACTATCACTCATTCAAACTTTCTAGAAAAAATGTGCAAATACACATATAAAATAATATAGGCCTTGCTACTGAAGATTTCTTCAAGAATGATAGAATAAGAATAATAAAAATATAGATAGCATTTTACTGTTATATAAATAATAGTAAACTTGTCATAGCCAATTAAACTTTCTACTTGACTCTCAGAAGCTATCATTATTCACACCCAGAAAAAAATGAGTTTACTCTCTTGTTTTTCTTCTTAGGTAATCAAGTTCATATCAAATGCCTTTTTTTTTTAGTTTTAAATTATTATTCATTTTCAATTACAGTTGATGTACAACATTATATTAGTTTCATGTGTACATCCAATGATTAGACATTATATAACTAAGTGATCACCTTGATAAATCTACTAACCATCTGACACCATACATAGTTAACTACAGTGCTATTGACTGTATTCCCTATGCCATATTTTACATCCCTATGACTATTTTGTAACTATTAATCTGTACTTCTGTATCCCTTCACCTTTTTCAACCAATCCGCATGACCCCATCTCATTTGGCAAATATTCTATGTATGTATGAGTCTCTTTCTGCTCTGCTTGCTCATTTATTTTTATTTTTATTTATTTTTTGATATTTAACATATAAGTGAAATCGTATGGCATTTGTCTTCCTCTGTCTGGCTGCTTCACTCAGCACAATATCCTCTATGTCCAACCGTGTTGTTGCAGATGGCAAGATTTCATTATTTTTTATGGCTGAATTATGTTCCATTGTACATATGCACCACTTTTGGTGCCTGCTTTGACCACCCCTTGAGTGTGTCCCTTGTGCAGGTGGTTGGGTGGTGCTTCCACATGGTCTGAAGCTGCCCAGAACCTGAACTGGCTCTGGGGCTTTCTGAAAGGTGCAGGCCAAGGTCAGCTGCCACCTGTACCCTGCCCAGGGCCAAATGCCATGAGCTACAAAGGGATCTGCAGATAGCTACTACTTGTGTTGGGCTTGGAGGTTCCCAGAAGAGGTTGATCGATGAACCAAGGCTGGCTGCTTCTAGTGCCGGGGCTGGGGCCGCTTAGCTAGAGGTATGCTGCATGCTTCTTGTTTGAGAGATTTTAGAAAAGTCTGAAGCATAAGACAAGACAAACCATTTGTATGGAAAAGCCACTGGAAACAGCTTGGGTGAGCCTAAAATTTGGGTGGGGTGAGGTATCAGGGAATCACCAGGGCAGGGTGAACTACATTAGTCAGGGTAATGGAGGCTCAGATTTGGCACCTGTCCACCGGCTCTGTTGGGGGGAGGGCTCAGAAAAGGAACAACGGCTTTTGTTAGCATTTCTTCTTGGGAGAAAGCTGCCCCTCTATCTCTAATCCTGATGCCAGACAATTCACTTCCTCCTTTTATGTGTCTGGTACCTTTCAAGCTGCTGCTCCAGCTCTAGAGCTCAGGGGACATGAGTCCCATTAAGTCTGTGCATGGACCCTTTAAGAGGAACACCTGGGGCTCCAGAAGCCCTCCATCTCACTCAGTAACAATCCCTGCTGGTTTCTGCAGCCAGAAGTTATGCTGATGCTTCTCTTCCTGGCACTGTAACCCTGGGCTAGGGTACTTGGTGTGGGCCCGGGACCCCTTGCGCATGAAGGGTGACCTCTGCAGCCAAAATATCTCTTCTTATTTTTATCCACCACATGTGGGTGTGGGACAAGCCTGTTCCACGTCTCCACCCCTCCTGCTGGTCTCAGTGTGATTTCTATATATTCTTAGTTGTAGAATTTCTGTTCAGCTTGATTTTAGGTGGTTCTGAATGATGGTTGTTCCACAGTTTAGTTGTAATTTTGCTGTAGTTCTGGGAGGATGTGAGTACTGCATTTACCATTTTGACTGGAACCTTTCCCCCTTAAAAAAAAAATCCTCTGATACTCAAGCTAATAACCAGTGCTACCTGACTATATTGTTTTCACTCTTCCAAGTCCAATATATAAGCATTAAATGTATTTTTTATAGGAACTATCTCATAATTCACAGGGTTTTTTACAAGTTGCAATTAATATTATAAGTATAGGAATGACTTCATTTTGTTTAAGTTATTTAATAACTTTATTTTTTCTCACAACAGGGTGAAATTGTAAACTGTGATTTGTGTTTCACATGAAGGTGTGTTTGGTTGAAGGCATTATGGATGAATTCTGCTCTTGCACCGTTTCCTCCGCTTGCCGGTCCTGCTGGATCCCATACGTGACTTTCTGATATAAGAATAATCCATGCCTAAAGCCCAAGCCTGGGCTTGATGCCAGGAGGGTTTGTTGTTATATATAGTGACTGAGGGACTATCTTACGGTGCTAGAAGAATGGAAGACCAGGCAGAGAGTGTTCCCTTTCAAAAGTGGTAATGGCTTCAATAAGGTCAATCCAACACTTTCTCTAATTTCTCTTGTGGCTACTGTCCTGAATTTTTCATATAAATGGGTTGATGGAGAACGGTGGAAAGAAGGGAAGGGACTAGACAAAGAACATCTATGAGTGACCCACGGACATGAACAACAGTGTCAGGGTTGACTGTGAGAGCTCGGGGTGGGATGGGCAGAGGGCAAAGCGGGGAGAATTGGGACAACTGTAATAGTACAACAATAAAAAGATGATTTAAAAAATCGCTTGATGTAACTTGTAAATGTAGTGCCATATTTTTCTCCATGCAAACCTCACTGGATAGATGGATCTATCATATGGATAGATTTCTTTGCTTTTGATTTAAAAAAGTACCGAGTTAGCAAAATATTTCATTTAGTTTTTTACATACAATGACTCTAATAGTGGTTAGTTGCCTTTAATTCCATGCAAAACAATTTTGTTAGATTGTATTGCCACAGCTGTCATATCAGCATGCATTAAAAAAAGACACCAATATTAGTGAATTTTTGTGTAGCCATTTTAAGTATTGAAGTTAGAAGAAAATATGCAACATTTTGGCATATTATGCTTTATTATTTTGAGAAAAGTAAAAACAACTGAAATGCAAAAAATATTTGTACAGTATATAGAGAAAGTGCTGTGACTGACTGAATGTGTCAAAAGTGGTTTGCAAAGTTTCTTGGTACTATCAACATTTTGGCCAAATAATTCTTTGCTTTGGGGCTGTCTTATGCATTGGGAGATGTTTTGCAGCACCCCTGGCCTCTACCCACTAGAAGCCAATAGCAGGAGATGGCCTACATACTCAAAGTAGCCAACTCGATAAAGTTATTGGTGAAAGTGAAAAAAGTGTCTTACTTTATGGAAAAAAACTAAAGGAACTTTTTTGCCAAACCAATAATAAAAAAATTTAAATAATGTCCAATTTTCAATTTAAATAATTTTAAATAATGCATTTATAAAAGCTCAATCTCTCAAGTTCCACTAAAATTATATGATTTAAAAATTACATTATAATAAAAAAATATTGGTTTTTTACCAAAACAGTATTGGTATAAAAGGTGTCCTATTACAACTCTTGGCTTTTGGGGATAAACGTATTTCAAAACATACATTTCAAGTTCTCGCCCCAAAACTGTTCTCTCACAAGACTTCTGATTTCTTTGGTTATTCTATTGTTTTATATATATATATATATATATATATATATACACACACATATATATTCATATTTATGTATAAGTACGTATATACACATACATATACATAATTGCAGATAACTTTGCACATATAGTAGTCATTTAATAAATGTTTTCTGCCACTGATTGTGAAATGAGCAGAATATGAATAATATATTACTGTATAATTAGCTTTAACGGTTGATTGTAATTTTAAAAAGACATCTTGCAATTGCTGAATATAAAATGCATGGTGGCAACCAAAGCCATTTCGTTAATACACTGACCTGAAATTTGACTGGGATTTTAGGATGAAAACAGGTTTGTGCCATATTAGTCTTTCTTACTTACTCTAAAACTATTGCAGTCTATAACATTCATTTCATCCTACTTTGAAATTTGACCATTGAAGACAAGGGAATCCTAGAGAAACTGGAGGATGATGATTGTAAGTACCGTCCAGTAATGAAGATAAAATATCCAGGGAGATTCTCCAGTCAGTAGAATGGTGGGTGGAATGGGATGAATCCTTGGAAGGTGGGATAAAATGGGTGGGGGGGAGTCCTCATTAGTTTTTGTTTATGAAATCGTGACAACATTAACATCTACTTTATAGAGCAGTTGTGAGGATCAGGTAGGTCAATTTACAGAACACTAAGCAGAGTGTAGTGCCTGGCATGCAGCAAATATTGATTATGTATTTGTTGAATGAGTGAGATGATATATAAACTTAGTCTTGGAAGACAAGAGGCTTTTTGCTAAATGTGGAAGGAAGGATAGTCCTCTAAATGGTCAGAGAAGAAAAATATTCAGGTACTGACAACCAAATTTTTGGCAGAAGTAAGGAACTGATGTAAGGGGGGGGGGTGAAAAGCAAGATTAATTCCAGGTTTGAAAAACTTTTTGCACACCACACTAAGCAGTTTAAACAATGTACATGAGGGAGCCACTGGTGGTTTATATTTAATGTGATAATCTATCAAATCAAAATTCTATAAAAAGAGAGAAAATAAAAATTTAAGATGTGATAATATTTGTAAGAAAGATATTTAAAAATTGTTCCTTCCAAGACTGTTTTGACTATCTCATAAAACTAATATTTTGGAATGTAATCCAAATACAAAATTGAACCGATGTCAACAAATGTGTATCAGTGCCAGATCAATTAGAGCTTGTAGGCCTAGAATAATTATTATGAATTGCCAACATCTTTCCTTGAGTTTACCCACAAAAATTATCTTAATCAAGAAAAAATTTTATCTGAATATTATGTTTTCCATTAAATTTTGAAGTTATCTCACAAACACAAAAATATCTATTTTTGACATGATACCATGGAACTCAATCTAGTAGTTAGCCTTTAAGTTGCTAAAATATAAAACCTTGGATGCATATGCAAAGGTCAGACATTTTTACCTGTCCTTCAACATTTTAGTGGAAGAATCAAGTATAAACTGACATGAGTGACAAATGTTCCAAACAGATCAAGAACATACAGAGCCAATATAGACTAAAAGGTAAATGTGCTCCAGCTGGTTATTCTTGAAGATTTGGGATGTATGGAAGTAGTAAATATTTGGAATCTACTTATGGAACCCTCACTCAGTGGTGACACCATGTTGCTGTCATCAACTGAAAGTTAAGAAAATTAAATTGCTTAGATTTTACATAAATGGAGACTTTTGAACTTGCATAGAAGCAAAACCTGGGTAACTTGAAGTTTTTATTTTAAATAAAAGTAACATAATATTTATGGTTTTGGGTTTGCAAAAATCATATCACAGACTGTAGGTTTTGTTTTTTTTTCTGATAGAAACATAGATTATTTGGATTAAAAAGAAGTAGGGAAAATTATTCTCACAGTTTAATTTCTATACCCAAAACAATTTCAGGAGGCAAAAGACATTTAGTATTGTTATTTGCAATATAATACTTCTCTAGTGGTAAAACTTTCTTTCTTTATGCCTCTTTATCCCCTGTTAGTAATCTTCAGGTAGTGCTGACCCTCAATTATGCTATTTTGCATTCGTCTTAAGATTACGTCATAACCATACATTTGAAATTTTCACTTCTTTATCTTTAGATTTAATGGGGCCATTAGATCAATCTCAAAATGAGTTGAATGGTTTCAGGTAAAGAAAGATCTACCTTGCCTATTGTTTATCCTGTTGTGTTTTATCACCATAGCTATGAGGAATGAAGAGGTAATTGCCAGCGTTTCATAACACTATACAAAGGAGTTAATTTTAAAAAGTATCCTACCATATATCTAAGCAGGTATCAAAAATGTTCTAATACTGGACTAATTTAGAAGAAATGACAATGAAAGGATGCTTGTAGCTTTTGTGATGTCTGGTAATAACTATTATCAATTCATGCTTTAAAATAAAAATATAATTTATATATTACTTATGTATGCATATATTTCCCATTTATTATCATCAGTGATATGTATGAAGTTGCACTAAAAAAAACCTTAAATCTCAGTATTTAAACACAAAAAAGGCCCTTTCTCCCTTACTCTTGATCATGTTCACTGAAGATGAGCTTGAGGCTCTGATCTATATCTTCTTCAGCCTCATGACCCAGGTTGTTGGGGTGGCTCGGCTTACTTTGGTACAGTGGGGAGGGGAAAGCAGCCAAGCAGTCTCTGGCTACTAAAGCTTCTCCCCAGGAGTGACAAGCACTTTTCATTGGCCAAAGCAGTTCCCATGGCTGTACCTAATTTCAAGTCATCAGGGAGGTGCAGTCCTACCATGTGCTGAGGACAGAGTAATATTTATGAACATTCAGAATGACAGCCACAGGTGAGAAATGCAGCATCTTAGACAATATTTTTCCATACAGCTTTTTATTTAAAAATGAGAAAAAGAAATAAGATAAGAAACTACTTAATTCAGAAACAGAAGACATTCCAAGAAGAAAAAAGTTAATAAAATGACATTGCAGGAGGTAAACACAAATATTATTATTTCTTCTGCTAGGGAAATAATAAATAATAGAAGGAGGTTGGCAGTGTTAAACTCTCCTTAACTATGAATGAAACTTTTCACCCTGAAGGCTGCTTCAGGGACGAATAAATCTCTTTGCCGTGTCTCTGGTTCCCAAAGATAACTTGGTTTGCTGATACACGTCTTTCATCCTTTCTGTCCTGTCTTTTTGAGCTGTTGCCTCATCAGTCTGTTTCATTCAGTTTCTCTGTCCTTGTATTTTGTCACTTTCCGAAGTGAATTGCTAACTGAAAAATTTAACTAAAACTGTGTCTACAGTCCAACAAAAGTCAGGTGAGTGAAAAAAAAATTGGCCTAAACTTTCTATTTTCCATCCCCCAAATATCTGACTTCGGGTGTCATTTATAACCAGTCTTGATATTGACAAGTCCTACATTTAAATCTAATGTATTTCTCTCTCTCTCCCTTGGTACACCTATATAGCCATGGTCTGTTACAAATTTACTTTGGCTTCACATTTTTCACAATGACACTTCAGGAAGAGCTATAGTCTAGTGAAAGATATGGCTTGAAATTCTTTTTTTTAATTCAATACTCAGTGGGCTGCTGCACTTCCAGGAACATATGCAGAAATGCTAAAAGATAATAAAAATGGCATCATTGATGCTACAGAGATTAAGCATTTTCAAATAAAACATCCCAGACTGAAGCCATATTAGTCCCACATTTCACTATCACTCTGGTGAATGGTTCCCCTGACCCTGTGGCTTCTATCAATCTCTGATTCTGAAGGTGCAATCAGGACAATCAGATTTGTCTTTGGACATTTAATTAAATACAGAGCCCTGCAAGGTACTATTTATAAAAATAATGTAAGTCTTTTCTCATACTGTAAAAAAAAAAAAAAAATTATTCTCTAATATGGATTGCAAATTAGAGTGAGTACTTTGTTGAACATTATATAGCTTATAAGTAGATTGTTCTATGTTTTTCTTTCTTTAATGCATTTTATATCTAGTGAGAAAATTTAATCTAGGTTCATGTTCTCATTATAAGTTGTACTACATTTTGCTTTTTAAAATTTTTAAATAGTAATCCTGTGTTACTGAAAAATATTAATTTACAAGCCCTGGCTGCTGTGGCTCTGTGGATTGAGCATTGGCCTGCGAGCCAAGTGTCACTGGTTCGATTCCCAGTCCAGGCACATGACTAGGTTGCACATCAGGTCCCCAGTTGGGGGTGCGAGTGAGAGGCAACCACACAGTGATGTTTCTCTCCCTCTCTTTCTCCTTTCTCCTCCCTCTAAAAATTAACAAACAAACAAACAAATAACTAAATTATTAAAAAAGAAAGAAAAATATTAATTTACATAGGAATCCTTATAATTGCCTTTAAAATGCTGCACTTATTTTCAGGGGTATTTTTGGCCAAGAGTTGAAATAATATATGGATTTAATTATTCATTAGAACTTTGTGATAGGAATATGTGTCTGCCCATTTAACCTTTTATTTTCATTCTTCCTTTCATCTGTCTCGCCCACCACACATCTGATTATTGCATTGGCTTTCTACCCCCAGTCTCTTTATTTCTGTTCATCCCATACATGGTTGTCTGGTGATGTCTCCCTAAAACCAATAGTATATTGTATTTTATGTATTCTTTTGCCTTATAGTACTAATCCCTTGATTTCTATCCAAGCTCAATAATACTTGTTAGACAATGCTGAAAATCCTGGAATCTCTACATTCTCTATAAAGTTAACTTCAGTCCTCTGCTTTGCTTTTAGTGGTTCCCCCAGTGTGAGCTCAACTTCTTTTTCTAATCTTTCCATATCTTTATTCTTACACAAACCTTCCACCATAGTCAAGTCAATCTGCTCAGAATGCCCTTACTAACTTCTATTTAAGTTTTGCTTTTTTTTTTTTACAAGAAAACTTTCCTCACTATTGTATGTTTATGTAAATCCTACTCAGCTTTCTAGGTTTCACCTAAAACAAACTTTGCTTTCTATAAACTATGTAATATTACTTTTTATGAAATAGCTTGATATTAAACACATAAATATGTATATGTGCATATGCTTTTATGTTAATATATGTATAGATATTTATATATAAATAATCTAGTGGTATACATATCACAAAACTATTAAATGGTCTCTTAAAATGAACTTTCTTTTACTTTTATAAATGCTATGGTTTTATACATAAGTTTTTTATAATAACTTGTTAATTGGTGAATTCAGAGTGATAGAAACATGAAGTAAAAGTATTAACTAACTGATGATAAAATTATACTTCAACCAATCAATACAATAAAGTGTTTTTTTCCTCTGTTTTAGTTAAACATCTATTCAGTTTTCAAAACTGGTTGTCAATATGGTTTTTAGATATTTGATTCTATTTTACTTTGACCCTGATTTCAGCAACAACCAACATGTTTAGGGGGAAAAAAAGGATAAAACTATTGTTGCAGCATCTGGAAACAAGTCTTCTAATCTATAACCCAGTGCACTCTGGGATTTGCTGGAATTGGCATAATTAGTATATTTTAATATTGTTTATACCATGAAATTTTTTTCATTAAGTCTATTGACCTCATGCTAAGAAAAAAAATTATTTTTAATAAATAAGAATTTATCTACCAGTTGTCAGAAACTCTTGTATTTTACACAAGGGGCCTTTATTTTCTTTACAATCTGCAGGATACCTGGCATGAAAGAAATAAAACCCTAATTTACTGACAAGTGTGTAAGCAAGACAGGAGTGAGGGAAAAGTGGTCTTGGGGATACTTTTATTAGTCTGAGTTTATTATTAGTCTACTTTATTAATGTCTAAGCTATGTTCAGAAAATAGTAAATCCAAGTTCTCTTTCCAAACCCTCTAAATATGGATGAATTTATTTAGTTGTTGAACATTTGGAATTATCAGGCATAAAAACATAAGATGGTAGTTAGTATGTCCTCCAACTGCCAAAAATATTAAACTGCTTTCCGACTTGATGGACTCCAGCGGTGGGTGGAGAACTCTCTTGACAGTAAGATGTTATGCAAATTTTTCAGGTGCCTCTGACAATAGGAGGCTATTTGATTTCACATTGTCTGGGTGGGAACATTTTATAGAAATAGCGTGTCACTTGACATACTCTATTAGAGAGAGAGAGACTACTTCAAATTCAGAAATCGCACAGCAAAGAAAATCATCAACAAAATGAAAAGGCAATCTACTAAACAGGAAGAACTGTTTGCAAATCTTTTATCTGCTAAAGTGTTAATATCCAAAATACTTAAAGAATGCATACAACTCAATAACAAAAATAATCCAATTAAAAAATGGGCAAAAGACTGAATAGACTTCTTTTTTTCCCAAAGGACATACATACAGGTGGCCGACAGGTATATGAAAAGATGCTCAATATCACTAATCATCAGAGAAAAGCAAATCAAAACCACAGCTGATATCATCTCATGCTTGTTTGATTGGCTATTATCAAAAAGATAAGAAATAATGTGTTGATGAGAATGTGGAGAAAAGAGAACCCTTTTGCACTGTTGGTGGGAATGTAAGTTGGTACAGCCACTATGAATAACAATTTGGAAGTTCTTCAAAAAATTAAAAATTAAACTACCATATGATCCAGCAATTTCACTGCTAGGTATTCATCTGCAGAAAAGGAAAACATTAATTCAAAAAGATATATGCCACCCCATCCAAGTTCTTTGCAACATTATAATAGTCAAGACACGGAATCAACCTAAGGATCTATCAATGGATGAATAGATAAAGAAAATGTGGACCTTGAGGGCATTATGCTAAGAGAAATAAGTCCAAAAGAGAACGACCATACCATATGATCTCACTCCTATGTGAGATCTTAAAAAGCAAACAAAAAAACAAGCGCATAGATACAGAGAACTGACTTGTGGTCACCAGAAGCAAGGACTGGGGCTGAGCTGAAGATGTGTTGAGAGCATGGTAACTGTATTGCATATTTGGAAGTTTCCAACTGAGTAGATCTTAAAAGTCCTTATCATAAGAAAACACATTTCTTGTAACTATGTATGATGACAGATGTTAATCATACTTACTGCAGTGATCACTTCACAATGTGTAATGTTATACATCAATTTAAAAAACAAACAAACCTCCCTCCAGAAAAACTAATAAAGATGAAGAAGAAGAGAGGATGAAGACCAGGTAGAGAACAAGCTCCAGAATACTCATAAGAGGCAGACTCATAATAATAGACAATTCAATGGGGAAAGCATTATGTTTGTAGTAATCTTATAGTGCAATCTTTTCCTTCTGTTAAAAGTTTGTACCTGTAAGCTCTTTAAACTTTGCAGGCTTATTTGAGGAGGTGCATACACTATGACCCTTTGAGCTCTGTTGCTATGTGGTATGCAAGTTGTTCCAGAAGGCAAATAACCAAAGGAGTCCTTGCTTTGCTGTAAATATCACAGAATTCAGTATTTGCCTCTCGCTTCCAAAAGAAATGTTTCTGGTCACACAGGTGCAACATATTCTTTGTTTATAATCTTAGCTCATGCATCTCTCCTAGAAACAGAATACCTGTTAAAACCTAGAAGCAGAATACCTGCTAAAGCCTAGGTATTCTGCTTACTGGAATCTTCCTCTTGACACGCTGATGTATGAGGAGTGGCAGGAATCAGAAGTTGAATAACCTCTGAGCCCCAATCCTCTCTCCCCCCCTCAGTGTAGAGTAATTCTGGGCAAGCTTGTGAAACCCTTTTGGCTTAAGTAAGCCCTGTGGATAAGTTAACCCATGAAAGTTAGTTTCCTCAATTGCAAAATGGGTATTTTAAAACCTGCCTTTCTGGCTGTGATAAGGATGATATCTGCCTCAGTTAATGCAAGATACAAAGAACATGTTAGATCATGACTATTTCTTCACTGCCTGGACTTCTCTGTTTCCTATTGCCTATGTCAAGTAGCATCTCTCCTCCTAGTTCATGTGAAATCATTACATGAAGATACTAGGGTGCAAATTAAGTGGCGAATACTTACATGGGAAAAAAGGCTAGAGGAACATATATGTTTGTAAAAGGATACCACAGATATCTTAATTAACTAGAAGAGAACAGTACCACCAGATTCATGTACAAAACTAGTAGAAAAGTAAAATCTAAAAAAGGAGGGGTCAAACTTTCTAGAAAGATACTAGCAACTTCCCATTCTCAAAGGAAAACACCTGAGTTGTGTATATATGTATGTATGCATCTATCTATCTATCTATCTATCTATCTAATATAATCTCAAATCAACTGTATCTTCACCTAAGGATTACTCCTGTTAATACTTTGCTATATTTTCCTTCATATGAAATTATATATCTATGTATTTTATTTTGTTTCATTCATATAACCTTATATTATAAAGAGATTCATAAGAGGCCAGGGAAATACTATAAAAAGAAATACTATAAAAAGCAAACAGACAAAAAGGTAAAGCCACCAGGCATAATTGTGTTTGACACAATAGGGATTGGGAAAGTTTTTGACAAACTGGGAGCTCATGACAATTGTTAGATCAGACGATTGAAGCCAGGCTGGATTTGTTACTGTTTAAGAGAAACTGTAAAACTTGAAGTTTATGCAAATATTTTTGTATTTTAAATTTTCTAAAACAATGTGAAGACTAAACACAATATGTCTGATAGTCACATAGATATTTCACATTGCCGTATTTAACAGTTGATCCTTTAAATATACTTCAAAGACATGAGTTTAATGAGTGAATAATTGCATAACTTTATCATCTCCTTGTTCTTGGACGTAATAAATAATGCTTCAATAAACATTACTGAAATAAATCCTGGTGCATACACTCAGATGTAAAGCCCTAGAAGTAAAATAGTTGGGAAACATATAGATATATATTAGCAATCCCAGCAATGATCAACAATGTAATTTCCCACTCACAGTATAAGTGAGGCCTAGCTCACCAGCAAACTAAGCACTAACATTTCAAACATTCTTCCCTAATTTGATAAATGTAAATTGCTATCTATTTTTTTCCCTGAATAATGAGGATGAGAATTATTTTTAGGTTTATTCATGATTTTTAATTTCTTGCTTTTTTAATTACATGATCACATGCTCAACTTGCTTTTCTTTCAGAGTAATGTCTTTTTTAATTTGTATAACTTTTCTAAATATTTAGGGTAAATATTTTTCAGAGTTTTACCTTAACCATCATAATGAAAGCAAGACACCTTAACATGACACATTCAAGCACCCTCAAATAGGTTCCTGTCCATACTCAAGTTTCAGCTTAGCACACCCCAAACTTGCCCCATCACAACCTGTCCTCCAATCTCTCCCAAGCTTCTGTGCCTAGGAAACTACTGTTTCAGTCTTTGACTGAGATGGATTCTCTGTCATCTGTCTTGTGAATTCCTATTCAGACAAAGGTATATAATGTTCTCAAAAGTGTACAGGCTTTTCAGGCAACCAAGCATTGGATTTGAGTTTACAACCTCATCTTAGTTTCCATACCTAAAAAATAGGTACAACCATTACTAATAGTCCTCAGTGAGCTCAGATTAAATGGTATATGCAAAGTGGCTAAGACAGTACTTGGTTTCTGTTGAGTATTCAACAAAAGATATTATTGACATCCCCAGACCCCAGACCCCATGACCCGTTACCCCACCCGCAGCTGTCCATGAGATGACAGGATGTATCAGACTGAAACCATGTCCTGTTTTGATCAGCCTATTGCACCCATAGCTGCCTAAAGGCCAGATGGCTGATAAGGCTCACAAAAAGTCCCCCTCTTCACTCTCCCCCTATAAAAGAAACTCCTCCTCCCCTAGAAAGACAGAGTCCTGACCACCCATGGCGGGTCTCCCTGCTTGCTGATTTCCCCAATAAACCTCTGCTTCTCAGCTCACTGCATCTTAGTGGTCATCTGAAAAACTCTGTTCTTACAATTATATGTGACTCTTTGTTCTGGAACCTCCTCCTCCAGCATTTGACTATACTATGATGCCTGAAAATTACTCATTTAAACATAACATTTTCTGCTTTGTCTCTCATAGTTTCCTATTTGTGTTTTTTTTTTCCTCTTTTTGTTTTGTTTTAATATGGGAGAAGCAGATAGTTTGACCATTTCCAGTTCTATTTGGCAAAACAAAATATAAAATACATTCTGTGACTTTGTAAAGAGTTTTACATATTCTATTTACTTTATACTTTCCATGTTTATATTATCTGCTACAATTAAAAGTCTCTGTAACCTCTTCCAGGTATGTTAGAGGAAATCATCATTAGTCTATCAAAGTTGCTAAGTGTGTGTGCGTCAAGGGTTCCTTACGGCACAAACATCATTCAAGTAGAAATTTCTCCCCCAATGAAGAGGGTCATCTAATACTAGCTTCCAGGTGTCTTGTAGCATCTGCAAGCACTACTAGATAGAATATAAGTAATTAAAATAGACTCTACTCTTCAACTCCTCACTGGCTGGAGTTAACTAGAATTTATAGGCTTATGGTTGCTCCTTCCAAAGGTGAGTGAGTTCACAGATGAAACATGCAGCACCAAGTGTGGAACAGTGTTATTAAAAATGAGATTTCAAAGTACAAGGAAATAGGTACATCAAACTTCTACTCATGGAGGCAAGGTTAGAGAGCTATAAATACTTGAAATACTTTTTTTCTGGTTTTAACAGGAAAAAATGTAATGTGTTCACATTCCCATTACGAGGTTGTCAGAGCAAAATTAGTACATGATACGCTGCAAGATGCAGATTGTTCAGAATCTACCGATGCATAAAATCAGAAATAGGCAGAATGCTAGCATCAGGAAGAATGCTGGCAAACATTCATTTGCAACTACTGAAGAGTCAATAAAAATATTAATATCTTTTGCCAAATTTTTCTCTAACTTTAAGTAAAGGGAATGTACTAATGCTAATTATGCTTTACTTACTGATTTCAAGAGCTTTATTAACATTTCAAAGATATTTCACTTTAAAAATAATACATTGATTCAAATATTGTACAGTGTATATGTTGAATATGAGTTGAAGGGATCTCACATCTTCAAATTCATTTAATCAGAAGGTAGACCTGGAAGTCCAAGTGCATTATTTTAGAGACAAGGGGACTGACATCTAGAAAGGTGAAGTAAATTAAGGAGGTTGTAGGGAAATTTTTATATTAGGTAAGAGTAAAATGACCTTTAAATTTAAGGATTTGATTATTCTGTCTTGTAGGAAATCACGCAGCTAGTTAGACAGAACCCCTGTCTCTCAATTAATCACATTCTGCCTGGTCTAATGTTGAGAACACTGGTAACATAGAAGGGAGAAAAGTCATATGCTATGACCCAGGATCACTAATGCTAATTAAAAATATCTCCTGAGTGAATAATTTTATCTCTTAAGATATATAAAATGTATAATAAAACATATATTTTAGTAGTATCTGTTTTTTAAAATATTTTCTATTAATGATCAGATTCTTTAAAAAAATAATTTGTTTGTTTATTTATTTATTTTTAGAGAGAAGAGAAAGGAGAGAGGAAGAGAAACATCACTGTGTGTTTGCCTCTCATTTGCGTCCCCAACTGGGGACCTGACATGCAACCTAGTCATGTGCCCTGACTGGGAATTGAACCAGCAATGCTTGGTTCGCAGGCTGACACTCAATCTACTGAGCTACAGCAGCCAAGAATGATCAAATTCTTGCTAAATCCTAAATTTTTCTCTTCTTCAGTTTTTGACCTTTTTTTTTTTTTTTTTTTTTTTTTTTTTTACTACGTTTGGCACTGTTTTACTTCTTTTCTTCCTTAAACTTTCTTTTTGTGAACTATGGAAAACTACATTTTCAGGATTTTCTCTCACTTCTCTTATTTCATAGTCCCTGTTTTCTTTGTGTTCCTTCATTTTCCCTCCTATCAAAATGTAGTAGCTGTTGTCCAAACTTTTCTACACCTTGGGGCCTATGTGCATCACAGCTAGAATACTGTGTTTATTTAAAGGTAAGGGACCCCAAGGTGTTTTTCTGTCAGTGTTTTCCACTAACCTTTCATAAATGTTACTTATTAGGCTCCTCTTTACTCATATATACTAATATGCCAACCTGACATAGCCTAGCTTAGTTTCAATCACCTTCAAGGATCAGGGCTGTTCACACCTATTTGTTCTCATCCCATATTCTACTCATGTGGAAGTCCTTACTGTTACAGGAACACACCGTGCCATTTCCATTTCATGTAATAGATTGTGTTATGTCCCTTATCTGAAATGTCTTCTTTTCTTCTGCCAGACTAAGTCCTACCTCTTGTTCCAGCAGTGGTTAAAATTCTACATCTTCCATAGCATCTTTCTGATTACTTGCAGATATCTGATCAGTGTTGCCATAAGAAAAGTACTGAATCCATCTTATTCGTAAATTAGACTCTAAATATAAGTTGCAAGTTCAGATTAAGCAAATTAAAGAGATTAGCAAGCCAGTAGCTAGACTTTCCCCCTTCTTACTTACAAGTCTTGTAATTACACCTGTTGCCAAGTTCCAGGGAAGACACAGGGTGCTCTGGAGATACAAAAACTATCACACACATAACACCAACACCAACCAAGAGAAAGTCTAAAATATTCTTCTTATTTATATAATAGCTTCCTATGAAACTGTATATTAGTCTAAAACATATAACCTTCCAAAACTGAATCAAGAAGAAGTAGAAAGTCTCAACAGACCAATAACAAAGAAGGAAATTGAAACAGTAATCCAAAATCTCCCTGCACACAAAAACCCTGGACCGGATGGCTTCACAGATGAATTTTACAAAACATTTAGGGAAGAACTAACTCCTACCCTCCTCAAACTATCCCAGAAAATACAAGAAGAGGGAAAAATCCCAAACTCTTTCTATGAAGCCAGTATTACCTTAATCCCAAAACCAGGTCAAGACACAGCAAAGAAAGAAAACTACAGGCCAATATCACTGATGAATATAGATGCTAAAATCCTCAATAAAATTTTGGCAAACAGGATCCAACAATACATCAAAAAGATCATACACCATGATCAAGTGGGATTCATCCCAGGGATGCAAGGATGGTTTAATATTCACAAATCAATAAATATAATACATCACCTAAACAAAATGAAAGACAAAAATCACATGATCATATCTATAGATGCAGAAAAAGCATTTGATAAAGTACAACACCCATTTATGTTGAAAACACTCAGCAAAATGGGAATAGAGGGAGCATACCTTAACATCATTAAGGCTATATATGAGAAGTCTGAAGCCAACATCATACTCAATGGACAAAACTGAAAGCATTCCCCCTGAAATCAGGAACTAGACAAGGCTGTCCACTCTCCCCACTTCTATTCAACATAGTGTTGGAAATCCTAGCCACAGCAATCAGACAAGACAAAGAAATAAAAGGCATCCAAATTGGGAAAGAAGAAGTAAAACTATCACTATTTGCAGACAACATGATAGTATACCTAGAAAACCCTATAAAATCCACTAAAAGACTACTTGATATAATAAGTGGATTTGGCAAAATAGCAGGGTACAAAATAAATATACAGAAATCTAAGGCATTTCTGTACACCAACAATAAAATCTCAGAGGCAGAAGCAAAAAAAGAAAATACCATTTACTATAGCAACAAGAAAAATAAAGTACCTAGGAATAAACTTAACCAAAGAGATAAAAGACTTGTACACTGAAAATTATGCAACATTGAAGAAAGAAATTAAGGAAGATACAAATAAATGGAGGCAAATAGCATGTTCTTGGATGGGAAGAATCAACATCATCAAAATGGCCATACTACCCAAAGCAATTTACAAATTCAATGCAATCCCTATTAAAATACCAATGACATATTTCACTGACCTAGAACAAATCCTCCAAAAATTCATATGGAACCAAAAAAGACCCTGAATAGCAAAAGCAATCTTGAAACAGAAGAACACAGCAGGAGGAATCACGATACCAGACATTAAACAATACTACAAAGCCACTGTGATCAAAACAGTCTGGTACTGGCATAAGAACAGACATATAGATCAGTGGAACAGAACTGAAAGCCCAGAAATAAACCCAGGCCTCTATGGTCAACTAATCTTTGATAAAGGAGGAAGGAACATAAAATGGAGTGAGAAGAGCCTCTTTAACAAATGGTGTTGGGAGAATTGGACAGGGACGTGCAAAAAAATGAAACTAGACCACCAACTTACACCACACACGAGAATAAACTCAAGATGGATTAAAGACTTAAATGTAAGCCGTGATACCATAAAAGTCCTAGAGGAAAAAATAGGCAGGAAAATTTCAGATATCTCACGTAACAATATCTTCACGGATACATCTCCCAAGGCAAGAGAAATAAAGGAAAAAATAAACAAATGGGACTACATCAAACTAAAAATTTCTGCTCATCAAAAGAAAACATCAGCAAGATGAAAAGGAAACCAACCATATGGGAAAACATATTTGCCAATGACATCACAGACAGGGGACTGATCTCCAAAATATATAAAGAGCTTATACAATTCAACATCAAGAAAACAAACAACCCAATTAAAAAATGGGCAAAGGACCTGAACAAACACTTCTCCGAAGAGGACATACAGAAGGTCCATAGGCACATGAAAAAATGCTCAACATCATTGTCCATCAGAGAGATGCAAGTAAAAACCACAATGAGATACCACCTTACACCTATCGGAATGGCCATCATCAACAAATCAACAAACAACAAGTGCTGGTGAGGATGTGGAGAAACGGGAACCCTACTGCACTGTTGGTGGGAATGCAGACTGGTGCAGCCACAATGGAAAACAGTATGGAATTACCTCAAAAAACTAAAAATGGAACTGCCATTTGAACCAGTGATTCCACTGCTAGGATTATACCCGAAAAATCCTGAAACCCTAATTCAAGAGAACTTATGCACCCCTATGTTCATAGCAGCACTGTTTACAATAGCTAAGTGATGGAAACAGCCTAAGTGCCCATCTGTAGATGAGTGGATCAAAAAACTGTGGTACATCTACACAATGGAATACTATGTAGCAGAGAGAAAGAAGGAACTCCTGCCATTTGCGACAACATGGATGGAACTAGAGAGAATTATGCTTAGTGAAATAAGCCAGGCAAAGAAAGAAAAATACCATATGATATCACCCAATACAGGAAACTAAAGAGCAACACAAACAAACGAACTAAATAGGCAAAGACTAGAATAGTAGTCAGTAGGGGGGAGGAGAGAGGGAGAGAAGGGGGATAAGTAAGGGAAGGGTCTAGTCAAGGAATGTATATGAATGACTCATGGACATGGACAACGGGGAGGGATACAATTGTGGGAGAAGGGATGGGCTGGGAGTGGGGAACAATGGGAGAAAAATGGGACAACTGTAATTGAATAACCAAAAAATAAAATTAAAAAAAAAAGAAACTGTATATTAGTCTAGATTCATTAATTTAATTAACTAATCATGAAATAAACTAAGGTTGGTTGAGTTAAATTTACCATGTGCTAAGTAGAGCAATAGCAAATAGTCTACAGATGCTACTCTCAAGGCATTTACAGAGTAGTAGAGGAAAAAGATAAATAATGAAGCATTTAGTGATAATATAAAAAGATGGGCGATATGGTAGAGGTGTGCTCAGCATCAACTGAAAAGAGAGAGGTTTGGTCACAGAAAACCTTCCAGAGGGGTGAGGTCCAAGAAGAGTCCTGTTTTGTGCTCAGTATTCTACTGGACACTGGAGGCCAGAACAGGTGCTGAGAAGCGCAAATGGAAAACACAAGACCTCAGACAAAACCACTTCATATCCCAGCACAGAATTTATATAGTACTGGGTTAGAAACAATATTATTGGAACTATTTTCCTAACTTTAGAACCCACAGCCAATCAAAAATCAGCAAATTAGAAATGGAGCTGTTTTGTTTGCGGCAGGAGTTACGCTGAGATAAAATATAAAAATGTATGAAAAAAATAACTGGAGCAAAAGGGGTGGAGGCTATTTTGCAGTGGAAAAGAAAATCCTCACATTGCAGTAGGCCATGAGAAAATACTTTGTTCAAAATAAATGAACAAACAAAACAAACAGAAAAAACAAAAATTCATAGATACAGAGAACAAATTGATAGTTTCCAGAGAGCAGGAAGTTTGGGATAGATGCATGAAAAGGTGACGGAATTAAGAACTACAAATTGTCAATTATAAAAATAGTCACAGGGATGTAAATTACAGCATAGTAAATAATATTGTAGTAACTATGTACAGTGTTAGATGGGTACTAGACTTATTGGGGCAATCACTTAATAATTTATGTAAATGTTTAATCACTATGTTGTACACCTGAAACTAATATAATACTGTGTGTCAACTATATTTGAAAAATAAAAAATAATTTAAAGAGAAAACAAACCAAAAAAATAAACACAAAAAATAGTTTGTTCACTAACTCATTCAGCAAAAACAACGATAAAAGTTACTAACTGAAAGCTAGATGTGGAGGATTATGTTAAATAAAGGAGAAAAGAGATAAAATACACAAAGTCAGATAATCAGAAAACTTGTGATAAGTGTTCTGAATAAAATATAGGCCAAGTATCCTGGGAGCACGGGGGAGGTAGTGATTAATTCTGTAGGTGGGGAAACATCACAAAATAGGTAATTGGAAACTGTAAATTGAATGATTTTAGTAGAGAGAAAAAAAAAAAAGTAAAGACCATTACAGACACAGAGAGAGAGAGAGTAAGCAGAAACCAGAAAGAATAAACTTTCAGAAACATTAAAATACATGGAATATTTGAAGAATGGCAACGTAGACTGACGTATTTATCTCCTTATGGCATACAGTGCTTTATAAAATACCTTAAACCCTTTGAAACAAAGCAGGCTATACCAACAAACCAACTAGTTAAATATAAGCAAGCATACTAGTGGAGGGTGTGGATAGTTGGATAGGCTGATCTTATGCTACTAGCTACTTAGTCACTTAGATTAAGTGTCAAGGATGATTTTAATGTACTGAAAAGAATAACAAATTAGGAGTTAGGAAATCCTAATGCTTGTCTGGGGTGACCAATCATTCCAGTGTGCTTGGAATGTGGGATTTTCAGTTCTATGACTGGCACAGTCCTGGGCAAACCAGGATAGTTGGTTACCTTAGCTCTGACATTAATTTATCAGCCATTTAACTCTCTAGGCCTCACTGTTCTTTGTGTTTTTCTTTTAAAAAAATTATAATCAAATAATTAAAAATTTTTTTCTGTAGAAATTCTTCCAGGTCTATGATAAATTATGTACAAAACTTGCATCAAATATTCCCCCCTTTTAAACTTAATTTTATTTTTTACTGTATTTTTTTCCATTACCGTTTATCCCTTCTATACCCTCTTCCACTTCTCCACCCCACAATCAATCTCCCTCTCTGCTAGGTCCCTCCATCATTCCTTTGTGCAGTGACTCTGCAGTTCCTCCCACTTCTCTATTCCCCACTCTGAACCTGGACTGCTTCTATGACTTGCTTTGACCAGTAGAATGCAACATTCTGAGGCCGGGCTTTAAGAAACCTTGCAAGACTTTTATTCATTCTCTTAAAACCCTACCTACAACTCAATTGACGAGCCTAGCTAATCTGCTAGGAAATAGAATATGGGGCCAGAGTTAAGTCAGCCCAGCTGTGCTGGACAGGTGAGATAGATGTGAAGAGAGATGCATAAAAAACCAATTAAGATCAGGAACACTTCTAACCCTGCCTGTCGCGGACTGCCAGCAAATGTCACAACTCAGCAGAATAACTACAGTGCTGTCCCCCCAAACTTCTGAGCAATACTAAATGATTATCATTTGAAATCACTGAGTGTAGGGGTAGTTTGTTGTGCAGCAACAGACAGACCTAAAAATTAATTTCTAAATTCAAGGTAAAGGGGGTGCCAACACTAATCTGATCTAAAGTAGATGGTATTCCAGTAGGGAAAACTGTAGGGACAAGGTTTCACACTAATGTTTCTTAAAATAAGTCTAAAACACCAAGGAACAGATAAATAAACACAACACAGCACAATACAAGAAGCTGTTGGGAATATGGGTATCCTAATCAGAAAAGAGCTCCCTTGCCTGAAAAGATCATATTCTTAGGATCCTAACATTATTCATATTTTTAAAGTATTCCACAAGTTGGGGGTAATGATTGATAGTTATATTTATATACTACAAATAACCACTACTTCTTATGTCATCTCTGAACATTAAAAATTATGACTAATATGTCACAACCTCTTTGTTTATAATAGCTATAATTCATACTGAGACGTCCCTGGCTGATTGGACACAGGCTTTAAACTCCTGCAGTGGTCTGTGTAGGCTTAACCAGTCAAGCAAATGGGCTGGAAAAGGAATACGCAGTCCACTGAGAGAAGATGACTTTTGGCTCATAGAGCTAACCTATGACCTAGCTCATCATCAGAGAATGTTGGTAATTGTGAAAAAGGGACACATGGAAGATTTTTTAAAATTTTCCCCAGTTAAATTTCTTTGCCAATGCTTAACACTGTCCTTTGATACTCTCTCACAATTTCAATTGATTTGCTGTTGAAGAAAACTGCATGAGAATAACTGAGTATAATTTTGCCTTCAGTACGGAACGTGCATTCTGTCTCAGAACGTGAGAAATGAATAGCTGTTTTTAATAATGTCACTTGTGACAATGCATGGATTTCTCAATCCCTAAAAATTTAAGTAAGACTACATTTATTATTTCTAAACAACTTTTTGTTTCAAGATTTCTAAATGATTTCCCAATGAATGTTAAATCTAGACATCATCTGTCATTCCCTATCCTATCCTCTTCGTTTTGATCTCAGTGGTACCAAAATTTGATTTATCTTATCACATTATTCATTTGCCTGTCATTCAAGCTTTTTTGATTTCTACTCCTTTTAGTCACTTGCCAGGAATAGCCTCTCTTATTCTGTGTTTTCTTCTTTTCTTATTTCTTTTTCGAACTAATATTCCTTCATACAGGCATAATGACAACCTGCATCCAGAAAACCTCTCCTTTTTAATTCTAACCTCCCTTTATTCTCACGGAAAATAAACCTGATTCTCATTATGTAAGGGCAGTATGGCATGCTGGGAAAAAGAGCTGGAATTTAGGAGAGACAAGAGACAGAATTTGAACAAATCATTTTGCTTCTCTTATCTTCAGTTTCATTATATATAAAATGAAGAAGCTGGACTGAATGATATCTAAGATTTCTTTCATCTTGAAGAGCATTTGCTTCCTGAATATATGAAAGATTGTTGAGGGGTTACATTCCATTAAAATTGCACAGGTATTTCTTGCCCCAGAGCGGCTTTGGACAAAGAGAATTTATACAGTATTTAATGGTTAAGAAAAATAATATACTATGCTTTATTGTTTTCCCTGTTAAAATCTGTTGACTCTTATTTCTTTAACGAATGTAGCCTGATATTGAAAAAAAACAAATGAAGAGCAGAGGCTTAGGGAAAGCTGGGTTTCTGTGCTGAGGAAACAGCCTGTTCTCTGGCCACTGTGTTTACTTTAGAGGCTTGAAGACGCTTCCCCATCATTTGTGGGGCTTCTTTATTTACCTTTAAGTAAGCATGAGACTTTACTTTCTCCCTTCTCTCTCCATTGGTTTCATGACAAAAAGGAGTTACATGAAAAGTGATGGGGAATTATTGCTCTGGGACACCAGTGAAAATTTTAGAGCAGGCTAAGAGACTGATAGAAAATTACTTTCTAGGTAATTTTACATGGTAAGATAATACAGTCCACATTTTAGTATAGGCGAACTTGGAAACTGGATGTAAGTCAAAAGGCTGAGATAGTCCAAGAATGACATAATAGTCAGTATTTATAGGTTTCTGTAATCAAGAAGGCCTAGAAGAGAGACATCAGTCAAGGAAGAATATTATTTCAAACCTGTGGATGGTAGAAAAATGGTGGTAATTGTGGCAGAGCTCCAGGTAGGAGGGAGATCAGGTTTCAAAGGATGTGAAGGGCATGTCTACACATTTGGCAATGTGAAGGGCTCCAAGGGAAAGGACCCCTGGATGGAGGTGTGTATCAATCACTCTGGAGATACACGGTGTTCAACATGAGCTGCATGGTGTGCTGTACTAAACGGACTGAACCCATCATCTCTTCTCATTCTTGCAAAATCCTTGATATGGATATGATTACCCTTCCTTTCTTGTAACTGCAGAAAATGTAAAGATTAAATAAGTTGCTTGGGACCAGACAGCAAGCAAATAGTCTAGTGACTAGACTGGCCAAAAGTTTTGCAGGGATCAGTGCAAAATAAGATCACGTCTCGAGACTGTTGTTCAAAAAAAATCATTTGAAATTTCATTTTGGTGAGTGTAAAACAACAAAGCAAATGTGAAACCCTTCTGAGCATGGTGCTCTGCGCGGCTGCACACGCGGAATGCCCATGAAGCCAGTTACGTCCACAATAATTAGTCCCACCCGACAGAGCTCACAGCTGGTATCCTGTGCCTCTCCCTCATATTTGGGTTCCTGTTGAATGGGGAGCAGAATCGTTCCAATGAAACTTTGAAAATATTATGATGGGAAGATAAAGATATTTATAAAAAATTTGCTAAAAAATATTTGAAACATACTACCTGAAGAAATGTTTAAATACATCACCAAAGGCACACATGTGGATAAAAGCTGACTGAAATATTTTCTGCAATTGTTTTCTTTCACAAGCTTGAGAAGACATTAGAAATACAGACTGGCAGCTTATATATAAACCCGGTTTGAGCCTAAATTTGAGACTAAATTATTAAATGGGGGACATAGGTGCTGAAAATATAGTATCACATTTGTTATTCCACTTCAAACATCATCTCACACTTTAATATTCAAACAGAACCTCTTAAGATCAGCGATTTAAAAAGAGACAAATTTGAAGTTAACTATAAAGAATGAATCCATGCATATTACAGATATATTTGAACCTGCAGCATACACATTAACTGTGGTGCTTAAGAAGTTGTCTTTCATCATGCACATCTAAACACCAGGAAGGTAAATAAGGGTTTGTACTAAATTGTTCCAACACATTATAAATTCTTAATCAATAAAAAACAATTATAGCAAGATTTCTAGACATTTTCATCCAAAACAAAGTCTGGGTTATTGTTGGAGACTCAGCGTAAATTAAGGCACTGTGATTGCAGAAAGAAACATCTGATAGTACATATTTAGTTTCTAAATTGAAATTCTGCTTTTTACCTCATATGCTCTTAGTTTATTAATGCTTCATGGAATATCCTTTTCTAATAAGCAAAGTGGAGGAAGCCTGCTACAATACAGATGTTTTGCTAAGATATTTAAATCACTGAAATGAAAGTGTTTAGTATTTGTTTGCATTGACTAATAATATTCAATACATTTGCTGAAAGGAATGATGAAGAGTCCTCCCTCTCTCCCTCCTCCTCCCTCTCTCTGTGGCTCTCTCTCTGGTGTGGGTCATGGGGAAGCTGAAGGTAAGGGGTATCACGTAGAAGAGAGGTGCGAGGGGACCAGAACACCACACCACCTCTCCTCCCGCCTAACACACACCTTTACTCCAGTGATTGGGAGAATAACATCATGATTTAAACATTTTATAAAATTTTATAAACAATATTTAAGCCTGAAACTGCTTAAAAATAGATTTACTTTTAAAAATCAAGGATAGTGAAAAAATAACAGGTTTACAAATGTCGCTTGAAGCCCCTGGCTAGGTAGCTCGGATGGTTAGAGCATTTTCCCAGCATGCCAAGGTTGCCATTGATCTCCGGTCAGAGCATAAGTTAACTGATTATTCGTGCAGCACGTGTGAGAGGGGCAGACAGATTGGATTAAAGTCATGTGTTCAATATGATTATGAGTGGAGTGTGCCTAGTGATCCAGTGGCAGTCAGGGGAGAAGGAAGAAGACACACAATGAGATGCAGAGGTGGAGAGAAAAGAAAGATCCAGTCAAGGTAGGAGCACTCAGGAGTTCAGCTGCGAATCATAGCTAATCAAGTTTCTGGATCTGTCTGATCCGGGGCAACTATCCAGTTTTGTCTCTTGGAGACCTACCTCCCCTACCATATTTTTTTATTTTTTTTATTTTAAGTCTTTTTACCTGAGAGGTTCCTGATTCTTTCATTGCCAGATGTAACCATACAATTAATTCTCATTATTTGAGAAAGCCTAGGTATGTCTGGTTTTATGAAAACAAAGGTCCTGACACAAGTTATAAATAAACTGCATAATTGGAGTTAACTGGTATAGAGCAGGAGTGTGAAGCTGTTCAGTTCGCTCTGTTTGAGGGGAAATGCCAATCCTGAATTGCTGTTTCTTAAACCTGCCTAAGAATCTCCTGTTCACTAATAAAAATTATAGATCATGGGGACCCAGCCTAGTTGCAATGCATCAGAATTTGCAGGGAAAATCATCTGTTATTCTGTGTCCCAATAAAATCCATGTATAACTCTTATGACTACACTGGTTTTGTAAAAATTGCTGAGCAATGATCAGGGGTTCATGATTGTGCCCCTAATTCAAGTTACAGTTGTAGAGACTGCAGGAAGAGCTAGAAAACCCAGACTTGTTTTATTGTCTCTACTTTCATAAATGGCATCCATTAAAGAGAGGTGTGCTCTGAGAAACCTACATCTTCCTGAGATGATCAATGACACAAGCCACAGCCTGGAAGGCCCCAGGGGGAAAGACAGGGCTGCCCACAGCTAGGCCCAGTCTGTGTGGGCTGAGCTCGGGGAGGAATGGCCCATTTCTATCATCCTGTGAATCCCCGTGGGTTCTGGGTAAACCTTGCAGTGCTGATCAAGGGCTCAACTCAGGGATGGCCATTGGGGGAGAAGGAGTTAGATACTGCCTATCACTGCTGAAGTGGCCCGTATACATATACATGACCTGTGAACTGAAGCAGGAGGATGGAACTTAGCCTTTTCCTTCAAACATAACCATGTAGATTAAAAATGCCACATGATATAAGAAGCCAAGGTGAGTAGGGCTCCCGAGAAACCCAGAAATGATGCCATTTACAGCCTATATGTTAAGGTTCACATCTTGTTTGTTTTATTTTAAGTAACAGGTCCCTTGACCAACTCAATAGAAAGGAGGATGGAAATTACTGCGTTAAAACATGATACACAGGTAAATGGACATACACTAGCTCCTATGCCCCCTCCTCCCAACCCATACTTGCACACACAGAGAAGGATCCCAAACAATTTTAAGCATTGATCTCAGTATGGGGGAAGAGCAGAGTTCTATTCCACACACGTGATTTAAACAGATATAACAGCTCTAATGTGGTATGCCACCTTCTAAATTTTTTAAACAATTTTATAATAGTGTTTACAACTAGATAGGGACAGTTTGGAGAGCAAAGCTATATCAAAGGGTTTAGTTAAAATGATTTATTTGTGGGTTTTAAATAGCATTAAGTGGTTTGTGAAAAGTATTCTGATTTGCGCTTAATATGGACGGTGCTTAAAAGTCTGGGCACCGGAAAGGTACATCGCTAGAGACACATTCAGCAGGAAAGCATAGGCCTTAAATACAGCTGGCTGTTTGCTGCCAAGACTGCCTTTTGAATATTAGCATGTAAACCACCCACAGAGGCTTTGCCAACGCTTCCCTGAGTAAATGAGGTAGGGAGGAGGAAGCTCACACCTCACAGCTGCAACTTTTGACTTAGCGATAGTCCTGAAAACTGGGTTGACCAGAGAATTGGATGTTAAACTAGCATAAAAGAAGGTATCTTGGAAATCCCATGCCCCTTGGCTAGTTTTCTCACATAAACAAAGGAAGCTGACCCTACGTCTGCTTCCAGGTTTCTGATTCAGTTCCATGCTATTTTATTTAACCATATAAGAGAGAAGCATCAGATATTTATGTGAATAATACAAGACTAGTCGTAATACTATCCTTTTCTTTATTAGAACATCTTTCTTCAAAGAAATTCAAAGAAATCCTCTTCTCTAATACTCACAATATTCTTAATAATTTATCTTGAACTGTTATCTTCACTCATATTTGGGAGGCTGTCAGGGAGACATAAAAAGTAGGAGTTGCAGAGGATTTGGGCACATGCGTTGTTCCAATAGATTTATTTAAAAGTACTTGTTAGTTTCTACTATGTGAAGAGCTACATCTACACCCTGGGGTTACTGAATAAGACATAAACAAGACCCCTGACTCCCAGAGATTCTATTCTAGGGAGAGAAACAGATAGCAAATGAGTAAATAGAAATAAACATTTCAGAGTGTGGTAAGTGGTTGAAATGTGGGTTTTATTACAGACAGAGAATTAAGAGCGCCTCTGAGGAGGTAATCCAGGACATAGAGATCTACTGACAGAAGGAGACAATCATGTTATGCTCTGGGCAAGCTGAGGAACTAGGAGGTGCCTTGCCCTGAGGCAGGAATTAGTCTAGTAAGTGCACAGAACAGGGAGACAGATTGAGGAGACACTGGACCATTCTGAGGAAGGGGAGCAGGGAGATTAGGAGAAAAAAGAAGTAGCAGTCAATTGGTACAGGATCTCGGGTGTCATGCATGGTGTGGAGTCTACCTTTACTCTAAATAGAGGAGGAAGCCATTGGAAAGCTTCAACAAGTAAACTGACATAATTCAAGATACGTTTTAAAAGAAACCTCCGGCTGCTAAATAGAGAATGCTACACACAGACAAGGGTGGATGGAAGAAGCCAGTTCGGAGACTCTGAGAAAGGATCGGCTAAAAAATGAAGTATGGATTATGGGGGTAGCTGGGGGAAATAACACTGCTTTGAGCAGTTCAAAGATCTTATTTCCGTGGGAAAGAAAAGAGCAGATGCTGCACACAATAGGTGACTATAAATAAATGAAGGATGAACTAAATGAATCAGATTTTACCTCTTTTTTAAAGATGAGATTCAAAGATAAAATGTGGTCCCCTCTCTCCCAGGGACTGAGGACCATGTCTTGCCTGCATTAACATGCTCTAATGATGCTAAGCGTGAGGTGGATGGTTGCCATTTACTGAGCATCTCCCCCATGCTAGGCACTGACACTGCAATACACAAAATTTTAGCATCTCACAAAAATCCTTTAAGTTAGTTATCATTGGTCTCACCTTACAAATGGAAAAAATTGAAGCTTAGAAAGATAGTTAGGCAAATTCAGTGTGTGAGAGACACCATTTCTTTATTAAGTGCTTAAGAGCATGAACTGGGGCCGGATTTCCTAGGTGTGAAGCTTGTCATACCCACTTACTGTGTGACTGAGGTCAAATTATTTCACACTTCCACAGTCGATTTCTTTTGTCTGTAATATAGGAATAATTGAAAACCAATTTTGTGGGATTGACTGATGTGTAATGCTTTAAGACATTCTTGGCCTGATGTAAACCCATAATAAATGTTATCAATTATTATTATTATTGTTCAAATCACACAACTAGTAAATGATGATGTTCACTTCTATTTAGTTTTTTACAATTATCATTGATTATATCAACAAGTAATAAAAAATTGAGGTCCAACCTAATATCTTACAAATAAAGAGGTAATTTTTCAAGTTCATGGACTTACTGATAACTATGTGAAAAAGGAGGCCAAAGATTTCCTAAACACTATGTCAACTCTTAGGTTTTTTAAAAGTGAATTTTAAAGTTTATAGGTCAACCAGTATCTTATAATAGATGTTAAAAACTTCAAAATACACATATATCAAGTAATTTATTCCACTGGAGGGATCAGTGGTATAGAAAACAAAATTATAGATAAGTCATAAATATTCTATATATTTTTCTAGAAAAGCACAAACAATCCCATAATCAGATCTATACTCAGATATTCTCACACTGTCTACCCTTATTCCATATATACTCATTTGTACACACACATACATGCCTCACAGCACATTGAAAACACCTTTAAAAGTAAAACATCTTTGAAATATTAAGTAATACAGCTTGGCACACAATGGGTGTTTATTAAATAGTATTTATCATTATTATTCATTATCTCACCTCCAAAGACAATGTCAGTGTGCACAGTAAGGACAGTACAAAAAGTCTTTGCATTGCTATGAAAAAATTCAAAACCCAAGTCACTTGTCTCTGTAATTGCTTTGTATAGAATCTAAAAAAGTTTCTTTCAAAAAGCCTTTGAGAACATGACACTTAAAATGCTTCTCTGGCATCAGAAAAGGGAAATGAGCAAGTAGCTTGTAGAATACTGGGCCTTAGGTATAATATACAAGGGTGGGCACAAGTAGCTTTACAGTTGTGAGCACACAAAACAGTTTATTATTGTATTCTTGTTTATTAGTTATTGTCTTATTTATATTATAATTATAAACCTATCTCTGCTTACTCCTGTAGTTTAGGAGACTTTATTCATGTATAAATTTAACCATATATTTTAACTAAATGTAGATTTTATTTTTCATCATTTTTTAATATTAATCTATTACAGTTGTCCTAATTTCCCCTCCTTTGCCCTCCTTTGCCCATCCCCACTCCTTCCCCAATTCCCACACTGTTGTTCATGTCCATGGGTCATTAATACATGTTCTTTGACTAGTCCCTTCTGCTTCTTTCCACCCTTATCCTCCTCACCCCACCCCTCTGGTCACTGTCAGTCTGTTCTATTATTTTAGAACATTACTAATTACAGAAGCATGCAATTTGTCCCTCCCTGAACAATTTCAAGGCTTCCCATTTGAGATATAGCAGGTAAAGACATGGCTACAACTGATAAAAGCTACAGGAACTGTCAATAAGGAAGAACATCACCCCACTAAATTTATGGCTTAAAAAGGCAGAAACCACCTCCAACCAACATGATGACTAATTTCACCTAATGGTAACCCCTAGCTCCATTATATGGTCATTGTAATATATTAGCATTCTAAACAGCACACGCCACCCAACATGAATGGAAATGAAATGCCCATAAGGACACAAAATGCAAGTTATGCAGTATCTTTTTTTAGATTCTATTTTCTATTTACAAATAATTTGTTTAAAATTTGAATATCTATGCTCTTGAGAGTCCTTGGTTTGTATTTTTACTTCTAATACTACCCTGTTAGATTTCGTTAGTAAAGTTATTTTCCTTCTTTTTGATACTATGAAATAGCTTTCTAAGATTAAAATCATTGTTCTTTATTTGTTTGGTAGGAATTTCTAGTAAAATCATCTAGGCCTAGAGTTGCATCTGTGTGTGTGTGTGTGTTTGTATGTGTAGGTTTTTAACTATTACTATAATAGTGGACAATAGTGGACTATTTGGAATTTCTGATTATTCTTGAGTCACTCTGGGAAATTATGTTTTATTTATCCACTTTATATAACTATTCAACTTTGTAGACATTCAATTATTCTTCGTTTTCTCTTATTACTTTTAAGTTTGCAGAATTTGTACTTATATTTCCATTTTTCTCTTAATATTTTTGATGTTTTCTCTCATGTTCTTGATCATTAGATGTGCCAGTTTTCTTAGTTTTTTAAAAGGAGTGATAGTTAGAACTTTGGATTTATCTCTGTGCAGTCAAGCCTCTCTGTTAATGACAATCTTTATTTGCAGCGCTCCCCAGCTCCACCTCAGACATTAAGCATTAGATTCTTGTAGGAGTGCCAGCCAGTTTAGATCCTTCCCATGAGTAGTTCACGTTAGAGTTTGTCCTCCTGTGAGAATCTAATGTCACTGCTGATCGGACAGAAGGTGGAGCTCAGGTGGTAATGCAACTGAAGGAGAGAGGCTGTAAGAGCAATAGAAGTCTGCTCGCTGTTCACCTCTTCCAGTGCCTAATAAGCATGTCGCCTGGCTGGGGGTTGAGACTCATTTCTTAGAACAGTGTGAATACCCTTATTAATGTTTTAAGTTTTTTTTTTTTTTTATTATTTTTAGTTGTGTTAGATTAAAGGGTTTTATTGTTTTATATGGTAGCTTTTATTTACTTGTAGCTACATATTGATACTTCCATTACTTTTCATTCTTCGTTGTACTTCAAGTGCCTGGGTTCACTTCCTGTTAAGAACCACCTTAACTAACTTCTTACATTGAACTATTCAGGCCACCCAGGTGGTATTAGTTAAGGCTGCTGTCCTATAGTTAACAAAACCTAAGTAAAAGATTTTCCCTCTTCATTCAGAACAAAGGCATGAGACAGATAATTTTCCTCACTGTTTTCAGAGTGGGTTGACTTAAAGCTAGTTCACTTTTATGTTCCATAGGTAGCTGTTCATGGGTGAGGTCTTATAGGAGCCATGCTCTGCATTTTGTATTCCTCATAAGCCCATGGACATGTAAAAGCTGATACTCAATGTCAGTAAATGCCCATGAGGTGAAAGCCAGCCTTGGTGCATTACTTTACCTACAGAGTAAGATCAGGTCCTGGCTATAGCATCTTCTCCTGATTTTCTTGCCAGCTCATTGATAAAATAAAGGCATTAATAATATTTATTTATATGTTTTATTTTTAAATCATCAGTTTAATTTTTTTCTTTTGGGAAGATTAGGGAAATATTAGTAGATGCCCCCAAATAGATGTGAATTGACCTTTCAAAGACTACTGTTTGACTACTAAATTAAGCATAAACTCAATCTGTCTTTCCAAGTCCTCCTCAATTTGTCCTCAGCTATTCTATCTCTCCAGCTTATTTTCATTTCTATTCCTAATATATACCATAGTCAAATAATAGTATTTACTTTTCACTAAAGTGTCCTGGGTACATAACTAAGCTTTTGCAAATTCTGAATTCACCATCTAAAATACACTCCATCTCTATGTGTCAAAATCTTATTTAAGAACCATTTCAAATTGAAGTTCATACAAGTTTTCCTTCTTCTTTCATCTGGATTTCATTTTCTCATTTTCTTAACTCTCAAAATTTTTTATACACTGTAATAAACCAAGAAATGTTTGAGATCCAAAGAGAACTGGACTCTGTCTGGCTCTGTAACTTGTTATGTGTGTGAGCTTAGGCAATCTCTCTGTGACCCAATTACTTTATTTAAAACATGGATAATTACATATTCCTTGCAATACTACGTTTTTTGAGGATTAATATATACATATATAAAATAGCCAGTGTTCAAAAAAGGGTAGTTATTATTACTATTATCTTAATTATCCTGTTAATAATACACAATAGCTATTAACTATCCTGTGTGAAAAATCCTATTTTATTATTACCTTAAATATCCTGTGTTATAGTTATCTATGTATTAGTTTTATTGTCATTTGGACAGTGCCTCCTTGGGGTATGGGATTCTCTTTTTCTTATCTTGTTATGAACTGACATAGTGTCTTACATACATTGCATAGTGAATAAAGATTTAATTTTAATAAAATGACTTTAACTGAAAAGAACAGTATCTTTACCATATAACACTAGGAAAAGAAGAAGTGGAGCTACTATTTATAACTGGAGAGAAAAACAAAAATAAATCAGTACCCTGAAACCTCCAGATACAACTAACTAAAATAGCAATCAACTTAAAATGTATTTATCTATCATCTACTGATTTCCTATCTAGTTTTCAATGAATAACTCTGTTATTCAAGCAAAGAGAAACAAACATACTAATGGTAAACTTTGTTTCAGTGATCTGTAGTGGAAATGATTTGCAGGTTGTTTTCCATTGTTGTCAAGGTTGTCATTCTGTCTATGCCCTAATTTGTAACCAGTCATCCAATTCCCATAATGACTAAACCACAGTTAAATTAGGTCGTGATTTATGCAAAACTAAAAAGAAGCAACTATATAACTCTTCATCACAAAATACTTTTTCCTAAACATCTGCAGAATCTTCTCTTTTCACTATTTTATATTTGCAGAAGATTCACTTGCGAAGGTAGTGGGGTCATCCATAGCATATACTTAGATGCTTGAATTCCCCAGTATTTTTGATGTTGTTTGTATTAAGGACAAACAAAGCTGAAAGTTGTAGTCTGGGGGGCTTTTGGAAAAGAAAAACCTTTAAGGAATTAATGGCTTGTTCAAGTTGTGCTATGTGAAGAGCATAACCAGGCAACTTGTGCAGCAATTTATAGTAACTGGGGTAAATGAACCATAGTTAGAAGTAGAATTTATTAACTGTTTGCTAAGCTGATAATTAGCTAGTGATGTAAAGCACAAACTGGAATTGTTCATAGCACAACAGGGCCAGAATTTTTTTTGTTGTCACTTACAGCTTAAAGTAACAGACTCCCTTAGTGTTATCTCCCCTGGGAGTTGAGACCTGTTTTGTTATATCCACCAATTAAGTAAAAAAAAAGTAGAAACAAGAGACAAACTCGTGGTGAGATCAGGACAAAAAAACATTTTAAGACCTTTGAACAGGAATATTGAGATCTTTTTGTGACCTTAAACTTGGAAAATAATAGGAACAAATATTTTGATTTTTTTTACATGAATGTCTTCTGTGTTTAAATGATGCCATTAAATTGAAGATTTGTGATTGTTGTTATATTACCTAAATATTGTTGAAAATAACTTATTGGAAAATGTGAGAATTAATATATTTTTTGATTCCCATTCAACTAGTTGGCATGTTATGAACACATTGTCACTCAATAAATTTGGATTATTTCTTGCCTGACAGAGATCAAGTTTAAAATTATTAAATACTCCTCAAAAAGTATACAATGGCAACAATATGAAAAGCACAGTCCTGAAGCATCATAATAATCCATCTTTGGGATTATTTTGTCTATAACATTTGTTGATCAAAGTGTCACTGAAAAAAATCAAGCGTTTCTTATATTTGGATTGTCAACCAATACTGATGTAGTCTATTTTACCATAAAGTAAGATGAAAAAGACAAAAGTAAAGGCAACATTAAATTTTGGCCACTGTGTCACTTAGTTTTCAGTTTGGACCCAGGATTTTTTTTTTGGAAGGAAAATTAGATTCAAATTAAATTCTTTATTTCTGATCATATTTGAGGGGTATATATGTATGTGTTAGTGCACATATGTACATGTGTGAGAGAAAACTGCCTATGAAGCCGCATGCAGTTTTTGGGTATAGACTGGGAAGCTGAATCTTTTTCAGAAACATCATAGACTCTAAAAAGGAATTTCATCACCATTCTCCATAGAGACTGAAATGCAACATCATTGGTAAACAATTTGAGTGTTAAGATGATCATTGAATCATTGACTACCACCAGACTTGGCTTTTTAAAGCTCAGCTTTGTGATGGATGACCTCGAACAAGTCACTTAATCCCTCTGAGTTTACATGTTAACATTTGTAAATCAGAGATGACAATATCTAAATCATAAAGTTGTGAATTGGCACATACTGAGAACTAAATTGAAACTAAGAAGTCCACTTAAATCATTCATGTAATTTCCTACTAACTACAGCTTCTTGGTAATTGTACATGCTTGAGAATTTCCAATGGTGAGAAAGCATGACGAAAGAGTTCATTTCTTTGAGTTAGTATTTCAAATGCTACTGAGATTGAGCAGCATGCTACAGGAAGTAGAGAAGAGAAAGGAGGAAAGTTTGAGTAAAGGTTACAAGATTAGAATGTGAACATATTTTGGGAAATTGTGAATGTTCAGTGTAGTATGAAGTTAGCATACTAGTACTTTGGAAGGTTTTATGGGTGGGGGAGGACAAAATATTTGTTGATTACTACCCTCTCATCATTATAAGTAGGTAGAGGTAATTGGTTCCTGGAAAATTTGAAGTAATTTGTATTCCCTCTTTTTCTAGAAGCAGTATATAGAATTGTATAATTTATAGAAACTGTGGATTTCACTATTCTCTTCTATGTTACTATTTATTTACATTATAAACCTTGGCACTGATGTCTTCTTTCATCTCACTGCTGGATTCAAAATCTGAAAACTTGTTTTGGATTAAGGGTGAAGGAGGAAGAGTTCTTATTACCCTAAAGAGCGGCTTCCATGTAGTAGAGAAATTCAAGCCGACCTTTGTAGTAAGGCCTTATTTCTGACATTAGTAAGTATAGGCATAAAGTAGAGGTTAGTGGAAGATTCTTCCTACTGGCTTCTTATTTTCAGTTAGATGTGTTTACAGATCTAGGCTTAAGCGAACTATTGACAATTTCTTAATTGAGCCTAGTTTTATTTGAAGGGGTGATTTCTCCTAAAGACCAAGTATTTATTTATTTATATTCATTAACATAAACTGCTGCTATGACTTTGCTTTTTTTTTTCCTGTTTTGTTTTTAGTAGCATTTTATAAGGAAGTTGGTGAAGGTTAATCAGGCAGAGCCTTGTGCAGTTAGTTTTCATTGAAACCAGGAAGTCAGCATCCTAACCCCACCAGACCAATGTAAGCATTTCCTCCTCATCTCTTAAGCTAGGTGGACCTATGGAATGGCAAGCCACCATCCCAGAGTGATAACACATCGGATATTGTAAGCAGTTCATAGGTATTAAATCTTATGTAGTCAGCTATCATAATAACTAATGTCATTTTGATCATTTTATTTCCTTTGAAAGCACAGATTTTAATTTACAAAGGAAGTCAAGAGATATATGAATGTTCATTTTCCCTCATTACAGTTTCTTAGGTACTGAAAAAACCAAGATACCTAGGGTCTACATTGTTTTATGTTCTTAATATGTAAAAGACATTGTCACAGAGGAAGCAACAAAACAGCTTGTTCATTAGCAAGCACAGCATGTAGGTGGAAACAAACGGACAGAAACAAGACCCTAATTATACCCATGAATTCCCCCTCTTCCTTAGAAAAAAGAAAGAAGACCTGGTTTTCCCCTTAGTAACAGTGTCCTTCAGGACTTACACTATGAATATATATTTTTCCATATGCCTGTGAGTCAGTCTGTGAGCCTGATCATTGTTGCCTAATGAACGCAACATGAATTCCCACTAGAAGTCAACTAATGGATACTTAAAGTACAATTTTCTATGCGTGTTAAATGAGTAAGTGGAAAACTTTGCCGTTCTGAAGCTCCTTTGGTGAGCAGGGAAATATTACAAGGGATTCTGGACAAGTCTTTGTTTAGATTACAGTCTCATAAAGAAAAAATTATGCTATAGTACTGTGCTTCTCTATAAGATAATTTTTATTTTTTTGGATGCAGGATTTCTTTAGCACCCATTTGATTATACGTAGTCCATTACCTCTGTAACAGGTACTCTCCTCTGCCTAGAACTGAAAACTGGCACTTCAGCTAGTTTGAAATTTCAATAATTGTAAATAATTTTTAAACATACATGTCATATTCTATGGAGTTTAGTAACAGCATGTACATGTGCAGATAGAATAAAAAATGATCTCTGCCTTTACCAAAAACTATGTGCTTTTCATTTTAGCCAAGATTGTCTTTGTCCACTTTGTACAGGAAATTATACATGAAATAATGAAGGCTTAATATTTGTGCACTGCTGGAGTGTTTCTGGGTGATTATATTTTAACAAAAGTTAATAGCCAAGTAATGGAAATAATGAGCTGAAGTGAAAATCCAATGAGAATATGAGTTTGATGAGCAGAACACTCTGAATGAAAGTATACTACAGGAGAAAATTCCGATGGAACATTTCACGCCTTAGTACTCTTGGATTGTATTAGTTTTACTATTAAAATGGACATGATTGGTAAAGGAACCTAAATGGATATCTGCCAGTGATCTTTAAAAGTGATAGGGCAAAACCTGGATAGTCCTTCAAAGGAAAAGGAGAGAAGAAGAAAAAAAGTAAAAATTGTCTTTAAAAGGTTTCTTCTTTATTTCTGTTAACTCCTATTTGCAAATTGCCTATAATGCTAATCATGGAACAAATAAATATTCAGCCTGCTAGTACAGAGACTATCTCAAAGATACTGAACTAGGGGTAGGTAAGGTTGGTGAGAATGGCCATGCCAGGAATAGATGATGAGAAGTGGAGGTTTGGTGCTTTGATGGACAAAGAATGTCAATGTAGGGACATAGATTTATGAATGACAAAGTCATCACACTAAGAACCTAAAAGATTCATTTAATCCCAGATAATAACTTAAATCTTAAGTACCCCTCTCCTTTATTACTGAAGAAAAAAAGGGGAGTGGTAATAATTTCCAGAACTATTGATAAAAATTGATGCCAGTATTCAGCAATTCAAATGTTCAAATGATACCATCATCATCACTACCACCACTATCAGCAGCAGCAGTAGTATCATTATCATTCAAGTAACATTCATCGAACATTTATTATATGACACACATCACCCAGTGTGTTTTATATACAACGTTCCATTCACGTCTCACACCCAATGATGTTACTCTTTTGGAAACCAGTTTTACAAATTAGGAAATAAGTAAAGTATCTTGTTGAGATCTCATAATCTGTAGGATAAGCAGGGCAACAGAGTCCTATTATACACTGGGTTATACTGTTACCCACAATGTTAAAGTGCTTTGTAAAGTATAAATGCCATACACTTTAAACAGTCATCATCGTTATTAATATGATTTATTCTTAGAGCAGCAGTTCATATTGAAAATTCTGTTATATAAACAACTCATTCTATAATATAAACAGCAAACAACTACAAATAATTCACAAGCTCTAATATAATCTATTTTCTTATGTACTTTAGATGTATTATTTAGGGCCAAATAAATAAAATATTTTGTAGTATATAAGCAGAAAACTTATTTGCTAATCAATTTTTTTCCTGAAAGTCATATTATGTTCTAGTTATTAGTTATTGGTTTTAAACTTTAGAATAATGATTTATTTATTTAGTAAAACAGATACACATACACAAAAAGTTGTGTTTTGAAGACCCCCCTCAAAAACAAACAAACAGAACAAAACTTGAAAGATTAAACCAAAATTTGACAGAAAAGGATAAGCCATGAGTTATTTGGCACTCTGTTGATAAAACAAATGATTTAATATTAACCTCCAGTTGTTATAACTTTGCATTTACAGTTTAGAGTTAAATTGCAGTTAACTCTAGATTCAAATTTAGTTTTGAGTTGTTGGTGTGTTTTCAGATTATTAGATAATATTTTCTTGGAATTTAAATATTTCATTATATTTTATGCCATTGCTCCTAATATAATTATGCTTTGAAATGCTATATCTCTTACATTTAAATATTTCCATTACTACACATTGTTACTTTAACTCTTTTCCCCAAATATAATACTAGCCTTTATTTGCCCATATAGGGCACTGTGATTTTCTGTTTTAATCCTTAATTTGGAATGAACCCTTCAAAACTTTTAAAATTATGAAAAATGCACAAGGCTAATTCATTTAAGTTTTTTTTCTAGTTGCTTCTGTTTGGATGAATGAAGAACATATTGAATGCAGCTCACATAAATGGTAAATATACTTATTTTACAATAAGTTGTGATTTAAATCTCTAGCCTTAATGTGAAATATATATGCAAATTTTCAAAGCTTTAATAGTTTTCTAATAACTCCATTTCTACTTAAATTATGTTTACAACTCTTATCAAATAGTTGGTGGACTTTCCATTAGCGAGAAGTGATCTAAAGTTTCTGTAAGAATACAAATTGCCATATTGAGATCCTACTATAAAGAATGTAGGATACATACATTTGAAATTTTAATTTTCAAGTTTCCATTCATATTTTTATGTGCATTTTTCCAAACTTCTATGTGTCTATGCATATATTCTCACTCTGCTTTATGAAATCCATTCTATTGTTATTTACATCTTAGTCCCCTTATTTTAATACTTGACTTTTCACTAGTTTTTATATCCAATTAAACTGTATTCTTCCTGAAACCTGGGGTTGCCAATTATGATAACAAATCATACAGCAGTAAAAAACTATAGTTTGCAATTGCTCCTGTTGAGTTTAAGTGTAAAAATGCGCTTTACCTCTGGACTTACTAAATTAAATCTTTTTACAAACTTAAACATATAAGAGTAGACAAAATGCTAATCATATGTGTCCACATTATTTTTCTACTTGAATAAACAAAAACATAAACATTTCACCTTTCAGGTTCCTCACTGAGTAGCACTTTGATTGGAAGTATTGACATCTGGAAAAACGGAGTGACCTAAGTTTGAGGCCAGTGTATTTGTCTTACTAACCCGGGGGGGTTACCAGTGAGGAGAAAATGGATCAAGAAAATTGGAAAAATCACAACTTTGTTTTCAACTTCTGAAAAAAAAAAGTTTATTATGCTCATAATATTGTTCCCCTCAATATATTCACTTTGACAAAAGAGATGCCACGTAACCTTTTAAACTCACAGTGAGATGTCTATGAAGAGTTGATGAGGAGTATTCTTTGATGAACTGAAATAAATGGGATAAGGCTCATGTGACACCCACAAGCCAATATTTCAAATGGAACAGCTTGCACTGATATTACATAAATATATATACATATATGTAGTCTATATTCTATATATATTCTATATTATATATATAGAATACAAATATTTAGAAAAAATGATAACTAAGCAATGTAAATTATTTGTTTTTACAATACAGATTTTTTATTCTGCTTTAATAAGGTTTGTGCCAGTTTTGAAAATATTTTCATAAGCAACAATCCAAAAAATTTAATTCATTCATATGCAATTCAACCATATGTAACACTGGTCTTGTAGTTTGTGATATTGCCCACCACCAGGCCCTCTGCATCCCTCAAAAACATAAATTTTCTTTCAAAATGAGATACCCAATATGATCCATGTCAATCCCTGATGATACCTTTTGCAGGGAGCATAGATCCTTGGGTCCGAATTAAAATCAATTATTTTACAAATTATTTCATAAGACACAGGCAATTTAAATCAGTGTGTCTCCAACTTGAATGCAAACAAAAATATTTAAAGAAATATTTCAAAATATTCCAAAATTCCTTCAAGAATTATTCAAATGGACCCCTAATGCTGACTTGCATTATTTAATTATATGATTACTTAGATTCAGACAAACATATAACCAGGTATAAACTCTATATTTATAGATCAAAGAAAAAACAAAACTGTAAAACAGCATATGCAACATTGTTTTAATATATTGGAGGATATTATTTTGTAAAAGCTGAATCACCATTCACAACACCAATATGGTAATTATTGGGAGAGAATTGTACTTTTGAACTTGGCATATATAAACTGTGATGGGATGTTCTGATTCATCTGTTTTTTCCATCTGTACTTTGGTGATGCCCTTTGACTTTACTTACCAAATATGAATCTTTACACATTACATATTCCTCTGCACATTCCTCTTTTGTCTATGATGATTAAAATAATCCTATACTATTTTGCATCAACATAAGAAAAAACAAAAAGAAAGGCAAATAGGCACAGATTTCATTTGGAAGTACTCTGTCATAAAGTGATTATCCAAAAGATCCAGAACATATCTATCTATCTATCTATCTATCATCCATTGATATCAATACCATTGATATAGATACAAATATAGATATACATTAAAATGAGAACATAATCTCTAAAAATTATCATAGATAACTTGGGCATCCCCAAATCTGCAGACCCAAAATGAAAACCAAGAATAACTCACTTAACAAAAGGGCTTGCTTTTTATAATCGGGTGAAATTCGCAATTGTTGCTGAAACACCACAGATGTAAACAAGTCTCATATTGAAGTAGAACTTTGGGTTCTTTTTAGTCACTATGTAGACAAAACCATATTTCAATCAGTTCATGAAATATGTTTCAGAATTACTGCAAGGCTCTTTCTTGTATACTTTGGTGTATTACCTTCTACTTCAAAAAAGTTTAACGTTAAGTTTGAATTACAAAATAAGCTTCTAACCTTTTACTCTCTCTAATTGCTTTGTCTCCCTTCCTCCAAGAGATGGTTGGTTTTGGAGAACCTTGGGGTTTGCACTCCATGACGACTTCTTGACCTTTGGTAACAATTATTGTTTTCTTCAGTTGATTAAGTGCAAAAGTGGGAGCTGAAGCTATTAAAAAGAAAATGTAATTCTACCAGAAGCAATGACAATAATCTCTAATATATGATACATCAATAGTTTGCAACTTTTTCTTCTGGGATACATTTCTATTAAAGTCATACAATATCTGCATAGGTAAAAGGCACTAAGTTAGACTGTAACTTATTAAATCATAGCTATCTAATCAGTTGTTCTTTTCATTAGCAGGTGATGGTTTCATACAATGTGGAATCTACAGACTAAGGGTGTTTTAAAAAATGATGTGCTTTAATTATGCTTATCAAGTGTAATTGCAAAAAGACTAATAAGCACCTTGGGCAAGTGGTGAAGGGTCCAGTGAAGAAAGTCTATGTTGGGCTTCTGATGGAAAAATAAAGGTTACCAGTGGAGAAGAGATTCTATCATCCATTTCCTATCTGTGAGTCTTAACTAATGCATATTTTACTATAATGTTATACACAATTGAATGCAGGTTTTAAGAAATGGAATCATTTAAATTCCAATCAAAGGTTCTATTTCATTGTTTGCAATTATTTACATAGGGCTGATCATTCATTTATATTATTTTTACTGTATTTTTATCAAGACACTTTTGATAGCAATTCCCTAGGTAATTCCACTGTGCAGCTGTGATTGAGGACACTGGACTAAAATAATAAGTGACACAGAGATCAAAGTGAATTTAAAAAAAGAAACACCTGAATCTAAAAGAGAACCTGAAATATGTATCTACAAGAATACTGTATCTGAGACATATATTGTACCATTGTGACAATTTTTCAATTATTTCATAAGCATTTTATGTCCATCATAGAGCAATATAATGCATGGCCCAATAACATTAAATTATGTATGCAACATAAAAATGATATATATGCAATTGAGATGGGTTAAGAAATTGAAAGAAAAATTAAGAAACAACTATGGGACATTTACACAATGGAATTCTAATTGGCTATAAAAAATAAGAAAATTTTACCCTTTACAACCAGCATGGATGGACCTGGAGAACGTTATGCTAAGTGAAAAAAGCCAGTCGGAGAAAGACAAACACCATATGATTTCACTCATGTGTGGAATCTAATGAACAAACTGACCTAACAAGCAAAACAGAGACAGACTCAGATGGAGAGCAGATGACAGCTAGTGGCGGGAGTGGTGAGGAGAAGGGGTGGAGGGATTGAGCAAACAGGAAAAAGGACTCATGGACATGGACGACAGTGTAGTTACTGTTGCAGGGAGAGGAGTATAAGGGAACTAAATGGTAAGGGAAAAATACAATAAAGATTAAATTAAAAAATAAATAAAAGAAACTTATGGGGAAATTGGAGGTAACATTTATGATTGCCTACTGGAAAAGAATTACAAAAGGTAATTTTGAAACTATGTCTAGTGAATGAGTGTTTCTTAGTAAATGATTAACTGGGCAAAGACTAAATCAGCTTCTTAACTCAGAAATGTCAATGTGTGGGCTGATGAGAAAGTACATTAATATTTTATTCATTAAGTTTAGGAGACTGAAACATGGACTCCTGTACTTATTTTAGATGAATTAATTAAAATATATAGAAATTTTAAGTTTGAACATTCAAAATTCAACACATTGATTTATCATGTATTACATTTAAATATATATAAATATATGTGTATATATTTATGATGTATTACATTTAAATATAAATAAATAAATATATATATATAAAGTTTCCAGATTCCTGAGAGCTTGGGTGTTTTTGTTAATATCATGCTTTAGGACTTTAAGTGGAAAATAGAAAGTATATTGGGCTCCTGCCCACTTTTGGGAGACAGTGAATTACCATCTTTTAAGTATCTCTGTAGTATAAACATCCTAGAACCAAAGTTTAGGACAACATCAGAGTGATAAAAAGTAAAATTCATTCCAGCAGCCCAAATATGCTCAACCCGGGAAGCTTGCTCCACTGGATTTTATCTTTCCTGTAGTAAATAGTGAAGCAGTCTTACCGTCCTGGTTACATTCCTATCAAGGGTGTGAGCCTATGAAATGGCTGTGCCTGGCCTCAGGAAGGCTTGCCCTTTGCTGTAAGGGTGGTAATGGTGGTGACCCGTGGTGATAGGGTGTTTTACTGTGGAGACCTGCTTTGAAGAAGTCACATGCCCACTGGCAGGTAGTGGCAGCTTGGAAAAATATTAAGCATTGTTAGGGTGACAGGAAGAGGCTGCTTGAAGTCTGTATTCTGATTTCCTACCCTCAAGACATTCTTCCTAGAAAGTTAACACGTATTTCTTATATGATTTTTTTAATGCTATAGAAGAGACATATTGCCTAAAAACTGTTAAGCTGAAAACCAAAGTTAGTAAAACCTTATAAAAAAGTTATGGTACAAACTGTACCCAATGTAAACTTGTCCCCTAAAGCTTAAAAAAATGTATATCAGTAAACCATAGTATTTTTTTTTTCAAGTCATAAAATAGGGTTTTTTACAAGACATCATAAAACCGGTATAGTAAGAATTAGAACATGGAAAGAAGCAACCCTTTTTTCCTTTTTATTTATTTAGAAGTTTCATACCTAGAATTTTCAGCTCAGCACTTGCATAAATGGCTCCATATTTATTTTCAGCCAAACACTGATACATTCCAGCATCTGACTGATTCACATTATGGATCATCAATACTCCATTAACCATCTCTACCTTACTCTGCAATGAAATAAAAAAAAAAATTAGATATAGAATCCACAGTTATCATCTGCTAGACCAAAAAAATGCCTGCAATTAATGTGGTTGAACATTACTTGACAACTTAGAATATAATTTACTGTTTATTATTGTATTATAACATTTCATGTAAATTATGTTTCTTAGAAAATAAACTATGTTTTTTCTATAGTTATTCTTCTGAGTTTTACTTATAGTTTTGTTTTTAAATGGAGCAGCTTTTGCTTGATATACTAGTTGAGCTTGTGAAGTACAATCAGCAAATGAAGCTTTTATCTGAATTCACTTTATAAAGGAGAAGCAAGGGTTCACATGGTAGAAAGCACTGAGACTACAGCTTCATGGTATCAAGGTTAAATATAGCTAAGGTCATAACAGGGACACCTTTACTATATTGATCTAGTCAGAATTTGCCTTTTATTTCACTTCACAACAAAATAACACACAAAAATACTGCCTTGTAACTGGATTCTGTATAAAATTATTGGTCAAAAAATGTAAATTGTATTATCGGGAGAAATAATATAGAAGACAGAAAACTGAGCATGTGCAAATTGAAGTAAACTGAGGCCAAGAGGACATTTCAAAACACATTTTAAGTTTAAAATGTTAAACAACTAGGTGTCTTGTCTACTTAATGCCAAGCAAAGCATTTTTCAAATGTAAATGAGCAGTGCTTTGATTATCTATCAACAGAGATGACAAATCATTTGACATCATTTTCAAAATGAACTTATTCACTTTGCAAGTGAATTATCTGCCAGTGGAATTTATAGAATTTACTTTAGTTGGGTGCTGACAGTAGAAAATATGATGAGCATAGTCCCTTCTCAAGGTTTATCTGGTATCCCTGGGAGAATTAGAGAGAAAGAGGCAATGAGTCAATGCCTCAGGATTCCCACCCCATCGCTCTAAGTTTTTTTTGTTGTTGTTGTTGTTGTTTGTTTTTATTAACAACTCTATGTGTCTATCTTTTTGTGGAGTTGTTTGTCTTGATCTAATTGGTTTTAGAACAGGGGAATGTTGGGGCTGGATGGGAATGCAGGGATGATCTGATCTAATTAATCTCTGATTTTACAAAGGAGCAAACTAAATCCCAAAGAGAGGTAGATGACAAGAGGCCTCTGGGCAGAACCTGTGTTCAGAATGTCAACTTTATATACTTCCTTCCTGCCCTCTTTCCTGCAAAGGCCATAAATAAAGTAAGGATTTAGCTAAAATTATTACTATTATTCTGAAATTAAATATAATTGATTTACTTTCAAATATAGTACATATTAAATTTTTTATGAACATGCATTCAATTTACTAAAAAGATATTTAAGCCTATGGGTAGCAGGATGCCACAGAAAGAACCTTCCCAGGATACAGAAGACTAGAATTCTACTCCAAATTAGTCCCTTATGAGATATATGATCTTAGGCAAGTCACTTTACTGCATGGGGTCATCTCTAACATCTGCAAAATAATAGCAACAAGACAGGTAATTTCTAAAAATCAGCTACAAATTGCAATGAGCCTATGATAATCACTGATATTTTCTTATGAGTTATAGGATTTAATAAAATGTAAAGAAACAATGTATTACTTAAAAAGTAAGGTATTTGAAATAAAAATTGTTTATATATTTGTTGTGTTTCTCACTCCAAATATATTATAAAGCATAAGTAAAAATGGATTTCAATAAAAATGAAAGAGTATAGTTTGTCCTGTTAAAATTCTACCCAGACAGGTCAATAGTTACCAACAGTACCTGAGTTAAGAGGGGCACTCCATTCTTCAGCCAACGGTATGTGGGTCTGGGTTTTCCAGTAGCCTTACATTCCCATCGGAGAGGGCTTCCACTGTCTAACTGAGTGTCATTCAGTTTTTCTACCCAGAGTGGGTAAGCTGTAAGGGTTTAAGCATTAAAAAAATTCATTTCTCAAACACTTAACCAAGTTCACAATTCATATGGACATATTAATTGAATTAATAATTTTTATCAATTTATGTAACTATAGGTGTTTGGGAGAGACACAGCATTCTATTACCACAGAATGCTCGTTCTCTGTGTAAATTTATATATGTATATAAAATCAGTGATAATGTTTTGATCAGTGAAAACACTTTTGTAGACCGAGTATATCCTATTATTTCATTTTATGAATCAGGAATTTTTGACTCAGAGAAGTTAAGGAAATTTACCCAAGGTCACACAGTAAGGGACAGAAACCACTTTCAAAGTCAGATATTTATGACTTTAGGGAGTATATTTCTCTCTTTTGAAATATTTAAAAAATGAACTGAAAGCAATTGCTGCATACCTAGTGTGCTTTACCTTCAAACTTGTCTCTACATGGGAATTTTGTTTTTAGTAGCTCATTGATCTCCCAACCAATATATAGCTTGGTCTTTAAGGAGACTTACCTTGGTATAATCAGGATTTGTAGGCCTTTGAGAATACATTCTGTTTCAACTTCAAGCCTAGAAGCTTTCACTCAACAATCTACCATGGTGAGCTTCAAGTATTGATCCTGATTTTTTTGTGCCTAGTTTCCAAAATCAGTGTCTTTGTAGTCATATGCAAAAAAGTACTCATAGAAATTGTCAGATGCAAAAGAAACCTTAAACTCTGCTTTGTTATTTGGACTCTCCTACTCTACTTTGCCAGACAACTTTATAACTATACATGATCTCTGTAATCCAAGCATACCCAGCATCTTCTTCAGACTGTTCAATCCACATGGAATATTTTACTTCTTTTCTCTGTCTCTTTTAATTCTCATAAGGAATATTAGTCCTAGCCTTAAAGGGGAGTCATCTGCATCTTCTCTGGACACCTATAACCCTTAGTCACTTGGAAAATAATCACCCAGTAGCTTATTACCCCTCTTCTGTTGCTGATTTAAACTGCTAATTGAGTTTTTCAGTTATTATTTGACACTCAGGCTAGATAGTGAGATCATCAAGAGCACAGTGGACACAACATATATATTTACTTTAGACACAGCACTGACCCACATACAGGGTGGGGCAAAAGTAGGTTTACAGTTGTGAGTACTTGAAATGCAGTTTATTCTTGTATCATTATTTACTAATTATTGAATTATTTTCTATATGAACAACTGTGAACCTATTTGCCCCAGTCTGTATGATAGTTGATTACAGGAGGTTAGTTATATATTTGTTATGTGTCAATGTATACACTATAACTAGTGTGGGGATATGCAGCTTGTAGGTGTGAGAAGAAACTGAAAAAAATCTTTAAAAGTCACTAAAGCAAAAAACTAGGAAATTAAAAACTATTAAACTATAAACTAGTTATCTAGAAAAGAAAAAAACCTAGAAATCAAAATAACATTTTTCCCAATTGAGTCCTGATTCCAAGATGAATTTGTCATAGGAATCAACAGTGATTATTTAAATGACAAATAAATAATTCCTGTTTTCCTTCCTTCTTCAAATATTTATTGGACATCACTATTGGTGCAATGCCTAGCACTGAGAATGCAAAGATAAATATGCCCCAATGTGTGTTTGCTGTCAGCTCAAAATTCAGTGGTTGATACAGAGATGCAATTAAAATATTATTCAAGTTCTTGCTACCAATAATTTTGCAAGTAGAGATCACCTATTATACTGCCACCAGAATTTAAAAAATAAAAAAGCTAGTAACTTCTTTTACTTAACTTTTGTCAAACCACCTATTTTAGAGTGTGAGCAATTTCAGAGACATATGGCAATTTAAGAGACTTTAAACCCAGATGCTGTTCCACTCTTGCTAGATGCACTGTATATTGGCCGCCCAGCTGGCTTGCGTTGTGCATCTAAGTATGCATGACATGACAGCTCAGTTGTTTTTTAGTAGCATACCTTCTCCCCAGGAGGTACACCAGCGATAGTGAGTGAAAACAATTTTTTCTACTTTTTCTTGCAATATTTGCTACTGCTTATGAATCACATAGCTGGGGTGGGGAGGAGGGCAAGTAGATTAGTGTCTATGGGTGTTTCTGTCCCAGTTTATAAATCTAATTCTTACTTAGGTGTGGACAATTCTTCACAAAACAGATCTGGGACTTCTCTCACATAGTCTTAAGAGTAATAGGCGCTCAGTACTTTTTTTTTTTTTTTTTTTTTTGAGGGGGGTGTGTGTGTGTGGTTCAAGTAGCAAAATACTGATTGAACACTTATATTTAGCTATCATATTTTTATCTGTAAGGATTTCATTCAAATTAATATCCATGGCCTAAAGATAACTACATCAGTGCTGATGTTTTAGCCTTAAAGACTTCTAAATTACTCCTGTATCCTCCTTCCAGGATGCTTTCCCATGTTTGGCCTTTAAGGTACAAATCCTCTAGAAGCTTTCCCTAAATCATTCCAGTAAAATGGAATAGACTGTCTAATAATCCTTTGCACACGCCTTCGTCACAGCTGAGAGTATGCTCTGCTCTAATACGGGGTTTGCTTTTCATCTAATCCAATGGAGTGTGAATTTCTTCAAAGTGTTCTTACTAGCAGATAGAGCAGTAATAGGCACCCAATAAACATTAATCAAATAAGTGAATGAATGAATAAACTTGGCATAGTCAAATTGGTTGGCCTACTAAATTCCCAAAGTTGGTCTGTTGGTAGAGATAAAGAAAGAAAAATAGATTGAATTCAGATATTAATATTTTAAAATACTCTTGAAGAGTCCCTGTAAAGAACATTCAGCTTTTTAGGATGACTGATCTTGAGATGCAGTGACAATTGTACTTGCTTGGCTGGTTCAGCTGAATATGCAATTTGGATAATTTCATATTGGAAGCATTTGTATATGTTTATATCAATGTTCTGGATTATTATATTCCTCTATTTTTTAGTCTCCTCACCTAGGACATAAGAATAATATCACTTGCCAATTATGTATAATGTATATTACAAAAGCAAATATGAAAAGAGATTCAATTTGTGATCCCTAAAATTGAAAAAGAGATTGTAGATAATTTTTAAGTAAGTTTTCTAAATTCTTACACACAGCCTGCCTGGTGGGCTCTTTGGCACTTTTGGACAATATAAACACTTGCAAGCTGTAAAGGCTATTTATCATATAAAGGTAGGCATTTAAGCCAAGGGTCAGCAAAGGTTTTGTTGTTGTTGTTGTTTGTTTGTTTGTTTTAAACAGATAGCAAATGGGACAACTGTAATTGAAAAACCAAAAAATAAAATTAAAAAAAAAAATTTAGGCTTTTCATTATCTGGTCTCTGTCCCAACTACTCAGTTCTGTCACAGCAGTGCAAAAAATGTCATAGATAATATGTAAACAAATGAGCATGACTGCGTTCCAATAAAATTTTATTTACAAAAAAAAAAAAAAAGACATCTAAACAGGATTTGATTTCTGGACAGTAGATTATGGATCCTGTTTCAGGTCTAGTGCAAGATAAAGTGAATAAAGATTCTTAACTTATCCAGAAAAACATCTCATTTTTACAAATATCAACTCTTTATGCTGTACAAAGAACCTGATAATTACCCATATATTTTTACTTTAAAGTATTTCTCTGTGTAGGGTAATTTTACATGATGTTTTATCATATCAAAAAAGTATTATAATAAATTATTACTTGGTTTTTATGTGCCTAAAAAAACAATGCTTAGTTCAAAGTAATTTGCATTTTCAGTTTGGCTCTTGGAACCAAGGCTAATGCTTTGCTGAGGACACTTACTGTATACTTGTAATTGTCCACGAAAGGAATTTTTTCCCCGTGAGTTTTCAGCTCTACATTCATATATGCCGGCATCATCCAGCTGCACATTGGGTATTTCCAGCACTGCCTGAGATTTCCGCAGACGTGCCTTACTAGGAATATAACCATTAACCTTCATCCATGTGATTGTTGGAACTGGGCTACAATAAGGAACAAAAATATCATTAATACACTTTCCACTATTAGGAACATAGATTCTGTTATCTGGTAATTTAAGCACTTAATAGGCTGAGTGCAATAAAGTGTAATCACAATTAAGAACCATGTGCTGGTTGATATATTTTACTTTCCATGAAGACTGTCTGAGAAGTAAGTAGTTAGATTACAAAGCAGATAGTTACCTTTCTTTTATATTTCAAGAAAGCAATTCAGAAACAATATTTTATACATGTTAATACATTACACTTTATTTTAAAAAACTTGGTGAAATTGTTTAAATGGTAAAAGTAATTTGGTGAAACCTAAAGTAATAAGTACTAATTGCAAGGACTTGAACAAGATTCATGACCTAAGTGAATTAAGAACTATTTTGGCCCCCACTCCTGTAAATATCTTCCTTCTGCAACAAGTACAGTTTGCATGGAAGTTCTCACCTTGTCTCTATGATACATACATACACGAGTTGTTTATGTCCTCTTTAAAAATGTAACTCACATTTATAGAAATGTAACTTAATATTTATTGTTATTAAAAGATCAAATGAAAGATTAATTCATGGCTTATTCTGGTTAATAGCTACATATTATTTCACTGTAAAGGTGTATCAGAATTTAATCAACCATTCCTTAGAGTTAAACATTTAGCATAGTCCAAGTTTTGTTTTGTGTTGTTTTCTTATTTTGCCTCTAAAAAACAATATTACTACAAACAGCATTGCACATATATCATGTACTATTGCTTTATTTATTTATTTATTTTTGCAGCAGACATTCACCAAAGTGGAATTGATGGATCAAAGGGCATGTACATTTTTCATTTTAATGAATACTGCCAGATTATTTTTCAATAATATAGTGGCAATTTCCACACCTATCAGTAATGTGTGAGACTGTTTCCCCATATCCTTGCCACCATTTCATGTGATTAATCTGTGTAATTTTTGTCAGTATTGAAAGGTAAAAAATGACCTTTGTTATTTTAATTAATATTTTTCTGAACTCTAAGAAGATTGAGCATCTTTTCATAATTTGGACATTTGCATCTGCTTTTCTAAAATATTTGCTTATGTTACTATTATGATTTTTCTATTTGCTTGTTTGTATTGTTTAGATTAATTTCTCAGAGTTCTGTGTGTATTAAAACAATCAGGACTTTGTTTCTAAGAAAAATTCTATGATAAAATTTTATAAACATTTTTGGGAGAAACAAACATATCTGTGGTTTTCTTCATGACTTTGAATTTATATTTGTTTATGAAATTATCTGCAAACTCAAGCTTATGTCCATATTTTCTGCAGCATTCCTAGTAATATTTTTAAAAGTATTTTTTACAAGTTGGATTTTTAATCCATCTGGACTATAATCATGTTTTTGGTGTGAGATAGGGAATGCAACTAATTATTTCAGCATCATTAAAGCTCCCTTTCTCACAATATTTGTAATGTGTTTGTCATGTAATTGGTTTGAATATACTAGAATCTGTTTCAGGATTCTCAGTTCTGTTCTGCTGATTATTTTTTACTACCTATATTTAATGTACTTTATGGTCTGGTCCTGCTCTACCTTTTCAGTTTGATTTCTCACTACTTCCATAGCTGCTGACACAGAAAGACATCTTTGTGTGTTTCCAATCATATCTGTTAAAAACCTACTAATCCTTTGAGACCTAAATGCCTCCTCTTCAGCTGTCTTTCCTTAGTTGTGTAGTTTGCTGTGATATCTTTTTTTTCCTTTTAAGTAACAGAGTGCTTTGCGTATACTACTCACATTTCTTTCAACATTCTACCATAGATTATAATTACTAAGGATAAGATATTTTTCCACTAATTTTCCTTACAGAAATGATAGCAATGTTCATTATTATAAAAAATGTTATGGTACAGACCATGTGTATTTTTTAACATATTTCTGATTTATTCCTTAGGACTAAAACATAAAGTAAAATTACTGGATTAAAGTTGATGGTTTTGCTTGTTTGTTTAGATACATATATACAACATCCATTAAGAACGAATCTTGCATTTTGGAATAACCATTAAGTCCAGCCATCGTTAATATAACAAGAACAGTTTGTGCGACATCAATGTAACCTGGCATCCAAGGCTACTGGGCTGGAATGCACATGCATGAACAATGACAACTTCACTGTAATAGTCAATGGGGGCAGTATGCCCCCCTTGAGTGAGCATGTGTACTGCGTGGCCATCATTTTCAAAATGACTGACTGAGTAGAGCCACAAACCTGCATCAAATTTTGCTTTAACCTTGAAAATTCCTGCACAGAAACTATTTGGATGACTCAGAAGGCTGTAGCTATGGGCAGGTGGTGATTGGCAGCTTCAACACAACAATGCACCTGCTCATGTATCATATCTCATGCACAGTTTTTTTTTTGGCAAAATATTAAATAACCCAGGGACTCAGACCTCCTACAGCCCATACTTGGTGCCCTGTATCTTCTGGCTCTTCCAAAATCTAAAATCAGCTTTGAAAGGGAAGAGAGGTCAGACAATCAATGATATTCAGCAAAATATAATGGTGCATCTGATGGCTACTGGGAGAACTGTGTGAAGTCCCAGGGTGCCTGTTTTGAAGGGGACTGAGACATCATTGTCCTATGTACAATGGATCTTCTCTCTTGTATCTTCTTCAATAAACACCTCTATTACTCATAGCACATGGCTTGATACTTTATGGACAGACCCATATAGTAGAAAAGATTTGTGATATTTTTTTAAATTTAGGATTTTTGCATCAATATTCAAAGGTCAGATTGTTTTTTATTAGGTTTGTTGGTATGCCTGTGTGGTCATATGTTAGTGAGTTGGTGGTCAGTTTGTTTACAAACTAGCTTTGACAAATTATGTATCACAGTGATGGATGATGGCTTGGTAAACATGCCAGAATACTTCCATCTCCTTATATATTTTAAAAAATATTTATGAAGGTCTCACAAAAAGTCACCTGGGTCTACTACTATAGGAGAGGTAGGGTTTTTTCTACAGTGTTTTCAATTTCTTGTATGTTTTCTTTAACTGTATCATATTCAAATATCTGCTGCGTCAACTTTGGCAATTTATGTTTTCCTAGAAAATCAATTATTTCATCCATAATATCTATTTTAGTAATGAGCTATATCGTCGGCGGCGGCAGCCGTCCGTCTTGAGAGACGATGGTGTAGCTTCTTAAGAGTCTATCTGCACCGCCGAGAATGGTTGTGCAGTCCGACTCGGGAGTGACACGGTATCTGTCTCCTCCCGTGTTGAATCGACATCTTGCAATGACGCTGGAGCGTCCTCTCCAGTGAAGCCGAAGCTACAGAGCCTGGGCAGGGTGATATGGAGGGTCTGCTGTTGCCCATGCAGCAGACCCCCCCTCTCTTCGCAGCTGAAGGGTCCAAGGGAAAGACGGAGTCAATACAGCTTGGCTTCAGGTGCGCCGCAGGAGTTGCCGGTGTTGACTACAACGTCAAACCGCCTTAGGGACTCCGGCTCCGGATTTTCTGTCGGGGTTTACTCCCTTAGCCTTTCCCCTGAAGAGGTATGCCGCAAGGCAGCGGAGGTTTTTTTTTTGGAGTCAGAGTTTTCCTTCTCTGATGTGCCCTGACTGGAAGATCGAACCAGCGACACTTAGCTCGCAGGCCGACGCTCAATCCACTGAGCCAAACCAGCCAGGGTAAATGAGCTATAAAAAACGGTAACTATTTAAATCTATTATTATTATTATTATTATTATTATTAATTATTATTATTATTATTATTACTACTACTACTATTATTATAGCATTGCATGTTGCTTAGCAGCATGGACCTTGAGGGAATACAGTTTAAGAGCAAATGCAATTTGGATGCAAAGGTGCTATGTGACCTTAGAAAAGTTATCTAAGTTATAAATTTTGTTTAATGGAGATATTTATTTGTTCCTTCAAAATGCAAATATCTTGAGGGTAGTGGCATTATTTCTCTTGTTTCACAGTATGTCCACAATGCCTCATAGAGTGCTAGGTATATAGTTAGTACTTAATAAATGTTTATAAAATAAATGAAAAAATGATTTCTATAACACTGCTTTCAAGATTAAGTGAATTAAGTTCATGTAAATTACTTACCAAAATACATGGTGAATAATGAGTATTCAATAAATGTTAGCCATAATGATTTTATTATTATTATTTTATTTTGTTTTTTCAATTACAGTTGTCCCATTTTTCCCCCTTTGCACCCCCCCACCCCACCCCTTCTCCCACAATCATATCCCTCCCCGCTGTCCATGTCCATGAGTCATTTAACACGTTCCTCGACTAAATCCTTCCCTTACTTATCCCCCTTCTCTCCCTCCCCCTCCCCCCTCCCCCTAATAACTGTTATTCTGCTCCTTGTTCTACTTAGTTCATTTGTTGGTATTGTTCCTTAGTTTCCTGTATTCGGTGATATCATATGGTATTTTTCTTTCTTTGCCTGGCTTATTTCACTAAGAATAATTCTCTCTAGTTCCATCCGTGTTGTTGCAAATGGCAGGAGTTCCTTCTTTCTTTCTGCTGCATAGTATTCCATTGTGTAAATGTACCACTGTTTTTTGATCCACTCATCTATAGGTGGGCACTTAGGCTGTTTCCAGTTCTTAGCTATTGTAAACAGGCCTGCTATGAACATAGGGGTGCATATGTTTTTTTGAATTAGGGCTTTAGGATTTTTCGGGTATAATCCTAGCAGTGGAATCGCTGGTTCAAAAGGCAGTTCCATTTTTAGTTTTTTGAGGTAATTCCATACTGTTTTCCATTGTGGCTGCACCAGTCTGCATTCCCACCAACAGTGCAGTAGGGTTCCCGTTTCTCCACATCCTCACCAGCACTTGTTATTTGTTGATTTGTTGATGGTGGTCATTCTGACAGGTGTAAAGTGGTATCTCATTGTGATTTTTATTTGCATTTCTCTGATGGCTAGTGATTTTGAGCATTTTTTCATGTGTCTATGGGCCTTCTGTATGTCCTCTTCAGAGAAGTGTTTATTCAGGTCCTTTGCCCTTTTTTAATTGGGTTGTCTGTTTTCTTGATGTTGAGTCGTATAAGCTCTTTATATATTTTGGAGATCAGTTCCCTGTCTGTGATATCATTGGCAAATATGTTTTCCCATATGGTTGGTTTCCTTTTCATCTTGCTGATGTTTTCTTTTGCTGAGCAGAAACTCTTTAGTTTGATGTAGTCCCATTTGTTTATTCTTTCCTTTATTTGCCTTGCCTTAGGAGATGTGTCAGTGAAAATATTGTAATGTGGGATATCTGAAATTTTCCTGCCTATGTTTTCCTCTAGGACTTTTATGATGCCACAGCTTACATTTAAGTCTTTGATCCATCTTGAGTTTATTCTGGTGTGTGGTGTAAGTTGGTGGTCTAGTTTTATTTTTTTGCATGTCCCTGTCCAGTTCTCCCAGCTCCATTTGTTGAAGAGGCTCTTCTCACTCCATTTTATGTTCCTTCCCTCTTTATCAAATATTAGTTGACCATATTGACCTGGGTTTATTTCTGGACTCTATTCTATTCCATTGATCTATATGTCTGTTCTTATGCCAGTACCAGACTATTTTGATCACAGTGGCTTTGGAGTATAGTTTGATGTCTGGTATTGTGATTCCTCCTGCTGTGTTCTTCTGTCTCAAGATTGCTTTGGCTATTCGGGGTCTTTTTTGTCTCCATATGAATTTTTGAAGTATTTGTTCTAGGTCTGTGAAATATGTGATTGGTATTTTAATAAGGATTGCATTGAATCTGTAGATTGCTTTGGGTAGTATGGCCATTTTAATGATGTTGATTCTTTACATCCAAAAACATGGTATTTGCTTCCATTTATTTGTATCTTTCTTATTTTTTTCTTCAGTGTCCTGTAGTTTTCTGAGTACAGGTCTTTTACCTCTTTGGCTAAGTTTATTCCTAGGTACTTTATTTTTCTGGTTGCTAGAGTAAATGGGACTTTTTTTTAGTTTCTATCTCTGAAATTTTATTGTTGGTGTACAGAAATGCCTTTAATTTCTGAATATTGACATTGTATCCTGCTATTTTGCCAAATTCGCTTATTATGTCAAGTAGTTTTTTTAATTGGAGTCTATAGGGTTTTCTATGTATACTATCATGTCATCTGCAAATAATGGCAGTTTTACCGCCTCTTTCCCAATTTGGATGCCTTTTATTTCTTTTTCTTTTCTGATTGCTTTTGCTAGAACTTGCAACACTATGTTGAATAGGAGTGGAAATAGTGTACATCCTTGTCTTGTTGATGATCTCAGGGGGAATGCTTTCAGTTTTTGCTCATTGAGTATGATGTTGGCTTCATGTTTCTCGTATATAGCCTTAATTATGTTGAGGTGTGTTCCCTCTATTCCCATTTTGCTGAGTGTTTTCATCATAAATGAGTGTTGTACTTTATCAAATGCTTTTTCTGCATCTATTGATCTGATCATGTGACTTTGTCTTTCATTTTGTTTAGGTGGTGTATTATATTTATTGATTTGTGAATATTAAACCATCCTTGCATCCCACTTGATTGTGGTGTATGATCTTTTTAATGTGTTGCTGGATCCTGTTTGCCAATATTTTGTTGAGGATTTTAGCATCTATGTTCATCAGTGATATTGGCCTGTAGTTTTATTTCTTTGTTGTGTCTTGACCTGGTTTTGGAATTAGGGTAATACTACTTCATAGAAAGAGTTTGGGAGTTTTCCCTCTTCTTGGATTTTGGAATAGTTTGAGAAGGGTAGGAGTTAGTCTTCTCTGAATGTTTTGTAAAATTTGCCCGTGAAGCCATCCAGTCCAGGGCTTTTGTGTGCCAGAAGTTTTTTGATTACTGCTTTAATTTCAGTATTTGTTATTGGTCTGTTCAGGCTTTCTACTTTTTCTTGATTCAGTTTTGGAAGATTATATGTTTCCAGGAATTTTTCTATTTCATCTAGGTTGTCAAGTTTCTTGTCATACAGTTGTTTGTATTAATTTCTTACAATCCTTGTATTTCTGTGATATCACTAGTGATTTCTTCTCTTTCATTTCTAATTTTGTTTATTTAGGTCTTCTCTCTTTTTTCCTTGATGAGCCTGGCTAAAGGCTTGTCGATTTTGTTTATTTTTTCTAAGAACCAGCTCCTACTTTTGTTGATCTTTTGAATTGTTTGTTTAGTCGCTATATCATTTATTTCTGCTCTAATTTTGATGATTTCCTTCCTTTTACTCACCCTGGGATTTTTTTGTTGTTGTTATTCTAGTTCTTGTAGCTGTAGGGTTAGATTTTTTTATTTGAGATTCTTCTATCCTTTTCAGATATGCCTGTATTGCTATGAACTTTCCTCTCAGGACTTCTTTTGCTGTGTCCCATCATATTATAGAAGTTTTAATGTTGTTTACTTCCTTTTTTTCTTTCTTCTATTCTCAAAATTAGTATCTTAAAATTTTTGCATCTAAATTGTTAGAAGTTTTGGAATGTGAAAATTTAGAAAATCTTTGATAGAGGGGCTGAAAACTTATCTGGAAATATTTCTGTATGTGTTGATATACACAATTCATTATTAAATAAAATAGTAAACTAGAGCCTACTGGCTGTGCTAACATTTTACAGGCATTTTGGATACCTTATACAGTATTCATTGATGTTGTTGATTACAACTTTGGGAACATAGTAATTTTTTCTGCCTTCAAATGACTTACTTATGATCATGGGTGAATCATTCTTTTTTTTTTGTATGTAAATTGAACTTTAAAATATCTGAGATTATAATCATATTTTAATTTGCTTAATATTATTTGAAGCTAATTTCTTTTCAGTAATAACCTGAAAGTGGGATTGTTACTTAAAAAGAGGACTGATTTTTACTACTAAAAGGGTGAGTAGTAAGACAAGTAAGGCAGAGAAGAGTTATATTTTTCTTATTTTAATTTGTTGAAATCATACCTTTACAACTTACACATTTGATTTTCATGTAGAATAAGCAATGCAATTTACAGGAGATATGTTATACTGGGAATGGTACTATTCATTTGGGTCAATAATATCTTCATTAATGACAATAAAAGACTATATGAAGCTACATTGAAATTCTGACACAAGCTTTTTGTTATGCAATGTTGAAATAGCAGGATAAAAATTTTTTCCAAATGTAGTTCTAGAAAGCAAGAAAAGTCTTGGATGGATTGTTGAAATTTGGCCATTGTTGAAATTACTAAAGGTATTTTTAAAAGATAATTTTTATATATATAATAAGGTAATGTGTAGAATAGTTCAAGGTGGAAAGAATATTTAGCCGTAAAGATTTAATGATTTCAAATGAAAGTACTCCCAAACCGCAAATCACCATTCATACACAAATTGTAGGTCTGTCTAATGGAGCTTCCTATTTTCCTTGCATAAGTCACAAGTGAGATATGAATTTTACATTTTATGTAAAAATATATATGGTTATGGCTCCTTTGTGACTTGCACAAAAAAAAATGGTAACACTGTATATGTTTGATAGAAACTGAAAGAACCAAGTTTTATAACTTTTTCTGAGAAAGCACATAAAAAGCTATCATAAAAAAAACTATCGAGACAAAAATATTTTTTCTTTTATGATCCTATACTAATAAATAAATAGATATTAAATAAATAACCATAATGTGTGATTACTACTAGCTACATAATATACAAAATTTTGAAGACAAAAGTTTTTTATTTTTATTTTGTAAAATTTTGGAAGCTTTCAGCAACAATGAGCCTAAACCTGGATCTTTCTTGACAGGGTCTTACCTTGAGGCAAAAGACCACTCTTTCAGCTGATGAATAATTGGACTATTTGGCATTTAGGGGAAAAAAAAAAAAGAACTGCATCTAACAAGTATGTTTTAGATATCTTTGCTTTCTGATTCTTACCTAACTCATCACCTTTCAATGGGACTTAAGAGTCACAGCTCAGAATAGGTCACACTGTCACTTTTAATGATCTTATGAGTCAAATTTAGGTAAAGAATCTTGATAGTTTCTGTGAGATTGTGGCCTGGTATGGTTTCTATATTTTTACAATTGCTTTATAAAACTTACTAATTTTCCTTACATTTAGAAAAAAATAATGTAACAGTAAAAGCAGTTCATTCTGAGGCCAGCCCACATTCCACATGTAGGCAGTTGGATGCCTTCCTCTTCCACATGTAGTTCTGTCCAGGTGCTTATTGTCTTCCAACTCAGAGGAAACCTCTAAATCCAGCCAAACAAGGAGGGTGTAGAAGGATCACATGCCAAACTATCTTTGCCAAGGGACAAAAAGGCTAGGTTAACAGATAGCTAAAGGAAGTTTCTGGAATGATGCTATATTTATTTTTCATTTATTAAACAATCATACATGATACCTATTATGACATACCTATTATGTACTGGGTTTTGTAATAGAATTGGGGGTTATTATGGTGACTATGATAAATATGGAACTTTCATATAATCAGTTATGTAATGACTTAAAAAAATAGGCATGATTTACAGGAAGTACAAAAAGAGGACTGCCCACTCTAGTATGGTAAGGGGCAGAGAATGTTTTCTTAAGCAAATAACGTTAAGCTTAGACTTGCATGATTAGGAGTCATTCAGGCAAAGACAAAAATCTTGAGAGAAGAGCTAATAGCATGAGCTGCCACATAAAGGTAAGAGAGAAAATGGTGTACTTAAGGAACCAAATATGCTTGGCTGGCAGTGGCTAGTGACAAAGCTGAAGAGGTATCAGGGATGAGTATGAAGTGCCATAAAAACAATTTTAGAGTGTAGACTTTTCCTAGTGTTGACTAAAAATAATGGAAGTACATATTTTAAGCAGGAGTGTGGTTTCCTTATTTGAGCATAGGACAGGTTCCACGAACATTTCTTTAAAGAGAGAGATGGTGACCATTTTAGGCCTGTAGGCTAGGTGGTCTTTATTGCAAGTACAAGATTCTGCCATTGTAGTGTGAAAGCATACAGGCAATACATAAATGAATGGGGATGGATGTGCTACAATAAAACTTTGATTATGAAGAAAGGTGACCAGTCTGTGGTCCATGATTTGCAAATCCTTGGTTTAGGATATCATGTATATAGCAAGTAGAATGCACTGAAAGAAGCAGAATTAGAGGTAGGGAAAAAATAGGAGGCTGATGAAGAAATCTATATAAAAGATAACTCTCCTGTAGACAAAGGTAATGAGGTGAGAATAAGAAGTGAATATTTAAAATTATTTAAGAGTTAGACCTAAGAGAACTTGATGCTAGGTGGAGTGTGAATGAGAAAAAAGAAGATGACCATGTTAATTTCAGGGTGCGTGGTTTGTATAACTGGATGAAAACAGGAGAGAATATTAATTGGACTCTCACTATGTGCCAGACCATCTTCTAAGCATTTTGTATATATTACTCACAGAATTTATTACCTCCTGCCTTCTTTTCTTCACAATGTGGTTAGAACACTTGCCATGAGATATCCTCTTTTAAAAATTTTAAGTGTCAAATTCAGTATTGTTAACTATCTGCACAATGTTTTACAGCAGAAGTTAATCATCTTGCATACCTGAAACTTCATGCATAATAAATAACAGCTCTCTATTTTTCCCTCCTCCAGCCCCTAGTGACTACCACTCCACTCTCTGTTTCTATGTATTTAACTATGTTTGACTGTTTTACATACTTCATGTAAGTGGTATCATTCAATGTTTGTCCTTTTAGCCTGGGTTTTTCACTTAGCATAGTGTTCTCAAGGTTTACCCATACTAGGATTTCATTCTCTTTTAAGGCTGAATAATAGTCCATTGTATATGTTTACTTTATTCATTAATTTATCAATGAACATGTAAATTGTTTCAAAATCTTGTCTATTGTAAATAATGCTGCAATGAACATAGTGTATAAAAGTCATTCTGAGATCCTTATTTTTGTTTCTTTTGGATAAATACCAGAAATGAAATTACTGGATCATATGGTATTTCTATTTTAATTTTTTGAGTAACTTTCACACTGTTTCCCATAGGGGCTGCACCATTTCACCCTAATAATGTATAAGGGTTCCAATTTCTCCATAGTCTTACCAATACTTGTTGCTTTTTTAAATATTAGCCATTGTAACAGGTGTAGGGTGAATTATGTATTTTTGATTTGCATTTCCTAGTGATTAGTAATGTTGAGCATTGTTTTATGCACACCTACTGGCCATTTTTGTATTTTCTTTGGAGAAATGTCTATTCAAGCCTTTGCTCACTTTTTGATTACATTATATTATTATTTGTTGGTTTGTTTTTGCTAATGTAAAATATAATATGCCTTGCATATTTTGATATTAGCCCTTTATCAGATATGTGGTTTGCAAATGTTTTCCCCTATAAATTACATTTTGACTCTGTTTTATTTGCTGTGCAGAAACTTTTTAGATTGATATACTCCCACTTGTCAATTTTTTCTTTTGTTTCCTGTGCTTTTGGTTTCATTTCCAACAAACCATTGCCATAGCAGTGTCATGAAGATTTTCTCCTGTTTTATGCTAGGAATTTTACAGTTTCAGGTCCTACATTTAAACCTTTGATCCATTTTACATCGATTTTTGTGTGTGGTATAAAATAAGGGTTCAGTTTTCTTCTTTTGCATGTTGATATCCAGGTTTCCCAGAACTATTTGTTGATGAGAATATCCTTTCCAAATTATGCAGTTTTGACACTCTTGTCTAAATCAGTTGATCATATATGTAAGGGTTTATTTTCTGGGCTCTCTATTCTGTTCTTTTGGCTAATATGTCTGTTTTGATGTTGGAACTATATTATTTTAATTACTGTAACTTTGTTATATAATTTGAAATATGCAAGCATGATGCAGATTTGTTATTTGAGTGCTTTTGTGGTTCTATATGAATTTTAAAATCATTTTTCTATTTCTGTGAAAAATGGTATTTTTATGATAGTAATTGTATTGGATCTGTAGACTGCTTGAGGAGTATGGACATTTTAACAATATTAAGTTTTCTAATACTTAACACAGGATGTCTTTCTGTGTATTTGTGTCTTCTTTAATATCCTTCATTGATATTTTGTAGTTTTCAATGTACAAGAGTTTCATCTCCTTAATTTATTACCAAGTATTTTATCATCTTTGATGCTGTTGCAAATAAGATTGTTTTATTATTTTCTTTTTCATATTGTTTATCGTTAATGTGTGAAAATGTGACTGATTTTGTATACTGGTTTTATTTCCTCCAAGTATTCTAAATTCAGTTATGAGTTTTAACAGTCATTTTGATTGTATGTAGTTTTTAGGGTTTCTACATAGAAGATCAAGCCATCTGAAAACAGGTAATTTTACAACTTTGCCTTTGATTTAGAGGACTTTTATTTATCTCTCTTGACTAATTGCTCTGTGAATTCCAGTACTATGTTGAATGAAAGTGTCAAGAGTGGTCACCCTTGCTTTGTATCTTCTTTTAGAGGAAAAGCATTCAGTTTTTCACCATTGAGTATCTTAACTGTGGACTTTTTATATATGGTTATTATGTTAAGGTAATATCCTTCTATTCCTAGTTTTTTCATGAAGAAAATGTTAAATTTTGTCAATGCTTTTTTCAATGAGATGATTGATTATATGGTTTTAATCTTTCTCTTTGTTAATGTAGTATATCCTGGTAATTAATTTTCATATGATTGAACATCTTTGCATCCCAAAAATGAATCTCATTTGGTTAAAGAGTATAATTCTTTTTATATACTGTTAAATTTGATTTGCTAATATTTTATTGATGATTTTTGTATCTATCTTCATCAGGGACATTAGCCTCTTGGTTTTCTTGTGTCTTTATCTGGCTTTGGTATCAGAGTAATGCTGGCTTTCTAAAATGAGTTTGTAATGTTCCATCCTCTTTAATTTTTTTGGAAGAATTTGAGAAGGACTTGCATTAAGTCTTCTTTACATGTTTGGTAAAATTCACTTCAGAGCCATCTGGTCTTGAGGTTTTGTTTCTTTTTCTTTTTGGAGGCTATTGATTACTGAATCAATCTCCTTACCAGTTCAATTAGATTGGCCAAAAAGTTCATTTAGTTTTTTTTCCATAGGATGGCTCTAGTAGTACTTAGTTGTCTTTAACTGCAATTGAAACAATTTTTTTAGATTGTATTGTGACAGCTGTCATATAAGTGTGCATTAAAAAAATACTCATCAAAATTAGTGAATTTTTGAACAACCATTTTAATATTGATCATGGATGAAAATAAGCAACATTTTGGCATATTATGTTTTATTATTTTAAGAAAGTTAAAAATGCACCTGAAATGCAAAAAGAGATTTGTTCAGTGTATGGAGAAAGTGCTGTGACTGATTGAAGTGTCAAAAGTAGTTCATAAAGTTTCTTGATACTATTGACATTTTGGCCAAATAATTCTCTGCTGTGGGGCTGTCTGATGCATTGGAAAATGGTTAGCAGCACCCCTGGCCTCTACCCACTAGAAAGCAATAGCAGGAGATAGTTGACATACTCAAAATATCTAAATCAATAAAGTTATCGGTGAAAATAAAAAAAAAATGTCTTTTACAGAAAAAAAATATGAACTTTTTGGCCAATCTGATAGATCCATTCTATTTCTTCATGATTCAGTCTTGGCAGGTTGTATGTTTTTAAGAGCTAATCCATTTCTTCTAGGTTATCCAATTTTTTTAATGTGTAATTGTTTATAATAATCTCTAATGATCTTTTTAATTTCTGTAGCATCAGCTATAATATTTCCCATTTTATTTATGAGCTAATTCATTCTAATCTTCTATTTTCTTAGTTAGTCTAGCTATTGGTTTGTCAATTTTGTCTTTTCAAAAAGAAAACTCTTAGTTTTGTTGATTTTTTCTGTTATTTTTCTATTCTCTATTTCAATTATACACTATTCTAATTTTTACTTGATTCCTTCTAATTTTTGATTTACTTTGTTGTATTTCTAGTGTTTGAGATATATAGTTAGAATGTTTATTTGAGGTCTTTTTTTTTTAAGTTACCATTTATTATCATAAACTTCTCTCTTAGTACTCCTTTTGCTCCACCTCATAAGTTTCACATGTTGTATTTTTGTTTTCATTTGTCTTAAGAAATCTTCAAATTTCTCTTTTGATTTTTTTCTTTGACCCTTGGTTGTTTTGGGTGTTATTTATTATAACCATATTCTTTATCATTAGGTAGACAATGAAAATGTCCATGAAATATGACTTGATTATATTGGTACAAATGAATTCAATTTCTCTGTACCTGTACCTATTCTATGAGTTCAAAGCATAGCACATTCTCATTCAGAGTATAAGTTTACACTTAATCAGTGTATATTTGTACAGTCAAATGTTTTAAATGAATTTCCATTCAAATAGAGCACAGAATAAGCCTTAATACTCTATTATTTTAATAGAGGACACAAGCAGATATTGAATAATTTATTAGCACACAATATTAGTTATTATTTTGTTGTAAAGATAGAGTGAAATGGTTGTTAAGATTTATTCTCAATCTTTACACATTAAAAATTTCCATTATTTAGTAGAACATTTTTAACAGAAAGAAAATTGCCGACAAAAGCCAAGAAGCACAATAGCTTGTTAATCATTTCATAGAAGGAATAGATAACTTCACAGTCTATCTTAATTACAGGGAAACAGAAGTTCAGATTTGCTTTTCTTGAGTTGTATTGATAGCTGCATTACACTTGCATTTCTAATTCATATGGTAAGCTAAACCAGCATATGGCTCGAACATTTTGTTTGATCATAGTTTTTATTTTTTATATCCAGATTATAAGGATATTATAACAATAGTTATTAAAGCACTACAACTAATGATGAAGCAGTATTTACCTATTTTACATATATGTATTTTTCTTAAATAATTGCCTCTTTGTTGTCAGGTAGCCTTGCTCTGAGAAATCACCTGGAGACCATTCTAGGATTAAATAACGGGTTTATTGGGTGGAGGGGAAAGGGTGTGGGTGGAGGATAGAGGAAACTCCCTGACCTACTTGAGGGCCCATAGGAGCAAGGAGAAAGGGGAAGGGGAAGGAGGAAAGGAAGAGGGAGTGGAGACTCCTGGTCACCCACGCAAACCCATAGGAATCGCCCACCTGGGCATCTGCGGGTGCTGTCTCCACATTTTGTCAAACACATAATTTGTTTAGGGTGAGTTTACCCATCAACACATTCAGCAGGTTATTTACATCTCCCTGTGTTTCCCCCACCAGGCCAGTCAGTATATTGTGCTAGTTCCATCAACATTTCTTCTAGTAATGAACAAAGTCCATTTTTATTTCCTATGGGAGGGGCTAGGTCCAAGTTAATCTGCATACAGTTATTCTGTATATATCAAAAGTCTGGGTGTACAGTCCAGCTGCAGCTATGTTCTAATATTCATATTTACATTTTGCAAGTTTTGTGGCCTCTTGGCATTATCTAAGATTAGTATGTCAAATTTGATGGCAAAACAATCATATCAAATATTTTAAATAATAGCAACAGCCAGAGTAAAATGTCACCTTTGGCTTAATATTTAAAACCAACTCTAAAAACATAAACTGATGGACAAAGTAGAAAGAGAGGCATGATCAAATGAAACAGACTGACAGCTGTCATAGGAGAGAGTGGAGTGGGGAATGGATTAAAGAAGGTAAAGGGATCAGCCAAAGAGCATATATGCATGACCCAGAGACACAGACAACAGTGTGGTGATGGCCAGAGGGAAGGTAGGGCTGGGTGGAGGTGGGCAAAGGAGGGGCAAATGGGAACATCTGTAATAGTGTTAACAATAAAAATAAAACAAAAAACAAAGTTTTTTTTTAATTCATGGCAAAAGAAATGAAAGGTTTTGACCTGAAATAATGTTTAGGAAAGATAAAACAAAAAAACATATTCTGATATTTAATAGAGGTAGAAAACTTTTATAGATTTAGAGATTCTTTGGATTATTGAGGTACTTGGCAATACGTATTGTTAGCAAAAAAGCCAGAAGATGGATTTGCTATTGTCCATTTTCAGTTGAAACTGTGACAAGCTGAAAGGTAGCAGAGAGTGAAGTCTGTAAAAGGCTAACATTCCTGGTTTAGGAAAAGCTTGAGAAATGAACTGTGTCCCAGAGGGTATTTCAGAAAAAGCAAAACATTAAAGCACAGGCAAATGTTTCTTAAAATAAACAATACTTCATAAAATTCCATAGAAGGAGGGTGAAAGAGAGAATCAACATGTAACTGATACCTCTTTATATATTGAGTCTCTTAATTAAATCTGATTTTATGAGATAGGCTTTGTTATGTCTACTAGTTTTGAAAAGAGATTTAAAGAGGGTAACTCATCTGATGCATACAGCGGGTAAATGATTGAGTTGCAATTTGAAATTTGATATCAAACTACTAAGCCTTTGTTCATATACTGCTGCTTGAAAAGACACAGTATTTAACCATACAAGACTTACAGGTTCCTGTGACTTTAATCTGGCAGACTTTTTGGAACATTTTAGGTTAAATTGGGAAATTATTTTTGCTTTTCATTTTCCCTGTTTTAAATTCTTTCTGAGTAAGGATTTGGTCAAACAACCATCTTATGACCTTTCTATTGCTAGAATTTGTGCATAACTTCTAATAAAGACATGGAGATTGATTTATTTCTACCCCCTTGATTAGATAAATATAGTTAGGGTAAATTTACTTTTTTACTGAGCAAATAAAAATGACTAAGGAGGACATAGCTAAGGACTAGACAAAATATATGAAATAAATAATCTCAAAATATTGGACATCAGGCTGTAATGGTCAGTGACCCCTGAAATAAGTTAAATAAGTACGTTGAGCCTTACAATTGCCTCAGCTTACTCTCTGGACAGTTTCCTATCTATAGCATAGGAAGGGGAAACTAGGCAAAGCTCAGCTGTCTTTTTGTGATGAAGAGACAGATCTGGGAGTCTGGGGTCAGCTAAGGCAGCTAGAGTTAATGATACTTGAAAGAGAACCTCATAAAGAGAAAATGTTAGAAATCTACAAAACAAAACAAAACAAAACAAAACTCCCTTGTGTATTCAGTGTAGCAATCATCAGCATATGCATATGAGGAACAACTTAAAGATGAGAAAGGGCATCCTGAAAAGAATGGAAGAAATAGTGCTCAGAATTCACCCAGGCCAGAAATAGTTCCTATTTTAATAGCCAGAGTGGAGAATCTTCAGTTCAGGAGCCATTATCTAGAGTATTAAAATAAATTTTACCTCAGTGGTGGGGGAAAAAAATTACACCTAAAGTAAATGCTGGTCAGGTCTTGTCTGAAAAACATAAAAGAAAGACCTGAACAGATAAAGTTGTTCCCAAGTAACTTAACCACATCTCAGGAAAAAAGTCAAGAATATAAAAATACCCAATATTCAACAATGTAAAATTCAAATATCTGGTACCAATTAAAAGTCATCAGGCATGTAAAGAATGAGGAAAATCTAACTTATAATGGGAAAAAAATAAATTAACTAAAACTGACAGAAAAGAGATACATATAATAGAAATACTAGAGAAGAACATTAAAACAGTTATTGCAACTATGCTAGATATTTTCAAAGACCTAGAAGAAATATTTAGCATGTCATTTAGGGAAAAGTTAAGACTTAATGTGCATTCAAAGATTTGTAAATAAAAGTTCATAGAAGTTTTATTTGTAATAGATGAACTTGGAAACAACCCATGTCCATCAACAGGTAAATACATAAACATATTATCATATAATCATAGAATTAAATACTATTCAGCAATATAAATGAATGAACTATTACACTCCCAACAGCTTGTATGAATCAAGATAACTATGGAGTGAAAAAAGAGTGCATATTATATAATTCAAGTTATACTTTACTCTAGAAAAATGCACACTAATGTATAGCAACATAATAGCAATCAGAACAGTGGTTCCTTTGGGTTGAGAATGCATAATGGGAAGAAGGGGAAAATTAAAAATGTACACACAGAAATGTTCATGGGTACTGGATATATTCATTATTTGGCTATGTGATGATTTCATCAATGTATACATGTTAAAATGTATCATATTGCATACTTTAAACATTTTATTGCATGCCAATTATATGTCAGTAAAGTGTTTTTTATTTCTGTGCCCAATGCCACTTTATTTTTTTTTTGTATATTTTATTGATTATGTTATTACAATAGTTCCAATTTTTCCCCCTTTGCTCCCCTGTGACCAGTACCCCCCTTCCCCCAGCAATCCCACCCCCCCTTAATTCATGCCCATGGGTCATGCATACAAGTTCTTTGGCTTCACCCTTTCCTATATTCTTCTTTTTAAAAAATAATAAATTAATTATTTTTTATAACAATAAGAAACAATAATGACCCCCTCTCAGACTTAAGACCCTTTATAATCTTATAAAGGACAATGGGCGAAGGTCTCGAGCTCCTCTAGCTGCTTCAAGCTGGACATGGTCGTCGTCCTACCTACCCTTGGGTCCAGAAATTGAAGCAGCCTGAAGAACTACTTTAGCAGTACAGCTCATTTACCTATTTGGACTTCTAACTTAATATATATATATTTTTTTTCTCTACACATTTAAGTCACTGAAAATATACTAGAATATTCTTTCCATTTTACTCTTTTAATTCCAAATGAAATTAAAACGAGAACCTAATGGGGTAAGTATCTTCTGCATAATCTCTTTAGATAACACTCCTTATATTTCTTCTATTTTTTGTTATTTGTGACATACAGTCAATAAAATTCAGAGACTCAAGAAATGATGAAGACAATGAGCAGAGGAATTCTTCTGGATTAGTTTTCTTTATATATCAATCCCCTAAATAAGATAAAAATGTAATCAACAACCATTTTGCTAATGGTGTTCCCATGCTATCAGGGGCATAATTGTATATTGACTCAGATGTAAAAAATTAAACTTTATATAGTGAAGGAATAACATGTCATCACTCAGGTTCTGACTGACTCTGTTGCTAAGTTACAGTTAACTATCCATGCCACTTTAGCCTTAATTACTCTCATTTATCATATCCAAAATACCTCTGATTGTAAGACACACGTTATTGTAAGAATCAATAAGAGAAAAAACGCATCACTAATTAAATGATGACATATCATTGTTGTAATATACATCTGGATTTCCTAGACATAAAAATTGTTTTAAATGTGTGCTTTGGGGTGTATTATATCTATGCTTTTATTTTTTTTTTCAATAGAATGTGGCTAAATGTATAATGGAATTACATGCAAGTGGAGACAGGAAGATGTTTTTTCCTATGTGCCTGTGTAGGAAACACTGATGTGTGTTCTTTCAGAAATGTTGAGAAGGCATGTTTCTCTGTAGGGATATATAAAAGAGTGACCTGATTTTATAATGTACCTTCCTTTGAGAAAATGGTCATAAATAAGACATTCTAAAAGTTGTAACCAGGTTGCTTTGATCCCTAAAAGAAAAGAAAAGTAGGGAATAGAAATGACCCAAAGTATTTATCATTTGTCTTTTGTACTGTTGACACACGTCCCCATTGAATATAATTTTTATATCTGTTGGCTATCAGCTAAAGTTAATCCTCAGAGTAAATAATACTATAAAGATATGAAGTGAAAATTATTCTCCTCATATAGTTACCAACAAAAAATAGTGACAGGAACAGTAGATAAGTGCTGTTATATCACACTGCAAATAAGAAAGAATACAGAAAAACAGTTTGACAGATGTTTAGTTTATGTCTTAACATTTTCTGTTGAGGTGTGTTTTCTGAGGATTTAACCATTGAGATACACATATTTCATTTGTATAGGCAGTACACTGCAGCTAATTGAAACAAATGTTACCATGAATACATGATCCTACCACTGAAAATCAAGCACACAGCCAGGAACAATGAACACAAAAGGTATCAAATTAAAAAAAAACAAATGAAACCTTCTCTTTCACTGCCATATGAAATAGAAAATTCTTAGCTGGAATGAAGAATTATAAAATGATTTATTTTAAGCAAATTTGCATGAGCCATAAGACAATTTAGAACCACTTTGATTTTAATACATTGTGCATAGATACATTTTATTTAATTGCATATTTAAAAAGTACTATGAGGTTCAAAACACAGAACTGAAGAATATAAAGTTGCAATGTTTTGTTCACAGTAATTTTTAAAAAATTAATTCAAACATAAATAAAAGCTAGCTAATATTACCAATAAGTTAAAGGCAGAGAAAATGGTTTTGAAAAATACAACTTAATTAATAGGCTTTTCCTGTGATTTCATCCTTCTTCCACCTCATCTCAATGGCACCTATTGTCAAGTTTTATGATGCCCTGAGAGGTACTCCAAAGACAAATATAAAATTATGTCTCTGGTATTCCTTTGATAAGAACATGAGAGTGAACAAATAAACTTTATAGGTGGTCTTCCATGTACTGGGCATCATAGTAATCAGAGATATAAGGGAAAGTTTTTTCCTGTATCAAATATTTTAGAAAAAAAAAAAAAAAACCCTAAAGATGTATAGAGTGAGGAATTCTTATTTCCAGGATAAATTCTGAACTGGAAAGAATTAGTGTTACGCTAGACTTGATGGGCTTAAGTATTCATAGAAATATGTTTAGCACTAGACTACAGAAGATGATTTTTAAATATGTGACTACTGAGGTTCAAGTGCCTCCCTAAAGACCCAAAGGAAACAACAAACTTAAATGTGTAATCGATAAAAGAAAAACTGTGATCCATCGGAGTGACTTTAGCAGGGCAAGACAATCATGCTGCAGTGCATATATCAACTGTAAAAATGGGTTCTGAAACCTGAACATATAGGAACCGACACTGAAGCCATTCTCTGAGGTGCAACCTGATAGAGCCACTCAGATTTTAACTTTACAGCCTAAAAGCCTATGCATTTGTGGTCTCAGGCTTAAAATTCTTTAGTATTTAGTACATTAGTTCATATCTTCTTCCCCTTGAGCATATATACAGGTCTGCTATGTTGATGAATGATTTAATTCCATCAATAAAATTCACTTAGCACCAACTAAGTGGGAGTAAATTTAGGAGGCAGTTATGGTGATTAAACAGACAAAAATGAAAAGGAAGAAAAAATGAACATTAATGTAGGGGTTTGTACTTTAAGTGACTGTCTCGGGGGTCATCTCCAGTAGGAGTAAAAGCTTATTCTGCAGGTAGATGAAGATGGGTGTGGAGTTGTATTTGAGTTGGAGTTCTGGGCACCAGCCTGGACCCATCATTGTGGAAGAAGTTTTGCAGAATCTCAAGTAGATGAAATTAAGAAGCTGGAATCAACAACAAATTAAAAGTCCAAAGGGCAGAATGGGATAGGGAGTGATATGAAAGTCAGAGTAAAGTTCTAGGACCTGTGGAAGACAGAACCAATGAAGTGCACAAAGTAGAACTTGTTAGAAAGCAGCACTAGGAGAAATTCCCAACTGTCATTGCACTGGTAATTTAAAAGAAAATCTCTAGTCTTATTTGAAGAAAAAATGAGAGAAACTAGTTAAATAGTAATTGGCTTTATTTATGGTCATGGCAAATAGAATAGAAAGAAAGACGTATACTTGAGGGAGTTTTAAATGCCTGACAGATTGGGATAGATGGATTGAGGGAGGTCAATGATGAAGCCCTGGGTTTGAGGTGGGATATTGGCTACTAAGTTAAGGACAGGGAGGTGTCATGGGAGACATACCATATTCGTAAAGTCATATATTCTCATGACACTCAAAATTCCAGTTATTGAAATGAAAGATACAAAAATTTTAAATGTATTAAATACTGATGGCATATACATGGTGATGCTTACTACTTAAATATCCAACTTAGTATCAAATCATTCTAAGAATCGCATCTGAAAACATTTATATTCTAAACTCATCTTTTTTAGTGGACAAGATTTGATGCTGCTTTAGCTCAAACAATTCCAATATAACAAGAAAAACACATATGATAAGAATGTTTAACTCATAGTAAAATAAATCAGTAAGATGCATACCACTTTCAAGAGTCTGTATACTATGATAGCTTTAAAAATTAAGTGTTGTCATTAAACATATTAGTCAGAATGAGACCTCAAGTAAAGAGGCTTCAACATGTTTGCTCTAACATAAATAAACTTTAAAAGCTGTAATATGGTTAATCACCTTTAGAAGAGAGTACTATTTGCATAAAATTTAAACCTTGAGTAAAACTATCAGTGGGAATTTGTGGGTGACTAATCACATAAAACATAGAAACCCAAGAAAAGAAAAGTTCAAGTATAATAAACTGAGGTCAGAAGAATACAAATTTTGACTACATTAATTATTATTTTTAATCCATTGAAATCTTGTCAGAGATGTGCTTAGAATTTAAGTAAGATATTGAAACCATCCAGTCCTAGGTAGAAGTTCAGCTTTAATTATACTGAAATATTTGAAAATTTTATGGTTAAAATTTTTTCTACTTTTGCTCCACTAAAGGCTCATTCAGGTATCAAGATTATGTATCTGGCCCTGGCTGGTGTGGCTCAGTTGTTTGGGGCATCATCCTGTAAACCAAAAGGTCACAGGTTCGATTCCTAATCAGGGCACATGCCTAAGTTGCAAGTCCAGTCCCTGGTAGGAACCAATCCATGTTTCTCTCTCACATCAATGTTCCTCTCTCTCCCTTCCCCTTTTTATAAATCAATAAGCATGTCCTTAGGTGAGGATTAAAAAAAAAGGGGGGTGGTGGATTATGTAGCTAGTGTATTTTTGGGAAGTGGGATGTAAGTTAGAATCTCCTGATGGATGTACTATTTCTTTATATCCTCTTTATGAATGTTAGCAGTGAGCCAGTTTCTGATCCACAATTAAAATCCAATGGAAGATGTTGTTCTATGAAAACTCCAAGGAGATTCATCCAAAATAAAGTTTTGGATGAGTGTAAAATGATCCAAGTAAAAATCTGTCATTTATTATTATCTCTCACTTTATGCTGTTGGTGGCTTATCCTGCATATTAATATTTTAAATTCTCAATCACTGAGGTACTTAAGAGCATCAAACATTTTTCTTGCTTTGATAAAGTGGGAATTACTCTTAGCAACTAAAAAGTGGTATGGTAAGTCAAGTGGAGCATTAGTTTTAGAATCAAGAGACCTGGCTCTGCTTCTATAGCCTGCTAGCCATGAGGTCTTTTGTGTGTATGCAGTTTTCCTGATGAAGCAGGTTATTGGTCTTTAGACAGCCCTAGAAAAGTTAGACATATGATGCCAGTTGACTTGGACTCTGAATGTAAAAACTTATGTGAGTCATTGCTTCTGTTTCTCTAGAACTAGACAACATCTCTGAGTGCAAAAGTGAACAGTTGGCACTATGGAAGAATGCTAAAAACATATAGAACATCAAATGAAGAAGCATTATCCTGGCCAGCAAGGCCACATGTCTTTGTCTAGCCCTTCCCTGCAGCGTCTCAGTTTCCCATTTTCAAGTTGGTATTGAGATATGTGATCTTTAAGGTTCCATTAGCACCCATCTCCTCTGGGTACCGCCTGAAATGAGGATGCATCCTTGGTTTCAATAATACTCAAGCAACTAATAAGTCAAAAGGGTAGTTTTCTTGACTCCATAATGTACTTCTTTCCTGTGATATCTAAACATTGATTCCTAGACTCAGTGACTAACTCCCATCCCTCTATCTCCTATTAACCTAACACTTGAGTAATTTGATTTTGGTTTGATTGACAAATATCACACAACTCTCTTTTTAATTTCTACAGTCCTTAGTGACCAGCAGTTCACAACAGTATTAATAAATCATCAACCTGTAACTAAAGAGCCGGTTCTTTCAGAAATCTTTGCCAGTTGCAGACTGTGGGAAATCTCAGAGGAATATTTGTCATTCTCACAATTACAATGGGACACAAGAGCAGCCATTTGAGACAGCTTGGCCAAGGACTGAGAAAAGAAAACACAAACTACAGCAAAAATGATGTTATGGATTGATAATGAGTACTTTCTTACTTGCAATAAACATATAAAAAAGAAAAAAATTAATGTCTCAATTCCCTAATAGACATTTGATGGAGTGCAACAAAAGATGATTTGTAAAATGCTATCTGAAACAGAGATAAGAAAAGACTAAAAAGGGCAAGAAATTGAATGAGTTCTTCCCTCCCACCTCACCACCAGGTTTCAGATGAGTCTTGAAAGGTCATTCACATAATTATTACAGTAACTGGTTCAAGGCCTTTTGAGCACAGCTGATCTGATTGTGTGTTAATGGCTGCAAAAGCAAGATAAGGAATGTGTAAAGTTAAAAAAAATCTGCCTATAACACTACAAGCTTGCAGAATTGTCATAGTAGATAAAACGATATTTCCTTATAGATTATGGCTTTTTTTATTACTGAATATTCCCAAGTTTGCCCTTGTGCACGGGGTCATTTAAGCATCACTGACTAAATTTTACTTCTTTGTTGGTGGTGGTTATGTGACATATCTAGTGATCTTCCTGGGAGTCTGCAAAAAAGTCACATGATGAAACCTTCCAGAAATCTGTAGTTAATGTTAATGTGGTCAGAATTATCAGGGCCAAGACATGTGAAAGGCATCTAAAGGCTTCTGTCTGACCAATCCAAGGCAATAACATACCTCCTGTTATGAGTGTTTGGCCACATTTCTCAGGCTCAAATTCAATTCAGTAAATATGTTCAGGACCTGCTGCACATAAAATTACTCCAGGGATTCAAAAATTTATTACAATAAAGTAGACAGTTATACATAATAGCCCAGTGGGACAAGCTAAATAGTAAAATATGTTTGGTCATTAGTTCTAAAGATAAGGGATTGGATCTTAAGCAAAGCAGGGAAGATTTAACAGAGGACTGCATTTGACCTAAGCCTTGAAGACTGGATAGGATTGTGAGGGCAGGGTACAGTAAGTCCTCACTTAACATTGTCCATAGGTTCTTGGAAATCGCAACTTTAATAGAAATGCCTATAAAGAAACCAATTTTATTACCAAAGGTTAATTGGCATAAACAAGGGTTAAGTTCCTACTACATAATTCTGGTCACTAAAATATCACCAAGCTTCTAAATAAAGACCACAAACACTTCTAATATCAAACATTGAAATAAATGTGAGTTATACATACATTTAAGGAAAATTAATAAAAACAAGATAATGATTTTCCCACACACTGATTCCCATTTAGGGCTGATGGAGGCGGGAACCCAGCCAGCAACTCAGGGGGCCAGGTGCTAGGCCACCCTGCAAAGGACACCCTTCCATCACAGGGCTACTCACAAACCCTCACTCAGACTGGGATGACTTTGGTAGCTTCTCCTGAGTCTCTGGAGAAACCCACACAGACTGGGGAGGACGTCCAAATTCCACACAGACAGTGGCCCAAACTGGGAACTGAGTTTTGTTTCTAATGAACATTGCAACGAAACAATGTTGAATGAAACGTTATTTGAGCATCTGCTGTGTATTAGACTGAGAAACAGTTACAGAAGCACTGCCAATACTGGGGGCTAAGGGGCGAAGCAAGGCTAAAGGAAAGGGACACATTGCTCCCTGTCGGCTTGCCTGCATGAGATTCACGTGAACTTCACCTTAGCAGCGCGTCCTTCCTGACGCAGCAAAGGAATCTAGTTTGTTTTTCCAATGCTTGTAGGACATGTTTCATTTTGTCCCACCTCGGAAATCCAGCTGTCTGGTGCCTACTCCTCAGAGGTCTGGGTCCCAAGACAGGTACCTCTGAGCTTCTAAGTTTTAATAATTACAAATTTTCTTGCTTTTCATCTCAGCCCTAGATATGGTAGCTTCATTCTGCTGTTACTAACTCTTCATACTTGAAAGTTGTCATCTTACTCTATTACCTAGTTAATGACTTATATAGACTAGACTTAAAAACTTAGCACAACCAGTTGAAAGTATCACCAACTTTGAATTGCATACCATATGTAGAGAGAGCTATTAAACTGAAATATTTATTAGGGCTCTAAGGGATTCCATACTTGTATTGACTTTTGCCTTCTTTTCTCTCATTTCCTTTCCAGAGTACAGTGTCCAGTGTTTAAAGTAGACCTAGGAAATATCAAAGACACCCCTTCTGCTCTAACTAAAGTCTCTGGGCTGAATGTTGAGCAAGAAAAGGCATATCTACTCCCTGCACATACCACCAACCATTTAAAAAATGTTATATAATATTGTTGCCAAAAGGCTGCTAATTAAGTAGGCCTGACTCTAGTCTTCTACTCTTAATTTCCAGCCCGAGTGAGTAGATAAGCAAGCAGTCAGCAAAAAAGAATTTTTAAATTTTTATTTCCAACCCTCACCCAGGTAATATTACATCTTAGTTATTAGAAGACAAATTCATATTATTATATTCTTTCAGCAGCATGGGGAAGGAGATTCTACTGTCTCTGCTGGCAATCCATTTTCCCTGTAACAACTTTATTTTTGTCAAGAAATTCTACTTTATACCAATCTAATTCTGTTAGTTTAATCCCATACTGTTGGAATTTCGCCCCCTCCCCATTGTGTTGAAACTGAAGAACAGCTTGCGAGAAATCTCTTGATAATAACCCTCCATATGTCTAAAACAGCCTTTTTTTCTCCCAAAATAATTAGTCCTTTTCCTTTTTTTTTACACTTTGATGTATTTTTCAAGCCTTTACACACCTTTGTTTCACTATGGCTCCCCTTTAAGCATTTCCCATTTTTCTGGGGGAATTAGACCTTTGCAGAACTGACCAATACAAAATATAGCATGTGACAGTCACTTCATGCATAAGTTCTGTACTCAGTATTGTCTCATTCTATTTGCAGAGAGATTTCAAGGACTATAACTAGTCCACTTCTGTTGTATTCTACTGCAGCAGCTTATAGAGAAACCATTTGGTTTTTTCTAAATTGAGATTTAAGAAGAGGTTGCTTTAGAAGAAAATATGTAACTTATAGCTTTCCTCTTGACTTTTTACTTAACTTCAGTTTAGGCAGGTTGGTGAAACTGTGAAATTAAGAGACAGGAAAATTCAGTGACCTAAAATCATTTTTTTTTTCTGCTATTTTCTCTTAAGAATACAGAAAATATATCACCTTGTATATTTTTAAATTATGTGTGCTACTATGACTACATCAATTTACATTCTCTAAATTATGAGAACTGAACTCGTTTAAGGACAGATTTCATAGAACTAAATGTACTTACAAAGAGGAGTAAAAATGATTTTTGTGAACAGTGCAACAATATTCTCACAGTTTGAAAGGGTGACTGCAACAATGCAAAGAAATATCCCAGTTTGCCTTGGGTCAGGAATTTTAAGAGGAAGAACATCTGCCTTTATTGTCATTTAGTCTCAGTTTATAGTTGAGACGAGAAAGATGGGCCGTCAGTCTCTCTAGAGTTAGAGGTTGACCGGGGAGGACACGTTGGCCAGGGTGTCTGCTGCTGCTTATGTAATGAAAAGACTGAATTCCAGAGGTGGTGCTACATCCACTAAAAGTGTGAGGACAAAACAGCATCTCTTTGAGAACAGGGACCATGAAAATTCATGGGAGCAAGTGCATGGTCGGGCACATAGTTGGTTTTCAAATCCTCCAGACATATTTCAGTTTTTAGGTTTTCTGAAGATACTTTAGCTCATGTGCATTTACGAGATGAGGTATCCAAAGCCAACCTCTTGCTTTTTGGCTTCTTTGCACTAACGAATGAATTATTTTTCCTTGAGAGAGAAGGTGTACCTAGGAAGGCATTTGATTCAATTAATGACTTGATTAAAAATGGTGTTTTCTAGTAGAAAAGCTGGATTGCACCCATAAGGCTTAGAGGAGGCCATGGTGGAGAGAGCAAGGTTTTGTGTTATGATCTTTTCATTGTTTGTCCTTCCAGTAATTACTGCATTAAATATCACTCCCTGTGACATATACTTTTCACTCTGTCCTTCATCCCATTATTTTAATATCATAAATTGCTATTATTTTTAACCTTATTTTAGTCCTTTTCAAAGTGAACAAACAAACAAGGGGGAAAAAACTCTTCCTAAGGGTCAGTAAATAATGAGGTTTATTTTTTTATTTTTCGTTAAATACTAAGTATAACTAGAATGTGATAATAAGTTTTGAGAAGAAAATCAAAAGAGGAGAAAATATAAGTCTAAAAAAGAGACATAGTGCTGTAGTGAGGTGAGATTAGTCAGGAAAAGGTATGGATAAGAATATAAGTGTGAGTTTAGACATAAATAGGAAAAGATGAGCGAGCAAGAGATAGAGGTATGGAGTGGATGTAGGCACATTTGTTTGAGAGAAAGGGAGTTAGTCAAAATGTTTTATGCATGATGAATCTATTATTTATCATGTGTTATCTGTTAATAATAGAGTTGATTGGATTAAGTAGGCGATATTTCTGAGTTCATTCTCTTCTTCCCCCACACTCTCTGCCTTGCCTTGTGTACTGCCAACTGCATCCTCTTGGCTTGCATGCTGGCTTCTGGTTGCCTTCAACCATAAGAGCCACCAGAGGAGATCAGAAGGTATGTGGAAAAAGAAGTCAGGATATGAATTTCCTGGTTCTATGTTCTTTTAATGCATCACTTCATGACTATAGCGACTACAGCTTCTTCCCGTTGGGCGGCTCCTGTCCCACTCCATGGAGTCTGTCCCTGATTCTGATGACATTATCTCCTCCCCTTGCTCATTCTGGCTAAAGGGCAAGAATGACTTCCTACCATCACTAGTCTACTAATGCCTCAGTTTCTTTCTCTGGTCCTGCTCACAGGCAGATCTTTAATGTGTCCCTTTACTAAAATCTTTTGAACCATCTGAGTTGGATCCAGTTTCCAACTGCATTTCTGACTGATACAGAGAAAAAAGGTTTTAAAGTGGAGAAACGCAAGAGTAAATAAAAATACAAGTATTTAGATAGAGAACTAAGAGTATGAGTTAGATACACAGTCATAGAAGACAGTCTCATTAGAAGGTGATATTTAAGTTGGGGGTAGAGGATAAGTAGGAGCCAGCATGGAAAGAACAGGGAAGCATGTTCTCAATAGATGGAGCAGCAAGTGCAAAATCCATGAAAAAAAAAGGGCATGATATGCTCTGGGCTATAATTTGGTTATAAAACTCTACAAGGATCACTTGGTTGAAACACGCCATGTGGAAAGACTGAGAGGGAAAATCAGACTGATTGATAGTTAGTAATAATTAATAATGTTCTTGGACAAAGGTCCACCACAGAATCGTGTACTTGTTAAAGTGGGAAGCTGCTCAGGTGAGCTGTGGGAACCAAGCAGATATTCAGGTATTAATTGGAAATTGCTGTGATAGTGCTGGAGTACAGCAATGATCTACTCCCCATGATAATATGCTGTAAAGGAGTTAACATATGTGAAGATGTTAATTCTTTGACCTTGTTTACTTTCATCAGAATAGTATGTTAGTCTTTAGGTAGAAGTATATCTCTTCCTAACACTTTTAAAAAATCATAGTTGTGACACTTCACAAAAAGGATATCAAATGAACAACAGAGACTTCGACAGGCTGTGTGTCTTCTTTATCATCCCTTATATTTGTTTATTTGGGATGGTGTGGGGAGAGGGAGTAGCAGAGAAAATGTGGGGAAATTGAAGAAAATACAGTATTTTCTTCAATTGAATCCTACCTAGAATGAAAGAGACTTTAACTACCAGTTTACTAAGCATATTTCAAGACTTCCAAAAGCAAAAACATCTAGCTTATTAAATAAGCCTGCCTGGGGAAATATCCCAATTGTTTTTTTCTTCTATAAATTTAGTTCTCTAATTTGTTTTACAATATAACTCCTCTTTATTTGTGGCTTTTGTGTAAATACTGGCATTTAAGAATTATTTAACTGCAGGATATACTTAACCTTTGACATCAAACCAAAATATATTATTTTTGTATTTGTCAGAATTAAGCTACTTACTCTGGACATTTCCAGGTATACTTGATGTCACAACATGGACAAATGGTAAAAACAATGCTCTTAAGGTCTTATTTAACTATGTGCATTTAATTAATATCTTTATGTTTGGAAAACTTCCTCAGATATCTGACCAAATCCCTCCTTGATGAATTTTAAGGTCTTGAAATATGTTTCTATTTATAGACATCTTTTACTTAAAAGAATGACCACACAACACTTTTTGTTTTTAGTTTAATATGATCCTACTTCTACTTAGATTTAAATAGAAATGTACATATTTGTTATTTTAATGTCTTGATATTAGAAAACAGTGTTTACTATGGTCATGCCCTAAACTTCCTCTCTCTAGCTAAATTCCTCCTATTTTCTAATATTTTTCTCACTCATAGGCAAAACCTACTTTAAGCACATTTATGTAGTGTGTTTCATCTCCAAGTACTTTATAGTTAATGCTATGAGAGTAACTCACCACAACTGATAGAGATGCAGTTATGCAAATTATAATTATAGAGTTAGAAAGCACCCTGAGGTCTTATCACCCTAAAAAAACAAAAACAAAAACCAAAAGCATTCCATTTAAAATAAATCATAATACTTTAATCAAATATGATAAAAAATCTATTTCTGTCTCTACACCCAATGCTCATATTGTAAACATCATTGACAATTAATTATATATCATGGGATTTAAAATTTTCAAAATACAACCATTAAGTATAGCAGGCATTATAATGAGTGTGATATAAATCATCTTTCTGATTTGGAAAATGATTACATGTTGTACATATTGACAGCTGGTACTATCATGTTATCGTTATTTCAGGAGATACTGAAGTAAGCAATTGGTTCATTGTAGTGTCGTTATGATTTTATACTGTTTTCTTATTATGCCTTATCAAATCTATATACAATGTGTGAGTAGCAGATATCACCTTAATGTTTTACCCTCTTTCTATTTACATCATTGCTGAGTAAAATTTAAGAATAATACTGAAACTTGACACATTGGCAGAGATGTAAAGCTCTTTTTTTATTTAAAGAAGTTCCCTCTGTGTTAAAATAGCAAAAATGTATAGACTCTTGTTCATAGAAATGGCTAGAAAGATAATTGGTTACTTTGTCCCACTGAGGGGCTTCTGGGAAAATGAAGCCTGGCAAAATAAGTGATTCAAAATAAGATATGTCGCATTTTAATAAACAATTGTGTGTAATTATGGAAGAATATGTACTTACTTGCCAAGTGCAAAGCACTCCATCTTAACAGTTGTTCCCTTGGCAGCTGTAACTGTGAGAGGAAAATGGACCTCAATTTTCGGCTCGTACTCTCCCATCACACCTGGGAAATAAAGAACAGTCTTTAAGCATAAAATGAATGTCACAATTTCTTTTCAATCCTGGGGATGGTTACATTGAAAAGCACTGTGGTTTGGTTGTTAACTGCTAAATTTTTGATGCACTGAAAAAAGATACTTAAACTCAGTTATGATGACTGTCTTACCTTAATGATTGAATTGTATGTATATTCAGTACTTTGTAAAATAATAATTATTTAAGTGTTAATTAACACTGGTAGTTTAAGTACTGATTATATTTCAAAGGAAATAAATAACTACAACTATTTCTCATGGTAAATAATTGTTGATTTAAAAAAATAAGTCAAGGTACCAGAACATTATCATTTTCAAATAAGTAAAAACTTATTAAGTTAATAGATATATTTATTGACTATAATATTCAAGCATTTTTCTAGGCATTGTGGGCATTTCAAAGACATATCTCAAGCACTTGACAAGTGTATTCTTAAAGAAAGAAACAATATATAGTATTTTTAGGTATGGAAAAAGTGCTATCTATCAAAATAATTATAATGCAAGATTTAAAGTAATGAGTGCTATGAACAAGGTATCCTTAAAGTATTAAGTGCATCTGAGGGAGTTAAAAAATGGTTAGGGTCTGTAAACGTGGGGAAAAGATAGAAAAGAAAGTAAGTGGAATGGTCGGAACAAAGAGAGATGGGAAACCAGCGGAAACAGGAAAATCAATTTTCCTGGCATATTGGTATGTGAAAGAAAATGATACTAGGCAAATTTGGAAATATAAATGGAGTCCAAAAATAGATGTTCTTGATCATCAGAGTAAGACATTAAAATTTTAATCAGTAAGTAATCTGGAGGACTGGGCTTTTGAATAAGGGACTGATATTTTGCTGAGATACACATACTAAAATTGGAGCAGAGACTGGTAAATTAGTTACATTAGTTCAATAATACGAGGTAGTAGTAATAAGGACCTGAACTTACATTATGGTAGTAAAAAATGAGAAAAGACACTAGTTGGGAAAAACTGTGAAGGAACTGAACATGGTGTATAATGGGAGTGCTGAGGATAAAGGTATGGGCCTCGTTAATAATAACACTAAGGTTTGTAGCTTGGGTGATGGGGTGGGGGTGGGGGATGGGTGATGTTAATGAAAGAAAAAAGAACACAGCTACAGTAGGAAAGTTGATGATGTTTATTTTAGGGGTATTTAATTTGATACCTATAAAGTATTCAGAAGAAAAGGCCTGACCAGATCATGAACAAGAGAAGGAAGTTTGAGATGAGTTCTGGTCAGGTGATATATATGAAGTGTCATCATTTAGAGATGGCATTTGAAGCCACGTGCTTGAATAGAGCTTTCACATATCAAAAACAGAGTACTAGCCAAGGCCTGGTGAAATCTCTTGCTAGCGCCCTCAGGCAGCCCTCGAGCAAATTCCCTCCCAAAAGTAATTTTTAGGAAATCCCTATGTGTAAAGCACTACAGAAAACAGAGTTATGGTTTAGCACAGCAGCTTCTTTGAGGAGCTTGTGTGTGTGCTTGGGGATGTCTGTGTTTATGGGCACATTGGCACGTATATCTGTGTGTGTGTCTAACACTGCATGAAATTCTTTTGTGTATGTCTGTGGGAGTAGAACTGAGTAGAGAAAGAAACCCAGAGTAAGCTGGATGCTCTGAGATATGCAGGCAACCTTTATGTGTTCATTGTTTTTATTTATTATTGATTTGAGATGGGTCTTGAAGGTAGATGAAGAACCAATTTAGGTGAAAAGTGTTTAAGTTCATTGAGGACAAGAAGATTATCTTTGCTTTCTTTTCTAGTTTTCTGTAAAGCACTCATAAAAAAATTACTGATATTTTTATTAGAGAGATTAGGCTTCTGGACCTGGCTGTGCTAGATTACCATCTCTGACATGTCAATGACCTCATTTTTTTTTAAACTATAAACTGAGGGAACAGAAGAGAATTCCCATGAATATAATGTCCTATTCTAACAGGCTGATTCTCTCAGTTTCTTCCCAGTCGTGTGTTCACTGTGTGTCAAGAGCCTGATATATAGCAAGTGAAGCAATTCTTCTCAATCTCTTTCTCAGTAATGTTTTTCTCTTCTACTACTTTTTTTTCTACCTCCCTCTTGTCCTCCCCCCACATTATCCGACTTTCTTTCTTTTATTTTCACATGTCTTCTTTTTTTTTTCCCCTATGTCTGTCCTGAATAGTAGGACCTGGCCTGACAGTGAAACCTTGCTCAGTGTATCTGTCATTGAGAAGCATGTCTTTAATGCCCTCTTACAAGCCTTCATATAAAGATTCTTAGACTACCGAAAGCAGTCCCTAATGTCAGCCTCTGCTTTCTCCATTTGGTCTCAACATTGATTCTGTAATATTCTTGTTCCTTGCCTGTCTGTTAAGATGATGATTTAATAATACATGGTTTAGCATGATACTTATTAAATTTAAGCTTAATAAGCTAATACCCTTACTTACACGAGTCCCTGTGAGTGCTGGCAGTTGCTGAGCTCTTTAGAAAGTTGTGGAAGGGCAGTGAAAGTCAGGCTGGATTAAAAAAAAAATATTTCTACATAATTATTTCTAGTAAATTGTTTAAAGAGGTCTCAGAGGAAAGATACATGAATCTCTCAAACTACAGTAATTCGGTTTGATTTTTTTTTTCTACCCTAAGTAAAAATTCCCCTTAGAATCAACTCTTATATCAGTACTTTTTTCTCATTTTATTCAAGCAGGTCTCAGAATTGTACATTTAAAGCCCTTCAAAACCTCAGTCTGACTCTGAATAACACCATGATATTACTGATACTTTGGTTAATAGGAGCCAAACCCAAATATTCTCTCTCTTCTCTTATAATGTTTGAGATTGCACAGAAGACATCCTTAATCTTTTAAGAATGACTCTAAGGATGGGCACTCCAGGTAATATTTGGTAAGTAATTTTATCCATGTTGGGCTTTCTGGTGTTTCTCAAATGATTCCCATAAGGTCAAAGAGAAGGTGAAACCTCACTACAGGGACCGAGAGTTTTGTTAGTAACTAGATGTTAAAGATTAAATTTTTAAGTTTGAATGAAGGTTTCAAATTACATTGCTTAATTTGAGCTCCACTGTAAGTAATAATTCGTTCTTCTAAATTTTACTCTGATAGTCAAACTATAAGGACAGATGAGAAAGCTCTTTAGGTACGGCTTGCTCTTTAACAATTGATTACATTCAGGAATTAAGTTTTGCTTTATGTCTCATGGGATAATTATGTTACAACCAAAGTTTTTGTTTATTTTTTTTCAGTTTACTTTACCCTCTTTATTTTAAATACAAGAAAGCTATGAGTCAAAGGGGTCTGGTAAGTGGCCCAAAGTTCTATAGAAAGCTGTTTTGAAAATAGAGCACAAATAGGAGGTTTCTGACCTTAAGTTCACAACTATTTTCTTGACATCACTCTGTTGGGGAATTTCAATCACAGGGTATAACAATCCAGGCACAGCACAGCACAGCACATGCACTACATCAATCATTGACCGCTTGCCTTCATTGCTTGTTTTATTTCAGCCACTATTTGTAATATCTCAAGTCATATGCAGCTTGGCTGTAATTTCTTTTGTTGGGTAGGTTTGATAATGATAGGTAAAGGAAATGATCCTATAAGATACATAGTCAAAGATAAAATTATTAAGCTTATATTTTCAGCCAATGTCTCTCTTTTATTTTTGATAGGCCCTTGTATTAAGCTTATTATGCTCAAGAAATATTGTGCTGTGTCTTTGTCTCCTTCCCTACACCTGTCTCTTTTGGCTTTGTTGGAGTGCCTATTTTGGAATTACATGTCATTACAAGAACACACCAGATTACCCTAATTCCTTATAAACAGAAATCTTCCAGTATTACTATCCTTCTGTGTCTTTATGGTTGGTGATTTTATTATTTATTCCAATTACTTACAAAGAGCTCAGGTGCTTTTCCGTAAGTGGAATGCATTTAGAATAGTGTTTCTCCAAGTGTGTTGCAGAACAGAGAGCCAAAGACATCAGAAAAATCAGGAAACCTTACTAAAATTTTAGGTTACCAGGTTCAATTCTGAACATAGTGATAAATAATCTTTGAAAATGGGGCTACAGGCTCTATATTTGCAAACTCTCTAAAGGTGATTTTATGTACATTAAATAAATTTATTGTTGGTTGTACATTGACTCATTTTTATCAAGTTATCTGTCATTTTTAGGATTTGAGTGCAGCAGACTAAACAGGCTGGAAAAAAATTACATGCAGAGGGTCTATAATCATATTGCACTTATTGTGACTGCTTTAACAGGCAAATTGTCTTCAACTTGTATATACAGTACTCACAGCAGAGCTGGTGTTTTTTTTTTTTTTTTTTTTTTTTTTTGATTGTGTGGAGATCAGTTCTGATTGGTCAGTGTTCATGTGTTAGCAGTTAAACATTTCAAGTGATACTTCTGTCTGATATTCATAGTAATACTCATTTCTGGGGCCGAGATTTTATATTCAGTAAACCTTAAACATTTGGCTTAGCTCATGAGTTCAAAAGGCTTGGCTAATCTTATGTCCAAATAATGGGTGTTTACATTTCTGTCTTTAACATTTTTGCCAACTGAACTCAATGTCTCTTTCTTGTCTTCTAAGAATTGTACCTATATTCTCAGTATTTCTGTTGGAAAATGTTTCTTCTATGTTTTCTAACCATATGGGTTGAATAGGAGCCACTGTCTTCCTGGCTGCAGTTATTAAGGTGTCATGGACATCAGACACACTTGGTTAGTTAGAGTATCCCATTGCCATGAACGTAATGTTTAATTCATGATGGAAGCTGAGGCTGGGGTTTCTGAACTAGAGACTAGCTAGTACAAATCTCAGTTCCTCCTTGTTGACAAAAAAGAAAAAAAAAAAGAGCCTACATGTCTGAGAGCCACTAAACTTCCAGTAGTGGAAGAAGTTACTCTGTCATTGAAGAGAATTAAGCCAATTTAGATAAAATTAAACCAATGCAGATATAGAATAAATGGAAAGATAAAGTACTGGTAGCATGTCAATTCTACTTGGGATTTAACTCAGAAATCTCTTCTCTCAGAAAAATAAAGTGTATCTCATATGTTGCTTGAATTATTTCAAGTTTGGTTTCTCAGTTGCAGACAAGAGTTCTGATGGATGACCTCACTGGGCGCAACGTGAACAGTGGTAACCCAGTGTCAGGTTCTATCTCATAACCTCTCTGGATTCTCAGTCTTTCATAGCCTAGATTAGAGAAGAAACAAAATGGAGTGGTAATGGAATAGGGGCCAGACACATTAGTATATATGATTTGTCTTATTTTTAAATATTATGACTTTCATTAAAAAATGTAAATTCTATTAGAGGAAATAACACATTATATGTCTCCTAATAAAAGATGATAAATTACATTAGAACAGTACAGATAAAGTATGTATAGAGTTGAGAGGAAGAAGAGGTTATTGATTAGGAAACTTGAGGAAAATGGAAGATCTGGTTTAAGTGAATTTAGACCATGGGACTGGTGGAGGCTTCCAGGTGGAAGGGGCAGGACAGTGGTAGTAAACACATGGAAGTGAGAATCTGTCTAATTTTATTTTAATTTTATTTTATTGCATGGAGCAAGAAGTATTAGTGAGAGAGAAATTTCAAATATAACTAAGAGCTAGATGATAACACTTAGAAATATAATATTTTATTCACTTATTCAGATGCCTCAGCAGTGACTTGATAAATCTGCATAAACATTTACTTGAAAATTAACTTACATAATTAATAAGCATCTGATTTTTTTCAAGTTGATTGTTGTATATTTGTTTTCTTTTTTCTTTTTTATTGATTTTACTGGGTGACATTTGTTAATAAAATTATAAGTTTCAGGTGTACAAGCCTACAATATATTATCTCTATAGTGTATTTGTGTTCACCAGCCAAAGTTAAGTTTTCCATCACCATGTATCCCTCCTTTACCCTCTTCTACTGCCTACAACACTCTCGCCTCTGCTAATCATCCTACTGTTGTCTGTGAGGATGTGATGTTCCCTTTACCTTTTTCACTCGGCCCTGCAAACCCCTCCCCTTGGACAGCTGTTGGTATGTTTTCTGTATCAAAGAGTCTGTTTCTATTTTGTTTATTAGTTTATTTTACTTATTAGATTCAAAAAAGGAGTAAAATCATATGGTACTTGCCTTTGTCTGACTGGCTTATTTCACTTAGCATAATGCTGTCCATGTCCATACATTCTGTCACAAAAGGTAAGATTTCCCTCTTTTACAGTTGAATAGTATTCCATCGTGTAAATGTACCACAGATTTTTTTTTAAATCTACTTGTTCACTGATTAACACTGGTGCTGCTTCCAACTCTTGGCTATTGTAAATAATGTTGCAATCAATACAGGGGTGCATAAATTTTTTTTAGCATTTTGAGTTTCTTCAGATACATTCCCAGAAGTGGAATCACTGGGTCAAACATAGTCCCATTTTTAATTTTTTGAGGTAACTATATACTGCTTTCCACAGTGGCTGAACCAACCTGCATTCCCAACTGTGCACAAGGGTTCTCTTTTCTCCACATTTTTGCCAAACCTTGTTTGTTGATTTATTGATGATAGGCATTCTGATGATTAGAGATGTTAAACATTTTTTCATATCTCTATTGCCATCTGTATGTCCTTTTTGGAGCATTGTCTATCTAGGTTCTTTGCCCATTTCTTAATTGGATTTATTGTTTTTGGGTGTTGAATTTCAAAAATTCTTTATAAATTTTGGGTATTGTTATTAGATGTATTGGTGAATATGTTATTTCATTCAGTGGGTTGTCTTTTGATTTTGTTTGTGGTTTCCTTTGATGTGTAAATATTTTTTAGGTTGATGTAGTACCATTTATTTTTTCCTTTGTTTTCCTGATATATCAGAAGAAATATTGCTATGAGAAATGTCTAAGATTTAACTGTGTATGTTTTCTTCTAGGACTTTTATGGTTTCAAGTCTAACATTTAAGTCTTTAATGTATTTTGAATTTATTTTCATTCATGGTATAAGAAGGTGGTCTAGTTTCCTTTTTTATGCATATATCTGTCCAGTTTTCCCAGCACCATTTATTGAATGGACTCCATTGATCTATACATTTGTTGTTACATTAGTACCATGCTGTTTTGATTAGTATGACCTTGTAGCATTATTTGATATTAGGTAGCATGATTCCCCCAGCTTTGTTCTTCTTTACCGAGATTGCTGTGACTATTCAAGGTCTAAATATTTGGAACATTTGTTATAATTCTGTGAAATATGCCATTTGTATCTTGACAGAAATTGTGTTGAATCTATAGATTGCTTTGGGTAGTATGGACATTTTAATGATGTTAATTCTTCCTATCCATGAACATGGTATATGCTTCCACTTACTTGTATTTTCTTCAGTTTCTTTCTTCAGCGTCTTGTAATTTTCTAAGTACAGGTCTTTTATAGCCTTTGTCAAATTTATTCCTATATATTTTACTTTTTTTGAAGCAATTGTGAATAGGATTATTTTCTTAGTTTTCCTTTCTGATAGTTCATTATTGGTGTATTAAAATGCAACTGATTTCTTGGTATTTATTTTGTATTCTATTACTTTACTGAATTAATTGATCAGCCTAGTAGTTTTTTTTTTTTTTTTTTGGTGACATCTTTAGTCTTCTCTTTATACAGTATCATATAACCTGAATATAATGAGTTTTACTTCTTCCTTTGCAGTCTGGATACCCTTTATTTCTTCTTCTTGTCTGATTGTTGTATCTAGAACTTCCATTACATTTTAAGGAAAACATTTGTAGTTTTTGCCCATTAAGTATATTATTGGATGTAGTTTTGTAATATATAAGACATTTATTAAATTGACGTATATTCCCTCGATTCCCACGTTGTTGAGATTTTTTTATACAAATGGCTGGTGGATTTTATTGAATTTCTTTTCTGTATCTATTGATATGATCATGTGGTTTTTTACCCTTCATTTTGTTTACATGGTGTATCATGTTTATTGATTTTCAAATACCATACACATCTGATTTTATTTAATTATGGTACCTGAAGTTACTATCATACATACACATTGCTATCAATGATTACATGTTGGTAAATTTAATAAAAAATGTAATGATGATGTACTTAGGATAAGCATCAAAATGAAGGACCTGTGAAATGAACTATAGTTTCTACACTATATGATTTGCACATTAAAATGTATTTAAATTATTTAACAAATGGTTTGAAGATTTTCTTTTATTTCTTTTATATGTGATACCCGAGCTCCTTACATTATTTTTATTTTATAGTACTTGAGTTTTAATATATATTTCATTTATAATGTTTTTACTAACTTTAAAATTTTGAATATAAATATATTCTTATTGTGCTATGTAAGGCCCCTGTTAAGGAAATGAGAACTCAGATAAATAATAACAACTATTGATAATACTAAGAATAATAAAAGAGAAAGGGGGAAAATAATGACTAAGTAGTTCACATTTATGCTTACAGATATTTTGCTATGTGTGAGACCTGTCTCTGTACTCATGCTTTTAGCACAGATTAAATATTAACCTGTGATTCATAGATAAATGATAAAAACCCTAGTTCTAGCCCTGGCTTTGTTGAAAAGTTAAGGTAATCATAGAACCTTTCTCTATTTGAGGGTTTATAAATATAATAGTGTGTTAGAGAATATATATTACACATTAACATATCCCTCCTTACTTACTGATTCAAATACATTAAAAGTTATAATCTTTGGAAATTTTATTCATTAAACAAGTGTTTAGATACCTTCTTTAGGATTCCTTAATAAGCCCCTGATAAGTAACAATTTAAAAAACTTAGACAACATATTGTTTTCTTACTTCAAAAAGTGTGTATTAACCTAAATCAAAGTTTCTTGAGGTGAATCATTTTTATGTACTTACAGGGATTAAAGGATCTCCTGACAAGAGGAAATAAATGACTCGTGTTACCTTCAAATAAATGTACCTTTATGAGTATTATTTATCTAGGGATATTAAAAAGAACTAGAGAGGTTTATGATTAGGAAATGTTTTTCATCACTATTATATATATTCTGAAAATAAGAGAAACCAATTGATATTTTTTTTCCATCCTCAAGAATCAACAATGAATTGGTCATTCTTATTACTAAATTTTCTTCTCCTATTCTTGTCACTGTGATTTAGGGAAATATACACCTCTCCCATCATCTGTAAGCTCATATTATGTACACTAATAACTTTAAAAACTTACAAAAGTAAATACTAAAGAAAGCAACTATATATTTTTATGAACAAACATATAAGCTCTCTAACATTAAAATAATAGATTACATAGAATAAATTTTTAAAAATGAGAAAACAGAATTGAATATTCTCTGAATATATAAGTTGAAAGTTTTTCTTTTTAGAGAAGTAAATATGTTTGCTATTTTCATAAATATCTATTCACAAATAAAGCTACAGAAACTCTTCTATAAATATATGTATATAACAAAAAGCACCTCTAGTTTTATAGTAAGTCCATTAGAGTAGTGTGCTGCATAATAATGTTTTAGTCAATGATGAACCTCATATACAATGGTGGTCCCATAAAATAATAATATAGTTGAAAAATTTCTATCATCTAGTAATGTCAGCCATTGTAAAGTTTCAGAATAACACATTACTCATGTGTTTGTGATGCTGGTTAAACCTAACCTACTGTGCTGCCAAATCCATAAAAGTATTTCACATATAATTATGTATAGTACATAATACTATAATAAATGATTATTTATGGTTTATGTGTTTACTATACAATAATTTTTATTGTGTTTTTAGAGTGTACCCTTTCTACTTAAAATATGTTTGCTATAAAACAGTGTGCCATGTTAACACTGGCATTAGCCTCACATCTTCATTACCTCCTCTCTTAATTGCATCATTTTCTCCTGTGCTAGATTTAATCTCATGTTGTTTTGCACAGAAACATGCCGCGCAAGCTTTTAACCTAGGAGCGATAGGATATACCATATAGACTCAGTGTTATAGTAGGTTATGCCATCTAGGTTTGCTAAGTATACTCTATGATGTTCACACAATGACAAAATCACCTAATGATGCATTTTGGATATATCCTTGTCAACTAGCACATAACTACACTTAAAAATCATTTAAAATGGGTAATTTTTTAGACTTAAAATTTTTTTCTTTGACTTTATGCAGTGTGTGTCTGTCTATCTGTCCCTTTATGTGTGTGCATTTAATATATGGAAAAAGAGAGAGAGAGGAAAATTTGGTACCTGTAAAAAATTTTGGTATTTTGACTTCTAAGAGTTGTCTCCAAGATCTACGTAAGTGTAACAACAGAACAGCTATGGAACAAACTAAGGTCTTAATTTCTACAGCCACGAGCCTTTTTCAAAAGCTAGTTTGACTGGGCTCAGCAATGGCAAACAACTATACTAACCCAAAAATAAATTAAATAAAAATATAATGGTTCTTAATGACATATTAATGCTCAGTCCAATAATTACATGCTTAGAAGATCTCTAAATTACCCTATGGGACCCTCCCACCCTAATCAGAGTGTTAGTTCATTTCAATTGTGAGTTAGTTAGAAACTGTTTCCATACAATTCATTCAAGCATTTATTTCTACCGGAATACTTTTTCATTAAAAAGAGAAAATAAGATGACTGAGAATTATGGTGAACTTTCCTTACTGCATTAAACACATTAATCACAAATGGCTAGATCCAAAGTCTTTTAATCAAGAAACTAAAGAATGCAGTGAGATACAAGACATATAAAGGTGAGTCAAGCTAAATCTGAGTTATGAGGAAGCAGTTTCTACACACACACTATCTGGAAGGTAGGAAGAATATATTCAAATCAGAAGATAACATTTAGTCAATTGAAGGGTAGATAAACTGTGTATAATAATTAAGTCACATTACTGGGGAAGGAATAGAGGAAGTAGCCACGTACTCTTATTGCTAAGATTCCTAGAATTATTTGGATTCAGGCAACTTTCAGTCTTGGTCCCCACAAAGCCATGCCAAATTCCAGAACCTCCTCTAAGATTTCTCTAATATCTCCTTTCTCATATCATGTCATGCACTGTATTTCCCGAAAACAAAAGTCTCTTATTTAAGTTTATTTGAGTAAACCTCTGCTCTTTGCAGCTGCCTAGAACACTTACCTGCATTGCCTTTAATTTCTAAATTTTTAACATTTTTCAGAGAGATTATTCCTTTCAAAAAAGTTTCTTACACATAATCATCTATCTATTCATGCTGTAATCACCAAGAAGTCAAGGGAGGTAAAGTATCCTGGAGGAATTGGTTCTGCCAGCTCAGTTGACAAGCTGCCTGGCTGCATACTCTGGGATAAAACGTGACAAATGGGTTGTTTAAACTATTGTTAAAAGTTTATTTTTACACTTTAATCAGCAGGCTGTTTTCTCACTTCATCTTTGTTATTGAGAATGCCAGCATTCCTGCTGTTAGCACTCACATTTGAGATACTAAACATACCAGGCTCCGGCCTGATTTGCTCTGTAAACAATTTACACATGTTATTTTATAAACTTACTGATTTCAAAAGCTATATGGTTCAAAAGATACATATTTCCAGAGGAAGAATATGAATTACCACACCCTCATCTCTGGGCTTTGTGTGCATTATAGACTCTAGATACAAAGAGGGAGAATAAACATTGGCTTAACACCTGCTATGAACTTGGTGCTATGTTGAGTGTATGCAACCAAATTGACATTTAAATCCTATAAATACAAAAAGGTAGATATGATTATTCCATCTTAAATAAGAGGGAACTGAGGATTGAAGAGGGTAAATCACTTCCTCAACATCACTGAGTTATTAATTGCAGATAAGGGGTTCAAATCCAGGACTACACTAATACTGAAGTCAACTTCCCCTGATTGTTCTATGTTGCTCCCCATGAAAATTCCCACAGTTTGCAAAGCAGAATTTATTTAGTCATTTCCAATTTTTTAGACACTAAGTTGTACTTCAAATATTACTTTCTATTTCTCTCTCTCTCTCTCTCTATATATATATATATATAATCATGCATATATATACATACATATTACACTGTTTCTATAATATATAGCACTGTGTTTCTATATATTATATATTATCTCTTTATGTATACTATACTACTCTTTCTTTTTTAAAAAACTAATTTTAATTATAATTGATCATTCAATCTGATTGCACTTGCATTCCTTTGCTTAATATCTGTTTTCTCTACTAATTTATAATGTAAATTAGAACAGAGGCCACATTGTTTTGTTTCCTTATAACTTCAAACAGTGCCTGATACAAAGTCTGTGCTCAAGAATATTTGATAACTAAATTAATTAATCTACTTGTCATCAACCATGTAGAAGAAATGTGATAGGTGGCATAGCTGAGAGTATTTTGTTTTTATGTAGTTAAATGCTTATATTAGGTATTCATTTTAAGGAAATTTGAATGTAATTTTTAATATGAAATCATAAAGTTCTTCATTTTGTTTTAAGTTACTATGATATGGTCATATGGGAATAAAATGTTTTGTGAATAAATGAAGCGAAAAAATCTCTATTTTTCTATAATCAATTGTCAAATTCTGTTAATTTAGTTTCCATAACATTTTTTCCATCTATTTTTTCCTTCTATTCTGATTGTCATTATTTTAATTTGGATTCCCTTTTATTCAGCTTATTAACTTGGCAAAGTGGAGATCATCAGTGGCATTATTAAAGCCTCATAGGATTAGACATAAGAGAAAATAAAAAATAAATTTGAAATAGAGTTTAGACAACTCTTGGAAGAAGTTTTGCTCTAAAGTAGGGCAAAGAAAATAAGATATAAGCTGGAGGGGGATATTGAATCAAGAAAGGATTACTTTTAAGATGGTAAATATTCTAATATGTTTACTGATGAGAATCATTCCATATGGAGGGAGCAAGTAGTAGGGGAGGGAGAGGAAATAACTGCTGAAGGAGATTCTTGGAATTAGGTAGCAGGACACAGGACGCAGTGTACAGAACCACCAAGAACCGTTCATTAGTCTTGATAAAAGCCAGGGGAGCAAAAATATATGATAAATTATAAGATGTTATGTTTGTTGTTTGAAAGATAAATGAGATCATAAATTTAATGCAAAACCTGTGTTCAAAATTATCTATTATTTTTACCCAGTCAGCTGCATAGCCAACCATGAAGTGAATGAGACAAAGGCTGAGTAAGTGTTAGAGATTTGGCAAGTGAGTAGAATATGATAGAGAGATTGGGAGATACAAAATTGAGATTTTGTACAAAGAATGTTTACAATGAGTTAATGTAAAATTTAAGCTAGAAAATGAAGGCACTTGATGGTCTGATGGACAAAGAAATGGTGGATTGATCAAAGGATTGGAGTCTCAGAAAGGTTAAAGAATTCAGTGAAAAATGCTAAATAAAATTATTTGGACAGAAAGGAGGATGTGGCAGAAAGCTGTTTACTTAAAATTGAGATTTTGATAAAGGCAGAATAATTGGTAATGGCAAAATTCAGGCTTTGTTTTTGTAATGCATGGCTAAGGTGGCATGGAGTACAACTTCATGGGAAGCAAGGAGGTCAAGAACCTAGGAAGTCAGGATGTTGAATGGATCATTGATAAAAATATGGATGTTGCCAAGACAGAATAACATCTCTAAGTGAGAAGGACAACAAGGAAAATAAGAGTATTCCAATAGAATTGACTGAAACTGCTGACATGCATGCCATGGATCTATTTACTAATGTCTACATTTCTCAGTTTTCCACTCAAAGTCTTCAGTGTTCTAGTCCTAAGTTATCTTTTAACTTTACTTCTCTGTCTTCTCCACATATCCTCCAATATTCTGTGTAACAGAAATGCTTGTTATAATATTTTCAAAATATACTTTATCTTCATCTTATTATTAGTCTTCTCACATATAATTTCATGCACACTAAAATTTAGTTTATCAATAAGTTTCACTTCAAATTATACTAAAGATGGAGGAGGAAGGGGTTGAGGAGAGACCAATAAAAATGGTACTCCCTCTAGTAAAAACAAAAGCCAAAAATTTCTGTAATTTCCTGAGTATGAAATCTTGTATCCTATTTTTGAATCACCATAGTGTGTTACTACTAATGGTACTAATTATGTCCTTCCTTGTATTACAGATATTTATATATAGCTGTTCCAATTATTGTATTGGTCAAAACCATCATCATCAAATCTGAACTCTCCTATCTAGTCCAATCCTGCACCTAATTCTCTTTTGTTTTTAATTTTTTTTATTATTGATTATGCTGTTACAGTTGTCCCAATTTCTTTCCCCCTTGCTCCCCCACGTCCTCCAGCTGTCTCCCTGCTTAGTCCATGCCCATTGGTTGTGCATATAGTTCTTCTCAACATCTTCCCGTCTACTCCACTCCCTCCTACTATGCTTAATTCCTGCATCATCTCCCTCCCCTTTCCCCTTCCCCCTCCCCACTGATCTCCCCCCAATATGTTCCCCATACCTATAATTCTTTTTCCACTCTCGTTGCCTACTTAGTTTGCCTTTGTTTCGATTCCCTAGCTTCTGCTGTTGGTTGTTGTGATACAGTTTTCATTTTAATGTTCATAGTTTTGATCCTCCTTCTTCTAAACCAGTCCCTTTAACATCTCGTATAACAGTGGTTTATATCTAACAAACTCCTTCAGTTTTACTTTGTCCTGGAAACACTTTCTCTGCCTTTCTATCCTGAATGACAGCTTCGCTGGATAGAGTAATCATGGTTGTAGGTTTTTTATTTTCATTACTTTGAATATTTCTTGCCAGTCCCTTCTTGCTTGTAAAGTCTCCTTTGAGAAATCTGTTGATAGTCTAATTGGGACCCCTTTGTACATGATTCTTCTCTTCTCTCTTGCTGCTTTTAAGATTCTCTCTTTATATTTAATTTTTGACATTTTGATGATAATGTGTCTTGGTGTGGTCCTCCCTGGGTCCAGCCTATCCGAAACTCTCTGTGCTTCCTGGACCTGTAAGTTCATTTCCTTCCCCAAGTTAAGGGCATTCTGCTTCATTATTTTTTCACACGATTTTTCAATTCCTAGTCCTTCTTCTTCGCCCTCTGGCAATCCGATAATTCAAATGTTCGATCGCTTATAGCTGTCCCAGAGGTTTCTGATCCTCTCCTCATATTTCTCACTTTTTGTTTCCTCCTTCTGCACTGGTTGACTGTTTGTTCCCTCCCTATGTTCCAATTTGTTCATTTGATCCATGGCTTTCCTTTCCTCACCACTCGTATGTATTTTTGTTCATTTCAGCGGGGCTAGCCTTCATTCCTTCCTTGTCTTGATTCAGCCCCGCTGTTAGGTGTGTAAGCTGTCTTAGGACTATAGCTCTGAACTGAGCCTCAGAAAGATTTGCTATTTGTTCATTGTTCAAAGCTTTTATTTTATTTTTTTTTTTTTTTGTTAGCTGTGTGATTGGTATTTCAATCATTAATTCTGCCATTCTGACCATTTTGTTTATCTTTCCTTCTTGGGCGGGGCGCTGTCACGCCTCCTATGCTATATTGGGCGGAGCCCCGTGTGCCTGTCACAACCTGGTGACATTTCTCACCACACAGTGGCACTTTGCGTGGGGGTGGGAGTCCAAGATGGATTCTCACTTTTACTCTCCACTGAAGAACAGGGCTGCCTCCCAGTGGGATCTGCCTTTCCAGGCGTTGGAATTGCGAGCCGAGGGATCTGGTCTGCAGCCGGGGCCAGCTCGCAGGCGCCTCTCTCCTCCCCCCAAATACAGGTGTCTGCTCACCAGGTCCTGCCATTCACCGCTGCGGCTGCCGCCTCCAGCACAGTTCGATCTTTCTCAGCCGCGGGTTCGCACTTCCTACCCATCCGGATGAGCACCACTTTGTTTATGACTTCATATGTTAGACTTCCATGTAGCTTTATTTTCAGGAACTTCTTATTATTTTTAGTTTTGCAGTAGTCGTAATCCTTCTTAGTTGTAGAGGGAGACAGAGCGTGTCAGTCTATGCCTCCATCTTGGCTGGAAGTCCTCTAATTCTCCTTTAGTCTGTCTTTATTTTTGATATTTTTTAACTTGTCCTTTGAAATCCCAAGTTGTTAAAAGCAAACTCATCTTTCTGTACTATGCCAACTCCTTACTCTATCTGCTTGTCAAAAAAAAAAAATAATAATAATAATAACCTGAGTTTTCCCAGATCATATTCATTTAACTTTCCTTAGTTAATAGAACAATAGAGATGTGGCATAGTTTTAATCCATTTCTTAAAAAAAAAAACAGTGGAGATTCCAGGTCAACATTTCAATCTGCTGTCTGTCTTCTCTATTAGTACTAGAGTTATTGTCATGAAAGCAAGCAAGCAAATAAACAAAAAACAAAGCTATATACCATGCTGGGTGTATACTTGAAATATCAGGAGGATTACTTTGTAAAGTATATGATTGTCTAACCACTATGCTTATACACATGAAAGTAATACAAAATAATATTGAATGTAAACTGTAATTGAAAATAAAATTTAAAAAGAACAACAATAACAAAAAAATTTAATGTTAATTCCTTAAAGAATTCTGTTTACTCAATACTTTTAAAAATAAATTCTGAACCCCTTAGCGTTTCATTCAAAGCCCTTCATAACTTGAAACTGACCCTGTGGTTAGTCATATTTAGTGACTCAACTTCTTACAAATCTTACCCTGTGGCCACAAAATACTTTACAACCACATGCTTTTGCCTTGCTTTGTAATTTTTTCAACTTTTCCTTTATTTATAAACTACCATTCAGCTTTCAAAATTATACTCAAATTTCACTTCTGCATTTTTAGGTGAATTAATTTTATTCTTTATTTTCACAGCTGAAACCATTATTTTAGAGCATATGTCATTGAGTTTTAATGATGTTTACTTTATATTCTTCATTGCATGTGGTTTCTGGCAATGCATAAATTAAGTTTATCCTTCTTTGTACCTGCAGTGCCTGAACATAAACTGATTGACTACATTCTGGCTACTTGACACTCTATGACTCAGCCTGGAGTACATGGTTCATAAGTTTCTTTCACTGAATATTTGGTTTTATGTTCCTATTAAAATTTTGATCTGCTATCTTGAATTGGTTTTTATAAACATTTCCTTTCCTTCTCATTTGAAGTTTGATAGCATTTAGGAGAAAGCCAAGACATTCCATAATGTACTTTGCAGTATTGCTTGTATGTGTTTCTTCTTATTTCTTTCCATAGACAAAGTTTTAATTCATATTTTTACTATATTGACCTTGAGCACTTGAACATCTGGCCTCTGATTCTGCTGTCTTTCCTATCCAATCCATTGTGTATGACGACTCCATTTTAATCTTATAAAATGGCATTATTATCATTTATTTCTACTCTTAAAAATTAGCAATTTCCCATTACCTTATTGATAAAATTTAAACTCCTTCTTTTAGCATAGAAACCCCTAAAAATCTGCTCCAAAGGTAACTTTTCAACTTGACTCTAATAAGCCTATTTCTTTGGTTAGAGTGTCTCTGAAATGGCACTCATTCATTTGTTATCTTATAGATATGGATCTATATATTCACTCAAAAATTTATCATTAACAGGACTGGGTTAAGTTTTTTTACCTCAAGAATACCTTATATAACTACAGTAGCCCACAGTGATAAATCCATCCTATAAATTCTCTTCAGATTTATATTTCTCATCTCTACGTAGTCAAGTTTTATCATGTGATTGCATGTATTTTTCCCTAATGAGATGGATAATTTATTAGTGGCTAGAGAGCCATGTGTTACAATTAGTTTTGGCTTATACAGGCTTAGATTATGGTAGGTTCATGCAACTAAATAGTCATCGGTCGGCAGCCGTCCGTCTCGAGAGATGATGGTGTAGCTTCTTAAGAGTCTATCTGCACCGCCAAGAATGGCTGTGCAGTCCGACTCGGGAGTGACACGGTATCTGTCTCCTCCCGTGTTGAATCGACATCTTGCGATGACACTGGAGTGTCCTCTCCAGTGAAGCTGAAGCTACAGAGCCTGGGCAGGGTGATATGGAGGGTCTGCTGTTGCCCATGCAGCAGACCCCCCCTCTCTTCGCAGCTGAAGGGTCCAAGGGAAAGACAGAGTCAATACAGCTTGGCTTCAGGTGCGCCGCAGGAGTTGCCGGTATTGACTACAACGTCAAACCGCCTTAGGGACTCCGGCTCCAGATTTTCTGTTGGGGTTTACTCCCTTAGCCTTTCCCCTGAAGAGGTATGCTGCAAGACAGCGGAGGTTTTTTGGAATCAGAGTTTTCCTTCTCTGATGTGCCCTGACTGGAAGATCGAACCAGCGACACTTAGCTCGCAGGCCGACGCTCAATCCACTGAGCCAAACCAGCCAGGGTGTAAATAGTCATAGTCTATTACAAACCAAGAAGTGAGGACTAGTTATTGAGCATCAATTATACATACAGCATAGAACAGTGGCTAATATTCACATTTACCTCAAGAACTTATTATTAGTCAGACCTGAGAAAACATCATAAACATCACAAAGCTTTCAGAATTTTTCCAAAATCCTCATATGTAATTTCAGATTTTAATAGCATTTGGAGATAAAAATTGAATTTACCAGTTTTTGATTCTATCTAGATGTATACATGTGTATATGACAAAAATATAAAATATTTTTAAAGTGGGTTAATCTATTAATATCCAGTAATACTGTTTATTCCTTATTCACTAAAGAGATTTAGCTTAAGTCTTTAACAGTGATGAAATGGAGATTATATCTTAAGCCTGTTAATGATGAGAAATAAATCAAAATGTAGTTGATTTTTCACTTCTTCCTTTTCACAAAACAATCTATAAGTCTTGGCAATGTACAATGTTAGGAGGACTACACTAATAAGTTTACTTATTATCATTATTTATTAAACATATTATCCTGTATGAAGCCAAAATAAAGAACAAAAAGAGTTTGACTACCAAATATATATAGAGTTAAGTCCCTTGAACAATGCAGGGGTTAGAGACATTGACCCTCACACAGTTGAAAATTAGCATATAATTTTTGACTTCCCAAAAACTTAACTACTAATAGTCGACTGTTGACCAGAGCCTTACAAATAATATAAACAGTTAATTAACACATATTTTGTATTTTCTATGTGTCACATGCTGCACTCTTATGATTAAGTAAGTTGGAGAAAGAAAATGTTATTAAGAAAATCATAAGAAAGAGAAAATACATTTATAGTATTACGTTTATTTGTGTGTAAGTGGACACCCATCCAGTATAAACCTGTATTGTTCAATGGTCAACTGTAGTTATTAAGTATAATTATTCATGTTAGAAAGCAACAGATTTTAGAAACTTGTATTTGAAACTATAAAAAAATACACTTCCCAAATAAACCCAAAACACTAATTTGAAAGAACATAAGCACTCCTATGTTCATTGCAGCATTATTTATAGTAACCAAGATATAGAAGCAGCCCAAGTGTCCATAAGTAGATAAGTGGGTAAAACAACTATGGGACATTTACACAATGGAATACTACTCAACCTTAAAAAAAGAAAGAAAGAAAATTTTATCCCTTATGACAACATGGATGGACCTGGAGAACATTATACTAAGCGAAATATGCCTGTCAGAGAAAGACAAATACTATATGATTCCACTGATATGTGGAATCTAATGAACAAACTGAACTAACAAGTTAAATGTGGACAGACTGATGATGGAGGCGGGCTGACAGCTAGGGTGGAGGGTAGGAGGTGGTGGAATTGAGCAAAAAGGAAAAGGACTCATGGAAATGGACAACAGTGTGGTGATTTCTGGAAAGGGGAGTAGAAGGGGACTAAATGGTAATGGAAAAAAATACAATAATGTTTAAAAAATAAGATACACTTTCTTTCCTTTGAAAAAGAAGGGAATGCATTTAAAGTGGATTTATAGCAGACTGGGAGCCCATCTTTGATAATTTTCCTGCTTCTATTTAGATGTAGGTAAAAATGTTTTCAAAGGAGAACTAGAAGCAGAACTGTACCTGCAGTGTTTATTGCAAACACTGGCTCTATGACTGAAAAGTCTTTGGAAATACTTTTTTTAAAGTTACACACCAACTTATCCCAGCTAGGCATTCCTGCTTGTCCCACAAGCTTAAGTAAGTTTAGTAAAATAATGTTTGAGGAAGTAAGCAAGTTAATTACAGATACAAAATAAACTGTAAGGTCTTGTTTCTCTGAGTTTTATCATTATTTTTTACATTGCTGGTAATTGGACTTGTGAATGATTTTTGTAGGTCATAAATCACTCCCCTCTTATTTCTATTAACTTTTTATAAGATTTCTAAAGTAGTAGAAATAAATTAAAACCTAAAATTACAATTAGAGGCCCATAATGATATTTCAGGTCATGCACTAATCACTGTTTCATGTATAAGGATAACATAGTAATAAAAATAATACCCAATACTTACATGGGGTTTACTATATAATAGGTACCTAACTCCTATAGATGTATCCACTATAATCTTCACAACCCTTTAAATTGGTCAAATAATTATCCCCACTTTACCTCTGAGGAAACTGAATCAGAAAGGTTGAAAAATTGTTCAAAGTCATGGCTATTAAATGCTACAGACAGGATTTGAGTACAGAAAGTCTGGCTCCAGAACCCGTGCTCTTTTCCACATGCTAAATAATGAATGAATTGCATGGCATGTGCTCTGCAGTAATTCAGTGCTTTAGAGCCAAAGACATTTTTTTCCATAGAAAATTGTAAGTAATACTTTAATTGCCATTTAACTCACAAAATACTACCTTAGCAAGCGATCCATAGTACTAACATAGTTGCTTGGGGTTTGAGGTCCTAGAAATAAGAATCCTTATGGTTAAGAAGGAAGAAGAAAATATATCACCTCTCCTCCCTACACATGCTTTCTTCATAGAGACAGAGTCAGCCTCAGAGAAAAACTTGAAAGATAAAGATTTTTATTTTTGTATTCCGCTACTTTTAATTTACTTTATTCCTTAGTTCCTCTTCGTATGTTTTCCCTTTGTCTATCTATAATGCCAGTCCAGAATTAGGGCAATTGAAAATCCCCTTTTCATTTTCAACACTGCACTCAAATGTCCACTTCACTCTGCAAAAGCTCCTGATGAGTTTGTGGTGTTAGTTCTTGTCCTCTTTGCACCTTGACATATTAAACCTCCTTATTTTACTCTTTGCACATTGCAATATGGCTTCTTTTTAACATATCTATCACCTTTTCTACCTTTCCTATGACATCGTGAGTTCTTTGAGAATCAAAGAATGTGTTTTTTTTTTCTTGAATCCCCAGCACCAAGAACAAACAATCAAAGAGAAAATGTGAACTGTGTCAGATTCTTTATATGCATAATTATTCTAATTTTTACAACAATCCCAAAGTAGTTTTAATCACTGTTATATGAATCAAGAAACCAAGGATTAGAAAGGGTAGGTTGCTTAGTTATAAACGAAGTAGATCTAGAATTTCAAAATAATTAAGTCTGGCTCAAAAGCTCTCTGCCTGATCCCACTGAATATATATTTATATATCAATCAAGTTATGCCAAAGTTATATATATATGTCAAATTCCCTCCTGTTAGTCTTCACAATCCTACCCAAATCTCTTCTCATATAATCTACACTCCTTTCTCTTTGGGAAGTTGTCTCCATAAAATGTTAAAAACAAAGAAAATATGATTTAACTAATATAGCACTAAAGTAAAAATTACTGCTTTCTAATTCTGTCTGTTGCATTTCATTTTTTAAAACATAATGCTTTGTCACCTGAATGACCATTTAATTGACAGAGCTCTAGCCCTAGCGGTGTAAGCATTGTGTCAGTATGGGGAGGAGAGAGTGCAGACAGTGGATCTGCTGCCTTTGTCCAGATCTGTCTGAGAGTCCATTTCTGAAAATAGAAACCCTAAGATGTTTCCACTGTGATTTTTTTCTTTAACTTGTTTTCTGCTTTCACATACTTCTGAATTTCAATTTCTCTAGAAGCTTCTTGAGGATATATCTTTCATTTAAACAAATGCAAAGTTGAAACAGCCTGTGGCAGTGACCAATCTATGGTAGGACAACTATTTATACATATAACTTTTTTGCAAGTTTCTCATCTATAAGATTTGTACTCCATATATTTGATCATCATGATGTCAGAATGACAGCAAATGCTTACTTTATGTTGGCTTTAAGTTACTTTCTTAAACCAGTGAGTGATAGAAATATTCTTTGGGATTCTGGATCTAGCACATTCTTCATTTACTTTTTCTTTATAATTAATTTTTTAACACACTGACATTTTAAAAGAAAACCTAAATTTAAAGAAAAAAGCATGCTTAATATTAACTATACCTTAATAGTTATTAAGAAAATTAGGCTGTGGATTCTTTTGACAGATAATTAACACATTATATAGCAGGCAACCTTATGTTCTGTACAGATGAAGTCTATCATTCCCAAAGATCAGCACAACCCCAATTCTACTTATAGGAGTTACTCTTTACCCTCTGATTTCATTAATTTGATGGGTTCTCTCTTTTTAGACAAACTGAAAAGAAAAACCTTCACAACATATAGTCCAATGAAATTGTGCAGAAATAAATATTGTTTCTATCATAAGCCTCCTATTCGTTCTGAGGTGCATGTCTAATGACACATTTTAAATTTTGTTTCAAGTAGTATTGATAAGGTAATCCCAAACCCCAATTTGGTATTGATGTCATAAGGAAAGCATAATGATACAGTGGGAAAAACACTTCAGGTGAGTTCTAGTCCTATATCTCCCACCTTGGGTAAGTTCCTTAACACGCTGGTAAATGACCAGTAAAGTATAACATTAAGGAGTGTATTCTTGAGCCATACAAACATGTGTAAAAGAACTTGTTATTTGTCTTAATGACAGATGCTTTATAAAAGAAGATAAGCTCAAAATGCAGTTTTGTTGTGAAGACTAAATGAGAGAATTATGAAATGCTTTCAACACAGTGCCTAGTTTATAGGAAAAACATTAATTAATCATTATCAAGCCTTCCACTTGTGCAGCTACTATCTCCCTTTCACAGCACTGAAAGACAAGGGTTATAAAATAGTAAGATGAATCACTTGAGTTTTAAAATATTTTGAGTAATGGCAAGATTATTTTCGCTATAAGTGAATTGCCTTCCAATATCTCTACTTTGAAGAACACGACACTTATTTAAATACATGAGTTTCAGTACACCCACCTTAGAAATACCAGTCTTGTTATTTTATAATAAATTTTCAAAGTATCTCATTGTGGTGAACTGTGGAAGAAACACTTCTCTAAACATTACAAATTACTTTCCAGAGAAATAGTTTTAGAACTCTCAATATCCTGGATGTGATTTTTAGCACTGGATAATAAAAGTGATCACACAATAAGAATAAAATTCTACAAAAAAGGATATAAATAAGAATGTAAATTCAATATCCATGCAAGGTAAGGGAAATCTTAAAATATTCACCATAGAGTTACTCAATTTTAGACAAATTAACTGAGATAAAATGTGAGAATTAGTGCAGGAGAAAAAATAGAAGAAATTCATTCTAAATGATTCATAGGGAAACAATATTATTCTTAAATGGCTTATTGGATGCTCAGAGAAAATCAGGTAAATTATATTAAGAACAGCAATGCAAGGAAAGATAAGGAAAACTGGTAACCATAAGAAAATGGGTGTCTTCATAATAGAAAGATTTTCTAAATAAAATGAGAAGGTTATGGCACCTATGACAACTTGATTACAAGCACACTCTTCCAAAAGCAGCAGCATGTTAATCTTTATTTAAATAATTGCCTTTGTGGTGATCTAAAATTATGAATAATTACATTTTAAAATATTTCAGTAGCAATAGACCAATTTAAGAAATATCATGACTGTTTGACAATCACTATAAAGTCAGAGTTGCTTATTGAAATAAAATGTCAAACATTCCCTAACCTAACTGAAGATAAAAATTTCCAGATGCACTCAAAAATAAATATCTCTATTCTCCACTGATTCATAATATCTAAGTGAAACATGCAGCACTCTGAATTTCAAGCAAGATTCTCCCCAACATGCTACGGTCTAGTCTTTCATTCATCTTTTGTTATAAGTCATGTCTCATGTAAAGAAGAACATTAAAAATATGAAGAGGTATGTAACATTTAAAAAAACCTACAACATTTGGCATATAATCACTAGTGCAGTTGTTCTCAATTGCACTAAATGCATGAAATACCCAGGAAGTACTATGGAAAACGCAGATTACTGGGATTTATAGGGTGAGGTCAACTTGCACATGATCTTAAACTACCTCTCTCTTCCAATCCTCTCTCTGAAGGAAAACCAAGAACAGATGGGTCCCACCAGTGGAGTCCAGCCGGTGCATTTGAAGACCCAGTTTCTCCTGAGACCTCCCACTGAAAGGGTAGGTCTAGGATTTTATTTTATTTTTAAAAATTTCCTGAAGGGTGCAGCTGGTAGGGGCTAGTGAACATTCTTAAAGACACTGCACAGTCTGCTTGCTTAGTGTGTTCTGGGATGCCCTGATGACTTGGTAGACCTGGGAGAAGAAGGGCTCTTTCCTCTTAGGGAGAGATCATTTAATTTAGATTTAATTATTCCTGGTAGTTTCAGCAGGAAGGGGGACTGCTGGTGTCCTTTGGGGATGGAGGGGAGTAGCGATACTTCTGTGCCTTGATAAAGAAATATTTATTGATAATTTGTTCAACTTACAACATTTCAGGAGTTAAGACGTTAATTTCTAGGAACAGTTCAGAAATTCTGATTGGGTAGATCTAGGGTATGGCTCAATATTTTAATTTTTTACAAGTGCATAGATCATTCTCATGCAATGAGAATGTTTGAGGATTACATTATTAAAAGCTGGTATATTAGATAATATTTTACAGAATTTTATTGATGTTATTTTAGACAAAGAAAAAAGCAGCAATTTGAAGTAATGTGGAGGAATAATGTTTTGTCATGATTAACGAAACACCTTAGGTATGGGAAGCAGCATGCTGGCAAAATGGGACAGTCTTCAGGGGTTGAGTTTGTCATGGCACTTACTGATTATTTAGGAAAGCATTTTAATGTGAGAAATATTTTAATATGGGAACAATAAAATGTTTAAGTGTTCAGGTGATACTGAACTCTACTGAGTAGTGAAATATCAAGCTGGAAAATATAATTCTTATAAAGATATAGTAATATTATATGGGTGAATATTTTGAAAGTGACAGATGAATTTCAAAATGGACAAACATTAAAAATGCCTTTATAATAAAATTAAAACTGTACTACTTATATGGTAGATTTTATTCCTGTTTATTGTAACTAGCTGTATGATCTTAGATGCCATTTAAATACTTGCAGACAGAGGGAGGATTTCAGAAGGCACCTTAAGAAGAGAGAACAGGAACAAAGGAAATGGAGTCAGAAAATGCCAGAGGAGGTTTTGAATGAAGAATGATTGAATACATGTGATGGAATATAAAACTACTTCCAATGCTATGACCTGCCCCCAACCTCTATTAAATTCTCAACTGTACACATAGAAGTTTGAATTTACACAGTAAACAACAGCAACAACACTACAGTAATAGAAACAGTCTTGGAAAGTAGTTCTTAACTGTAATGGCCTCACACGCTAGTGAAAAGTGGGAATTGAGTCATAAATACTGTGTTAATAGCTAACTTTTACTAAAGCTTACTATGTAACAGGTCTTATGCTAATAACTTGCATATATTAACACATTTAATCCTCACAATAACTCTATGAGACAAGTATCGGTGCTATCCTTACATCCAGATGAACAAATTGAATCACAGACAGGTTGTCTCTTGTCCAAGGATAAAGTAGGCATTAAATCAAATGAAACACTGTGACTGATTTATTTTAAACAAAATTAATCAAAATATATTCTAGTTTAAATCTCTAATGATGCCACTCTCATTAACTTATTTTCTGTAAACTTCCATGATTAGCATTAAAGAAGATGGTGTAACAGCTAGTTCACTGACACTGAACCTGTAGCAACTACTTTCTTCTATCACCTAGATTGAGGCAATGTTGTCCTGGCTGGATAGCTCAGTTGGTTAGAGCATTGTCCCAATACACCACGGTTGCCAGTTCCATCCCGGGTCAGGGCACTTACAACTAACAACCAGTGAATGAATAAATAAGTGTAATACCAAATCTCTCTCTTTCTCACCCTGCCCTCTTTTCCTCTCTAAAATTAAGAAATGACAATGCTCTTGAAAGTGAATGTAAAGAATGAAATGCAGAGAAGGGCAGTTGGAAGCCACTGATCTAGACAAGAGGTAAAGAGTGTCGTCGTTAGGAGTAGAAAGATGAGAATGGATGAGAATCAGATTGCAGATGTATGATTCAAAGGCTTTCCAAACCTATGGAATATGTATGTGGTCATGAGATTTCAGAGGATTTGTGTTGTACTCAAGATTTTTATGTTAGATGTTTTAGAAGAAAAGTGATCTTACTAACAATATAGATATCAGCTGGAGAAGGTCGTTTGTGGGAAGATTCTAAATTAGAAACAGAAATAGAAGTGCCCACTAAAGATAAATATTTAGAAATATAGATGAGTCTCAGGAGTGGAATCTTGGAGAAACACCTACATTTAGAATAAGCCTCCTTAAATCCTTTTTGTGCCCAATGCCAAGTATAAACAAGACAGAAAGGTGGTTGAATGGGCACATCCAGATGGATAGCTAAAAGGAGTGATTTAGTTAGGGGCTACATTGAGAAGAGACAGTGAAAGGTACAGATGAAATTGTTTGGGAAAGCCTACTGCAAGGTAACTCAAGAAAAGAAAATATTCTTATGTTTAAACAGATTGCAAAGAGATCAACAATGATGAAGGCTGAGAAAATGCTGATATATTTGAGTAAGAGATACTTGACTGATTTTGAGTAGCGAGGTGAGGCTCCATGCCAGATTCAGATTATCAAATGAAGAAAGGAAGTATAGCAATAAAGATAGTTTAGATTAGTCTGACAATAGGAAAGAAAGTCAGACTAAAATAATAGAACATACATTTTCTACCCTTACAAAAAACAACTCAAAGTTCATGTTTCTTATATTCAGAATGATGTATTCACTATTACAATGACACTTATCAAAAATTTACATTGTGATTTTGTTTCCTGAATAACAATAACAAGCTTTTATGTTAGAAACCAGGAAAAAGCCTAAATTAAATACATATTTAGCAAATTTATTTTATTTGTAAGCACTTATTAAATAATTCAACAAAGTTCCCAAGATGTATTAAGAGTTGAAATAATGCATATTATTTTTCTTGGTAATAATTTTCATCTCCATAGAGAGAAGTGCAAATTGTTTTTATGTCTATTTGAGTAAAAATTGAATTGTTATGGAATGACTGACTGTCAAGGACATCTGAGCAAGCAAAGTATTCATTTTATTCAGAAATCATCCAATGATTTTTTGATGTTTTTATTTAATTTATATCACATTAAGATGATAAGTCTCCCAGAGAAACAGAGAGCAAATAAATAAAAAAATAAAAATAAAAAACAAATAAGTTTCTATATTCCTGCAAGTTTTGACATAAGCCTTAATATTATTCAGCTTCTTTTACATAGTTAAATATACTTGAGTAGGAGTGTTCTTGGCACCAGCATTCCAAGTCCCCTTGAAGCTATCCATAAATTGAAAATTCTGAACAAAGATTAGAAGAAGAAAGTCTCCAGGGATTAGAGGAGGTTATTCAATACACAAGGAGCAAAACTTAGATGAGAAAATGGTAAAATTGAGAATACCCCGGGCCTTTCCAATTGTTGTATTTCTTTGTGTTAAACAGACTGGTCAGGAAATGAGTGACTTTGCTATAATGTTGTTTAAATACCCAAACAAATTTAAGGGATCAGAGACAGGATCCATTCTGTTTGTGCTATTATCTGATGCAAAGCAAGCAGAGAATTGGGGTAGAACAAGAGTACATTTAAATGAATGCATATTCCTTCAAATGTTATTTTTGAATTAATGGCTGTGCTCCATATTTTGTTTGGTCTTTGTATTAGTTTTTTATGGTTGCTGTAACAACTCACCACACCCTTGGTAGTTTTAAATGACATGCCTTTATTTTCTTACAATTCTGGAGTTCAGAAGTTTAAAATCAGTTTCCTTTGACCTTAATCAAACAAAGCAGCCGCTTTAGAAAGCAAGGTCTCTGTCCCTTTGGAGATTCTAAGAAGATCGATTTCCTTGCCTTTTCCATCTTCTAAAGCCACATTTCTTGCATTCTTTAGCTCATGGCTCCTTCCTTCATCTTCAAAACACATCACTCTGATTTCTACTTCTATCATCACATCACATTCTCCTCTTCCGTAGTGAATCTTGCTCTGCTTCCCTCTTATAAAGACACTTGGTACTACATTTAGGGCTGACACTAATTAGCATTGGTAATTCAGGCTAATCCAGGGTAATGTCTCCATATCAAGATCCTTAATCACACCTGCAAAATAACTTAACCATATAAGGTAACATTCAAAGTGTCCAGGAATTAGAATATGGACATCTTGGGGATCATTATCAGTCTGCCACAGTTTTCAAGGCATGCCATTTAAAAATATTTTTCCATTGCTGTTAGGACCTGCATTATTCAGTAGTAAATTAATAGGGTTAATTCATTAATTATGCAAGTAGATAATTCTGTATATAATTTCCTTGTTGACACAATTCTTGCCTTAAAAATAAATATGTTGGCTACACATATATCCTCAGTTGATGAATTCTCTTATAGTTCATTAAAAAAAATGCCTTTAGACTTCTCACCACCAAACAGTAGGCTATCTCCTCACTGACAAATGATAAATTCTCTAACAAAGGCCACCATTCTGCATGCATCCTGAATCTAGTCCCACTCACTTTCTCAAGTTGTTTCTTTAGTTAATTCTCTCTACTTTGCTATTTAATTATAAGAATGGGAAAAGGACCCAGAGGCAGTTATTATATTATTATTCTCTGCACCTCTGTAGAGCCACTTTAGCTTTAAAGAAGGGGGTTAAGAGAATGTACCTTAGAAGGAGAAGGATCTTATAAGAGAAGATCCCATCTAGACAGAAAGGAATGAGGAGCCTGGTCCTGTACATAGTGGATTGTATACGAAGATGCTCTGCTCTATTTTCTTGAAGAATTAAATCTATTAGCAGAACATGGTGATCCTCTCTATCTTTAGAAATACATTTAATATATCTCGTATAATATTTATAGAAAAACTTCAACTTCTTTTTAAAGTTAATATCTTCTTATATATATTTCCCATTCTTTTACTCTAATATTTGTAAACTTTTTCAGACAATGCCTCACATGTAGTAATAAAACATAAGTATAGATTAAATAAATATAAAATAAGCAAAAATAAAATCTTCAGAATTGGGCTGGGGTCTCAAATGAAAGGAGAAATGTAAGTATGAATATGCCATATATGCTAAAGAGATAGTGAGACCCTGAAGGGAAAGTAGAGGGAACAGTATTGGGGGGAAGAGGCGGACGTATGTTGAGACACAGATATATAGCAGTTGTAGGAACGAAAGCTTGGTAAAAGAGAGATATGGTTAGAGTGGAGTGTTTAATAAATGTTTCTATGTTGTGAGTAAAACCAGCACCTCATTCACTACCCCCCAAAGTACTAGTAAAAATCCGTGTTACTCATAAATGTTCTTGGAGCTAGATTTCTTTTATTTTTATTTTTTTTATTGCAATGATATATGAGGTTGGCCTCATGGAGCACTGAATAAGGGCAGGCAGATCCTAGGGTACACAGTTACATTCAGTACTCAGGGTAACATCCTCCCTTGTATTATATTGTAAATAGGGATGGGTACTGCATTTGTTTCGCCTCTGTTGTATCTCCACTAATGTGATAAACTATCTGACTCTTAGTAGATATCTGATGCACGTTTGTGAATTTGCGAGGCTAATTTTCCACAATGTCAGCAGAGGAAATTCTGATCATGTCACTCATACACTTTGTATGTTCTAAAGCTTCCTCGTCTGTTTTAGGTACCTCTTGTCGGCCAATTCAAATAATCTTGGCCAAAATTTTAATTCCTGCAATTGCCACCGTGACCAGGTCTGTGCAGGTGCGACCATTTTCACGAAGTTGGAACTTCAGCGCCACCTGCAGGCGCACAGAGATGAGCTGCCCATGGAGCCAGCGTCCAGGAATGGGAAATGAAAGCCCATGATAGTTCTTACAAGGAGACCAGGCTGAGTGCATTTCAAAAGCCTCTGGTTCCAAGCTCCAGTGACCTGTAGAAGTGGCCATCTCCATAATGCAACCCACTTTTTCACTGTTTCTCTCCTCACCCCACTCCATCCCACAGTCCTGCTTTCTGGGATAAATTTCTAATATACTACCTACAAGTAATTTTTTTTCAAGCTTTGCTTTAAGAGAATCCAATATATTTTGTAATAGTCTCAAAGTAAAATTTTATCTGCCCTTGTGAGGAAATAATTTGCCTATGTACATAACCCCTATTACATTTAGAAAGGTCTATTTTTTTTCCAGAGAAGTATAAAAACACAATGCTCTTGTGATGATTTTTATAGCTAATTCTATGGTCATAGCAGAGTAAATGTAATTTTTATATTTAAACCCCTGCAGAGGTGTTTGCCAAGTCTGCAGAAATATCTGTTATGATGTCTGTCTCTGCACTGAGAGGTTTGTAAAACCCACCAGGAATTTCAGCTGATGGCGGTGCAGTTAATGGATCCATCCACAATAGTATTCAATTTTTATTTTTAGACTAAGTGTTTAATATATGCCACCTACTTGGAAAAACATTCAGGAGTATGTCCTTCTTATGAACATACTTTTCCACTTTTTTTTTTTTATGAGATCAAATAATGATATGAAAGTTTCTGATTTAAAGAAAGGATTCCAATCTAATTGATGCCTTTCTTAGCATATGAAAGTTTCTTGTTCTTTTCACTCATTATCCTGGTATAAATTTTTTAACTACTCAGTAAGTTTAATAACTTTTTATAGAAACTGTTAACTTAGAATTGTATATAAACGTTAAGTCTGAGAAGCTTGGGAGCTGTTGGGGTTCCCCTGTCTGTAGAATTGCTTCCCTTCTGAGTCAAGGGAGGGGCACAGGCTGGGTAACGTGTGTTGATAGTCCTCTCACCTTTGATATAAGAGCAAGGACCTGGCTGTCGGGATGCTGACAGCCACCTGCCTGAATAAATTTTTGCTTATGTGCCACCATTCACATCAAGAACTTCAGCTTTCCATAAAAAAATTAGTCACATTGTTAAGAGACAAGCTCTTCGGGCATTTTGCATGCAGGAATAGGGCAGAGAAGGGATTCCAATATTTCACTGAAATATGTTCAACGTACGTACCTTGAATTCCCTTTTTGCTCTGTCTCATTTTTTATGTCTGCCTTCAGCTAACCGATTTCAGAGCTTCTTCAGGCTTCCATTGAGCACATGGTCTTTAGCCCTTTAAATTTCTTTAGACTCCTTAAACTTTATTCTAAGTTTTAGTTTCTCTACCTGTTTAATCCTTTAACTCACAACCTTCCTTATATTTTCCCGAAATAGTATATCAGAATGTCTCATTTATTAGTGAACTGCTTCCTCTCCTTCAGCATTCTCATTGATGAATGACTTTTTCTTGTAAGGTCTCAAAGGGTGACAGGCAACAAATACATCCTCTCCTTGTTCACTCATTTCCCTTGGCTTCCTGCATGCCTCGCTTTTTTTCCTATTATCTCTCTGATTTATTATTTTTTGTAGGATTTTCATTCCTTATCTTTCCAGTACAATTTGTATTACTTAAGGCTTGTTCCTAAGATCATTTCTCTTTATTCAGACTCTTTTCATGGGCTTTCTTAACTGCTCTAATGGTTTTATTTAACTTAATTAAACAAGAAGTACCATGTGTGAACCTCATGAAAAAAATGAGAAGTTGAGAAGTTGGCTTTAAGGAGTGAGGTTTGATGGGAGGGAGATGTGTGTGTGTGTGTGTGTGTGTGTGTGTGTGTGTGTGTGTGTTTTCTCTTCTGCACTTATACACCATTCATTCAATATGGTTGTATTACTATGACAGAACATAAGCAATAGAAGGCAAGAACCACTGAGGAAATAACAACCTTAGATAATTTATAGAAAAAAAGAAATGTAAATTTTGTAACTTTTCTCACAGAATCTTAAGACTGTCAGTGAAAGATGTAACTGAAATTTAACAGATGTTTTCCACCTGTTTCTTATTAACTTAAATGTTAACTTAAAATAACAGTTTCATCTTACTTATGTTTATTTATTGGGCCTTTCATATAGTACTGGTCAAATAATGATTCTTTGAAAATATGGAGTTCATTTAAAAAGAACAACAGTTTCACCTGTTCAAGCAAATTCATTAATATGGTGACTAAAAATAATTTATTAGTTTAGTGACATGGTTTTCGTTATATAAGAAATTATGACTAAGAGTGTAATGTTCTGAAAAGGCCAGAGGGAACAATAATCAACAAAGACAAAGGGATGGTCCTTATAAGGGGAGAAACACTATATTATCAATATTGAAATAGAATGAGAGAGGAACATATGAATGAAAAACATAGTTAGGTTTGAATTTTATTAATAGGAAGATAAATTTGATACTTATATAGTTTTTTGTGAATGGGTGTTGGGTTATAGTCCAGTTTAAGGGAAGCAGAGGGGCTTATAAAAACTTTTGGGAGAATTACAGTTTAACAATCCACAGAAATTTAGTAGGCTTGAGTAGCAATGTTGAACTCCCATTTGTAGTTGGTCATCATGACCCATGAACCATCACTCATTCAATGAACTGTGCCAAAGCTTCCTCCTACTCTATAGCCTACCCCATGTTTAATTAGTCATCATATCCTGGTAATGTTACCTCTTTAATGTCCCAGGCATATTTCCTATCTTCCAATGCTATTACCACTGCTTCCGTTCTGTTTCTCATCATCTGTCGGTTGGCTGGTTTCAATAGACTCTAAACTGGTCTCCAGATCTCTGGTTTTGTTTCCCATCTATTCCTCCATGCCATTACCTAGCTGTGTGACCTTTGATAGGTCCCTTTATCTCTTGAATATTGGCTTTCTCACCTCCAAAATAGATACTGTGTTCATACATTCTATCTGGTAGTATTATTCCTACTATTTACTATGAAGTCTAACTATATAAGATGAAAAACTAGTGGTAAGCAAAAATCTTGTGATATAACTCTGGTCATACATTCCAGCAGCCTATTTTCTTAAACTAAATATATAAAAGAACAGTGTTAAAATACAGTATTTTTTAAAACTTTACAATAAGTGTTTTCAAGCTTACTTCTTAATATGCATTTTTCAATTTTTATTGCATGATAGAGCAAGCCACATATCATATATCAACTGTAATATAACAGTTGACTTCTTTAATGCAATGCTTAACTGTAAATGTCTGTAACTAGGAAGAAGGTGTTTAAATTTGAAGATACTTTAGATAGATAGCAGTACCTATAATTACAGAATCATCAAATCTGCCTGAATTGCACTTAAAAGTTAAAGTTCCAACTGTTCCTATTATTGGAAAAGTAATAATAACAATTATAACTTTACCATGAAGCATTAAAAGCTGAACATTCCAACTGAAGGTAGCTAAAGTAAAAATGTAATGAAAAGTGCACCTATAAAATACTTTCAATTCATGCACATGTACTATATAGAGGCACTAAAGAGCAAAGAGAAGAGCTGTAGAATCTTTATTACAGTTCTTTTTTCACACTCTCTCTCCCATTTTGGAATTAGGGACATTATGTTTATTATTTCTCATGCATAAATTATCCATTTCCTATGTCAAAATTTTTATTCTAAGGTATGCATAATCTCCAACTGAAAATATGGAGTTTCTAAACATGGCAAATGTCCTTTTATTTCTTTTGTGGTAGGTTTAAGGGCTTAGAAAAACACTCATACATCTTTATTTTTCACATTTGAGATGGCTGACCCACTTAATAGAGGCCACACGACTTACCATCATTACGCAGAGTGAGTGGTGTTGGAGGACTAAGCACTCGGGCATTTGTCACTGTGTTTTTCACCAGACAGATATAGCTGCCAACGTCTGATGTTTGGACTTTAGAAATGTAAAGGTTGCCTGTCTCCTGGGAAATGAATCGCCGGCTGTCTTCGGCCACAAAGGATGGGAACTCATTAAATACCCAGCTATAGATGATCTCTGAAAATACACAAAATTAAATTGTTTAAAGACAGGTTATTTTAATAACAGTTAAAACTCAACTAACAAAACCTTTACTAAGTGTTAGATATATTTCAAGGCCATACATATTTGATCCATTTGATCCAGATACCTATTTAATTTAGTATTTCATGTTCAAAAGACTGTTGTTTTAATTATTACAGAAGATCTGTAATATTTCTTTTTAGATTTTATTTAGTTATTTGTTTTAGAGAGGGGACGGGAGAGAAACGTCAATGTGTGGTTGACTCTCATGTGCCCCAACTGGTGACCCAGCCTGCAACCCAGGCAGGTGCCCTGACTGGGAATTGAACCTGTGATCCCTTGGTTCAGAGACCAGTGCTCAATCCACTGAGCCACACCAGCCAGGACAGATCTGTAATATTTCCTAAGGATGCTTAATCTTTACTCCATTCATTCATTCATTCAATTGCAATGTTTGTTGAATTTGTATTAGATGGTTAGCACTATGATAACACTGAAATTAAAGAAGGAACTCCTGCCATTTGTGATAACATGGATGGAACTAGAGAGAATTATGCTTAGTGAAATAAGCCAGGCAAAGAAAGCAAAATACCATATGATCTCACTGAATACAGGAAACTAAAGAACAACACAAACAAATGAACTAAGTAAGACAAAGAGTGGAATAGTAGTCAATAGAGGGGAAGGGGGAGGGAGAGAAGGAGGATAAGTAAGGGAAGGGTCTAGTCAAGGAATGTGTATAAATGACTCATGGACATGGACAACGGGGAGGGATATGATTGTGGGAGAAGGGGTGGGTTGGGTGGGGGGAGCAATGGGGGAAAAATGGGACAACCGTAATTGAAAAACCAAAAAATAAAAGGAAAAAATAAAAAAAGATGAGAGAGCTTTCCATTCTTAAAAATAGTTACCCAAACCTATAAAACAATGTGGAATAAAGAAATAAAAATACATATTCTATTCTAAGGAAAGCATGGAAAATGAACACTTAAGTGATCATGTTGATCAATGAAAACTTCCTGAGTTAAGAGACACCTGAGCTACATTCATTTGCTTATTCGTTAACAAATATTGGTGAGAAGTAATTGGTTCTGATAAAAATATGGTAGGAATCATTGACAGGAATTGCTGATGGATTGTTATGAAATGTGAAAAAAAAAGAAAGAATCAAGGAGTATGATTTTGGACCTGAGTAACTGAGCAACTAGAATATATTTCTCTACTGAAATGGGAAGACTACAGAAAGAGCAGTGCTTTGGAGATGTGGGTGGGGTAAAATCTGTTTAATTTTAACAGGTTAAATTTGTCATACTATCTAGCATGAAATTGAGAAGGTAGTTGCATTTTCAAACATGGATGCCAAGGGAGAAATGTATGTTGGTATCAGTTTAAAGTCTTGATAGATTTGTTGGAGCTGGTCAGGTGAAGTGTGTATGGGGTACTGAAGTTATTCCAGTGAGAGGAGACAAATGAAGATGGTCATTCAGGAAAGGAGTTGGGTGGTAAGACTGGACATCCACAAACAGCTTTGTGTTATTGGAGTAAAAAAATTCAAAAAAGGGAGTGATCAGAGAAGAGGTTGTAGAGATTGGAGATTAATCCAAATTACTGAACACAGATTAACATGTTGTGTATGTAATGTTAAGGAACGTGTGCTCTCTGTGATATGTATGCAGTGTGGCACTGCTGGATATTTTTCAGCAAAGGGTTGTCATAGGTGTGTATATTGGTAGGTTATTCTGGTGGTTCTGTAAATGTTGGAATTAAGTAAGAGCAAGCCTGCAGGAAAAAAGAATAGGAAAATGGTGCATGTTGAAATGACAGCTGAAAAAATATGAATTAGAACCATGATTATAAGAATGAGAAGAAGGGTATTTGTCCAAGAAATAAACTGGAGATAAAACAACTAAGAGAGACTTTTTCCCTTGAGTAACTGGGTAGAAGATGGGAGAAGTTCAGGATGAAAATACAGGATGAGCAGAACATTGATACTAAGCAAGTTTAGCCACTATTTATTATAGTTCTAGCAGATGCCTGAGAAATTTGAAATGTTATGTTGTATTAGCTTGTAAGTATAATACACATTTGCAATGTCAAAAGCTTTCAAATATTTTAACAAATATTTTACAAAGCAAACTATTTTTCATAGCTACAGTTACCCACTTGGCAGTCTTTAGTGCACTTGGCATTTTATTAAGAATGTATTAATAGCATCCATGTGGCTTTACTCAAAGAAAGTCGATAGACAATAATTGAAATACTTTCTTCTGTTCTCACACTCCTTAACTAGACTTTAATTCGAGGACTTCTCACACTTCATTATGAATTCCTCTAATTGTTATAATAAGAGTTTCATTTGTCATTTAAACATCACTCACAGACATTTTGATATTTTTGCATTTATTTTATGCTAGGTTTGACTGGGGTTATCTCAATTTTTGGTTTGTATTACTTAAAATTGGGGGAAAAGAAAACAGTGAACAATTTAAGTCTACTATTTCTGTTATATTGACAGTGTTTGTTGAGTCAATGTTTTGTAAAATATTGTTAGAATAGGAAAAAAAGTATTTACATGAAATTGGCATTTAAAAAATGTTCCAGGTAAGTGAATATTTAGGGATTCAGAAACATTTATTTAGTTTTTTAAATGTCTTCAGTTTTACATAGGGAAACATTTCATAATTTCAAGAAAGATACAAAGTAAACATGCTACACAATAGAAAAGGTAACAACCTGAATTTAAGTTGAATTATCACTGTGCCAAGAATAAAAATATTGAGCTGGGCTAAATATATTTTAAGATTGCTGTTTAATTTATATTATAAAAGTTTTTTCATTTTCTATTAACATTTTTACTCTCCTTTTCAAAGTATTCTTTACTATCATAAAAACCAGCATTAATTATATTTTTAGCATTAGTTTAGAGTCTGAGCATTATAAAATAGTCAGGAAGGTAGCAAAGCATAGTCAACTTTAGTGTCAGTCTTCATTTCATATACCACTTTGTTTCAAACCAATTGTGCTGAGCCCCTAAAATAATGTAATACAAGCTGATTGCTATTAAAATTTTAATATTATTATTTGTTTCTGAAGAATATTGAGACTATCTGATTTATTATGATTTTTCCCGTTTTTCTAAGGTTCTCTTTTTATAATACTGTTTAGTTAAGACAAGTGAAAAGGTTTAGGTGTTTTGATAGGATTCTTCAGTGAGAACTCCCTATTTTAGCAGACAGTGACTACTTTTTGAGATGTCGTGTACAGTCTTGGTTGTGAGAGTCTCTCTCAAGGATATTTTGCATTAGCTTTTACCAAGAGCCCCATTTGGGATATACCTACTTGAGATCAATTTTTTATATATATTACTGTATGGTAATATATATTTGGCCTGCAGCTTGAAGTTTTGGTTTCTCCTGGGAGAATTTTTTTTGTCTTTCTTCCTGAGCCAGTGAGAATCATTCAGTTAAGGGTTTATAGCCTATTGTGGGCCTGGCTTGGTGCATATGTTGTTGGTATACATATTCCAAGTCCCCTTCTTGGACAGAACCAAAGATGTGTACTTTATCCCAGCTTGAACATTCATTGTCAAGCACCTAGACATTAAGGTATTTTTCCATACCATATAAAGAATCTGCCTTGCTGCCAAGGTCTTCTTAGGATTAACACTATTCCTAGATTTGAGTTAGGATTTTATCCCTAGATTTTAGTTCTTATTTATTTCTGACACCTGGGGATTTCTTTTTCTTTTTTATGTGCTTAACTGTATATTGAACTTTTCTTTACTCATTATTTCTAAATGTGGGTAGAAGCAAAGTTTCTAGGTTGGCCCTGTATATTCTCTAATTGAATATCCACATTTTGTGGCTGTATGCATTGCAGGCTTGCAGCACAATTGTAATTGATTCAGTGTCACAAAGCAGATGATCGCCTCTTTGCTCCCCTGAGAAAAAGGTGATTACTTAAATAAAATATTTCCACAGTTACAGGGTATAAAAACAGGAGTACACATATGAACAATGATGCTTATTTCTCATAATTGAAGTTTCATTCATTTTTTTTTGTTTGTTTGTTTGTTTTTTAAGTGTGAGAAAGGGGAATGAAATAGCATCATGGACTCTCTGAAGTCCCTGAAAACAGTTTCAATAAATCATTATCTGTAATTCAGTTCAACGTTCCTTAATATAAGTACAACTTAGAAAATAACCATTCTTCTTCTTAATAACGTGTGTACACATCAGAAGCTTTGGGTCAAAGATTTTGACAGAATACAACGGATATAGTATCTGAGCTGTTCATTGATTCAATTCATAATGCAGTCCTCATCAGTACCTTATTTTCTTGATCTTCATTAGCTATAAACAGGAACACTTAAAAACCAGAAGCTTCTCTATTTTTATGGTATGCTCAGTTTTATGGTTTATGGTAAATATTTCACTTAATGGGCTGTATTTGTCAAATCACTGATGTTACCTTTTTTCTGGTTATTCCTGTAATGTGAAATTTAACTACACATTAAATAATGTGTAATGTCAAATAACTACAATTATAATTTTTCTTATTATAAAAATATATATTGTGTTTTATTTTTATAGTTTAAATTTTGTACTTATAATTTGATATTTTTTGCATTAATTTTTATTAGATGCTACTAGTAGAATGTATGTCATAAACAGTTTAATATAAACTAATTGCCTTGTAATATTTGATTTTATAATTTCATCATCTGATATGATTCCTTTTTCTCCTTTTTGATAAATTAATTGATGTAAAGATACTTGACTAGGGGAACTTAGTAAAGTACTGGAAGATACAATATGGCTTTAGAAATTTGCACTACAATTATTTTGTTTTTTAGAGCATTTGTAACTGATTCTACAATTTTGGGTTTTGAGATTAATATCATGAAAAAATTCTAGAGGATTGTTCTATTAGTTATCTATTACTACTGATCATTAGGGGGCACAACCTGAAATAAGTAGGAAATATATTTTTACATTGCTGATTTATACCTTCATTGTGATAGAAAATGTCACTATCAGCTACATCAAGTACTCTTGTCAGGGCATTGACTAAATCTACTTTTTTCCCCACTATATATCCTTAAAATCACAACAGGATGCATGATCTGTAATTGTTAAATACATATTTAAAGACTAAGTGAATAATTAGCATTAAAATCTTTATATGTTTTCTTACTAAATATTTATAAATTTCAAGAATGAGTGTGTGTGGTTTTTATTTTTTAACATTTTAAACTTCATTGTAAATTTGCTTAGTGTACATGAACTTGTTTTTGCCTTGAAAATATGAGTGAAAGGTAATGTCTGAAGTTGGACTAAATGCAGATTCTGAAAAATAGTGTAGGCAGTTTTAAGTGTCTATAATATACTGTCAATGAAAAAAGGGAAAAGGGTCATGTTTACAAAGTTACTGTGAAATATTTTGAAGTATACCAAGCAAACTGAGCCAAGGTTGAAGGGGCATAAAATTTTAAGGTGGTCCAAACTCTCAGGTTAATACCCTCTATGTATGGTCTTTTCCCCTCTGCTTGAATTTGTTCACTAACACTTTGTTGAGGAAGCTGATTTCACAGTTCAAGTTAAATGGCTTTCAGGTGTAGGATGGGGACTGAGATCAAGACAACCAGGAATATCAATAAGTAAGTAGTGATATATTATTATAAACAAAGTATTGTTCAAGGTATTATGGAGATGTAAGTAGGTAGGGCTGGGAAAGGAACTAACTTGAGTTTACTACAGCTCACAACTTTTACACATTTTTCCAATTCTTTCTCTTCCCCTCCTCTGACACAAACAAATTAGAAGACAGCATCTTGAGTGAATAAGACTATGGACTTTGGATTCACAAAGATCAGAGTTTCAGGAATGGCTGCATGACCTACCAGCTATGCATCTTTGGGCAAGCTATTTAACTTTACTAAAGCCTTAATCGTCTTATTTTTAGAGTTTGATTAAATAGAAAACTGTAGGTTAATTGTATTTACATGTAAAGTTACTACAACAGAACTAGGTGTAATTATTATTATTATAATTATCCTTAACATCAAAGGTCTAAGGTTTAAACAGATGAAGGAACCAGTGGAAAACTGTAGCTAGTAAGTGTTAGAGGAAAATTTCAAATTGATCTGAATCTAAGTCTATATTTTATCATTATATTATACAGCTTCAATTATTGTATCCCAAAGTTGTTGAACCTCAATTTCAATATCCACATAATGGGACAGTAATATATATATTTTATGGTTGTGCTGAGGATTACATAAGCCACTTAAATGAGCGTGTTCAACATGAATGAAGTGCTCGGTAAGAGTAGCTACTGAGTCAGGATAAATGGCCTAATACAATGCAGATTCACCTTGAACCTTGTATATTTGGGTTTAATTTATGTAACTGTGAAAAGTTTCACCTGTAAAACATAGCCTGAAGCAACGATGCTGAAAGTAACAATATAATTAATAAGGTAAAGCTGTGTAACTGACACTTAGTGCCTGCAGAATCAAGATAGTTTCAAAGATGTGAAGAATGCAAGAGAGAACACTTGTCATATGCTTTTAAAAATAAAGTTACATTAATCCAAAGACAGGCTGTATTATTGCATTAAATTTTAGTTTTCTTGGTTGAACAAAACAAAGTACTAATTCTCCTTTTTTAAAGTTTTTTGAGACATGTATTTTCATTATGTTTGTTACCTAGAGTCAGAAGCAGCAGAGTTCTGCTTCAAACCTATGTCACCAAAACAAAATAAAATTTTATGTGCATATAATTCAAAACACTTTTAGCAAAACAAAATATAAAGAATATTTACATAGAAACTGCAGTAAACTGGCATTCTCTCATAATCCACAACTCAAACAATTTGAGTAATTGAATTCCAAGTTCCAGAGTTCAAGTGATTACAGAAACCGGGTGACAGTATCTATGTATTGTTATTTTACTGTGGAATGTTTCACACTGCAGAAGACTTTTTTTTATCCCAGGAGCCCTGTGTCCAGATATAAAGGTCATTGCTAACTCTTTCAAAATGCAACCTAAATATCTTGCTTTGCTAAGGGGTTTTAAAATTATATTTATGGAATTGTAAACTCTATCCAGCCAGGGACCAACATTTACTCAACGGTGTGACATAGCCAGTGGCACAAGTTCAATTTAGGCTTCAAATTTTGCATTAAAAAGCATCCGATTTATATTTCCCACAGTTTGTTGTTAAAGCTCACAGATCCCAGACCTGAATCAACAATGGAATATCTGTGCCTGAGGATTTTGCTAGGGAATATGATCTTGCTGTGCTTTTTAAAATTAAGAAGAGACACATGGAAATTGCAGAAACATTGTGCAGTCCATCCACTAGACATGACCAAGGTAATCTAAGACTTAATTCTCACTAAATCAGGATATTAGACAATTTATTAACAGCAATAATAGTGAACATTTGTTGTCTTAGGTCAGTTTTCTAGAAGCTGAGTCTGATAAGCAGGTTATTTTTTAAATCTTCACCTGAGGATATGCTTATTGATTTTAGAGAGGGAGAGAGAGAGAGGGGTGGAGAGTCAGAGAGAGAGAGAGAGATCAAAAGAAAAACATCCAATGGTTGCCATATGCACCCTGACTGAGAATTGAATTGAATCTGCAACCTTTTGGTGCACAAAATGATGCACCTACCAAGTGAGCTACCCTCCCTGCCAGGGTAAGAAACAGACTGTTTTGAATGTGATTTATTGATAGAGCCTTCTCAGGATTAGAAATTAAAAGAAATAGGGTAAGGCAAGGAAAATAGAAAAATACTAACTAAAGATGTGGTCCCCTACCATATTCCACTTGGAAATCTGGAACACAAATTCTACTGTAGATTTGATGAGTGAATCAATAGAAAATAGAGAGAATCAGTCCTTTGTGCTCTCCTGCCCCACATCAGTCAGTTATTAGCTGCTGGCTGAAAATAACTGAGGTGCAATAAAGGCAGCAAATTTCCAGGCAAGGGAAATTCCCTGGAGAAGGGACAGATGCTGGATGGGTGCATTTCCCAGGTGAGAGGGATCGGAGTATAGCACCAGTAGGATCTAGTAAACCTATAGAGTATTTAGTACATTCCAGACATTGTGTTCTATGTATATTAATTCCTTTAATCCTTACAGGGATAGGTAACCCTATTTTATGGATGACAAAACCAAGATACAGAGTTCAATAACCTGACCAACAATTCTTACTGAGCATAGATCAGTAAGAACCTGATTAACAGTGGTTGCAAGTATTTATTACATTGTTATATATGTTTTGGAATCTACTTTTGGCAGTTGAAACTTTGATGCTTCATATAGCAACTAATCAGAGCACTGTCTAAATCCCACTCACCAGACCAAAGCAGGTTGCTGGAAATTCTTATGACCATTGAGTCACAATCTGATTAAACTATGGTCACAGAGCCACAGAAATTGTAACTATTTAAAATGGTAAGGATGTGTCCTGTTAACATAGAAACTTATTGTAAATTAGCAGCACTGTATGTCTGAAATGTGGATGTTCCTAAGGATAAAAACAATGTTAATGCATAATTACAAACATGGATACTTATTCCTGATCTCCTTAGGATTTACATAGTTTTTAAAATGTTTAACAAAAAAGTCCCATACATGAAGAATTCAGTATTTTTTAGAATGAAAGGAGTCAACAAGCTGGCAGTGCTTGGTGAGTAGAAAGCACTAATCTTAGGCAACATGCTAAAGGGAGGAAAATGAAAAATTTGGTTAGCAAAACAAAGTTTTCTCATTTTTCCATTTTATTCAGTCAAATGTCTATTATCCATAGATATTTGTTATTGTATATAACTGAAATAATTAAGTTTCAATTTAGCTCTGTGCACTGAAAGCAAAAGAAAACTCAAGGTAAGTATTCAAAACACTCAACAGTTTTCACTAACAGTGAATTTTAAAAGATATATTTACTTCTTTTAATTTCATGCTATGAAAATTTGATGCTGTAAATTTAAAGATTTATAGCAGGATAAATATCAACAGAAACAAATATGTTTAATAAATTATCCCCTTTCTAGGTAGGTAAGTCATAGAGGACAAAACACTCTAAAGCTGGGATTTGCCTAAATTTTACAGCTAAATGTGGAACTTTGGCTGCATTTGGGTTACACTTATCATACAGCTATAGTAGAGAATCTTCAGGTAAGATAAATTATTATAACAAGATTATCTGCCGTTCAACTTCTTACACTTGTAATTTTTCATAAATATTCTTTGTGCTTTTTTGGCTTAACTAATGCTTATTAATGCTTCATGCCAATCTTTAATGAAGGTAATTTATTTGTCATGTTTCCATGTACCATATAGAAATAGCGGGTATTGCATATCTATCAAAAGGTGTTGAGATAGTTTATTTTCTGCTCTGGGAGTTTTTCCCTTTGGCTGACCTACTTCAGAAAAAAATTGTAATCATAAAATACATATTTATCTCTGTTAACATGTAATCACTATAATAAATCTTCATTTTTTAATTTATATATATTCATATGACATGAAACTTTTGGTTAGGACTTTTTTTAGTTGATTCTTTGAAAAAAATAGAAAAGTTGGTATGAGTTACACTAATAATGTAAATGGTACAAGAACTATTTAAAATTTACTCTAATACTACAAGGCATTTTTTAACAAAAAAAATTAGATGATTTTTAATTTTTATAATTATTTTTGTACCTTAACCTCCGAATGTTAATCTTTTCTAATTACATATTATCAAAGTATATTTGTAAACTAGACATTATAAAAAAGTCCACTATTGAATAATATGAAAGTTTGAGAAATTAAAGAACGTATTGAAAAAAGGAATATGCCTTTAAAAATAGATATATTTACAGTAATTAAATTGACCATTATTTTGAGCATAATATTCATGTTAGACATGAATGTTAGTTTTTCAGAGGTAAGTCTCATGCATTAGTATGAAAATAAAAGGTTTGGATGAAAAAAAAGTGTTGATCCTCCCTGAATCAATTGATTTCTCTCATTTCCCCTTTTCCTTTTTATTTATTTGTCCAAAAGTTTCCCAGATTTCAGTTTCTCAAAGTGGTATATATATATATTTTTTGGTCAGTTCCTATTATGCCTTAATTTTTAACCCTTCCTCAAATTTCTGGACACAGAAGGTATTTATTTCTTAAAAACTGAACTTATTCAGACTTCTTTGTTAAGTATCAATTACTTAGATTGTTGTTTTATCCACAAGTCTGGGCTCTGGGAGGTATTTGCCCCCAAGCAACTGTTTCTAGTTTGGTGGTTCATTAATAATTTTGGTGATTGACTCAGTGATATTCTCCCAAATTATAAGACTACTAGAAACTATAATACCTGGAATAAAAATACTACAATTTTCTTGGCACCCAGGAAGTTCAAACAATATTATAGCTTTAAAACTAGGGAAACAAAATGTCTGTAGGGATTACTACAAATTTCAAAAAGATATAATAGTTGTTAGGATGATACATTTATTCAAAAACCACTGATTTAGGAGCTGACAGCTAAAGGTGAAAATGAGGGATTCTGATATATAGGCTCACCCAAAGAAACAGATTGCACACCAATTGCTTAAATGAAAATCATAAAATATCAGGCTACATTATTATCAGAGAATAGGCAGAACAGAAAGAGATTTTTAAATGTCAGTACTTATCCCATATGTTCTCTGGAAGGAAGTGATTAAAACAATGGTGATACTAACACAAGTAATGTTATTTGAGTGAAATGCGATGTGTGTTAAGTACCCAGCTTCCTATTCCAGTTGTGATCTCTGTACAAGAATCGAGCCACATGGGGCTCAACTCACTGAGCACACATATTGGTGTAAGGTAATATGACACCATGGACAAGACCATGGACTTTATAGCAATGCAAAAATGCTTTCAAATATTTGCACTATTATCTAGCAGCTGTGCAGTCTTCAGCTAATTACCTGACATCTTTAGTTCTGTTTATTCACCTGTCAAATAATCGCAGTAACATCTAGCTCATAGGATTTGGAGCGAAATTTTAGAAGAAATGTTAACATAATTTCAGGACTATAATAAGTATTCACAAATGGTCATTATTACCTGAAATGCTATATTAGCATATATTTATACACACACACACACATATATATACATACATACATATGTATATATATAATTTTTGCTGTTTATCCTCTTTGCAAAATCAATATAGCAGTCACTCTAAAAACATCATAAAATATTACCTCACATATAAATATACATTTATGCATAAAAAATGGATCTGAAACTTTCAGCCAAGATGAAGGTGTAGGTAGACATGCTGCATCTCTCTCCACAACTAAGAAGGAATGCAACTCCCTCAAAACTAAATACAACCACAACTACCAGAAAACTGAGCTGCATGGAAGTCCAACAAATAGAGATATAAAGAAGTAACACTCATCCAGATGGGAGGGAGGGGCGGAGCCAGGACAGAGAGGACATGGTGTGGTGGCAGCAGTGGCAAGGTTGTGGCTGTGGGAAGCTGGCAAAAGTGCAGTAACACATTATAAAAGTTGGGAGAGACACCTGGGGAGCGATCATGGCACCAGACCAAACCATGCAGTTCACAGTTCCAGCACCGGGGAAAATAAAGCCATATTACTTCTGATGGTGAAAACCAATGGGGGTTGGAGTGCCAGAAGGAACTGCAGGTCTCTCAACAGAGTCCACTTGTTTAGAGGGCCCCCATGGTTCTAGAACATCTGCAAACCCACCCACTCTGGGAACCATAATCAGAGCAACAGCTAGAGAGATACCAATCCCATACGGGGTATAGGACAAGTGCCTGGAAAAGAGATGATTGCTGAGCAAGTGGCATTGTTTCCCCTCTGAACCTTCTCCCATATACAAGGCCACAATGCGAGGAAATGGATCACCTTGCACTGACAATACCTAAGGTCCCGCCCCTAACAATGTAACAGGTATGAGAGCTCTACCAAAGATACAGAGGTAAATTGAGGAGGCCGTCAAATTGAGGAGAAGAGAAGTATGGCCCCAAAGAGGTAGTAGATCAAATTTCCAGTGGGAGAACTAAGTGACGAAAGTATAGACAACCTAACATATACAGAGTTCAAAACACAGGTGAAAATGATGCTCAAAGACTTAACAGACATGATTGAATATTTCAAACACATAAGGGAAGAAATGAAGGCTATGCTAAATGAAATGAAGGAAAATACACATGAAACCAATGGTGAAGGGAAGGAAGCTGGGGTTCACATCAATGATTTAGAACATAAGAAAGAAATAAACTGTCAACCAGTACAGAATGAGGAAACAAGAATTGAAAAAAAATAAAACAAGGAAAGACTTAGGAACCTCTGAGACAGCTTTTAAAATGCCAATATCTGAATCATAAAAGGGGTCAGAAGGAGAAGAGAAAGAGAAAAAAATTAAAAACTTATGTTAAAAAATAATGAAGAAAAACTTCCTTAATTTGTTGAAGGATATAGACATACAAGTCCGGGAAGCACAGAGAGTCCCAAACAAGCTAGACCCAAAGAGGACCACATCAAAACATATCATAATAAAATGCCAAATGTTCAAGATAAAGAGAGAATCTTAAATGCAGCAAAATAAAAGAAGAGAGTTACCTACAAAGTGATGCCTATAAGACTATCAGTTGATTTCTCTAAAGAAACTTTGCAGGGAAGAAGGGACTGGCAAGAAGTAGTCAATGTGATGAAAAGTAAGGACGTACAACCAAGATTACTCTATCCAGCAAAGCTATAAATTAGAATGGAAGGGCAGATAAAGTGCTTTCCAGACAAGGTAAAGTTAAAGGAGTTCATAATCAACAAGCCCTTATTACATGAAATGTTAAAGGAACTTATTTAAGAAAAAAAAAGATCAACACTATGAACATTAAAATGACAAGAAACTCACAACTATCAACAACAGAATCTAAAATATAAAAACAAAAACAAACTAAACCAACAACCAGAATAGGAACAGAGTCATAGGTATGGGAATCATTTGGAGGGTTATCAGCTAGGTGGAGGAAGGGGGAAAATGAGGAAATGGTGCAGAGATTAAGAAACATAGTTGGGATACCTTAACAACTAAAAAAGACAAACAAAGGCAGTAGATCTCTGACAGTCTCCATGGACTGCCTACTAGTACATCATACCGTGTACTAGTCTGCCTAGTTCCAGACCAGTACATGATATGATGCCACCAGAGGCAGTTCCAGGAAGTGCAGATCAATCTAAGAAGCAGAAACACACAAGAAGAATCACCAAAAAAATGGGGAGACAGAGAAAAAAATCCCCCATTGAAAGGAAAGGAGGAATCTCCAGAAAGAGCACTAAATGAAATAGAGGAAAGCAAACTATCAGACATGGAATTCAAAATATGGATTATAGAGAAGCTCAACGAGCTCAGCAAGCTCAAACAAAACTACAAAGAACTCCAGAGAAACTACAAGGAACTTACTGAGAATTACATCAGCATTAAAATGGACATAGAAGCTATCAGTAAGAGCCAGGAGGAAATGAAGAATACAATTTCTGAATTGAAGAACACAGTAGAAGGAATTAAAAGCAGGCTAGAGGAAGCAGATCAGATCACTGAGCTGGAAGACAACAACAAAAAAATTCCCAGACAGTGCAACAAAATGAAAAAATAGTGAAAAAGAATGAAGAGGTTTTAAGAGAGCTTCAGGACAACATGAAATGTAATAATATCTATATCATGAGAATACCAGAAAGAGAAGAGGAGCAAGGGATAGAAAACCTGTTTGAAAGACTAATGAAAGAAAACTTCCTTAACTTGATGAGAGAAAAAGTCATGCAAGTCCAGGAAGCACAGAGGGCCTCAATGAAGATGAATCCAATATGGCCCACTCCAAGCACATCAAAATTAAAATGGCAACATTGAAGACAAAGAGAGAATCTAAAAGCAGCAAGAGAGAAACAGCTAATAACATACAAGGGAGCTCCAATTAGGCTATAATAAGATTTCACAACAGAAACACTACATGCCAGAAGGGAATGGAAAAAAAAATCCAAGCAATGAACAACAAGACCTATAACCAAGGCTATTCTACCCAGGAAGACTCTCATTCAAAATGGAAGGTGAAATACTGAGTTTCCCAGACAAAAAAAAAAAAAAAAAGGCTAAAAAATATGTATCTCCACCAAACTGGCATTGCAAAAGATGCTAAAGGGTCTGCTTTAAGAAGATGAAGAAACAGAGAGAGGCAGAAAGGAACACAGGTAAAAAGGGAGAAAATCATAATGAATAAGTACCTATTGATAATAACCTTAAATGTAAATGGAATAAATGCACCAATCAAAAGACATAGGGTAGCTGAATGGATTAGAAAGCATGACCCACATATATGCTGTCTACAAGAGACCCACCTCAGAACAAAAGATCTACACAGACCGCAAGTAAAGGGATGGAATAAAATATTTTAAGCAAATGGACAGGGAAAAAAAGCCAGGGTAGCAATACTCATATCACACAAAAAGATTTCATAGCAAAGGCCATAAAATGACACAAAGAAGAACATTTCATAATACTTGAGGGAACAATCCATCAAGAAGATATAACCCTTACAAACATATATACACACAACATAGGAGCACCGAAATATATAAGAAAAATCTTGAAGGACTTCAAGAAGGATATTGATAGCAACACACTCACAGTAGGGCACTTTAACATCCCATTGTCAGCAATGGACAGATCTTCGAAGCAAAGAAACACCAAGAATATTGAGGCATTGAACAACACTCTAGAGCAAATGGACTTAGTTAATATATATAGAAGTTCTCACCCCAAACAAGCAAAATATACATTTTTTTCAAGTGCACATGGCACATTTTCAAAGATAGACCACATGGTAGGAAGCAAAACAAATCTCAACAAATTCAACAAAACTGAAATTATATCAAGCATCTTCTCAGATAACAATGCCTTGAAACTGAAAATCAACCTCAAGGAAGAAACTCAAAAACATTCAAACTCATGGAGAATGAATAACATGCTATTAAATAATGAATGGGTTAACAGTGACATTAAGGAAGAAATCCAAAAGTTTCCGGAAACAAATAATAATGAACACACAACAACCCAAAACCTATGGAATACAGTGAAAGCAGTCCTGAGAGGAAAGTTCATAGTAATACAGGCCTACCTAAAAGGAATGGAAGTATCTCAAATAAAAAATCTAAGATGACATCTACAAGAACTGGAAGAACAACAAACAAAGCCCAGAGAGAGTAGAAGGAAGGAATTCTTCAAGATTAGAGCAGAATTAAATGTCATAGAGACTAAAAAAAAAAAAAAAAAAAAACGCAAAAGATCAATAACACCAGTAGCAGGCTCATCAAGAAAAAAAGAGAGAGGACCCAAATAAACAAAATAAGAAACAAAAGAGGAGAAATCACAACGCATACCACAGAAATACAAAGAATTGTAAGAAATTACTACAAACAACTGTATCACAAGACATTTGACAACCTAGATAAAATGGACAAATGTCTGGAAACATAATCTTCCAAAACTGAATCAAGATGAAGCAGAAAACCTGAACAGACCAATCACAACTAGAAAAATTGAATCAGTAATCAAAATCCCGGCACACAAAAGCCCTGGACTGGATGACTTCACAGAGGAATTTTACAAAACAATTAGGAAAGAACTAACACCTACCCTTCTTAAACTATTCCAAAAAATCCAAGAAGAGGGAAGACTCCCAAACTCTTTGTATGAAGCCAGTATTACCCTCATTCCAAAACCAAGTCAAGACACAACAAAGAAAGAAAACTACAGGCCAATATCACTGATGAACATAGATGCTAAAATCCTCAACAAAATATTGGCAAACAGGATCCAGCAACACATTAAAAAGATCACACACCACGATCGAGTGGAATTCATTCTAGTGATGCAAGGATGGTTTAATATTTGCAAATCAATAAACATAATACACCACATAAACAAAATGAAAGACAAAAATCACATGATTATATAAATAAATGCTGAAAAACTTTTGATAAAATACAACACCCATTTATGATGAAAACACTCAGCAAAATGGGAATAGAGGGAGCATACCTCAACACAATGAAGACCATATATGAGAAACCTGAAGCCATCACCATACTCAGTGGGCAAAATCTGAAAGCATTCCCCCGAAGATTAGGAACAAGACAAGGATGTCCACTCTCTCCACTCCTATTTGACATCGTCTTGGAAGTTTTAGCCACAGCAATCAGACTAGAAAAATAACTAAAAGGCATTCAAATTGGAAAAGAACAAGTAAAACTGTCATTATCTTCAGATGACATGATAGTGTACATAGAAAACCCTATATACTCCATGAAAAAACTACTTAACATAATTGGTGAATTTAGCAAAACAGCAGGGTACAGTGTCAATATTCAGAAATCAAAGGCATTTCTGTACACCAGCGATAAAATTTCAGAGATAGAAACTAGAAAAAAGTCCCATTTACTATAGCAACAAGAAAAATAAAATACTGAGGAATAAACTTAACCAAGGAGGTAAAGACCTGTACTCAGAAAACTACAGGACACTGAAGAAAGAAATTAAGGAAGATACAAATAAATGGAAGTATATACTGTGTTCATAGATTGGAAGAATCAACATCATTAAAATGTCCATACTACCCAAAGCAATTTATAAATTCAATGCAATCCCTATTAAAATATAAATGATATATTTCACAGACCAAGAAATAATACTTCAAAAATTTATATGAAACCAAAAACAACCTGGAATAGCTACAGAAATCTTGAGGAAGAAGAACACAGTAGGAGGAATCTCAATATTGATATCAAACTATACTACAAGGCGACTATAACCCAAACCATCTGGTACTGGCATAAAAATAGACATGTAGATCAACGGAACAGAACAGAGCCAGAAATAAACCTTAGTCTGTATGGCCAACTAATATTCGACAACGGGGGAAGGAACATAAAATGAAGTGAAAATAGCCTCTCCAACAAATGGTGTTGGGAGAACTGAACAGGGACATGCAAAAAAATGAAACTAGACCACCAACTTACACCATACACCAGAATAAACTCAAGATGGATCAAAAACTTAAATGTAAGTTGTGATGCCATAAAAGTCCTAGAGGAAAACATAGGCAAGAAATTTTCAGATATCCCACATAGCAATTTTTTTTACCAATACATCTTCTAAGGAAAGAGAAATAAAGGAAAGAATAAACAAATGGGACTATATCAAACTTAAGAGTTTCTGCTCAGCAAAAGAAAACATCAGCAAGATTAAAAAGGTAACCAGCAATATGGGAAAACATATTTCCCAATAATACCTCAGACAATGGATTGATCTCCAAAATATATAAAGAACTTATATGTCCCAACACCAAGAAGACAGACAACCCAATTAAAAAATGGTATAAGGACCTGTACAAATGCTTCTGCAAAGGGGACATACAGAGGATCATTGGCATATGAAAGAATGCTCAACATCACTAGCCATCAGAGAGACATGCAAATAAAACCACAATGAGATACCACTTCACACTGATCAGAATGGCCATCATCAACAAATCTACAAACAACAAGTTCTGATGAGAATGTGGAGAAAATGGAACCCTAGTGCACTGTCGGTGGGGATGCAGACTGTTGCAGCCACTATGGAAAACAGTATGGAATTTCCTCAAAAAACAACAAAAAAAAAACAAAACAAAACAAAACAAAACAAAAAACAACTAAAAATGGTACTGCCTTTTGAACCAGTGATTCCATTGTTATGATTATACCTGAAGAATCCTCAAACACCAATTCAAAAGAACCTATGCACCCCTATGTTCATAGCAGCACTATTTACAATAGCCAAGTGCTGGAAACAGCCCAAGTGCCCATCTGTAGATGAGTGGATCAAAAACTGTGATACATTTACACAATGGAGTACTATGTTGCAGAAAGAAGGAAGGAACTCCTACCATTTGCAACAACATGGATGGAACTGGAGAGTATTATGCTTAGCAAAATAATCAAGGCAACGAAAGACAAATACCATATGATCTCATCTAATACAGGAAACTAATGAACAACACAAACAAATGACCAAAATTGAACCAGAGGCATGTAAACAAGGAGCAGACTAACAGTGACCAGGGTGGAGAGGGGAGGGGGAGAAGGGGGGTTAGAAGGGGAAGGGTCTAGTCAAGGAACATGTATAAATGACTGATGGACATGGACAACAGGGTGGAGATTGACTGTGGGAGAAGGGGTGTGTGGAAAACTAAAGGAAACATAATTGGGAGGTAAAAAATTAATGGGGGAGATGTTAAGAATAGTATAGGAAAGACTGAATCTAAAGAACTTACATGCATGACCCACGGCCGTGATCTAAGGGTGGAATTGCTGGAGGGAAGTGGAGTACTGGGTGAAGGGGAGCAAAGGGAAAAGAAATTGGGACAACTGTAACAGTATAATCAATAAAATATACTTTAAAAAAGTGGATTTGACTAATTATACCCATGTGCTATTCTGCTCCAATTTATTATGCAAAAACATATAGATAATGCAGCATTTTTTTAAATGTATATTTTATACTACATGTTGCTCTACAATATTCTTATCTGACATCATCAAAATGAAGTTTAGGAGTAATTTTACTCTGTTCATGTCACATGCCTACCAAAAGACCTTATATGACTCTTATTTGAGATTATTTTTTCATGGAATTTTAACTATATTACAGTCTTTCTGCTCTTACACTTCAACCCAGCTCTTTCTTCACCATCCAGTATTATCTCCCACTCTTCACAATCATCAATGCTTTACTGTAGTGTAGTTCTCAAATCAAAATGTCTCATAATGTTATTTCTCTGGACAAGGTGCATTTCTGCCTTCCTTCTGCCAGGTCACATGCCTAGATACAAGCCACATGCAGTTATCATTTTCTTGAAAGTCTTCAAGAGTCTCTCCAACTTACAATTAACTTTTTTTCTGAAATTCTATGGACCAATCATTACTTGTGTACTGATTTGCTTAGAAGAGTGATAATTTATACCATTTTACCCAGAAACATTATTGATATACCTCCTCTCATTCTAAAATTATTATAGTTTAGATTTTAAATAAATTATATGCTCTCCCTACTTTTTATTTATCATCCATGCAACATACTCCTCTTGTATTGGTACTGACCTCTGTCTTCTAATCAATCTCTGCTCTAGGTGGATATATCATATTCCCTACCAGATTATATATTCACCTGGAGCAGGGTCTATGTTATATGTTTACTGTATGATGTGGCAACCATTTATGAAATAGAATTATTTAACTTTATTTAGAAACTTTAAACAGAAGAGCAGTTTCTATGAAAGACAATTAGGTATATTTGGAGTTGCACCAAAGTATAATTATATATTATTTCTCAAGTTATCTAAAATAGTTTTCCATGAACTAGAATGCCCAGTGAGCAGTTTATAAATCTCATTCTGATGATGAATTCAGTGTTTTGTTGTTTCATCATTAGTAAAAGGAGGTGTCTTCTTATACTATTTTTTAAATCTTGGTAATAATTTTATAAATCTTATAAAGCTCTACATGAGTTTACCCCTGACTGTCTTTTCAACCTTAACACCATCTTCCCTTTATCCAATCCACCCCAACCAAACTGGTTTTCTTGGTGTTAATCTTTAGCTTAAGACATGTGCATTAATTTTAACTTTATCCTGAAACAATTCCCCCCCTCCCCCCTACGCTTGTGTGGCTCACTACTTAACGTCTTTCAAGTTTCTTCTCAAATGACTCTTTCTGGGAGGTCCTCCCTGACAATGTCAGCTAAACCAGCCTTATCAATAATCTTTTTAAAAAAAATCTATCTATCTATCTATCATCTATGCATCATCATCATCTATGGGCGATGGATGGCATTGGTTCAGAAGAGTATGACACCCTGCACAATGTCCTGAAAACAGATGCAATGAGAACAAGCTGAAAGCAGTCTTGGGGCAGTCACACTCTTCTGGTAGGATAACAGGGAAGTAATAAAAAGAGATAGTAATTGCCTGTCACCAGGCTGACTTTCCCAGGGGGTATTCAAAACTTTGTAAGTAATTTATCCTCATCCTGTTTGACTTAGTAGGTACATCATGCTTGTGAAGATTCCTGCATGTATCCTAAATAAAACTAGACTCTAGGGAAAGATTGGGAGCATTCTCCTCTATGAGATTGCTCACTCTTCACTCCCCCAAAAAGGCAGACAGTTTGTGGGTCATTTTCACCTGCACTGGGGTTCTTGCTGGTCAAGGAACCCCTCATCTATCATCATCTATTTATCTATCATTTATCTACCTATAATCTATCTATCTACCTATTATTTACTTATCTATCATTTATCATCTATCTATACTGCAATACAATGTGATTTTTCTTAGGGCAGGAATCTTCTCTATTTCATTCACCAACCTGTCCATAAGTATTATGAAAAGTTGCTGGCACACCATAACTAATTGCTGAATGAATACAAAATGAATTCATTATCAAAAATACTTTCTACTATGTGTCATAACATAAATCTTTTGACTAAGCTATTGGGTACAGTTTTCCCATTTATAATGTAATAAATAAATAATTAAAATTATTTATGAAGAAATATTTTTCAGAGCCCTTTGGGAACAGGTGTAGTCTACTATATATGTAGATTTGTATATATGTAATAAGGACGTGAGACTTGAATAAATACCAATATTCTAGACAATTATCTGATTTTTATAGAGCCAATTAGGTTGGCCTAAACTAAAGAGAATTTATAGAAGTAACAATGCAATTATTAGCTGTTTTAATAAATGTTGGAAGTGAAAGAGAAAATAAATGAAACAAGAATTTGAAGTGGTCAATGTGGAGAACCTATAAGTAGAGTTCTAAGAGATTTTTTTTTGCCTCATTTATTTCATTTAAGACTACTGATTCAAAGTTTGTAGTGAATGCTAGTTAATAAAATCCATGTCATTGTTGTTTTTAAAATTACCATATTTTTCACACTAGAAAACACACCTAACCATAAGACGCATCTAGGTTTAGAGGAGGAAAAAAAAAAAAAAACTGAACCAAATGGTGTACTACAATATTTAATAAAATATAACAGAATAACATCTCAACCATGTAAAGTGAACAGCAGTCAACAGCGGTATTAAGAAACATCTTCACTGTCATTAACAAATAAGGAAAGACTTTAAGGTTCAAGTACTCTTCTAGTTTTCTGGGAACCCCAAGAACTCATCATCGCTATTGCCAGAATTTATGGGGGACTTTAATAACAGGCATTGGGGGAGTTAAGACATATCACTAGTTGTAACAGTCACTGAGAATATCACTATCCTAGTTACAGGTTATGGTCGACTACCCCCAGTGCCTGTTATGGCTAGTGATGCCCCTTAATCCCATCAGTGCCTAGGTTACTACTAGAATAGTTAGCCCACCATAGCTCCCTTTATATACTACAAACTTCAGCATTTATGGCTGCTTACCCAGTTACTGCTGGCCTCCTCACACAGAAATCTGGTGTGTATTGGAAACAGTGTGGAGGTAGATGAGACAGCTGTAGCATCTAACAGAGCCAATAGCCAGTTGAGAACATATTACTTCAGCTCCACCCATCTACCTCTTGTGACTGGCAGAGCTTAAGACACAGTGATTGGTGATTGGAGGTGGTTTTACTGACACAGACACCACCCAGTGTCAAAGACAATTGAGAGTGTCAGGTGGCTCTCTGCACTCTCTCAGGTCCCGGGTGATGGACAGACGCAGATGGCAACTGACCAGATGCCCTGAGATTCAGCAGTAAAGTGGGATATTTAAGTGTCCCCAGGGGTTTCATGTGGGGCGCCACTTATTCTTCTAACAGCTGTTGCCACTGCTGACAGGTCAGGTAATACACATCACAGTCTGTGATGCAATATTTGCTCCATAAGACACAAAGACATTTCCTCCTACTTTTTGGGTAAAAAATGCATCTTATGGAGCAAAAAATAGAGTAGTTCTTTTGTTATCAGACCACCATTAGAAATATTGCCTCTTTGGACTTCCAGCCAAGATGGAGGCCCATCAGACATGCTGTGTCTCCTTCCACAACTAAGAAGGAATACAACTATTTCAAAACTAGAGACAACCAGAAGTTCCAGAAAACTGAGCTGCATGGAAGTCCAACAAATAAAGATATAAAAAATAAACACTCATCCAGACAGGTAGGAGGGCTGAAGAGGACACAGTATGGTGGTGGCAGCAGGGCGGCAGCGGGAGGCAGGTGGAAAGTGCAGTCACACATTTTAAAAAGTTGGGAAGGACATCTGGGGAGCGCTCCCAGCACCAGACCAGACCACAGAGCTCACAGTCCCAACGCTGGAGAAAATAAAGCCTCATTGCGTTTGACTGTGAAAATGAGTTGGGGTTGGAGCAGAGGACGAAACTGCCAGTCTCTCAGCTGAGTCCACTTGTTTAAAGGGCCTCCAGGGTCCTAGAATGTCCTCAGACCCACCCACACTGGGAACAATGGCCAGGGCCACAGCCCATATGGAAGTAGGAGAAGTGCCTGGAAAAGGGACAATTGCTGAACAGCTGGCATTGTTCCCTCCAAGACCCCTCCCCAACACACAACACCACAATGTGATGAAATGGATAGCACTCTACTGACACATATCTAAGCATCTTCCCCTTACAATGTAACAGGAGCGACAGCTCTACCTAAGACATAGAGGCAAACAAACACAGGAACCTGTCAAGATGAAGAAACAGAGAAATATGGCCCCAAAGGGGGAACGGATCAAGGTTCCAGTGGGAGAACTAAGCGACAAGGAGATAGCCAACCTAACAGGTGCAGAGTTCCAAACATTGATGATAATGATATTCACAGGCTTGAGAGATATGTTTAAGTATGGCAAACGCATAAGGGAAGAAGTGAAGGCTATGCTAAATGAAATGAACAAAAATCCACACAAAACCAATGGTGAAAAGAAGAAAACCAGGGTTCAAATCAGTGATTTGGAAATAAGGAAGATAACAAGAATCGATCAGTACAGAATGAAGAAACAAGAATTGAAACAAAATGAAGAGAGGCTTAGGAACCTCTGGGACAACTTTAAACATGCCAACATCCAACCCATAGGGATGCCAGAAAGAGAAGAGGAAGAGCAAGAAATTAAAAACTTATATGAGAAAATAATGAAGGTTAACTCCCCAAATTTGGAGAAGGAAATAGACATACAAGCCCAGTAAGCACAGAGAGTCCCAAACAAGCTAGACCCAAAGAGGACGATACCAAGACACATCATAATCAAAATGCCAAAGGTTAAAGATCAAGAGAGGATCTTAAAAGCAGCAAGAGAAAAGCAGGGAGTCACCTACAAAGTGGTGCCTATAAGACTATCAGTTGATTTCTCAAAAGAAACTTTGTAGGCAAGAGGAACTGGCAATAAGTATTCAAGGTGATGAAAAGCAAGGATTTACAACCAAGATTACTCTATCCAACAAAGCCATCATTTAGAATGGAAGGGCAGATAAAGTGCTTCCCAAGCAAAGTAAAACTAAAGGAGTTTATCATCACCAAGCTATTATTATATGAAATGTCAAAGGGACTTACTTAAAAAAAAGATCAAAATTACAAACATTAAAATGGCAACAAACTCACAACTATCAACAATGGAATCTAAAAAATAAAAACAAAATCCAACTAAGCAAACCAGAATAGGAACAGAATCATAGGTATGGAAGGTTCTCAGCTGGGAGGGGAAAGGGGAGAAATAGAGAAATGGTGCAGGGATTAAGAAGCATAATTGGTTGGTACAGAATAGACAAGGGAAGTTAAGAATAACCTATGAAAAGGTGAAGTCAAAGAACTTATATGCATGACCCATGGACATGAATTAAGGGGGATGGGATTGCTTGAGGGAGGGGAGTACTGTGCAGAGGGGGATACTCTGCAGAGGGGGGCAAAGGGGAAAAATTGGGACTACTGTAACGACATAATAAATAACACAAAAAATATTGCTCTCTTTGTACAATTTTTGCGCTATTACTTTTAACTTAACCTGCACTCTTCCTTTAATTACAACGAGTTGACAACAAAATAAATGCTTTAATTTACCTGGAGAAGAAAGCACATGACTCAGAGTGCTGGATATCTGTTGTGGGATGGCAGCAACACAGCATAGATTTTATTAACCTTGTAACAAAGTCCTAACATAGGATTGTCACAATTTTAAAGCACAGCATGAAGCCTGTACATTACAAATGAACAAGCACTCACCTACACCAATATTTCCATCAATTGGTTACATCAGGGGAAAAAATTAAAATGCATATGTGGAAGTTGACCAAGGGGATCCTAAAAATGTTGACATTGTTGTAATACTATGCCTAAATGAATACTTTATGACTAGATAATGTAGTATTATCTTTATGAGAACACTAGGGTGCTGGCCTATGTGGGGCCATTTCAACTGTAATAACTTAGAAATACTATACTCTTCTTTGCTCACCTCCTGTGGCTTCATTTTCCTATTGTACTTGTATCAAATAGTACCTTTATTTCTGAGAATAAGTACTCTCCAATAATACTAATACACTGTGGAACTGAAATGTGAAGAGTACAAATTGTATAAATTTATTGCTGATATAAAATATCTTAATTCATTAAACTTCCTATTATCTAGGTCAAGGTTTCTGAATAGAACTATTGACATTTGGGGCCAGATAACTGTTGTGAGAGACATTTCTGTGTATTGTAGAATATTTGTTAGGGTCCCTACATCTACCCTCTACCCTCTGCCTTCTACCCATTAGATGCCAATAGCATTTTATTGCCCCCCTTCTCCCATCCATTTAAGACAATCAAAAAATGTCTCTAGACATTGCCAAATGTCCTCTAGGGGTGATCATTTATTTATGTTTGAGAACCACTGATCTAGATTAATCTATAAGTGATACATTCTAGTTAAACTATAATTTGAGTTATTTGGTAATTATTATATTTTAATTTAAGTTTATAAGTAGGAAGGTGGATAGATAGACAGATACATATAAGTAGATAGATACTAAAAGCAACTAACTTTAAGGAACATTATTTAGTTTAATAAATCAAAATGCATTTTAATATTTGATAATCTTTCAGGCCTTTTTTTTTCTATTAATTACCAAAATAATTTTTTTATGTCAAAGTCTATGTTAACTATAAATGGACACAACAACACAACATGGAAAATATGAGATTGTTATTTTACTCTTCCTTATATAAAAGTGTGTGGAGTGTGGAAGAAAGTTCAGTTACATGAGCTTTCCAGTTGCTTGATTATGCATAAGTAATTTATCTTGCAAATATAATGTAAGTTGCCTGAGAAGTCTGAAACAATGCATTTAATTTACTTTTTTTTCCTCAGTCATTTGTGATTCTGCATAAATAATTTAACTTGCAAACGTACAGAATTGTAAGTTATGTGTGAAACCTGAAACAATGCATTTAATTTATTTCTTTTTGCTCAATCATTTGTGGTTACTTTTTTACCACATTTTAAAAATAATGAAATGTGTATTTCCAGAACTTATTTGATTGTATTAAAAATGAAGGCCATATGAGTTAATTCAAGATAATGGAAACAAAATGCAAATTTACAGTAGATGTAATATAAAAGGAGAAAACAATTTGCATGAATATTTATGTGATTTGGGTCTAAGCAAAATAGAAAAAAAAGAATTGGTTTCTTATATTGTTAAAGAAATTTCCAGATTATTAAATCACCATATGAAGGCATTTTGTTGACATAACTTATGAGATTCCATATTTTTATATAGTTTTTGAATATAGAAGTTACTGTAGAATGATTGAATCTTTGGTAAATCAGTTAATAAACTGTAGTATAAAGTAGTCTACTCTGAGCAAAGCTACACAAATGTCAGCATTAACCAATACTTATAGTCTATAAACCTGAATCAAATCATGTACATAGTAATTCAGAGACAAGGTATATAATTTCTTTCAGCTAGATTTCTAGTTTTTAATTTTTTAAACCTTGCCTTCACCTCTCATCTTTATGTAACCTTGGGCAAGTTACAAAATGTTTCTGTCTTTGTTGCCCTATTCTGGAAGTGGAGGGATACTTCCTTTCATTATTATTTTGTGAATATTAAATAGAAGTAACTTATACAAAGTACATAGCTTGATGTTCAGTGCTTAAAGTAATTCACTTACAAAGTTATGGACAGACTTCTGGTCATGATGGCAGAGTAATTAAACACTGTACTTGCTTCCTCTCATGACCACATCCAAATTACAACTAAATTATAAAACAATCACCCTTTAGAACGACTGGAAGACTAGCTGAACAGACTCCTCTAACTGAGGATATGAAGAAGCCTGATCAGGACTGGTAGGAGAAACAGACATGAGGAATGGGCTGGTCCCAGGCTGAGTTGTGGCAGTTAAGAATCAGGGGGTCTATCTCAGCTGCAGAGGTCCCCACTGTGAAGTGAGGGCTCAGACCCCCAATGGGTTCCGAGCCTGGGCATCAGTGCTAGAAAGAGGAGTTTCTACAACAGTTGGTCCTAAAAATCAGCAAGGACTCAGTCTGGGTGAGAGGGAGGGAAGCTGGAGACTCAGGTGTCCTCTTTTCTTTTTTTAAAGATTTTATTTATTTCTAGAGCGAGGGTCAGGGAGGAAGAAAGAGAGGAAGAGAAATGTTCATGTGAGAGAAACATTGCTTGGTTGTGTTCTGTATGTGCCTGGACTAAGGACCAAATCCACAAGCCAGGTATCAAACTGGTGACCTTTTCCTCTGCAGAATAATGCTCAGCCAACTGAGCCACACCAGTTAGAGCTACTTGTCCTCTTGAAGGGCCCATAAGTGAATTTAGTTGCTCAGAAACACTTGCTCTAGGCTCAGAATAAAAGACAGCAGTTAACAAATTCCCAGGGACACATGGGGAAGAGCTGAACTGTCTGGCTTCAGGGCAAATGATAGAGGGCCAGCTTTCTCTGGGACAAAAGTGCTGGCAAGATACCACTGTTCCTTTGGTAAGCCCTCTCCCCACTGAGCCTGCAGGTGCAAGTGGGCACAAAGTCTCAGTCTTCAATAACTAGACTGACACTACTCTTGCCCCACCCTGGCAATTCTCTGAGACTCCACCTGGTCCAAACCTTTTTCAGAGGCTAATTTGCACAAGTTGCCCACCTTGCTGTGGACCTTTGTAAAAATTCTCAAATATCCACAAACCCCAAACAAGCAACAGCTGGCCTCAGCATAACCTGTACCTCTTGTTACATGGCCACAGGCATGGCACTGGAGGCAGTGGCCTTGATTCACAGCATAACCACTTCCAGGTACCCACAAGCGCAGCACAGGCAGCTGCCAACTGAAGATCACTTTGTAGCTCCTACCAGGTGACCTGAAGCTGGACATAGGCAAAGCTGACTCAGCCTGCCCCAGAGTCCCTCTGAAGAGGCCTCAGAATGAAAATACTTGGTGGCTGGCTTCAGACCACAACAGGGCACCAACCAATTATCACCACAAATGACATACCCAATGTGTAGACTTGGCAAGCACCAGAACTCTGCTAAATTGAATCCTTCTCCATGGGATCAGCCCCCTCACAACAGCTTGTTTCCTGTAGTCATGACTAGTTCTCACAGCCAAACAGCTTAAAAGTCAATACCGCCTATTAACAATGCTAACAGCAATCAAGGCTCAACTGTGATAGGAGACGACACACAATTCACACAAGGGACACTCCTGGAGCACCCAGCACTGGACCCCACAGGGTACCTGCTACATAAGGCCACTCTACTAAGACTGGGAGACATAGTAGATCTATTTAATACATAGAAACAAACACAGGGAGGCAGCCAAAATGAGGGATGAAGACACATGTCCCAAATGAAAGAATGGTACAAAACTCCAGATTGAAAAAAAAAAAAAAAAAAAAAACTAAACTAAAATGGAGGCAAGCAATCTACCAGATGCAGAGTTCAAAACACTGGTTATTAGGATGCTCAATGAACTTAAAGGAAGAATACATGATTTTAGTAAGAAACTCAACAAAGTAATAGGAAGCATAAAAAGGATATAGAAACTATAAAAACGAACCAGTCAGAAATGAATCATACAATTGAAATTAAGAGTATATTATATGGCATCAATAGAAGATTAGATGAAGCCAAAGATCTAATTAGCAATTTGAAAAACAAAGTAGCAGAAAACACCCAATCAGAGCAGCAAAAAGAAAAAATAATTTAAAAAAAAAAGAATAGTTTAAGGACCCTCTGGGACATCAAGCATACAACATTCACATCATGGGGGTACCAGATGAAGAAAAAAAAACAAGGGATTGAAAACCATTTGAGGAAATAATGACCAAAAACTTTCCTAACCTCATGAATAAAATAGACATAAAATTTTATGAAGTACTAACAGCCCCAAACAAAATCACCCCAAAGAAGCCCACAGTAAGACACATCATAATTAAAAAGGCAAAGTCTAAAGACAAAGAGAGAATCTAAAAGCAGCAAGAGAAATGCAGTTAGTTACCAAACAGAGAGCTTCACGAGACTGTCAGCTGATTTCTCATCAGAAACTTTGCAGGCCAGAGGAATTGGCAAGAAATATTTAAGGTGATGAAAAACAAGGATCTATAATAAAGATTACTCTACCCAGCAAGGCTATTATTTAAAATTAAAGGAGAGATAAAGAGCTTCCCAAAATTAAAAGGCTAAAGGAATTCATCACCACCAAACTGGTATTACAAGAAAAATTAAAATAACTTCTTTACAAAGAAAAAGAAAGGAAAATATGAATAAGAAAATATCACAAATTAAAAACTCTCATTGACAAAAGCAAACACACAATAAAAGCAGTGGATCAACCAACATTAATGCCGGTACAAAAGTTAAAAGGCAAAAGTAGGAAGATGGTATGTAATTACAACAGTAAATTAAGGGATACATACAAACACACATTAAAAAGTAAAAATAATGATGAAAACATAAATGTGGAGGGGAGGGGAGTTAAAACAGTAGTGATAATAGAATACATTCACTCTTATGTGACCATCAACTTAAAATTGATTGCTATAAACATAACTTGGTATATATGAAGCACATAGGAACCACAAACCAAGAAACAAAGAAAAATAAATCCAACACAATACCATGGAAAGTAATTAACATATAAGAGAGGAGAGCAAAAGATAAGAAAGGAACAGAGAAGAACTCCAAAAACAATCAGAAAACAATTAATAAAATGGCGATAACTACATGTCTATCAACACTTTAAGTGTTAATGCATTTAAATTCTTCAATCAACCGGCATGTGGATAAAATATGTGTATGTACATAAATGCAATGGAATATTAATTGTCCATAAAACAGAATGAAGTCTTACCATTGGTAACAACATGATGGCTCTAAAGGTTATTGAGCTAGGTATGATAGGCTGGACAGAGAAAGACAAATACCATATGATTTTAGTTTTATGTGGAATCTAAAACAAAAAAATGAACAAGGGAGACAGAAGCAAACCCATAGATACAAAAAACAAACTGATGGTTGCCAGATAGAAGGGTAGCTGGGAGGATGAGTGAAAAAGGTGAAAAGATTAAGAAGTACAAATGGGCAGTTACAAAAGAGTCAGGGTTGTAAAATACAGTTTAGGGAATGCAGTCAATAATATTGTAGTAACTATATATGATGTCAGGTGGGTACTAGGCTTATTGAAGGGATCATATTATACATTCTATAAATGTCTAATCACAATCTGTATACTTAAAACTCATATAATGGAGGAGACTTCCAGCCAAGATGGAGGCCTAGACTGACAGCTCTGTCTCCCTCTACAACTAAGAAGGAATACAACTACCCCAAAACCAGAAATAACCAGAAGTTCCAGAAAATAATTGGAAGTCCAACATATGAAGTTATTAAAGAAGTGGTGCTCGTCCAGACAGGTACAAGGGGTGAAGCTGGGGCAGAGAGGTCAAGCTGTGCTGGCAGCAGCAACAGTGGCAATGGCAGCGGGACAGTGGTAAGCACAGACACCCATATTTAACGGGAGGTGAGAAGAACCTGGGGAGCTCCCCTGGCTGCAGACCAGGCCTGTCAGCTTACAATTCCAATGCCAGGGAAGGCACACCCCCATTGCCTTGGACTGTGAGGCCCGTAGGGGGTGGGGATGGAAGAGGAGGCTCCCAGCCTCTCAGTGGAGAGCGAAAGGCAAGAACCTATCTTGGACCCCCACCCCCACAGAAAACACCACAGTGTGGTGAGAAGAATTGTCAGGTGTGATGAGTGCATGGGGCTCCGCCCTCTATAGCGTAGGAGGTGTGACAGCCCCACCCAGGAAGCAAAGGTAAACACAAAAATGTTAGGATGGCACCGATTATGATAGAGATCCTGGAGATGCAGCTGACCAGACAACAAATATCTAATCTAAGGAAGCTGCAGATAGGAAATCTTTCTGCGACATAGTTCAGAGCCTTGGTTAAAAGAATGCTTACAGACATAACAGCAGATCTTAAACAAGACAGGGAAGGAATGAAGGCTGATCCTACTGAAATGAACAAAACACATACAAAACTAGTGGTGAGGGAAAGAAAACCAGGGATCAAATCAACAAATCAAAACATAGGGAAGGAACAAACAGTCAACCAGTGCAGAAAGAAGAAACAAAAAGTGAGGAAAATGAGGAGAGGCTCAGAAACCTATGAGACAGCTATAAGTGAGCCAACATATGAATCATAGGGTTGCCAGAAGGTGAAGAACTAGAAACTGAAAAATTATGTGAAAAAATAATGAAACAGAAGTTCCCTAACTTGGGGAAGAAAATAGACTTATAGGTCCAGGAAGCACAGAGTTCAAAAAAAACTGGACCCAGGGAGAACCACACCAAGACACATTATAATCAAAATGTCAAAAATTAAGGATAAAGAGAGAATCTTAAAAGCAGAAAGAGAGAAGAAGAGAATTAGTACAAAGGGGTCCCAATAAGACTATCAACTGATTTCTCAAAAGAAACTCTGCAGGCAAGAAGAGACTGGCAAGAAATATTCAAGTTAATGAAAATCTAAAACCTACAGTCATGATTACTCTATCCAGTGAAGCTGTCATTCAGAATAGAAGGGCAGAGAAAGTGCTTCCAGGACAAAGTAAAACTGAAGGATTTCAGCAGATCCAAACCATTGTTATATGAAATGTTAAAGGGACTTGTTTAGGAGAAAGAGGATCAAAACTATGAACATTAAAATGAAAACTGTATCATAGCAACCAACAACAGAGGCTAGGGAACTGAAACAAAGGCAAATTAAGTAGGCAATGAGAGTGGGAAAATAATTATAGGTATGGGGAACATTATGGGGAGAGATCTATAGGTAGGGGAAAGAGGGAAAGGGAGGAAGGGAGGTGGTACAGGAATTAAGAAGCATAGTAGGAGAGAGTGGAGTAGACAGGAAGATGTTGAGAAGAACTATATGCACAACCAATGGACATGGGCTAAGGAGGGGGGATAACTGGAGGGAAGGGGGTCACTGGGTGCCTCCACTGGGGAACAAAGGGAAAATAAATTGGGACAACTGTAACAGCATAATCAATAAGGCATATTAAAAAAACTCATAATGAATGTCAACTGTAATTGAAAAGTAAAATAAATAAATAAAGTTATGTTATTAATTTAGAATATCTTTTAGCTAAAGGAGATTTTTGAGACAGGATCAATCTATATATAGGGACAAAATTCTAAGGTTATCTTATCTGGCATTGAATTAACAATCTATTTTTTCTCATCTGATTTAGCTTAAAATAATTCAGGGATTTTAGTAGTTTCCTCCACTTCCCATCATATGCCTTGACTGCTCAAGGACATACAATATCTAGTTTTTTCAAAAGATTGCTTTTTCTCTAACATGTCACACAGTAAGTACCTGTAAAGAAATTAAGCACTTATATGGGCCAGTTGTTCTGCTAAGCATTCTTTATTATTTATAAAAATACGATTGGTTAAATAAATTTTATAGATTGAAACTGATTATTTTTTGTTTTGTTTTGTTTTTCTCTACAAGGGAGAGAAAATGGCATGCATCTAGTTGCAACCAGTATTTTAGGGAATAATTGGAACTATGAGACCTGCCAGGATATAAGGAGTCACTTGACTCATGTTATTTTAGATTTGCATACTCTAAGTATTATTAGCATAGAAACTCCATTAGCACAAATTACAATTTCTGATTCCAAAAGAAAAAAAAATCAATCAAAATCTAAGTTCTTGGTTTATTTCTTTGTTGGATCCTATTCTTAGGAAAAAAGGACAATATATTTCATAAAAGCTTTAGAAGCACTTGCATGATACAAACATTAACCCCAAATAGAAGGCATTATTCTACACCCTTAACAATAAGTGTTCTTTTTTAAAAAATACACACAAGGAAAGATATAAAATGTAATAATGTGTGTTTTCAGTGTCAGCTAAACCTTCCACAGGTTACTGTTGCCTGATTCAATTCTAAGCTAAAGACATTCTATTAAACTTCAAACTGAAACGTTGTAAACATATAGGAGTATCAGTTTCCATTGGAGACATAGTACTGCTATTATGGTTCTTTCCCAACTTCCTGACCTATTTGTCAAACTTCAATCTGCAGCTGCATACAAGGCTCAGAGAGAGCTCAGATCCTAAGGGAAAAGCAACGTTCTCAAGTACTTTAAAAAAACAGCACACAGTTTTCCCTTGTCTTTTCCCTTTCTGTCTTTCTCTTGTGTCCAATGTAGATAGAGCCACTGAAATGGCTCCCAAAATGATTCTTATTGCCATAACCTAGACCTCAGCCTGGGAACACACATCCCTGAAGCACAGCCCTGTCACTGTGGGCCATTCTGCCTGTATCAGGACTATGTTAATTGGGCGAGGTCAGCCAGTTTTCTCCCTTCAGACTTCCATTCTCCCTGAGGGAAGAACGATTCCAATGAATGGCCCACCATGTCTAAGGGCACTCATTTTCAATGCTTGTTAACTTAATGCCTCTTTGCAACATAGAAGAACAGCATAAGAGAAGCCTTTATATCTCTGACCTCTCGACCAGCTTTGCAGAGCAATCTTGGGACTGTAATTCTTAGCTGCGGACTTACCCTCTTCCTGTCACACAGGCATATTCTGATTAGAGTCACAGTGCTTATCATATTATGGTTTAAAACATTCTGCTTAACTAGATGCTAAAAGATTGAAAAGGCTATCTTAATACACAAATACATTAGAAAGATCATAGAACTAACTAAAGAATCCTCTTTCCCTCAGCGTTTTTATCTGCAAAATAAAACACTAATACAAAGTCCTGTTTGATACGTATTATATTAACTTGATTAATTCAAGCATAAGCTTGGCTCTTTGCCTTCCATGTGGTAAGAATTTTAGAAATATTGTTTTCTTTTGTTTGCTTGTTAATGAAAGAATAAGTTTCTATAACATTTCCTTGCCTCACCTGTGCTTCATGTTTGAGGAGAACCCACATGTACGACCATGGCCTTCCATCCAAGCTAAGGCTGTTTTGCTTATTTACATAATGAAACTAAGATGACAGCAGTGCTTGATATTTTACTTTCTTCACTTTCTTTGTCACATCTAGCTGCTTGATCCTCAGAAACTATTATCCTCCATGTGCTTTGACCCTCTCTCTGGGAAGCAGACTGACCAGGGAGCTAGAGAGACAAGGCTATGATATTTCATATTGTTTGGGCTTTTTAATAAAGTTCACATATAACCCTTTCCCTACTATATAAGAGTCTGGATTTCTTCTCATCTAATCCAAAAATTTCTTACTCATATGCACTAAGCATTTAACAGCAGGCAGTGTCTTTTTGAAGAAGGAAAAAGAAAAAGGTGAAGCCATTTGAGGGAATTAATTGGAAAAAGCTCTCCTAGTTCCTAGAAAATAAAAAGCAAATTATGTATCATACTAAAAGAAAAATAACTGGATGTTCACGAAGGCAATATGCCAATTGTGTTTTAAGCGAATAAGCCAATGGGCAGGCAGATGTTTATTCCTGCACCCCTGCTATTTATCATTGTTGGTAAAGATTTTTTTTTAACCTCCACAAATGTCTTCAGCAGGAGGTAAAAATAATGATTGTGACTTCTGAACACTGAAGAGGGACTGGAGCTGTGAAGTTGGAGCCCTTCTACTTTGCCAAGTATCTTTCCTGAAATACAGTTGATGGAAAAGTAGAAATCTTTATTCTTCATGGAAAGACAAAATGAAACTAGCAAAGGGCAGTCAGAATCTATGTGAGGGAAAGACAATACATGCCCTTTATTAAACTAAAAGAGAATGATAAAAAGGGGAGCAGAAAATACACCCGCTCTCCCTACTCCACACACAACTTCCTCTACAAAGGACTTGACAAAGTGCAACAATTTGAAGTTCAGAGGTTTGGCAAAGGGTAATACAAAATAGGACACAAGGAGACTATGAAGAGAGCTTCATAACTACTGTGCAGGTGACTAGGTGAGGCTAAGTTGCCTGGTTCCACTCTTTTCTAAGTACATTTTGACAATACTTATCAATGAACTTACTGTCAATTCTTTCACAAGGAAATCCTGCCTCTAGGAATTTAGTGTACAGATATCTATAATGTTTATTACAAGGGTATTTATAATAACAACAAATATATTAAAAATTAAAATATTACAAATAAAGTTAAATACATTATATTATTTTTCTAGACTACTCTGTAATCATTAAGATAAAATTGAAGTTTAAATAATTTTTGACATGCAATGATGTTTCCAATATATTTCTTATTGAAAAAAATGTAATCCGTAATGTCCTAAAACATGTATTGAATATAGTAAATTAACTTCTATTCTTTAGAATGGTGCTAAGTCTGTAACATCCTGGGAAGAACTGAGAAAACAGCCACTCATACCATCTTCTGTAGGGCTAAATTCCCTGGGGAACCCTGATTGAGAAAGGCTAGCTTCAGTGCACTACACCCAGGTCATATTTGTAGAGAAACTAAAGAATATCATGTTGTTATTAAATTATTAATCCTTTTGCATCTTATAAAATAAGTGTAAGAATATATATATATAATCGGCAGCCGTCCGTCTCGAGAGACGATGGTGTAGCTTCTTAAGAGTCTATCTGCACCGCCGAGAATGGCTGTGCAGTCCAACTCGGGAGTGACACGGTATCTGTCTCCTCCCGTGTTGAATCGACATCTTGCGATGACGCTGGAGTGTCCTCTCCAGTGAAGCTGAAGCTACAGAGCCTGGGCAGGGTGATATGGAGGGTCTGCTGTTGCCCATGCAGCAGACCCCCCCTCTCTTCGCAGCTGAAGGGTCCAAGGGAAAGATGGAGTCAATACAGCTTGGCTTCAGGTGCGCCGCAGGAGTTGCCAGTGTTGACTACAATGTCAAACCGCCTTAGGGACTCCGGCTCCGGATTTTCTGTCGGGGTTTACTCCCTTAGCCATTCCCCTGAAGAGGTATGCCGCAAGGCAGCGGAGGTTTTTTGGAGTCAGAGTTTTCCTTCTCTGATGTGCCCTGACTGGAAGATCGAACCAGCGACACTTAGCTCGCAGGCCGACGCTCAATCCACTGAGCCAAACCAGCCAGGGCTATATATATATATATATATATATATATATATATATATATATATATATATATATGTATGTGAGTGTGTGTGTGTGTGTGTGTGTGTCCCTTAACCACAGGGATGCATTCTTAGAAACTTGTTGTTAAGGAATTTCCTTCTTATGCAAACATCATAGAATATGATTAATACAAACCTAGATGGTATAGCTTACTGTTCACTTAGACTGTATGATACAGCCCACTGTTCTGTAGGGGAGGAAAAATTATTTTCCCACGACCCTTTGACTTCTTGGCTGAGACATTCCTGTAACAAAAGATAGACTAACAAGAGAAAAACAAACAAAAGTTTAATAACATGTATACATCCTGTATACATGGAAGAAACCCAGAAAACTCAGGGAGTCACCTGGGTAACTTGACAAAATGGCTGAAGAAACCACCGTAAATACCATCTTCAGCTGCCAACAGAAGATGATGGGGGTGGGGGAAATCAGTTATGAGAAGTTACCAGAAAAATTACAGCAAACAAGAGTAATGTTGGGCTGCAAATTTAAGTCATTGTTTTATTCATAAATGAGAGTTTCTTGAGATAAGGCATCCTCTCCTTTTAAGGAACACACCTTTACAAATAGAGATATCTCTTACAAATTGAAATGTGTTCTAGGAGGGTACATTCTACCTGGTTTTGAGAGCTTCTCCAGGGTTTACTGTATCTTAAAATTATCCAGCCTAAAATAATCCTTAAGACAAATGACCATATTTGGGTTGACAAATTCTGTTCCCTAGCAGCTCCTAGACTGCAAACATGTACACATTTTTACCTTACTGAATATTGTAGGCAATTTCAACACAATGGTATTTATGTAATGAATTGTGCTATGACATTGTGAAGATGAAGATGTTACTAGGAAGGGAATTTCCAACTCCATTATAATCTCATATATGGTCCATAGTTGACCAAAATATTGTATTATTGCCCATGACTTTATATATAGTTTATTTTTAAGTTTTACCATATATTACTATTAATTTTGTTTAAATCATTATATATAATAATATATAATAATTATTTCTTCCACTTCTTTAAAAGAAATAAAGGTAGGAAAAAAAGTTGAAATAATAATTTAGATAATGTTCATGTGGGAGGAATATAACAATTATATCCTGATGGCTAATATCAGGAGTGCATGGTCATCTAATATAAATTAATATTTACAGATTATTGGTTGGTATTTAAGCTAAAAGATTGACAATATGATCAGTTGGTGAAAATTTCAAGTGAATCTGTCTAGAGATTGCATAGATAAAGCTAAACTCTTTAGGTTAAGAAAAAGATTCTTCAAACTGAAAAAAGAAAAAGAAAAAGAAAAAGAAAAGAAATATAACCACTGTTATTTGTTATATCATTTCAGTGGCATAAGCACTAGTCATCCTCTATTTGTTTTTTTTTTAAATAGAAATTGATAGAATCTTAACTCTGAAAGGAAGAAAATATGTGTGCTATAAAGACCCCATATTTATAGAATCAAAAAAAAAAAATGTATGTTCCATTCCAAAGAAAAGCAAATAATAGATACCAGCATTAAAATTATGTATAAACTTTCAGACTTTCAGGCATAAAACAACAGTAGAAACAATATTCTCATAAACTTGCACAGATATAAACAATAAAGCAAGTTACATTTATGAAGAAATTGAAGATTATCAATGTAGCTGTAATATAAAAATTAAAGATCACACAAAGATACAAAATGTGTCCAGAAGTTATCCAGCCATGTAATATGACAAATAAAGACATTTATTGAAGAAGATACAAGATACAGGAAACACTGTACATAAGACAATGACACCTCAGTTCCCTTCAAAGTAGGCACCTTGGAACCTCACACAATTCTTCCCAATCTCCATCAGCTGCCCCATCGTATTTTCCTGAATCTCATTGATGGACTGAAATCTCTTCCCTTTCAAAGGTGATTTTAGTTTTGGGAAAGCCAGAAGTCACAGGGCACCAAATCTGGGCTGTAGCAGGACCAAGTCACCTGGGTGATTTGCTTCATGAAAAAACTCCGCATGAGATGTGATGATGCATGAGGGGGCACATTGTCGTGATGAAGCTGCCAATCACTACTTGCCCAGAGCTGTGGCCTTTTGAATCATCCAAATAGTTTTTGTGGAAGAGTGTTCAAGCTTAATGCAAAATTTGATGTAGATTTGTTGCTCTACTCGCTCAGTCATTTTGAATGTGAAGGCCATGCACTGCACATGCTCATTCAGCACTGACTAGTACAGTGAAGTCATCATTGCTATTGCACATTCCAGTCCACTCTCCTTGGCTTCCAGGTTACATCTATGTCACACTAACTAATATTCTTGTTGTATTAACAGTGGCTGGACTTTTTCCAGACAGACCTCATACATATTATTCACTCAAAATGTATACTCAAAAAGCTCATCACAGATTTATTCATAATTGTGTAAAGTTTAGAACAGATCATTGTCATCAAATGGTGAGTGGACAAACTAGTGCACTGAGACAATAGACTACTTCAGCAATCAAAAGGAACTATCTACTGACTCAGTAACATGAATGAATATCAAAAATATTACTCTAAGTAAAAAAGCCAGTTTCAAGAGAATTTCTGGAGAAGACAAAGTCTAAGGGCAGAAAAGAGATTAGTAGATACCAGGGGTGGAAGTTGGGGGAGGAAATTTGTTGGAAAGAAGCATTAGGGAACTTCTTGCAGTGATGAAAATGTTCTATGTCATAATCATGGCTGTGGTTATATGGCTCTATTCTTTATTTTCAAAGCTCACTGAATTGTACACAAAATTGCTGATGTTCATTATTTGTTAATTATACTTTTTATAAAGTTAATTAAAAATAATCCATATTTAAGTAGCAAAATAAAGTGAAGAGATAAAAGTATTAGTGTCTCAAACATTAATTTTTCAACTGAGAGCATTAATTAAAATTCCTAAATGAAGACATTTTTTATTTCTATTTTTCTACAGTAATATTTATATTATTGTTAAATTACTATATCATTATGTTTATTTTCTTGAAAATAAAATAATAAAGATAATATTATCTTCTGAAAAGTACAAAAGTAAGCTATTGAAGACATTTGTTGGGCCAGCCTCATAAACTGGTTTAAGAAGATTAATCAGCAGTATCTATGGAGTACATAATGCATTACAGCTGTGTTAGCAGGCATTTAAAAGGTACGAAGATGCAAAAACTCTCTCAATGCCTATGTCAAGGAGGAAAGATAAGATGTCAGAGATGACTGTCATGCAGTAGTGGAGTGTGTGACAGCAATTACACAAAGAAGGAAACTTGTTTGTAGGCACTTAAGTATGCTGATGAGAGGAATAGAGAAGGTTAAATTATTTCTTAATAATAAGAAGGTAAATTGAAGGGTGTTCCCTCATAATCACTAAGTTGTGAAATATTTACTATGCTGTAGGCACTATGTTAAAGCATTTTGTATATATTATCTCATTGAATCTTTTCAACTATCACAGATACGTAAAATTTAAAAATGAGGAATTACATAAGAGCAGGTTATATTATTTCTCCAAAAACACACTGCTGGAAAGTGGGAGAGTTGAATCTTTCTAACCTCAGAGCCCAAGAGTTAAATGCTTATACTATACTCCCTTTAATAAATCAGTCAAGAGACAATTCATTTTCTGTTTGGATTAGGCTTAAGGTATTTTCAGTTAAGTTTCTGTTACATACAACTGAAAAGTGCTAAATAAGGTATATTTAGTACCTGTCTCCATCCCAACATTGATTCTGTAAAAAGAGGGAAGGGTCATGAAAAATTAGGAAGAAAATAACCTTACCGAGAAAGCCTCAGAAAATTGGCCTGGGAAGATAATTTTGGTTTGCTTCCTGCTTTTTTATGTACTGTGAGCTATAAATGTAATTTACTTATTTAAATAGTTGAAAAAAATTCAAAAGATAAATGAAAAGTATTATGGAATTCAAATGCTTCTGTCCATAAATAATGCTTTATTATAACACAGGCACCCTATTTCATTTTTGTATTGTCTGTGGCTGCTTTTATGCTACAGAAGCAGAGTTGAGTACTGTGGCAGAGTCCATATGGCCCACAAAGCCAAATGTATTTATTATTTGGCTATTTACAGAAAAAAGTTTGATGACCCATGATTGAAAATAATATAACTTTGATGAGATTGTGGTTAGTTTAGTGAATTAAATAAAATATGGACAAAGACTAGTATAATTTCTTAAAGATGAAAGCAAAGAGCTGGACTCTGGCATTGTTGATTTCATTACTTTCTTTGCTAATCAACCTTTATTTAAAGCCAGCACCTGCTATTTGCTTTCCTTGGCTTTTTTTTTTTTTTTTTTTTTTGAATCAATATGATTGCTGTCCATTTTTCTCAAAGATCAATTGTACTATTTAACTAACTGAGAACTTTTGGAAAAAGTAATAGCAATATATCATTTTACAGTATTGTATAAGTTCAAGGCTCTAATTAATCTCACTTTTCATGGATAGAAACTAAGGCTAGCAGGAAGGGGGATTGTAGGGGAGTAAAGGAGGCCACATATTTGGTAACAGAAGATAATATGGTTCTGGGTGGTGGACACACAATGCAATATACAGATCAAGTATCACAAATTGTGCACTTGAAAAATATAAGATAATATTAACCAATGTCACCCCAATAAATTTAATAAATACTTAAAAAAATTGAGACTAGGGTAAGTTTTATTTCTCGTTATCTGAACCAACAGTGGTGCAAGTAATATAGCTGAGATTTACATTGAAGTACCTGACTCCATTATGCATGTGTTTCTTTTGCCATCTCCCATTATTAAGTCACAGTCAATAAAAATATATTTCCTTGGTATACCACAGCATATGAGAAGAAGAGAATATTAAATTTTTCAGAAAATTTGAGGTCTTTAAATTTATAAGTTCATCAAGTCAATCTACCTTGGCTTCGTTTTACTGTACTAATTCAACTGGCCATTAACTACTTTGCCCAAATCAAATGTAAGTAGGGATTCATATCAACATAACATGAAATCACTAGTTAAATTCCAGGTAATGTGAGCTAATAACCAAAGGAGTGAGCAGCTTGCTTTCCTGGCCTGCTATTTCCACATTCTTCTGTGGAGACTATCTCACAGTATAAGGACAAAGCAGATTATTTTAAGAGTTGAAAATATGTGGTCAAATACAATTAAACAACCAATGATAATCAAATAAACCTCATCAGAAATGCAGAAATCTATGTAGAAATCCCAAATAAATATTAAAAAGTTAAAAGCAGGTTATTGCAATGGTCTAAATCTTTTCTCATTACTTTGTCTAAATATTCTAAAACAAATTCCAGTATGAAATGTTTGCTTTATAACATTTGGTTTTCCATGTATAAATTTTATCAGAAATATTCCAAGGCACATTGAGCTTTCTTTTTCAGTGACATCTAGAGAACATATTACAACAAAGTACAGCTCAAGCAAAATAAAAAATAATAATAATAATAATAAAATTAAAAGATTAAAGGCATATATTTTAAAACTGATTTGTGAAGATTTTAAAAGAATGTAAAAATATATCTGTTGTTAAAGCTCTTGCTACAAATGTATCACATAGCATAGTTTGGGGTAAAACAGTCATCTGTTGGGTGCAATTTCAGGGTATAAAATTTGTATTTGTATTATTATTTTTTTACTCAGAAAAACACACATAATAAAAATAAGTAATTTATTTCTCTATCATTTCATTCACTATGCTTGTATTCTCACCTATCCAGTCCAGCTTCTAAATAATTGTTAAGACAGATGCATGAGTACTGCATTATTCTACCTGGCAAAAAAATAAAAATAAAATTTCTACATACACATTATTTATTTTAATATATTATTTATATACTTGACTTTGGCAGTGATGAATGTTCAATTCAGTTAAAATTTGGTAAAGTCAATGGAAATAATTGATGAAATTACTTATTAATTTGAACTGATGTAATAAGAATATTTACCAGTGGCCTGTGTATACACAAATTAGGACTTTTCAATAAAATTTCAGAATAATGATGTGGAAAGACCATATGATATTTTCAAAAGGACATTGGAATTGGAATTATACAGGCTTGAATCTTTGTCATTTTATTTATTAGATGTGGCACTTTAGATATTTCTTTCAGAGCTTTGATATCCTGATCTATAAAATGTAGATAACAATAATAAACTTCTACAGCAAAAATAAAGATGAAATAAGATACTATATGGCAAATGAAAATACTAGTTTTCTTTCCTTCTCTTTAGTCTAATGAGTATTTAGTTAAAACTTAATAATGGAGTCTCTATCTCCTAGTAATTTAACCCACGTCCACTTGATTAAAACACTTATTAGGGAAGAAAAGTTATAACCATATGATCACAATGACAAATTAATTGATCACTTTTAAAATTGCAAAGTGAACCTGCATATATTGAAAGAGTTGTGAATTTCATGAACTTAATAAAAGCATATGTTGAAAATGGCTGTAGTCATTAGAGCATAGTTACTAACCGAGATCAAATCAATTGTCCAGTAACTACAAGAATGTGGACCATACATGTTTCCATGTATAAGGATCTGAAATCAAATAATTAAGAAAAACGTGAAGAAAATTGATGAACATCTCATATATTTTGGAGACAGTTGCTTTTTGTGATCATGGCACAGAAGCGGAAGCATGTAAGTGTCGTGCTATATTACTATTTTGTAGGAAAAGCAGTCCAAACAGTGGTCTTGAATTGTTTTTATTCTCATAGTTGCAGTTAAAGAATTTTTAAGTTGTGAGATTTAGATTTTGCGATGTGAAATTTTATTTTTTAAGAAAAAATATCAACCAAATGCTTTATTTTCATCTTTGTCAAAATGTGATTCCCATTTTATATAGATGCTCTAAGAGAATAATTTCTGGTACTAACTATGCTGATGAAGAAGCCCCCTGAAGACAGCAATAATACCTGGTGCCCCTTCACTCCACTGTCAGGTTTTACTTTTCCTTTCACTGATCCCTTTCCCATGGCAAACCCTCAGATTCACATTTCCAAGTGCCACTCATCTGCTAATTAATTGCCTTGTCACTTTGATGGCAACTAATCCCTGTCAAGTGGTAAGCAATGTTAGCAGGTAATAATTTAAGGAGTCACCTCTCTCACAAGCATTTACATTTTAAAGAGGATTCTTGAAGATAGATCTTCAAGAAAAATTGAATTTAATACTTATTGTCCTGTAAGCATTGGGATAATTTGCTTTACATAAACTATCTCTTAATTCTTACAATGGTCCTGTGAGGTAGTTTTTATTATTCCCTCTTTACAGAAAAGATGAGGCTTAATTTAACAAACAAAGCCAATAGTAAGTGTCAGAATAGGGATCTCTGGCTGCCTGAATCCAAATTTCAGATGCAATATTATGATATAGTATAATACACTATTTGGAAGCAGACATTACCTAGGATCCTTCATTACATTGTCTAGGGGGCCACATACTTGTACAGTCTGGATTTGTTTACTTATACAGTCTTGTTCTACAATGAATTTGAAGCTGGTGAGCCTGTCTACCTCTTTTAAATTAGGTTTAGGTAAAAATATTTTCAATCTAAAAAGCAAACAAACCTATTTTATTAGTATAAAATGTTCCACTGAAGTGTAATAGCTTATACATGAAAACTGTGGTCCTCCTTGGCGCTAATCTAATACACGTATTTCACAAAGAGGAGTCTCAGGGCTATGGGGAATGAGGGGCTGCTAAGTTTTAGCATCTGGGACAAGACCAGGGTTCTCAGTCCTCCAGTGTCCACTGATGTTTGAGAGTTTTTCTCAATTGAATCAATTATATATTAGAGGTTTACAATGAGGAATTATTAAAGAGACAACCAAGTGCAATATACTCCTGTGTTTTCTGTGTGCTTAAGCAGAGAAGTTTTGCTATATAGATCATTACTTTATAAATTCTGCTTTAATCTATGATGGTTCAAAACACATGCAGAAATAAAATGCTTCATCTATTCATTTTCACAATATATGCCCTTAACCCAGCTTTCATGGTTCTTCCTATATAACTAATTGAATGTTTTATAAAAACACTAACTACTATTCTCCATGAATGACAAGGGTGTCACCATGATTCTATGATTGAAGAAGTGACAGTAAAGGGACTGGTTGGCTTGGAGAGCATGTTTCAGAGAGCAGGACTTGTGCCTGTGGTTTTCAATATGTAGGGACCCAGATATACCAAAGACTGGGGATTTACTTTGTTTGGGACTCAATCTCATGTAACTTTGCAAGATAACCAAGGCAAAATGATACCTGGCTGATAGAACTGAGAATAGCTTATGTAAATCTAGATGTCTGGTCAGCAAAATTTTAAAAATGATAAAATATTGTTGAAATATATTTTTTATATTTTATGCTTTTTTTCTGGCTATGTGACTTCATGTTTCTCTTATTGAATGTCAACTTTTTCTCCTATTGAATCTTAAGACAAGGTTTAAATCTTTTATGTTCTTTTTGTACCTTGTTCTCTGCAAATAACAATTCTGGCTAGTTTCTCTTGAGGACATAAGCTCCTCTCTCTCACAAACACAGAGTTCCTGGCATTTCTGGGTATCTAGGAGATGTATTAACCTTTCAGGCTTCTAGATCTCGTAAGTTTGAGAACAATCTGTAGTGGATGGATCATTTGCATCTAAGCAATTAACTTAATCTTTACAACCATTTGGAGGTTAAAAAAAATGTAAGCTGTGGATATTAGTAATTTCAATGTAGATTTGGAATATTCTTAAACTATGCCACTTGAAGGCAAAAATTCTGCTGGTAACTGGCAGCTGTTTAAACTGGTTTTTACCATAGAAACAAAACAACTAATTTTTTTCCTGCACTGTTTATTACATAAAGAGAAATATCTGATGTTCATACTGTAAACACTCTGTCTGAGAGATCCTAACCAATCTTATGTTGATTATGCCTAAAATGATTATCTTCTGTTTATATCCATTTTCTAGACTTCGGAATTATGAATACAGTTATCTGTCATAACAATAGGTACCTAATATTTGATATATACATAATTCAACTGCTCTAATTCTGTCCTAAATGAACTTTATTTCTTAGTTAAAAGAAACAGTCACAGAGCTGTAAACTTGAAATTCTTTTATTTTTTAAATTCTACTTGACCAATGAATAAATGGATCAATTAATCACTTAGAGCAATCATATTTAAAGTGAGCAAAATTATTTTAAGTAGGCAGATTATTACTTTATGTATACTTCCTAAAATAATACAAATAAAATATATAATTTTGAAATGAGTAGAAAAAATGCAATGAAAATCCTTCCACTAATTAAAGAAAAAAAGAGATTCGTGACACAGCCTCCTCCCCGCTTGCTGATTTTCTCAATAAACTTTCTGCTGAGAAACAAGATGGCAGAAGAGTAAGTGGAAGCTACACTAACCTCCTCCCAGGACCAGTCTGGATTTACAACTTAATTTTGGAGAAGTCACCTGGAATAACCAACAGAACACTAGCTGGAGAGAAGTCTTGTAACCACGGAGAGACAGAAAAGGCCGCTACATCACAACGTGACCAGTAGGGAGTGCAGAGATGCAGAAGGGCTGGCTGGGCTCACATGGGTGGCAGCTGAAGGGACTGAGAAACAACTCAGCAGCCGGGGGTTCCCCCTGAGAAGGGCAGGGTCTAAACCCCCAGCTGAGCTTCCCAGCCTACAGCAACAGAGTGGAAAGTAAAATAGTATCCTGCTGAGAAAAGTGAAAAGCCACAGGGTTTCTTGCTAGCCGGAGTGAAACAGCTGGAGAAAAAGAGCTCTTAAGCGGATCACATACAAAAATATTTTGCCCCCACTTACCCTGGGCTGGAGCGGAGGGAAGGCAGAGAGGACTAGAGATGCTTGGGGAGAGTTTGGTGTGGTGGCTTTGAGGGGAGAACTGGGGAGGCAGGCAGCTGACCAGGTCCCAGTGCTGACTCATCCCCAGTACTGCGGGCAGACCATTTCCGCCCCCCTCCAAGTGGCCTCAGCCTGAGGGGAAGAAAAAGCCCTGCCTACAGGAATTAAGCTGCCACACCCACGGTCCTTAAGCCTGATGGCTAATCACAGATGGAATAGATTAACTACTAAAGAAAACAGACAAAGGCAGTAGATCCCTGGAAGTCTCCAACAGGCTGCCTAGGCCCAGACTGGTACAGGATCTGACACCACCAGGGGCAGATCCAGGAAGTGCAGATCATTCTAAGAAGCACCAACAAACAATAGGAGTCACAAAAATGGGAAGACAGAGAAACAACCCCCCATCAAAAGGAAAGGTAGAATCCCCAGAAAGAGAGCTAAACAAAATAGAGGGGAGCAAACTATCAGATATGGAATTCAAAACATGAATCATGGAGAAGCTCAATGAGCTCAGCAGAAACTACAAGGAACTCCAGAAAAACTACAAGGAACTTACTGAGAATTACACCAGCATGAAAAAGGACATAAAAGCTATCAATAAGAGCCAGGAGGAAATGAAGAATATGATCTCTGAATTGAAGAACACAGTAGAAGGAATTAAAAGCAGGCTAGAGGAAGCAGAAGATCGGATCAGCGAGCTGGAAGACGATGTAGACAAAAACTCCCAGACAGTGCAACAAAATGAAAAAAGGCTGAACAAGACTGAAGAGGCTCTAAGACAGCTGCAGGACAACATGAAACGTAATAATATCCGTATCATAGGAATTCCAGAAGGAGAAGAAGAACAAGGGATAGAAAGCCTCTTTCAAAAACTAATGATAGAAAACTTCCTTAACATGAGGAGAGAAAGAGTCACGCAAGTCCAGGAAGCACAAAGGGTCCCAGTGAAGATGAACCACAACAGGCCCACTTTAAGACACATCGTAATTAAAGTGGCAACATTCAAAGACAAAGAGAGAATCCTAAAAGCAGCAAGAGAGAAACAACTAATAACATACAAGGGAGCTCCAATAAGGCTATCATCAGATTTCTCAGCAGAAACACTACAAGCCAGAAGGGAATGGCAAAAAATATTCCAACCAATGAAAAACAAAGGCCTGCAACCAAGAATACTCTACCAGCAAGACTCTCATTCAAAATGGAAGGTGAAGTAAGGGGTTTCCAAGACAAAAGCAGGATAAAAGTATACATCTCCACCAAACCAGCATTGCAAGAGATGTTAAAGGGTCTGCTTTAAGAAGATGAAGAAACAGAGATAGACAGAGAGGAACACAAGTACAAAGGGGGAAAATGACAATGAATAAGTACTGAAAGAAAGAAGGAACTTCTACCATTTGCAACAACATGGTTGGAACTAGAGAGAATTATGCTCAGTGAAATAAGCCAGGCAACGAAAGAAAAATACCTTATGCTATCACCTATTACAGGAAACTAATGAACAACACAAACAAATGAGCAAAATTGAACCAGAGGTATGTAAACAAGGAGTAAACTAACAGTAACAAAGGGGGAGATGGGAGGGAGAGAAGTGGGTAAGAAGGGGAAGGGTCTAGTCAAAGAACATGTATAAATGATCCATGGACATGGACAACTGAGTGGGGACTGAATGTGGGAGAGGGGGAGGCAGGATGCAGGGAATCAAGAGGGGGAAAAAGTGAGACATCTGTAATGGAAAAGCAATTAAAAATATTTTTAGTGGGGGAAAAATGAAAATATAAAGAATAGAAATGCAAGTTCAGTGAATATTAGAAGCACAAGGATTTTCCTTCACATTGTATATTTTTCTCCCTATCTGATCCTTCCAGAGTTTGGAATCTAAAGAAGTAAGTAATGACATAAGTTTCTTTGCATAAAACTAGTAAGACCAGTTTGTTAATAGAGGTTCTTTTGACTAAGACTTTGACTGGAATGCCATGCCTAAAGGAGATATGCTTGGGCCCTGGTTGTTACCAAAAGTCCCTGAGGAACTGGGATTGACTTTCAAAGGTAATAAAAGCCCACGAGATAAAAGGCGTGGTACCTTGGATGAATGCGCAGTCCATGGCAATCTTTCCAGGGAAGAAATAAAGGTTGTTTTCCTGAAAGATGGCTAGAAGGGACCTTAAGGCACAATGGAATACCAGAAGGACCTGGAAAAGACAGGTGTTTGCAGGCAAGGCTGAATGCCAGGTATGTGGTTCTGCATCTGTGCCTTGAAGGGCGACTGAAGGTCACCCTAAATGTTCTTTGTGTAAGTTCCAGCAAAGCAGAACTAATGATCAAAAGTGATCACTTTCTGCTCTTGTTGTGTTTATGCAAATGAACAAAATAAATTAAAAATGGGCTTAATTCAGTTCCTTTAATGACAAGGAGGGTAATCTCAGGGAGAAACATTGTGATTCAAGGAAAATCACAATGCTCAGTGGTAGACTATACAGTAGTGCAGCTAACCGTCTTTAAAGTTTCTTTTTATTTAAAATTTGTTTTCATTTGAAAGTTAAACTATGTCTGTGACATTATCAAAGATGCTCAATTTATAGGCAAGAAGAATGTCAAATGCCTTGCAACTGGATGTCTTTCCGATAAGACAGTCCTACAGATTGAGAGACTTGTATGTGGGTTATGTTACATAAGTTAACATGTGTTTTCTGTTTTCAAAGGGCATAAGCCTATGATCTCATTACCTGAGTCATTGTCTGTACATATAGGCCTCACTTAATCCTGTCTGCATCACTGCCTCCTGACACTCAATGGTTTGGCTGAACTAAGTGGCTGGGTTGGTGAAGAATAGGGTGGTCTGTGGGCTTCACTTTAAAACTGGTTTCTCTTTTCTGTCCTAATGGCTTGGACAGAAAGAGCCCAGAGGTCTGAGAGGGGGAAAAACCTAAAATATTTCCCTCAGCCTAAACTAAGTATAATGGGCAAAAGGGTTTTGGACAGGTGAGATGTACCTGGCACACCTTCCTCCAAAGAAGCCCTCCTTTTCCCTAATGTGGGACACTGAAAAATTAATACCTGTGTTTTGTCATCTAGTGGTTATGGATTGAATGATGTCCTTTAACCCTGTTGCTCCCAGAATACAACAAGGATGCCAGCCTGTTAAACCAAGCATGCCATTGTCTGGGGACAGCCAACCAACCTGGAATCTGCACAATCCTTCCCCATGTGGGAAGGCCATCCTCCCCTCCACACCCCTACTCTTATTAGGGATTTCTGGACCCGAGGGTAGGTAGGACGATGACCATGTCCAGCTTGAAGCAGCTAGAGGAGCTCGAGACCTTCGCCTCGAGCGCCTTGTTATATTAGCCATTGCTAATATAACAAGAATGGTTTATGGGACATCAATGTAACCTGCCAGCCAAGGAGAGGACTGGAATGCACACGCATGAACAATGATGACTTCACTGTATTAGTCAATGGGGGCAGTAGATGTTGAATGAGCATGTGTACTGTGTGGCCATCATATTCAAAATGACTGAGTGAGTATAGCAATGCATCTGCATCAAATTTTTTGGTGAAACATCAAATCACCCAGGTGACTCAGCCCCTAGAGCCCAGATTTGGTGTCTTGCAATTTCCGGCTTTTCCCAAAACTTAAATCGCCTTTAAAATGGAAGAGATTTCAGATCACCAATGAGATTCAAGAAAATACAATGGAGCAGCTGATGGCGACTCCAACGAAGGGTTTTTGCAGTGTTTTGAAGAGTGGAAAAGATGCTGGGAGAACTGTGTGAGGTCCCAAGGCACCTATTTTGAAGCAGACTGAGGTGTCATTGTCCTATGTACAATCTTTCTTGTATCTTGTATCTTCTTTAATAGATATCTCTATTTTTCACATTACATAGATGGATACTTTCTGGACATAACTTATAGTCATATATATTTTTAACTAGAACCTGATACTTTGTACAAAAATTTTTAGTCCCATTTCAATATAAGTTTCTGAAATTAATGTTACTGCACATTATAAGACCAAACATGTTTAAAGTAAAATAGTAATGACTGACTTCTTTATTTAAAAGTATCTGTGGTGATAACCTCTAAACCAGAAAATAATTCTATATATGGTTATGTTTTTTTTAACATTTTACTTATTTTTTAGAGAGAGGGGAAGGGAGGGAGAAAGAAAGGGAGAGAAACATTAATTTGAAGTTGCCTTTTGCACGTCTCCAGCTGGGGATCTGGCCTGCAATCCAGGCATGTGCCCTGACTGGGAATTGAACCAGTGACACTTTGGCTTGCAGGCCAGTGCTCAATCCACTAAGCCACACCAGTAAGGGCTATATAATTCTAAGTTTTATGAGGAGTATTTATACATTCCCACACACATTTTTTGTATAATAAAATGTGGAATTTCAAAATCATTAAACTGACAGAGGTGTTTTTGGCAACCAAAATAATTTTGAGCAGATGTGATTAACACTTTAGGAATAAATAAAATATTTATTCCTTGGTAGATGAATAACTACTTCAGTATCCTATCAACATGCCTTCATTCACAGATGTTACTGACAGGAATTAATAAGATCTCTTGGGAAGTAAACAGCAAAATTTAGGAAATCAGTCTATCATGGCTTTTGCTTTTATTCACAGAAAAAAATGTACATTGTACATCCATTTGATATAATGAGAAAATTGATTTGGGGGCTATTTCTAAGTATTATTTAATCTTCTTTGATGTATACACTGTTTGTAATTTCATATAGGTACCACTGAATTATAGTAACTGCTATGCCTTGAAATTATATTTGAATGTGATATTAGGTGACCCAAATATCTGTCATAAATATGGGTTGGAATAAATTAGTATCAGAAGGCTGATAGGAACTGTCTAAAGCCCTGTAAAACTTAATTGTTAGAATTAGCACATTCAGTCAACTATTTAACATGCACTAAATGAATACCTACTAAGTGTCAGGTAGTGTGTTAAGCATTGGGGATATAAATAAGTTATGACAACTTTTATACCCTTAAAGAACATATAATATACTAATATTAGTAAAATTTTACTTTCAACACTTTTAGAAGTTTTGACTTGACTTCTCCAAGACATTTTTAAAGTTCTCCTTTTAATTGATCAAGTAAAGCACAAGAATTAAATCACTGTTTCTCAATATGATTTTGATCTCAACTAATAAATCCAATCCTCCAGATTTCAGTTTGTTCCTTTGGCAAAAATATAAAATGTCACATTTTAGTTTTCCATGTTGATTATGTGAGTTACATTTAATTTATCTATTCTACAATTCAAAACATCATTATGAGAAAAAGTAAGTGGTATTAAAAGTTTTCTTACTATAAAGTTGATCTATTTTTACCTGTTACTGTTTACTCTCTCAAAGTTCCTGATACTTATGTATAGAGTAAAAACCTTGAGTAGGGTCAATAAAATTGCTGATGGTTTATATGTGGGGTGTGAGAGAGGGTGAAAGTGAAGAATAACTTTAAAACCTGATGAATTATAAGGAATGAAATTGCCATTTAATTAAGGTGGAAAAGACTGAAGGAAGATAGAACAGGTTTGGGGAAGATAGATTCAAGAGTTCAGTTTTCAACATGGTTGCCTTGAAGTGCCTACTGGTCATCTAAATGAAAATGCTGAGTAGGCATTTGGATATAAAGTCAGGGTTCTGTTTGGAGACATACACTTGGGAGATGTTGGTATTTAAAGCCTAATTGCCCGGGTGAAAGCTAAGGGAGTGAGGACATATTAAGAAAAGACATTCGAAGACTGTTACTTGCAGAACTGCAGCATTTAAGGGTTTGAGAACATATGGCAAAATCAGCAAAGGAGATTAAAAAGTACAGTTGGAAGAAAAAAAAAGAGAGTATGGAGTCTTGCACAAAAGTGTTTTGTGGAGGAAGGAGTGAAAATTTTGGACTGACAACAATCCCAACATCCATCAACTGAGGAAAAGATAAACAGAATGGGGTGTTTCTATACGATGAGATTCTATTCAACAATATTAAGTAACTACTGATATATGACATCATTCGGCTGAACCTTAGAAACAGAAAGCTAAGTAAAAGATACCAAACACACAGACACACACACATTGCACATTGTATAATTTCATTAAAATAAAATTTCCAGAAAAGGCAGAAGTGCAGAGACTGCAGATAGAACAGTAATTGCATGGTGGATGGGTAGGTACCTTCCTGACATGATGGAAGTGCTCTGAGACTAGATAGTGGCAAGACTGTATAAATTTACTGAAATGTATTCAACTGTACCTTTGAAATGGGTTAATTTTTGGGGATATAAATTTCACCTCTCAGTCTATTAAAAAGAGAGAGAAAGAGACAGGGAATGGGGATCAGAAAGACAGAAGAAAGGGGAGTGGAACTGGATAGCATATTTACCGATGAGTCTTTTGAAGAATTATGATATGAAGAGAAGCAGGGGGAAAAGGAGGTAATAGCTGAAAGGGAACATGAGTCAAGAGAGCTGTGCTTTGTTTTGTTTTTAGATGGAGGAAGGGACAGGGAAGTTGCATACTGCTGAGAATGACCCGGAAGGAAGTAAACAATCTCTAGTAAAGATGCAGAAGGGAGAATTACTAATGTCATATTTTTAAGGAGAGAAAACACAAAACAAAAACCAGTGCAGCACAGAATTTTAGGAATTGCCGTTAGAAGTACAATAATGCATTTATACGAAAAAAGGCAAGTTATAGTCTGTCATTTGAGAGGCAAATAAGTGTATGATTTGGTGATGAAGGCTATGGACATTATTTTCTAATTGCTCTCCTTTCACAATAATGGTTATCAGCTTAGAATGTGGATGGGAGAAAAATCTTCAAGAAATAAAGGGAATGAGCTGGGAGTGTGTTAATGACTGCAACATGCAAGTGTAGAGTCTAATAGCTTGAAATTCAAAACCGAGGGTTTGCAAGGAGGAATAGGAGAATGAGCAATGAGGAGAAAGGAGGGCGTATCTGTTCCAAACTCACAATGAATGGTAGTACATACAATTTGGGAGAATAAACAGCCATAAATTTAAAAGGCTGCAGGAAAGCCATATCTTCAGGAGATAAGCACATTTCAGTTGGAGCCAGAATCCTAAAGGAATGTTCAGCAAAGCTAAAGATATATAGGATTTAGCTGATCAGGGATAACTACTCATCTGCAAAGTGTTAGATATTGGCCTGGATGCTGAGCTACTCCTGTTATACTGGGTCATGCATGTGTCCCCTAAAACTTCATTGTGATAACACTGATGTTTGGGGAGATGACATAACACTCCAGTGTAAGTACTTAGAATTCAGCCTGTCCTGTAATCTTAAATTATAAATCATTCTAACATTTCTTATAACACATCTGCAGTAGCAATCATCTGGCTTTACTCTTATAGTCTCAATCTGAGACATTTTTATTTAATCAATTATTAATACATATTCTTATCTCATGCTTATCATGTATGTAATTCATTACACCATTTCTTTCCCACTGAGAATCTTTTCTATATAGTTTTCTTTGCAAACTGGATAATATATGTAATCTTATGGCTTTGTTTCTTGTATCCTCTATTATTTCATTTTTTTCACACATGTTCCAACAACTATGCAATATAAATTATATCTCAGGGAATTTTGTCCCCACTCCCACAGGAGTCACTTCATGATGTTAACTCCTGTAAGTCTACTGATGAATATACCTTCATCCTCTATAGGGCCTGTTGGTTTCCCCTCCTCTTTCTCCTCAGCCTCCTTCCTTTTAACTCTAACAATTATTCATCTAATACTGCCTTTCAAATAAAATCTGTCTAATAACCCATTAGACATAACATATATTAATACTATAGATCTATACTAAACTTATTACATTATTTTGTATTTTCTATAAGAAAAAGTTAAACATATATTACCATGAGAGAATCTAGATCTTGAGTAACATGAACATAAGACTAGATATGTTTACTGTAAAGTCCCCAAACTGATCACAGAAGGATTAGTGAAACTGAAGTGATATAAGAATTAAGTGGGTACAGCTCAGACATCATTACTAATAGTAATTTTGAAACTAAAATTATTTCAAAACATTTTTCTTTTGAAATTTACTGTACTATTCTTTCAATTAAAAAAAAAAAAGTTATCCCTGGACAGCGTGGCTCAGTTGGTTGGGCATTATCCCTCAACCATTCTTGGTCATGGCATCTGCCTGAGTTTCGGGTTCAGTCCTTGGTCAGGGTGTGTACACAGGCAATCAGTCAAAGTTTCTCTTTTGCATTGATGTTTCTTTCCCCTCTCTTTCTCCCACCCTTCTCGTTTATCTAAAAATACATAAACAGGTCTTTAAGCAAAGTTTAGAAGGAGGGTCAGATAAAGGTGAGAAACACTAAGACATTTGAATTAGGTCCTATTATAATTTATGGTAAGAATTATATGTGGAAGGACAAAATTGGTCCCCTTTACTATGCTAATAATACAACCTAGAAACAAGTGTGGCTTTCACACTAAACAAAGAAAAAATTACTGAGATGCAAGATGTCTTTATTGTTTTCTCACATAGAAATAAACATTGGTATCTCCCTCACCCCTCTCTCTAACTGATGCTAGCTGCTCTTAAATTGTGTTACAGGAAAAGTATAGTGAGTTACAAAAAAATACTGATTTTAAATATAGGACTCCAAGAAAATGAGTATAATTAGCTGTGAGCTGGCAAAAGGAAATATTAACCTGAGCACAATTTACTATTATGTTACTCCAAACTCCATAAAATAGTTACCTATTAACATGGTACTTACAAGAGCTCAAGTAGCCAAAAATAATAATAAGTTGTAGTTTTGTATGAAAATTATAAAATATTTCTCAGCAGTTTTTGTTTCAGTGTCATAAACACCATAAACAACCCAGTTTCCAGCTTATCTTCTGAAACAATGTGCACTTTGGTATTAAGTTAACTCAACTCCGACACTCCAAATAATTTTGAATGCTTTTTACTCTCTCAGCTTATCACTTTCCTTGTGCTCCAGGCAATATATCCCTCAGTGGTGGCATGCAAAGACATAACCACAACAGTCAAGAGTTAGAATAGGAATAAAACAAGCTTATCGTAGGAGCTCAGTCTCTTGTCTAGTTGTAGAGTATATAATCTTTAATCACACAATTGGTACTATGATACATTTCAAGAAAACCATGCACATTTTACCTGGGAGGCACCCCAGTCAAGACACCATCTAAAAGAATGAGCAAAATAGTAAAAAAGAGCAGCAGCAATATAGAATGGGATTTTACCATACCTGGTGAGTGAGGTGGAGGAGAGCACATGAGAACAACCCCCTGGCCTTCCCTCACAGAGACTGCACTTCTCATCCGGCCACTGAAATTTCCCAGATCTGTCAACATAACACAGCATTTAGAACAAAGCAAAATGGAGTTCAAAGAATTCTACTTATGTAATTTTTACTTCCTTTTCTCTCATTATCCAGACAAGGTTTCTTCTTATTTGTTAAATAGTGATAGGAGAGCCTTAAAAATAAATCTATGCCATCCAATTTTAAATACCATGATTTTCAGATTATATGCACATTCTTCATTTATAGTGCATACAGTCTCCAGTGTAAAAAGAAATTAAACAATACATTTAAAACACATTAAATCATTCTTTTATTTCTTTATAATATTACCTACATATTGATTTTTCTACTACCAATAAAACCCATTCATGCATAGTGAGAAGAGAAATAGAAGTAGATTGGGGTACCTGCCATCCAACCACTTGCCTCATTATATGTCATGCTAGGAATGATGTGTAAAACCAAGCATGCATTTGTCAAATTAGAGAGACTTGTGTGCTCTAGCAAAATATATAATGAGGATATAAAATGTTCTTTTTCTATAAATGTGAGTGAATAAGTCATGTTACTTTCATTTTATAAAAGCCTGCAATGGCTTGTATGAATTAATTATACTCATCTATTTTGATTACTCTGGAAATTACAGCTATCAAAAAAACTCACGTAATGTCTGAAGGATTATAGCATTGATTGTGGTTCAATTGTCTTCCCTTAAATTATGTTACTTTTCCATAATTTCAAATACTATCCTGAAGATAAAGTGACCTAACAAAGAATTCTGTGCATTATTTGTATTTCTAATATTGTTTATTATTACACTCATAGCTCAGTACATATGTCCCTCTCCCCCATCTTGGGCTAGGTTGATCAAAGGCATAATTTTTAGAGTATTTTCTTAGAAATGGTAGGAGTTCAATATTTTATAAATAAACATTATTCCAGAATTCTCATTCTATGAAAACATGTTCCCATGGTGAGAAATGCTCTTTGAAAGTGTTCTGCCTTTCCTTCCTTTATTCATCAATTGTAATAGAGATTTTTTGAAACTTTTCATATTTCATGCTAAAATAGTATGCTTTAGAGTAATACAGTTTAGCCCCTCATATTTAATGTTTGTTAATCTGAAAAATGATGAATATAAGCAGTCAAGAAAGTATACTGAATAGATATGAAGGATATAAATCACAACTTTAATATCCTAAGAAGAATCTGAATCTTACTTTTTGTGAGAGATAGTTAACAATTTCCTTATATGCTGAATTTATAATAAAATCTTAATACATTCAAAATCATAATGAAGTAATAAATAGAAAAGACATACTACCAAAACTAGTCAAAGAGGTATTCATTATTGAAGAAAGCGTTTAGGATTTTATACATCATTTTGTGTCTCACCATCCATAGTTATGCATTTCTCAAAGTAGCAAGACAAAGAAGACAGTTGTCCTTGTTCTACTTTTTTTAACCTTTATTTGACAGTTTGAAAACATACACACTAACTTCAAGTAAAAAGTCAAGTTCATTCATTTTCTAATATCTGTGACTTATGGCTTTAAATTCATATGCATTGATTCTTAGAGATAGAAGCTGTCTTTTTTTTTTTTTTCTTCAATAAATGATCTCAACATGAAAACAAAACTGGCATGGCTTTTTATTTAACTTTACTCCTAAGAACAGTGCAGGGACCATTCAGTAAGGGAGTCGTTGCAGCAGGGCTGTAATATCTCTTTAGAAATTATATGGTTTAACTTTCTTCTTTTTATCATCATTGGATTTATAAACCCTGGAAAGTTATCTGAATATCAATTATTTTAACTGAATTTCTAAATGATTTTTGAAAAGTATATATGTACCTTCCAATATATTTACTACAAGTTTATATTATACTTAGTGTGGCATTTCAAATAAACTTATTTTAACTAAAAAGAATATTTTAATAGAAAATAGGACTGAATTAATGCCTATTTCTGGGAAATTCAAGTACAGGCATGGCTTAGAAAATAAACACAAAAAAGAAAAGTAATTATAGAATTATTTTGACCTGGTTTGTGTTTTGAGATCACAATGACCTACAAGACAGTACTCATCTGTAATTGCTATATTTTGTATCAGCTGTTAATACAGGTACAATTCAACATTTCCTCATGGAATTGTCTCTGTGTCATTATGTCCTGGGCACTATAGCACCAGAAGTACAAAGATAAGTAGCTTTTCTCAGCTGTGAATAGGATAGGATGCTTTTATATTTCATAAAGACATAACAACACTAAAAAGAGGTCTGAAGCTTTATGGAGAATATATTTCTCTCATTTAAATTATTTTGCCTAGAAAAAAAGTGAAATATTTTTATAATGTGAAAATGATTCTTATGTCACGCATGATACTGGCTGATCTTCAGAATGATTTATGTGAAAATTTCTTGGTTGGCTGGGGTTGGGTGGCAACTAGAGAGAAGAGTCTGAGTGGAAATATAGTTTCTTCTCACTGTGAACAGAAAGCAGTTAGCTTTTTGGAGGTACTCATCAGAGATTTTAGTTTGAGTGCTTGTCGTTTTACTTTAATAGATTATACATTCTAATATGTCAGAGAGAGAAACAAACAACAATAACAAAAAAGAACAAGAATTCTAATGGTGATTGGGGCTTAGATTATTTTACTATCATTTATGCAAAGTAAAAAATACTTGTTTATATGTTTTATTTTTGACCTCTGAGGGGGAAAAAAAAACTAGTAAAGGTGGAAATGTTAAACAAGGACTTCAACTTCAGGTTTAAATTATGAACTCAAATAAACCTCTTTCTGGACTTACTATAAAGAACTTGGACAAATAGATAAGAAATAGACCAGAGGAGAAAGCTGTGGCCAAGAATCACATGGTCCCAGGCGATGTGTTTTCTCCTGCTTTTTCCAAGTTCAGAAGCTTATGCAGAGCTTAATAGTTGAACTTTAGCTAAAACTGCAATTCACAAAATTCTTATACCTATTCATCCTATATAAACCATGCAAAGACAAAGAGGTATACAATAAATGATGTAATTGAGAGCTTAACATGACAGAATGAAGAATTAGGATGTGTGATTTGAAGTATGTTGAGACAAGAAGTAAAACAAATTTCAACAATTTATTTAACAACATTTTATCAGATATAGACATATGAACTAATCATACTGACTTTGGCCAACTGTCCTTAGACCCAGCTTGGAAGAGTCTGTGCCACCAAATAGATGCAAGAGGCCATATCATCATATCTTCAATCTGTCTCACCATACTTAGGAGTTATCAGCGCATACCATGTACATTTCCCACATAGCACTTGTTGCTATTCCCGTAAATGTAAGTTGCAAACACATGCACACCAACACACAAAGGGACTCAAACACACAGACATTTTGCCTTCCTTTTCTCCTTTGTTCCTTCCTTTGTTCCTTCCTTTGTTCCTTCCTTCCTTCCTTCCTTCCTTCCTTCCTTCCTTCATCCCTTCCTTCCTTCCTTCCTCCCTTCCTTCCTTCCTTCCTTCCTTCCTTCCTTCCTTCCTTCCTTCCTTCCTTCTGCCTTCCCACCTTCCTGCCTGCCTTCCTGACTTCTTTCTTTACTCCTCTGAATTATTCCACAAAGGATCTGAGGCATCTTAAGATATATATGTATATAACACAAAATATATAAAACAGGTAGTTGACAAATTCCAGGTGAAGGCAAAGTGGGTGTGCTAAGAATCCTATAGGGTGAGATAAGCACTTAATAATATGTTACATACATTTGTAAATTATTAGAAGTTGATGATAATTTTGATGCTAAACTTATGAGGATCAAAACAAAGATGAATATGTCTCCAGTCTTAGAATTCATAGTTATTGTAAGATCAAAACTTTTAGTAACTCAGGAGAAGTACAGTGTTACTGGGTATTAAGATCTAAGATGAATTTCTCCTGCAAGATTTCATAAAGATCACAGTGGGTGGTCTAGGAGGCTGAGCAACTTTGCAAACCAATTAGGAAGGATTTTCATCCACTGAAATACCTTAAACAGTTACAGTATGAGACACGCACACACATTCTGATAAGCTATTTTTAAAACCATTCCCCAGAGAAGTGAAATATTTTAAAGTACTGGAGAAAGCCCCCCTGGCTGGTTTGGCTCAGTGGATTGAGCGTCGGCCTGCGAGCTAAGTGTTGCTGGTTCGATCTTCCAGTCAGGGCACATCAGAGAAGGAAAACTCTGACTCCAAAAAACCTCCGCTGCCTTGCGGCATACCTCTTCAGGGGAAAGGCTAAGGAGAAGGGAAACTCTGACTCCAAACCTCCGCTGCCTTGCGGCATACCTCCTCAGGGGAAAGGCTAAGGGAGTAAACCCCGACAGAAAAATCCGGAGCCGGAGTCCCTAAGGCGGTTTGACATTGTAGTGAACACCGGCAACTCCTGTGGCGCACCTGAAGCCAAGCTGTATTGACTCTGTCTTTCCCCTTGGATCCTTCAGCTGCGAAGAGAGGGGGGGGGTCTGCTGCATGGGCAACAGCAGACCCTCCATATCACCCTGCCCAGGCTTTGTAGCTTCACTGGAGAGGACACTCCAGCGTCATCGCAAGATGTCGACTTAACACGGGAGGAGACAGTTACCGGTTATAAGCTCATCTGATTGGCGAAGGAAATGAGCGCCAGGGGTCTCCTCTGACGGTGGGAGAGGTCATCGCACCTCACTGGACAGCTACCGCCCGCCTCAAGCTGGGCAGCCCCAGCCAATTAGGTGCCGTCTCGCCATGGCTCGCCTGCCCCACTGGGTGCGTGGGGATCAGAGAGGCGTCTCTTGAAAAGTGGGTCACAAAACACTCGCACCAGGCAATTCCAAGCAAACAACAAGAAAGAAGCCTCCAGCTCTTCGCCTCGCTAGCTGGAACATCAGGACCATGTGTCCCGGACTTACTGCAGACCTTCCGTGGATCAATGGTGCCAGGAAAACCGCCGTCATCGACAGGGAACTGGCACGACTAAACATCGACATTACGGCTCTACAGGAGACCCGGTTGGCCGACAACAGAACTATCAGAGAAACCAACTACACCTTCTACTGGCAAGGGAAGTCTCCAGACCAACCAAGACAGCACGGTGTTGGGTTCGCTGTGAAGAACACGCTTGTTAACTGCATAGAGCCACCCACAGGAGGCACAGAGAGATTACTTACCCTCCGATTGTCAACAACTTTCGGACCAGTCAGCATTCTTAGCGCGTACGCCCCAACCCTCTGCGCCACCACTGAAGAGAAAGAACAGTTCTACCATGCACTGGACGAAGCGTTATCCAAGATCCCCAGAAGTAATGCTCTTTATCTCCTTGGAGACTTCAACGCAAGAGTAGGAGCCGACCATATGGCCTGGCCCACCTGCCTCGGAAACTTTGGGAGAGGAAAGATCAATGAGAATGGTCAGCGACTGCTTGAGCTTTCGTGTCACCACGGCCTGTGCATGACAAACACATTCTTCAAGTGCAAAGAGATCCACCAGGTGTCATGGAGGCACCCCCGCTCCCGCCACTGGCACCAGCTTGACCTCGTCATCACCAGAAGAACGGATATTGGCAGCACCCTCCTCACCCGCAGCTACCACAGTGCAGACTGCGACACGGACCATGCCCTCGTGGTAAGCAAGGTGCGCATAACGTCGAAGAGGTTGCACCACTCCAAGATGAAGGGTCGCCCACGCATCAACACCAGTTGTGCCAGCAACCCAGTTAAGACCCAGCAATTCATCAACAAGATGGAAGATGCACTCGGCGAGGGAGTGGCGGCAGATGACATTATCGAATCCAATTGGCCACGTCTCCGCGACGCCATATACAACTCCGCCATTATTGCTTATGGGAAGAAAGAGCGGAAGAACGCTGACTGGTACGAGGCTCACTGGGAAGAAATGGAACCCGTGATCGAGGCTAAGAGGAAGGCCCTACTGGCTTACAAGGTCACGCCCACTCCCAGTACACTTCAAGCTCTACGGGCTGCCAGGAACAAAGTCCAGAAGACCGCCCGCCACTGTGCCAACACCTATTGGCTAAACCTGTGCAGAAGCATTCAGGAAGCCGCCGATATAGGCAACGCACGAGGAATGTATGAGGGTATCAAGAAGGCAACAGGCCCAATCTCCTCCAAGATCGCCCCCCTTAAGTCCAAAACAGGTGAGGTCATCACTGACCAGGAACAGCAAATGCGGCGGTGGACCGAGCACTACCTCGAGCTGTACGCAACGAAGAACACCGTAACAGACACTGCTCTTAACGCCATCCCAGACCTACCAGTCATGGAGGAGCTAGACACCCCACCTACAGCGGCAGAGCTCGGCAAAGCCATCGACCGCCTCGCTTGCGGGAAAGCACCAGGAAGCGATGGAATCCCTCCAGAAATCCTAAAGAGTGGGAAACCAGTCCTGCTACAGCCGCTCCACCATCTACTCTGTCTCTGCTGGAAGGAGGGTTACATCCCCCATGATATGAGAGACGCCAACATTATCACCATGTACAAGAACAAAGGAGACCGCAGCGACTGCAACAACTACCGGGGCATCTCTCTCCTCAGCGTCGTTGGCAAAGTATTCGCCCGGGCCGCTCTTGCCCGCCTGCAGACCCTTGCTTCCCGCGTCTACCCAGAGTCCCAGTGTGGCTTCAGAGCTGGCCGATCAACAGTGGACATGATCTTCTCCCTACGCCAGCTGCAGGAGAAGTGTCACGAGCAGCATAAACCACTCTACCTCGCCTTTATCGACCTCACGAAGGCGTTTGATCTGGTCAGTCGAAGCGGACTCTTCAGCTTGCTACGGAAGATTGGCTGTCCACCACATCTGCTTGCTATGGTCATGTCCTTTCACAACAACATGCACAGCATGGTGTCCTACAACGGCGCAACCTCTGAGGCCTTCCCAGTTGGCAGCGGAGTAAAGCAGGGCTGCGTCCTTGCGCCTACGCTGTTTGGAATCTTCTTCTCCATGCTACTCCAATACGCCTTTAAGGACTGCAGTGAGGGTGTCTTCATTCACACCAGATCCGATGGCAAGCTCTACAACCTGGCCCATCTACGAGCCAAGAACAAAGTCAAAGAGGTGCTCATCCGTGAGATGCTCTTCGCCGACGACGCAGCCTTGACATCACACTCCGAAGAGGGACTCCAGCAGCTAGTCACTTGCCTTTTCCACGCATGCAAGGAGTTCGGACTAGCCATCAGCCTGACGAAGACGAACGTTATGGCTCAAGGCACGGGGACTCCCCCATGCATCACCATCGACGGATACACCCTGGAGGTTGTCAACGACTTCACTTACCTCGGGTCCACCATCTCGAGCTCTCTGTCAGTCGACTTGGAGGTCAACCGGAGAATCGCCAGGGCAGCCACAGTTATGGCCAAACTGAACCGGCGAGTGTGGAACAATTCCAGCCTCACTGAGAAAACCAGACTGCGCATCTACCAAGCCTGCGTACTCAGCACTCTCCTCTATGGCAGCGAGACGTGGACCACCTACGCAAGGCACGAAAGGAAACTCAACAGCTTCCACATGAGGTGCCTGCGACGCGTCCTGCATGTCGCCTGGCAGGATAAGGTCCCCAACACCGAGGTGCTGAAGCGAGCCAACATGAGCAATTTGCATGCAGTTCTTAGTGAGAGACGCCTCAGGTGGCTTGTCCATGTCAAAAGAATGGATGCAGGCCGTATTCCCAAAGACCTCCTCTACGGCGAGCTAGCAGAAGGTCAGAGGATGGCAGGGCGCCCAAAACTGCGGTTCAAAGACATCTGCAAAAAGGACATGACACAATGCTCCATCAATCTCAACACATGGGAAGTTCAAGCAGACGACCGCCTAGCCTGGAGGCTCGCGGTCAGGCAAGGTACGTCAGGTGCAGAGGCTGCACGCAACGAGGAGGCGGTCCAGAAAAGATCGAGGCAGAAGCAGCGTCTACAGCAGCAACAACAGCCATCTGCCTTCACCTGTAACAAGTGCGGCAGGGATTGTCACTCCCGAGTCGGACTGCACAGCCATTCTCGGCGGTGCAGATAGACTCTCAAGAAGCTACGCCATCGTCTCTCGAGACGGACGGCTGCCGATATGATATGACTGGAGAAAGAGAAGGGTTGAAGTAAACTGGCAAGAAGGAAAGTGCATAAGGGTCCTGAAAACTGATTTTATTATCTTATCTATGTTAAATAAAATAGATTAATTATTGGAGAGAAGAGAGGGAAAAGGTGTCAAGGCAGGAGAATAAATCTTATACAATTAGAAATGATGTGCCAAGGTTCATCTGTCTCCTAGATACTAATTTCCCAGTCTTAAATCTGTTCTAATAAAGTGTTAATGTTTGGCTTGTGGGAGTTGTGAGTTTGGAAGAAAAAATGAGCATGGAGTGCTCATTTGTAATTGTACTTGGTTTACATTCATCCCAGAGGTGGTGCTAGTGAAGTTTTACACTGCCAGTGTCCTGGGCATTCTCAATTAATTCTCTAATATTAAAAGTGCTGTGAATACTGAGATAATTCATTATGAGTTCTAAACATCATAAAATTGAATTTGAATTTTTATAAAAATAAAAACCATTGTAAAAGTAAAAATACTATTTAAATTAATTCTAAAGTCACAGTGTCAGATTTATATGTAAGACTGAGGAACTAAGAGAGGTGATCTTTATGAAGGACCTCATGGTATTAACTTCTATGATTTATATAAAAACAACTGACAGGTTTTCTAGCATTGACTTGGTATTCCCTGCTTCTCTTGCAAAGTGATTATATATTGAAGTCTCTCTTCCTTTTGGGATTGTTGCTGTTGTTTCTCTTATTATCATCAGGATTATTCAGAAAATTGTCATATTTTTCTGGCCCACGTATATATTGGGCAATAAAAAATTGATAAGCATCATTCAGAAACTATCTTTGACATCCTAAAATGTTAAAAAAACAGAGGAAAATACAAAGAAATTGATGAGCAATAATCATAGTGGCTCTAGCACACTTACTTTATGCTAGGCATTCTGGAAATTAAATATTAATTTCTATTTTTTAAAGATTATAAAACACATGTGAAAAGCAAATGAAAACTTGTCTATTGTCACAGAGTTAAATAAGTAATGAATTGGAAAATCAAACTCAATGTGTTTGTTTAAAAAAGATATGAGGACCAAAGCAATCCAATATTTGGAGGATAGACCAAGTTGGTTTTAGAAATTTAGAAATAATCGTCATAAAAATCCCTTATTAAAATCATTTGAAAAGGCATCCAAATTGGAAAGAAAGAAGTAAAACCATCATTATTTGCAGATGACATGATACTGTAGAGAGAGAACCCCAAAGATTCCACCAGGAGACTACTAGAACTCATAAATGGATTCAGCAAAGTAGCAGGATACAACACTAATATCCAGAAATCAGCTGCATGTTTATGTGCCAATAACAAACTAACAGAAAGGGGAATTAAGAACTCAATCTCATTCACAATTGCTTCAAAAAGAATAAAATACTTAAGAATAAATATAACCAAGGATCTAAAAGATGTGTACTCTGAAAATTATAAGACACTGAAGAAAGAAATTGAAGAAGATACAAATAAGTGGAAGTACATACTGTGTTCATGGATAAGAAGAATTAGCATCCCTTGAAATGTCCATACTACCCAAAGCAATCTATAGATTCAACCTAATTTCTTTCAAGATTCCAATGATGTATTTCACAGAACTAGCACAAATATTTCAAAAATTTCTATGGAATCACAAAAGGCTCCTCATAGCAACAGTGATTCTGAGAAAAAAGAACAAAGAAGGAATCATACTACCTAAAATCAAACTATACTAAAAGGCCACAGCAATAAAAAAGCATGGTATAGGCATAAAAACAGACACATAGGTCAATGGAACAAAATAGAGAGCCCAGAAATAAATCCACAGCCTTATAATCCATTAATATTCAATAAGTGGTGTTGGGAAAATTGGATATGTGCAGAAAAATGAAACCAGATCACCTTCTAACACCATAGACAAAAATAAATTCAAAATGGGTTAAAGATAAATATTAGACCTGAAACCATAAAAATCATAGAAGAAATGATAGGCAACAAAATATCAGACATTGCTCATAACAATATTTGTTGGCTATATCTCCTCAGGCAAGGAAAACAAAAAAAATAAATAAATAAAACCTTAAACTAAAAAGGTTTTGAACTGCAAAGAAAATCATCAACAAAATAAGACAAGCCACAGAATCAGAGAACATATTCACCAATACATCTGATAAGGAGTTAATATACAACATTTATAAAGAACTTAACAAAACTCAACACCAAAAACAAAACAAAAACAAAAATAAAAAACAAGTTAACAAAAAATAAAAAACAGCCCAGTTAAAAAACGGGCAAAGGACCCTAATAGACACTCTTCCAAAGAAGATATATAAATGGTCAAAAGACATATGAAAAGATGCTCAGTGTTACTAATCATCAGAGAAATGCAAATTAAAACCACAATGAGATCACTTTACACTAGTCAGTATAGCTTCATCAATAAATCACAACAAGTGCTGGTGAGGTTGTGGAAAAAGGGGAACCCTTTTACACTGATGGTGAGAATGCAGATTGGAGCAGCAACTGTGGAAAGCAGTGTGGAAATACCTCAAAAAATTAAAAATGGATCTACCTTTTGACCCAGTGATCCCACTTTTGGGAATATATCTGAGGGAACCCAAAATGCTAATTCAAAAGAACATAAGCACCACTATGTTCATTGCAGCATTATTTATAATCACCAAGCTATGGAGCAGCCCAAGTGTCCATCAGTGGATAAAACAACTATGGGACATTCACAGAATGGAATACTACTTGACTGTAAAAAAGAAGAAAAATTTACCCTTTATTACAGTGTGAATGGACCTGTAGAACATTATGCTAAATGAAATAAATCAGTCAGAGAAAGACAAATACCATATGATTTCACTCATATGTGGACTCTAGTGAACAAACTGAACTAACAAGCAAAATAGAAAGACTCATGGATAGAGAGCAGGATGACAGCTAAGGGTGGGGAGAGGTTAAGGGTGGATGGACTGAACAAAAAGAAAAAAGGACTCATGGACGTGGACAACAGTGTGGTGATTGCTGGGTGGGGGTCATAAAAAGACTAAATGGTAATGAAAAAATACAAGAAAAATTTTTTAAAAATAAATGAGTAACAATAAAAATTATTTCTGATGGAAGACATAAAGACAAAAATATTAATAAAAAATGGAAAAATAATTTTTACACTTATTTTGAGATAATTAAATTAGCATTTTCCATGCACAGCCATTTTTTGCACAGAAAGCCTTCCATAAGACATTCTACAAAAAATAATATTTCTAATAATAGTTTTTGAAATAAAAATTTGATTGTTCAATAGTACCTTGAATGAAAGCCAAGAAACATGAAACATTTGATGTTTTACTGGCAAGCATGAGCTGATGAGCCTGTGATCAATTTGTTAGCAGATAGTAAGCAGGACATACGAGCCCTGCTTACTGATGAGATCACAGGCATTCACTACAGTTAACTGGCATGTATAGAAACTTAGAGCCAGTAATAATTTGAGCTTTCAAGATAGCAAAATCAGTTTTGGAATTAGCATGCTTTTAACTTAGAGTTATCCTGATATGTTTAGAATATTTCAGTCAATGTGATTATTTCTTTAAACAGCTTCTCATTATGTCACATGAAGTAATGCTACAATTCTTTAAAATATTTCTTATAAGTCATTTGTGAATGAGTCATCCACTGCTTTTAAAAAATATTAATTATTTAATAAAATTAGCTTTTTGAGAATAACAGTTGAGATAAATAGAGGTGTCTTAAAAAGTACTTTCCATCCATGAAGATAAGAGTTGAATTAAGATGTAGATGAAGAAGTGGTAAGGTAATTCTACAAGAGATAATGATACATTATAATGAAACTTTCTCTATTCCCATTTCCTCTTTGGTTATATATAACAGGTCAGATAACTAATCTATCACGATAGCTTGCCATTTACACTTTACTTATTTTTAAACACGAGTCATCCAGCCAAAGGCTTTGTTAATTAAGAGGAAATCAAAGCACACTAGTGTATATTTGCCTTAAAAGAGATGATTTTAACTACATTATAAGTAAAACAATACATTTTAATTGCTCTTATAAAAAAATAAATTATCCAAAGGATGTGATAAAATATTTTTTATGTTAGGTTTTTTCTTTGGTGTCTTGATGTGTATTACAAAAAGGTACTTCTGTGAATTGTATATGTGGTAAAATAATCTCAAATGTGAAAATTGTGTATACATTTATTTAATTAATGTGATGATAGTCTATAAATCCTGGCAGAGGTTTTATACATTTGACTTAACTTTCTATACGTTGGGTAAGCAATTACATTAAAAAAATTATTTTCTCGTTTCTAAGTTCAAATTTTTTCCAAACTGATATCAGTCTTAATTTATCAAAAGTCTCAGGAAAATTGTAAGATTGTGCACTGGAAAGAAAAATGTAACAACAATAAGAGAGTATTTATTAGGTTTGGAGTAATTATAGACTCATAAAACTGGAGGAAAGGTGTTTTTTTAGTAAAACCAAGTCATATATACATAAATTCCTAAAACTTATACATCTTAATATTCTTTATCAAGCTTTTGAGCCTATTTTTCTTTTGCTATTTAACATTTTATAATATCTTATTAAATAGCTATTTCCTTGCCTACAACCATGATTTCTTACCCATTTCTCCTTCGATTTTATTCCCCTGGCACAACTTCAGCATTGGTTAGGTTGAACTAGCTACCTGTTTTGTTCTGGGGAAGGAAATCTGGATGGAGAAAAACATTGACAATAATGACAAGCTTTGCTCTAAATTCATAGCCATGAACCTCATGCAGGCCCTTTGTACAAAAATCTATGAACCCTGGCAGAGTTTCTATACATTTGATTTAACTTTTATAGAGTCACTTCGCTCTCAATCCTGTAGACAGTACTTTTATATCTACTCTCTTTCAAAATAAACTCATTTCTTCCCCCATTTTTTTTCTCCCAATTCCTGGATAAATGTAAGTAATCTAAAAACCACTTACACATACTTCACCTACAGGGGAACTGAAAGGTGTGACTCTGATTCCCCTTCAGTGAAGGACTTGTCCAAACTGTTGGGAGTCCCATTGACAGACAGTTTTCAGCTCTCAGCCCCTTTAGATATTGCCTTTGCTAGAGAGGATCAGGTCACTGAGATTATATCCTTTCCATGGGTAGTACACAGCCAACAGTTGCTCAGTGAGTGAGTAAAGTGATCCAACCATCTTGGTCCAAGTTCAGACAACTCAGACAAGCCATTCTAGATTTAGAGTTCCTTCTTGGTGTCAGCTGGGGGCTACATCGCAGCTCAAATTGTCTCATTCCAGTGCCTGCACCTTCCTCCTCCCTTCCAGTGGGTGGATTCCAAAGGCACTGATTAATAATCATCATCTACACTAAACTCCACCTTACCTAGTCTACTTCCTAGAGGTGTTAACCTTAACACACTATTACACTAGCTATCAACTTACCTGTATTTATATTGCTCCTGACCCTCTTATCATAACTTGTCTGTGACCAAAGACCTACCTCTCCTTCTTGCATCATCAATATCATTCAAACACACTGATATTTTCCCAAAATTTTATTTTAAAGAAATAAAAAGAAAAATATATCATTTTTGACCCCATTTTCTCCTCTAGGTTCCAATTCATTTTTATTCTCTCACCCTGCAAAAAAAAAAAAAAAAAAAAAATTCACATTTTTTTCTTAGCTTCTCAAATCAGGCTGTCTTCCTACCACTGGCAAAAAATGCTCCTGTAAAAGTAACCAGTGATCTACACATTGTTAAATTTATTGATCAGTTTTTCAGTTTTCATCCACTTGACCTATAATCAGTATTTGATAAAGCTGATTACACCCTTCTTCTGAAAACTATTTCTTCACTTGTATTTTTCCTCCTTGTGTCCTCTCCTTCATTTTCATAGCTTATTTTTTCTCATCTTTTCAATATTTAAACATTTCAGGGACCCAGCTTAGTAACCCACACCATTCCCAAGATTATCTTACCCCTATACTTAAAAAATCATGCATACACTAAAGAATCACCAAATTTATTCTTATCTGGACACCTTCTTTGAATGGCAACACACAGATACACATACACACACACAAACACAATGTTTACTTGACATTTCCATTCGGATGTTAATAAGAATTACAAACATAACATCTCCTAATGGGATTCCCATTTCCACATGCTAACCTACCATTACCATAATATTTCCCATCAGAGTAAATGAGCATTACATTCTTGCAGTTATTAAGGCAAAATGCAAATATTATCTGTGCTTCCAGTATGTCTCTCACACCCCACATACAATTCATGAGCAAATCCTATTGATATTATTGACTCCAACAACATGTAACCTCTACAGGTTTCACCCAGGTATTTCTCATACCTTGATTGTTGTGATATCATCCTATTGGTCTCCCTGCTGAGAGACCCCGGTGAGAGCTGGGGCTGGCCCGGGGTCCCTCCCTTTACCGGTCAGTGCTGGGATCTCGGCTTCAAAAGCCCAGCTACCCTGGGAAGCCCTTTCCCTTACGGACTGTTCTGGAAGGATGATGTCACTCAAGATGTGAAGACCCAGAAGATACCCAGGTTCTGTGCCCCAGAGACCTGCATGAGGGATGGAATGCCAGAGGAACTCAGTTACCTGTGCCAAGACAGCCCAGAAGTGTCTGGATTTAACACCCCCAGAGGCAACCCTCAACCAGTTCTGGAAGTCAGAAGGCTAAAATCAAGATGTCAGCAGGTCTGTGTTCCTTCTGGAGTCCGGAGTCTTACAGGGAGAACGCTTTTTTCTTTCCTTTTCTTTCTCAGCTTCTAGAGGCTTCTAGAGGCTGTTTACATTTTAGAAAGCTGGAGTTTCAAGAGATGTTTGAAAAGCTAGAGAGAGTGTAAGAGAGCAGCCCTCCCCAAAGTCCCCACAGCTGATGGTTTTGGGGATGGGGGAAGGAAGTAATACAGCTTTTAAGGTACTTTGCAACAGCTTTCAAGTGCGCAGAAGAAATGTGCATTGACCATCCTTACCATCTCTAAAATCAGAGAAGGAAAACTCTGACTCCAAAAAACCTCCGCTGCCTTGCGGCATACCTCTTCAGGGGAAAGGCTAAGGGAGTAAACCCCGACAGAAAATCCGGAGCCGGAGTCCCTAAGGCGGTTTGACGTTGTAGTCAACACCGGCAACTCCTGCGGCGCACCTGAAGCCAAGCTGTATTGACTTTGTCTTTCCCTTGGACCCTTCAGCTGTGAAGAGAGGGGGGGTCTGCTGCATGGGCAACAGCAGACCCTCCATATCACCCTGCCCAGATCTGTAGCTTCAGTTTCACTGGAGAGGACACTCCAGCGTCATCGCAAGATGTCGACTCAACACGGGAGGAGACAGATACCGGTTATAAGCTCATCCGATTGGCGAAGGAAACGAGCGCCAGGGGTCTCCTCAGACAGTGGGAGAGGTCATCGCACCTCACTGGACAGCTACCGCCCGCCTCAAGCTGGGCAGCCCCAGCCAATTAGGTGCCGTCTCGCCATGGCTCGCCTGCCCCACTGGGTGCGTGGGGATCAGAGAGGCGCCTCTCGAAAAGTGGGCCACAAAACACCCGCACCAGTTAATTCCAAGCAAACAACAAGAAAGAAGCCTCCGGCTCTTCGCCTCGCTAGCTGGAACATCAGGACCATGTGCCCCGGACTTACTGCAGACCTTCCGTGGATCAATGGTGCCAGGAAAACCACTGTGATCGATAGGGAACTGGCACGACTAAACATCGACATTGCGGCTCTACAGGAGACCCGGTTGGCCGACAACAGAACTATCAGAGAAACCAACTACACCTTCTACTGGCAAGGGAAGTCTCCAGACCAACCAAGACAGCACGGTGTTGGGTTCGCTGTGAAGAACACGCTTGTTAACTCCATAGAGCCACCCACAGGAGGCACAGAGAGATTACTTACCCTCCGATTGTCAACAACTTTCGGACCAGTCAGCATTCTTAGCGCGTATGCCCCAACCCTCTGCGCCACCACTGAAGAGAAAGAACAGTTCTACCATGCACTGGACGAAGCGTTATCCAAGATCCCCAGAAGTAATGCTCTTTATCTCCTTGGAGACTTCAATGCAAGAGTAGGAGCCGACCACATGGCCTGGCCCACCTGCCTCGGAAACTTTGGGAGAGGAAAGATCAATGAGAATGGTCAGCGACTGCTTGAGCTTTCGTGTCACCACGGCCTGTGCATGACAAACACATTCTTCAAGTGCAAAGAGATCCACCAGGTGTCATGGAGGCACCCCCGCTCCCGCCACTGGCACCAGCTTGACCTCGTCATCACCAGAAGAACGGATATTGGCAGCACCCTCCTCACCCGCAGCTACCACAGTGCAGACTGCGACACGGACCATGCCCTCGTGGTAAGCAAGGTGCGCATAACGTCGAAGAGGTTGCACCACTCCAAGATGAAGGGTCGCCCACGCATCAACACCAGTTGTGCCAGCAACCCAGTTAAGACCCAGCAATTCATCAACAAGATGGAAGATGCACTCGGCGAGGGAGTGGCGGCAGATGACATTATCGAATCCAATTGGCCACGTCTCCGCGACGCCATATACAACTCCGCCATTATTGCTTATGGGAAGAAAGAGCGGAAGAACGCTGACTGGTACGAGGCTCACTGGGAAGAAATGGAACCCGTGATCGAGGCTAAGAGGAAGGCCCTACTGGCTTACAAGGTCACGCCCACTCCCAGTACACTTCAAGCTCTACGGGCTGCCAGGAACAAAGTCCAGAAGACCGCCCGCCACTGTGCCAACACCTATTGGCTAAACCTGTGCAGAAGCATTCAGGAAGCCGCCGATATAGGCAACGCACGAGGAATGTATGAGGGTATCAAGAAGGCAACAGGCCCAATCTCCTCCAAGATCGCCCCCCTTAAGTCCAAAACAGGTGAGGTCATCACTGACCAGGAACAGCAAATGCGGCGGTGGACCGAGCACTACCTCGAGCTGTACGCAACGAAGAACACCGTAACAGACACTGCTCTTAACGCCATCCCAGACCTACCAGTCATGGAGGAGCTAGACACCCCACCTACAGCGGCAGAGCTCGGCAAAGCCATCGACCGCCTCGCTTGCGGGAAAGCACCAGGAAGCGACGGAATCCCTCCAGAAATCCTAAAGAGCGGGAAACCAGTCCTGCTACAGCCGCTCCACCATCTACTCTGTCGCTGCTGGAAGGAGGGTTACATCCCCCAGGATATGAGAGATGCCAACATTATCACCATGTACAAGAACAAAGGAGACCGCAGCGACTGCAACAACTACCGGGGCATCTCTCTCCTCAGCGTCGTTGGCAAAGTATTCGCCCGGGTCGCTCTTGCCCGCCTGCAGACCCTTGCTTCCCGCATCTACCCAGAGTCCCAGTGTGGCTTCAGAGCTGGCCGATCAACAGTGGACATGATCTTCTCCCTACGCCAGCTGCAGGAGAAGTGTCACGAGCAGCATAAACCACTCTACCTCGCCTTTATCGACCTCACGAAGGCGTTTGATCTGGTCAGTCGAAGCGGTCTCTTCAGCTTGCTACAGAAGATTGGCTGTCCACCACATCTGCTTGCTGTGGTCATGTCCTTTCACGACAACATGCACAGCACGGTGTCCTACAACGGCGCAACCTCTGAGGCCTTCCCAGTCAGCAGCGGAGTAAAGCAGGGCTGCGTCCTCGCGCCTACGCTGTTCGGAATCTTCTTCTCCATGCTCCTCCAATACGCCTTTAAGGACTGCAGCGAGGGTGTCTTCATTCACACCAGATCCGATGGCAAGCTCTACAACCTGGCCCATCTACGAGCCAAGAACAAAGTCAAAGAGGTGTTCATCCGTGAGATGCTCTTCGCCGACGACGCAGCTTTGACATCACACTCCGAAGAGGGACTCCAGCAGCTAGTCACTTGCCTTTCCCACGCATGCAAGGAGTTCGGACTAGCCATCAGCCTGACGAAGACGAATGTTATGGCTCAAGGCACGGGGACTCCCCCATGCATCACCATCGACGGGTACACCCTGGAGGTTGTCAACGACTTCACTTACCTCGGGTCCACCATCTCGAGCTCTCTGTCAGTCGACTTGGAGGTCAACTGGAGAATCGCCAGGGCAGCCACAGTTATGGCCAGACTGAACCGGCGAGCGTGGAACAATTCCAGCCTCACTGAGAAAACCAGACTGCGCATCTACCAAGCCTGCGTACTCAGCACTCTCCTCTATGGCAGCGAGACGTGGACCACCTACGCAAGGCACGAAAGGAAACTCAACAGCTTCCACATGAGGTGCCTGCGACGCGTCCTGCATGTCGCCTGGCAGGATAAAGTCCCCAACACCTAGGTGCTGAAGCGAGCCAACATGAGCAGTTTGCATGCAGTTCTTAGTGAGAGACGCCTCAGGTGGCTTGTCCATGTCAAAAGAATGGATGCAGGCCGTACTCCCAAAGACCTCCTCTACGGCGAGCTAGCAGAAGGCAAGAGGATGACAGGGCGCCCAAAACTGTGGTTCAAAGACATCTGCAAAAAGGACATGACACAATGCTCCATCAATCTCAACACATGGGAAGTTCAAGCAGACGACCACCTAGCCTGGAGGCTCGCGGTCAGGCAAGGTACGTCACGTGCAGAGGCTGCGCGCAACAAGGAGGCAGTCCAGAAAAGATCGAGGCGGAAGCAGCGTCAACAGCAGCAACAACGGCCATCTGCCTTCACCTGTAACAAGTGTGGCAGGGATTGTCACTCCCGAGTCGGACTGCACAGCCATTCTCGGCAGTGCAGATAGACTCTCAAGAAGCTACGCCATCGTTTCTCGAGACGGACGGCTGCTGCCGCCGCCGCCGCCGCCGCCGCCGCCGCCGCCGACGGTCTCCCTGCTTTTTTATTTGATCTTTTTTAGTCTAAGCACAGTGGCCAGAGCTGGTTCTTTCCTAATGAAGTTAGATCATATGCTGTAAATGGCTTCTATCTTAATCAGGGCAAAAGTAAAGCTGCTGACACTGGCCTATAGGCCCTAAACAATCTACATTTTGTTGCCTCTTTGATATCATCTCCTACTATATTCATTTTCCCACCTTCCTTTCTAGCACACTGGCTTCTTTGCTTTTTTGTCAAAAATACCAAGTATTGTCCTATCTCAGGGTCTTTGTACTACTACTACCTCCAAATAGAATATGTTCTCCTACCAGATATAATCATGGCTGACAAGTTTACCTCCTTTAAGCCTACATTTCAATGTCATCTTCGTGGTGAGATCTTCCCTGATGTCTTACAAGAAATTTCAACCTAATCACTGTCTAGATATTTCTAATCCCCCTTTCCTAATGAACTTTTCTCTTTGGTACTTATTTTCCAATGAACTATTATATATTTTTCTTATCTATTGTGTCCCCCACACATAGAATTTAAAGTTGATGAGAGCAAGGATTTTCATTTGCTATGTTCATTGTAAATATCCCAGACCCTTTCCCTAGCTGTTTTCTTTGCCTGGAATACTCTCCAGCCTGAGTATTTGTATGGATTCTAACATTGTATAGGTCTCAGCTGCAATGTTACCTTTGAAGAGAGGACTTCCAATTTCTATTCTCTTTATTCTGATTTCTTTTCTATCATAATGCTTATTACAACCTGACACTTTATATAATGGGTTTTAAATGACTGTCTTACCCAACCCATTAGAATGTAATCTTCTAGAAAAAACTTAGTTTTGTCACTGCTTAAAATAATGCTCACATCATTATTCTATAGGTACCTAATAAACAATCAACAAACAACAAATTAAATCAATAGACAATCACATATTAATCTTTAGCATATATTTGTACTTAATAATTTTAGTTTTGAAATTTTAAAATGTTGGGATATTTTCCAAATACCATGCCATTACACCTTTACAACATTACAATCATATGAGATCCAAGTTCCTAGTAAAAATTGAGCTTGATAATTACTCTAAAACCTATACACATTGTAATGCTATTTCAAGAACAGGATTTTAACTCAAGATTAAATTACTTTAATAATAGAAAGCTTATGTGTATGCCATTTCAATCCTTAGCTGAGTTGGAAGGTGGATGATAGGCAAGTTTTTAGAAAAAAAATTTGTTTGGTTGATGATGTAATAATTTCAAAACTATTAAAGTTTTCAGAGGCAAGTAATTATAATACTTTTTATTACTCTTTGGTTATGGTTTGACACTCCAACCAACTGAGCCACACAGGCCAGTGCCAGAACTTATTTTTAATGTGTAATTATATGTTACCAATCATTCTGAACTTACTTCAGTCTGAAAACATAAATACATACTATATATATATAAAACAACTATGTATAATAAAATATATATATTTAAAAGAATATTTCTAACAGCTATTATTCAATGAATAGCAAAAGAAAGGGATTTTATATTTTGTATTTATGTTTGAATAATTGACTTTTAAACTGAAATAGTGTTACAGAGCAGGATACCCAAGGAGATGGGAGGGGCTTTGATCATAGAATGATGATGAAAAACTTACGGGGCCTATGCAAAATTCTTCAAGTGACTCTAATTGGTCACCATATCCAGTATGTCACAGGCCACGGTCAGGCATTTAAAACTAAGCTGGCAGTCATTAATTGGGGGGAACTCCACACAGCATGCAAGGAGGTAGAAGGGGAGAGCCACTCAGGTTGAGAGAGAACCACATGGTTCTGGATTAAAAGCTGGAAAACACCTCGACACAGGAAAAACCTCCTCAGTCAGGCACGAATGATTCGGAACTGCTGGTAAAGCTAAAATGTGTCTGGGAAATCCACAGACTTCTATTTTCCTAAAGGAAACAATATCTCTGACCTTCCTATTCTAAAACTAGCCTGGTTTGGCAGGGAAAGGCAGAACTATGTGCTGGAGGTGTTTTCAAGAAAGTAAGACTTAACGGCAGAAATCCGCCATTAATCTAAATCTGTATAACCTTTAAATAAACAATTCCTTTTCTTTTCACCAAACTCTGGTATTGAGAGTTATGCTTTTTGGTGCCAGGCAATAGAGTCCCTCATAACTGAACAGCTCATGGGTTCTGCTTCAATTGGAATACATTGTTATTGGCACAAAAATGTATGCCATTTGTTTACAAAGCTACAGTGTTCTGTAGTTTTTATGATGATTGATCTAAGGTAATGGAACATAGAAAAAATTGCTAAAATGAATATTCTCTTACTACAATTGAGAAAAATGTGCCTTGCTTATCTTCTATATTATACATTATGAAAGTTTATATTCATGCCAAAATTAATTATATTTAAAGTCTTTCACATATTTTTATATAGTGCATTATCTATCTAATCTTTGTTGAGCAGGAGGTAAAAATAAAAGGCGTTAGTCCAAGGTTACACTTTTTGGGAATTGATAGGCCACTGGACCTCATGATATCCTTCTGATGCAGAGGGATCTGATTAAGGTCACCGTGGATAAGTAGGAACAGCCAAAGGAGGTGTTTGCAGAGGCAATGGGAAGCAGTTTAGGATGGGATTGGCTGAAAAGCTGAACGCCTCCAGAGCAAATGGAACTAAAAAGAAGGCTGGCTCTGTGGTTCACAAGCTTTCCTGGCTCCTGAACTAGCTCTCTCTCTCAGGCTTTGACTCTGGCTTGGAGTCCCTGGATCTCAAACTCATTCTCAGGCTCTTCCTCCCTGAGGATGCCTGTGTGATCATGCTGCATCTGCCTGCATTTCCCCACAGACAGTATTTTATGGATGGGAAGGAACTCCAGGCACAGGCTAGGATCAGACTGGCCTGGCAGAGGACGTGTTTATTCTTTGGGTGTTCTAAAGGGAAAAGGCTCTGAGGCAGAAGCCGATCATTCTTCCAAAATTGTGTAGCTTTTGTATCTTATATTGTTTTAATTTGTAAACTATCTCTAGAAACTAATAGGAGAAAACATAGGGCAACCCAGGTGTTAAAAGTTTAGTTGTAATTGATAGGCTTACGTGGTAGAAGCTGTGCCTTTTTAGGCTTAAGTGACTGCTTTTGAATAAAGACTCCTTTCCTTTATCACTAAAGCTTTGCCTCTGGAATTGTGCCTAGGGGGTGGCAGGTGGCAGCCAGCAGCAGGACCCACTTGCTGTTTGGTGACACTTTTTTATTCATAGAATGTATAGAAGACTAGAATGCAGTAACACCTCCAAGCCACCAGATAGTTCCGTGAAGTCTGAAGTTGACAGGAATGTCTTCTCTTCTACTGCATGTGAAATTAGGGTGTTTCTGTCTGATTTAAGAAAAATCTAATTTATTTCTATTAATATCTGGAATTTCTGAAACACTATCATGTTTTTAACAGAGAAAATCCTCTCTGCTGTATATCTGTCCACCCCTCGAAGGAAAATTTTAGCTCCACTAGCTTATACTTAGAACAGCTCTCCTACCCAAGCTCTTCTTTCCCATGCATCTAATGAAAACTATAATTAACTGGTAAGTAAATAAAAAAAAAAACAAACATTTCTTTGACTCTGAGTATAAAAGTATACTTTTGAAGAATTGAACAGATTAAAAGTAAAAATAGGCAGTTATAGAATAGCCATGGGGATATAAAGCACAGCACAGGAAATGGAGCAGCCAAAGAACTTATACACGAGACCCATGGACATGAACAAGGGTGTAGGGATGGACTGAGGGAGTCGGGGGTACTGGGTGGAGGGGGGGCAAAAGGAGAAAAACTAGGACTACTATAATAGCATAATCAATAAAATATAATTAAATAACTATTTTTGAATATGAGCACTATTTATTTTAGCAAAGCAATAGCTTTTCCCCTTCTAAATACAAAGGGGTCCCAGGTTGCATGAGAATGTCTGTTGGTCTCCTTTGATTTTACTTTTGTTTTACCAGTACTTTCTATAATTAATGAGTATGTGTGTGTGCTTTGCTCTGCCAAATTTGTTTTCAACTGCTGTGTGTATTGCAGAGCATTTCCAACAGTCCTAGCCCCCTGCTCAAATTATTTAAAATGTAAATTGCTTGCTTTCTTGATTCCCTTAGCTCATTTGCTGTTTCACAATTAAATCAAGTGCCACAATTTGCATTTTTTTTATTTTAAAAGCTATAACTTCAACAGTTCTATCTGAATAATTTACACCCTGTTTAATTTAAAAAATCTTAGGGAGCTGATTTATTTCCTAACTCAGCCTACTAGTGATCAATTTTCAACCTATCTTAGATCTCCGCTAAAAACCTCATGCCTTGCCTTAAGTAAATCTTTCCCCTCTGCCCTTGCAGAAAAGCAGCGGTTTTTCTCTTCTAGCATTCAATTACCTCAGGAAATTTGAATTTGTGATCTTTGTTTAGGCTGAACAAATTTGTAAAGTGGTCTTCAGATAACACTCAAATATTTGGGAAGATTCAGTTTATTGAATACAACAAATCACATATGTACCTTATAGCTTGTCAATGGTATATATATGAAACAAGTTATTTCAGGTCAGAAACCAGGTCACTGGCAGTATATTGCCTGTGCTTAATTAGTCCAATGCCTGGTATTCAACAATTACTGGTTGGATAAGTGGATGAGCAAATGATGCACATTTAAAAGTCACTTGTTACAAATTGACCTCTGTAAATCTCAAGTACTACTCTCTTCCCAAGAAACTAGAGAAGAATTTTTTAAAAGGCAGAATACACATTTAAGTCACTTATTGAAACCACATTACTTTTGTGTGGACATTTCCATCAATTATATGAAGAAAGTTTTTGGAGGATGAAATCAGTTTCCACATCAGTTCAATATACTAGTAGTGTGATTTTTTATTGTGTTTTGTAGTTACTCTAGCTCTTTTGTATTAAAGCACTAGAAAACAGTTCCCAGCAATTTTGTAGGGCTGATATGTCTATTTGCTCATGGTACATTTGTCTGTAAACCAGCTGTGGCATATGCATTACTCACATTGCTGAAGGGCATTCCACATAACCTAGTCCAATGCTAGGCAGACATTTTCTCTAAAGGGTCAGATAATAAATATTTAAGGTTTTTGCAGATCAAAAGGCAAAACTGAAAACCATATAAAAATCATATACTTTTTATGTCACAAAGCATTATCTTTTGAAATTTTTAACCATTTAAAAATACAAAACTAAATGCTTACATTGTGGGTTGTACAAAAACACAGATCTGACCTGTGGGCAATAGTTAGCTGACCCCTGGTCTAGTCCACGAAAATTAAGAATGATAGAAGCCTTAATAGATAATATTCTACTACTAGAGAGTCAATAACTTTCTATATAGTCTATTTTAGAGGAGTAGGATATTTGCAAAATAAAAAAGCTAGAAGTAGAAAGTCATGGGTATGCATTCCATTTCTTCCACTTGTTACCCATATAACCTTAGAAAAGGTTGTTTAAGCCTCAGTTTCTTTACCTCTGTATTAAGAATCATAATACTTTAGAAGTATTGTCATGGGAATAATGCTTATAATTTATCTAGTGCCAGGTCCTAACTTATAGTAAATCCTCTACAAATATTCAATATTATTATTTTATTTGAAGATACATATTCATCCTTGTATTCAGAGTCTATTACTATGTTTACTAAATAGCATCTCACACTTTTATTAATTCATGTTCATTCATTAAATAAACATTCATTGCATGCTTACAATATGGTAAGAACCATGTTAGGTGGTTAATAAATGTTGGTTGAATAACCCTTGAGTGGTGAGGTGAATATACATTTTGTAAAATTAAGCCATTCTATATTTTCAAATAGAGAAGATATGACCAATAACTAGTTCTGAGAAATATTATGATTTTATTAGCAGCTTATAGTTCAATTATCATCTCACTGACATATCCCTCAAGTCTTACACATGTATATGCAAGTAAGCAAGCACACACACACACACACAATTATATGTGTACTGAATTTTTTAAAAATAATTTTTCATATTTTACACATTACTTAAAGCTACTTTCTTTTTTTTTAATTAATTAATTATTTATTTATTTTGTTTTGTTTATTTATTTATTTTTAGAGAGAGGAGAAAGGAGAAAGAGAGGGAGAGAAACATTACTGTGTGGTTGCCTCTCACTCTTACCCCCCAACTGGGGACCTGACGTGCAATCTAGTCATGTGCCCTGACTGGGAATTGAACCCGCAACACTTGGCTCACAGGCTGACGCTCAATCCACTGAGCCACAGCAGCCAGACTGTGTACTGAATTTTTGTGTTAGCTTAAATAGCACTTCTTTAGTCATGATTCTATACAAACGCTTTTTCCCAGTATTATTTGCTTACGCACTGAAAAGTTTTCTCTTTGTCTGTATTTTAGCTATAAATACATTTATTCAATTGTTTATTAAATGCCTGGTTCCCAGTATGATGCTGTTTTGATTACTATGACCTTGTAGTATAGTTCGATATTAAATAGTATGATTATTACAACTTTGTTCTTCTTTCTCTGGATTGATGTTGCTCTTCAAGGTCTTTTGTGGTTCCATATAAACTTTTGGAATATTTGTTCTTTGGTATCTTGGAAGGAGCTGTGTTGAATCTGCAGATTGCTTTGGAGTAGTATAGACATTTTAATGATGTAAATTCTTTCTATCCATGAACACGGTATATGTTTGCACTTATTGGCATCTTCTTCAATTTCTTTCTTCAGTGTCCTATAATTTTCTGAGTACAGGTCTTTTACATCCTTGGTTAAATTTAGTCCTAGATATTTTATACTTTTGGAAGCAATTTTGAGCGAGATTATTTTCTTAAATTTTCTTTCTGATAGTTTATTATAGGCTTATAAAAATGCAAATGATTCCTGGATATTAACTTTGGGTCCTGCTACTTTATTGAATTCATTTATCAGTTTTAGAACAATAGATTTTTGGTGGAATCTTAGCTGCCTTGTTTTGACACTGAACTGACGGGGAACAGCAAAAATGACAATTCTTAATATTTAATATTATCAAGGTTCTTAATATCTTTATGTCTTTCCTTAACCACTTTTTTCAGTAGGGTTATGTTATTCAGATGCAATGTGCCTCCTTTAATTCGATATCTACTCTATATATTTATAAGAGATGCTGTCTAGAAATTTTCGTCAACTCCAGGAGTACACAGAGAGATACGCTGATGATTTTGGACAAAGCCTCTGACATAGCAACGTTATGCAATGGGAAAGGGACAACGTGTTTTATGGTTGTTTTTAATAAGCAGGACTGTGTACTTCAAGAGGTAAAATTTAGGTTTTACTAAATCTAGTACCTTGTTGCTTATGTTTCAAATACATTTTTTACACTTCAAAATTAGGGATTTGGATTATCCTGACATTAGAATCATAGCAAGCATTTGTGTTATTCTGTATATCATTGGTATCTTACTAATAAAATGAGAAATATTTTTTGAGCAATAGCTAGCAAACAGCCAACTTCAACATTTGTGTCTGTTCAGAAATGTTCAGTTTCCAAGAGTTATTGATCCAACTGCTATAAGTTGACACTTTTATTTTTTTTCTACCAGTACCTGTCATAATGCACTGGGGATTTTTTTTTTTTTTACAGTTTTAGTTACATTTTTGTAGGTGGTAAACAAAGAAAACTTGTAAAGAAAGTAGCATATAGCATTTGAAACCCCTTAGTTGTTTCTTTAGGTTTTGAATAGCCAAAGCAATTCATATCACATTCATGAATCTGGAAACTTATACACTTTCACATTTACATGGAGATTAATAATATTGAAATTAATTTCTGATGCTTGGCTGATTGATGTTTCTGAGTTTAAAATCTGTTTCTTTGAAAGTGAAGATAAGAAAAATCACCTTCCTTATAAATACTGATGGTTCACTGACAGATGAAGCATGCATTTGAAATACGAAATATGCTGCCCTAAGGACAAAATCTGGATTCCAGGTAAACCCACAGAGCACCAATAGGTGGTGGGCGGAAATGCAAGGTACAGCAGTCACTATAGCAACAGTAGCAGAAAGAGGTAATTTTGTTTTCATCTCTCTTAATAACAGAGTGCCACTGGCTGGCATGGAAGATACCAGCAGTTTCCTGCTGGACAAAAAAAAAAAAAATACTGGCAAGGCAATAGCAACAGCTGCACAAACACCAGAAAACAAAGAGAATTATTATCTCTTTTGAACTCCAGCTCCATATGTTTAGAATTTGGAAAGCCAGGCATTTTTTTTTAAAGAAATGTATCATCTGTCTTAGCCACATATTATAAAATCCTCACATGCTTAGTATGAAGGAATGGGAAGAATGGTGTGATTTTATTATTTATTATTTTTTATTATTACTAGCATATTGTCATTTCAGTGGAGATAATTCACCAGAATAAAAACAATTATGAACCAGAAAAAATTTGGTGTCTTTGTTCATGTCTTACCATGTCCTTACTGCAATGCCCTGCCAGCATCTTTGGAGCACTACAATGTAAGAAACTCTTATTTCTTTGTTTTTAAATATGCTTTTTTGATTATGCTGTTGCAGTTGTCCCAATTTATTTTCCCTTTGTTCCCCTCCACCCAGTGACCCCCTCCCTCCAGCTGTCCTCCCTACAAGTCCATGCCCATTGGTTATGCATATAGTTCTTCTCAACATCTTCCTGTCTACTCCACTCCCTCCTACTATGCTTCTTAATTCCTGTACCATCTCCCTCCCTTTCCCCCTTTCCCCCTCCCTGTTGACCTCCCCCCATAATGTTTCCCATACCTATAATTTTTTTCTCACTCTCGTTGCCTGTTTAGTTTGCCTTTGTTTCAGTTCCCTAGCTTCTGTTGTGGATTGCTGTGACACAGTTTTCATTTTAATGTTCATAGTTTTGATCCTCTTTCTCCTAAACAAGTCCCTTTAACATTTTATATAACAGTGGTTTGGATCTGATGAACTCCTTCAGTTTCTCTGCCCTTCTATTCTGAATGACAGCTTCGCTGGATAGAGTAATCGTGGCTGTAGGTTTTTGCTTTTCATTACTTTGAATATTTCTTGACAGACCCTTCTTGCCTGCAGTTTCTTTTGAGAAATCAGCTGATAGTCTTATTGGGACCCCTTTGTACATAATTCTCTTCTCTCTTGCTGCTTTCAAGGTTCTCTCTTTATCCTTAATTTTTGACATTTTGATTACAATGTGTCTTGGTGTGGTTCTCCCTGGGTCCAGTTTTTTGGAACTCTCTGTGTTTCCTGGACCCGTAAGTCTATTTCCTTCCCCAAGTGAGGGAAGTTCTGTTTCATTATTTTTTCACATAATTTTTCAGTTTCTAGTTCTTCTTCTTCACCTTATGGCAACCCTATGATTTGTATGTTGGCCCACCTATAGTTGTCCAATAAGTTTCTGAGACTTTCCTCATTTTCCTCACTTTTCTTTTCCTCTTTCTGCACTGGTTGACTGTTTGTTCCTTCCCTATGTTTTGATTTGTTGATTTGATCCCTGGTTTTCTTTTCCTCACCACTAGTTTTGTATGTGTTTTTGTTCATTTCAGCAGGACTAACCTTCATTCCTTCCCTGTCTTGTTTAAGATCTGCTGTTAGGTCTGTAAGCATTCTTATAACCAAAGCTCTGAACTGTGCCACAGAAAGATTTCCTATCTGCTGCTTCCTTAGATTAGATATTTGTTGTCTGGTCAGCTGCATCACCAGAATCTCTATCATATCTGTGCCATCCTGACCATTTTGTGATACCTTTGCTTCCTGGGTGGGGCTGTCACACCTCCTATGCTATAGGGGGTGGAGCCCCATGCACTTGTCACAACTGGGTGACTCTTCTCACCACGCTGTGGTGTTTTCTGTGGGGATGGGGATCCAAGATGGATTCTTGCCGTTTGCTCTTTGTTGAGAGACTGGGAGCCTCCTCCTCTGTCCCCACCTCCGCTGGGCCTCACAGTCCAAGGCGATGGGGATCTGCCTTCCCTGGTGTTGGAATCGCAAGCTACCAGGTCTGGTCTGCAGCTGGGGATGCTCCCCAGGCACTTCTCACCTCCCCTTAAATACGGATATCTACGTTTACCGCCATCCCACCGCCATCACCGCTGTTGCCACTGCCACTGCCAGCACAGCTTGACTTCTCTTCCCTGGCTTCACCCCTCCTACCTGTCTGGATGAGGACCACTTCTTTACAACTTCATACATTGGACTTCCATTTATTTTCTGGAACTTCTGGTTATTTCTGGTTTGGTGGTAGTTGTAGTCCTTCTTAGTTGTGGAGGAAGATGGAGTGTGTCAGTCGAGGCCTCCATCTTGGCCAGAAGAAGGAAACTCTTATTTCTTATTTACCACTATATTCTCTGCATCTACAACCCTGTTTGTTATGGCTGCTCAATAAATGTTAATAAAGGGGTATTTTAATTCCGTGCTATCAATAAGCAAAGAAAATCTTATTGTTGCTTAATTTCTTAAGGTTCAGTAAGAGAGATGACACATTTCCACATCTTTCTTGATGTAGTCCAAATTGTCCTACTTTTATTTGTACGTTCACTTATGTTTTAGGTGGTAATATTATAGCTATCTTATAGTAATGCCAAATAAGAGGGATTGCTATTTTTCATAAGGGTATCTTGGTATGGAATTAGTGCAGGAAAGTGGCACCTTGGAATTCCTTGCTCATATTGGAGATGTCACCATAAAAATGACATGGGAACTAAAATTTTTTGATGACCAAGAGTTTGACTGCTAAAATGAAATTCCCTGTAAAAGTGATTAGTTTTCACCTTCTGATAATGAACCCAATTTTTGACACCTCCTGTAATTTTTGCCATGACCATCAGGTGAAAAGACTGTTTGTCTGAATATAGCACTGAATATCCATACCATATGTATAGCACTTATATTGCTGTTTAAAACAAGCTGTTTATTTTATAATTATTTGAGAGTTATAGAATAGTGAAGAATCTAGTAAAGAAAATTCTCACATATTCCACACTCAGTTTTCTATATTATTATCTTTCATAGTTGTAGTACACTTGTTACCTTAATGAACAAAAATTCATATATTATTGTTAACTATGGTCAACAGATATTCAGATATCCTTGTTTTTTTTTTTACCTAATGTACATTTTTCTGTTTCAATATTCCATCTAGGACACTACATTACATTGTTTTCATGTCTCTTTATGCTCTTATTGGCTGTAAGAGTTTCTCAGAATCTCCTTATTTTTGATGACCTTGACAATTTTGAGGAGCACTGTTAAGATATTTTTAGAATGTCCTTTAATTGGGATTTGTCTGATAGTTTTCTCATGATTAGACTGGGATTTGGGGTTTTCAGGAGAAAGACCGCAGATCTAAGGTGCCATTTTAATCACAAGATTATTAAATATACATATTATCACCATTACTTATAACTGTTGATGTTGACTTTGCTTTCTGGTTAAGGAAGTGTTTGTCAGGCTTCTCTGTAAAGTTACTGTTTTTCTTCCCATTTCCATACTGTCCTTTTTGGAAGGAAGTCACTATATGCAGCCCACACTTAAGCAGTGGTGCACCTTTGTGGGGTTGGATTACTTAATCATTAAATATCTGAAATTCTGCATGGAAGATCTGCTTAGTCTCTACCACTTATTGATTTATGCAATGATTATATACACACACACACACACACACACACACACACATATATATATCATTAATTATATATATCAGATATATCATTATGGGTTTATAGATGTTTATTTTATACTTTTGTTTATAATCCATTGCTACTTTATTTTATTGCTCAGTTTCTTTCCGAGTTTTTTAGTTGACTCCTGTATATCATTAAGATACCATATTATAGTGTGATTTGTTTTGCTTTTTAGCACTTTCTTATATTTTTGCACTTATATTACCTTTTAATTCCTATATTCAATATTCTCATCAAATATACACAAGGCAGACAAAAGTAGGTCTATAGTTTTGAGTATATGAAACCCAGTTTATTCTTGTGTTGTTATTTATTGATTTTTATTTTTCCATATGAAAAACTGTAAACCTACATTTGTCAAACCCTGTATTGTACATTGAGAGAAAAACAGACTATATTTTTCTACTTCCCTGCACATACTAAGTGAGCAATAACTATTTGTTCAATAATGAGTCTCTAAGCTAAGTGAAATGTTAGGTTTATAAAAAAGCACATGTGACCATTTAATTGTGGTGTTTATTGTACTCATTGTCTTTAACAATGGAAAACATTTATAAGTGTAAAGATCAGTAAATTAGTATATAGAATGTAATTTGAAAATAATTTTTAAAGGAGGTATTTTTTTTTTTGTTGGAAAAGACTAACCTCACTCTTATGTTGAAAGTATAAAGCATCTCATGAAATTTGCCAACATATCAGTGTTTTGAGCTTTGATGGAAAACCTGTTTTCTAAGTCAAGTGTTTAAAATTTTATGTGTCAATATTTTACTTCTTACTGTATGTTTTCTAATAATTTGTTTTATATATGTAATATAAATAAATATAAATACATACATACATACACACACACACATATATATATATATATATATGATCTGTCTAGAAGGAATCCAGCCATGTAATATGAAAAACAGAGCAAGACACTATTTGAAGAAGATACAAGATACAAGAAACATTGTACATAGGGCAATGATACCTCAGTCCCCTTCAAAATAGGCACCTTGGGACCTCACACAGTTAGTTCTCCCAATCATCATCAGCTGCCGCATTGTATTTTCCTGAATCTCATTGATGGTCTGAAATCTCTTCCTTTTCAAAGGTGATTTTAGTTCAGGGAAAAACCAGAAGTCACAAAGCACCAAATCTGGGCTGTAGGGTGGCTGAGTCACCTGGGTGATCTGATGTTTCGCCAAATCTACAAGAGCTGTGATGCATGAGCTGATACATTGTAATGAAGTTGCCAATTACCAGTTGCTTATAGCTGTTGCCTTCTGAATCATCCAAATAGTTTTTGCAGAGGAATGTTCAAGCTTAATGCAAAATTTGGTACAAATTCATTGCTCTACTCAGTCATTTTGAATGTGATAACCACACAGTACACATTTTCACTCAATGGCATCTACCTCCCCCACTGACTAGTATAGTGAAGTTGTCATTGTTCACACAAGTACATTCCAGTCCACTCTCCTTGGCTGTCAGTTTACATTGATGTCACACAAACTCTTGTTATATTAACAATTGGTGGACTTTTTCAAGACAGACCTTATAGTTTGGAAGGGGAAAGAATCAGAATATGACAGGACTCTATGCTGATTTCATGTGGCCTTTCTTCTTTTAGAGAATGTTTGCAAGTTATATCAATGCCCATATGTTTATATCCTTATAACTTTCAAACAATATTCACTTTTCCTCTCAAGTTGTTATATAATAGAAGGGATGCTTGCGTGACAACAAATTTTATTTGCCTCTTTCTACTTTTGTACAATTGTACAGAAATCAGTTAATGGTGTTAACTGAAGATATGGTGATGACAAGAATGATGATAATAATGATAACTAAATATATTGGATTTTTTTTCAGTGATGGTATTAATTTTGTTAATCTCCTGACATCCCCAAAATGTAAGCCCCTTCTCTCATTAAGTAAATTACATAATTGAAATGTAGAAACATTAAATAACTTGTCTTGGGTCACATAGCTAATTATGTGATTGAGGCAGAATTCAATCTAGGTTCATCTGACTCCAGAGCACATTTGCTCAACTACACAGTAATTCCTCACCTCAGTGCATTTGGTTTTTGAGAGTACTAAAGCTAATATCTTTTAGATATATATTTTTTTCTTTTGCTCTCTGTTCTCTCCCCACATTTTCTTTCCTAGGATGTTGCCCATTGCTGACAGCTCACAACTAAGAATGAATGAAGCCTGAAAAATGCGATGCAGCTTCAGGCTTTTTGATCTTAGAAATTAAAATAAGCTTACTCTAGCACTCTTTCAGGATGCCCTAGATGCTACTTGATGGTATCCTGCCATGTTGTCATCCATGCCATGGGCTGGTTAGGCAGCCTACTGTTGTCAGTTAGCTGTCAATCTTTTTAAACATCCGAGTCCCTGGGCTTTTTTGAAGCACCTAAGTTAACATTTGTTACAGACACATAAAAATTTCATTCTTGTCAAGTAGTGTTAATTGAAAGAAAAATATAAACATTGCATCTGTGCATTCCTTCCCCTTAGCAATTCAGGATAATAGAAGAGTAAGCATCTATTTCTTATCATATGACAGATAAACACATGAAATGATGATAATAATATTTAACATCTACTGAGCATTAATATGAGCTAGGAACTGGTTATTTATATGCATTATCTCCTTTAGTCCTAAGAGTATCCCTGTGAGGTAAGAGCTATTGTAACCTCATTTTAAAGAGGAAAAAGCAGACTTAGGAAAATAAATGACATTTCCTACCATGCTCAGCTGGTAGTTATAGAGCTGGGATCCAATAAGATTTATTTATCCTTATCCACATTTTAAATTATTATTTAAATGTTCACACAGTCACAATAATAGTTTGAAAGGATTTATAAATCTCAGTTTTTATTTTGAGAATTTCCATCTCTACCAATCTTTAGAAGTGACACTGGTTCCATTAGCAGAAACCACAGCATTGGTCAAAACTATGGTGGAAGCCTTGGCCACTGCTTACTGACTGTTTTGGTGAGAATGGATGAGACCATGTGGAGATACGTGTCCCATTTATATAAAGTCAAAAGAAAAAAAACAATAACTTCAGCATACATTTATTTATAACATTTGGTTTAATAAAAAATAATATATAGCATAATTATCAGTTACAAAAACTTGAATGGACCTTCATGAACTAACCACTAAATTTAAGAAACAGAGCTTTACTACTATAATTGTTTTTTTATTCCTTTTTCTTCCTATAACTTTGTACCCTTCCTATTCCAGCCATAATATACATTTTTAATTTTGTCCTTATCATTTCTTTGTAAAACATTTTCCTTACATATGTTTATAAAATATATTCTTTAATTTTGAATTTTATAGAAATGATATGAAGTCAGCTGAAACTTCCACTTGATACTTTGTAAGGTCAATTCACTCTGTTGCATATATTTGAGTTCATTAATTTTTACAGGTGCACAATACTCCATTTTTTTATTATAATGTACTTTTCATATTGATGGGCATTTTTACCATTATTACTATTTTTGTTGACACAACCAGAGCTGCTGTGAACATTCTTTCACATTCTCCTGATATACAAGATTTAGACATTCTTTGGAGTATAACTTGAAGAGTGAAATGCTGGGTTTTAAAGTTTTTAAATGTACAAATTTACAATATAGTCCTAAGTAATTTTTCCAAATGATGTTGCCAATGATTGTATAAGAGCTCCCAATAACACACTTCTGCAGTACTTGGTACCATGAGATTTCTAAACCTTTGAAAAGTTATTCAGCATAAAATTATATACAATATGAGTTTAATTTGCATATATCTAATTATAACAAGTTTGAACATCTTTATGTATTTTTAACCATATGTATTTCCTTCTAGGTGAATATGTATAAATGTTTACTGTTTTATCTATTTCATCAAATATGTGTATATATTTAAATATAAATTTGTAAAAATATTTTATATATTCTGATTACTAATCACTTATAAGTTATATATGGTCAAATATATTTGTTCAGATATTTGGCTTGGATTTGTACTTTTTTATGTTGAATTTTGAAAAACAGAATTTTTTAATTTAGTGCAATTAAATATACCAATATTTTAAAGTGAAATATTTTAGTTTAGATTTTAGTTCAAGGTCATAAAGATATTTCTCTATATATTCTATATATTTTCTAGGAGTTTTATACTTTTGACTTTTACATTTAATTCTTAAATTTCTCAAGGATTATTTTTGTAGATGTACATGTTCTTTTTTAAAGTATATACTCATTTTTTCTAGTTATATTTGGCATTTTTGTTAGAACTAACAATTGCTTGATACTTTGTAAGAACATTTCAAATTAATCACTTTTAAATGCTCATAGTTCTATTTAAGCCTTAATTTATCCCTGAGAAGTTTTACTTTTCTAGATTTTTACAAAACTTTTAATTTTGTTAATGAATTTGCTTATAGTATATTTTCTTAATCCTTTATTAGACTTGGTGTCATGACATTTTTTTTCTTTAAAGACTTTATGATTTTACAGCAGTTTTAGGTTTGAAAGGGAGGTAAAAAGATTTCCTATGTAGCCCTGATCCCACACATGAATAGCTCCACCCTCCATCATTATCAACCTTACTTATCAGAATATTAGAACAGTACTTTTTTTTTTAACTAAAAATGAACATATATTGACACATCATAACCACCAAAGTCCATAGTTTATTTACATTAGGGTTCACTCTTGATGTTAAACACACAGTGGGCTTGGACAAATGCATAATGATAGGTATGTATCATTCTGTTTTCATGCAGAATATTTTTATAGTCCTAAAAATCCTCTGTGCTCTGCTTGTTCATCCCTTTTCCCCAAAAACCAACTGCATGATTGCTGAATTATTTGATAAGATTATGTTTAGTTTTGTAAGAAAATACTCACCTGTTTTCTAAAGTGGTTTATCACTATGCATTCCTACCAGAAATGTATGAGACTTCCTGTAGCCACCCAATTGCCAGCAATTGTTATTGGCAGCGATCTGGATTCTGGCCCTTGTAATTGGTGTGCAGTGGTAATACATTGCTTTTTATGTCTTTTTAAAAAATTATTAATATCATGTAGTTGGCATTATCTTATTTCTTCATCAGTCTTATAGAGTTTATGTATTTTATCAATTCAAAATTTATATGTTGTCATTATTTTATACAGTAATGCACATTTACCTAATAATCAGCTTACCAATATCTTGATCACTCTTTCTTCTCTCATTTTATATCTTCCTTTTGAGTTATTTTCTTTTTTTCTAAAATATATTCTTAATCCTTCCTTCCTATTAAACTATTGCTGGCTAACTCAGTTTTTGTTAGTTATAAAGATTTTCTTTTTAACTTCTATTTTTCAGAGCACACACTTCTAGGTGGATAGCTATTTTTTGTTTAGCAATTTGAGGATTTGATCTCTCTGTCTCTGGTTTCTGTAGTTGCTGTTGAAGAATTTAGTTGTCATTCTTTTGGAAGTGGTTTGTCTTTTCTTTCTGTAAGTTCTTTGTAATACATGTATGTACATTTTCACGACACTGTACATGTATTACCATGGATTTTATTCTTATTCATATTGCTCAGTATATATTGCACCTCTGGTATTCTGGTATTTGTGATTTTGTAATATTCATGAGTTGGGATAATTCTCAGCTAATGAATTTCCAAATATTTGTTTTTTCATTATTCCTATTCTCTTGTGCTTCAATACTGGCTGTTCTACATGTTAACCAATTCATTTAATATATTTCATTTAAAAGTTACATTCAGTTCTTTTTCCACTCTCTGGTCAATTTGAATAATGTCTGCTCTCTTGTTTATTTTTTATTATATTGTCATTTTCTTTAAATTTTAACACAAAATTATTTTATATTCTGTATCTGAAAATCATGTTGTTATTTTAAATTTTAGAAGCAAAAATCTGACATTCTTCCTAGTTAATCTTTTTAACTCATTGTAACATTTTCTTCCATGATTGGTAATATATGATTGTTAATTCACATATAGTTCATGTTAACTTTTGGCACTCTGGAGGCCTATATTCAGAATTTTTTCTCCAGAGAGAATATCCATTACTTCTGTTTGAATCCAGGAGGTGCTCCTGCCTTGGGGCTATTTAACCCCTTTCCAAGTTGTTTTAACACAGGGTCAAAGCAGAGTTACTTGAATAGTAGCTCTTACCCAATACTGACTTTTACCAGTGATTCAGAAAATACAAGTGATACCTTGCAAAGAATTATCATTTTCTAATGGAAAAACCTGAGAGCACCAAGCAGTTTTCTATTAGTATTATCATTCTTTTCCACAATAAGACACATTTGGTTTCTGATTAACAGACAGTGATTCTAAACAGTGTGTTGAAATAGTGTTTTTGTATTTTTTCAGAATTTTTAATTTTATTTTTTAATTATATTTTATTGATTATGCTATTACAGTTTCCTGATTTTCCCCCTTTGCTCCCCTTCTCCCAGCACCCCCCCACTCTTTCAGTCAACACCCCCCCCCCCCCACCATTGTTCATGTCCGTGGGCCATGCATATAAGTTCTTTGGCTACTCCATTTCCTATACTGTACTTTACATCCCCATGGCTATACTGTACCTACCTACTTGTACTTCTTGAAATAACCTTTTTAAAAAGAGCTGTTTCATTTTGGGGGATCCCCAGTTTTACATTCAATTACTCAAATTAAAAAATAGTGACTTTTCTTATTAACTACTCAGGCACATTTTATAAATACATAAATTCCAGGTTATTTTCAATAAATAGTATAGAAAGACCAGATGTATCCCAACCAATTAGAAACTTTTGTTTTTGTTTTGTTTGTGAGAGTGATGCTCATAATCTTTCTGCTAGTAAACACTATGAACATGTCTCAAGAATGAACCAATGAATGCATAAATGAAGTGGGACAACAAGGTGATCTTTTTCTGTCTCTGTCTCTATCTGTCTCTGTCTCTCTCTCTCTCTCTGTCCCTCTCTCTTTCTCTCTGTCTCTCTGTCTCTCTCTCCCCCTTCCTTTCTCTATAAAATCAATTTAAAAAACAACTATTCCCTTTAGGATCTTCTTGTATAGGAACGAGTGAGTTATAGCTTGCTGTTTCTCAAAGTTGTTTTCAGACTTACTCAGTCCTGCTCCTGGGCCAAAGTTAAGGTCTTGAACATATTACTGATAATAGCTTTTACCTTCAAGCCAAATCTCATTAATTGGGTGCTTATTGCTCACAGCTTTTGTTTTAGCAAAGTCATCCTTCCTTTTTTGTAGAAGGGTGAGTGGCTTAGAAGGAGTGTTTTAAAGAATTATCACACTTCATGCAAGCCCAGCATTAATTATATTTTATGAAGAGTACAGTATCTTTTGATGGGAGAGCTTTGCAGAAATGTCTAGAGCACTTTTTAATGGAAACTTATCTAAAATATGTACTATGACTATTCAAAGATATAATCTATGTATAAAATCACTTTACAGTTACAATTATTTTCAACAATAGACACTATTAGCATATTGTTTAGGGACTTCATAGTCCTTCTGTCACCTTCACTAAAGTAAGCTAAGTCATTTCTAATGGCATTGTGTCAGGCTGTATGCCCATCTACAATTTTGGTGCTAAACTCTATTATCTTAGCCTTGCCAGGGTTCTGTTGTCTCTAACCAGGCTCAGCAGAGTAGTGATAAACTCAGTGCTGTTTGATCACCAATAATAGCTAGGACTGTGATCTACTCTGGTGAACTGGATGAGACAGAGGAGCTTACTGGGAAGCTATAGATGGTTATCAGGGAATACTGTGCATCTCTCAGATAGCAGCCTGCTGAATCAACCACTAACTGCCATACATGGCTGGAGGGGGACCTGCCTTTGTTACAAATCAGAGTAATGACTGAAAACCTAGCATGAGCAGCTTCTGTACCAGTAAAAAATTATTGTCTCAGGGCAGATTTAGTTTATATACAACACTTACCAACCAAGATTTTCTTTTTAAAATAATGATATTATAAACAGTATATCCTACCTAAGGAGTCAAGATTTTTTAAACAGCACCTAAATTTCTTTTGACATAATATACACTATTGATATGAAAACAATGATGCTGTAATTCATAATAATAGGTTTCCATGAGTTTTTAAAAAGCATAACTAATGTAGAATCAAAATGATTTTACCAGGAAAATTGACCATGAGCACCCCCATTAAAAACCATAAATAACACATACAAATCATTTTATGAAGAACAAAAATGTTCTCCTACTTGGATATATATTTTTAAGAGTCTGGAGCAGGAGTTTTTTGTAATTATCATAATTCAACTGTTGAAATTTAGGAAGAGTTTTATATACTGTAATTCCTATGTTACAGTGTCTAGTGTGCAGAGCAAATCTGTGTCTTCCAGCGGCTTTTGTTTCTAGTTTGTCTTCAGAATAGAGATCTCACTCCTCATCTCTACAACAAATCCAAGTACACAGCACTACTCACTGAGGCTGCTGCACAATCTCTCAGAATTGCAGATAAGTCACAGATGTGTGCTAAATAATTACTGCCAGCTTTAATTAAAACTAGCTTGCAACTCTTAAAGTCAATTAATATCTTTGTAGTTGGCCTTACTTGTCTTACTGAATAGCTTTCAATGAAGCACATTTTTTAGTTGTACCTCATAAGTTTTGTTTCAAAGAGTGACACTGTTTTCAGTTTCTAAACTTAAATTTATCGGGGTGACATTAGTTAATAAAATTATACCTGTTTTTTTAAAAAATAATTTGTTTGTTTGTTTATTTATTTATTTTTAGAGAGAGGGGAAAGGAGAAAGAGAGGAAGAGAAACATCACTGTGTGGTTGCCTCTCACTCGCACCCCCATCTGGGGACCTGACATGCAACCTAGCCATGTGCTCTGACTGGGAATCGAACCAGTGACACTCGGCTCACAGGCCAACGCTCAATCCACTGAGCCATGGCAGCCAGGGCTTATACCTGTTTTAAGTGTGCAATTCTATGATACATCATCTGTATATTGTATCATGTGACCACCCCCAAAAGTCAGATCTTCTGTCACCATATCATTGACCCTCTTTACCATTTACTTCCCCCTTTACCTTTTATTTCTCCTCCCACCCCCACCCCCCTTTCCCTGTGGTGGCCACCATACTGTTGTCTGTGTCTATGAGTTTTTGTTTCTATTATTCATTTGTTTCTTTTAGTTTTATATCCCACATATGAGAGAAGTAAAATCATATGGTTCTTGACTTTTCTGTCTGACTTATTTTGCTTAGCATTATATTCTCAAGATTCATCCATGTTGACCCTTATATCTTTTAATATTGTAAAAGTCATTGTTTCCCTGTGCTCCCTCACAAATAGATGGTAGAAGTGGTAGGTAATTTTATAATGTCTCTGATATAATATTTTCATACTTAAACAGAGATGACAATTTTATTATTACTAATTGTATAATCATGTCCTTGGAATAGTTTACTGAGGTGATTTAAACAAATGACAATTTGTCAGGATCAGAAAACGGCATTTTGTAAAGGTCAGGAAAACCATTTCATAATATACAAGATATTGCTATCTTAGCTTTTTTTAATAAGCCCTCAATTTCAAGTATTTTTGTAAAAGTGAGCAAATAGCTCAAATATTTTCTTCAGACATGCTTCTGGAATGTAGTAAGGATTTTATCAGCTCTGAAAAACTTTGAACCTTATTTTCACTCAGATTAGCTCACTTATGCTGTCAGTCTTAGCATTGTGGAGTTAATGAGAACGTAAACCTCTGCTGGATGTACTGAGTATATATTCCCAGTTCCCACACTTACTAGATCTTGGGCCAGTTTCTTAATCTATCTCATGTACAGAATTCACTCAATATATAATTTCTACCAGCTCACACAAAACTGTTATGAGCATTACATGGTATTATGTTCATAGTATTTAACATATGGCTAGCACATAAATAAACTCAATAAATGGCATCAAGTAGCATTCTCAAAATTTACGACACAGAGCCACAAGTTAAAAAGAAAAAAAAAAGAAAACAATTCCTGCCTGGTCTGTGTGTGGAAATAACACTGATAGAAGTTTCTTAAATCTGCAGCATTGAAGTCTTTGGATGATGCCAGGTTTCATCTATGTTTATCTGTCCTGTCCAATTTCAAAATTTCAACATCTTCTAAAAGCCACCAGTGTGTACTATCTGGTGTGGTGACATATTTCATCACTACCAAGGAAAATTGAATTTTATATTGACAGGACAGAAGAAATTTCACACAACTTTTTAAGACTTTCTGCTTATAAAGACATTTTGCTTTTCCACTTAGCTAAGTTCTTGCTTTTACCAAATGCTTTATCAAAAATAATCACCACTAGCACCTTCTGGAAGTATTTTCTTAAATATCCGCAACCAAAATATTAATTAGAGGCAAAAAGTTGTTTCTTTGAGTATGTTAGGTTTTTGTTATTTTTTCTTGTTCTTTTATAGCACATACTGTCCCTTACCCCTGCCTGGTTTGGCTCAGTGGATTGAGCGTCGGCCTGTGAGCTAAGTGTCGCTGGTTCGATCTTCCAGTCAGGGCACATCAGAGAAGGAAAACTCTGACTCCAAAAAACCTCCGCTGCCTTGCGGCATACCTCTTCAGGGGAAAGGCTAAGGGAGTAAACCCCGACAGAAAATCCGGAGCCAGAGTCTCTAAGGCGGTTTGACGTTGTAGTCAACACCGGCAACTCCTGCGGCGCACCTGAAGCCAAGCTGTATTGACTCCGTCTTTCCCTTGGACCCTTCAGCTGCGAAGAGAGGGGGGGTCTGCTGCATGGGCAACAGCAGACCCTCCATATCACCCTGCCCAGGCTCTGTAGCTTCAGCTTCACTGGAGAGGACACTCCAGCGTCATCACAAGATGTCGATTCAACACGGGAGGAGACAGATACCATGTCACTCCCGAGTCGGACTGCACAGCCATTCTCGGTGGTGCAGATAGACTCTTAAGAAGCTACACCATCGTCTCTCGAGACGGACGGCTGCCGACGACGACTGTCCCTTATTATATATAACTCAACACTATCTTGCATTCTTATAAATTCTAAGTTGTGTAATAATTCATCCTTGCTTTTGGTTCCTTCCCCCCATGTTATTAGTAGCTTTCTCTTAAAGTAAAATCAGCTCATCTATTTACAACAAAACACATAGAAACAGTATTAAGAAAAAAGCAGAAAGTAGACAAAAATAGGAACCAAGAAGTGTACTTCTAATCTCAGAGCTCTCGTAAATCAGTTATGTCATTTTAGAAAAGTCTTAATTTGTTAGAGGACCTAATCTCTTATTTCTATATGTTTATCTCTAACATCAGGGGTTGGAATTTCAAAGTGTTTTTTTCCTCTATGAATCTAAATTTCATCATATTCTGGTGCAGTGTATAATGTATGCTACTTATTTAATGAGAAAACAACTGGTGTGGAATCTGTGCTACTTCTTAATAAGTAATTAATAAGGCAGACTGTGTTGAAGTAGACTGCTCAATATGAAGTTCATTAGGATGCAGTGTCACAGACTACTACCCTTCAAGGTAATAAAATGAAAGATGGAAATTTTGTGACTATCCTAGACATTCTTGATGGCCAATGGTGAAATAAATTCACATTTTACTGACATGGGAAATGTACACATTATTTATAAAATCAATAAGCAATATGAACAGATTTAATAGCCGAGAGATCAGTTTAATAAACAGGTGGATTGAAAGTCTGAAATGCAAATCAGACACTATTATATATAGCTACGTGGTGTTGCACGTTACAAGCAATTAAGCAAGACCTTTAAGTGAAAAGTGACCTTTTTATATATTGGTAAAATAGTGCTGCTGCCATTAAAAATAATTAAAGCTCATTAAAAGATTAACATAAAAATGAATTCGTTTTGAATGATTGATTAGAAATGTAAATACAAAATTACCCTCTATTCAAATTTTTTAAGTACTGTGGAACTCAAAGAAAGAAAGTTGTCATTTATTTAGGAGCACATCACTTGGTTTAGGTAAGTTCAAAAGTCAGAGTGAATGGGCAGAGCTAGTTTCTATTTGGGCACATGCTGCTGATCCAGGGGAACTGAATTCGGACACAAAACTCCCAATGGCTTTGAAAGCCTAGATTTTATTCCCAAGGAGGCCTGAGGGAGTAGTTCAACTAGTAGCAGATATGTCCACTGGCAAAAAAGAAAAGAAAAGTCTGTTTAAACCACTGCTTCTCCTGTTGAGTTTTGTAAAATGTGAGCATTTTCTGTTATAAAAATTTTAGAGTCAATGAAAATAAAGTTCTTTTTTTGCATTACAAAAGAAAGAAAAGACATTTCAGGTTAACTTCCAAAGGGTATTTAATATCCATATTAATGAAAATGTGGAAAAATTTTATTCCATGAACCTTTCAACTCCATTTAAAAACATCTATAAAACTGTGGTATCTAATTATCACTCCTAGAGCTCTTTTCTCCCCTAGGAGTTCAAAGCAATTTTACATAGTTAACTCACTTTGACAGAGAAAATCATTTGACAGAATAAAAGAAACTGAGGCACAAAACAGTTAAGAAGTTTGGTCACTATTATACAATCAATGAGGAAGGAATGAAATGCATCGGCTGGGTAGAAAAAAGGTGATGAAGTTCAATCATATTCTTCCATTTAAATTCTGTGCCATCTTAGAAAATTACTTAATGTCTCTGAGCCTCATTAATTCTTTGTAGATCTGAATAATCTTCCATGTTCAGGATTACTACAAGGTATAGGGCTATTAAAATGATATATATTAGAAGGTTTACTAAGTTACAAAATGCTACATTTACAAAATATTTTATTCTTAACTGTTCTACTGAAGTCTCTTAAGGAAGATCAATTATTCTTCTGATGCCTGAACTAAGAAATTTGAATGCCTCATGCTTATTGTATATACAATTTGCTGTACATATATTGACTATTTCCCCAATATATTTCTTAATATAACTGGGACCCGAGCCTTAAGTACAGTGTTTTGAATCTTGAAGATGAAGCTTAATAGGGTTCATGTATGTACTGGAGCAGAGGAGAAAATCTGACAGTCTGTGGACTAAGTATAGAAAATCACTGAGGAAGACCAAGAATCAGGATTAGGAGAAATGAAATCACCAGATACCAGGGGCAGGAGTGAAGGAATGGCAAGGGGTCAGAGCAAGAGATCAGGAAGTGCAAGTACCAGTAACAGGTCAGGGAAAACTAAGAAACAAGCTGAAGCAATGCTGTTCCAGCGGGGCCCCTGAACAGCTTAGGAACTAGGCTTTTCAGGAATGTTAGCTGCATAGCTCAGGGACAGCTCAGCTGGCTCAGTCAAAGGTATCAGATAGTCTAGACAATAACAACCAGACATATTAAAACAAGAAAAGGATGTCAAAACTCACTTTTTCAATGAAGAATGATATGGAGTCTTTCAATATTAATAATTTTGAGAGGATGTTATATTATCAATGCTCAGGCTGGAGGGGTGGAAAGAAATAGCATTAATTGAAGTCAAATAAAAATGTGTTTAGCTTTGTGATCAATTTTTATGACATGAAAACTTACTTTGTAAATATTGTGTTTTTGTACATAGAAATATACAAAGATCTTTGTATTAATAGTACCTGTTAAATATCAACATAAGCTAATATTTTAAAAAAATTATTTAAAAACTGAGGAGCCTGCTTTATTAATTTGGTCATTAATTCAACATGTGTACTGAGAGTATACTATGTGCCAGGTATGCTCAAGAAAGATAGGTCTCAGTTAACAGCCTTTTAGAGAAACAACTTGGAATGAGTTATTACCAATGTGTTTAGTACTATATAGAGCATGTTTTTGGAATTTATAAAATAATACAAGAAACCAGAGAAGTGCACATATCTAAGGAAGTTGAAGTTATAAGATTATAGTGTAGTTAAAAATAGAAGTACACATACACCAGCCATGTGGTTTTTAATAGTTATTGCTAGGAAAAAAATGTATGATCTTTCTATTACTCAATATTAATAAAAGCATATAGAAATATTTAAATAGGAGAAAACTGATGGTTTAATTACTATTTTTCCCCACTTCAAATGCTGAAAGTCTTCTAATAATCATTTACTATATGAAAAAATTTAAATTCAAACAAATCTATGAACAAAGTCAAATCAATATCTGAAAAGAAAAAATATTCACAGTAATTATTTTTGAGGACAATTATATTGGTATTCTGAGGCTCATACACATAATATGGGATAGAGTAAATGAATAATTAAGAGATATTCTAATTCTATTATGCCTGGAGGCAGTAAAACCAGGATTCTCAATGTGGAAGAAAGGAGAGACAGATGTTGTTCAGAAAAGGTTACCAAACAGCACTATACAGTATTCTTTCCTTATCTGTGGTTGCACTTTTGCAGTTTCAGATTCCCTCTGGCAACCAGAGTGCAAAAATATTAAATAAAAAAATTCAGAAATAAACTATTCACAGATTTTAAATTGTGTACTGTCTGGTAGCATAATGAAATAAATGGTATGTCATCCCACTCCATCCCGCTGGGATGTATTCACTAAATCACCCCTTCATGCAGTCTATCCACCCTATATACACTACCTGCTCACTAGTCACTTAGTAGCCATCCTAGTTATCAGATCAGTTATCAATGAGAGAGAGAGAGAGAGAGAGAGAGAGAGAGAGAGAGAGAGAGAACACATTCACTTAACTTTTATCACACTATATTGTTATATTTATTCTATTTTATTATTAATTATTGTTATTAATCACTTACTGTGCCTAACTTATAAGTTAAACTTCATCATAAATATGTATGATACCTGTGTGTTGAGTACTAGTACTATCTCCGGTTTTAGGTATCCATTGACAGTCTTGGAATGTATCCCCTATGGACAGGGGAGACTGCTTTAATCCTGGATTTAAATTGTATCCATATGATTTACTCCTGAGATATTTTACTCTTACCAGTACTGTAGAAATGAGCACTGCAGGCATATGTTCTCCATGCAGGCATATCTTGGAAATATCATGGTTTTAGTTTAAACCACCACAATAAAATAACGCAATAAAATGAGTCACACAAAGTTTTTGGTTCTCCAGGGTATATACAGTACCCTATAGTCTATTAAGTGTGCAATAGCATCCATTACATCTTAAAAATTATACATACCTTAATTAAAAAGTCTTTGATGCTTAAAAATGCTGACTATCATCTGAGCCTTTAGTGAGTCCTAATCTTTTCACCACTGGTTGCCACAAACTTACAATTTGTAAAAAATGTATTATTTGCAAAGTGCAATATAAGAAAGCATGATAAAATGAGTTATGCCTGTATATTATTTCCCAGCAACAGAAACTAGAATTTCAAGGAGAAATGATTGGCTTTAAATCTTGAGCTTGTCTTCCAGATTGCCCATTAGAGTCATACTGAAGGACTCTGGGAGCCATCTTCAAGGGACTTTCCCCAGCCAAAATTGGGTCATCTGAGCTTCAAAAAAAAAAAAAAAAAAAAAAAAAAAAAGGTAATAATTGCAATTGGTTGAACTTCATCAATATATTTTAATTCAAGAATTCCCTTATTATAAAACTGTTCATCTTCAAAGAGTGAAAGAGAACCAATTTGTTAAGGAAACTGGTAAATAAAAGCAAAGAATCAAGTATTTATTCTGCTTTTTCTGTGTGAATTCTAACACTGGGTTACCTAACAGCAGATAAGGAGTACATTTCTTTCTATTAAAGCATTCCAACTAACAAATAAATCATAAATGATATGTTTTAAATATCATTTTGCAACCCAATACATGTAGACATTGCCCATCAATAACTACTAATATCACACAAAAAAAGAAAACTACCTAACATCTTCTACCTTCTGAATAAAGAATGTGCCACTTTGATCAAAGAGATCTAACCTGAATCTGATAAGCCTCAGATCCAACTGCCAATTTGAGGGAAGCACAGGAGATCCAGCAATATATTAAACTGCACTGAGTGTGCAATCGGAATATTCCAGACCTTAGGTAACTCTGAGGGTCAAATGACCGTAATTTTTCAACATATGAGTTGTAAGAAAATGAAAAGGGTATAGAAAGAATTAAAAAGATAGATCAACATTTTTGATGTGCAGAATCAAACTATGGTAATAAACACATAGGTGATAAAACTAAATTAACTCAAGGAATTAACTATTTAAATTCACAATAATATTTATGCATAGAGAGGGGTATGAGATGGGGATGAGGCATGGCTCTGCAATTACTGACAAAGTTCCTTTTTTTGTCCTGGGTGGTATTTATGCAGCTGTTCGTCTTATAAGAACTCATGAAGTTATAAAGGTTTTTGTTGTCTTTTGTGCCTGTATTTTATTTTATAGATTAAAAAAATATCAAATTGACATAGCCTATATCAAAATATGCTACTGAACTTTGCTACATTGTTCATTAGTATATGGTTTGTCACTTGTAATTACTGTAATTTTTAGGTGTTTAATGAATATTTTTATTCTCAGATATGCAGTAATTTAAAAATTGACAAAGTGTTAGGGTTGCTAAGTAAGATCCAGAGGATGGATATTAAAAGTAGAGATAATATCTTTAAATTGAATATCTTGAGAAACAAATACATATTACTTTTATAATGCCACTTTGAACTTATACTTTTTCAATACCCAACCTACTTATTAGTGGAATACTATCTGTGACCAAAAGTCATGATCCCACCAGAAGCCCAGACTCTATAGATTACCTCCACTCTTATACAAAATACAATCCACTGATAATAGTTTAAAGATCTTTTTCTTCTTTTTAACATAAGGTATCTTTGATTTTGATATATTTTACTTATATTTGTTTAACAAACTTAGCTATCCTTAGGGCATGAGGCAAAACACTTCCTTTACAAGAGGTGTTTAATATTTTAATATTACAAGTCATGATTCTGTTTGTTTTATGTAGTTCCATTAAATGTTGTGCCTTTGGAATCAGAATAGAAATTTATAAAACAAACACATAGTAGTTTTATTGGAAATAAAAAATAACTCAGTCACCAAACATATTTATATTAAAGCTGGGAAACTAAAGCTCAGTTTCAAATTATTTTTTTTTATTCCAGTGCATTGTGTATCAGCAGAATTTATTGGTAAATAATGAAGTCACTTGCTATAAAGACAGGTGAAAACTTAGGAGATAACAAAAACACTTTGTTTGATATGTTACAAAATTATCCCTACTTTTGTGATCATGCAGATGATAGGTTAATAAGAAGTAAAAGGAGACAGTTTTTTATAAGCGAATCCTTAAAATTTCTGGTTTATCTTATTGTGGGTAATCACAGTTTCAAGTTACTTTGTCTCTAAGTATTATGTATCTTTAATGAGTTAATTAAAACACACAAAAATAATTTGTTTAGTGATATTAATCTGCCATCTGCTATAGTAATATTATATATAAATATATAATGAATAGTATTTATACATCATGAAAAGATCAGAAATATACCTATTATGTTACTGTGTAAACCAGCTGAGCTCAAATTAATAACTGGGTTTAGTCAGAAGTAAATATCAGGTATTTAGATAGCTGTCTTGATGAGAAAATCAACTCTCTATTTCAAGTGACATTTTTCTTATTGTTCTCCTTCTTTCTTTCTTTCTGTTTTTCTTTCTTTCTTTCTTTCTTTCTTTCTTTCTTTCTTTCTTTCTTTCTTTCTTTCTTTCTTTCTTTCTTTCTTTCTTTCTTTCTTTCTTTCTTTCTTTCTTTCTTTCTTTCTCTCTCTCTCTATCTTTTTTAACTTGTGGACGATTATAAGCTGTTCCAGAAAAAAAGGCACTGAAAACACAAAAATATTTTTCATATTTTCCCTCCTTTCAACATTATATATGTCCTTTTGTTGTTTTCAAATCATAAATGGATATGAAACATGTTTCTGAGTGCTTGGCATTAAGCACATGATGGAAAGCTGTAGCTATAAGAGCAACACCTCTGTTTTTGTTATCATCAAGATCCAAATTCCTGCTCTTTGTATGCAGCTGATGATAGACTTTGAAAGAAGTAAGTCCATTTTTCTAAATTAATAGCAAATAAGGTCAGCAATGTTTTATAATTTAAGCAATCCAGATCCAGGCTGGCTAATGTAAGATCATCTCAATAATGATTATACTGTATTAACCATGACCTGTACTTTAACCAACTTATATTGCTTATTAAGAAATTATAGAGCTCTGATTTCTAAAATCTCTACTAGTTACAAATTTAGTAGGTTACCAGTGATCTATAAACTGAAAACTATTCTCCTTTGTACTTACATTTTCTTCAAGAACTTGATCCTATTTAGAGTTTAGAGATTGTATTCCCCTTCATTGTGCTTTAAGGGGTCAATATTAATAGCATATAATTATTAATTTCTGTGGTATTTTCTTAAACTCAATAGTCTTAAGATTGCCTTTATCTTATTATTAATAAATTGCTATTTACAAAGAAATTAGACATTACACCCTGTGTTCACATGCTTCACAGTCAATCCAGGCTGGTTCTAACCATAGGTTAGGCCCTAAAGAAGAAATGCTGTTGGCTGTTAAGAGCCTAAATTATCACTGCAAATATATTCATTTCCAATTTATATGTATTGCAGTGACTCTGAAAAGTGAATTATATAAAACTTGCCAAATATAATAAAGTCAATGAATTTCTCCTAAAGGCATATGAGGTTAACATGCAACTCCTGTTTCCATACTTATGGGGAAGGGAAATATGATGAAACTTTTGATGAATTCATCATTGTTTTCTTCCTAAATAACTTTTAAATTGTCTAATTATGAAGAAAAGTTGAAAGAAAAATTCCTCCTTGAAATGTAAATTCAATTTTCTGACCCAGAGATCTATGTCTAAATACTTAATGGTAGAAGGTTTACATCTGGCTACACCTAGTTATTGAAATTACTAGTTTGGTTGTATTATACAGTAACAATAAATATATCTAATTTTTCCATTAAGTATAAGTACTCTTCTTTTATAAGTTCAGTCATATGTTATCATGTCTAGATGAGATTTAAAACATACATTGATAATATTAAATTATGGCCTCCTCTCACACAAAAGTTTCTTACTTTTCTAAAGTTTCATCATTATTGTCAAACACACATTGAAGGTCTCTAGCTGGGGTGAGGGGAAGGGAGAAGTTAAGGTGTTCATGATGACTTGAAAATTATTATTTTTTCCTTGGAAAAAGGTTTCCTTTCAGAGTTGAATTATAAACTCAGAGGTTAAATGATTACACTTTTCACTGTGTTAAAAAAAAAAATCCCATCTCTCTACCTCTTGCTACACTTGTGCAATCAAATTTATTTAGATAGCAATTAAACATTTTTCTTCTTCCAAATATAGGCACGGCATATATCCCTAATCACAAAACCATTTATTATGTTATTCCCGGTTCCACCAGCAAAAGCACGTATTAGTGTGTCTACCACAGAGAGTGGTGCCTTCCAATTAGGTGGCGTGGCAGGGGGCAGGGCTAATCATCATTTCCATTTCCAGATAGCATGCTTAAGTTAAGAGAGCTACTCAATATGTTGCATCAGCCAGGAGGCTAAAATTGCTTGAAACTTTCTAGAAAAGTTTAATTGTGACATTTTAAAATAGACCCCTCAGGAAGTACTTTTTCCTAATCATTTTGCCATGTAGATATGAATTTAATACCTTAAATGCAGAAGCAAATAGAATAGAGATAAAGTCTACCAAAACCATCATGTCATAGTCTATACTCTCCCCTGTCTAAATCAATTGATTATGTATAATCAATTCCTCACTTTTTGCCCTGTCAGGAAGTTGCAGGTGGTAATTCTATTTTCTGATGTGTAGTTTGAAGAAATGAATAGATTTCACCTGTGTATTTATAATGACATTGCCATTCTAAGGAAGAGAATTAAAGATTGAAATTTTGGCAGATGGAGAAGAGATTCAGGGATTGTTGAAGAGGTAATTTTTATGCTCACTAAAGATTTTATATAAAGAATCAAAGTATAAAAATAGAAAATTTCATAATAAATGAAACAATCTCTTTCATGTAAGATATCCTAAAGTTTTATTTATATACCATCTAACATCTATAGAAGAAAAAGTAAGGTCTGTAATAAATTCAGGATTGAAATCATTGCTCTGGATTATGATAAATCACAATTTATCATTTTGATTTTTCTTTTATAACTTGTATGACAGACACTGTGTACCTCACTGAATTCACAGGTCCAGATATAAAACTGTATATGAAAACACTTTATAAATATCGAAAGGCTTAAAACTAGGAAAAATATGGAGAAAATTAACCTCTTAAATGTCCCTAAAACTTGATATTTTATTAGGTAAAATACATTTTCAAAATATTGTTTGAGCTACTATATAGATAAATAAGTGGTACTCAATAAGAGAATGTTCTAGGGTGATTATTGGTCAATGGACCCTTGCTCTAAAAGTCTCACATCACTTAGTGTTGAAAACATCCCAATTGCCTGCTGGCATTTTACAATCTATTCTTTCTCCATCATCCTTCCTATTGGTCAGATTAATGTCCATAAAGAATAATGTCATCACATCTCACATTTACCTGAAAACTACAGGTATCCCCTCTTGTTTATCTGTTCAAGCGCAGACTCAAGAGTTTACAGACCAGCCAACATCTTCCTCATGAATATTCTATGAATATTTATCTTCTTAACTCCCCAGAACAAACACTTAGAAGCCTCATTGTAGTTACTCTCCCTTTCCAATTCACACTATGCTGCTTACTACTTCCTGTAATAAACACTTTCTATTCATCCCCTTAGTTTCTCCTTCATTGTCGTTCTGCAAACTATACACAGTGCTAGAAGTATTTTTCAGTGCTGTTTAATGACTTGGGATCATCTTGCTATATATCTTGTTTTACAATATGAATATTTTACAAACTGGAACACATACCGAAATCAGAGACCTAAGTTTAAGTCCAAATTCCATGCTTAGCTGGGAGAACATGAGCAAGCCCAAAGCCTGTTTATCTTCTTAAATATTTTTTTTCTGAAAATTTAAACACTGATTGTCTAAATAAGCACTGAGCACAGTGCCTGGAACATAACAAGTTTTCAATAATTATTGGTTTCAGTTATGATTATGATTACTATTGCTAGATATTTTTCTTACATGATGCTTTCTTTTTCTTTTCATTTTCATTTCTTGCATGTTTTTTGACTATCATGTCTGGGATATCTTGCATAATTTTCTCTTTCTCCATGTGGGGGGTCAGAATAATATTACCCAAAGCTGTCCTAGAATTGTGAATAGGTTATATTACACAGAAAAAAAGAATTAAAGTTGTACATGTAATTAGGTTGTTAGTCAGCTAACTTTAAAATAGAGACGGTTTTATAGATTATCCAGGTGAGCCCAGTGTAATCAAAGGGTCCTTAAAAATAGCAGATGGTGGCAGAAGAAGAATATCAAATGTGAAGATGGAAGGACTCAGAGAGATGCTGAGTTGCTGGTTTTAAGGATTGAGAAAAGGGTTCATGAGATAAATACTGTAGGCAGCCTCTAGAAACTAGACAAACTGGGACAATAGATTATTCCTTAAGACATCCAGAAAGAAATGCAGCTGTGCCAACAACTTGGTATTAGTTCAGTGAGACTCAGATTTAACTATCCTACAGAACTGTAAGATAATTAATGGGTGCTTTTTAAGCCACCATGTTCTTGGTAATCTATAACAGCAACAAAAGAAAATTAATACACCAGTTCTTCACAATACCATCCAGCATGCTACTACCACATAATAGGTGCTCAATAAATGCCATTTTTATTTAAAACCCCACTCTTATCTTTCTTTTTTGCCATGATAAAAGAAATAGAGTATTAAGTGTGAATAAGACAAGAGAATAGTCTCTTTCTACAGCTCTTGGATCTAGAAAGCAGTGTTCCTGACTGCAAGATGTAACATGTTCTTTGCAACTTTTTAAAAGAGAGAATTAGTCAAAAGGACACAAGCTTTGTAGTCACTCAGGTCCAGGTTGGAATCCCTGCTTTACTTCTGAATGTCTGTGTGACCCTTTAAGAATGAAGCCTTCTTAAGACTACAGTATTCCATATAGCAGTTGCATCGCCTTATGTGGTTTCCACCCACCAAAAACTTTAATGTCCCTAAATATCTGTATAATTTCCAGTGGCCTATGTTCTCCATCACCCAAGCAACCATATTGCTTTCCACTACATTACAGGAAGTTGTGATGGGGGTTGATAAATACTGTACTATCATGTGCCTGTCGGGAAAGAGGAGAGCCCAAGCAGCTGAAATACTATCAGGCCTTAGTTCCCATGGGCTCAAGCCAGCTGGTCCCAGCTCCCTGAAAAACTTCCTTCACCAATAGCCACAGGAGGAAATTAATAGTCCTGGATCTGATTCACAAAACAGTAGAAAATTATTCATTTGAGCACCAGTTTCTGGACTTTGGCACTGATGACAGTATCGGGTGGCTGGGAGGCACAAGATGCATATACCAGAACCCAGTGTACAAGAAACAAAAACCTCCGGGGATGGCAGGCACCCTGAGTCTGGGGAAGGCTTTGAACAGACCATGAAAAACAACTGAGATTTCTTTGAGCCTCAGCTTTCTCAGCAGCAAACTCTTATAAAATGGTTCTCCTGCAGGGTCATACTGAGAATGAAAATTATATGTGTTAAGTACCTAATGTACCAAGCACAATGTTGGTAACTAATAAAAGCTAAGCTTTTATTTTAAATGGAACTTATACTACTTCTGTACCCTTATAAAATGTGCAAAGGAGGACTTCTGGTCAAGGTGGAGATGAAGGTGGACATATTTCACCTCCTTGCACAACCATAGAAAGAAAGACCTCAAAACTAATAACACCCAGATGCATCAGAAAATTGAGCTGTATGGAAGTCTGACAAACAAATATTTAAAGAAGACAAATTTATCAAATGGATAGGAGGGGCAGACATGGAGATGGGGCAGAGAGGTGGTGGAAGAAGCAGCAGTAGAATTGGTAGGAGGGATACTTTGGGAGCAAGCGATCCCAGCCCCAAGCCAGACTGCATAGTCCACGCTTCCAGCACCAGCACTATGACCTCTGGCTGTAAAAACCAGTGAGGGTTGAGTGGTGGGAAAAAACTGCTGGATTTTCACTGCTTATGGGACCAACACAGTCTTAGAACATATGCAAACCAACCACTCTGATATTCAACCCCAGGGCAGCAGCTGGAAGGATGCCAGTTACACAAAGGAAGGGAGTGAAGTGACTGGAAATATGCGAGTGCCCAGCAAACCTCCAAAGGCCAGGCGGCAGCATTGTCCCCTCTCCAAGCCCTCAACACACAATCACAAGTGGCAAAGTGGGTTGTTCTGCTCTGGGAATTATGTAGGGGTCTGCCCCACATAATTTATAGATGCCTTTTCTACATATGCCATGTTACCAAGACAGAGTCAAAGAAGCTCTGCCTAATACACAGAGACAAACATAGGTTGCTAAACTGAGGAGACAAAGAAATTTGGCTGAAATCAAAAAACAGAACAAAATCCCAGAAAAATAACTAAGTGAAATGGAGATAGCCAACTATCAATTACAGAGTTCAAAACATTGGTTATCAGGATGCTCAGAGAACTCCTTGAGTACAACAAAAAAATAAAGGAAGAAATGAAGGCTACACTAAGTGAAATAAAGAAAAACCCACAGGGAACCAACAGTGAAGGGAAGGAAGCCGGGGTTCAAATCAACAATTTAGAACATAAGGAAGAAATAAACATTCAACTAGAACAGCAAGAAGAAACAAGAATTTTTAAAAATGAGGGTAGTATGAGGACCCAAACATACCAATGTCCAAATCATAGGGATGGAAGAAGAAGAAGAAGAAGAAGAAGAAGAAGAAGAAGAAGAAGAAGAAGAAGAAGAAGAAGAAGAAGAAGAAGAAGAAGAAGAAAGAAGAAGAAGAAGAAGAAGAGGAGGAGGAGAAGGAGGAGGAGGAGGAGGAGAGCAAGAAATTAAAAGCTTATTTGAAAAAATAATGAAAGAAAACTTCCCTAATTTGGTGAAGAAAAAAGACATACAAGTCCAGGAAGCACAGAGAGTCCCAAAGAGAACCATACCAAGACACATCATAATTAAAAAGATAAGGTTGAGGATAAAGAGAGAATCTTAAAAGCAGCAAGAGAAAAGCAGAGAGTTACCTAGTTACCTACAAGGAGTTCCCATAAAACTGTCAGCCGAGTTCTCAAAAGAAACTTTGCAGGCAAGAAGGGACTGGTGAGAAGTATACAATGTGATGAAAAGCAATGACATACAACCAAGATTACTCTACCCAGCAAAGCTCTCATTTAGAGTGGAAGGACAGATAAAGTGCTTTCCAGACAAGGTAAAGCTAAAGGAGTTCAAACCAAAGAATTTACAGGCACAACCCATAAACATGAACCAAGAGGGAGATAGCTGGAGGGAAGCAGGGTAGCTAGCAGAGGGGGCAAGGGGGCAAAATTGGGACATCAGTAATAGCATAAAATCAATAAAATGTACTTTAAAAAGAGTGTGCAAAGGAAATTGTTGAGCTGTATCATTCGTTGTGTGCCTAAAAACAGGACAGTTTATTGGTCTTTTATACTCACAGGTACACATCAGAGCAACACCCTTCTGACAAGCCACTTGGAAACCACCTAATTAGTTTGTGAGATCACATTGCTTCTCATTAATAGTTATTATTTTCAGATGCTCCAGAAGCTAGGGTACCCATTCTCAAATATCCCTGGATTCTGCTAATGTATGAAACTACTCAACTATGGCAGTATGATATAAAAACCACTAGCAAATTCTCAAGCAAAACTACTGAATTTTAAAATACCTATAAGTAAGAACTGTAATAGTTCCACTACAGTTTATATAGTTCAGGAAAAAAATAACTTCAATCCATACCAAAGCAGTCTGAAACTAAATATGAGCCCAAATTTAATGAGTTGTGGAAAATGCAATAAGCTAAACAAATCACATATTACTATTAATTAATGGACTGTAAAAGACTTCCAGGTGGCTTAGGCAAATAACAAGTTTTATTTTATGTTTTAAAGGAGAGTTTTTGGTAATTATAAGATAAATTTAATTTGTCCTAGTGACTTAAATTATGATATATATTTTTCATTATAAATAACTATTCAGATTACTTAAATATGTATTTTCTCAATCCCTTCTATGAAATTATATTCACACATCATTTCTCAACTATTTTATGTCAGAATATATTTATTTTGAGATATAAATATTGTTTTATTTATACACTTATAAATCATAAATATTTTCTTCTGGTAAAATAAAATGATTAGGGACTATATTATTATAATTTTCATATTTTTATATCTCATAAATACATAGAAAGTTAAATTCTTCTTCCAATATCTTATTCTTTTGTTACTCCAATAATACATTTATTATGGCTTAGTGACAGTTTTGTATTTTTAAATATCCAAAGATTTTTGTCCCCACCTTTCAAACACTTATATTCTTGTAGTGGAAACATATAATAAACTATAGCAAAATTCCAACAATCCATAATACATATACTACTGAAGTATAGAGGACAGGAAAATGCAGAGAGGGTGTGAAAGTAAAGGTGACATTTGAAACAACCCTAGATAAATAAAAGTTCTCAAGACAGAAATGGTGATGGAAAACACCTGTTTTCCTGATATTTATTATAATAGATCAAGGTAGAGGCAACTGATTCCTCTTCCTGTAACTGATCTTTTCTTATTAATTTAATACATGTTTATTATTAATGATTGTGTTTACTTTTAAGGGTTCACAAATATTGCAATATTAGAAGGAATTATATCTTAGTAAAGACAAAATAATTGTGAAATATATAGCAGCTTCAAGAGTGTACAAGTTCACATGTTTATATTATATTATAAACACAGGAAAGATTCTGTTGCTCTTTTTCATTAGTTTGTTAATGAATTGACGTGATATCCAATTTCTGAAAACTTTGAGGTAAAGAGTTTCATTATGACATGCATTCAAGAAAAAGAATTAAATTTTAAATTAATTAGCTGGAGAGTTCAGGGCAGTCCTCTTTGAAGAAAAACATCAGAACTGAGAAAGGACAGGACAGACCCAGGGAGTTAGCATTCAGGCAGCAAAGATAACAAGACCTTAATGGGGCAAGTGGCTTTGTGGTATCTAGAAAGGCCCATGTGTAATGGGAGCATAGTATCAGGTTGGATCCAAGAATAAGTATGATACAGTCCCAAAGAGAATACACAGAATGAGGTCAGAAGAGGGCTTGGGATAGAATATTAAATGCCAAAACATGCAGGATGAGAGCAGAGAATTGGAGTCCAGAGGAGAAGGTACACTAGCAGAAACAGTTATGGAGACAGTACAGTATCTATTTTTAGTGTTCAATAAATACCTAATAGAAATATTTATTTCTCTAGTTGACGAAGCAATAATATAAAAATTATAAATATTAAAGATTAATATTAAGGTGAAAATATTAAAATTTTATACTTTTGTTTATATCACACATATAACTATATGTACCAGTCACTGTTTAGGGCATTGGAATGTATTGGTGAACAGAAAATGATCCTTGACCTCATGGATTTCACAAAACAGACTCACTATTTTCAAATGTATTTCTTGTGAGACTGTATTAATATTATACCTATTTTACAGATGAGAACATTTTTAATTTGATACAAATTCTCCTATTAGAAGTTTGCACTTGAACCCAGATTTTTAGACGTCAAGTCACATAAATAGAGTACAAAGAATGTGTCATTACAGAGAGGTCATAGCTTTCTAAGAAGAATCAGAAAAAGCATAATGGAAAATATATAGCATATGGTTTTTAACCTCAAAGTGTAACTGAAATGCACCTCCGGCTACCTGCCCCTATCAAAGTGCTGATGTTTTTCTTCAAGAGGACTGCCCTGAACTCTCCAGCTAATTAATTTAACATTTACTTCTTTTCCTTGAATGCATGTCATAATGAAACTCTTTGCCCCTACTAAAGCCCCTACCAAAGCCAATACTCAAGAAGCAGGTGCTGATGTAAAGGAAAGTGGTTTTGTTCAGATGCTGGTGACCTGGAAGATGGGGGATTCATGTCTCTAAGCCCATCTTCCCCATCTCAGTGGAGACAGAGGTTTTTATACGGAGGGAGAGAGGAACAGAAAAAAGAGTTTAAAGGAGGGGGTTGAAAAGTTCTCTATGTGCAGATGAGCACAATCCATTCTGATAAGACAAGTGACAGTCTGTGTGTGTCATCCTGGTTTCACATCATCCTGTTCCCACTGTTGAAGGTCAGCAAACCTCCAGGAGCTGGGATGCCTGAAGATCCAAGTCTGTATATTTTGAAGTTAGTTCCTAGGATTCTTATACAAACATGCTATTCATCTGTAAGCTGCATACTAGTTAGAGCCAGAACTTATGGGAACAATGTCAAAAGAATGGTGGGATGAGTTAAAGTTTCCCACCATTACAGTTTTCCACTGTTACAGAAAGACAGGCAAGATGTCAATACCATAGACATAAGAAGGCGCTCTAGGTCAGCATATCTGTGTGGAGTAGGCAGAAAAAGGGGTATTATGGATTGCCTGCAATAAATAATAAATGTGAATCAAAAGAGCGTGAGATGAAGTATGGAACAACTGGCTGAGTACAGATGTGGAGGTCCTTCACGTTTACCAGTACCCACTGGAACATGATGGTTTCCAGCAGATGGAAGTCTTGATAAGAAAAGAGGAACAAATACAGAAGAGGTGGCTTGAGATGACATAGAGGATGAAACCTCTCAGGAAATGATCACAGTAGTCCAGGTAAAACACTCATTAAAGACATTGAGGGTGGTTGCACTGTGGTAAGGAAACATTGGAGCTGTTCCAGTTACTTGGAAGTTGGTCAAATATACAGCAATAACAAAGGATAGAGAGGAGGGGCAAGCAGAGATGATCCCAAGTTTTCAAGTCTGTCATCATTGGTGCATTTATAAAAGAGAAATTTTGGAACCTGGTAGTTTTTTGTTTTTTGTTTTTAAAGAAAATAAATTAGACTGAAGGAAATATTTGATAAGCAATATGACACTATCAGATAAAGACATGGATTAACAGATATGGATTTATACTGCATAAAAATATAGTTGAAAATGAGACATTGTCTAAGGTAGTATGTGAAAAAATACAGGGAAACAGGGAGTGGCAGAAAGAGAAGCAGAGGAAGAGAGTGAAAGTAAGTTGTCTCAAATTTAGGAATACCTATATAGAATGAAAAAAAGAAATAGAGACAAAAACAAAGAAAACAGATACTGAATAAGATATGGAGTATCAGGGTGGGGGGGATGACCTTACAGAATTTGATACATAAAAGTAAGTTCAAACCGATGACGCACATATAGGTGAAATGCTGACCAGGCTGCAGCAATATAAAGGTATCTGGGCATCACAGCAAAGGAAATGGCAGGGTGGGGCTCCAAGTGACTTAGGCAGTGGGTAAATCAAATCACAGCCAACATTTCTGCTGTGACTCTTTCTCTGCAAAGACATAATTTTAGGTGATCATGGATTTTTAGTAAGTCTAGATGGGATAGAGGTGACTTTTGTTTTTGTAAATTTTGGCATTGACATGTGAGTTTAATTCAAGGAAGATTTTATCTTTTACATAACACCGACAATGAAGCCTATTTCAGGAATAACTGCTCAAGTTAAATATTGTCAGAAGATTTTATCTTGTTAAAAATTAACTGGGTGTAAAAGGAGGAGAAAGATGAAGCTAGAAGAAAACCCATGCATTTCAAATTATTTCTTCAATAGATTATAGGATTTATAATGTGTGCCTTCCTACCCCTTAATTTATTACTGTAAGTTCCATGATCCATTCACCATCTTTTAAAGAAACAAATGTTTGTTTCCAATTTCTTACCATATACTCACTATTTAACATGGCATATACTAACCTCTACCTTATTCCTATAATGGAAGTACTGTCCTTATTTCACCAATGCTCTCTTAATCGACAAATACAGTTTCTTTGTCCTTATTACTTGCAAATAATTTGATTGCATTGAATTTTGTTAGTAAATCTCTGCTCCTCTGTTTCCCATGACTCTGTTGCTAGTTTCTTTACTTCCCACTCTGTAACTGCTCTTATTGAGTTAGTCCTTCTAAGGATAGTAAACGTCTTCCTCATCTCATCTCTCTCATTATATTAGGCTTTACCTTGATGAAATAAAAAGCAATTAACATATTTTCTACTTCACCCCTCACTAGAAGAGAGATCATAAATAGGATAGATATATTATCTCAAACACAATGAAAGACCCCTAGATAAAATAACCCTCAGTTTTGTTTCTCATACTAATATTGATCACTGATATTTTTGGACTGATATTTTATAATAAAATAGTGCAAGTATATGGCCTAGTTGAGTATTCAGTATTTTTAGTGTAATTAAAGTCACTTCTTAACCAAACATACATATATACATACATACATAAACACTTAGAATTTATTATCATTAAGGTAAATTGAATCACCAGGTTGTATGCATGACTTTACTATGCCATTGAGAAAAATCAGTTCATTTAGTTAATGAGATGTTAGGAGGTAGAAAATTCTCTAATCAGTTATGATATTTATCTAAGAATTCAATGATGAGCTGCTTTCCTCTAAGATCCCTTTTTTAAAAAATCATTGAATTTATTAGGGTGACATCGGTTAATAAAACCACATAGTTTTTCAGGGTACAATTCTATAGTACATCATCTGTATACTGTATTGTGTGTTCACCACCTCAAGTCAAGTCTCCTTCCATCACCATCTCACATCTGTTTAAAGCTAATCATTTTAGTCCTCTGTCTAGTCTTGTATTTCTGTCTTCTCAGTTACTAGTGACTCACCATTTGAAAAGCCATATGTGATTGATAATTAATCAGTAATTATTTTCTAAACTAAATAATAAAATATTTTATTTTAAAAGAAAAATAATTAAGAAAGTTAAATTTTAATACAGGTTATAATAAAACATACATAAAATTTTTGTTCTCTTTTTTTTCCCTCTCTGCAAGGTTATACATTTTAAGAATGAGTTAGACCTGCAAAGTCTGTATAATCTATGAATAAAGAAAAGTAATTCTGTTATATGGTTTTATAGGGAAATGGTAATTTGTCTCCATAGCAGAGGCCAAGGGAAAAAATAACATCTGTTATAAGCAATGATGGAAGATATCATTTTGTAGCAGAAGAGCTTCAATGGATCCTGAACAAGGGCAAGTATTTCCAGTTCAATAAAACCACATAAAAATGTATAAATTGAAATATTTTATTTGTCCTTAGCTAGTTTTGCTGAAATCTACTTGGCAACATCAAAGAAAACCTCATCATTCAAAATGATGCAGAGGTGCCAGGATTGTAAAGGTAAATAAAATTATGTTGACAGTTAAATTTTATTTTATATTTAAATACTCATTTAGTCTTATCCATATTTATGATCCCACTAATATTATGTTAGAAAAAATATACTATGTGCAATTTGCTTAATATTTTTAATTTTTATATTACTAGTACTTCCAAAATATGGAAACTGAAATAATATCATTTGATTGGCAGTTAAAGTCTGCTGACAGAACATTGATTTTGAAAGTAGATAAATATTTCTAATATTACTAGCTATTCAAATAATTTAGTTTAGTATAAATAGTAACAATTGCTATAAACTTTAAGTAGTAGAAGATAGTTTGAACTAAAGTAGGACACGGATACCCCTAATTTCTAAAGTTAGTCCTTCTAAGATTAGTACATTTGCAGTGGGCTGATCTGAGTTTATTTTGGAAGGCCAACTCTGGTAGAACACATTCCCGAAGCCTCTCTGTAGTTTCCATGTATCTTCTGCATCAAGTAGGACCTGATGATATTCTATTTATTTTACCTCTCATAATTAGAGCTATTTTGAGTTTCACCTGAATACTAACAAAAACAATATGAAGTCCTCAGCATAATATGAACCTATGCAACACTTGATTTATTAGGGGAAAATAACATTATAATGAAAGTAGTTGGCATGCATGTTCTCTGTGTGGCATTACTTTGTCAAAATCAACATGCATATATAAGGCCCTGGGAAAAAGCAAACCAAAGAGTAATCTTGTGTGTGAATACAGTGAAGTTAAAGTAAGTGTGATATAAATGTGTATAAGTACATCAGATGTATGAAATAGACTAAGTTCAAGTCTTTAATCTGAGTTGTGTGGTCATTCAATTTTCTGATCTCAAAATTACAGGTTGTGAGGCAACTCAGCATAACCTCACAATTGTTCAGGTGATTTAATTAACTATCTCATGGAAAATATCCATAAACATTAGGGAGTTATTATTTCTTTTATTTTATTGAGGTCTGGGTCTAGAGTCGATAAAACAAGACTCGAATTTCAGTTTCATTTATAATTATGTGTCCTTGGCAAATGAATTAGTGCCTTCAGTTTTGTTATTTTCAATATGTTTAAATGTAGTTAATGACTAAGTTATGGAATTTTTGTTTGTGACTAAGCAAAAAGTTTACTTCAGGATCTGATATATAACAATCACTTAATAAGCTTTAGCAACTATTGTTAGCATTGTTATTAAATACAATCAATGGTTATATCATTAAATATAAGTTCTATATCAAGGTCTAAATTTTAAAATAAGTTGTTCAAGTTGCTAGAGTTATTTTCATCATAATGTTTATTTTATGAACAAAAGAAACTTAAAAATTTTTCATCTCTAAAGGTGGGTGAATTAACTACAATAAAAAATGTTTAGAGAACATTTTAAGAAATAACTTTGGAAAATATCTCTAAAATACAAAATATTACAATATTAAATGAATAAAAACTCTTCCACAGAATGTTGTTATAAGGAAATACATAGTTTTATTTATCTATCAGGAGAATTTTAAAAAATCAAGATTAATAAAATATTGGTAATTTTTTTAGTTCCTGTAATGGAATTTAAAATACATAATAATTATAAGTCATATAATAATTATAAGTTAAGCTTTCTAAATTCATGTGGATATTGGTGCACAGAGACTCAGAAATTTTATTTAATAAACAGGCTAGTTCCATCTCAGCAATTATATTATGTCTTTTGTGAATTTAATGGCTGTTCATAAAATCCATGAATTATAATTTAAATAAATCTGTTACAGTTGTGATTTCTTAGGTGGATGATTTACTATGTTTATGAAAACAGAATTGATATTAATGACCTCATTTGATGTTCTTTATTGACAATTTATAGACATACTTTTGGTTATTTTGTTGGGACAGATGTGATCCTTTTAAAATATTTAATTTCCTGAGAACTACTTAGGGAAGACAATTCTCTAATTTCATCTACCTATTAAGAGTTGAAAGGTAAGTACATTTTTTTTTTTATGGTAGGCTGGAAAACAAGAGTTTTAGGAAACTCCCTTGAAAAGTAAACTAGCCCTGGCTGGTATGATGTAGTGGATTGAGCACTGGTCTGTGAATCAAAGGGATGCTGGTTTGATTCCCAGTTAGGGCACATGCATGGGTCACAGGCCAGGTCCCCAGTCGGGAGCATGCAAGAAGTAACCACTCATTGATGTTTTTCTCTCCTTCTCTCTCCCTCCTTTCACCTCTCTAAAAATAAGTAAATAAAAAAATTTTTTAAGGTAAACCATTATTTATGAATCTTTTGACATGAATTATAACAGCGGCATTGGGCAGACACCTTAACTGTTGATACCTGATATAAAATAACATTTACACAAACATTCTCAAAGAACTTGAGAGCAAAGGTTTTGCTTAGTTTGACAAATTTTATCACTATGCCCAAATTCTAAGTTAGCAGCACAATGAAGTTACAGAATGAATCATGTTTGGAAAGAAAAGTCAGAGCTTTCTACTGTTTGCTTTCAGAGACATATAAAAATTACTTTTAAAAATATAACTTTTACATATTTCTCTATGATACCTTACTTTGCCTCAGACACCCATTATTGTATATTAATAAAATATATTAAAATATATATTTCCAATAGTATACAAAATGATATATAAATATGTTATTACTAACTTATAAATGAACATCAACATGTGTTTTCATAATAACATGAAGCTTTATATTTATGAAATGTCTTTGCTAACATTTTCTTATTTATTTTGAATCTCTGTTGCAATTGCTAGAGACAAGTGTTTATATACATCCTAGAAAATCATTCCTATCATAGGTCTCAGAGGGGGATTCATTCTGAAGGCCACTGTGGGGCTGAAAGTTATTTATATACTCACTTATTCTGCAAACATACTCTGAGTGTTCACTATGGACTTGCATGTTAGTTGTTTGTATTAATATAAAATAATGAATAAGGTATGACATTCACCCTCAATGAATTCACAAACTTGTAGAGTCAGTGGTGTGTTCAAGCTCAAAATGGCTTTTGGGAAACAGAGATGATTATCATAAATATTTGCAATGCAATATAATAAGAAACAATTATAATAGGAACATAGAAGAGACAGAGACAGACAGAGAGAGAGAAAGTTGATTGTTGAACACTAGTCCAGAAGACAGGGAGAACATTTCAAGTAAATATATGCTATCATAAACAAGATTAAAATGTTTTGAGGGCTATATATAGTTTATTAAAGCCTGAGTATTAGAGGAAAACCTGGAAATTCAGACAGAGATTAAGTAATAAATGGCCTTGAGGACATTTGTAGGAGTTTGCACTTTATTCTGAATAGATTAGAAGTCTTTACATTTTTTCTTAAAAGTCTGATCAGATTAGTGATTCTTGGGTAGGAGGAAAAGTGAACAAAATAAAGAACAGTAACTCTTTGTCTAAATACATAAAAACAGACATTTAGATCAATGGGACAGAATAGAGAGCCCAGAAAAAAAACCCATACACATATGGTGTATTAAATTAGGACAAAGGAGCAATGGGAAGAGAATAGCCACTTCAGTAGATGATATTGAAAAAACTGGACAGATATATGTAAAAAATAGAACTAGACCACTTTCTTACATCATATAAAAATATATGAAAAATGGATTAAAGACTGGAAAGTAAGATCTGAAATAATAAAACTCTTAGAAGAAACCATAGATGGTAAGCTACTTGACATAGGTCTTTGCAATGACTTTTTGAATCTGACACCCATGAAAAGCAACAAAATAAAATAATAAATAAATAAACATTGGGACTACATTAAAATAAAAAGATTTTGCACAACAAAGGAAATCATAAACAAAAGACAACCTACTAAATGAAATCAAGTATTTCTGAGTCATATATGGGATAAGGAATTAATATCCAAAATATATAAAGAATTCATACAACTCAATAACAAACAGACAATATAATTTTTAAAATGGCAGATATTTTCCAAAAGAAGATGCACTCATTACCATCAGGTACACGAAAAGTTGCTCAACATCACTAATTATCATGGAAATGCAAATCAAAATCACAATAAGATATCACCTCATACCTGTTAGAATGGCTATTATTAAAAAAGACAAAAAAATCAAAACAGAGGATGTAAAAAAAAGTAACTTGTGCACTGTTGGCAGGAATATAAATTGGTGCTGCAGCTATGGAAAACACTATGGAGGTACATCAAAAAATTAAAAACAAAGTTAGCATATGACCCAGCAATTCTATTTCTGGGTACTTACCTGAAGAAGAAAAAAAAAAAAAAACCTTTAACTCAAAAAGATATATGCATACTCTCATGTTTAATGCAGCATTATTTATAATAGCTTTGATATGGAAACAGCCTAAGTGTCCATTGTTGGATATATAAATAAAGAAAATGTATTTACATACACAATGGAATATTATTCATTCATATAAAAGAATAAAATCTTGCCATTGTGACAGCATGGATGGATCTCGAGAGCATTATGCTAAGTGAAATAAGTCAGAAAAAGAAAACAAATGCCACATGATCTTACTTATATATGAAATCTAAAACAAAAATAACAAATAAAAAAGCTTATTGATACAGACAAGAAGAGAATAGATTGTAGTTGCCAGAGATTGGAGGGGAAATGTGAGAAAAATAAGTGTCAAAAGGCACAAAATTTCACTTGTAAAATAAGTAAGTCATGGGGATATAATGTAAAGCATGCTGACTATGGTTAATAATGCTGCATTTCACATTTGGAAGTTGCCAAGAGAGCAGATCTTAAAGTTCTCAAGAAAAACAGTTTTTTAAAACTATGTAAGGTGATGGAAGTTAACTAGACTTGTAATGATCATTTAGCAATACAAAAATTTAGAATCATTATGTTGTACACCTAAAACATATATTTCAATTAAACCTTAGTTTTAAAAAATAAATATAATTTAAAAAATAATTTAAAAGAAAAAACAAATAAATAAATGCATTTATGTCCATAAAGACGGGCCAAATGGCCTATGAAGTGGTTACCATGCCCCAAAACTCCACGGTTGTCCCTTAAGTCCCACCAAACGGAGAACAAAAGTCTGGCATAAATAAGTCACCCTGGTCCCATCTTGATCTACACTTAGAGACTAAGCACCATAAATATACCTCAGGGGTACAATCTTATTCAATCTATAGACTAGTTTAATAGCCAATGACTGAGAGTATCCTAAACAAAGCTGTGAAAGATGTTTAAGGCCTTCTACACAGACTCAGACAGAACCATTTACAGTTTGAACAACACTCTATTGCAGTAAGTTGAAGAGGCCATTAATTAAAAAAATAAAAATCCCCTCCTTATACAGAAGTTGACCTACTAGGATTTATAATGAGAAACCCCATGTAAACTCCCCAAATTTGCCCAAAATACTAAATTTACGTCAAAACAAAAACACTGCAGAAAGCTCACATAGAAACTGGGACCACAAATTCATGGTTTCTGAGACCCTTCTGAGCAACACACAGCTAATTAATTAGTCTTTGTTAGGGGTTATCTCCTTAGTTCCTTCTATTTCCTTTTTTTTTAATGGGTAAAATATCAGCTAAACCTAACCACCATGCAATTCTTCCACTGGGTGTTACAAGGTTGTGGCAATAATAATGTGTTTTCTACTTCTCTTGAAATAATATTTGTATTTTATTGAAAAAAATCAAAATTCTAGAGGATATGAAATAACTAGGTTAAGAGGATTGGAAAAACATTGATAGAATTTTATATCTCTCTGTCTGGTTTTAGCAATCTTTACTTAAAGTTTGTAGGCCAAAAGGTGAGAGTCTAAACTCTAAATATTTTCAAGCTTGACATGGTATTAACAATAATCATTGTCTTCTATAAGGCAGAATGTTTCCCTAGAAGAAGATTAAAGTTTAGGGGATACCTATACCTCACTTGGAAAGGAGAAATTCACTTTACAAATTAGGATTTTTATATTTTGCATTTTCAGCATCTTCCTCTACACTGACTTCTTTCTACCACCATATACCACTATATTTCACTGTCATGTCATGTCAACAAAAGTCTGTTATACATCCTCATTCTGTTGTGGCCAACATCAATATCCACTGTAATATCTTATACTTTAATGGCATGGAATCTGATTTCTGCCTCTATCATTACTGAAATTGGTTTTTAAAGGTCTCAAAATATGACGGTCTTTTCTTTGTGTTAATTATAGCATTTGATGCAAGTGACAGTTCCCACATTAAAACCCTGAATGCCGTTTGTATTCTACTCTATGTTATTGGTCCTCACTTGCATTTCTCTGATCTTTCATATCTTGTCTCCTTCATTAACCCCCTTCTTTCTACTTTTTCCTATCTTTATATCAGAGAAATGTGTGTATTCCTAAAGGTTATTATAACTTCTCTTGATGATTTCATTGAGTATCTCACTGTGTTTTGTGGACAGTTCCCACCTACTCTTTCTGAGCACCAACCAATATTTGTAAATGTTGGGTATATTCTCCTAAAAGACAGAATAAAGCTACCTCAAACTCAAATTATTTTATTCTCTCAGAATCTTGCTTCTCTTCTCTGTGTGACTTTATGTAACATTATGAACTGTTCAATTTAATTGATCAAAGCTTATGATCTTGATGTCATCCTAACTCCATATTTTTTATACATCCACCTTCACTTATTCAATTATTTGAAAATTCTAATTTATGTTTGAGCCTTCCAGAAATATCTGTTCTATTATATCTCAATTCATTAGGATCTTCAAGACCTTTTTACCTAGATTACTGAAGTGACCTACCAACTTGACTTTACCTGCAGAGTTCTCCTGGATACATACTCTTAGAGTAACCCTCTGATTATCTGCCCTCTGTACACTTATAGGGCAAACTTAAAACTTCTGTGCAATTATGGTAAGCCATTAGAAATTTATGTAAGGACAACATGGTCAGAATTGTTTTACATAGATTATATCACAATAATGTACAGAGGGATTTTAGCGAGGTTAGGGTAGGATGCAGAAGAGAGAAGTGAAAAAGTACAAAAACTGGACAGGAGTCCCAGGAATCCCAGGGGGAGATGGGTGTACAAACTACTGAAGTAGACATAGAGTAGAGGGATTTGTACTGATTTTGCTAGCCTCAAGAACTGTATGGATATGCATTGTTCACTTTAAGCTCCCTAACATCTAGAAAAATGCCTCCCACAGAGCAGAGATCAAGTACATGTTCTATAAATAAAACAACTACAGACATGCTAAGCAAAAATGCAATGCATATTTAAGTAAGGTATAGTGTGGAACAAAGAAGATTATAAATGTGAAGTATAAAGTTTGGTCTGAGTCTGAGGTAGTAACTGTGTGACTTTGTAAAAATAACTTGACATCCTTGAGCTTCACTTCTCTTTTTCCAATTATAAGTAGGTCAACAATAAAAATCCCTCATAGGGTTGATGTGATGATTGAAAAGGACAACGATGCATTGAATGTGTTTAACAGTTTGACTGGCTTTTAATTTCCCCCTAACTGTCACTCCTTATGTTTGCATTATTATTATTCTATGTGCATACAAACATACATACATACACACACACACATACAGGGTGTCCCAAAAACTGTATACACACTTTAAATAATTATAAAGTTGGTGTTTATTAAAATACGTTTCATTTTCAAAATGTAATAGAATCTACAGACATTATTTAATTGTTTGGTCAACACCTGTTTTCAATCTGACGTCAGTTCTGGTCCAGGCACTGATGACAACGGGAAGCAATGGAATTGCAAACATCACCAAATAGCAAGATGGGACCCCCCCACACTACCATCACAATGTGAGATTCTACCTTGATGAGATCTTGCCAAACAGGTGAATTGGATGAAGGGGTTTCATAGAATACCCTCCGTGTTCACCAGAACACCACTAAACTTTTCTTTTTACGGGGATACTTAAAAGACAAAGTCTACGCTATGAAACCTGCAACAGTCGCTTAATTGAGAGCAGCCATTGAATGAGAATGCACACAAATACCAAAGGAAATGTTTCATGATGTTTGTGATTCCATTCCTTAGTGTTGTCAGCAATGCCTGGACCAGAACGGACATCAATTTGAAAACAGACGTTGACAAAACAATTAAATAATGTCTGTAAATTCTATTACATCTTGAAAATGAAATGTATTTTAATAAACATCGACTTTATAATTATTTAAAGTGTGTATACATATTTTGGGACACCTTGTATATGTGTATATATATATATATATATATATATATATATGTGTGTGTGTGTGTGTGTGTGTGTGTGTGTGTGTGTGTGTGTGTATGAGGTCTGTCTGGAAAAAGTTCAGCCATTGTTAATATAACAAAATGGTTTGCAGTTATCGATGTAACCTGGCAGCCAAGGAAAGTGGACTGTAATGTGCATGTGTGAACAATGATGACTTCATTGTACTAGTCAGTGGGGGTGGTACATGCCATTGAGTAAGCATGTGTACTGTGTGGGAACCACATTCAAAATGACTGAGAGAGTAGAGCAATGAATCTGCATCAAGCTTTGTGTTAAGCTTGATCATTCCTCCATGGAAACTGTTCAGATGATGCAGAAGGCCTCAACTATGAGCAACTGATGATTGGCAGCTTCGTCATGACAAGCACCCACTCATGCATCACATCTTGTACATTTTTTTGGTGAAACCTCAAATCACTCAGGTGATTTAGCTCCACTACAGCCCAGTATTGGTGCCCTGTGACTTCATGCTTTTCCCAAAACTAAAATCACCTTTGAAAGGACAGAACATTAGACTGTTGATGAGATTTAGGGAAATATGATGGAGCAGCTGATGGTGACTGGGAGAACTGTATGAAGTGCCAAGGTACCTACTTTGAAAGGGACTGAGGCATCGTTGCCCTATATATAATGTTTCCTATATCTTGTATGTTCTTCATTAAATATCTCTATTTTTCATATTACATGGCTAGATGCTTTCTGGACAGACCTCATATAAACATCTACACCTATACACATCTATAAATTCTTATCTATATATCTATCTATGCATATAAATGAAGGGTAGCAATGTTTACCACCTGGTGTGGAAATTCAGTCAAGGCATAAGAACTCCAGGCTGGTTAATATATATTCTGCTTTTATTTGTTCATCAAAGAAAGATTTTTATAGAATAAAATAATTTTAGAAAGTACTTGTATTCCTTATCTGCCCCAATGTTCATACTTTCTTGTTTTATATTAGTGTGTTTTTATTCACCTGGATTATAAATTATCTTGATATGGAGCTTCTATTTTATCATGTAAATGGCACTATTAGTGAGATTTAAAACTATGTTGTACTTTTATGTCTTGGTTTGTTTGTTTTTTTTCATGCTGGAGAAAGATCTTTAAAGACACTCAGCTAAATATTAGAGAACAGTGAATTGGGTAAATGGGCATGAGTGATCTTGGTCTTTCTGTGTTGTTTCACACAATGTGAGCAAAGAACTGCCTAACTGCATTTCTAAAGAAAGGAGGACCACCAAGGCCAAATGTAATCTGGATCAAGTCAGGTAAGTAGGGACATTTTGCTGGAAGTCATCTGTCACATATGGACAGAGTTATTCATGATTTCTTTAATAATAAAATCATGTATTCACATTTACTTTAATTGATAAAATACTTACAAATTTATAATTTATGTTATAGAATTATGTATTTGAGAACAATTTGCCACACATTTCAGTGTTGATTCACTTATCATAACTGTTCTTTAAAACATAAAACTATGCATTTTTAATTTAAAAAAATGTTGTGCTTTCAAAAAATCTATACTTTCATTTGCCAAGAGGTCATACACTAAATGTTACTATATCTCTTGTGATCAGAATAATCATCTTTTAAAAGAAAGACAAACCATATTGAGTGATAATTTTTGTAATAAAAAGAGTTTTTTAGTTTATAGAAGATCTTACAAACTATTTTGTAATAAAATTCAATACTTTTGCAAATAATAAAATTATCCATGCCACTGTGACATCATATTAATTAATTTTCAAATGATTTAATGAAGTTATTATGTATAAAACCTCATAGATGAATAAAGCAAAGCTTTGGAAATTCTGTGGAGTTAGTAATTATTCAAATAATTTCATTGGATGTTAAATGCTAGAAAAATGTGCTTTTAAAGTCTAATTTTACTTTAGGAGAAAAAGCTAGAGAAGTAATTTTTGAGTTTTGTATGAAAATGAAAGGTTATAGGGCTTAAATACAAAGTCTATAAAAATCATATAATCTCTCAAAGAGTTGAGTTTATTTTAATTAACTGCCTCAAGGAAAACTAATGAAATATTCTGAATCAAAATCATCTAAATGCCCCCAAAAGCAATATGTTTAAATTTAGATATGAACTATCAGTTTACGAGGGATGGCATATAAAGTTATTTTTGAAGCAAGAGACAGCATAAGGAGATTTTAATCTTGAGTCATTTTATGTTTGACTTGCTTGTAAAAGTTATTTCTAAAAATCCAAACTGTGGAGAGACTGATGTAAGCTTTGGATTTCTGAAGGACATTTGAGAAGTGTGTGGTGTCACATTATCAATTCCAAATTCTCATCACCATGGTAATAAGCTAACCTAGTGACAAAGTCTTACATGGTGTATTCTTGCTTGCCACTGAAGAGAAATCACTATACCTGGTGAGGAAATTAACCTCACAATGAACATAAGCTACAGGAATAAAATATACTTTGTCAAAATAATATTATTGATAACCAGTAACAATCATCACTAGCAATAATATGCCAACTTTTTGTTAATGTCTCTATTTCTGAATTTAAGAAACAGTTCACAGACATGACTTTTCCACCTAATTAATTTTTATTATACCCTTACAAGGTATGTATTTATTAATGCTAAACTACATTATTAACATTAACTGAGCTGAGCCATGTTTTTAAGTACTAATTTAAGGAGAGCTTAAAGTGAAAGATCCTCATGGATAGATATTTAAACATGTGAGTGGCAGGTTAAAAGGGGAAGATGAGCAAGTATGCAGCAGCTGTTCAAATGCATTAGCTGCTCAAATCAAAATTTAAAAAGGATTTATAAATGAATGCAGTGAACAGATTTATGATTAAATTCTAGTTATGTTTAAAGAATTGGCTTGGTTTTATGTCAGGCTAATTAAACTTGCCATTGAAGTGATGTAGGGATACTGTTATGATCTCTATATAAAACCTCAAATGAGAAATTTCTATGAAAATTAAAAGTCAAGAAAATAATTTCTTCTTTTAAGGAACTTTGAGAAAATTAAAATCTTTAAATGTTTGTATTTTTTCTTTTGCTTTGACCACTGGGAGTCCTAAGACAATATTTATGTCTTGACTACAATAATTATGAGACATTATGGCCTACACTATCTTTACCTCTATCTATGAAATGTACTTTTTTTTCCTGGTGTTCTATTTACCTATTAACATATTTATCTTTTATGGTACATAATTTTATATAGCAAGTCATTAAAATAACCTTTGGAGTGAGGTTAAGAAAACATGCATTAATATAAATAACTTGCATAAATATAGAAATATATTTGCTATTTTGCATTTGTTGTTATATTGAGTGACAAGTAAACTGGAATAAATCTTTAAAAGAAGCTGAATTTGTTTACACTAAACTGAATTTTTTCACACACTAGCTATAATTTTTATCATTGCTAAATTACCAGGTAAAGATGCCAACACTCACTTCCTTATCATTGTTCTCTGCAAAAGCCAGAATCCATGACATAATTATCAGTATTTGATAATAGCCACAGTAATCTTTGTCCTGTCTCAAATGCATTTAGAAAATTTAGCTTTCTAGGCCCTAACCATGTATCATCCAATTAGTTTTTTTTAAGTATAAGGAAAGAGAATTATCAAAACATATGATAGTAAGAAAAAAATAACTACATAGCCAAGTTACTATAAGTCCCCAAATTCAAGACCTATAAAGGACCCAATGTTCCTTAGTATTAAACTGCCATAAGAAATATTAAGCAAGGGGTCTATTAATTAATTTGAACAATGAGAAGAAAGGCAAAATGATTACATACTTATTTTTGTTACTAGTACTTATTTTTATTATGTAGGTATTAATAAATTAATCTAAGATGGTGATTGGTGAAGAAAACATATAAGGATTTTTTTAAAGATTGCAATATAATTATAGTTAAGAGAGGAATCAAACCCTGACTGTGTGGCTCTGTTGATTGGTCATCATCTTACAAAGGGCTACCAGTCCAATTCCCAGTTTTGTCACATGCCTGCATTGTGGGTTTGGTCTACTTCCTCTGCTTCAGGGCTCATGTGAAAGACAACCAATCAATGTTCCTCTCTCACATAGCTGTTTCTCTCCCTTTCTTTCTCTCTCTCTTCCATCTCTTTAAAAATAAATTTTTTAAAAATTTTAAAGAGAGATATTAAAATAAAATTGAGTATGTCATAAAATGAATATAATACATATTTAGAATAGGAAAAGATTGAGTACCCCTAGAGTTAAATAAATGGTATCATCTGTAAAATGAATGTACATTTTATGATACAACAACTCATGCTGGTTATGAGAACGAAATGAGTTAATGTATTTAAAAACATTGCTGCCACAGAATTAAGTATTCAGTAAATACAGAGGTGGGCAAAAGTAAGTTTACAGTTGAGAGTAAACTTATTTATTCTTGTATTATTATTTATTATTATACTATGTTTCATACTAATAACTGTAAACCTACTTCTTGTCTATTTTATTTTAGAAGACCACAGTAGAGAAACATATCTAATAAAGTCTCTCTCTCTCTCTTTCTATATATACACATATATACATATATATGTATAGTAAAATTAATGTATAAAAGGTAAAATGTTTTCATAGTAAAATTATAAGCTGACTGAAGTGTAAAATTATAACTAAAATATAAGCAAAGACAATAGATGTATTAATAAAAAGTTTTATAATTTTCATAACTTGCAAGTTTGTCTAGTATTATGACATTTATAACATTTAATAGACTTGTATTCAATTTGAATATTTAATTATATGGGTTTAAATAATTATTTAAATTTACTAAATATATGTTTTTAAATGGTATTGTATAATGAATATTTAAATTTTACATAATCATTGATTGACATAAAGGATTAATAATTTTAGCTTAAGGTGTGTCAAGAGTAATGAAGTTCCTCCACCCACAAAAGCTCTTTAAACTTTAAACATTATATTAACAAAAGATAGTGAGTTAATTTTCCTTGTATCTATGAAGCTGGACATAGAGAATCATGATATAAAGGAAAGTTGGCACAAAGTTTTTGATCTTACTTTACCTTTGTATCCTTTTACTTCCTTTCAGAGCCTCCACTTTTTTCTCACCAAATTCCTACCTCATTTTCTGCCCCTAATCACAAAATTACCTTGATTCCTAGAACTGTATCACACTCATGCTCACACCCAAGTACACTAGAAAGCAAGTTGATCAACTTCACCTTTTGTCCCTCTCTTCTACATTTGCATTTCCCCCCAAAGATTACCTGGAAAAATAGATAAAACTAAATCTAAAATACTTAATTTTTATATCATTGATATAGATATAATGATATTTAGTGGCAGACTGATTTTGAGCCAGGAGTGGCCTTCGCTTTGTAAATGGCTAACTGCTTCAACCAGACATGTTTGGGACCTTACGCATATGTGTGGTCTCCAGAACATTGTGTTGAGTCAAGTGCAGTGGGAGTGGGGAGGGGCAGGGACATAAATGTTACCAAAAAATACATATATGTGGCTATCCATATGTTTGTTAAAAATAAAGCAAATGTTGCTCTAAACTAAGCACAACAGCTTGGTGCTGAATAAAATAGACAGATGATGATGATAACAGATGATAGATAGACAGATAGATAGATAATAAACAGATAGACAGTTAATATAGATAGATAACAGTGACCTTTCCTTGACTAGTCATTGAACAGTAAATGCTGGTACCAAGGTGCTCACTGCAGGTGGGGATCAGTATTTGGTAGCTGTGACTAATCTCTGCAGGAATCCTAGGAAACTCAGTCATACAGACATGTAAGATCTTGACTTTGGTTGTTGAACACACAATACGATATAAAGATGATGTGTTATGAAATTGTACCCTTGTAACCTATATCATTTTATTAGCTGATGTAATCAAAATAAATTAAATAAAAACATTTTTTAAAGACATGTAGGATGTTCTAGTAAATATATTTCTGCTCTGAAGCATGAAGAAAACTTCACATATTTTGCCACCACTGCTGATTTTGAGGGGCGGGGGCGGGTGTCTGGTATACAGGCTATTATGAATTGGTGTACATGTGTCAGATTGCATAGTGCAAAAAGAAAGCTATAAGCCAGTATTATTTGTACATCATGTTCTCTGGATTTGCTGTATCTCTCTTGAAAAGACTCTATTTAACAGAAAAGCAATTAGGAGGATTATTTTGTTTATCAGGTTACTCTTTAGGTGTATACTAAAAAGCAATAGGTTTTTTGATGCACCACATAATTATTTTCTAAAATAAAAAGGGTATATATAGGCTACTATTATGGTATATTTAGTGTATGTAAAGTTCATATATAAACTCCTTAGCCAAATATACATTAAAAGATAATACTTAAATTTTTCTAGTACCTAGGTCAATGTTCTCCAAACTAATCCATTATCATTTCTTTCCTTTTCTCCTTCATAGGTCTATAATAGGTTGTCTGCATTCTAGGTTAATTAGAAATAACATGTGATAATGATTATATAATGAAACATCAATTATTTCCTTCTTCAGGGTATAATTTTAACTTAAAAATCATTTTGTGATGAATTATGTAACCAATATAGTTACATATAAATTATTAACACAAAGATTCATGATCCTCTTATCTATATTGTATAATTTGTAATCCTCAAGAATTTAAATCAAGTAGGATTACTTACTAAGAAATAATACTAAAGTTTTTGTTTTTTTCTCTTTTTTTACCAAGTAGTCTATCCTCAATTTGGTATAAGTCCTCATCACAATGGAAATAGTTTAAGAGTTTTAAAAAATCAATACACTTAGTTAATTAGATATATGATCTATTTTAGAAATGCACATATTATACTACATATGTATCATTACATGTAGTGTCTTCTTTCTAATAAAAAATATTGGGACAACTGGTCAGGAAATTCTAGTCAGAACCTGAAATATAAGCATTTCAGAGGCATTTCTTTGATCACCTGACCATAAGCAGAATTTTTAAAATATTTTATCTTATGTCCAGAAGAATCTTTACCCAGTAGACTATAATAAATCGTAGAAAAAATAAAAGCAGATAAGTAGATATTTCAAAAAGCAGACAGAATTAGAAATCTATTTTTATTAGATTACAAAAAATATCTGAGTTCTAAAAATAAAACCTTATGTGCTTTTATGAATAGGATTTTTAACTTCCCAGGATAAAATGTGGTTTATTTGAAAAGGGCAAATATTTCAAAGAATTTTAAAATATCTTAGAAAGAAATGTATTGTTTTCCTAATTCAAATACTTACCAAGGTTTTTCACTGTTTTAAAATTTGAGGCCTTACACTTTTGCCTAACTAAAATTTAAAATTAAATATATACACACTATATACATATACATAGAAAAAAAAAACATAAACTTTACTCACAGGCAAACTGAAGTATGGCTTCTCTACTAAGAATACTTCCATAAGTGTTGGCTGCTAGACACTGATAATGACCAGAATCTTTTGTTTCACTTGGATTGTTTATAATGAAGGTCCCGTCTATCAAACTGTAGCGATAGTCACTTTCCAAATCAATCTCTGTTCCATTTCGAAGCCATCTTAGGAAAAATCAGAAGACAAATAGTAAAAATGACTTGATACTTTGGGAGTGCCAGAGTTTCACTGAAGGGAATTTTTAGGATTTAAGTAAAATGAATAACAGTGAACTTCTACCTGTAATTGGGAACTGGGTTGCCACGAACTTCACAATTTAGTGCTACTTTCTTTTCCTCAGAATCAGTGGGGAAAATTATATCATCTGGTTCTTGCACAAATACAGGCCCATAGTCCACACTTTCTGTAAGGACCAAAAAGACACACTTTAAAATTTCTTAAAATATCAAGACATACTTTTTCTCAACTATGTATGCATTCAAAATTCTTGCTCTTTTCTTGTACTCAAAGGCATTTTACCAAAAGAAAGGTACAACCATTAAATATATTGTTTTAGTACATTGCAGAGAGCTAAATAGAACATTTTTTGTAACTGACTGAAATAGCTTTTAAAAATATGATATGTAATGATAAAACAAGCATTTCAATCATTGTTTTTGTACATTTAAAAATATATGTCTTTGTATTTATCTGAAACAGAGTATTATATAAATAACAGTTAAAAACATTATATAATGGTTTTATTCATATGTGGAATCTAATGAAAAAACTAAACTAACAAGAAAAATGGGTACATACACCTACATGGAGAGCAGGATGACAGCTGGAGGGGATAGTTTAGAGGTGGAGAGATTGAGCAAAAAAGGAAAAAGGACTCACGAATATGACAACAGTGCAGCTATTGTGGGGAGAAGAGGGTAGAAGGGGACTAAATGGTAATGAAAAAAATTACAATAAAGATTAAATAAAAGCATTATTTAAAAATTGAAAGTTTGTAAAAACTCTTAGAATGTTGAGAATAATATACAATAAAAAGTTATGAGTTAATATTGTGTTACTGTTCAACACTACAGGTATGAAAACATCAGCCTTCATGCATTCTTCATATATTCCTCTCTTTACTAATTCAATCAAGCACTACTTAGTGCTAATACTGCTGGAGAATTGTGGAAAATTATGTAATGCAAAGAAATATATTCTCATAGAACAAGTAAAATATATCTTCAAAAATTTAACTGAACAAAAATGTCAAAACTGTACAAATTAAATTTTCACCAGTAAGTAAAATAAATAGGGACATCAGAAGAGAAAAGGTGTAAAAAGGAAGAGCACATAAACTTACTAAGTGCCTATCATGTGCCAGATGACAGAGTCTATCTCATTTAATTAGTTAACACTCAACGAAAGTCTATAATAAAGGTAATTTTAAACTAATGAAAATTTCATGGAAAAGTGGAAATCAATATGGACCCCAAATATCAGGTTGGGTATGAGAAAAACAATTCTGCTAGAGAACTGATGACTAAATGTGCTATGGAAATGTAAGTCATGTTAGCCTTCAGTAGTGCAAGAATTTACAGGATTATATGCACACCTAGGATCTATTCTATAACATCCTCAATTGTGAACTCAGAAAAAAAGTACAACTTTTTGCTTGATTTTTATTAGTCATGAATTTGATTACTTGGTAACCTTATATCAAGATTCTCACCTTGGCATGAGTGGCATTTTGAGATATTCCATGTTGTTTGACTGTCCTATTCATTATAAGATATTTATCATCATCCCTGGCCACTAGTCACTAGATTCCAGTAGTGCACCTCCCCAAAACATGATCATCAAAAATGTGTCCAGGCATTGTTAAATTTCTCCTGGGATCAAAATTGCCCCTCTTTTAAAACCACTGCTTTAGAAAAATGAAGAGGCAAGATTTTAGATAAGACATAGTTCCAATGTCTGTATTAAACAGTTACAGGTTTATATCCTCCATGGGTAACCACAAGAAAATTCAAGCATGATTGTCTAAGGAAACTTGAACTTTAAAAATTATAATTTAGAGTTCTGGCCAAGATGAAGGCATAGGCAGACATGCTGTGTCTCTCTCCACAACTAAGAAAGAATACAACTACCTCAAAACTAGAAACAATTAGAAGTTTGAGAAAATCAAACTGCATGGAATTCCAACAAACAAAGATATAAAGAAGAAATACTCATCCAGACAGGTAGGAGGTGCGGAGCTGGGGCAGAGAAGACACGGTGTAGTGGTAGCAACAGTGGCTGCAGTGGCAGGCCGGTGGAAAGCACAGTTACATGTTTTAAAAAGTCAGGAGGGACACCTGGGGAGCATTCTGAGCTCCTCACCAGACCACGCAGCTCACGGTCCCAGCACCACAGAAAATCAAGCCTCATTGTTTTTGACTGTGCAAACCAGTGGGGGTTGGGGCAGAGGCAGAAACTGCTGTTCTCTCAGCATAGTCCGCTTGTTTAAAGGGCTCCCACAGTCCTAGAATGTCCGCAGACCCATCCACTCTGGGACGACAGCCAGGGCAACAGCTAGAGAGGTGCCAGTCCCATACAAAAGTGGGAGAAGTGCCTGGAAAAGTGGCAAGTGCTGGGCAAGCATCATTGTTCCCTCTCAGATTCCTCCCCCACATACAGTGCCACAATGTGGTGAATCAGGTTGCCCTGTACTGACAAATCCCTAAGGCTCTGCCCGTTACAATGTAACAGGAGTGACAGCTCTACCTAAGACACAGAGGCAAACAGACCCAGGAGACTTCCAGCCAAGATAGAGGCCTAGACCAACATGCTCCTTCTCCCTCTGCAACTAAGAAGGAATAAAACTATCACAAAACCAGAAATTACCAGAAGTTCCAGAAAATGAATGGAAGTTTAATGTATGAAGTTACAAAGAAGTGGTGTTCATCCAGATGGGTAGGAGGGGTAAAGCCGGGGCAGAGGAAGCAGCAGCAACAGCGGTGGGATGGCGGTGAGCACAAACACCTGTTTTTAAGAGGAGGTGAGAAGCGCCTGGGGAGCACCCCTGGATGCAGACAAGACCCGTCAGCTTATGATTCCAATGCCAGGGAAGGCAGATCCCCATTGCTTTGGACTGTGAGGCCCAGAGAGTGTGGGGATGGAGAAGGAGGCTCCCGGTCTCTCAGCGGAGAGTAAACAACAGGAATCCATTTTGGTCACCCGCCCCCATGCAAAATGCCAGTGTGGTGAGAAGGGTCACTTGGTTGTGACGAGTGAACAGGGCTTTGCCCCCTATAGCATAGGAGGTGTGACAGCCCTGCTGAGGAAGCAAAGGTAAACATAAAATGGTCAGGATGACACAGATCATGATAGAGATCCTGGTGATGCAGCTGACCAGAAACCAAATATCTAATCTAAGGAAGCAACAGATAGGAAATCTTTCTGAGGCATAGTTCAGAGCTTTGGTTATAAAAATGTTTACAGACCTAACAGCAGATCTCAAACAAGACAGGGAATGAATGAAGGCTAGTCCTGCTGAAATGAACAAAAACACATATGAAATTAGTGGTGAGGGAAAGAAAACCAGGGATCAAATCAACCAATCAGAACATAGGGAAGGAAACAAAAAGTGAGGAAAACGAGGAGAGAGGCTCAGAAACATCTCAGACAGCTATAAGTGGGCCAACATCCAAATACAGGGTTGCCAGAAGATGAAGAAGAACTAGAAACTGAAAAATTATGTGAAAAAATAATGAGACAGAACTTCCTTAACTTGGGGAAGGAAATAGACTTACAGATCCAGGAAGCACAGAGAGTTCCAAAAAGATTGGACCCAGGGAGAACCACGCCAAGACACGTTATAATCAAAATGTCAAAAATTAAGGATAAAGAGAGAATCTTAAAAGCAGCAAGAGAGAAGAGAAGAGTCATGTACAAAGGGGTCCCAATTAGACTATCAGCTGACTTCTCAAGGGAGACCCTGCAGGCAAGAAGAGACTGGCAAGAAATATTCAAAGTAATGAAAAGCAAAAACTTACAACCACGATTACGCTATCCTGTGAATCTGTCATTCAGAATAGAAGGGCAGAGAAAGTGCTTCCAGGATGAAGTAAAACTGAAGGAGTTCATTAGATTCAAACCACTGTTATATGAAATGTTAAAGGGACTTGTTTAGGAGAAAGAGGATAAAAACTATGAACATTAAAATGAAAACTGTATCACAACAACCAACAACAGAAGCTAAAGAACTGAAACAAAGGCAAACTAAGTAGGCAACGAGAGTGGGAAGAGAATTATAGGTATGGGGAACATATTGGGGGGAGGTCAGCAGGGAGGGGGAAGGGGAAAAGGGAGGGAGATGCTGCAGGAATTAAGAAGCATAGTAGAGAGTGGAGTAGACAGGAAGATGTTGAGAAGAACTATATGCACAACAAATGGGCATGGACTAAGGGGGGTACAACTGGAGGGAGGAGGGTCACTGGGTAGAGGGTAATAAAGGGATAATAAATTGGGACAACTGTAACAGCACAATCAACAAAGCACATTTTTAAAAAATTAAAATTGAGAGATGCAGGAAGATGGTGGCAGAGTAGGCAGCAGTGTTTTCTGTGTGCTCCCATCGCAGAAGGACTTGGAGTAGATTACACTGAGTGGAGTGAGTGCAGATTTCAGATAGGGCGAACGGAGAAGGGAGAGTGGGAACAGCATGAAAGAGGGCAGAAAACTCAGTCCAAGCTCTCCAAGCAGAGTCACTGGGCTTCCCAGCCTGGCGTCTCTGCTGCACTGCACCCAAAATGGTCAGCTGCTGACAGGCTCATTAGTCGGGATATTCTTGGAAGCTTCCTCCTGCAATGGGCGCCAGAAACAGCAAAGTCCCAGAGGGAGTCAGCGAGAAGGTTTGGTTGAAACTACTGGTGGCGTGGGAAGACAGTGAACAGCGCAGACTGTGAGAAACTGTGAGAACTGAATCTAGGTGGGGACTCCCTCAGCTGGCAACTCTTGGCTGGCAACCCTGTGCCCTAGGCGCTCACACCAAGGCTCCACCAAACAAAAAAGCAGAACTGACCTGGGGAGAGGGTCCCATACAGGAACGCTGCAGCAGAACTGCAGACTCGGTAGGGACCCCAAGCAGGCAAATGGCACACACAGGCATACAGGCAGGGATGAAGGCCGGTGCTGCAGCTTGGAGGCAACACAGAGACTTTTTTGGAGGAGGAGCAGAGATAGGACCCAAGGCTGGGCAGGGACTATTGGCATGCTCACTGGTTCACCAGCAGAGTAGCATCACTAGACAAGCCTGAGAAGGGCTAGAGGGTGCCGCAGGACCAGGGTGCAGGGACTCAACTAAGTGTGGCTCACAGCAGAGTGCTGCATCAGGCCCATGAGTGAGAGAGTAGCAGCCTCAGAACCCAGCTAGATCTCCTCACAGCCAGCCAGCCAGAAAAGATTTTAAACCCATGGAATTTTGACGAGGGGCAGATCCAGAAAAAGAAGACAGCACTCAAATGTTGTACTGGGGAAAAACTCTTTAATCTGTTTCCTACCTTCTCTCCCTCCTATTCTTCTCTTATTTATTTATTTATTTTTGGTGTCTTTTTGTTTATCCTCCTTCTCACACTAAACATATAGCATATAACTGCTATATAAACCCAATACTATACACTTCCACTTTCTCAGTTCATTCTGCATTCTTCCCTCCCTCTTTCAACATAAAATGTAAATATTATTTACTATCTAGCATAGCCTTGACCCTATTTGCTACTATTAATATTCTACCATCTTTCCTCTCAAAAATTATCTTTCTTTCATTTAAAACAATTCTTATCTGTTTTTCCTATAGTATAATAGTCTTAACCTCTTTACATTTATATTAATAGTGGCTCATTTGCTGATGATAGTGTGATTGTGGGTGGGAGATATTTTGGAGGGTGTGGGTTTCTTTCCTGGGTTGTGTGTTTATGTTCTGACAGCATCTCCACAAAAGAACTCAAGACAAGTTGGGCAGAGCGACTCTCAATCAACTAGCCAGAGGGAAGGATTCACCAAAGAGCAATGGAAATACAACCAGACAGCTGAAACAAACAGTATTAAAGGTATCCCAAGAGCAACAAGTTCAGGAGATCAAAGCGGCTACACCACTGAATCCCCCAGGTCTCCTATACAGAATCTCATACCATGGGAAATCAAAGCAGACAAATCTAAGAAACAAAAACAAACAAGAAGCATCCAACATGGGGAGATACAGAAACAACATTCCAATGAAAGGAAAAGTAGAATCCCCAGAAAGAGAGCTAGATGAAACAGAAATAAGCAAACTATCAGACATGGAATTCCAAAGAATGGTTATAAGGAAACTCAATGAACTTGAAAAACTCAGAGAAAACTACAACAAACTCCAGGGGAACTACAAAGAACTCCAGGGAAGCTACAAGGAACTTACAGAGAACTACACCAGCATAAAAAAGGACATAGAAACAATAATAATAACCAGAAAGAAATGAAGAATACAATTTCTTAACTGGAGAACACAGTAGAATCAATAAAAAGCAGGATAAACAAAGCAGAGGATCAGATCAGTGAGTTAGAGGACAATGTGGAAAAAAATTTCCAGACAATACAACAAAATGAAAAAAAAAACTTATGAAGAATGAAGAGAGTGTAAGAGAACTGCTGGACAACATGAAATGAAAAAATATTCATATCATAGGGATACAAGAAGATGAAGAAGGGGAGCATGGGACAAAACACCTGATTGAAAAAGTAATGACAGAAAATTTTCCTAACTTGATGAGAAAAAAAGTCATGCAAGTTCAGGAAACACAGAAGGTCACAATGAAGATGAATCCAAAATGGCCCACTCCAAGGCACATCATAATTAAAATGGCAACATTCAAAGACAAAAAGAGAATCCTAAAAGCAGCAAGAGAAAAACAATACATAACATAAAAGGGAGCTCTGTTAAGGCTATCAGCTGATTTCTCAACAGAAATTCTACAAGCCAGAAGGGAATGGCAAAAAAAATATTTCAAGTAATGAAAAACAAAGGCCTACAACCAAGAATACTCTACCCATCAAGGCTCTCTTTAAAAGTGGAAAATGAAATAAGGAGTTTCCCAGGCAAAGCAAGACTAAAAATATACATCTCCACCAAACCAGCATTGCAGGACATGCTAAAGGGAATGCTTGAAGAAGAAGAAGAAAGAGAGAGAGAGGAACACAGGTACAAAGGGAAATGAATAAATACATGTCAATAATAACCTTAAATGTAAATGGATTAAATGCTCCAATCAGAAGACATAGGGTAGCAGAATGGATATGAAAACATAATCCACATATATGCTGTCTACAAGAGACACACCTCAAAACAAAATATGTACACAGAGTGAAAGTGATGGGATGGGAAAAACTATTCCAAGCAAATGGGCATGAAAAAAAAAATCTGGGGTAGCAATACTTATATCAGACAAAACAGATTTCACAACAAAGACAATAAAAAGAGACAAAGAAGGGCATTTCATAATACTTAAGGGAACAATTTATCAAGAAGATAGAACCCTGTTAAATATATATGCACCCAACATAGGAGCACCCAAATATATAAGAAAAATACTAGGAGATTACAAGAAGGATATAAACAGCAACACACTAATAATAGGGCACTTTAACACCCTATTATCAACAATAGATAGTAGGGCACTTTAACACCCTATTATCAACAACAGACAGATATTCAAAGCAAAGAAACACCAAGGATATTGAGGCATTGAACAACATACTAGATCAAAAGGACATAATTGATATATACATATAACATTTCACTCCAAAGAAACAAATATACATTCTTTTCAAATGCACATGGAATATTTTCAAAGATAGACCAGTGGTAGGATACAAAACAAGCCTCAACAAATTCAAGGGAATTGAAATTATATCAAGCAACTTTTCAGACTACAATGCCTTGAAACTAGAAATAAACCTCAAAAAAAAAAAAAAACTTCAAAGATATTCAAACTTATTGAGAATGAATAACATGACATTAAATAATGAATGGGTTAATAATGACATCAAGGAAAAAATAAAGAAGTTTCTGGAAACTAATGATAAGGAACACACAACAACCCAAAACCTATGTGACACAGCAAAAGCAGTCCTGAGAGGAAAGTTCATAGCAATACAGGCCTACCTGAAAAGAATAGAAGAATCTCAAATTAAAAGTCTAACCCTACAGCTACAAGAACTAGAACAACAACAACAAACAAAGCCCAGGGTGAGTAGAAGAAAGAAAATCATCAAGATCAGAGCAGAATTAAATGACATAGAGACTAAACAAAGAGTTCAAAGGATCGACAAAAGTAGGAGCTGGTTCTTCGAAAAGATAAACAAAATTGACATGCCTTTAGTCAGACTCATTAAGAAAAAAAGGGAGAGGACCCAAATAAACAAAATCAGAAATGAAAGAGGAGAAATCACGACTGATATCACAGAAAAACAAAGGATTGTAAGAAATTACTACAAACAATTGTATGGCAAGAAACTTGACAACCTAGATGAAATTGATAAATTTCTAGAAACATATAATCTTCTAAAACTGAATCAAGAAGAAGTAGAAAGCTGGAACAGACTGATAACAAAGAGTGAAATTGACACAGTAATAAAAAACTCCTGGCACACAAAAGCCCTGGACTGGTTGGTTCCACAGGTGAATATTTTACAAAACATTTAGGGAAAAACTAATGCCTACTCTTCTCAAGCTCTTCCAAAAAAATCCAAGAAGAGGGAAAACTCCCAAACTCTTTCTGTGAAGCCAGTATTACCCTAATTCCAAAACCAAGTCAAGACACAACAAAGAAAGAAAACTACAGGCAAATACCGCTGATGAACAGAGATGCTAAACTCCTCAACAAAATATTGGCAAACCGATCCAGTAACACAATAAAACAATCATACACCACGATCAAGTGGGATTCATCCCAGTGATGTAAGGATGGTTTAATACTTGCAAATCAATAAATGTAATAAACCGCATAAACAAAATGAGACAAAAACCACATGATCATATCAATAGATGTTAAAAAGGTATTTGATAAAGTACAACACCCATTTATGATGGAAACACTCAGCAAAATGGGAATAGAGGGAGCACACCTCAACATAATAAAGGCCATATACGAGAAACCTGAAGCCAACATCATACTCAATGGACAAAAACTGAAAGCATCCTTCCTGAGATCAGGAATGAGACAAGGATGTCCACTCTCTCCACTCCTATTCAACAGAGTCTTGGAAGTTCTAGCCATAATTAAACAAGAAGGAGAAATAAAAGACATCCAAATTGAAAAAGAGCAAGTAAAACTGTCATTATTTGCAGAGGACATGATAGTGTACATAGAAAACCCTAGAGACTCCATGAAAAAACTACTTGACATAATTAGTGAATTTGGCAAAATGGCAGGGTACAAAGTCAATATTCAGGATTCAAAGGCATTTCTGTACACCAGCAATAAAATATCAGAGATAGAAACTAGAAAAAAAAATCCCATTTACTATAGCAACAAGAAAAATAAAGTACCTAGCAATAAACTTAACCAAAGAGATAAAAGACCTCTATTCAGAAAACTACGTAACACTGAAGAAAGAAATTAAGGAAGATACAAATAAATAGAAGCAAATACCATGTTAATGGATGGGAAGAATCAACATCATTAAAATGTCCATACTACCCAAAGCAATTTACAGATTCAATGTAATCCCTATTAAAATACCAGTGACATATTTTACAGACCTAGAACAAATACTTCAAAAATTTATATGAAACCAAAAAAGATCCTGATTAGCTAAAGCAATCTTGAGACAGAACACAGCAGGAGGAATCACAATATCTGACACCAAACTATACTACAAAGCCATTGTGATCAAGACAGTCTAGTACTGGCATAAGAACAGACATATAGATCAGTGGAACAGAATAGAGAGCCCAGAAATAAGCCCCGGTCTGTATGGTCAACTAATATTTGACAAAGGGGGAAGGAACATAAAATGGAGTGAGAAGAGCCTCTTCAACAAATGGTGCTGGGAGAACTGGACAAGAACATGCAAAAAAAATGAAATTAGACCACCAAATTATACCACACACCATAATAAACTCAAGATGGATCAAAGACTTAAATGTAAGCCATGGCACCATAAAAGTCCTAGAGGAAAACATAGGCAGGAAAATTTCAGATATCCCATATGGCAATATTCTCACTGAAAACATCTCCTACGGCAAGGGAAATAAAATAAAGGAAAGAATAAGCAAATGGGACTACATCAAACTAAAGAGTTTCTGCTCAGCAAAAGAAAATGTCAGCAAGATGAAAAGGGAACCAACCATATGGGAAAACATATTTGCCAATGATACCTCAGAAAAGGGATTTTTCTCAAAAATAAAGAACTTACACATCTCAACACCAAGAAGACAGAGAGCCCAATTAAAAAATGGGCAAAGAACCTGGACAAACACTTCTGAGAGGAAAATACACAGAGGGTTCATAGACACATGAAAGAATGCTGAACATCACTAGCCATCAGAGAGATGCAGATAAAAACCACAATGAGATACCATTTTACACCGTTAGAATGGACATCATCAACAAATCTCCAAATAACAAATGCTGGCGAGGATGTGGAGAAATTGGAACCCTAGTGCACTGTTGTTGGGAATGCAGACTGGTGAAGCCACTATGGAAAACAGTATGGAATTACCTGAAAAAACTAAAAATGGAACTGCCTTTTGAACCAGCAATTCCACTGCTAGGACTATATCCAAAAATCCTGAAACCCCAATTCAAAAACACTTATGCACCCTTATGTTCATAGCAGCACTGTTTACAAGAGCCAGGTGCTGGAAACAGCCTAAGTGCCCATCTGTAGAGGAGTGGATCAAAGAAATGGTGGTACATTTACACAATGGAATACTATGCAACAGTAAGAAAGAAGGAACTCCTGCCATTTGCAACAACATGGATGAAACTAGAAAGAATTATGCTTAGTGAAATAAGCCAGGCAATGAAAGAATAATACCATATGATATTACCTGATACAGGAGACTAATGAACAACACAAACAAATGAAAAAAATTGAAGAAGGAACAGAATAACAGTTATCAGGGGGGAGGTGGGAGGGAGAGAAGGGGAGTAAGTAGGGGAAGGGTCTAGTCAAAGAACATGTATAAATGACACATAGACATGGACAACAGGGTGAGGAATGACTGTGAGAGAAGGGGTTGGCTGGGTGAGGGGGAGCAATGGGGGGAAAATGGGACAACTGTAATAGAAAAACAATAAAAAATTGTAATTGGAAATGATGTATACCTTCATACTTAAAATATAGGTAAATTGATTTTCTTTATTTAAAGGCATCATGTGTGCATTTTAGGAAGGGAAGCAAAAAAAAACTGTTCATGGTGTTCTAAACATTCATCCAATATAAACTGAAAAACAGAACTCCCTGTGGATAGACACTAAGAAATATTTTCTTTAGTCCTAGATTATTTAGCTGAGTTCTTTTCCTTAATCTAGAACAGCAGCAATAACAACAAAAATGAAAATATTTGATGTGTTTCTCTACACCAAGTTTGATAGCTGTCACTTAGAACTTATATTCAAAAACGAAAATAAATGATTGAATAATTAAATAACTACAGGAAATTATAGTCAAAATACTGTATTTGTTGTTATATCATAATAAATTGATAAAAGTTTAGAAAAAGACATGAAACCTTACTGAATTTTTAGAGTTAAGCTGCACAATCAAGTCATGAGAAAATAATCCCCTCTAATTTTTCACATTAAAAGTGATTATTTAGATAGATATAAATACCTATGAGGTATACAATTAACATTTAATAAGTATATTTGATATATTCCTAAATTACAAAACTCAAGAGCTTTAGAGTCAGACACACTTGGGTTTAAACTCCAGTACCATCATCTTCCAGCCTTGGCCAACTACTTTTATCCTTTGCTGTGCCATTTATTAATTGTAGGTAATAAGATCTCTTTGCAGTATTATTATGAGGATTAATTGACATTAACATTTTTAAATACAATACATAGTATAAGTACTCAATAAATTATAATAAATAATAACTTTTACCTTTGGAATGATTGTATATGCCAGACATTATACTGAAAAAATTACCGCAACACATCATGCAACACAACAACCATGTGACCAGAAATAATTCCCCCCATTTTCTAGGTGAAAAAAATGAACTTGATGTCAATTAACTACATTTATATAGCAATAAATAATGAACCTTGAATACAAATCTGTGACTGTTGGCATCTAGAACCTGATTGACACTACTACTATTACTTATAATAATAATTTTTATAATTATATTTATGTTATAATATTTATAAAGCACTTTTATATTATTTAATTCTATGGGCTGAGCACTATCATTATTTCTAATTCAAAGATTAAAACTCTCAGATTCTGAGAGACTTATACAAAATTAACCACACAGTAGTTGGTTTTAACTAAGGTTCTTTAGTTTCAGAGCTTATGTTCTGAATATCGTCAGAAGAGATGAAAGAAATAAAAGATTATCAGTCTGGGAAAAGTAGAGAGTAAGGCTTGCTAAATTACAGATGGAAAAATAAGTGACTTTTCTGAACAAAATTTGTTCTATTATGACTGCTCATACTCTGTTACATATCTTTCATGTTCACCATCACTCTAAAAGCATCTTAGTGTGCACTCACCCACTCTCTCTTTCTCTCATTTTTCTCTTAGAAATAAAGTTCATTGGAAGGGGTAAAAGAGCATGTGTCTATGTTGGGTAATCATTAATGACAGTTTTCTGAAGAGACTGGGTTTTAGTTTTATATCAAGAAGAAATTATTATAGGTAAACTCAGAAAGATTATTTGATTTATTCTCCTATAATCATCAATTCCAACTATTGATAAAGATCATGCATTCATTGTTTAAAGCAATGTCTTACATTTTGCAAATTTTAGCTTGATGTAATATGTAACTTGTGTAGATTGACTTCAAAATGTATATGGCAGTTAACCATCATAAAGATCTTGTTAACCAATAAATCAAAATCTTTACTTAATAAGGTAGATATCTTTGAGAGAGTTGTGTAACAGGAAGATGCCATCACACATGATTTTAATTTTTCATAGGAGTAATGTTTTTGCATGTTTTTTCTTGATCCCACTTTAATGAACAGACTACAAAATATTCGTAAGTCATTGAATCTAAAATGCATGTGGTTATGGTCTGCGGAGGAATATCAGATTCATATCTCGTGTGTTCTTTCCTCAGGAGAGGATCATTTCAGTTTTGAAATGATCTGTTGTTTCTCTTCTTCAAAGAATGATGAAATTAACACCCCTTTTCTCACTTTTCCCGTTTACTTTTTAAAATTTTCAGTTTTGTTTGTTAATCACAGCTCATATGGTTCCTTATTCACAGTTATTACTATTAAAAGATTAAACATATATTATGTCTTCTCACCATGGGTTTCCATTTCTAAATTTCTTATTTTTTCCACAATAAAAAGATCATATGTGCTATAGTCCTTGTTATATGATTAAGAATATCTGTCTGTTGTCTTTATAATTGAAAGACAACTTGGCCAGGCATCAAATTAAGCATTCACTATTATGACTATAGATATCCGTCCACACTCAGTGTTCACATTTAATGTTATCATTGTGATGTCCAAGTTCCAGACTGACTTTCTTCCCTCCTCAGTGACTGGATCTTATGCCTGGATATCCATACACCTCTTTCCTCATCATTTAATTTCAAGAATTTTGCTAGATGTATCTTGGTGTCATTTTGTATAACTTGCAGTTTCAAGAATTTTTTTTTCAAGAACATTTCTTCTTCATTTGTTCTGTTCTCCTTATATCACTTAGGCATAGCTTAGGTTGTTTTAATGTCTTATTTATCATCTCTATAAAAAACTTTTATATCTTTATTATTTACCTATTTGCTTGACCTTTTCAAATTGTGTTGCTATGTTCCTATCTTCTCAGTTGCCTCTATATTACCAGTAATAAGGGTATGTGAAGTCCTGGACTAATTACAAAAATCATGGACAATACACCATCCTTTCTCTCTTCTCTTGTCAACTCACTGAAGGTAAAGGAACAGTAGATATGAGCAAGGCTTTAATAGATATTAAAGATGTTATATGGACCAAATTTGGTTCCCAACTCTCCCTATGGAACAACCAAGTGGAATATGACATGAATAAGAAAGAAATGTGTATCATGTTAAGAAATTGTTATAATATTCAGAATATCTTATTTTGATCAATATCATATTTAAACAAATGATTTTCAAACTTTAAAGATATAATCTGATTAGAATGTAATGTGCACTGATGTAAATATCAATATATTATAGAGATCTACTTATATGTTTATCTCCTTAATTCAGGCTTTTTAATAACTATCTAGTTATAGTGTATCCCCAAGTATATGGCTTATGACAGGATATATTCAAGTATTCAGCCTTGTATCTAACTTTATCAGTTATAGTGCTGCAGTATTTATAACTGGTTTTCTATTTAATCCTTGAGCTCCAGTCCTTCTTCATATGCCAAAATTCTGAAAATGATTATTTATCCTATATCTCTATTCCTAAATCCTATTTTGTTAACCCTTCTAGAAGGTTCAGTGTTATTATTTAGACATTTATATTATATGGATGCTGTGACTCTTGTTCTGTATTTTCACATGGTTGACTTTCACTATGTTATCATGTAATCACAAGTCTGGCTCAATTTTTATCTTTGACCACTGATGGTTTTTAAGTATCACCAGGCCTTATACCTTTTGCCTCACCTCAGGGAAAGCTGATAAGCCAGGCTGAATAGCTGATAAGCATTCCTTCCTTGTCTCAGTTAAGAAAGTTCACAGCAGGGGAACCCCAGCCCACAAAAGAACTCTCACCCAACCCCACTCCCCAACCACAATAAAACCAAAGCTACCCATTCCTTTCCATGCCTTGCTCAGACCAGCCTATACTGCCTTCATCATAAAGCCTCACAATGTGAACAACAAATATCTTCATGCACTTTGGTATATGAGTAGCATAATTAGTCTCTGCATTTGAACCCATTGGGATTGTTGGGGTACGGATCTTGCACTTGGCAGGTCAACCACATAGCAAGTTAGGTTTCAGTCATCTTGGTAGAGGACAGAGTTTTCTCTGAGGTGAACATATATTCCTCCCAAAGGGTTTGCATTGAGAAAGAAGTTGATCTTCAAACAGGTAACTAAAACGTGGAAAGTAGACACGTGAGAAAAGTAATGACTGAATTTCTCTTGATAGGTTTCTACTAGGTTTGTATCAGAAAAATAAGATATGCTGCAGGATCATCCAAATTATTTACGCAAGATGCTCTCAGCTATGTAAGCAAGCCAGGGGCAAATTTGGAGGTGACATTAATTGGAGATGTTCAGTAAATTATGCTTGCAAATCTAAAATCATATATATATATATATATATATATATATATATATACTTGTTTCTCCTTTTCCTTTTTGTTATTCCTCAGCAAGCCCAGAAAAACAATATAGAAATAAGGGAAAAGTGCCACACATCTATATTTAGACTAGTGGTTCTTGAATCCTTTTAATAATAAGTATTTTATAATTCTCCTTTTATAAAGATTAATAAATACTCTAACCTACATATATATATATATATACATATATATATTTAAATTTAATAGAAGGTCAAATAAAATAGTATTCCATTCTTATCTAAGTTCTCAGTAACAAAAATAATAAAAAACATAAAAGAAGTAAAAAAGTTTGTTTTTGCTCATAAAATCCCCATGAATGTAGCAGCAATACATACAAACTGATCCAAGTGTGGTACCAGTGATTTAAATATGATGAGTGCCATTGGTGTTAGTAGATGTGATTTTCTAAATGATCAACAACTCCAGATAAAGTTCTTAAAAAATTAAATATAATCTTGTTGTACTTGACACAATTTTTACATTGGCATATACCTTATATGTAAAAGTACCTTGTATATAATATAACCTGGCTGGTTTGGCTCAGTGGATTGAGCGTCGGCCTGCGAGCTAAGTGTCGCTTGTTCGATCTTCCAGTCAGGGCACATCAGAGAAGGAAAACTCTGACTCCAAAAAACCTCCGCTGCCTTGCGGCGTACCTCTTCAGGGGAAAGGCTAAGGGAGTAAACCCCGACAGAAAATCCGGAGCCGGAGTCCCTAAGGCGGTTTGACGTTGTAGTCAACACTGGCAACTCCTGCGGCGCACCTGAAGCCAAGCTGTATTGACTCCGTCTTTCCCTTGGACCCTTCAGCTGCGAAGAGAGGGGGGGTCTGCTGCATGGGCAACAGCAGACCCTCCATATCACCCTGCCCAGGCTCTGTAGCTTCAGCTTCGCTGGAGAGGACACTCCAGCGTCATCGCAAGATGTCAATTCAACACGGGAGGAGACAGATACCGTGTCACTCCCGAGTCGGACTGCACAGCCATTCTCGGCGGTGCAGATAGACTCTTAAGAAGCTACACCATCGTCTCTCGAGACGGACGGCTGCCGACGACGATATAATATAACACAGAATTAGATTCTAGTCTCAAAAAATTATAAGAATTTTTACCTTATGTGAATGTCTGGCAGGGCATTTAAGAGGCCTATGCATTATATTTATAAGTAATTTAGCATTTTTGGTCTCCACTCACTAAATTAAAGTAGTGCATCCTATAATCACTGAAACAACCCAAACTGGACATATTACTGGACCACCTCTGAGTCACACTAGTGCAAAAATTATAACCCTTTTTTATCTCATGGTACATATAAACAAAATACTAAAATTTTGCAGCACACCAAAAAATACAATTTTTGCCAATCTGACAAAAAATGTTATGATTCATTCACATTGGATGGCTGTTGTGTTGGCTGTTGTCATTTAAAAAAAAAATAATCTAAGGGAAAAGACATCAGTGCCCCTGACTAAATAGTCAGGTATTGCATGTTTTCAAAATTGATGGCAATAGTCTTCCATAAGAGATGCCTGAACAACAAGTAAAAGCCTTACCATGAAGTGATGACTCTGGGGCCAATCTGCTTTTCTCCCAGGGGACTTCCTTGAAGCACTGCTATGTATTTTATTTATGGAGACAATGATTTCCCTTGCAGAGTCCTGTCCTGGAATCAAGCTGATATTTTGACCTTTCTAATCCCTTTTGAAATGATGGCCACTTATCGATAGGCTGCCCAGACACTAACTTTCTTCCTGCTAAGACATTTTAAGTATCACCTAATCCAAGACTCCTATAGCTTGGTTCTTAGGGAAGCCTTACTTCTTGACATTGGATCATGTTTTCAGTTGTTTCCTGACCAGAGATTATGTGCCTCCCTAGATTCTAAACTCGCCTTTCATACTTAAATCTTTTTAAAACAATTCCATCTGTGCCCATTTTTTCTCAAAGATTAAGTCTAATGTCAGATCCCAACCCTCTCCACCTGCTAGTTACCTCTAATTTATGGTCTTAGCTAGCTTATTCATATAATGTGATCTATGTGTTTCAGTAATATAATCTAGAGAAGATATTAGTCAGTCTATTATTCTGACACAGTGATAAGAAATGTACTTTTAATGACTATTAATATATTTTATGTGATTATTTCCAGAAATTTTGAAATGTTTAATTAGAAAATACATTTTAAAATGACAGTTACAATATGAGAAAAACTTTTCATACCATATGAGCATCTAAGAAGAATCCTTAAAATATCTAAACCTACCTTTAACTTTAAGTTGCCTTTCAAAATTTAAATTGATCCTTCATAGAAGTCAAACAAGTATAAACTGTCATTATAAAACTTTCAAGGATTCCTAAGTATTAAAGCATTATTTATTAAAAAGCATTCTGATAAATGTTTTATGGGTAGTGGCATTATGTTGCACACATAATATAAATTGAGTGTCTAATAGATTTTTTTGTCATTTTCTAATATAGCTATAAAAGAGAGGTCACATGATTCAGAGAGGCTATTATTTATGAAACTGATCAAATCGTATCAACCCCTTATTACATTCAGAAGATGAACCACTAGGCAGCCCTATCAACAGAGGGAGGACATTGCTCTTTCTTTTTATTTGTAAGACATATATACAGTTGATCTAAAATAAAATATATGCAAGTACGTATTCTATAATAATATAGAAACTCAACTTAAATTCAGACTTCAAATTCTTCAAATAGATGTCTCCTTATTTAAAAATATTTGTTAAGCTCCTAGTAAGCTTATACTGCTAAATGCTGAACGAGGATGAAGAGGGTTATATGAGATGGTCTTTGATCAAATAGCATATAGTTAAACTGAAAAGAAAAGCATACTCCCTGACTGCTGTGGCTCAGTGGATTGAGTGTCAGCCTGCGAGCCAAGTGTCGCTGGTTTGATTCCCAGTCAGGGCATATGACTAGGTTGAATATCAGGTCCCCAGTTGGCAGTGCGTGAGAGGCAACCGCATATTGATGTGTCTCTCCCTCTCTTTCTCCTTTCCCCTCTCTCTAAAAACAGATAAATAAAAATAAACAAAATAATAAAATAAAATAAAGTAACCTTGTTACAAATAAATAAATAAATAAGAAAAGCATACTAATATAAAATAATAACAATAGGTCTAAAAATGAAAATACAACAAAATAATAAAATTATAAAGTTTCAATGAATGGTAATGAATTGGTAAGGATTTTAGAATATGGTTTCTTTTCAAATTAGGAGAAAGTGGAGTAATTCTGATTTATATAGGAGCATATCATCCAAGTAAAATAACTTCCCCCTGCCCCAGAAAAAATTCTTAGTATCATTAAAGATTCTTTAAATTTTGTATTTGGACATCCAAAGCAATTTATCAGCAAATGGTATTTTTAAGACACACAGAAAATTGACCACACAGAGTTCACTTTGATTCCTGATGCCATTACCCACAAGCCAAGTCAAATCTGGAAATGAGCTATGTTAACAATAAAATTCAGACAAAGTTACTGAGGATATAAGGCAACAAATTTAGTTGGTTGCAGAATTCTCTCAAATGTCAGAAGCCAGTGAATAGAAGAAACTCCAAAGACTGGGGAGACTTAGAGTGTTAGGTAAATTGCACGTTGTGCTTATCATTGAGGGAATCAAAGAGACCCAAAATTATATGCTTAACCTTAGTGAGAAGTAATTTACTTCAACTGCTTCTAAAAATAAAACACCTTTTTCTCACTTCAGATAGCATTTGTAGTCACTGAATCTCAGGAATAAGATCCCTTAGTAGAAGTCTGAACTTTATAATAAGAATTCCTTCTAATGCAGACTGTGTCTGTGCAAGGAAGGTAAAAAATATATACTCAATCACTTCATTACAAATAGAAGGAGGTGCACCCTACACTTAATTTATTCCTACTAAAACCACCACAATATAAAGAGATTAAGTCAAAGACTAATTTATTGGCTGTTCATTCATAAGAGGAAGGAGAAGTATATTATCATCAGTGGTTAATCCGTATCTACATCACAAAATCCAAAAGCCTGACATATTTAGCAGGTGTTTGAGGTGCTGACTCCTAAAAGCTCCCAATTAACCTATACTGTTACAAGAATTTCAAATTTAAAACTTAGTAAATCAATTATATTACATTACTTATATTGAAACAACTTAGAGTAATTATTAACAACTCAATTAAGAAACAAACAAACTAGATACTTCATGGTTTGTGGAACAGCTTGAAGAGCAATCATAGTCATTATCCAAATTAACAATATCTGTTTAAAAGCAAAATACTTTTCGAGGACTTCTCTGATTTCTCAACTCCAATGAGCAACATTCTTTCTCCAGGTACTGCTACATTTCTCTCCTTTTGAATTTAGCTCCCGCAGTTTTACTCATTGACTGGGTCCACTTGCTCTCTTCAATCAATACTCTTCTTGAGGCCATCTTGTTGTTTGCCTTCTCTTGTTCTGCTTTGCCTCGCTATTGGAGGTCAGCTACCATGCTGTGAGCTGCCCTGTGGAGCACCCTGCTGGGAATGGCCTTGGGTCATTGAGACACTCAGTCCAACAACCTTCAGCAACTGCATCATGTCGATAATGATGTGAGGTGAGTGTGCTTACAGGTGGGTCTGCCTCGGAATGAGACAGCAGTCCCACATTGTGAAAGGCACGGAGCCAGAGGACCCAATTAAGCCTCATTTGCTTTCCTGACCCACAGAGAACATGCGGTAACAAAAATATAACTTTGTACATTTTGTCGTATCCTCACCACACTTCTAAATTTTCTGCAAAGGATTCCTCTTACAATATTATGGTTTTAAGGTTTCTTCATAAACTTCATCTATTTTAATCTTCTGTGTTGTCTTGTGAACATCTCAACAGATTGGCATTTTCTAGGCAGCCAATCCCTATAGTCAATGAGATTTGTTTATTTGGGTCCTGATTAAGCATTCTTCTTTAGAATGGAAGTCAGATGGAGGCCAGCATCTTTTGTAACCCAATGTTGACAGCAATATTCCATTATTTTTGCCATAATCTGTTTTCCAGAAGCAGGTTACTAGCTGCAGCTCACAAGGGAGCGGGGGTGGGTGGGGGGGGGGGTGTGTGTGAGAAAAGATTAAACTCTAAATACCAGGAGGTAGACACTATTGTGAGCCATTTTAGATTCTGCATACTGCAGGCATCATCACATTAGTTTCATTTTTTATTTTAAGAAATGAAATATAACACCATGAGGTCATTTATCTACCCTATCCTGGGACCATTTTCCTGCTCTCATTCTCCCTTTGTTCTCAGAGGTAAGCACCATAGGCAATTTGCCATCTTAGGTTCATGGTTGTAAAATTATACAATATATATATATATATATATATACACACACACACATATATATATATATATCCAAAATAGTGTACTTTATTTATATTTATTTATTTATTTATCTTTGCATAAGTGATATCATATGTAATATTCTGAAACTTTTCTTGTTCACTAACCATAATATTTTGAGGTATATCCATTTTGTCTCATAAAGATATAGTCTATTCACTTTAATAGTTTTCAGTGAATGAAAAAGTACAATTTATGTACCCATTTCCCTTCTGATGGACATCTAGTTCTTTCTAATTTTTTTGCAGTCAAACATATTGCATTGAACATACTTTTATATTTCCTTGTGCATGTGTGAAAGAATTTCTCCAGCTTATATATACAAAAGTGAAATTGCTCTCCCAAATTGCTCTGCAAACTGGATTTTTACATTTCTTAGAAAAATCTTACCTCTACCTGGTGTACTTCTGGGCTTAACTCTGAGCAGGAGAGGGATGACTTTGTATTCAGACTCTGTTAGTTTTCTCATTTTTCACCAGAGCATGTCAGCCCCAGCTTTACTCTCTATTAAGGCTAAAGGGAATTACCTGACAAAAGCCATATTTCAGGCTCTTGTCAAAGACAACAAACTCAAAGTCACAGCTAGCCAAGATCTATCAAATGCTCAGATGAGAAAACAATAGTTATGAAGGATTGCTTGAAAAAATACTCAGACTGTACATTCGTCCTGATATTCTAAATATGGATTAATCTGGAGCAGCAGAGAACTTAAATTATATCAACCTGTTTCCAGCAAAAACCTTGATACTCAAAGTGTGGTCTACAGACCATCGGCATCACCATCACCTGGGAACATTTTATAAATGCAGATTATTTGGCCCCGCTCCTGATCTGTTGAAGGGGCTTCTATTTTAACAAAATTTCAAGTAATTGTATATACATTATTAGAGATTAAGGAGCACATTTTTAAAATAATTACTTATCACCTTGTTGTTGATGCTTGGGGTTTCACCAACCTTTACTGAAGCAGATGAAACTCACTGTTATGTAGCCAATAAGAATAATGTTCAGCTCACTGGCCTTTAGAGCCAATAATTAATTCTTAAAAAGGACCCTCCAGAAAAATGTGTCTGATCTTAGCTGTGCTTCTACTCAATTATTACTTCATTTTAATCATTGAAACACTGAGAAATGTGTAACTGAGCAGTTTTTATTTCCTTGACTGCTAATTACCCAAAGCAGGTATGAGTAGACAATTTAAATTAGTTTGAAGTCTGGCTCAATTTTATGTCCAAATGTTGTTCTTTTCATCATTTTCATGTGTTTTAATTTTCTTAGAGCTGTATTTTATTTATCATTGTGAGCTATGTTAACATGCATTCGGAACAAAAGAACAAAGGAGTAGAACCAAATTAGACCAAATACAAAATATCTCATAGTTCTGATCACTAATACAAGCATGTATCTCTTAATGATGGGGATATGTTCTAAGAATTGTGTCAGTAGGCAATTTCACCATTGTGCAAATATCATAGAGTGTACTTACACAAATCTAGATGGTATAGCCTACTAACAACCTAGGCTTTATGGCATAGCCCATTGCTCATAAGCTATAAAACTATACAGCATGTTACTGTACTGAATATTGTAGGCGATGGTAAAAGGCATTTACCATAAATGAATCTTACAGAACTGGAGGTTTCTCTGTGAGTGAGTGGTGAGTGAATGTGAAGGCCTAGGCCATTGCTGTATACTACTATAGACTTGATAAACACTGTTCCACAAGCCCTCCCCTGTTTCTTTCCAACAGGGTTACAAAGAGAATATCAAAACTGTCGATGGTGCTTCATAGACAGGGATGTGGGCTGGATTAATTGGAAATATCTAGGAGAAATGTGCTGGGTAAGGCATAAATCACCATAATCATGAATGTCAGAAGGGCGTTAAGGTGGCCTGAGGATTTGTAGGAAAAGAAATCAAGATGGGGAGATACAGGAACATAGTGGATTGTATGGTTATGTGTTTGGCTATTGCATGTTGAAACATTGGTCAGATTAAGAAACTTTGTGGTATTAATTTTTTAAATAAATAGAGCATTTAACATTGAGAGAGTACAGAAATGAACATCCCAATATTTTGACTTTGGAAATTTGTTTTTGTCTCCCTTAGCCCTGTTTCACATAAAGGGCTTCTCTGGCATTGAACTGATGGAAGAAATGAAACTGATCTATGTTTTACATAATTACAACCTGAAAATATTGCCAAAATGCAAGGACAGGCTGGCTCCACGCTATCACAGAAAGCTTTTACTAAAGTGGTTGTGGCACCTAATACCTGTTAAGGTAGCTCCAGTGTCCTCACACACGATCTCAGGTCCTCAACAAAGAACTAACACTGAACTCTGAAGACCATCAAGCTAGATCTTGGGGGTCTGTAGCACCCTTTGAATATGTAGCATTTGGGGGTCAGGCTCCTCTGTGCTAAAACAGGTCAGTGGCTCAAAATTGAGGTGATTTGCACACTCAAAATTGAGGTGCTCTGTGTGAGAGGGAATCTGTCACCAAATCCCACAGATATGACTCTGTCAGAGGGGAAAAAAATCTCCCCTGAACCACATATCCTTCCATTTCTTACAGTTAATTTACCACCATTAGAATCTTACAAGCCAACTGCCATATATGTGGTAGGTCATTTACTGAAATGTCTTCGGTGCTGAATGACTGTACATTCCATCATGATGTCATCTGTAAGATAATGTTGACTAAAGAACAAAAATCACAACACATCTTTGCCTATGTGTTGAGTATGGCATTAGAGTTAATGTAATGGGATTTTTTAAAAGACTTTTTTTAAAGAGCAGTTTTAGGTTTCATTGAGAAGAGGGTAGAGATGTCTTATAAACGGCCATCCCACACATGCATACCTTCTTCATTAACAACATCACTAAATAGAATAGTACCTTTTAATGAAAGATAAATATATTACATATCGTAATCACCCAAATGGCCATAGTTTATGTTGTTTCATTCTTGGTTTTGTACATCTTTGGTTTGGACAAATGTATAGGGACATAGTCTTCATTATGATATAATTCACAGTATTTTCAATACCCTAAAAGCCATTTGCGCTCTGTCTATTCCTCTCTGCCCCAATTCCTCATCTCTGGCAACCACTCATCTTTTTACTGTCTCTATAATTTTGCCTTTTTTCATGACATCAAGTAGTTCAAATCATACAGTATGTAGCCTTCTATGATTTACTCCTTTCACTTAGTAATACACATTTAAGTTTCCTTTATGCCTTTTCATGGTTTAATAGCTCATTTCTTTTTGCACTGAATAATGTTCCATCATTTGGATATACCACGGTATTTAACCATTCACCTACTGAAAGACATTGTAAATTTTCAGCTCCTTTAGATAAATACCAAGGAGCATAACTGCTGGATTATATTATATAAAGAGTGTGTTTAGTTTTGTAAGATACTGCCAAACTGTCTTCCAAAGGGCCTGTTCCATTTTGTACTCCCACCAATAATGTATGAGAGTTTCTGTTGATCCACAACCTCATTAGCATTTGGTATTTTCAGTGTTCTGGACTTTGACAATTCTAATAGGTGTATAGTAGTATCTCACCATTTTAATTTGTATTTCTCTGATGATATATGATATGATACAACTTCTCACATGCTCATTTGCCATCTGTGTATCTTCTTAGGAGAGGTATCTGCTAAGGTCTTCAGCCCATTAGTTTAATCATTTTTTAGATTCTTATATTGTTTTAAGAATTCTTTCTATATTTTAGATAATAGTCATATTCTTTTTTTTTAATCCTCTCCCAAAGACATTTTTTTTTCATTGTTTTTTTGGAGAGGGGTGAAGGGAGAGAAAGAAACACTGATGTGAGAGAGAGACATTGATTGGTTGCTTCTTATATGCTCCTGGACTGGGGATCAAATCCACAACCTAAGTATGTGCCCAAACCAGTAATCAAATACTCAACCTTCTGCTTACAGGATGACAGTCCAACCAACTGAGCCACACTGGCAAGGGCTATATAAAATATGCTTTAAAAAAATATTTCTCCAAATCTCAGGCTTGCCTTCTAATTCTCTTGATATTGTCTTTCACAGAACATTTTATGGGACTTAAAAAACTTTATTAAGTATAAGTATTTTGAAAATAAAACATTTTTAAGGTGCTAGCACTATGATTAAATACAATTTAAATGTCCGCACTTTTAAATGATGGTTCACATAGCAACAATTGACATAATCATGTGGCATGGATTTGCTTGTGATTGGTACCACAACCTAATCTGACATTTCTAGAATCTTTCCAGGCAGTTTAGTTCTTGCAAAATGTTTCTTTGAATGTTGAGTCCTTCATCAATCATAATTAAAATGTAGCCCAAAGTGTACTGGACTTAAAATCAGTAGATATGTGAACAAAAATTGACTATACTACTGTTAAAAAAAGAAACAGCAAGCCAAAATAAAATCACTCTTGCTAAACCACATCACCAAACCAAAAGTTAATAACTAACTTAGTTGCTGTTTCAGCCTCTTGAAGGAGTGGGATTTAAATTGGGTTTAAGTTAAGAACTGGGTCTGGGATCAGACTGGATTCAATTTGAGCTCGACGGGGTCCAACAGGAGACTGTCAAGTGAATATTAATAAATGGCATCCTTTATTTTCAAAAATTGAGTGTTCCACCTTTTGGAATACTGGTTTATTTTATGTTTAAGAACTATAGTCCCCAAAACTGCAGATATATGCAAAGGAGAGAGAATCTTACTGGAGATACCTTGAATTGCAATGGCCATTGTGAGTAGAATTCTGCTTAAATAAAATTGTTTAAGTACACTCGATAATAAGGGTTCCCAAACTGTGCCATCAGAATGAGAAATCTATGTTAATTGTCATGTGAAGTTTGTAAAATGATTCAAAATTCTGAAGTAGTGTTGTTAAAAGATTCATTGCAAAAGTCTAACATAATTTCTATTGCTATCCTCTATCTTCCTTTATTTGAGTGCTCCTTGTAGTAATTCTGTCTGAACCACCTTTCCACTGTGAAAAGACTATTGAACAGTTGTGTATTCAAAATAAAACCACCTAAGCCTACATACGATCCTTCTCAGGTATCTTTCACTCCTAGATCAAAGACCACAGGTAAAGATTTTTGAAACCCATGAAGGATTCTCAAATATATTTTTTGTAAATAGATTATCTCCTCAGTCCAGTAAGTGAGGAAAATAAAATTTCATGTTGTCCCTTCATTTCCAGCTCCATACCAATTGGTTATTTATCCTTTTTCTTCCAGAGACAGGTATTGCCTTCTTTCTTGACTTGTTTTACATCGTAAGAACTTGGCTTGGTTTTATGCCTACCTGTGACATACAAGCTGTTTGTTTTTTCTTTTGATTATTTTTGAGAGTGACTATGGATCCTGGGATGGTAGTAATTGTTGCACTGTCTTGGGTTCGTGGGGTTAATGTTGCCAGCAATATTTACTGTTTGTACTGAAACATGCCAAGACACATTTAATAACTTTTAAATTGGAGATTTGACCAAATTGGAAGCTGATATTTAGAGCCTATATGTATTTGCCTTTCTTTGTAGTTCTTCTCCCTTAAGTTAAATGTACCCAGAGGAAAAGGAACATTTCAGCACTTGGTGAATTCATCAGTTTTTCAGTGCCATTTAAGCAGCAACCCAATTCTCTGAGGTACTAAAATAACTCCAACAGTCCCTGTTTTACAAATCTAGCCCTTTCAGGACTAGAGGTGTTTCTCCAGAAACAATCTAAAGTCCACTCATCTTTTTTTACCATTCCAAAAGCCTCCTCTATTTATGTCAAAAGGCTTGTCAATATTAGTCTTAGGAAACCAAGAACTTCTAGGAGGAGCTTGCATTTTTCTCTTCCTGTCCCCATGAAATGTACTATGGTGGAGGGGAAAAAAAAACCCAAATTTTATTTATAAAAAAATTTTAGATTTATTCTTACATGTTTAAACTTCAGTTACCTTCAAAGTACTCTCCATTTGATATAATACATCTATCGAGACATTTTTCCCACTGCTCAAAACAGTGGAAAGATTTCGATGTCTTTCAGTTCTTCTGCCATTTTTTCTTTGTTTGTTTGTTTCACATCTTCCACATTGGCAGAATGTTTCCCTTTGAGGAATTTTTTTTTCATCCAGGGAAACAAAAAAACATCACTCAGGGTGAGATTAGGTGAATAGAGTGTGGAACATGGGGTCATGCCATTTTGGTCAAAAACTGCTGAACACTCAGAGTTGTGTAAGTAGGTGTGCTCGTAAATCACCCATCATAAATGGGCAAATGCTTTGAAGGAGTTCAAAAAAATTTCACTGAAGCTGAGTGCAGCATCTCACAACAATGCCAGCTGGCACACTGATCCAGATATGTTCCTAGAACATTCACCTAGCGAGGGAAGCTGTACTACAAGGCGCCTGCCCTCCTGAAGATAATTCTGGGCTTTCTGAGGTTCCCTCCTTTTATCTATACCTGGTCTTCTGCAGGAAGTCTTATCTAGGTCATCTTTTTAAAACGCAAATTTCAGGAAGGTGATTTTCATTTTTAAAATAGAAAAGAAGAAAAGTCATTTGAAACTTGCTTTGTCAAGGACAAATATAAATTTTAATTGTTTTCTCCACAAATATAGTAAAGCCTTAACTACCTGAGGAGCTAAATTTAACTTATTCCAATTGCCAAAACAAAATTTGGATCCAACAGTTATTTTATATATTGAGTTTTGCATTATCATACCAGTCTCATGACAAAAAGTCTCTGCATCTGTCTATATGTATCTGTATACATATATATACTCTTGTATTACAGATGGAAAAGGGGGTTCTATGGAAAGTGACCTCACAGGGTGATCTGATCATAAACTTCTATCTGGGCAGGTCCTGGTGGGTAGTCATGCCCCAGGCATACAAGTTTTTTTACTAAAAGTCTTAATTTTGCATTAAGCAGTCCCTGCCCATAGTTTCTGTGCATCTAGGTTAACACATCTTTGAAATTCCCCTTTCAAGCCCCTCTTCCTAATACCTGACTATCCTTTTGGACTCCATTAGAGAGCACATAACCTTACTCACACTGTAACCTAATCTTCAGGTAACCACCCTCACAAGAGCACATGATCTTAATTACCCTCAACCCTATCCCCCTGTTCCTTTCTTCCACCCTCCTGTAATTTTCCTTATGTTCCCCCCTTAACCTCAAATGCACAAAATAAGCTGCAAAACTGTTATTCTCTTGAGCGTTTTAGATCTTGCTGCCCATCATATATGATCAGGTTGTCTCAAATGAACTCTTATTAAAATTCTCTACAGGCTTGGATGCTTCTTACATCAACAGTATGCTGTAGATGTCTGGTATTTTTCTTCCTCTGGATGGTATTTCCAGAGCAGTTCTATTTAATTGGGTTGAAGATCAAGCGCTTGTAGAGATTGAGCATTCTAAACCCTCATAATGATAGAGACAATATTAAATACTTTTTTCAAGTTTATGTGATCTAAGATAATCTTTAGTGAATAAAGCTGGTTTAAGTTTATTTTAATTAAAACAGTTATATCTTCAGAGTTATCAACATTACATATAATGTAAATAAACAGCTTTATTCTACCTGAGTTTACTAGTGAAGCAAGCTTTAAATCCTAGTTCTAGAAGTCATATATCTCTCTCTCAGTCTGTTTCTCTAGATAACCAGCAACCCCCAAGCCTCAGAAGATAATAGCCCAAACCTGACTAATATTCATAATGTCTGAATCTCTGGCAAACTAAAGACAACATCTTGAACTAAGTTATGTTTCAGCTCCTGATTCTTCAGGTGCAACAATGCCCTGGCTGCTTTCTCATGAAACCAGAGAGAGGGATGCTGAAGCAGACCTCAAAACTGTCCTCAAGTTTTGAAAAAAGTGATTTATTACCCTTACCTCATGTCCAACCAATGAGCGTGCAGCACAATCCTGACCGCTCTAACCAGGAAGTCTTTTGATTTTGTTACCAAATTTAAGGGATCCACTTGCCCACATACATCAAAGCCCAATATCACATGAACAGGATTTTGCAGCTAAGAAAATAAGGATTTATTAGGGATGTGGCCCAGACGCATAGGTAGCTCAGGCTCAAAGACCTGGTTCCCTATGGCTTCCAGGGGATGGAATATATAGGGGGAAAAAAGCATTAATCATGGTGATCAATAAAGTAGGGTCTTGGTCTGTACTGATTGGTTAGTGCTGGGAGTAATTAATCATAGCACTTGGTTCTGATGTCAGCCATGGAGTTGTTCTGTTTAATTTTCTCAGGATTTTTTCTGTGGGATTTTTCTGCTTTCCTTGGTCCGGAGCTAAAACACAACTGAGGTCAAGATTATGTTTAGTTTGATTGAAAACTCTGTCTCAATAGTCAATAGACCCAGGACCTTGTTTCTAAGACTACTAGATGCTGACCACAGCCTCATTGTCCTGAAGGCTTAATAATTAAGCAAAGGAGAGAAAGGTTGGTGAGTCAAGGTGCTAGATGAGGCCTGTTTGAGTCAAAGGATAAATAAATAAATAAATAAACAAACAAACAAATAAATAAATAAATAAATGGCCATATTAAAGAAAATAAGTTTTCTGTGTGGTTACAGTTCTGCCCTATGTAGTCTGTAACCTACACTCCACCAAGAAGTTTGACCTTTTGAGTATTATTAGCCTCCCATTCCCCCTGGTGGCTCCATTCATAATAAAACTCCACTGCAGTTCCTGGTTTTTAGTGTTTGGCTCTGCTAGTGCTGGGTGGACAAACTCTTTTTGTTCGATAACACTAGTCCAATAAGTTCTTGCTATCTCTGTTTAAAAAGTTTGTAATTAAGAAAAGTTAGCTGAGATGATAACCATTTTATGAGTAATCCAGGCATAATTAACAGTGAATTAATTAAATAAATAAAAGTAAGGTAAAAAAGTTTTAGGTAAGCTTTTCAAATAAATTTCCTAAATTATTTCAGTAATCTGAAGCTTAAAGTTTTCCTAAGTTAAATTAAATGAAGGAAGTATATTAAATATCTAGGTCATTTTCAAATAAAAAAATACTGTAAAATTAATTATTGAACATAAGTGTATGTACTTTTGGCTTCCAAGTGTAGAAAATTAAAGACGAATTTGGGTTTATTAGTATATATGTCCTATGCCACACTGAGAAATTTGCTCTGAGAAAACATGTTTCCAAAAATAATTTTAAAAAATTTATAAACTTGCCAAGCCACAGATAGCTAATAAAGAAGAGGGTTTATTACTGTTTACTTGTTAGGTTTTACTAAAATTTAAAGTTTTTAAAGTTTAAAAATATTAATATATGTAATTGACAGTAAGATATGTTTTAATATATGAATGCATAGACAGAAAAAGATATATTTGGGGGTAAGAAATAGAATAAAGAAAATGTATTTTCATTAAAGGAAATGAGAGTACTCTTATTTAAACTAGAACTTCTGGCTTTGAGGACAAGCTAATACATATAAAAAGTTGAAAAGAAAGACATAAAGAGAGACTTTTACCTGTGTAATTAAGCTGGCTAAAAAGTGAATCCTAAGGGTTTTAAAAATTAAACTTTAATATCAATGCTGCACTTATGTAAAACAAAAATTTAATTGTCTTTCATCTGCTGAAAGGCATATCTTTTAAAGTAATCTACCAAGAAGGCAAAGACTATGTTTTATCAAAATATTTTTCTGTGTTTTATGTTGCCTTCACTAGGTCTTTGATCACTTAAGAAAACTGAATCTTCTCAATAGTAAGAGCTAACCTTCTGTATTTGTCTTTGAAATCTTTTGATGTCACTTCAGTCAAATTAGGTATTGTTTCATAATAACTTGTGATCCTATTTAGTCAAGTGTTTTAGAACCTTTTGATACTTTTCACAAACTTCTTAAGAATCAAATCCTAAGTAAAGTCTTTTTTGACACCAAGCTAACTTTAATATTTTTCAGAGGGTCAAGGGGAAATATCAAAGGATTTATCTCTCCTTTTATAAAGGGCGATTTTAAAACACTAATTACACTTGTTTGATATGTTAAATTACATGGGGAACATTGTCAGATAAGAAGTAATGTCTTCTTTGTGTTCTGTCTGTATACATTACAAGAGTTTCAGATATTATGTAAAATTCCTGGAAGCCTGACACGTGCTGGCAAAAGAAGTCTGTCATCAAGATTAAGGCTCACACTAAAAAGATTAAACCCGAGTGTCCGGGAAATGCCCTAACTTTCATGCAAAGGCAGCAACAACAAAATCTATAAAAATTTCGGCAGTTGTAGATGAAATTCATTCTGCTTTTGTAAAAAATGACCCCTCATTGTCAGACTATGCCATATTGATGTTCTTGTGACATAGCAACAGTCTGCTCCTTAATGAGGGAATTTAAGATGGGTAAACAATGGCTGTAAATTAAAAAAAAAAAAAGTCAAGGCTATGAAAAACCCAAGAGACACGTAGTTCTTCCAAGTTTCCTAGCAAACCACCCTCCACCTTTTTTTTTTTTTTTTTGCCTTTCTGCCTCTGCAATTAAAATTCTTTCTCTCCCCCTGTGATATGTAACTCTTCTCCCAGTTAGTTGACAGTTTTAAAACCCAGTGATATCTTTCTCCAGGACCTTTCACAGAATGGAAGCCATCCTTTGAAATGTAATCATTAGGAAAGAAAGGACCCCTACCTATCTCCTAGTCTCTACAGGAGGGTAAGAGACTACCTGACAACCACCAATTAGTAAACACAGATAACCTAATCACATTGACCAGCCTCTTTCCCTGCCTTACACTTTTCCAGATCTTAAAAAATCTCCCATTTTCTGTTTTAGGGGAGTTGAGTTTAACTTTTCTCTACTGCAACATTCTTGACCCCTATCGTAATTATCTTGAATAAGGTCTTCTTGTCTGTTTAACTCCAAAAGGTGTAATTTTCCCCTGACACTTACCATCTTGTTTGAAGGCATCTGATGAATGATAAAGATTGATTGGGGAATAATAATGTTGGACTGTCCCTCGCCAGCTCGGTGAAGAAACGCTCAGTGTCCCTAAAGAAGGACTGTTGTATCGTGGTCTGGTTTTTGAGCCAAGCGGGGATGAAGATGAACTCTTTTTAATTCTTAGCAAAGCAGCATATGAAGTAGGGAGACCAGGAAGAACTCCAGAATATTCTGTAGAAGAAAAACAATAATAAAAAATGAATTCTGAGGAGACTATTATTTTTTTCTATGAAAATTTTTTCTTCTGAAGACATTGTTGGAAACCTCCCTTGGAGCTGCAACTAAATGCAAATTACAGGGAGAGTGAAAAAAATAAATGTTGCTTTTATATTTTAAAATATTTTCTGCAAAATCTACTACTTATCATTGTGGTTCTACAAGAAAAAAAGGAAAAAAAGATATGAAGAAAGAAAGGAAATGAGTAAAAGGAAGAATAAAGAAAAAAAAAGAAGGAAGAAAGAAAGACATCTAAAATTTTAAGACTTCCATTTTCTTTTATAGGAATATTTGAGAATTAACTTTTTGTTTGCCTTAATATTAAAATGTTCATCCACATACATTAGATCAGTTCCTTTTCATTATAAAAAAGTGGGGAAGAAAAAAACATTCTTGACTACATTCTATATATAGATTATATATATATATGATCATCATCATCTATATTTTATCATAAAGTAGAAAATGCATCTAATGTATCCTATGTATTTTGACTAAGTTGTTAGTTATGCCTCATATTCTTGAAGGATGTCCAGTTTACTGTGGAATGTAAAATGTTGAATGAATTTGTTTTGGAGATTTTGTTGTACCATCTATAAAATTTAATATTGTCAAAAATTAATATTTTATAATATTAATATTAATACCATCATGATATCCCTGCTTTTCTTGATTACTGAGAAGTGTCATGTTTTACTTAACTCCCAAGATATTTCATTATCACAGATATGCATAGTGACTGAAGTGGGCTGTACTATCACTCCTTCATGTCTACAGCGGAGAGTCAGTTAGTGTGTAGATCAAATGTTAAAAAATACAAACAAATTGTGATGAATTCTAAAGAACACTTGAAATTAACATTTTTCTAGGTCTAATGTCAATTGAATTTGTTGATCTTGAAAATACTTTCAAGAATCAAATATTTTTGTTCAGGGTATGAGAAATTTAAACTTAATTTTATATAAAAATTTATCTTGTTAGTAGGCTTTCTTATAATTAAAATGATTTAGAATCATTACATTGTCTCAGAGATATTTTGGAATGCAAGAAACATTCCTGTGATTTAAAAATAACACTTCAGGTGTTAAGTATCGATTTAAGTTGAACATTTTCTTCTCTGTGAAACTGTAAATATGATTTCTCTTAAGTCTGGAAAAGTATATTTTTAGATGTTCTTCACATTTAAAATAACATGTGTAGCCCAAGCCTATCAGGAGCTGTAATGAGAATCATATCCTTTAGTGTTTGTGTTCAACCACTACTCTGGTGAAGATGGATCGATTTTAACTCAAAATAGCTGACCTCTCCTGGGCAAAGTATATGAGAATGGATTATGGGTAGTCATAAAATTTTTTTTAAACTTGAAATTAAATGCACGTTTTGGCACCTAGAGGAATAAGGTAATGAAAAGAGAATGAGTTTTCCTTTAAGGTAGTTTGTAGTTGTAGTCTCTGTGCCTATTCATTTCTCAGTGCAGTTTGTTGCCTTGTGTTTTAGCCGCCTATACTGCTCATATACAAAAAATTTTTTTTAAAGAATTATCCCATGCTAGTGTTAAAAATTGAAGTGGTGTGTGAGAATGTGGTTTATAGTTCTTAAAGCTTGATAAGGATAATTAGTGGAAAGCTAGAAGGGCCATAATGAAGTTCAAAAAACCAGGATCATCATTTATTTATAAATCATATCTATTCATTTGTGTGTGTGCATGTACACACACACACGTAATACATTATTGTTCAAGTGGAACAGCAATTGGCTTATATATATATGCGCTAATTATATATGTAATATATAACAATTATATATATTACAATTTTGTGTGTGTGTGTGTGTGTGTGTGTGTGTGTGTGTGTATAGTCAGAACATGGCAGCAGCTGGACTGCCCACTCAGACTTTAGATGTATGCAAATAAACTGTATGCAAATTAACCTGCTGAATGTGTTGATGGGTAAACTCACCCAAACCAAAATGTATGTTTGGAAAGGTGTGGAGACAGCACCTGCAGGTGAAGAGGCAGGCGATTCCTACAGGCCTGTATGGGTGACCCGGAGTTTCCACTCCTGCTTCATTCCCCTCTTCCCCTTTCCCCCCTCCCTTGGACCTATGGGCCCTTGAGTTGGTCCAGGAGTTTCCTCTTCCCTTCAACCTCCTCCCCCTTTTGCCTCAATAAAACTGGTGTTTAATCCTAGAATGGTCTCCAGATGATTTATCAGAGCAAGGCTACCTGACAAATATAATACACACTGTCCAACTGATACAGTAATTGGCTCATGCAACTCCATATAAATAGAGATGAGCCAAATGCTAATTTGGCTCTAAGCTCCTCATCATGGCTTTATTTTTTATGTAACCAGTTGCATCTGTTGCAATGGAGATTTCTTTTTCAATCCATTAAAGGAAACCCTAAAGTTGTTACTAGTAGTTTGACAATTTATGCATTCACTTGTATGTATATTTCACAATCATGTAACATGAATTTAGTAGGGGCTATGTTCCAGGAATATAAAGGCAAACAAGCTATTGTACCAAGCTTCAAGGAGTGTATGACTTAGTGAAGAAGAAAGGCAACTGTGCTTGCAACTTTGATCCAATGTTACATGAAAGCAAGCTCAGGGACCTTTGGGCCCCCTCCTATGGGTGAGGAATCCTCTCATTCAGCCTGTGGCCATCAGAAAATGCTTTCCAAATTAAATTCTCTCTAAACAGAGTCCTGATAGACCATTAGCGAGTAGTGAAGCAAAGCTCTGAGGAGAGAAGCACAAATATTCTAGCTAAAGGAAAGAAAATATCTGAAGATCTGGAAAGGAAAGGCAGCATGTCATGTTTGGAAAGTTACAGTAGTTAGGATCTCAGAGCATCAGGGGCAAAGGTGAGAGTAGAAGGAAGGCTGAGTAAGTAAGCAAGGGACCAATGATGAAATGCCTAATGCATCATGCTAAAATGGTATGACTTTGCAAAGACACCAATATGCTTCACAACAATCACTCTGGCCACAGTGCAAGTTGGGATAAAAAAAAAAAAAAAAAAAAAAAGACTACTCAAGAGCCTAAAGGCAAATATTAGCCAAGAATGAGGAGATGATAATCTATATGGAAACGCAATGAATTAATTACTGATTGATTAAGTTGGAGGCAAGGAAGGGCAAGTAAAACTGAGGAAGATCTGTGCTACCAGATGATGGGTAAAAAATGCATGAAGAGACACATGCTTGAGGTGAAAGCTCATTAATTCACTTTTGGGCAAATGGGAAACTTGAGGTGCTTCTAGGGCATTCATGTTGATTATAAGATTCAGTAAACATAAGGAAAATGCAAGCTCATGAGAGATTACTACATAGTAATTAATTAGGTGGTTATTAAAACTATTAGAATTGATGAGTTTGCCAAGGAAATATGGAAATTTAGAAATAACATGTTGAAAATGGAACTCTGAGGAGCACCACAATTTAAGAGGAAAGAAGGGATAGAGGAATCTTGAGAGGAAAGAGGAAAAGCAGGAAAGTGGGAAGTCACTGAAGGAAAGAAAGAGAGTCGTTACCATGGATGAAAGACCAGTTGACAGTGCAGATGATCAGTACAGAGAGACTAGCCCTGTAGGCAGGGGGTAACCAGCAGCATCAAAGCTGCCTGAGAGCCCTTATACAATGCACAGTGGATGTGAAAATGAAGTCAGAGCCAGGAGGTGAAAATAACTTTCCAAGCCCTGAAGAGAGTCTGGAACCCCTAAACTGCCAATTCCATTGCATTAAACATAGACCCTGACCTTAGTCTGTGTTCATCATCAGTCTCCTGGTTTCAGTGTAACTTACTCTCAATTTAGTGGCTCTCCCTCTCAGGAGTATTTTTAACTCTTCCACCTGATGCCTTCCTAGCTGCCCAGTCCCTTTTTCTGACCTCTCTGATTTTCCTATGCCTCAATCTCAGATCGGAGGATCTTCAACTATGGGAATTCTCAGCTATGGAAAATAGATGTGTGAGCGTAAACAAATGGGAAAATGGTGTTTAGAATGTAGGTTGTTGTTTAACCCTTAACTTTGAGAGACTGAATTGACTTAACACCTGCAGGGCTCTAGTGAGGGTGAAAAATACAGCACCCTCTTCCTAAATTGAAATTCAAGCACTTGAATTTTTGTCCATATCATTTCATCTTTTTCTCTCTATCAACCGCTTCAAGATCTACAAGCTACTGGCATTAATACTCTCTCACTGTCCTGCATTCCTCATCTTTCCTCAGTTCCCTGTCTATTCAGTTTAGAGTTGTGGTCATTACTTATTCTCTTCACTGTATCTTCAGACACGCTGTCCTTACCTTCTATGGTTTCCACAGGCTAAATCTGCCCTCTAGTTTAAATCTAACTATCAACACACTCTGTTCCTGAACGCAGCTGGAGAGGAACACAGAAACATGCTTAAAGGTCACAGTTCAAAGTGTTAGTCACAAGTGAGATTTTTTTAAGCTTCCTGGTAATACTGTCACGTTTCTCAATTCATTTACTTTCTCACCCTACTGGATATGTCCATCTTATCCTCTGTCCTAGCTCTACACCTTCTTGGAATTCCTATTTCATTGAAAAATTAAAAGCAATTTAAAGGAAGAGTTCCTCACATGCTCCCACCACTTCCATGTACACTCATATGTTCTGCCTGCTTTCACTGATATGCTGCGAATACGTCGTCTGTGCATCTACTAAAGGCCCACTTCTCCAACTGAGTACATTGAGTCCCATCTTATCCCATCCCACTGTGGCTGCTCAAAAGCATCTTTCTAGAAAAGTCTCCTGTTCAGGGATTTGTAAAAGGAGTTTTGCAGTCATTTGTATAGACATAATACAAAATACATAATAGAATAATTGATAAATAATACAAGAATACACTGTTTTGCATACTTATAACTGTGAGCCTCCTTTACCCACCCAGTAAATGCAGCAGCAGCAATGAACCTGTCCTGAACGTTACTCACACTTTTGGCTGAACCTATGTGAATTTCTTAAAAGCTAATTTAAAGATTCTTCCTGAATTTCACTATTAACAAGAGAGCCTTACCCTTAGACCACAGATATATATATATATATATATATATATATATATATATATATATATATTGCTGTCTTTTTTAGATACTTGCTTAGCCTTTTTTGCTTCCTTGGCAGCCCTGATAGCTTGAGCTTTCCTAACTTCAGGTTTCTGATTCCTCTTGGCCATTATATCAGCCAGAGATGCACCAGTGGTGGCCCTCTGGAATTTGACTGCACGGCGGGTTCTCTTCTTCTGAATTTCTTCCGACCGTCCCTGGCTGGTTTGGCTCAGTGGATTGAGCGTCGGCCTGCGAGCTAAGTGTCGCTGGTTCAATCTTCCAGTCAGGGCACATCAGAGAAGGAAAACTCTGACTCCAAAAAACCTCCGCTGCCTTGCGGCATACCTCTTCAGGGGAAAGGCTAAGGGAGTAAACCCCGACAGAAAATCCGGAGCCGGAGTCCCTAAGGCGGTTTGACGTTGTAGTCAACACCGGCAACTCCTGCGGCGCACCTGAAGCCAAGCTGTATTGACTCCGTCTTTCCCTTGGACCCTTCAGCTGCGAAGAGAGGGGGGGGTCTGCTGCATGGGCAACAGCAGACCCTCCATATCACCCTGCCCAGGCTCTGTAGCTTCAGCTTCACTGGAGAGGACACTCCAGAGTCATCGCAAGATGTTGATTTAACACGGGAGGAGACAGATACCGTGTCACTCCCGAGTCGGACTGGCACAGCCATTCTCGGCGGTGCAGATAGGCTCTTAAGAAGCTACACCATCATCTCTCGAGACGGACGACTGCCGACGATCTCTTCAACACCAATTTTTGTCCCCCTGTTTGATGGTTCCCATAACTATACAAAAATTCCTCTAACCTTTAAAAAAGCTATTTTGACCTTACCATGCTTTCTACCTATTTCCTTTACAGCAACACTTCTTGAAAAGAGCTATTGATGGTCACTGTGTTCAGTTTCGCTCTTCCCTTTCTTCCTTGAGCCTCACCAAAGAGTCTTGTTTATATGATTCCACAATAATGACTCTTTTCACGGTTAACAATAACCAAGTCATTGCTAAGTCTAAGGATCAATTTTTACTGTACTAGACCTATTAGAAGTATTCAACAGGGTTAACTGTTCTTTTTTACTTTAAACATTACCTTCGTGTGATTCCATGATTGTACAGTTAATGTTTGTGTTTCTATTTCACTGGCTACTCCTTATCTCCTTTGATAATTCTTCTTTGTCTCTTCACCATCTAAATATTGGTATAATTGGGGGTTGTCTTTTCTATTTAAACCATCATTTAAATGATCTTATTCATGGACATCAGCTCCCTCCCAGATGAATTCCAGCTTTACTTTAGTCTCAGTTCCTTACACCTAGTTCTAACTTTTTTATATTCCAATCTTTCCCTGTGTTCATTCTAACTCTTACATTTGGAGAGCCCTTTATTCTCCCTCCTTTTGTGGTTCTGCCTCAGCTCTTAAAAAATACCCGACCTCTGTCACTGAAAGGTATCTTCTGAGATAGGTCATTTGGTAAATATTATTCAGGACTCAAAACCTGTTTTTATTCATGCTGTGTTTTAAGAAAAGAGGGGTATGTGGGGTCTAAATTCTGCACCCAAGATTTCAAAGAGACTGAGTGAAATATAAATACTAAGTGACACTGGTGGGCTCTGGACTGAATTACTTCCACATAAATCCTTACTTTCTTTAGCAAACACAAACATCACCCACCCATAATTCATTCCATCTTATTCAGCATGAATTGCCTTTTCTCTACAACTCTTCAGGGAATTTCTACTATGTAGTAGGAACTGTGGGTACAGTTGTGAAGATGTCACAAATGGTTCCTGCCTTCATAAAGTTTTCAGTCTTGAAATATTGGTAAAGGATTACAAATTATATAATATTAGTAGAGGAACATTAAATGACAGAAGACAAAATTGTCCTAAAATATATAAAACTAAGAACTATGATACATATAACCAAATAAAAAGAAAACAAAACAGAGTGTCCTGGGAGGACACATGGCAAGCTCTGTGGCCCAGTTTCCTTGCCTTCAGAATGAGGATAACAATACTATTTCGCTCTTACATTGTTGTAGAAATCAAATAAATTAATGTACATAAAACACTTGAAACTTTGCCTGGTTCATAATAAGAACTCAATAAACGATAACTATTTTTAGTTACTTTTTATTATTACCTGTACTTTTTTGTGGTAGACATAATTGGACACTAGGCTTATGCCTTCTACATCTGATTGTGTTATAAAAATGCAAATATATAAATATCAAATTTTAATAATCGTATTACTCTGAGGAATTGAAAGAGTGGAAAATGGAAGGAGGATAGTTACATGTTTATTTTCCTCACAGGTGTATTCCCATGAGTGAATTTTAAAAAGTGACCACTGATGAAAATTATTGAGTTACAGAAAATGTCGTCGTCGTCGGCAGCCGTCCGTCTCGAGAGACGATGGTGTAGCTTCTTAAGAGTCTATCTGCACCGCCGAGAATGGCTGTGCAGTCCGACTCGGGAGTGACACGGTATCTGTCTCCTCCCGTGTTGAATCGACATCTTGCGATGAAGCTACAGAGCCTGGGCAGGGTGATATGGAGGGTCTGCTGTTGCCCATGCAGCAGACCCCCCCTCTCTTCGCAGCTGAAGGGTCCAAGGGAAAGACGGAGTCAATACAGCTTGGCTTCAGGTGCGCCGCAGGAGTTGCCGGTGTTGACTACAACGTCAAACCGCCTTAGGGACTCCGGCTCCGGATTTTCTGTCGGGGTTTACTCCCTTAGCCTTTCCCCTGAAGAGGTATGCCGCAAGGCAGCGGAGGTTTTTTGGAGTCAGAGTTTTCCTTCTCTGATGTGCCCTGACTGGAAGATCGAACCAGCGACACTTAGCTCACAGGCCGACGCTCAATCCACTGAGCCAAACCAGCCAGGGTAAACAGAAAATGTAATGACTATAAATTCTTGTGTTTCTCTTGGCTAAAGCAAGACCACTCCATCTTTTCTTCATATTCTTGTTCAGGGTTTGGAAAGAAAAGTGTCTCATAATTCCCTTTCAGAGGAATCTTCATTATTTGCCCAAACTTTTAATGAATATCTATGCTGAAGATGTCAGCAGAATCTAGTTATATGTTAATCATTTTTTTCTTCTATTTTCTCACTTCTTATAGTTCAGACCTTAGTGAACATGCACTACAGTTATCTCTAAAGTGGTCTAGAGATTTTGTAATAAAACTCAATTAACCTGGTGATCTCATACCATGAAATTCCAGCTGGAGGTTGGGTAGGAGTAAATATTAATGCCTTCATTAAATATTTTCTAATCAAATGATCCTGGGACCACCAAACTTATATTATTTAATAAAATTGAAGTATATTAAATCAGAGCGACATTGTCACCATTTGCAGTTTTGGAACTAATAGCATTGCTTTTTTGTTACTTAAAAGGTTATTTTACAGATATCACATTGCAATCCAATGTAAGTAATATTCACGAAATAATGAATTAGAATTAGTAGAACTAGAATTTCTTCTGGGAATATTTATTAGTAAATAAATATAAAAATGTCATTATAATAAAGGACAAATTTAAAAATATAACCACTTACTATATTTAAATTTTTTTGAATTTTCTGATACAAAGAAACCTTCAGATTTCTATCTGTCTCTAAGTATTAAAAAACATGTTTACAAGGAACTATTAAGTTCTTAAAATATTGATGATAAAACTAGAAGACCACTATTTGATCCTATATTTGAAATTTTTCTTTTATTTCATCATGCAATGCTGTTACTTTTTGGAGCCAAAGGAGGGAAAACAACATCAAAAATTAGTGAAATGATGGGTCTTTGTATAAATTCATTTATTCCCTATAGATCTAGATTGACTTCAAATATTTACTCAAGCTCTTATATAAAAATAAATTTAAATAAACTATAACACCAAATGATACGTGATGCTCTGAACAATACTGATGCTTAATAACTGACTCATAAGTCAGAGGAGTAAAAGTGCCACGGTATATTGATGACACAGTGTACAGAAAGAGCAGAAGTCATACAACATCCCAGTCCACAGGGTGACCTAATTCGGCATCAAAGTCAGCATAAAAGAATTTGATATCTGACCTTTTTCAGGGTAATTGCTAAGGCTGTTCTCTCTTTGATGAAAATTAATGTTAACTGTGCAGCTTCAGCCTGCTATTGTTTATGAAGCTTGCATGGATGGATGTAACACCTCAGCAAAGCCAGTCGTGTGAAGCATATTTAGAAATGATGAATACTTTATAAATAATGTGCACCATTTCAATTTGGTTGTCTGCATCTATGGCAGAGGAGAGCTGGAAATGGTCCGAGTCAGATGTATTCTGTCTCAACTCAGCACTTTCCTCAAGAAATGTTTTACGCGTAAACATTATAGTGTTTTAGCTGCAGAAGCAGGAAGTATGTGCAGAGGATGAAACTCACTATTTTTAAACAGCCAAAGTCAGACATCTAAACTATAATACTTCTAAGCTCTAAGGAAAAAATTTAATGGCAACACATTTATAGTCTTCTTTGCATAAGATTGAAAAATAAACATACTCACAGGGTAAACAGAACAACAAACAAAAAACAGCATAGCTCTAAGTTACTTCTACTGCTCCTTTTCAGGTACACTCTTTATAACTGAACTCATAACAATTTCTGCGGTTCAAAGACATCTGCAAAAAGGACATGACACAATGCTCCATCAATCTCAACACATGGGAAGTTCAAGCAGACGACCGCCTAGCCTGGAGGCTCGCGGTCAGGCAAGGTACGCCACGCGCAGAGGCTGCGTGCAACGAGGAGGCGGTCCAGAAAAGATCGAGGCGGAAGCAGCGTCAACAGCAGCAACAACAGCCATCTGCCTTCACCTGTAACAAGTGCGGCAGGGATTGTTACTCTCGAGTCGGACTGCACAGCCATTCTCGGCGGTGCAGATAGACTCTCAAGAAGCTACGCCATCGTCTCTCGAGACGGACGGCTGCCGACGACGACGATAACAATTTATATTTTGGAGAACTTTATCATTTTTTCTAAATAATAAATGCTCTCATGATATATATCTATATTATGAAAGTTATTACACCTATATCTGGGTATCATACATGCCTTTATTGGAAAAACAAAAAGAGATTTTTACAGTTCTGTTTTACATATTTTTCACTATTGTTAAAGTTTTTAAAATTTGTAGCATTTAGGATATATCTTTTTAAATTACTAAAAGCATAATGTGGAATTGCATTAAATTGATATTTCTTTCATAATATGAATATTGTTTTGTAATCACTAAGGAAATTAGTTAGGAAAGGAGCTTGTTGTGAAATATAACCAAATTAATTTACTGATTAAAGAATTCCCTCTTGTTTTGGATAATTAAAGTTTTCAGTGAAGTTTTAACTTGTAATGATTATATTAGCTTTTAGTTTCCTAGTACCTGTGCATTTAAGATAGTTCAGATAGTATTTGATAATAAATCAAATAAAGCTGATATTGTTTGGCAATAAATGTTGTGATTAAAAAATAATTAAACCAAATGTCTTCCTCCAATTAAAAAAAATCTATGAGAAAATTATGCCTTCTTTATATGTAGTGATATAAAATATAAACATGTATGTTTCATTATGTCTCATGTTCCTTGTGCTTTGCAGGATTATGCCTACAATATATAAAATGTGGATGCACTCATTTCATCACTAAATCATTGTGGATTTATGAGTGAAATTCCAGATGGCCATTATATTCAAAGGCTTGTAGGTAGCTAAGAATAATCTTGAAATGCATGGACTACATAGACAAACATAATAAAATATAGGATTTAGTATTTTATCAACATACATAAAATGATCAACTGTTATGTACCCCAAATTAAAAGGGAACTATTGAATAAACAAAGGAATAAAACATAAAATATTTCCTTTTAAATAGTTCTTATAAACCAAGAGTAGAATAATGAAAATTCTAGGCCACCACTTTCTAATCATAGAATATAAACAAAACTCAGTCTGATATTGATAGTCATTCAAATGAAAAGTATACTGACAGTTTTAGAGAAAAGGGCTTCAAGGGGTTTATTTGCAAATAGAGGATATATATGAATTAATTTTTATAGTTTCAGAGGCTGAAGCCATACAGTGGTAAGGAGGCAGAATGTTACCATCTCCATTTAAGATAATAAAGTTTTCTCCTGGCTGGTGGAGTCCTCCCTCTATTTTGGCACCAGCTTGTTCAGATGTGTGTCTCTGTAAAGAAGTTGGTAGGGTCCAGGAAAGCTGCAGTTTTCACTTGAATTGGTGCTTTTGCTCCTGCTATGTGCAGCTGCTCTGAGCAAATCAATTTCCTTATATATTCCCATTAAAGAAATTCTCATATTGCTTTCTTTAGTTGTTTGTTACTCTTTCCAGTGATCAGTCTTATTGTGATGGCCAAGCCACAAACCACAATATTAAAAGGAATAGTGAAATAGATATATAAATGGATTGCTGCTCAATCTAACTTGTATGGGACCATCTATGAAACAGCATTTGATATCCATAAAAAAAAAAAGGCCTTGGAGCTAGAGATGGAATTTGAATTGAGCTTTGTTGATATCTCAAATAGAAAAATAATCATTTAAAAATAAAATATGTATATGACTTTTATTTTGCTACTTAGCACATAAAAAAGTTGTTTAGAAATCCCTTCAAGAGTCCTTAGTTATTGAAGTCCTCAAATGACCTCATTACAGTAAGGCAATTTTTCTTCAAAGACAGGTCGACAGCTTTGACCATAGTAACTACATACTAGTGAGACAGATACCAGAATAAATTAAAAACTTTGCAACTAACTTCAATTTATTCAAAGAATAGATTAAAAGATAATTTTTCAATGACATTTTAGCAAAGTTAGGTAAATTTTCAATTAACAGATGCAACACCTGTGAATCATTTCAATGCACTTATCTGTTGTGGTTGTGGTAGTGGTATTCTAGCCTGACAGCTGATCTGGTTCGGTGACTTAGTTAAACTATGATAAAGACATCAAGCAGGCAAAATGTTGCAGCCTGATTCTTAATGTCACTCTCTGTCAGTGCCTCCGCTGCTGCCTCATCTGTGGCACTTACTCAATATCTAACGAACTCTATTTCCAGAAAGCAACTTCCAACTCTGGAACTCCTATTTCTTGGTACTTACAGATCACAACTTTACTACTTTCCAACTCAAAAGTTTTAGTTACATATGAATTTCATTTCAAAGGAACAGGCAACTTAGTCTGTGAGAGTGTTCAGCTCAGCTGCCATTTACTCCTTTAGGTTCAGAGTGGTCATTCTATTAATATTTTTTTCTTATGGAATAAATTATAAGGTTCAGATTCAAAGGAAATAGCAGTAACTTAAGTTTCCCATGAATTATAATATTAAACTTTCTAATTTAAAAATATATGCTCACTGTAGAATCAAAATCATCTCTGACCCTGGTATCCAGGAGTAGTTCCTTTTGCAAAACCAAACTGATATTTCTTATTTGATTTATAGATAGATATGCCAACAGAGACAAAAGCAGATATTCTGTTTTGTTTAAAAGAAACTGGGATTAGTTTATACATGTAAACTTCTAATTATTATTTAATATTCTATTGTAAATATTAAATACTGTTACAAATGTTCTTCAGAAGTATTTTATTGATAACATAACATTCTAATGATGTGCATTGTTATAATTTATTTATCCATGTCCCTGTGATCAGATTAATTTGTCTGTCATATATAATGCCACAGAAATACCTTGTACAATTTTTGTCTAAACTACTAATAATTTCTGTATCAGAGCATCATATAAATGGAACAGTACTTATAATTTCTATATCAGAGCATCATAGAAATGGAATATTTGAATATGAAGTAGTTCTTGCTATAATTTTTTAGGAATATTCACAATTATACTCCTGCTAGCATCATGAGACAGCAATAACTTTTAACATTGTACTATCATAATTTGTATACCCTTTTATTAGATGATTGCTAATGTAAATTATCCCTTTAAATATCTTAGTGAAGGACATCCAGCCAAGATGGAGGCCTAGACAGGCACACTGGGTCTCCCTCCACAACTAAGAAGGAATACTACTACCTCAAAACTACAGACAACCAGAAGTTCCAGAAAATCAAGCTGCATAGAAGTCCACCAAACAAAGATATAAAGAAAAAATACTCATCCAGACAGGTAGGAGGGGCAGAGTCAGGGCAGAAAAGACATGGTGTGGTGGCAGGAGCAGCAGCAGCAGTGGCGGCAGGTGGCAGAAAGTGCTGTCACACATTTTAAAAAGTCAGGAGGGACACCTGGGGAGTGCTCCCAGTACCAGACCAGACCATGCAGCTCATGGTCCCAGCGCCAGGGAAAATCAAGCCTCATTGCTTCTGACTGTGCAAACCAGTGGGGGTTGGAGCTAAGGAAGAAACTGCCAGTCTCTCAGCAGAGTCTGCTTGTTTAAAGGGCCCCTACGGTCCCAGAATGTCTGCAGACCAACCCACTCTGGGAACGATGGCCTGGGAAATAGCTAGAGAGGAGCCAGTCCCATATGGAAGTAGGAGAAGTGCCTGAAAAAGGGGCAAGTGCTGAGCAAGCAACATTGTTCTCTCTCTGACCCCTCCCCCTATATAGTGCCACAACGTGGTGAAACAGGTTGCCCTGTACTGATGAGTAACTAAGGCTCTGCCCCTTAAATGTAACAGGTGTGACAGCTCTACCTAAGACACAGAGGGAAGCAAACACAGAAGCCTGTAAAGATGAGGAGACAGAGAAGTATGGCCCAAAAGGGGGAACGGATCAAGATTTCAGTGGGAGAACTAAGCAACAGATGGGATGGCCTACCTAATAGATGCAGATTTCAAAATACTGGTGATAAAAATACTCACAGGCTTGAGTATGGCAGATGCATAAGGGAAGAAGTGAAGACTATGCTAAGTGAAACAAAGGAAAATCTACACAAAACCAATGGTGAAGGGAAGGAAACCAGGGTTCAAATCAATGTTTGGAACATAAAGAAGAAATAAACTGTCAACCAGTACAGAATAAGGAAATAAGAATTGAAAAAGATGAGGAAAGGCTTAGGAACCTCTGGGACAACTTTAAACATGCCAACATCTGAAACATAGGGGTGCTATAAGGAGAAGAGGAAGAGCAAGAAATTAAAAGCTTATGAAAAAACATAATGAAGGCAAAATTCCCAAATTTGGGGAAGGAAATGGACATACAAATCCAGGAAACAGAGAGAGTCCCAAATGAGCTAGACCCAAAAAGGACCACCAAGACACATCATAATTAAAATGCCAAAAGTTCAAGATAAAGAGAGAACTTAAAAGCGGCAATAGAAAAGCAGATAGTTACCTACAAATGAGTTCCCACAAGGCTGTCAGCTGATTTCTCAAGAGAAACTTTGAAGCCTAGAAGGGACTGGTGAGAAGTATTCAACGTGATGAAAATCAAGGACTTACCACCAAGATTACTCTATTCAGTAAAGCTATCATTTAGAATAGAAGGGCAGATGAAGTGCTTCCCAGACAAGGTAAAGCTAAAGGAGTTAATCATCACCAAGCCATTATTATATGAAATGTCAAAGGGACTTATTAAAGAAAAAGAAGATAAAAACTATGAACACTAAAATGACAACAAACTCACAACTATCAAAAATGGAATCTGAAAACTAAAAACAAAATCTAACTAAGCAAACCAGAATAGGAACAGAATCATAGGTATGGGAATCATTCAGAGGGTTCTCAGCTGGGAGGGGGAAGGGGGAGAAATGGGGAAATGGTGCAGGGATTAAGAAGCATAATTGGTTGGTACAAAATAGACAGGGGGAAGTTAAGAATAATATAGGAAAGGATGAAGCCAAAGAACTTAAATGCATGACCCATGGACATGAACTAAGGGGAGTAGGATTGCTGGTGGGAAGGGGGTACAGGACAGAGGGGAGCAAGGGGGGGAAATTGGGACTACTGTAACAACATAATCAATAAAATATACTTAAAACAATATCTTAGTGAAAAATCCTATTTCACTCCTGTTTGGATTTGCATTTTGATTATTAGTCATATACTTCATTTTCTCATATGTCTATATTTTCTCATTGAATTATATTGAAAAATAGTATTTTTTATCCTATTGAGTTGATTTTTTTCTCTTGATTCTTGAAAATACTTTGTACACAATAACTAACAACAATTCCACTTGCTGTAGTGTGAATTTTAACTTGATGATAGTTTATTATAGAAGATTTACATTTTAATATAGGTAAATTTCTTGACCATTTTCTTTATGATTTCTTTTATTTATTTATATTTTTGCTTTTTAATTTCTTTTTGAATTTATTTATGACTGCTCTAAAAATTCAGATACAGAAATATAAGTCAAATTGACCGTAAAAGCACTACATATATTTACTCTTCTGTGTGTCATTTTTCAAATGCTAATTTTTTTAAACCCTCAATTGAAGACATGCTTATTGATTTTAGAAAGATAGGAAGGGAAGGGAGTGAGAGAGAAAGGAAGAAAAACATCTATGTGAGAGAGAAACAAAAGCAGTTGCTTCTTGCACACAACCCAACTGGGGACTGAACCCCTGATCTAGGCATGTGCCTTGACCGGGAATTGAACTCATGAGCTTTCTGTCTACCTACAGACAACACTGAGTCACAAAGGCCAGAGCTCAAATAGTAATTTAAAGGAAATTCATATTAGCATATGATGATGCAAGTTTTACTTCCTTTTTCCAGTGGAAAAGAAAAAAAAATTTTTGAGTAGTACTGTAATGTTCAAAATATTTTTTGAATTTCTAAGGAGTGGTGTCAATTTTTTAAAAAATTCTTGTTAGGTACAAAATTGCCTGCGATTGAAGATTAATTTGACACAGAGGGAGAAAGTTAGTGGATATTTAATTCAAATTAGTAAAGAATGAATTTATGCCAAACTCACAGGCCAAAATACACTGTTTAAACTGCACTCTCTAAGGTAAGAAGAGTCCTTCAAAACTAATGTGGCTCCATATGGGTCTATAGCAAAGCCAAACATATTTTATAAAACAATGCTTGAAAATCTGTATTATCAGTGGCATTTTTCATGCTGTCAAAATATTACTTCTTTAAAATTTTATTTGAGATTTTCACTAAGCCTATTTAACACCCTAGTACTGAATGCACTTGATTGTGGCTACAAGTTTTAATTTCATGACAATGCAAAAAAATTTGACTTTTTAGGTGACATTTTTCTTCTTTTTTCAAATGACAGTTGGTCAGTGGCTAAAGCTCAATGACATTTATCAGCTACCTAATTAAAATGTAGACACTTTTATAATAATTGCAAATGTGACCTTCATTTGTATATTTTTGCTAGCTAGCATGTTTAGCCAAATGTCACAAAGAACCCTAATCCATTCTTTCCCATAATGTTTAATTATATCATGTTGAAAATATTCCTTCTTCATTTACCATGGTTCATGAAATCACACTGTTTCCCTGGAGAGTGGGGAGCTGTAGTTCCCATACCCTAAAGAGCAGTGATTGCAAGGCTGTGTCTATGAGCTGCCAAAACAACAAGACGAAGGGTGAAAAGTCATTCAATGAACAAGTTGGTTCACCTTTATGATGCCAAACAATAGCCCTGATTTGTTTTTCTCTGTACCAATAAGAGATTTGACATGTGCTCAATTATTTTGGCCTTCTTTAAAAATACCCCCGATCTCTCCTCTCACCTTACTATCTTTATATCTAAGTGCCTGCGTGGAATCTCCTGGATGTTCCAAAGATATTTGCAGCTTTAATGCAACCTCCATACTGACCAGATTCTACCTTCTCCATACCCATAAGCACTACTCTAGCTAATTCTGTCTTCTTTAAATTTTCTTCAGATCCTTCTAGTCCATGATCCAGAACTTCATGAAGTAATATACTGTTATGTGTTGCTTATGAAGCAGTGAAAATGTTATAAAAATATAATTTGGTCTACTTACACATAACTATTACTGTGATTTATAAAACTAAAGATTAATACCATTTTATCTTAGTTTATAAAGTATAATTACAATTCAAAGGTAAATCAAACATATTTAATATACAATTTAACTTTTTATAATGTTTAAAAATGTTTTAGTCCTCCGGTATTAAGTTTTATCTGTATTAAGAAAATATGCAAGGTTAATGTAAAATAATTTTACTCTCTTGAAAAGTTTCCTGTGTAGTTTTGATATTATAATCATAAAACTAAATCTACCATAATATCAAGGTGTATACTCTAGTAAGAATTTTTGGTACCTTTAAAAATGTCTTTTAGGAATGTAATGTACAGCTAATACTGCTGTATGAAATATAAAGGAGTAAATCCTAAAAGTTCTCATCACAAAGAGGTTTTTTTTCCATCCATGCTTTTCATTTTATCTATATGGGAAGACAGATTTTAGTAGAATCTAATGTAATAATCATTTCACAATAATATATGTAAACCATCATGCTGTATGCTTTAAACTTATACTGTGATGAATGCCAATTATTTCTCAACAAAACTGGGAAGACATAAGTGTCTTAATCTTATATTAAGGTTTGGGTGAACCCATAGAATAGGGAGAATTTTCAGGTTAAGTATAATTTTAAAATTTGAATGTGGTTTTGATGAATAGTAAAATAATATAACAAATTAACTTTTTTGGATAAGTTGTGCTTTTCTCAAATATCACACTATTGCTTAGTAAAACACTGAGCCAAGTTTGAAATATTCACTTGAAATATTTGATATTAAATCTTTAATATTTTGCAACTATGGACACATAATCAGTCAATTTACCATATTGCAAACCGAATTAGAATCTCAGCTATATTTAGTTCTGCTAATAATTCTTCTGATTCAATAAATTGTAAATATATAGAAACTACCAACATTTTGATGATACAATAAAAGTAGAATATTGGGGGCATATTTTACTCAATGTTTTCTAATGTGTACTGTTATGAAGTTTTCATTGGTGACAGAAAATGACTTTAAATTGTAGCTAAGAGTTTACTCAGTTTCTGAGCTCAAGCATGGAAACATGTTACCTATTTGAGGAACTGTTATGGTGGGACCTGATGGGTGGAAGACAATAAATTTGAGAGATAAAAATATTAAAAAGGACTAACACTTTAAACACTCAAAAAACAACTTCTAAAAACAACAGGAAGTAAAATTATAAGGATATCATCAAATCTGAAGAAATCTTAAACAGTTGTTGAAAACAAAGGGAAGTGATTATTCAGTTGACCGTTATTTCTACAGTAAAGTGTATTTTATTGAAATTTTCTTTATTAAGTGTGCTTTATTCTGTAATATACATTACTGGATGTAAAATATTTTTAAATATACAGTTTTCAACTCTTCAAAAGTATTTTCCTTGAGTTCAAGTCCTAACTCTATCATTTATTACCTGCCTGACATTGAGTAAATTACGAAATCTTTCTAGTCCTCTCTTAAATCAGAATAATATTAACTACTTCACAATGGCTGTTCTGAAGATTTAGAGAATATGTGTGAATTGTTCAGTACATTGATACAAAATAACAAGTTCACAAATTGTATCGTGATTATTATTTTTATTATTGTTATTAAACCTAATAGTACTGTAACTTGAAATGAAAATCAATATGATATACATCTACTAATTCTGCAAAGTAATGTGGAACTACTTCTTATAATTATTTCTGCTGTTTTAGGAAAACAGAGATTCCCAGGGTAATTTGTTCTATTTGAGGGAGATGTTAGATTTTATATAATAATGTTAAAGAAAAGGTTAAGAAAAAATTAAACCACTAGATTTGGTGGCTTCTAAAAGAAATTTTTAGTCATAAAGTGATCTAATATATACTATTCAAAGATCTCTGCTGTGAAATCTGTAATTGAGCTCCTTTAATAAAACTGTTCCCCATGGCTAAAAGAATAGGTTTTTTAGAAATAAAAGATGAAAAAAACAGATGTGACAAAATTGAATAATTTTTCTTCTCTATTGAGGGGAAATTTAATCTGGCCAAGAGGTGATTGAATAAAAAATTTAATAACTATATTTCCTAGTGATAGTTATCATATGCATTTTCTCACAGGAGTCTTTAGCAAAATCTGCATAAACGATTGAGTTCTCCTCCGCTGCAATAATGTAAAAGTCGAATTAACCCCCCACAAGGCCTACCACAGTGCCTTGTATGTGGTCAGTACTGAATAACTATTGTTGAACAGAAAGGAGACCTAAAAGCTAAGAGAATGATTGATTTTCAGTAATTTCTCATTACAAAGTGGGTAATATAAAAATGATAATTTGCTCATGAGCTATACAATGAATAAAAAAGATATTCTTACATCTCTACCAGAATTTATATATCAAAAAAAGTTCTGTCTTCTAAATTATTCACTTATATTAGCGCTACTGGCTTTTATTGCCCAAAATAGTTTCAATATCTATTTTGAAATGGCTTCCATAGCATTATGAGTTTTTGACCATACATTATTGAAAAGCAGCTCTATTGATGATAATAAAAAGCAGTGAAACTTTATGAATGGACAGTATCCATTAAAAGAAACATTCATAAAGATATCGAGGTTAGGAAAACTGAATACAAGTATACTAGGGGAAACTGTATAAACTTCCAATGTCAGGGACACATATATACTGTAAGAACTGTCAGAGAGTCTTGGGAGCTAAAACAAGGCAGAGTTATTAAAGGTTTTGTATTCTTTTGACCACGGAATTGAGATGAGTCAAGAGCACAGAGGGAGTTTTTAAATAAAGGCTATATCATTTAGAAATCATTCTTAATTGCCCAGCATTATAACGCATTATAAAATAAACCACAATAAAATAAAGTAAATAGTTATTGAAATTAGATCTGCATGTATTCTAGTTACCTCCACATTTCTGGAAAAGTTTGGGGAGAAATTCTTTAAGAATTTAAGCCATATAAAATGAGATCATGAGTAAGAATTTGATTTTCATTTTAAAGGCTTAATTATAGCACTGATAACACAAACTGATTTGTTTTTCTACTGATTCTGGTTAAAGTCAGTGGAAACAAATTATATACTTGTATATACACACAGTCTTGATTCTTATACTTTTAATAAGCTTTCCTTTAGAAGAAAATAGAACTAAAATTTGTAAATCAAGTGCTTTTTTTTCTCCTTCAGCTTAATAGCAATTATAATTCTTTAATTAGAATGGTTAACTCTATGGTACAATGTCATGCTGAAACATTCCTCGGTCAGTTTTTGCCTGGTAAGAACTAATTTCTGTTGGGAACTATAGGCTAAAGTTATAACCTCAAAAATAACCTCATTGCTAAAAATAAAAATTTAATATTATACCTTATAAGGAACATTTTTAGAAAAATTTGTTTTACATGGTAAAATAAAAGGTTTTTCACATCAAAAATAAATATAACATCATTTATAAAATCTTAAACTGATCCTAATCTCATCATTACTATCTTTTAAAAAAATACATCTTTTTTTTTTTTTTCTTCAGGCCAAGAGATTTTTTTTTTTTTTTTTTTTAGATCTTATTTATTTTTAGAGAGGGGAGAAGAGAGACAGAAAGAGAGGGAGGGAAACATCAATGTGTGGTTGCTGCTTGCGTACCCCCAGTTGGGGACCTGGCCCACAACTCCGGCATGTGCCCTGCCTGAGAATCGAACCAGTGACCCTTTGGTTCACAGGCTGGTGCTCAATTCACTGAGCCACTTCAGCCAGGGCCAAACTCTGGTTTTTAGTCAATGTAACACATTTTCTCCTCTTTTTAAAAGGCATTCCTCATTCTATGCCTTACCTTCTTTTTTTCTTCCCTGCTTGAGATGATCAACCTTTTAAAATAATATTTGTATTAATTTTTTAGAAGCAAGTGAACTTCTATAATTTCATAGCATTTACTATATAAGAATATATTTGACAACCACCACTAACTCAGCTCTTTCTATTCTTACATCTATGTTTTCTGAGAAATAAGTTATTTAAATAAGAATTCATCTATCAATAAATAAACAGATTGTTTCTAAATTTCTCAGCATTGTGAAAAAAACTGTCAAAGTTATTGACCTGCATCTATTGGTAACTACTTGAGATTCTGTGTACCCCCTAAAATCATCTGTAAAATATGCATACACGCATTTGTGAAGAGGAGGGCCCATAGCTTTTCCTAGGTTTTAACAGGAACCAGAGACACACAAAAACATTTGTACTTAGTGTTTTCAAATGCTTGCTTATAGATATGTAGTGTTGTTGGATGTTCAAAGTATGTTGATTCAACTGAAACCCATGAAAGTTTGGTCTCCTGGGTGCCAGGAGATTTCTGTTCAGTGCTTGAATTCAATGTGGTTGCCAGAGCATGCAAATGGGGACAGGAGAGGGTAAACGTGCATGTATGTTCACTAAAATACAAGATGGTGAAAAAAAAAAAAAAAAAAAAAAGATCAAGGGCCCTGACAGAGTACCTCAGCTAGTTAGAGCATCCTCTCTGTACTCCAAGGTTGCAAGATGACTCCCTGATCAGGCACATACAGGAAACAGCCAATGAATGCATAAATAAGCAGGACAACAAATCTCTCTCTCTCTCTCTCTCTCTCTCTTTCTTTCCTCTTTTTCTTAAATACATACATACATACATAAAATTTTAAAAATATAATCAAAGACCTGCACAATGAGAGGGGCTTAAAGATGATATTCATGGAGCGTGATGCTAACTTCAGTATGTCACTGGTGTGGGAGAAGTTTTTTCACTTCTCAATCTTAAGAAGCTTTACTAAGGTACATACATTATAATTGCACTTTAGACAAGTGGTGTATTGAGTCAAATATGCCAAGAAACTTATGGAAATAATAATTTTAAAATATATGTTCCATGTAGTCTTTTATTCCCATATTTACTTACAGTAAATATTCATAAATTGTACCCCTTAAGCCCCGAAAGCATACGAGACCTTGTGTTGGGGACAATGAAAATAGATGGCTTGCATCCTCAGGCAATTCAGTCTATTTTATTCTTGAATACCTTACAAGTTATTATGTAAACTAAAATATCCTTTCAAGAAGACACACTTATGCCAGACTAAAACAAAATTTTAAATTTGAAGTAAATGCAAAGATGCTTAATGTGGTTGATTACCATCTACTAATATTTTTTCATAAAACTTGATGGAGACCTGAAATGTGTAGTCAAACTTTCTAAAATGCTACATACATATGTTTCAATTAGCTCCCCTTTCTAAACCTAACATTTAAGGTCATCTATACTTGAGTCCATCTTATTTACTAAAAAATATCCATCATGTTTTTCTACTATGCTCTTAACCCATTTCCCTGGTAGTGCACTTTTTAAACTCAATTACTGACAATGTGGCATACACTGTGTGTCTCTATACCATAAAAACAAAAAGAAAATCAAAACAATAGCCCCATAACTTTGAAAAGCATCAGTCTTCCTCAAAGATTTAAGCAGAAAGGTTAACTAATTTAAAGTATTATTCTCATGTTATAATAAAAGCAGATATATTATGAAACAGAAATGCAAACTTGGAAAAATATTTTAAATTTGGCCATTAGCATTTAGAGATAATCCTGTAGTGAGCTTCTTTAGGCTACATTCTTATGATTTCCCATTGGTGTGGGTTTAATCTCATTGCCCTTTTAACTATTTCGCTAAATAAGCTGAGAGTCCCAGCCGTAAGATCTGACTCATTCATTTTTGTTCAACCCATTCTTTAGTCACACATTTTAATTTAAAATGTCTTTATAATGTCTTTCCTTTCATCCAGCCAAATTCCACATTCTTTTCTAAACCCGATTCTGATCATCCCCATTTAAAATAATTTATTACTGACCATGTTTTATTTTTCATTTAACTCCTTTAACATTGATGAATAATATATAATGTGTTATCACACATCTGCTCATATTCTTACTAATATGTAAAGTGCTAATAATATGTAGCTGTCAAGAGAAAAGGGGACTGAGTGCAGAAGGCATAATTAAGTCCTACCCCAGAAAGAAACCAAAACTATAAAGAGGACTTGAAGACAACAGTAAATTAAAGTACGACTAGTCTATTTGCAAGGTAAGAAAAGAGGCAATGTTGCCCACACAACATTGAGGATTATGGCAGTCTCTGTGATATCCATGTCCTGACCCCATCAGTCTTGAACAACCACCCTCTCCCACACCCCGTATACTGCAGGAAACTATGGGTAGTTTGAATATGGGGAGAGAAGGATCGATATGCTATGAAAACATCTCCTAGGATGTAGTGAGGACCCTGAGTGTGAGGGTGACAGCTGAGCTGCCTGCCACATCAACAGTGAAGCAGAGAAAGAAGCTGTGGTGTGTTGCCGGGCCTCTGAGAGCTTAATGGTCTTTACTGTATGCTTTTCTGAACCTTGTACAGGAATTCTGTATTTCCAACCATGTGCAAAAATATAAATCATGGGCAGTATGTAGAGATGCTATTTAAAGAACATGATGAATTTGAAAAGATATTTTTGCCTCACTATCAACCTTACTTTGTTTGAATATAGAATTGTCAAAAAGTATAAATATTGCAGTAAATGTAATATTCATTCTGATAAGAATTTGTTCAATTTTAACACTTTGAAAGTAATAACAATAATCATCAAAATTTGGCTACCTGAGAATTAGATTGATAACTGCCCCATAGAAGATTTTAAAAGTAAGTAAAATGAAAAAAAAAAAAAAAAAGCTCAACATAGAATTTTGGTTAGAAATGAAAGAGATATTCCAAAAGGATACAATTCTTGGAGAAGGCAGAAAAGGTTTTTACACCTCATCTTCACATTGGAGATATGAAACTCAGCTGTGTTTGAGCTTTTCTAGTTACTGTAAAGAGGTCAGAACACTACTGTTGTAAGTATAAGTTAAAAATATGATATTTTTAGCAGGCACTTCTGTATCTTTTTATCAGTCATTGAAATTTCTATAATAAGATATACATCCTTCCTCATGCCCTATAAAGCAGCATCTTCCACAGGAATTGATGGGCTTCTGTCCAGCAGAGGGCGATGCTGTATATTTATCCAAGCCCACTTGAACATTAGAACCTGAAAATAAGTTTACAGGACTAATGTTTTGTGAATCATCATAACAAAGAAATTGGAGAGTAATATTAACCCCTTAATACTTTATAATATTAATATTTATAAATATAAAATTATTGTTTTAAGTAACAACTTTAATCTCAGTATGAATTGTATAAAAATCATTTCTAGACACACTTTTTTTTCCCCCTCAAAAAATGGCCTGGGAGAATTAAGTCACTTTTGACAAAATAAAAAACACTTTTAGAAATATTTCTTTTTTATAAATGGCTTTCAAAAATTGCACATTAATTTTGAAACTCAATGTTTTAAAACTTAAATGTCCCTACTTATTGAAAAGCTTTTCCTGACAATTCTACCTTTCATGGGTGAGTTGGTTCTTCCTCTTCTGTGCTCCCAGAGGATGCTGTACATGTGGCTCTTTTAGCTCATATAGTTAGGACCGTGCTCCAGGCTCTACTGAGTGGTAGTCTTTATGAGCTGTGAGACCTCTTTTCATTATTCTTCCAATTCTAGGTACAGAGTCTTTGTTCAACAAATATGTGTTGAATAAATGACCAAATGACTAATGAAAATTAAAATTATTTCAAAAGAAGAGAAAAGTTTTACTTAGAATACTAAATTAACAATAAAACTATAAATTCTAACAAGCCATGATGAAGAGAACAATTAAATTTTTGAAGAATTACCCTAAGAATAAATAGATGTACATGATTCACTGTCAATACATATTTTGAAATTGTTTTTTATTTATTTCATCTTTATAATTTTAAAGAATATTTTTCTTTTTTCTTTCTTGGCTTTTATAAACACTTGAAATACTAAAGAAGGTAATAATTGAGAAGCAATAAAAAATACCTCTTCAGTGAAAAGCTCATTTAAAGTAGATTAATACTTAGCATTATTAATTACCATAATGTAAAACAACTATTCAGAATTCTTTATGTACAATATATGTTTGTATATCATATATGTGTATGTATTGTAGAAAGACATAGATCTGTAGATCTAGCACTATCTATCTACCTACCTACCTGCCTTCATACCTATCTATAATGATACTTAGACATATGGCCAAAGGAAACTATGTTAAAATCTATGAATGCATAAAATATAATAATGTGTAAAATAATTTTTAAAATAATTTTTTGCTTGTTTTGTATGATGTATGTATATTTTTTTAAAGTTTTTTGTTTGATTAAAAACTGGGGTAGATGAAACATTAATCACTAAGTATTTTCGTATTCCTTTAGCTACATTAGATATAAATATCCCCTTCATTTCCAAAATGCCATGAAGAGTCTTTCTGTATATTGTGACGAATAGATATTTAATCAACTCAACCAGTTATTCCCAGGAAATCTGCATCTCCGAGGTTTTATATCATTCTCTATGGTTTTGCATTGTAAGAGGACAATTTAAAAAATTCTAATGAAAATGGCTTATTAAAAAACAAGATGTTTTATGTCTAATGTAATTGGAAATGGGAGACTGTGTTAGCAAAAAATTTTTTAAAATGTTACCACTCAAGAGCAAGTCTTTTAGAGCCAAGCATCATGCTAGTGTACAGTAAAACCACTCATTGTGGTCACAATAACAATCAGTTTGGATTGACTTAGCTAGAGAGCATCTGCAAACATTTAAGGGATTGGCCACAATTCTCCTCTAATGGCTCTGCCAAAGCATGGTCAGTTTATTTTAGATCAACAGGCATGATGCACACTAAAGTGATGCTTTCAAGTAATTGTAAAATATATCTCTAAATAAAAATATTTTAAAATACAATCAAATTACCAAGAAATAGATACTTGGGTTATTGATATATTTTTTAATTGTATTGTTTCCATTACTATTTATCTGTCTTATACCTCCACCCCCCACAATCATCACACTGTTGCCCATGTCCATGAGTCTTTTTTCCTTTTTTCTTGATCCCTCCACCCCTAACCACCAGCCCCGGAGCTGCCATCGTGCTCTTCATCTCTATTTTGCTTGTTTAGTTTGTTCATTCGATTCCATGTATGAGTGAAATTATATAGGCTTTGTCCTCCTCTGACTGGATTATTATTTCAATTAGCAATAAGTGTCTGTAAGTAAATAAGGGGATAAAACAACTACGAGATGTTCACACAGTGGAATAATACTCAGCCGTAAAAAAGAAGAAAATTTTACCTTTTGTGACAACATGGATGGACCTGGAGAATATGATATTTCTTAGAGAGTGTTAATTTCTTTTATTTTTAATTAAAATACCTTTAATATAGTAGAAAAGCCTATATCTGGAAAGCAGATTTATTATTAGTAGCCAGAACAGACACATGTTCCTTATTAAATGGAAATCCTGCTTATTTATAGAGAGGTCGCCATTACAAAATGTATGAAGTTATGAGAAAGAATGACACAAAGGTGTACATGTGGGGAAACAAAAGGACAGAAAGGATGATTACCGAGGACTTCCTATCCAGGCTCTTTTGGGGACAGTTAGGGAAATAATTGGGCTTTACAGTTCTTATAGAGGAAGTAAAGGCGTTCTACTTTTAACTAGTTTCTATAACAAAGAACAGATTTCTTTGCTTCTCTTATTAATTTGCCTAAGGTTTTGACCTGAATCACTAAGGTCTTTTGTAGCTCTAAAATTCCATGAAATATGGGAAACTTCAGAAGCAGAAGGGGAGAAATCAGATTCATTACATTTTAGGGCAAACCAAATTTAGTTTTTACACTGGAAGACAGTTTGAAGTTCTCCAAAGCTAATCATTAAAAAATCACTATGGTAGTTCTAGCTTATCTGAAGCTTTGTTTTCAGTGGTTTGTTACCCATTGTCAATGGTGGTCCAAAATAAATAAATAAATGGAAAATTTCAGGTATAAACAATTCATAAGTCTTAATTTGTATTCCTTTCTGAGTAGCGCAATGAAATCTCTCTCACATCGCCTTGCTTTGTCCTGCCCGTGATGTGGGCCATCCCTGCGTCCAGTGTCGGCACGCTGTATACACTCCCTGCCCGTCTTTCACTTGGTAGCTATTTCTGTTATCAGACTGATGGTCAGGGTATCATGGTGCTTGTGTTCAAGTACCCTTTATTTTACTTAATGAAGCCATATTCATATAACTTATAATACAATGCATTTTTATAACTGTTCTATTTATTAGTTATTGTTATTAATCTCTTACTGTGCCTAATTTATAAATTAAACTTTATCATAGGTATGTATGCATACAAAAAACATGTTATGTATAGGGTCAGTATGATCTGTGGTTTCCGGCATCCCCTGGGAGTTTTGGAACGCATTCCCTGTAGATAAGGGGGGTACTGTTGTACATTCAAGTGTATGTGTATAATTAGATAAGTGATAGACAGATGATAGATGATAGATAGATAGATAGATAGATAGATAGATAGATAGACAGATAGATAGGCATACTCTGTCAGTTGGTGCAGACAAAATCCTTGTGAAAAATCTGAGAACACCTATATTTGGCAGAATAGTGGGAAGAAGTGGGAAACAATTCAGAGAATGGCAAGTGACTGAAATGTTCTAGGGCTATCAGAGGACAATAAGTGATAAGCAGGTATCTGAAGAATAAGAATGATGCCCCAAACACAATTTCTCTTTTAAAACAAAAAAGTATGGGATCTGAAATAGACCTGAAAAGCTCGTAGTTGTTCTTTCATTTTTTTGTTTTGTCTTGCTTAGTTTTCAGGAAACTCGAATACACTGGAGTCATCATTTATATACAGAAAGGATTAATACAGGTTTTAAAAACACCTCAGTTACCACAGACATAATTTGAGCATGTTTTAAAGCATGTTAAACCCAACCAAACACATAAATATGACAAGTAAACAATGAAAAAGAAGTTACATAACAGTGATGGGGACATTAGCAAAAGATTTAAGATGATATGGAGTAATGTTTATCAGGTAGTGTGGCCTAAGCATCTTGAAGTTAGTAACTCAAACTGCATCTTCTTTGGCAACTGTATATTATTTTTCAACAAAAATATTATTGCATTGCAGGGAAATGGAAAATAAAATAGTTAAACATAATCCTTCCCAGGCACACCACACTATTGTTATCATCTAATACAATTCATCCCTGCATTCATTTTACTTAGGAAATTACATAAAACAAAATTTTGTATCTTGTTTTGTTGGGGGTATGACATTGTCAGCATTTTACTAAAAACACCTAGTAATGAGAATAAAATGATCCATTTATTCAAAATATATTTTTTCAAGATCTTCTGTGCTAGCAACAGTGTAGGACTCTCATATTCTGGAGATAAATGTATCTGCATTTTAGAAAGTCAGTTTCTTCAAATATCATGGTGAACTGTCTCCAGTTTTAATAAAACAATTTTTAAAATCTAACATAAAGCTATGAAGTTTTAAATTTCAACAAATTTATTTACTTAAGAGGTAAATCATAATGGAATAATATGTTGTCAGTGGAAAAGTTCTATATTATTTGCAATAGCATTTGATTGCCAGGGGAAATATTAATGTTCTCTAATCACAGATGATATTCATGATGCTAGTAAAATTATTCAGAGTAATAAAAATCTAGATGCTAGAGACTTTTTTTGACAGATATAAATGTACTTTCATTACTTTATCTTAATATTATGTAGTATTAGACTCCGGGTTACTCTCATTTAATCTGCCTAGAAAGAATACAAGTTAATGTCTTGACATTTGATTACCCGCAGATCAGTAGAGACCAGTCATTTTTCAAAATCTCTTATTCCATACCCTTCTTGAGACTTCTCTAAAACTCATATATATTTAAAAAAAAAAAAAAAAAAAAAACATAGTCTCTTCTCTAGGTATCAGCCACATAAAAAATTTAAGAATTTCTTAGCTTCTGTCTTTGTCACAATATCTCTCAAGTAGTCCATCAGGCCCCAATGAAATATGACAAAATTCACTAACACAAAGAAATGTAGAAAGATAACAGAATTAAAATAGTTTTGAGTTTTTAATCCTCTATCTAAAACAATTTCTAGTACTTAAACTATACATTAGCCTGAATAAATGATAAAATAGAGTTTTATCCTATGGGCCCTAATAAAGAACTAAAGAATGTTCCAAATGATTGAAAGCAGTGTGGGACACACAACACTGAGGGCATCAAAATTATTTTAGGTGGAACAGAAACTTTGGAGTAGTGAGAAGTTTGTGCTTTCTCACTTTAATTCTGATAATTTAAAGAAAAACTTCTCATCTATTTTATGTCATTTAATTAACTTTTTCTTAGTCTTTTTAACAGAGAACTGACTTCAGGCAAAAATATCTATCTGAAATGCAATAATATTTTAAATTGTATTTGTTTTTATGGTTATCTTCTGTAATGAAAAGTGAAAAAATATGTACACCTTTTAAAATTACTGTTAATATGATAATTCAAAGAAAAATAAAAAATCCAGATAGTAAATTAATATGTAAAATGGCAAAACTCAGAAAATGCATCATATTGTTTTACAGAGATATAGAAAATTATAGCAGTGGTTCATGCAAGGATAAAATTTAGAAAACAATGGCCTAGACCTGAACTATTCAGTATGTCGGCTTCAGGCCACATGTGGCTATTGGGCACTTGCAATATTGTTGGTACATATTGAGATGGTTTAGAAGTGGAAAATACACACCATAATTCAAAGATGTATCTTTGCATTGATCATATCTCATAAGATATTTTGCATATATTATAATAAAATGGATATTTTATTAAAATTAATTTTTCTGATTTTTCTTTTAAATTTTTACATAATGTAAAATTCTACAAGTGACTCATATTGTACTTCTAGTGGATAGCAATAGCCTAAACAATAGCTCCTTAGAATTCTAGGAACTCCACAATCTTTTTAATCTTTTGTTCCCTATTAGTTTTATTTTCTACTCATTCGATAATCAAACAACTAGACATTCCAAACTTTTAAAAGGGTTTTGTGCACGTAAGACATTTTTTGTTCATATGGTTCATAAGAAATGTTTAAAAATATTATATATACCATTATACATTTGTAATTGTACATCTGACATTTTTCAACATGAATTTAAATAATTGCTAATGATATATTCCAAACACACTATTTTATTGTTCTTTTGGAAGGACTAATAAAATCTCAATGTAATGGCTTTTTGAAACCTGTCATAATTTACTTTAAAATATGTAAATGCACTTTTTTTTTAAGGAGTCAGGAGTTTTATGTTGTCCTTTTTTCATGTGGAACTTGTAATTCCATTTCACTTTGCTCACAGAATGTTTTTTCAATGTAATATACAGTCATGCTTGAAAATCTTTTATGATTACCCTATAATATTTATGTGTAGAAAACGTACATATAAACCTGTTTTTTTTAATTCTAAGTTATAAGAATCGAGGTGTAAAAATCTTTTTTTCTTTTAAATTCAGTTAACATTATATTTATTTATACATAGCTAATAAAACAAAATAAATACATAAAATATATTTAAATAAAACAAAATGTTATTGGAAATATGTCTCAATAAGATGGATGTGTTTTTTTTTTTTTCACTTTTTAAGTACATGCACTGAAGAACTTATTTACATATTAAATAGATGAGAGTAGAGAGGATTTTAACAATGTTACTTAATACTTTTAATGCTTAAGTTCTATTTTAGAAAGCACAACTATTCATAACAAAGTGTTTTTATAAATGTATCAGCAAACAGCTCAATTTGGTTTGCCTTTAATTTTATTAAAAAAGAAGATTTTTTTTTTTAAGTGAGTTACAAAGTTAGATGCATTAGAGTAATTTTGTTTGGTGTTTCAGGTGATTTTTCACCTTTGACCTTTGCATCTTTGTAAGGTTAATTGTGGCTTAAGGATGCTCTTTATCTTTAATAAAGAGCAGTGCAGGAGACTGTAATAGTGACACCATGCATAAAGCTTCCACATCAGAAGTGATACAAAGATCATTTATAGGAAAAATATTATAAGGAACATAAGGATCTGAAAAATTAATGTCTTTAAAACTTCCTCTGTCTTCCTGCCAGTTGGAAAGTGTTTGTGTGCAGACTTTCATTTGGAGATCCGATGTCTAGAATGGTTTGTTTCTCAAATTACTGAATAAGTGAATGAATGAGGAAACAAGGGAACATATTATTGTCTTCATCATCTAATTTATATGAAATCTTTACCATATACTTCAATCATACTTCTAAAAGTGTGTTACTCTATTAATCTCTATAATTTGTATTGTATTTATCACTCTTTACCTACATTATAATATTTTCACATGTTTTACCCTTATACTGCAAGAAAGTTCCCTAAGAGTGCAAAACTTTTGTAATTTATTCATTTTTCATCAGAGCCTAGTACAATTGACACGAATGTAAACATTTTATAATAAAACAAAAAGAAAAAGATCATTAAAAACATTTACTTTTTTATCTTTTGAATCTGTATTTGAATTAGAGGAACAATTATATACAGTGCTATCTGCTGGATGTCTGTGTCAAATTACAACAACATGATATAACAAAAAATAGTATTACTTAACCTTAACATCTTATGCCAGATTTGACTATTAGCTGGAGTCAAGGAACTTACACTGACACATCATTATTACTCCAAATTCATAGTTTGCATTATAGTGCACTCTTGGTGTTTTACATTCTATGGGTTTTGACAAATGCACAATAACACATATCCACTATTATACTATCATACAGAATAGTTTCCTTGCCCTAAAAAACCCTCTGTGCTCTGCATATTCACCCATTTCTCTTCCCCACCTTCTGACAACCACTGTTCCTTTTCTTTCACTGTCTCCACAGTTTTGCCTTTTCTAGGATGTCAAATAGTTGAAATCATACAGTATATAACCTTTTAAGATTTACTTCTTTCACTTGGTAATATGCAATATGCATTTTCCATGTCATTTTATTGTTTGATAGGTCACTTTTTTATTGCTGATTAATATTCCATTGTCTGAATGTACCATAATGTATTTATCCATTTAGGAACTGAAAGACATCTTGGCTGCTTCCATGTTGTGTCTATTATGAATAAAGCTCTTATAAACATCTGTATAGAGGTTTTGCATGGGTATTTTTTCAACCCTTCTGGATAAATACCAAAGGTTGTAATTGCTGGATCATATAATAGAAGTATGTTTAGTTATTTATTTATTTTTAAAAAAAATTTTTAAATGTTTTATTGTTTATGCTATTACAGTTGTCCCAATTTCTTTTCCCTTTGTTCCCCTCAACCCAGTGACCCCCCCTCCCTCCAGCTGTCCCCACCTTAGTCCATGCCCATTGGTTGTGCATATAGTTCTTCTCAACATCTTCCTATCTACTCCACTCCCTCCTACTATGCTTCTTGATTCCTGTACCATCTCCCTCCCTTTACCCCATTCCCCCTCCTCACTAACCTCCCCCCAAAATATTCCCCATACCTATAATTCTTTTCCCACTCTCGTCTACTTAGTCTGCCTTTGTTTCAGTTCCCTAGCTTGTTGTTGGTTGTTGTGATACAGTTTTTATTTTAATGTGCATAGTTTTGATCCTCCTTCTGCTAAACAAGTCCTTTTAACATTTCATATAACAGTGGTTTAGATCTAATGAACTCCTTCAGTTTTTCTTTGCCCTGGAAGCACTTTCTCTGCCCTTCTATTCTGAATGACAGCTTCGCTGGATAAAGTAATTGTGGTTGTAGGTTTTTGCTTTTCATTACTTTGAATCTTTCTTGCCAGTCCCTTCTTGCCTGCAGAGTTTCTTTTGTTAAATTAGCTGATAGTCTTATTGGGACCTCTTTGTACATAATTATCTTCTCTCTTTCTGCTTTTAAGATTCTCTCTTTATCCTTAATTTTTGACATTTTGATTATAATGTGTCTTGGTGTGGTTCTCCCTGGGTCCAGTTTTTTTTGGAACTCTCTGTGCTTCCGGACCTGTAAGTCTATTTCCTTCCCCAAGTTAGGGAAGTTCTGCTTCATTATTTTTTCACGTAATTTTTCAATTTCTAGTTATTCTTCTTCACCTTCTGGCAATCCTGTGATTCAGATGTTGGCCCACTTATAGCTGTCCAATAAGTTTATGAGCCTCTCCTCATTTTCCTCACTTCTCATTTCCTCTTTCTGCACTGGTTGACCATTTGTTTCTTCCCTATATTCCGATTTGTTGATTTGACCCCTTGATTTTCTCTCCCTCAGCACTTGTTTCATATGTGTTGTTGCTCTTTTCAGCAGGACTAGCCTTCATTCCTTCCCCATCTTGTTTAAGATCGCTATCAGGTTTGTAAGCTTTCTTATAACCAAAGCTCTGAACTGAACCTCAGAAAGATTTCCTATCTGCTGCTACCTTAGATTATATATTTGCTGTCTGGTCAGCTACGTCACTGGGATCTCTATCATGATCTGTGCCATCCTGACCATTTTGTGTCTACCTTTGCTTCCTGGGCAGGGCTGTCACACCTCCTTCGCTATAGGGGGTGGAGCCCCATGCACTTGTCACAACCAGGCGACCTGTCTCACCATGCTGTGGCGTTTTCTGCAGGGATGGGGGTCCAAGATGGATTCTTGCTGTTCACTCTCCGCTGAGAGACTGGGAGCCTCCTCCTTCATCCCCACCCCCTCCGGGCCTCACAGTCCAAGACAAATGGAGGTCTGCCTTCCCCAGCTTTGGAATCGCAAGCTGACAGGTCTGATCTGTAGCTGGGGGTGCTCCCCAGGTTCTTCTTGCCTCCCACTAAATACGGGTGTCTGTGCTTACTGCTGTCCTGTCTCCATCGCTGCTCTGCCGCGGACAGCACAGCTTGAACTTTCCTCCCCAGCTTTGCCCCTCCAACCTGTCTGGATGAGCACCACTTCTTTATAACTTCATACATTGGACTTCCATTTATTTTCTGGAACTTCTGGTTATTTCTGGTTTTGCTGTAGTTGTATTCTTTCTTAGTTGTGGAGGGAGATGGAGCATGTCAGTCTAGACCTCCATCTTGGCTGAAAGTCTCCTGTGTTTGTTTGCTTCCATCAGTATGTTTAGTTTTGTAAGAAACTGCCAAACTGTTTTCAAAAGTGACTGTACAGTTTTGCATTTCTAATAGAAATGAAGGAGAATTTCTGTTGCTCTCCACACTAGCCATCATTTGTCTATGATTTGACAGCTTGTTTTCAGTGCTTTGGGTTTTTAATATTTTAAACAGGTGATAAAGGTATTTTATTGCTAATTTGTAATTCATTAATGTCATATGATGTTCGAAATATTTTTATATCCTTATTTAGTATATTTTTATCTTCTTTGGTATGAAATCTGTGCAAGTCTTTTGACCATTTTTCGGGCTGTTTTATTATTGAGTTTTTAGCCTTTTTCATGTATTTTGGGTAACAATCCTATATCAGATATATTTTTGCAAACATTTTCTTCTAAATCTATATATAATTTGTTTTCTCTTTCTAGTGCTAGTTTCTTTAATATTTTCCCATACTATTATAGCTTTGGTATAATAACTGGTATGGGAATTTTGAGACTCTGTAAAAATTTCACTAGATTATTTTTCTAAGCTGCTTTCCATCTCTAAACACCTTAAGTGTATTTTCTTCAAATGGCATTTTGACATCACAACTTATCACAAAGTGTGATAATTAAATAAAAGCTACTCATGGACATATAAATGCATTAAATTTCCTATTAAGTTTGTCAAGATTCTGTTTTATGTTAGGAAAACAAACATGTCACCCCATGTAATAATACTTTAATAGATCTTAGCATGCAATTAATTTTAGGGTACAAAAGTTGATGAATAAGAACAGTCTGGGCTAAAGAAAGTTTATGATTTGACAGCTTGTTAATTTTTCAGGTTGTCATTCTTGAACTCTGCAAGACAAGAATACTATGAATAAAGTCAGGCTGTCCTATTTAGTTTCTTCAGTGTTTTTATCAGTGAGGAAGTATCAGCTTTACTTAAGAACCACAGAACGGACTTGTAAAGGTAACTAGTGAAATAGAGGTTAGTAGAATGGTTATATTCAATTTTTTTTCTCAGTAAAGCTTCTACCTACGCTTCTTTTTAATAGGTCCCTAAGCATATGATTGAAGTCCACGTGTATAAGCACATCAATTTTGTATTATTTGCATAGGTTAGCATAGCCTTTTCACAGGTAATTTTCTATTATTATTTTGCCAATATAAATACCAAGATCTATTAAAGTAAAAAGAAGCTTAAGGAAAGGTAGATTGCATCTTGGCACAAATCGAAGCACAATAAGTGAGCTGAGGATATTTATCTCTGCTAAGATCAGAGCTGTCCTGTTAAATAAACACACAAAGAATAGTCTGTTCACCAGACTTGGTGTGGTTAAGACTTTTGAACATTTACACAGCAGCTTAGGTAAATTTCATCTTTGGCACCCATTCTCAAGGTATTTAAACTTTACAGTTTTGCAGGTCTTATAGAACTATTTTCATCAATGCCTTCAAACATAATCTTTTTATATAATAAAGAAATCATGCTCAAATCACCAATTATAGAAGTGTAAATTTTTCTGATGACAGAGATATTAAGTATTGTTAAGTCACATATAACATAAAAAGAAGGAAAAATAACTTTAGTAATTTTAAAATGTAGTGTAGCCAAAAATAAAGTGAAGAGCAATAGCATTTTTTTTCTGAGATGTATGACTAAAATAATATCTTCTAATCTCCAACTTCCCAGCAATCATATTTTTATATTACCACAACATGTATTAGTTTTGTAGGGCTGCGGTAACAAGTTTCCACAAACAGCATTGCTTAAAAAGTCTGAAATTAAGGTGTCAGCAGAGCCATGTTCTCCCTGAAGGCTTTGAGGCAGAATCTGTTTCATGCCTTTCTCTTAGCTTCTGGTGTTGTCCACCATCCTTGATGCTCCTCAGTTTATAGAGGCAGCACTCAAATATTTTCCCCTGTCTTCACACTTAGTTCTCCCTGTGTCTCAGTGACTATGTCTGTTTTCTTTTCTTATGACACTGGTCATATTGGATTAGGGACCCACCCTAATTGAATATGATTTCACTTTAAAATGATAATATCTGCAAAGATCTTACTTCTAAAAGAGGTCACATTCTAAGATTCCAAAAAGGACATGAATTTTGGAGTAATATTATTCAATGCAATGTAAAATATAATATATAAACTGTGGATACATATCAATCTGAATTTGAGTTCTGACTCTGATTAGTAGCCTTGTAATCTAAGAATAGGTTTTTAATCTTCCTGATTATATATCAGTCTCTTTATATATCGTCGGCAGCCGTCCGTCTCGAGAGACGATGGTGTAGCTTCTTAAGAGTCTATCTGCACCGCCAAGAATGGCTGTGCAGTCCGACTCGGGAGTGACACGGTATCTGTCGCCTCCCGTGTTGAATCGACATCTTGCGATGACGCTGGAGTGTCCTCTCCAGTGGAGCTGAAGCTACAGAGCCTGGGCAGGGTGATATGGAGGGTCTGCTGTTGCCCATGCAGCAGACCCCCCCTCTCTTCGCAGCTGAAGGGTCCAAGGGAAAGACGGAGTCAATACAGCTTGGCTTCAGGTGCGCCGCAGGAGTTGCCGGTGTTGACTACAACGTCAAACCGCCTTAGGGACTCCGGCTCCGGATTTTCTGTCGGGGTTTACTCCCTTAGCCTTTCCCCTGAAGAGGTATGCCGCAAGGCAGCGAAGGTTTTTTGGAGTCAGAGTTTTCCTTCTCTGATGTGCCCTGACTGGAAGATCGAACCAGCGACACTTAGCTCGCAGGCCGACGCTCAATCCACTGAGCCAAACCAGCCAGGGCTGGTTATATATAAAAGGATGATAATAGCTACTTTGCCAAGTTATTTAAAGTTTAGAAATTATATTTTTAAATTGTGAAATAAGTATCTAACACAGAGAAGGTTCTAAAAAAATCAACTCATCATTTTTATAATTATTATTTTTATATAGAATCACAGCATCTGCCTCTACTAAAATTCTACTCTACTGAAATTTACATAGACTTCTAGGGGAAAAAAATCTTACTAACACATAAGGGGAATTTTTTAAGTTGTCACACTATCACTTTGATAGTTAGAACATTATCTCTTTTCCGTCAGCCCTGTTAGCAGCATGCTTCCCAGAGCACCACCTCCTTTGTGGGAAGAAGGTGGAAACAGTGTCCTCAGGGTAATCTTAATGACAATACATGATATAGTGCTTAATACCCCTTCAGAAGAACTATTCTGCCTACCATTTTCCCTTTATAAATATCATTTTTATATCTATAGCCAACTAATCAACAGTTATTTATCATCTATTATGTATATGTAAAGTAATATGCTAGTGAACATGAGTAACAGAAATATTATACAATCATATGCACAGGGAACTTATAGTTTATTTAAGAGAGCAGACTAGCAGCTAAAATTACTAGAATACTTAGGCAAATTAATTATAACTTTAATAAGGAACTTACTTCTTTAAGAAATATATTGCTTGGACTAGGCAATATATTGAGCACTGGGTGCACAAAGATGACTGAAATCACTTCTTCTTCAAGATGCTCTCAGACCAGTGAGAAACACAAAAGAATGAGTACATTATGTTTACAGAACATTGTTACCTTTGAGGATAAACCTACAGAGAATGCTGTAAAACAGATGAATACTTAGATCAAACAGGAACATGCCAAGGCTTCTGGGAAATGGCGACATTGAGTTGATTATTGAATCACTAGCAATAGACACTACTTTAGAGAAAGAACAGAGGGTAGGGTAAAAAATGAAGAAGAAAAAATAGTGTTTGTTAGAAAACGCATAGGGGAAAAAATTCATGAGCATTTTGAAGTTATTCATAGTTCAGATGGGTATCATTTAAAGGCACTGTTGAGAAAGGTCAGGCAGTGTGTCTTGAACAAAAATAGAACCAGAGTTTGAAGTTTTTTCAATATATTAAGATTTTATTCCATATTATCTGTGTAGACAAACAGAATTGCAATAGAGCTCCAAGAGAATTTCTTGAGAGTTGGAGAACTAAAGAAGTTAAATTTATTGGCTACATGCTTCAGGTAGATACCATGTGCTTTTTCAAGAGGGGACCCCAAAAAACCCAAAATGATTTTATGGAGGGTGAACCCCTTGTACTACAGGATTTCCCTACTCTGTGAGTATTCTAGGAACCCATCTGTATCAGTGTACCAGCTGGCTTTGTTGGGAGAAGTTGCATTGGGCTTCAGTAAATTTTTCTGAAGAGTCTTCCAATGTGCTCATCCACTTAATGATGGGTGACTTCTAAGTGCAACTATCCATGTTGTGCGGAGTGCTCAGTAGTTTTTTACCAAAAATGGCATGACTTCTGTACCCCACACTCCATATCATCTGATTTCACCCCAAGCAACTCATTTTGTTTCCCTAATTGAAAAAAGGTCTCAAAGGGAAACATTTTGCCAATGTGGAAGAGGTAAAACAAAAAACAGCATAAGCACTAGAAGGCATCAGAATTGATGAGTTCAAAAACTGCTTTGAGCAGTGGAAAAACATCTCAGTAGGTGTATTGCATCAAATGGAGAGTACTCTGAAGGTGACTGAAGTTTAAACATGTAAGAATAAAGACACAATTTTTATAAATAAATTATTTTTGCAGTTACCCCTCATAAATATATTATCTATGCAATCCACAGAGAAAATTGACAAGGTGGGTGGTATTAACTCCATTCTGCAGAAGAGTAAACTGGGTCAAAAATGTTAACACATTTACCCAAGGTCACAGCACAAGTAAATGACAATGTTAGAGTTGATCAAATAAAGACATTATATGTGTTATGATTGAATACAAGTACTGTAATAAAAGGTCTGAAAGAAATTCTATAAGTGAAATTTATACAAGAACTGTCCAGAAGGTATCTGGCCATGTAATATTAAAAATAGGGACATTTATTGAAGGAGATACAAGAAACATTGTACACAGGACAATGATGCCTCAGTCCCCTTCAAAGTAGGCACCTTGGGACCTCACACAATTTTCCCAATGTCCTTCAGCTGCCCCATCATATTTTTCCTGAGTCTCATAGACAGTTTAAAATCTCTTCCCTTTCAAAGGTTATTTGAGTTTTGGGAAAAGCCATAAGTCACAGGGTGCCAATTCTGGGCTGTAGCAGGGATAGGTCACCTGGGTGATTTAATGTTTCACCGAAAAACTCTGCATGAGATGTGATGTGTGAGTGGGAGCATTGTCGTGGTGAAGCTGCCAGTCACCAATTGCCCATAGCTGTGGGCTTCTGAATCACCTAAATAGTTCTGCAGAGGAATGTTCAAGCTTAATGCAAAACTTGATGCAGTATCATTGCTCCACTTGCTCAGTCATTTTGAATGTGACAGCCACACAGCACACATGCTCACTCACTGGCATCTACCACCCCTGCTGACTAGTACAATGAAGTCATCATTGTTCATGCATGTGCATTCCAGTGCACTCTCCTTGGTTGCCAGGTTACATTGATGTTGTGCAAACCGTTCTTATTATAGTAACAATGGCTGCACTTTTTTTGGACAGACCTCTTATGATATATTTAAAGAATAAGTAAAGTAACTCACCAAACTACTTCAGTAATTTTGGATATATAGAGTGAAGTCAGATAAGCATAAACCCAAGCATAGATTCAAAGAGAGTGATAATCAGAATGATGGAGTTTCCTAGGAAGATAGTAAAATTATTATTATTTTTAATTTAGGTGAGTTTTATTTGACTGAGATAAATGAGCATGAGAATTTAGCAAGGAAGCTATTTTAATATCATTTCAATTATGTGATGACCCCAGACCTGAAGTCAGATAAGCAGTAGTTATTGGTAGGAAGTTTGTTGGCAATGGGACTAAAACAAATACAAAATTTTTTTAAAGAAGAAAACTTAAAGGTTAAAAAGTATCTATTATAATTTCAAAATTCATTGATTAAGATACCTCAGGTCGTGTAAGACTAAGAATAGGAATATAAGTAACAGAAATAAAAAGTTTGCTAAATGAATCTGATTTAATGAGGATTACATAGGGTACAGTGAGATATTATATTTAGTTTTATAAACACTGAGTTAGAGATAACAGGGAGATATCCATACAGCATATCCACGAGTCTCTAGATATTGCACATCAATTAACATACATTATTAACATGAATGTGCAGTAGTGAGAGAGAGAAAATGCACTTGTGATCACATCTCCTGTTTTTCCTCAGATCATCTTTTCAAGGTTGGAAATGCTAGCCTATAAGATCAGTTCTAAATAAATGGGTGGTTTGAAGTGTCAGAAGGAGTCTGAGTTATTTTTCTTAAGGACTGGTTAAAAGAAAAATGTATTTAAAATAAACAATGATATCCTATGCTGCATAAGTATCACAGTTATGCTAATTATGAAGTCCTGTTTTTGGAGATCCATCTGAGAACAGTTGGGGACATAGGCTATAAGCAGAATACCTATCTGGTGACTTCAGAGAATGATTCCAAAAATAACCATTATGCACATGAACTGACTTAAAGTTAGCTTATATTGCACTGTTTTTATTGTTCCTATCAAAATTCAGATAGTGGAAGAGGAACTGTGTAGGAGGCAGGGTGCAGGGAGTACTGTAGACGGAAACTCTATACCTTCAGGTTAGTTTTACTGTGAACGCAAACTGCTCTAAAAATAAAGCCTGTTTAAACAAAGTATGGTCCTTATAATAAGCATCACGATTACTTTTAAGGAGGCAATTGTACCTGTACAGAAAAAAAAATTCATAAACTCTTTGGTAATAGAATTTGTGAACCTGAGACATGGGTTTAAGAGAATCAATAAATAAAGGAAAATGATATTTAAGCTGCTTAACATAGTAAATGAACAGAATTTAGGGTTGAGAGAGAGAGTCAAAAAGATGTGAGAAAGAAGGAACTGGGTAGGTGAGGAAAGAGTTTTTAAAACTAGATGGGTATTCTTCATTGTAATTGTTAGTATTCTTGAAGTGTTAAGATCTGCATCTTTCCTCCCACCCTACCACATTCAAGGATGACAGTTAAAATCTTTGACAACTTGTTTGAAATAGGAAACCACAAGTGAAGCAATCAAAGTGGGCAACAGCCTTAAGCTGGAAAAACCGATTTGACCTTACCAGTTAGTGAGTATCATCTGAATAATATTTCTGCACTTACCCCTGCCAATTTCTGTTGCAGGAGGCTTTCTCCTCTCCCCCAAACCCCTCTCCCTCCTTTTTTGCTTATTTGTTTGTTTAAGTGAAAAATCGGGCTAAGATTACTAACTTTTTGAAACTGGGTGCTGCTGAGGTGGCACATGTAGAAACCACAAGGTGATGATAAATGGACTGCAGGAGAACAAGCAGAACCCAAAGGAGATCCTGAGACTGGGAGTTCTATAAACCTGCTGAATCCTGGAACCAGCCCCAGATTCTACAGGAAATGGAAACTGGAGGGGCAAGTCTCTTTCTGAGATCTTAAGAGACAAGGAAAAAAGCTGACATCTGGATCATTTTCTAGAAAAAAAGCTGACATTTGGATCATTTTCTATGTCCATTCGCAGAATACTGCAACACTTTCTAATGTTTGCAAAATGTATTAGGACAAAAAAGCAAACACCAACAGAAATACTACCAGAAATGTTATAAATCTATCAGAGGACCTCCAACTGCACACCCATCATTTGTTACCTTTTGTTAAGTCTCTACAATAGACAAGACAATACACAGAACATTTTGCATAATTTCCCTTTCCTCCAGATTATAGTCAAAATAAGAAAATTTAAAATGACTTTCCGTATGCCAGACAACTACAGACTCTCTTGCTTCATTTCCTGGAGATCATCTATATATCCTTCTGTCCCTCATGTTGTTCCATACATCGCCTTTAAAATTTTCATTTCTTAAAGGAAACTGTGTGGCTGTGTCATGATTAAGATTTGACTTCAACATCTTAAATTAGTTCAAATACGGGAGTTATATTGGGATGATGCTTTTTTCCTTTCTTTGTTTTTCCCTTTTTATGTGCCATGGGGCTTGTGTTTATAGGGATAATTAAGTTCAAGATCAGAAGCTCAGTGAAGTTATTTATTATATAGCAAAATGTAAATAGAATACCCAAAACTTAAATAATCATGGATTTTTGAATAATAATACTAATAAGAATATTGAATGTATTTAGTGTGTCAGGTAAAGAGCAGAAAGTTAAAAAATCCAATTGTGATGTTTAGCTCCTTTATAGTTTTTTGTTAGATCATTTATTGCAATCTCTATTAGTCCAAGAATGTTACATTCCAAAAGCTCCAACATTTCAAAAATATCTGATGTTATTGTTACTTAATTTATAAATTGTTATATATTGATCTATTTATAAACTTATCTGTTAACTCATTTAGTTTTTTCTCCAGATATTCAGACGGATTGCTAATGATGCTCAACTTGCAATTTCAATCTCTCTAGAGAATAACCAAAGAAAATGTTAATTCAATGGTATCCTAGGGTCTTAAGTGACTGTATAGAGGAGTGGGTAAGATGCTTCAAATAAATCTTCCTCATAAAGCAAACAAGCAACTTAAAGTAATTCTTCAATAAAGATTGTCATCAGGATAACCTTTAAATATGTAAAATAAAAATGTTAATTTATTTTTTTGTGGAAAATTATATATATAAACTATACTTTGCTTTTGAAAAATTCAAAATAGTATGCCAGTAATTGAAATGCAACCTATGTTATTATATAGGGCAGAAAAATTTTAGATAATAATTTAAAATGCAGCTGGAAGGATGTGAGGGTACAGAGACTTTAAACAATGTTGTACAAGAAATGTTTTCTTATTTGATTTACAAATAATAAGTAAATTCCCCTTATGGTGAAAATAGAAACTTTCAAAAAGTTCAAGAGAAGTTATTATATTAAATTTAATATATCCCATATTTCCCTTTTAAGTACATATTTCTCTTTGGGGAAAGGCCATTAATTTGATGAGGAAAATTATCATCTTGTCCCATGAAAGCTTTAAATTATTAATTGTAAAAGGCAAATATCTGACTTCTTTAACATCCATATGACCCTTTGTGACAGCATGGGTGGACCAGAGAACATTATGATAAATGAAGTAAACCAGTCAGAGAAAGACAAATACCATATGGTTTCACTCATGTGGAATCTAATGAACAAACTGAACAAGCAAAAGAGAGACTCATAGGTGGAGAGCAGGCTGACAGCTGAGGCAGGGGAGGTTGTGGGGAGGAGGGATCGCCAAAAAGGAAAAAAGACTCACGGACATGGACAACAGTCGGTGAATGCAGGGGCGGGTATAAGTTGGCTAAATGGTAATGGAAAAATACAATATTTTTTAAAAATAGTTAAGTTGATTAATTAATCAAAAGGCCAAAGTAAAGTTAGTGTAGACCAACTTTAATGCAAACTTTGATAGGCCCAAATAGTTCAATTTTGCATTTGAACCACATTTCTGCAAGCAGAAAACAGATGCTCCATGCTAAAGATTGCTCACAAAAGATCCTAATGAGATAAAAAAAAAAGTCTGAATATAAATTACACCTATCTCTGATGCTTTAAGAGGAAATTTTCTGACATTATGTTTAGAAAGTTATTATTCTGTGATGAGCATAAATGTTCATACTTAATTTCACTTATTACAAATGAAACTTCTATTTCTTCTAACTTACAACAAATAGCTTTTAGTTAGATTCTGACAATAAGCAGTCCTTCTTTTTAGGAAAACGTAATTTAGTATATCTTTCTTTTTTTCCACAGATAGAAGACGTAAGAGTGGCTCTTAGTTTCCAGGTAGAATAGATCTCCTTCTAGTCTTTCAGACTTCATTCTCATGATTCCTGGAACCCACACAAGATTGTGTAGAGATATATAAATCTAATAGAGTTATGATATTGGTACAATGGCTGCTTATAGGTTTGTGCTCTACAACTAAATTGAAATAGTAAAGGTAAAACTACATAATTTAAAGAGACTATAACCACTGAAATTTTCTTCCTTCACTTTCCTAGAAACATTTCTTACTTTGAAGTAAGATAGATGTTAAATGTTATATTAAATGCTTCAAATATTTTAAAGAGATTCAGAATATTAGTATAGAGAGGAAACACAGTATATCAAAGTATATAAATCCAATGTAGATTTACACTTACTATGGTGATTAATTTGCCTCTGTACAAATTAAAACTGATTTGCATTTCTCTGGGTACAGACTAATGATAATGTCAGAACTGAAGGTTTTTTTTACCCCTTTTTCTCCTGTATCCATCCAAAGGTGAGCAGGTTTTTGAGGCAGGTGCATCTGATGCAAAGGAAAGTGGTTTTACTCAGATGTCAGCCATCTGGAAGATGGGGGGTTCACATTTCAAAGCCCATCTTCCCCATCTCAGTGGAGGCAGAGGTTTTTATAAGGAGGGGGAGGGGAACAGAACAAAGAGATCAAGGGAGGGGGTTGAAAAATTCTCCACATGCAGATGAGCACAGTCCATTCTGATAAGGCAAGTGATGGTCCAGTGTGCATCATCCTGGTTTAGTCATCTTGCTTTTATGTCATCCTGGCTTCATGGGTGAAGGTCAGCAAATATCCTGGAGCTAGGGTGTCTGAAGTTTGGTTGGAGTCTATATCTTTTGAAGTTTTTTCCTAGGAGTCTTATATAAATATGCTATTCATCTATTAGCTGCATATTAGTCAGAATCAGCACTTACAAAAACAATGTCAAAAGAATGGCGGGATGGGTTACAATTCCCACTTTTACAATTCCCTAATGTTATAGTAGGAATAAGAAAGGGAGCAGGGAATTCAACATCCTCTGGTTTTTAGGTCAAGAGCTGGTAGTGATATCCATGTGTCATTGGCAAGAGCACAATTTCATGGCTACACTTAGCTATGAGGGAAGCTGGGGGGGTGTAGCCTCCGTAGTGTCTCCTCATAACCCCCATTGGGAGTTACCATAAAATATTCTATAACTAAAATATGCTGGTTTTAGATGAAAAAAGATGCATGTTAGATAAAAAGGCTGCAGTATAGTTGATTCTCCTTTTTACCCACACTTGAGAAAGTTCTGTTGGATCAATAAAAGTAGTGTCTGGTCCAAATAGCCTTTTATATTCTTTCAAATATTTACTGAATTTTGAAAGATCTAGTTTCAAACTGGGAGTTTTCCAGGGGAATAAACAGGGAATTAATCTGAAAAAGTAAGTTAGGTTCCTGGATGCGATGTGCTTTTCTTGAATATTTCATTAACAGATAATATTAATTGAGTATGTACATTGTGCCTTGCACTATTCTAACCACTTTTCATGTAGTAAATTACTCCTCCCAAGTCCCCTTTGAAGTAGATACTATTGCTATCATATTAGAGATGAGGAAATTGAAACACTTTCATATGAAAAGCTTATTAAGTAAAGTTGATGAGGCATATAGGAATAAAATCTGTTAACTCAGAGGCAGAATTAAAGAAAGAAAAGTAAGAAAAAGGCAATAGTACAAAAAATTCCAGTTAAGTACAGGAGCTATGGCAAAAACATAGATGGATTGTAGTAATCAGCAGAGTTGGCTGTCAAACTGAGCAGAGAAAGTATGACTCATCAGACATAAAAAGGAGTAGCTAGACAAAGAGCAGGATGGGGTCAAGAATTATTCTTCTTCAAGAGAAGACAGTTTCCAAGATTAGACTACAGCTGTTTTTTCCAAATTAAAAATTAACCAAGTATTTATCACCTTTGATTAAAAAAAAAAAAAGGCAAAACCTCATAATCTTTCAAAATTCAATGCAAGTTATCTTTCTGAGGATTCCTGCCTAATCATCTTCTCACCTCCCCAATGGAAGAGTTCATTATTGCTTGCTCTCTCTTACCTCTATAACTTCAGTGTAGTTCGATTTGTTCACTTATCACACTTGATTATATTTGTTTACATGAATGTCTTCCTTAATAGTTTATAAACTTCTTAAAAGTAGTGTTCATATCTTTTCAATATGTGCTTCTTGTGCCTAACAAAGTACTGAACACTTTTCATAAATATTTACTGAATTGACTTCAATGTCTTCATTGCATACAAGAACAAGGCTTTACTGAAGGCACAAAGAAGGAAAGCAAATATTTTTGGTACCGACGGCATAAAATAGCACTCATTGTATGTTTTTTGAGCTAGACCTAGAGAATCCTTTCTAACACCAGTAGGTGCTGTCTGGCAATAAAGGCTGATGAAAAGATGAAAGCTGTTTCAGAGGGCCGCCACCTAAGTCAGCCTGCAAGACCTGCTTAGCTAAGCATCATTGTGCTATTTTTCATTCTTAGCCAAAGGGTCTCAGTTCCAGCTAAGGACACTTGTAAGAACGTCTATAGAAAACAGAATAGAAAGGGAGAGAAAAGATATTAGGGATAAAAATATTTTCTGATATTTTTGGAAGGGTTTTAGAAGTTTAGAGTCAGATTACATTGACCCTAGTGAAATTTTATTTTTGTTTCTTCCTCTTGCGTTTAGAAAGTGGTACTTTGTTTTCTTCGATTCTGTTTTACCACTGTCCTAATTTAAAAATTTATAAGAGTGAGCGGGAGGATGACCAGCAATCTATGCCCATCAGGGAACCATTTTCAAGCCAAGAACATACATTTCAGGTTTGCCAATATAAACACTTAATGAAGGAAATTTGCTGAAACGCCGTCCAAGACTTATGTGTGATTTTTCCCCACCTTCTGTGTACAAGATCAATCATGGCAATCAATCAACCACTTGGAAGGATTGATCTTTGTAATTGTGAAATTGAATAGTAAGGGAAATGAAGCAATAGAAGGTATAAATGAGGCTTGCCTTAAAGTTTTGGAATTTAGGTCTTAAAACACAGTTTTTGTACTGGCAAATAATTCAACTGCTCTTAACTTTTCCCACATTGAGGGACAGAATTCCCTTATTCATTTTGTGCTGAAAGAGTCTCAGCCTTTTTGAGGGCAGAGTTAGCAGCTCCATATCACAATTTGGGCAGTTTTAAGCTTCTTCAACATTGTTTAAAGGAAACACTCTCCTCTATGTGTCCTGCTTCCACAGGGGATTTGTTACATTCTTCATCTGTTGGTTTCTTTGTCACCAGTTGATCATTTTTCTCAATCAGTGCAACTTTGTTTTGAAGAGTGGTTAATGTTGGTCTCTCCTCTGTGAAAAAGAGGTCAGTTGGATACAAGTAGCAGAACTGACAGCTGGTCACTTGGGTTTCAAATGATAATTAAAAGAGCCTGAATGCTGGGGTCTGTAGATACTGTCCTGGTGATCAGATATTGTTTTTATCAACTTAGATGTGTTTGTACACATTGTGTTTTTCTCCCCCCAATTGCAACATATGGATTTTATTAGGTGTGGAAGCTTTAATATTATGTGCTAGGTTTTACCAAGATATAAAAGTCAAGATAAATAAAGTTCTCCTGTGTTTTTCAGTTTAAGTTTTACTCAGCATTTACCATTTCTGTATTGTGATTCTGCATGTGTTTGAGTAATAGAAGAAGAACTATATTATAAGAAAATATCTGTTGAAGTGAAAGGCTTTAATACGTATGGATTTAAGCAAGAATCCCTTAAGCTTTCGCTGAGTTATTAAAATGACATGCCCCTATCATCTGCAACTTATTTATGATTTTACAAATAACTAATAAATGGGTGAGACGTTTTTTAGAGTTGCTAAGCAGCCAGTTGTATAAGAATATCTCATGCATATATTATTGGATGGCATCCCTCCCACACAATTACTGAGCTCTTTATGGGCCCTCTACCATATAGCATGTCCTACCTGTAGGAAGCACGCATTGCATAATTAATATGTGTCAGGCCCTATGAAGACTTTATATTCTTTTCACATGATTATGCTTTATAGGCAAGGAACCAATATTTAGTGAGGTTAAGTAAGTTGCGCAGGTACACCCAGCTTTCATAGGACCTATAATTCAGGATAAGGAAGTTATTTCCACTATTACATGCTCTTTCCCAAGAACTTACAATTTAATGAGGAAGACAAATAGCAAAATTATACATCCTAATATCTGAACATTAGATTCATCATTTGTAATACTAGGATGAATCTATCCCACAGGTATGTCAAGAAGATTAAATAAAAAATATGTATGAAGAGGATGATTTATATTTGTTACATGTGCATACATAACTAGGCACAGGATTTTAAAATGCCATATCTAATGTACAAATTTCTGATATAACTAGGATTCTTCTTTGTTCTTTCAAAATGATGTATCTCTTTCTTCATCGTACTGTTAATGAGCAAAGCAATGAATTTTTCCTATCCTTCCCTTTGAGATACCTCATAGCAAATGTTGAATGTAGCTCACTAATCTAAGCACCCAATCTAAGTACCCAAAGCACATTGTACATTACTGAGTTTAGCCACACAGTATCAAAGAAAAATGGTAATACATGAGATCCTCTGCGGTACTGCATTTCCTGGGGCAAAACCTCTGTCTTATGCTTCTGGTTGTTCAAATCTAGTAGTCAGAATCTGAAACATTGAATGGAAGTGTGCTAGTATATCAATATTTCCCGTAATGATTTACAAGCACAGAATCAATTAGATTATAGTAACTAAAATTATCAAGGTAGAGAATTCCAGTGAAAGAGCACTAGCCCTTAGTGACAGACTCTGGACTCTAGGCTAAATTTCTTTTCTCAATGCAGCTGCTGACTTGTTCTATGGGGTCTTGTACAAGTCACTAATACTTCCTTGAAATTATAATCCATTGATCTAATTTAAATAGAAAAATACCTACACGGCTATTTAAAATAAAGCTATAAATAATATTGACTGTTAGAGTTATAAAAGACACAGGAGATTTCTTTCTTCCTACCACAACTCCATTTAAAAATTACTGTCATCCAAAAATATTGAGGATACAAGAGGGCAAATTATTAGTTATTGAACCAAGGATTCTTGCTTCCCATCCCAGCCTTATATTTATTGCATTATCCTATAAGAAAAAGGAAACTTAAATGTTAAGTATAATCTGATACATCTGATATTTTGAAATACTCTAGAATTCACAAAACAATTACATAATTGCCAACCACTCTCTCAGATAAATATTGCCATCCTGACATTTTACAAGAGAGAGTGCAGACTCAGTAACTATAGAATGAATTAGCTAAAGTCACAGAGCTCACAGAAGACAACCAAAGACTGAGACTCACCATCTTGTCTTTCACACTTTGTCCTACATTGACTAGCTGTTAAAGTACTGGCTGAATACCATGGTGGTGTTATGTTCTAATTAAGTGAACTAATCTTTATATTGTTTCCCATAACATTTAGTAGTTACATTCCCTTTCCTATTCTTTTATAGATCCTAATTTTCATTATTGAAAGTATTATTTTCCTAACTTGTAAAACATGAAATTAAGCTATTTTTCTCCTGATTAGTAAAATGCTGCACCCTCAGTGGAGGAGACCATGGGGGATTCTTAAACAGAAGAAACAGTTCAGCCTTACCAGGCATATTTTCACAAAATTCATTTATTGGAATATATAACAGTTTCTAATACCAGAGAGTCACATAGCACCAGGATATAATATGTAAGTGTAATAGAGAGAAAATATTTATCCTGCCTTGAGGTAGATAAACTTTGTGGAATTCTCATTTAATGAAACTCAAAATTGATCAGGACAAGCAGAAGAAAGCTTCCAAAGGGCTTATTTTTAAGCCATAAATTAAGTCTAAGAGGTGAAATCTCCTGGTATGTGAGATTTAGGAAACAGAGGAGGTTTTCACAATATACAGAATCCCACTATTTAGCAATATAAAAACATTTCCACTGACTTTGACAAAGTATAATACTTTATTTACCCAGAAAAAGAAACAGGTGACTCTGACCGCTTAATGCTAACTTCCAATGTATTGAAATGAGTGACTTACCTGAGTTTTTCTGAAAGATAGGAAACTTATAATTATTGTTGGTCTAATTATAATTTAAAGGTAATTTAAACTGTTGTTGCTTGATTATTTTATCTCATTGAGTGTACCCTACATAAGACCTCATCCAATCAATTGAAAGCTTTAAGAGCAGATTGAAGTTTCCTGAAGAAAGAATTCTCCTCCAGGCTGAAACATAGAAACTCTGCCTATGTTTTCAACCTGCTGCCTTCTGGAATTTGGACTCCAGGCCACTAAATCTACCCTTGTCTGTATTTTCAGCCTCTGACCTGACCTACAAAGTTTGAACTTTCCAGTCTTTACAATCACATGAGAAATTTTCTTAAAATAAATCTCTCATGTCTACATATAAATAAATTTCATATATATATAATATATATATAATACACACATATGTATATACGTGTATATACATATACATATATGTGTGTGTGTGTGTGTGTGTGTGTGTGTGTGTACTTTGAATTCACTACAGTGTTTGGTGCATATTCACTGCCACTACTGTCAGTGCACTCACCACACATGATGCCTGCTGAGGGTGCAGCCAGGGCCTGAAATTCTGGCTGTGTTTGTTCACTAAGGTGGAATTGCAAGCAGCAGGAGGGAAGGGAGCTGCCTTCTTTCTTTCTTTCTTCCTTCCTTCCTTCCTTTCTTTCTTTCTTAATATATATTTTTATTTAATCTTTACTGTATTTTCCCATTACCATTTATTACCCTTATATCCCCCTGCCACCAGCAATCACCACATTGTTGTCAATGTCCATGAGTCCCCTTTCCTTTTTGCTCAATCCCTCTACCCCTCCCCTCCCCCTCCCTGGCCACTGGTGATCATCTGTTTTCCATCTATGGGTTTGTTTCTGTTTTGCTTGTTACTTCAGTTTGTTCATTAGACTCCGTGTATGAATGAAATCATCTAATTTACACAAAACTTCCAATGTGCCAGAGCAGCCCTGACACAAATATGCTCTTAAGCTTCTTTGTTCTCTTTTACTTTAAAAATGGATAACTCTCTTGCCATTCTATTCACTCAATCTAATACACTGGCAATGCTATTATACTGCATAGTCCTTAATAAATGAGTTCACCTCTTTTTGAACATGCACTCATAGTGATTAGTAAGACAGATGTATTAGTGCATTTTGGCTGTTACAACAAAATACCACAGATTGACCCTGGCTAGATAGCTCAGTTAGTTAGAGCATCATCCCAATATGCCGAGGTTGTGGGTTTGATCCCTGGTCAGGGTATATATAAGAATCAACCAATGAATGGGTAAACAAGTAGAACAAGAAATCAATGTCTTGTCTCTCCCTCTCTCCCTACTCCTCTCTTTCTAAAATCAATCAATAAAAAAATATCTCAGACTGAATGCCTTATTGATAGAGCAGACAGTTAGACAGGTATAAGCAAAGTAGAAATGATAGGCCAGGTATGGAATGTCATTGGGGTGGAAAGTCCCAGTTGCCTAGCAACAAGCAAAACTACTGAAAACAACTACTATAGACTAGAACCTCACCCCATGGTGACATTTCCTCCCTTAGAATGTCATTAACCTTGTGTTTTAGATTCCCTTATGGAGGAACAGGGGGCCAAAGAATAGCCTCTTAGGATTCCCACACAAGCCCTTGCAAGACCACTCTTTTAAGCATTAAGCCCCCATGGCAATGAGGTTCTGTTCAGCATCAAATAATTTTAGGAATAAGGCCTCAGGTCTGTTGACCACAGTGACAGAGTTTTGGACAAACTAGAGATAACATCTAGGTCTCTGTTGTGTTTCAGTTCCAGGCCTGGAAAAGCAGCAAAACCAGATGAAACTAGGCCATGGCTGACATCAGGACCAGATGCAATGACTAATGACCCCCTACATTGTGCCCATTAATCAGTAGAGATCATGACCCCAAAAGAATACACCTGAAAAGCTGATGAGTATTCTATTGAGATCCTCCCCTGAACACTCCCTTCAAATCTCTGCCTTTAGAAAACAGATAAAAAGACTTACGGCAAGGGACCCAGTGCATTCATACTCTCTAGATCTCGTCTGCCTTTCCCCTCCTTGTTTCCTTAAATGTGTAGTTTTTGCTTTCTTTCTCCTAAGCTCCAAGGGACTTTCTTTTGCTTCTGTAACTTGTTCACTGAGTCCAGCAGCCCAGCTGGCTAATTTCTTCAGCCTCTGAGACTTTGTTTATAAAAGGCTAAATAAATTTACTGCATTAAAGTTCTTGGCTCTGAATGCTTTCTTTGCCAAACTCAAGACCTGAGGTATAATATTGCCACCAACCCTATAAACAACAAAAATTTATCTCTCACAGTTCTCTAGGCTGAAAGTCTGAGATCAATATGCTAGCATGATCATGTGAGCCCTCTTCCCAGTTGCAAATTTATCTTTGTATCCTCACATGGCTGAAGGGGCAAGGGATCTATCTATTTTCTCTTTTATAAGGCACGAATGACATTGAGGAGGTCTCTGCCTCATTATCAAATCCTCTCACAAAAAAAAGCCTCACCCACTAATACAAGCACAATGGGCACTAAGATTTTAATATGTGAATTTTGATGAGACACAAACATTCAAATCATAGCAATAAATAAATCCTTTCCATGTAACCACTCTGGGGTTTAGATTATACTCATGTTTCTTACATTGCAGTACCCTTTTCCACTCATTTCTATACCTCTTTAAAGAAGGAAAAAAATGTTGGGTCTTGTATTTCATATTTATAAGCCTAGTGAAGGACAGAAAACTGAACAAACCCTTTTCCTTCCGTTCTTTTAAAAACACTTTATCTTTATGATTGGAGTAATCTTTTTTTCTCAAGGTCATTAAATACAACTAAATTACATTGTCTTCAAACTTTAGAAATGATCTTATAGCATTTACAAGTATTTAGGGATTGTGGTTGTATTTATCACCAAGTGTGGGTAAATTAGTAAGAGAAACAGCATTTGCCAAATACCTAAAATATAAAGATCAATATATATTACCCTATTGACAACACAACAAGGTTACAGTCACATTTATCACACCCAGTCATTTATGCCAACTGGAGTTTTTAAAATTCCCTGACTAAAGTTAATAATTTAATGGAATTTACTGATTTATAAGGTGATGCAAAAATAATGTCCAATTTCAAGGTCTGTTTTAAAAATAAAAAAGCCCATGATTATGAAAATAAATTTATTTGTTAACACAGCCTCCTTTGCTTTCTAGAACCTCATTTCATCTGTCAACTAGCTTATGAATGCCATGCTTGAAAATTCTTTAGGTTTTGAAGCAAAATATTAATTCAACTCATTTTCAACCTCTTCTCTTGATGTCAACCTAAGACCATCAAAATGGCTCTGTAGTCTCCGAAACACGTGATAATCGGAGCAAGGACAGGGGAATATGGAGGATGAAGCAATATTTCCCAACCAAGCTTTTTCCAGAAATTTTTAGTGAGTCGAGCTGTGTGAGGACGAGTGTTAGCATGATGGAAGATGACACCCTTTCTGCTGACTAAGGAGTGTCGCTTTTGGTTCAAAGCTGCTTTCAAACAATGAAGTTGTTCACAGTAAAGATTAGCAGTAATTGTTTGATTGTTGTCTAACAATTTGTAATAAACAATTCCTTCCATATCCCACCATACACTCAACATGATCTTCTTTGGATGAAGTCCTCCTCTTGGTTGTTGAACTCTTCTTCCTCTTAGACTGATCGATGATTGGTAGCATTTAACATTATGGTAAAGGATCCACTTCTCAGCACCTGTAACAAGCCTACCTAAAAATGGTGCCTGAAGGTGTCGTGAAAACAATGATTGACAACAAGCAACATGCTGTTGCAGATTCTCTGGAGACAGTTCGTGTGCGACCCATTTTCCAATTACGTAAACCTTTCTGATCCTTTTCAGTTGGCGTAGCATGGTTGTATGGGCTATGTTAAATTGTTCTGCAAGTTCCCTAGAGGTAATGGTGCGGTTTTCTGTGACAGCAGCGTCTGACACTTTAGAATCAAGTTTTTTTGGATGACCCTCTTTTGGCTCGTTTTTCAAACTGAAATCCTCACTTCGGAAATGGGAAAACCACCTCCTGCAACTTCTTTCAGTCACTGTATCATCCCCATAAGCGCCCTGAATAGACTTTGCTGCTGTACTTGCATTGGCACCTTTATGAAACTCATAGAGTAAAACATTTCTAATGTGGTCTTTAAATGGGATAACATGGGTGCAAATATTGTGAATGATTATGAACAATACTCTGATAATCTGAAAAAATAAGGTATAAATCAGTCACTGTAACATCAAAAATTATAAGAAGAGGCACAAATTTAATAAATACTATCTAAGACTTTCTTTTTAAAAAGTCGGACATTACTTTTGCACCAACCTGATATTTTGAGGGCTTACTGTGTACCAGACTCTGGTAAAAATGATAACACATTCTTACAAAAGTCTCTTTGAACAGAACCAACAGTGAAGACAAAGTAATTCAATCCTGTCTTGGTAAGCAGATGCAGGCTGGGCATTAGGTGCCATTCTCTCTGTCAGAGGACACTGATGCACAAATCACACCTCTTTCCACTCTTTCCAGTGATAAGGTACCTGCTCAAGTCAAATCAGAATCCCAGCATCTTTCAGAGAGAGAGATGTGCTTTATTTGTTTATTCATTCACTTTAATGAATATTTTAATATTTATGTCTTTCAAGCTATATTTTTTCTATCTAAGATGATATAGGTATAAATCTGAGGTTTAAAAGACTCCCTCCAAATGCAGTCTGCTATGAAGTGAAATTTTATTAGTATTCACACTTTCCCTATTATGTAATTCCTCAAAGTAAAAATAATGCTCTATGTAGTATACATGAAGTCTGTCCAGAAAAAAATCCAGACATTGTTAATATAACGAAAAGGGTTTGCAGGACATCAATGTAACCTGGCAGCCAAGCAAAGTGGACTGGAATGTGCATGAACAATGACGACTTCACTGTACTAGTCAGTGGGGTTGGCCGAAGCCATTGTGTGAGCATGCGTACTGTGTGATCATCACATTCAAAATAATTGAGTAAATAGAGTAACAAATATGTGTCAAATTTTGCATTAAGCTTGAACAATCTTCCATGGAAATTATTCAGATGATGCAGAAGTTCACATCCATGGGCACCTGGGGATTGGCAGCTTCATCATGACAATGTGCTGCTCATACATCACATCTTGTGTAGAGTTTTTTTCCAAAATATCAAATCACCTACATGACTCAGCCCCTCTACAGCCCAGATATGAGGCCCTATGACTTCTGGCTTTTCCCAAAATTAAAGTCACCTTTGAAAGGAAAGAGATTTCAGACCATCCATGAGATTCAGGAAAATATGACAGGGCAGCAGATGGTGATTGGAGAACTGTGTGAGGTCCCAAGGTGCCTACTTTGAATGGGGCTGAGGTGTCATTGTCCTACGTACAATGTTTCTTGTGTCTTGTATCTTCTTTAAGAAATATCTTTAGTTTTCATGTTATAAGTCTGGATACCTTCTGGACAGACCTTATCTATTTATATATAAATATAATATAGTTGACATATTAAACATATTTATACAGTTAATAATGAATTGCATCACTGTTATTTTCACAACAGTGATAGGAAATGTGTTGCTAAAGGTACTACTTGTATTTCAAGAGAGGTAGTTTTCAAGTTTTGGGTTAACTATGCGAACTTCCAAATTTATTTATATATACATTTTTAAGTCTGTGGAAGAATAACAATTACATAATGTATGAGAAGAGTGGTAAGAAAAATGTATGGAAAATAACTATGACAGTAAAGTCTAAATACCAGTGAGAAATACAAAGAGAGTGGTAAAATTAAAAGAGAAGTTTAATAGGCTCCAGGAAACTATAATCTATTATCTATTTTTATTATATCTGAACCTTGCCTTTACAAGGTTTCTTACACAAACACACACACACACACACGCACACACAATATTTAGTCTCGTGTGTGACAAATGTAGGCTAGCTAAGCTTCTAATAATTTTAATACATAAAACAATATATTTTATAATGTTATACTATAATTATTATGTTAATGTTTATATACATATATTTGTTGCTGTGTTGCTGTCTTATGAGTGTATGGTTTTTCTTCATATCTTATCCTTCTGGGTTATTTCTTCTTCTCTGAATGTTTTTTCCTTCAATGATATTTTTTCCCCAGTTTTATTGAGAAATAATTGACATACATCACTGCATAATTTTAAGGCATACAACATGATGGTTTGATTTACATGTATTGTGAAGTGATTACCCTGATAGGCTCAGCTGATAACCATTTTTCATATAAATAATATAAAAAGAAAAGAAAGAAAGAAGAAAACAGTTTCTCCTTATGATGAGACCTCTTAGAACTTACTCATTAATAACTTTACTATATATCATACAGTAGTGTTAGCTACAATCATCGCATTGTATATTATGTTCCTAGAATTTATTTATATTATAAATAGAAATTTGTACCTTTGTCCTCCTTCCTCCAACTTTTTTCTTCCCTTATCCTTTGCCTGTGGTGCACGAGTCTGATTTTTTCTTGCCTTAGTTTGGGGCTTTGTTTGTTTGTTTGCTTGTTTTTAGATTCCATATATAAGTGAGATTATGTACTATATATCTTACTCTGTCTGACTTATTTCACTTAACATAATACCTTCAAAATCCATCCATATTGTTGCAAATGTAGGGTTTCCTTGTTTTTTCAATGACTACATATTATTCCATTGCATATATGTACCACAGCTTCTTTATCCATTCGTACATGTATAGATACTTAGGTTGTTTATATGTATTGGCTATTGAAAGTAATACAACTATAAGCGTGGAGACAGATACCTTTTCAAGTTAGTGTTTTCATTTCCTTTCGATATATTCTCAGAGGTGGAATTGCTATATCATATGGTAGTTCCATTTTTTAATTTTTCAGGGAAACCCCACACTGTTTTTCATAGTGGTTGTACCAAGTTACAATCCCACCAAGAGTGTGCAAGGCTTCCCTTTTCTCCACATCCATGCCAGCCTTTATTATCTCTTGCCTTTTGATGATAGTCATTCATTTTTTTTTTTTACTTTTATTTTTTGGTTTTTCAATTACAATTATCCCATTTTTTCCCCATTGCTCCCCCCCACTCAGCCCACCCCTTCTCCCACAATCATATCCCCCCCCATTGTCCATGTCCGTGAGTCATTTATACATATTCTTTGATTAAACTCTTCCCTTACTCATCCCTCTTCTCTCCCTCCCCTTTACCCCCTCCCCCCCTAGTAACTGTTATTCTGTTCCTTGTTCTACTTAGTTCATTTGTTTGTGCTGTTTCTTAGTTTCCTGTATTAGGTGATATCATATGGTATTTTTCTTTCTTTGCCTGGCTTATTTCATTAAGCGTAATTCTCTCTAGTTCCATCCATGTTGTTGCAAATGGCAGGAGTTCCTTCTTTCTCTCTGCTACATAGTACTCCATTGTGTAAGTGTACCACAGTTTTTTGATTCACTCATCTGCAGGTGGGCACTTAGGCTGTTTCTAGCACTTAGCTATTGTAAACAGTGCTGCTATGAACATAGGGGTGCATAAGTTCTTTTGAATTAGGGTTTTAGGATTTATCGGGTATAATCCTAGCAGTGGAATCGCTAGTTCAAAAGGCAGGTCCATCTTTAGTTTTCTGAGGTAATTCCATACTGTTTTCCATAGTGGCTGCACCAGTCTGCATTCCCACCAACAGTGCAGTAGGGTTCCTGTTTCTCCACATCCTCGCCAGCACTTGTTTGTTGATTTGTTGATGATGGCCATTCTGACATGTGTAAAGTCATATCTCATTGTGGTTTTAATTTTCATCCCCCTATTGAGTCATGATGTTGAGCATCTTTTCATATGCCTGTTGATTTTTTGTATATATATTTTTTATTTCAATGATGTTTTCACTGGGCTAATTCCGATTGATCCTTTTTGACTCAGCTAAGACATCAACATCCCAAGAGCTCTCTTAGATCACCTGTATTGAGTCTGCTATGGCTGCCATAACAAAATACCACATACTGAGTGGCTTAAGCAATAGAATGTTTTGTTTTGTTTTGTTTTAAATAGTTCTGGAGACTAGAAGTCTTAGATCAAGGTTTCATTAGGTTTGGTGTTATGAACCTCTCTCCTTGGCTTGTAGATTGCTACCTTCTCACTGTGTTGTTATAGGGTCTTTCTTCTGTGTGTGTGCATCCCTGGTATCTCCTTATATACATTTCTTTTTCCTACGAAGATATCAATCAAATTGGATTAGGGCCACCTTAATAGCATAATTTAAAATCACCACCTCTTTATAAAGGCCCTGTCTCCAAATATAATCACATTCTGAGATATTGACAAGACTTCAACCTACAAGTTTTGAGAGTAAAGAATTCAGCCCACTATACCTAATTGTATAGCACTGAGATATAAGATTTTTTAGGAAATGAGACCTTGGTAGGAAAATATGTGATCAAACCTCTCTCAAAGATCTGTCTTTAATGGCTAGTTGCCTCTAATGAATCCACCAGAATGTAAGACCCTTGAGGGCAGAGAGTTCTTTGTCTTTTTCACCACTGAATTCAAAATCCCAATGTAGTTTTGGAATAAATGAAAGACATGTATTTATGGGCAGTAGGTAAAAATATGGACTGTGGCATGCGGTAGCCTCACCTGTGCCATTCACTGAGCTAGTTACAAAGTATTTCAACTATAATCCTCACCTATAAAATGGAGATAATATATACTCAAAGTGACTAAGGATTAATTAAGACCACACACACACACACACACATGCATTAGCACAGTGTACATGAGAAAATGAAAATATTTGAAAGACATTGATAACAATGTAACCTCTAGTATTGTTTCACAGTTTAAGATTTATGATCATGATTGCATATACATATACATGAGTAACTGGGGCAGTGTTTTGAGGTTGAAATGAGTAATAAAATTTTTCTTCTAGATGGAAAGAAAATAGAATTTTATGGTCTCTTACATAAACCTGATCAAACATTAGATAGAGCCATGTGATAGTTGTTTTTTCTTTTCTTTCTTTTTCTTCCTTCTCTCTTTCTTTCTTTCTTTCTTTCTTTCTTTCTTTCTTTCTTTCTTTCTTTCTTTCTTTCTTTCTTTCTTTCTTTCTTTCTTTCTTTCTTTCTTTCTTCCTTCCTTCCTTCCTTCCTTCCTTCCTTCCTTTCTTTCTTTCTTTCTTTCTTTCTTTCTTTCTTTCTTTCTTTCTTTCCTTCTTTTTTCTTTCTTTTTCTTTTTTTTTGTCTTTTTCCAGTTCTCAGGCCCTGGCCAGTCAATTCCCCTTTTCCAGTAGCTGATTAAATCCACATCCCATCCCATTTCTGTATCAGACCTTTATACTCTGGGCCACTATGCACCAGCCCTAATCACTGTAGGGCCAGGTACTACAAAACTAGAAATATCTTCTATGCTCCAGAACCTGTGGAATTTTTTCCAGTGAGCTAACCCTCAGGAAGCCCCAAGTAACCTTGCTTGTTTTACCCTGTTTGTTGAACTAAGCTGCCCCCTTGATGTTACAGTTCCAGCTTGCTGCCACATTGCCCTTGGGTGTAGCCCATGTCTCTACCCAGCAACCTTCTTTTTCAGAGCTGTAAGAATCTTCCAGGTGCTGATGTGTTATGTTCCACCATTAAAAGAAAAAAAAAAAGACTTTTAAATATTGTAGAACAAAGCCATCTATTATTTTCAGTAGTAAAAAATAATTCAGGAATTAAGGGAAAATAAAGCACGAGAGAGAAGAAATGAAAAAAATAAAATACATGAAAAGATAAGAAATGAAAAAATAAAGAAGCTATTGAAGTATGCTTTCCATATATGCAAGAATTTGGAGTATTGTGCTTTAATTATATAAATATTTAATTATTTTTACTAAGTATCAATAATGACATTGACACACAATTTCTAACATATAGTAGGCATCACACTATTTTGTGAGTTAATGAATTCAATTTTCATTGCTCAGTCTTCTTATAGTCCATAACGTCCATAGAGAAATTTAATCAAATAGTAGTCTATGAGCAGGTGTACACAATAAGCTTATAGTTTCTGCTTAAACTATAATAAGCATATAAGCAAGGATTTACTTGATACCTCAATTTTCACTGCTGAGAAAATATGTACTGTAACATGCAAATAAAGGAGCAGCCACCCAAGGAAGCTGGGAGGACTGTACCATTGTTTACTCTCTTTATGTTTAAAAGGAGGAGAATTCTGATACAACTCTTTACTGAAATAGCTTTTTCAGGAGACCATTTGTTAACCTGGCATATTCTAGAATGTAAATTCTATAAAGTAAGTTTCATAATGATAAGACATTTGAAAAATGTCTCATGCCAGTGAATATATGTTGAATGAATGACTGAATCCAAAATGTTGACAGATTCTTTTTATATCATAATGTAATAGACCAGAAGCTTTTAAATAGGCTATGGTTTCTTGGAAAGGAGGACTTCATCTAAGGATAGAATTAACTTGTGAATTAAATTGGAAATGAGGTAGTGAGGATGTTGACTAGTAAGAATGAATATGCCCATTTTTAATAAAACAACTTTGGTCAATTCTTTTGTTTGTTAATTATTATTGTTGACACTATCACAGCTGTCCTTATCCATGCTCCATCCTTTGTCCACCTCCACCCAAAACTTTGGTCAATTCTTTATATTAAAAGTGTTCTTTTTTCCCACTTCCATGGAACTTTGAGGTTCCGAAAAGAGGTCTTAAAGGCCAAGATAAAGTATTTGTATTTCGATGACTATACCAATGATTGGAGCCATCCTAAAAACAAGAAATAAGAACCTGCCTTCTAACTATATGACAAAGAGGATTAACTAATGAGATACTTCCCAGCGAAAAGAGTGTAACAAAAGATTAAATCTATTTTAGAATGCTCAGATTTTCAGTTTTATATTATTGCTTCCCCCTCCAGTTTGCTTAGATGTTTACAAGTTTTGAGGATGTAACCCAATACTCATTTGGCAATGAATAACAAATTATAATTGAACAATAATAATTAATATTGACATTTATGATTTTAAAAGAGGGACATGGCATATTGAAGATCCCAATACCCCAAATACAAATGTAAAAATGAACATAAATTTGGATTTTGGATCTACATATATGAGAAATGCTTGTTGAATGAGTGATGTTGTAAATATCTAGTTCAATAGCAGACAACTGGCCACTCTAAGGAGGCATGAAAGAATGATGTTGGTTCATGAGGGGTTGTGCATTACTAAAACAAAAAGGGGTAAGACCAGAAACTGGTGACCTGGAGTGAGAGTGAAGGCCAGATTATTGATGACTTTCATCTATTGTCTTCTTTACCAGGTGTTTACTTAGGAAGTCAATATGGGAGTCTTATATCTTCTCTTTGTACAGCAAAAGCAGTCAGGTAAAAAAGATGCTTGCTCTTAAAGTTTAGTATTGCTACTTAAATTCCTTAGCAGACCCTGAATTCTCCTTGAGAATCTAGCCTCCTTTTGAAGTAATCAGAAGTCAATTCAAGCATAATCTTGTCTTTTCTGTTCTTAACAGCTTGAGTAGAGGCATGTGCATAGGTATAAAGTACTAATTCAACACAATGTGGTATGTGTTTTCTTTCTTTTTTTAAAAGTATATTTTATTGATTATGTTGTTACAATAGTTCCAATTGGTATGTGTTTTCTTAAGTTTGCATTGAATTTTTCTTCCTTTCCAATCTCCCTGTCCTCTCTGAAGCTTGTCCCACCTATTTGCTGTGGCTAGAATTAGTCCCATCCTCTTTAATACCTACTTTAAATTTTACATCTTACCTAGTATCCTTTCATATATATTTTATGAAAGCTATACAAGTGTCTGTCTGTCCACTGCAGTCATGTTTCTTTGAGAAGCATGAATATGTCTTATTCACCACTGAATGTGCCACACTTAGCACACCAGAGGCAGTCCTCCAATGAATATTGAAATCATCACACTGAAGACCCGGGCTCAAAAACTTATGCTTTTTAGGATGAAAAGTTATGTGGCTCCTTAAAGCAATAACCCTGGATGCCACTTATCCTGTATTTTCCAGTGATAAGTTTTCTTTTGACACTCGTGTATTCTGACCACATTTTATTTCTGACTTCTCCCTAAGGTGGATTTTGATGACTGATCCCTTTCTATTCCTCAGACCTCAAACCTTTTTTCTTCCCTTCAATCAAAACCTACATCTAAGACCAAACCATTATCCACTCTGACTTCAGTGACTAATGGTCATTACTCATCCTCTTTTGGGGTCAGCAGTTCTGTGTATCATGTCCTGGAGTCAGGATCTGAGGAGCTCAAGCCACCAAGCTTCCTGTTATGACACCTTTCCCTGCATCTCTATTAGGCTGCTCTTAAAGGAAAACAAAGTTTCTAACAGCTGGCTATAATCTATTTCTACCTTAAAAATGCTTCTATAATTTCTGTAACATAGACCTTGACAAATTTAGAAACCAACTAGATTTGTATTATATTTGATAATAACTGAAACAAAAAAGTTGCTCTTGTCTTCAATCCTGGCTTAACAACCCTCTCAGGATATAATACATTTGGTTAAGTAACCTGAATTTTACTAGACTTGCACTATTCGCAAAGTCAACATTCCACACTCAAAATCTTAGCAAATATCTATCCTTAAAATTCTCTATTTCATTCAGAAATACTGTATATATGATTTGTATATAATACCTTGGGTACAAAAATGTATGCATAAATGAAAACATAACACATCTGTGTTCAGAAAGGTTTTATTCTTAGGAACTATTGAAAACAATGTACCAAAATATCAACCTGCTGATTTTTTCTATAGCCATTATCTTTGTTTACAGATAAATTTATTAATTCTAAAATCACCTTAATTAATGTTTCTACAAACATTAGTTTTTTATTTACTATTCAGTATTGAATATCATCATCAGCATCAGGCTACTGTACAATGGCTTTAATTTCTTTAATTTCCTCTTTTAATTTCTTGTGGTAGAGAAAGTATTTAAATCAATCTCTCTCTCTCTCTCTCTCTCTAATTCACATCTGATCAGAATCCACTGTACACTGCATATTAATACATATTGAACACTACATTTTTCTATGTATTTGCAAATACACTCCTTTTAAAAAACCTCTTCTCTGACTGATTGTAATCTACAGGAGGAAGAGTTCTTAAATTCCTCACTTTTGATTCTATTGATCTTGAATGATTGATTTAGTTGATTGTCAGAGGTGGATTAGCATAGCCATTAAATAATCAAACTGAATGGGTTTGAAACCATGGACTAATGACAAACTGTGAAAAAGTTTTTTCATATGTAAAATGAAGATAATGATGGATGATTGAAGGCTGGGGAGATTAAATGAGTTAAATACAGAACACTTAGAACTGTAATGAGTACTATATAGCTACTTTTCTTTCTTTAGCTACAAATATTTTAAAGCAATTGTCACACTCAGAAAATTTAATGTTAAGGAAAAACAATTATGATCCTCACTCAAAATTTCCAACTACCCTAATGTCATATTTTAGCCATTTCTTTAAAAACTTCTTTCCAATCAAAGGCCATACATTGCATTTAGTTATTGTGTCTCTTAAGTGTCCATGATACTGGGACAATCTCCCAGGATGTTTTGGTCATGCATGACACTGACATTTTTGAAGATCCAGGCCATTTATTTTTCAGAAAGTTTTGGGTGGTGTTGTATTTTCTTTTCTTTCTCTTTTTCTTTCTTAAAAAAAATTTTTTTTCTATTATAATTATCCCACTTTCTCCCCTATTGCTTTTCTCCATCCCACCTACCCCTTCTCCCACAGTCAACCCTACTCTGTTGTGCATGTCCATGGGTCATTTATACTAGTTCCTTTTCTAAACCCTTCCCCTACTTAGCCCCCTTTACTCCCTCCCCCCTCCCCCTCCTCCCTTGTAACTGTTATTCTACTCCTTGTTTACATGCCTCTGGTTCAATTTTGCTCTTTTGTTTGTGTTTATTAGTTTTCTGTGTTAGGTGATATATGGTATTTGTCTTTTGTCGCCTGGCTTATTTCACTAAGCATAATTCTTTCTAGTTCCATCCACATTGTCTCAAACGGTAGGGGTTCCTTCTTTCTTTCTGCTGCATAGTATTCCATTGTGTAAATGTACCACCGTTTCTTTGATCCACTCATCTACAGATGGACACTTAGGCTATTTCCAGCACTTGGCTATTGTAAATAGTGCTGCTATGAACATAGGGGTGCATAGGTTCTTTGAATTAGGGTTTCAGGATTCTTTGGGTATAATCCCAGCAACAGAATTACTGGATCAAAAGTCAGTTCCATTTTTAGTTTTTTGAGGAAATTACATAATATTTTCCATGGTGGCTGCACCAGTCTGCATTCCCACCAACAGTGCACTAGGGTTCCCATTTCTCCACATCCTCACCAGCACTTGTTTATTGATTTATTGATGATGGTCCTATTGACTAGTGTGTAGTGGTATCTCATTGTATTTTTATTTGCATCTCTCTGATGGCTAGTGATGTTGAGCATTCTTTCATATGCCTATGGACCCTCTGTGTATTTTCCTTGGAGAAGTATCTGTTCAGACCTTTTGCCCATTTTTTAATTGGGTTATCTGTCTTCTTGGTTTTGAGCCATATAAATTCTTTATATATTATGGAAATCAATCCTGTGTCTGAGGTATCATTGGCAGATATATTTTCCCATATGGTTGGTTCCCTTTTCATCTTGCTGATGTTTTGCTGACCAGAAACTCTTTAGTTTGATGTAGCCCTATTTATCTATTCTTTCCTTTATCTCCCTTGCCTTAGGAGATGTATCAGTGAAAATATTGCTATGTGGGATATATGAAATTTTCCTGCCTATGTTTTCCTCTAGGACTTTCATGGTGTCATGGCTTAGATTTAAGTATTTGATCCATCTTGAGTTTATTCTGGTGTATGGTGTAAGTTGGTGGTCTAGTTTCATTTTTTTGCATGTCCCTGTCCAGTTCTCCCAGCACCAGTTGTTGAAGAGGTTCTTTTCACTCCATCTTATGTTCCTCCCCCTTTGTCAAATATTACTTTACCATATATACCCAGGTTTATCTCTGGGCTCTCTATACTGTTTCATTGATGTATATGTCTGTTATTACAGACTTTTTTTGATTACAGTGGCTTTATAGTATAGTTTGATATCAGGTATTGTGATTCCTCCTACTGTGTTCTTTTCCCTCAAGATTGCTGTGGCTATTCAAGGTCCTTTTGCTTCCATATAAAGTTTTGAAGTATTTGTTCTAGGTCTGTAAAATATGTAATTGGTATTTTAATAGGGATTGCATTGAATCTATAAATTGCTTTGGGTAGTATGGACATTTTAATGATGTTAATTCTTCCCATCCATGAACATGGTATGTGCTTTCACTTATTTGTATCTTCCTTAATTTCTTTCTTCAGTGTTATGTAGTTTTCTGAGTACAGACAGGTCTTTTACCTTCTTGGTTAAGTTTCTAAGTACTTTATTTTTCTTGTTGCTATAGTAAATGGGATATTTTTTCTAGTTTCTATTTCTGATATTTCATTGTTGGTGTACAGAAATACCTTCAATTTCTGGATATTGACGTTGTACCCTGCTATCTTGCCAAATTTGCTTATTAGGTTGAGTAGTTTTTTCATGGAGTCTATAGGGTTTTCTATGTGCACTATCATGTCATCTGCAAATAATGACAGTTTTACTTCCTCTTTTCTAATTTGGATGCCTTTTATTTCTTCTTCTTGTCTGATTGATGTGGCTAGAACTTCCAACACCACATTGAATAGGAATGGAGAGAGAGGACATCCTTGTCTTGTTCCTGATCTCAGGGGGAATACTTTAAATTTTTGCCCATTGAGTATTATGTCAGCTTCAGGTTTCTGATATATGGCCTTTATTATGTTGAGGTATACTCACTTTATCCCCATTTTGCTGAGTGTTCATCATAAATAAATGTTGTATTTTATGAAATGCTTTTTAGCATCTATTGATTTGATCATGTGATTTTTGTCTTTCATTTGTTTATTTAGTGTATTACATTTACTGATTTGTGAATATTAAACCATCCTTGCATCCCTGGGATGAATCCCACTTGAATGTGGTGTATGATCTTTTTAATGTGTTTCTCAATCCAGTTTGCCAATATTTTGTTGAGAAATTTAGCATCTATGTTCACCAGTGATATTGGCCTGTAATTTTCTTTCTTTGTTGTGTCTTGTCCTGGTTTTGAAATTAGGGTAATTCTGGCATTATAGAGTTTGGGAGTCTTCCCTCTTCTTGGATTTTTTGGAATAGTCTGAGAAGGGTAGGGATTAGTTATTCCCAAATGTTTTGTAAAATTCACCTGTGAAGCCATCCGGTCCAGGGCTTTTGTGTGCCAGGACTGTTTTTATTACTGCTTCAATTTCATTGTTTGTTATTGGTCTATTCAGGCTTTCTGTTTCCTCTTGATTCAGTTTTGGAAGTTTATATGTTTCTAGAACTTTGTCTGTTTCTTGCCATACAGTTGTTTGTAGTAATTCCTTACAATCCTTTGTATTTCTGTGGTATCAGTTGTGATTTCTCCTCTTTAATTTCTGATTTTGCTTATTTGGGTCCTCTCTTTTTTTTCTTTATGAGCCTGACTAAAGGCTTGTTGATTTTGTTTATCTTTTCAAAGAACCAGCTTCTACTTTTTTTGAGCTTTTGAATTGTTCATTTAGTCTCTATGTCACTTAATTCTGCTCTGATTTTGGTGATTTCCTTCCTTCTACTCACTCTGGGCTTTGTTTGTTGTTGTTCCTCTAGTTCTTGTAGATACAGGGTTAGATTTTTTATTTAATATTCTTCTATCTTTTTTAAGTATGCCTGTATTGCTATGAACTTTCCTCTCAGGACTATTTTTGCTGTGTCTATATAGGTACTATTTTATTTTAAGAAACATTTGTGGAGAAACAAGATGGCGGAGGAGTAAGTGGAAGCTACACTAACTTCCTCCCAGAACTAGTCTGGATTTACAACGTAATTTTGGAGAAATCATCTGGAATAACCAACCGAACACCAGCTGGAGAGAAGTCTTATAACCACGGAGAGACAAAAAAGGCCGCTACATCACAACGTGACCGGTAGGGAGTGCGGAGACGCGGAAGGGCTGGCTGGGCTCACACGGGTGGCAGCTGAAGGGGCTGAGAAACAGCTCAGCAGCCGGGGATTCCCCATGAGAAGGGCAGGGTCTAAACCCCCAGCTGAACTTCCCAGCCTACAGCAACAGAGTGGAAAGTAAAATAGTATCCAGCTGAGAAAAGCGAAAAGCCACAGGGTTTCTTGCTAGCCGGAGAGAAATAGCTGGAGAAAAAGAGCTCTTAAGCGGATCACATACAAAAATATTTTGGCCCCCACTTACCCTGGGCTCAAGCGGAGGAAAAGGCAGAGAGGACTGGAGATGCTTGGGGAGAGTTTGGCCTGGTGGCTTTGAGGGGAGAACTGGGGGAGCAGCCTACCAGGTCCCAGTGCTGACTCATCCCCAGTGCTGCAGGCAGACCATTCCCGGCCAAGTGGCGTCAGCCTGAGGGGAAGCAAAGGCCCTGCCTGCAGGAATTAAGCTGCCACACCCACAGTCCTTAAGCCTGACAGCTAATCACAGATTGAATAGATTAACAACTAAGAAGCCAGACAAAGGCAGTAGATCCCTGGAAGTCTCCAACAGGCTGCCTAGGCCCAGACTGGTACAGGATCTGACCCCACCAGGGGCAGATCCAGGAAGTGCAGATCATTCTAAGAAGCACCAACAAACAATAGGAGTCACAAAAATGGGGAGACAGAGAAACAACCCCCCATCGAAAGGAAAGGTAGAGTCCCCAGAAAGAATGCTAAATGAAATAGAGGGGAGCCAACTATCAGATATGGAATTGAAAGCACGGATTATGGAGAAGCTCAATGAGTTCAGCGGAAACTACAAAGAACTCCAGAAAAACTACAGTGAACTCCAGAAGAACTATAAGGAACTTACTGAGAATTATACCAGCATCAAAAAGGACATGGAAGCTATCAATAAGAGCCAGGAGGAAATGAAGAATACGATCTCTGAATTGAAGAACACAGTAGAAGGAATTAAAAACAGGCTAGAGGAAGCAGAAAATCGGATCAGCGAGCTGAAGGACAACGTAGACAAAAACTCACAGACAGTGCAACAAAATGAAAAAAGGCTGAACAAGACTGAAGAGGCTCTAAGACAGCTGCAGGACAACATGAAACGTAATAATATCCGTATCATAGGAATTCCAGAAGGAGAAGAAGAAGAGCAAGGGATAGAAAACCTCTTTGAAAAACTAATGACAGAAAACTTCCCTAACATGAAGAGAGAAAGAATCATGCAAGTCCAGGAAGCACAGAGGGTCCCAATGAAGATGAACCCCAACAGGCCCACTTCAAGACACATCATAATTAAAATGCCAACATTCAAAGACAAAGAGAGAATCCTAAAAGCAGCAAGAGAGAAACAACTAATAACATACAAGGGAGCTCCAATAAGGCTATCATCAGATTTCTCAGCAGAAACACTACAAGCCAGAAGGGAATGGCAAAATATATTCCAAGTAATGAAAAACAAAGGCCTACAACCAAGAATACTCTACCCAGCAAGGCTCTCATTCAAAATGGAAGGTGAAATAAGGAGTTTCCAAGACAAAAGAAGGTTAAAAGAATACATCTCCACCAAACCAGTATTGCAAGAGATGCTAAAGGGTCTGCTTTAAGAAGATGAAGAAATAGAGAGAGACAGAGAGGAACAGGAGTACAAAGGGCGAAAATGACAATGAATAAGTACTGAAAGAAAGAAGGAACTTCTACCATTTGCAACAACATGACTGGAACTAGAGAGAATTATGCTTAGCGAAATAAGCCAGGCAACAAAAGAAAATTAACTTATGCTATCACCTGTTACAGGAAACTAATGAACAACACAAACAAATCAGCAAAATTGAACCAGAGGTATGTAAACGAGGAATAAACTAACAGTAACAAAGGGGGAGATGGGAGGGAGAGAAGTGGTAAGAAGGGGAAGGGTCTAGTCAAAGAGCATGTATAAATGACCCATGGACATGGACAACTGGGTGGGGACTGAATGTGGGAGAAGGGAGGGACAGGGTGCAGAGAAGCAAGAGGGGGAAAAAAGTGAGACAACTGTAATGGAAAAACAAACAAACAGAAACATTTTTAGTGGGGGGAAAAATAAAAATATAAAGAATAGAAATGCAAGTTCAGTGAATATTAGAAGGACAAGGTTTTTCCTTCACACTGTATACATTTTCTCCCTATCTGATCCCTCCAGAATTTGGCATTCTAAAGAAGTAAGTAATGACCTAAGTTTCTTTGCATAAAACTAATAAGACCAGTTGTTAATAACGATTTTTTTGACTATGACTTTGACTGGAATGTCATGCCTAAAGGAGACATGCTTGGGCTTTGGTTGTTACCAAAAAGCCCTGAGCAACTGGGACTGACTTTCAAAGATAATAAAAGTCCACGAGATAAAAGGCCTGGTACCTTGGATGGATGAGCGGTCCATAGCAATCTTTCCAGGGAAGGAGCGAAGGTTGTTTTCCTGAAAGATGGCTAGAAGGGACCTTAAGGCACAATGGAAAACCAGGAGGACCTGGAAAAGACAGGTGTTTACAGGCAAGGCTGAATGCCAGGTATGTGGATCTGCTTCTGTGCCCTGAAGGGCAGACTGAAGGTCACCCTAAATGTTCCTTGCGTAAGTTCCAGCAAAGCAGAACTAAAGATCATAAGTGATCATTTGCTGTTCTTGTTGTGTTTATGCAAATGAACAGGATAAATTAAAAATGAACTTAATGCAGTCCCTTTAATGACAAGGAGGGTAATCTTAGGGAGAAAAATCAAGATTCAAGGAAGATTACAATGCCCAGTGGTAGACTATAAAGTAGTGCAGCTAACCATCTTTAAAGTTTCTTTTCATTTAAAATTTGTTTTCATTTGAAAGTTAAACTATGTCTGGGGCATTATCAAAGATGTTTAATTTACAGGCAAGAAGAATGTCAAATGCCTTGCAACTGGTTGTCTTTCCGATAAGACAGTCCTACAGATCTATAAACTTGTGTGTAGGTTATGTTACATAAATTAACATGTGTTTTCTGTTTTCAAAGGGCATAAGCCTACGATCTCATTACCTGAGTGATTGTCTGTACGTATAGACCTCACATAATCCTGTCTGCATTGCTGCCTCCTGAGACTCACTGGTTTGGCTGAACTAAGTGGCTGGGTTGGTGAAGAACAGGGTGGTCTGTGGGCTTCACTTTAAAACTGGTTTCTCTTTTCTATCCTAATGGCTTGGACAGAAAGAGCTCAGAGGCCTGAGAGGGGGGAAACCTAAAATATTTCCCTCAGTCCAATCTAAGTATAATGGGCAAAAGGGTTTTGGACAGGTGAGATGTACCTGGCATACCTTCCTCCAAAGAAGCCCTTCTTTTCCCTAATGTGGGACATTGAAAAATTAATACCTGTCTTTTGTCATCTAGTGGTTATGGATTGAATGATGTCCTTTAACCCTGTTGCCCCCAGAATACAACAAGGATGCCAGCCTGTTAAGCCAAGCATGCCGTTGTCCAGAGACAACCAACCAACCTGGAGTCTGCACGATCCTTCCCCTTGTGAGAAGGCCACCCTCCCCTCCACACCCCCACTCTTATTAGGGATTTCTTGACCCAAGGGTAGGTAGGACGACGACCATGTCCAGCTTGAAGCAGCTAGAGGAGCTCGAGACCTTCGTCCATTGTCCTTTATAAGATTGTAAAGGGTCTTAAGTCTGAGAGGGAGGGATTGTTATTTTTTATTGTTAAAATATTCAACTAATTAATTAATTATTTTTTAAAAAAAGAAGAAGAATATATGAAAGGGTGAGCCATGGGCATGGACTTAGGGAGGGGATTGTCGGGGAAGGGGGGTGCTGGGTGGAGGGGAGCAAAGGGGAAAAAATTGGAACTATTGTAACAATATAATCAATAAAATATACTTAAAAAAAATCCACTAAAAGTGCTATCCTTAAAACCAAAATGTTTTTATGATAGTGCAGATGATTCAGTTCCTAAATGCGCAATTTCTAGTGATGATACCTAAACTCATAATGCTCAAATTGGTAATGGCATGTAAACACCAAAAATAATTAAAACTTGATCTTCTATTGAAAAAAAAAAAAAAAGAAAAGAAACATTTGTGGTCTAAATTTGACATCACTCTTCAGTTAATTTATTTCCTTATTTTTAATTATTCTTTTATATTAACTTATTTACATCGCTGACATCACTTAGCATTCTCAGTCACGGCCTTTTTCTTTTTAGCTTTCCCCCCACCCCAGTGGAAGGTTTGAAAAATGTGTAATATCCCTTAATTGATTTATATCATTGAAGGACAATAATAATTTCAATTCAACCTGGAGATGGGAAAATTTAGTTTCTAAGAACTTTTGATGTGCACATCACTAAAGAAATTTGCAAGAATAAAATACCTATGCAGATTATATTCAACAACAGTTTGGTTTTTGACATACTTTATATTTTGTCATAACAGAAGCAAAAAACCTCTTTAAAAATTAGAATCAGAGTCACTGTTGTTTATTTAAATGCCAGTGTTCTAATAACACACAATCTTAGCAACATATCCTGGACTTCTATAGGCATTTATAAAAAACAAATTTTGAATTTATAAAATAAAAAAAGATTAATAAAGTGTCTATTATTTTGTTTGTTTTTAATACAAAATTTTATTATTCTTTTCCCAAAAAGTTATATTATAATATATAGAATTTATCACAAATTTTTGATTAACTGGAAAAACTGTATACTTAGAATAGTGTTACATGAACAAGCCTCAATATTTAATATTCTCTTAAATGTGTAAATTAAAACCCTGTGTGAAAATCTTGGCTTCTTCACTCATTAATTGTGAATATTAAATAAAATAACGTTAAAATACTTAGAATATTGTCTTCAGTAAGGTAAGCAGTGCCAGTGATTATTATTACATAAACAGTTTACCTCTAAGTAAATATCTCAGAATAACTCTTACGGGAATTGTTATATTTCTTGCTAATGAAAATTGTGTGAGTTATTAAACTTTTGTTTCAGACAATAAATGCAGGCTTTATAAATAAAAGAAAAAACAACTCTGAGGTAAACATGAAATAGTTCACAGATTATTTTTAAATGTTTTAATACATAAATATTCTGCTCTTATTCATCTGTAAACACACACACACACACACACACACACACACACACACACACACACACACGATAAACTACCCATCAGAACTCCCAGACAAGTTAGATCCTGTTTTGCTTCAGTTTCCTTTTAATGTGTCAGGACTCCTTGGGGAAGGAAATGGAAATCTTTCCCAGTGGCCTCAGTGATGAAGAGAGAGGTCTGAAGTGTCACTGGCAATGTGTCCAAAAGAGAATGATGGTTAAGAAGAGTTTCACATTTCCTCGAAACTCGAAGACTCGGCCCTGGATTTTTTTTATCTGGATATTCTGGAGTTGCTTGTGTTTTTAAGAAACATGAGGAGAGAAAATTTGGAGATTGCTTCCCAGTCATCAAATTTGAAAGACCACATTTTTACTGAGGGCTAAGTCATCAAAATCTGCATTATATGTTGTTTGTGTTTAATAAAGCTTGTACAAATTTACTGTTGGACCATTAAAAATGGCAGAAGCACCAGGGCACAACTAATGACTTGAAATGATTTATGTTGTTAAACAGTGGAGCCTGAAGGACATGTAGATATACTAGAGGCACTGGGATTACATAATAGGTGCATTTCTGAAATATAGAAAATATGTATCATTTTTTAAATAAATGAATTGAGATTTATTGGCCGTAGTCTTTAATAAATGCATCCATTTTCTCTTTATTTTTTAGCAAAATTGAAGAAAAAGTTATAAAGAAATAGATTAAAACATTTTTATCTTGGATCAAAGGACTGTCCAAGTACCTAAATATTATACAAAAGTATTTTTAAACAATGCCCTGGCTGGTTTAGCTCAGTGGATTGAGCGTCGGCCTGCGAGCTAAGTGTCGCTGGTTCGATCTTCCAGTCAGGGCACATCAGAGAAGGAAAACTCTGACTCCAAAAAACCTCCGCTGCCTTGCGGCATACCTCTTCAGGGGAAAGGCTAAGGGAGTAAACCCCGACAGAAAATCCGGAGCCGGAGTCCCTAAGGCGGTTTGACGTTGTAGTCAACACCGGCAACTCCTGCGGCGCACCTGAAGCCAAGCTGTATTGACTCCGTCTTTCCCTTGGACCCTTCAGCTGCGAAGAGAGGGCGGGTCTGCTGCATGGGCAACAGCAGACCCTCCATATCACCCTGCCCAGGCTCTGTAGCTTCAGCTTCACTGGAGAGGACACTCCAGCGTCATCGCAAGATGTCGATTCAACACGGGAGGAGACAGATGCCGTGTCACTCCCGAGTCGGACTGCACAGCCATTCTCGGCGGTGCAGATGGACACTTAAGAAGCTACACCATCGTCTCTCGAGACGGACGGCTGCCGACGATTTTTAAACACTATAGTTTAATATAATTAAAAAGAAAAATATCTCTTAGTGACATGCTAGAAATACATCTTTGTGAGGATACTTTGAAAATGAATCTCTAGCACATATGCATAATATTCTTGATTACGATCTGCAATTAATTTCAGTTTATACAGTGCCCCACAGACAAATCTCAGTGCTTCTCATGCTAAGCATGAAGCATTATGCCCACACTGTTTCCTGAGCCAGCCAGAGGTTGAGGAAAAATTATAAAAGGGAAGTTTCACATCAATTTACACAAGTAATCAAACAACTAGAATATTCAGAAGTTTTCCACCCTTTCCTGGACCACCTTGAGACTCTATAATAGACTTTAAATTTATTTCTATATAATTAGGTATTCTACTTAATCTTAAAAGCTCACATTAGAACTTTGCACTTGCCTAATGCATGCAATCTTTTATCACTTGATGTACAATGCAAATTTCATCTTAATTCAATGCAATTAGCCTTAATGAGCCTTTCATGATCTCTCTTAATAGGCAACATATACAAAGCAGTGACTTACTTTTGTCACCAACAGATATCACTAGATGACATTCACTTTTCTAGATCCCCCGGTGTTGTTATTTTAAAGATGCTGTTATTCAGCTTATTGGATTCAACCAATACTTATGGTGCATTTATCAATCAGTAGTTGAAATTATTTCTTCAAGGTTAAGTATAGGTCTTCCAGAGTCAGGTGCCAAGGTTGAAATCCCAACTCAAATAATTACAAGCTGTGAGACTTTGACAAGATCTCTGTACCTCACCTCCTCATTTGAAAATTGGGGATAATTATACTACCTGTTGTTGCAGGATTCTGAAGATTGAATTAATTAACACATTTAATGGCTTAGAACAATGTTTGGCAGTAAGAGGTCAAAAGGTGTTAGTTATAATTGTCAGGTGAAAAGCATGCAGTGGTGTTGCTATGTGGAAAATATAAAAAATTGTAAAGTAGTGGAAGAAAGAGTCTGCTAGGGAGTCTGGAAGAACTTGAAACATAGACATGATGGAAGTCTTCCTCTATTTTGTAAATTAAATTAGTGCTATAAGATAGATTGTAACATTGTTAAGAATTGAAAGAAGGGGGGATAAAATCCACTTGAGAGGAATGTGAAAGAGAGGGGAGAAGAGGAAGGGAGGGAAGAGAGAGAGAAAGAGAGAGATTATTTTACATAAATCCAAAAGAATAAACAGAATTTGCACAGGCCAAAGGCAGAACACCCCCAGGCATGGAAAAGGACACTTGTTCTCATGAAAGGGTGGGCTGTCTCAGTTTAGAGCTCATTGAAAGGCAGAAAGTTTTTCAGGTTGAAGAGTAAAGAGTGTGTAGGAATGTAGGGCAAGATAAAACTGGAAAGATACCATGGGGAACAAATACTAAGAATTCATACTATTAGAACTAATATTTTAGACTTAATTTCACACATATTTAAACTTTGGGTTTCGAATGACATGGATTGGAATACTTAGCTTGATTGATCCAGTGATTCTCAGAAAGTCACTTAAACTATTGGAACATTAATTGTATTATTTTTAAAAGGAAGATGATATGATTTATCACAAAATTCTTTAAATAAAATGTATGCATGTATACAATATTTATTACACTTTTCACTTTATCAGATTTTTAGATAGTATAAACACAGAGAAACTGAAAAACAAAAATCTTGCTCACTGGAGTTTATAATGACAGGAGTGAAGGGAAGAAATAAGCAAAGTACATAAAGAAAATATATAGCATCTTACATGGAGGTAGTGCTGTGAAAAAATGCAGGATAGTTGTGGGGGTGAAAGCTTATGTAAGTATTCTGTTTTTATTTTATCAGGGAAATGGAAAACAAAGTTATCAGTTGTGAGTGAGGATGGGAATAGAGGAGTTGGAAGGTTTATTACAGATGAGAAGCTGTAAAATGATTGTCCAGGTGAATGGGAGAGAAAAATGACTAGGGGAATAGAGTGTGCTTGCCTGGAGGACCTAATAGGCCACTTAAGGTTGGGGTTGAGACCAGACAGCATGTTTTTACTTTTTCCTCCAGCCATGTTGATCTGCTCAGGAGGAAGCAGGGACTAGATACAGATTTTGGCCAGTATGTAATTTTTCCAGGGTAGAATCTATAATAAAGGGACAAAGGGGGAAATCAAGCAAGGCATATTCAAGGGAGACCGATTGCATGATGACTACTGGCATTCCTAGGTACAAAAGGCAGTGAGGGCATGAAAATAGTGATGGACAGGGAAAAAGTGTTAGGAGCGATAGACTGTAGATTCCAATGGAAGAAATATTGCTGAAATTGAAACACTAGAGTGTATGATTTAGGGGAAAAAAGTGTGGTTAGAAAGTGATTAAGGCTATTTGGTAATGACATCTAGGATATGACCATGGGAATAGGTATCTGAGAAAATTTGAAGGACAAGATGATTAAAAGAGAGAACAAGGTACTAGTAGGGCTGGATATTAGAAATAGTATGTGGATATTAATATCACTAAGAATTAGGACAAGGGTGTATTTGGAAAAAAATATCAGTGAACCGAGAGCTAAAATCTTTAACATATGAGGGGAGTAAGTGGGGAATCGGAAATTGACTGTAATAAAGAGTCATGCAGAGTATTTTCTGAACTTTTTTTTTTTTCAAGAGAGAGGGAGAGAAAATAATCTGAAAGATGCAAGAAATAAAGAGGACATTTCTTTCACCCCATAGCAGGTTTTGGGGGACTGCCTCATTTACAGGATAAGGAAAGAATGTTAATCATGTAATGATGATAATGAAAGTAAAAATTAAAAGATTGAGGGCTACAGGGTAAAAATGAGTGCTTAGGAGAGTACCGGATTTCAATTAGAGCATGACATTTGAGGGCATATTAAGAGAAGAGGTTCGGGGTTTAGGCATTTTGCTGTTGACCTTGACTTTGAGAGGTAAAGTGTTTCAGGAATGTGATAGGTGAGAAATAGGATCAGATAAAAAAAAGATGTAAAAATCCACAAAATTAACTAACAAGCAAAATAGAGACAGATTCCTAGATAGGGAGCAGGCTGACAGCTGTTGGGGTTGGGGCTGGGTTGGGGGTTAAATATGGACACAGACAACTGTGTGGTGATTGCTGGGATGGGAGGTGAAGGTGGAGACAGAGGGGGGATAAATGGTGATAGAAGGAGACTTAGCTTGGTGTGGTGAACACAATACAACGTACAGATGATGTGTTGTGAAACTGCGTACCTAAAACCTATATAATTTTGTTAACCAGTGTCACCCCAATAGATTCAAATAAAAAGGAGTAAAGATCCACATGGGGATCAGAATACAAAGATGATGAATGATTGGGAATGCTGCTAGTCTCCAGGTATATAATATGTGTGAGAAGGTAGAAGTGAAGGTCTGAGAATAGTGGGTATAATGAAGTATAAGGTCTTACTAAGAATATCCAGAATTTTCTGGCCAAATCCTGTCTCAGCATCTTTTCTATTCCTCATTCATTAAAAATATTTGGGCTGATTAGAATCTCCTTAAATGTTTAATCCCTTGCCTCAAATACTTGCTTCATTTTCATAGTTTCTTTCCTCTCCACCTTGGCTATATTATAAGAATCATGTTTTACACTTACAAACATTGTACTTCCTCAAATACATTTCTACGCACATTTTCAATATATCTTCACACAAAGGCTTTAGGAAACAGTAATCTTTCTTACATAAAGGTCACTACTGTGAAGTTAATCCCATTTCTTACTCACTTCCTTGAAACTTCACTCTGTCAAGTGTTTCTTTTTCTCTTGAGTAAAAATCTTTTCATTTTTATTATGGGTTAACTCCATGAAGAGAATGATGTTCAAGTAACCACTACAATTATAGTATAGTGGATAGAGGGTTGAATTCTGGTCTTTATACTGTAGACTTTGAGCAAGTTACTTAATGCACATGAACCTCAATGGCACATATAACTGTTATAGAATTAAACACATTAGGGAGGCAGGTCCACACAGATCAATGTAACCTACACCTATTTGGTCAATTAGCCTGTGACAAAGAGGCCAGAATATACAGTGCACTGAAGACAGTCTCTTCAATAAATGTTGTTAAGAAAGCTGGACAGATACATGCAAAAAAGTGAAATTAGACCACTCCCTTCTACCATGTACAAGAATAAACTCAAAATGGATAAAACACTTAAATATAAGATTTCAGACCATAAAATTCCTAGCAGATAACAGGCAGGAAAGTCTTGGACATAGCTCTTAGCAATATTTTATTTTTTAGATATGATTCATTGAGTAAAGAAAACAAAACAAAAAGTAAATTAACAAATGAAACTACATAGAAATAACAAGATTTTGCACAGTAAAGGAAACCATCAAGAAAATGAAAAGATAACCTACTGAGTGGGACAATGTATTTTCCAGTGAACATCCAATATGAAAGGTTAATATCCAAAATATGTAAATATTAATACCATATGATTTCATTTGTATGTGGAATCAAAAAACAAAAACACACAAATGAACAAATAAACCAAAACAGAAACAGATTCATAGATACAGAGAACAAATTGATGATTCCCAGAAGGGAGAAGGGTGGGAGAATTAGTGAAAAAGATGAAGGAAAATAAGAGGTACAAATTCCCATTTATAAATAAGTAAGTCATGGATATGTTATGTATCGCAAAGGGAATGTAGTCAATAATATTGTAACGGTTGTTTTTATAAGAACAACTTAGTATGTAATAACTATAGTGATAGATCAGGCATCATGGTGATCACATTATAAGGTGTAGAAATGTTGAATCTTTATTGTTTACACCTGAAACTTAATATAATATTCTATGTCAACTATATTTAAGAAAAATGAATTTAAAAAGTAATTGAACATGTTAAAGTTTGTGACACTTAGAACAGAGGTTGGTATATAGTAAGATCACAGTGAATGATAATTAAAATGATTTTAAATCATACTCCAATTCTCTATAGTATTTGATGCTACAGAACACCATCCTTATATTTTGTTACTCTCAAACTTGTGACCAGATCAGAGATGTGCTGCAAACTTTTATTTTAGGCTTTTATCCTTTCGTACTTTCTTTTTCTCTCAGCTTTACACATATTCATACAATTACAAGAATCATATCCAATCCCTTGATTCCCAAATTTCTCTTCCAGGTTTTAAACATGTTCTTCTCATCTACATTTGGTCCCTACACCAACCGTATATCAGAACAACTAAAGAATACGTTTGAGCATCCTGGATCCTCTCCCAGATCAGAGTCTCTGAGAACAAGGTCTGTTATACCTATTCTAAGACAAATTTAGAAATGAACAATGTATATTATGAACAAATTAGTTCATCAAAAGTGCATTATTGTATTTTTTTCCCACAGGAGAAAAACACGGTCCCCCACTACCACAAATTATGCAGTAGAGTTTCCCACATTTGGGGAGATCGCAGAGTGCAATGAATAGCCCTGAGAAGACCCCCTTTGTGATAATGGTATCTCCCCTGCTAGGTAAGTATTATATTTATTTTTTATGTTATTTTCTGCTGTAGCTACAATAATGTCTGACACATAATTATTTAATAAATATTTATTAATTAAATAAGTAAATTAATGAATAAAAATAGAAGACAATGGAAAAGGCTTAAAAGAACAATAATGAAGAATGGGGTCATTAGCAGGAAACAAATATAAAGAGTCTTAAAGAGGCATAATGATTCCGAAAGATGATTTTTGTCATGACCAAATGGAAGCCCATCAATAGAGTTACATGACACTCTTTAACAAAGTTTGGCATTTCAGGATTAGAGAATTAATAAAATGCAGAAAAGAAAACATAAGGATGGGAATTGGCAATGAGGGACAGCAGAACAAGGTAGTAAAGATTCTAGGTTAGTCCTGAGTGTTGATTTGTCATGGATGAATTGAATCCATGCAACTCAAACCACTTTTTTCAATTATAATCTTGTTTCACTAATAAGGTGTTGAAATTTCAGGATCATTTTGAACATTTTCCAGAAGTATTTAATTAAGAATAATATTAAAGTACTTATGCACTATGTAAATTTTAACATTTTCTGCCTATACACACAGTTGAGGAACACGTGGATTTTGGTTACACATTTTTCTATCATCTTGTTACCATTCATTTTTGGAAACCATATTGTGGATACATCCATATGTTACCTCTGATTTATCTACATGTAACTGAACAAAAGTTGCTCTAAAATTGTTGGTTTAAAAAGTTTTATTCAGAACACCTGTTTAATTAAAAAATTTTGAGAAACCAGAAAACTTAAAAAACAAATCTTTTCCTCATATAAAAGACAAAATGGAAAAGCTACACTCATTTTATCTATAATTTTTTTTAATTCTAAGAGCATTGTATTGGTAGTACACACCCATAATCCCTAGCAGAAAGTTTCCTACATTTTTATAAGCACATAAAGCTCTTCTGCAAATTCATTATGATATTTTAAATAATTAACAATAAAATGTGTATAATTATTATTAATCTATAATATATACCAATCTTTCCCTTGATTTTCTATATCAAGAGAATAGTGACAACTTTGTGTTTACTCTTACTCTAGAAAGTTCAACAGACATAGAAAGGTTAAAAAATAAAACTACAAATAGTAAAGGGTGCAGCAGTTCTTACTACAAAATGACAGAAAAATAATTGGCATGCTCTCTAAAAACAGCAAATACAGGTGTACAATTTGTGGATTCCAGTACTAAGTAAAGGAAAAAAGCAAATGGAACAAGGATGCTCAGTTGTAATTTCACCAATGCTACTGAATTTTTTTAAAAAGTACAGAAATGAAAGCATAATTGATTCACTTCCTAAATATGGAACTGTGTCTTAACACTTTTTTTCTATTTCCTCTAACACAGTTGAATTTAGAACAATGCTTGAACATTAACTTTTTTATTTTTAAAAATTATTGAATGAATAAAAATCCAAAACACAATAATAACTCATTCTACTAACATATTGTTGGGATATATTTTTACTTTAGAGTTAGGAGACAAAAACTATTTAAAACAAAGTCCCTAGAAAAATTGAGTTCTAGCCTTTCCCCTATACAAGTGTTTGTTGCAATATTAACTCTGCAAACAGTGATGGTATGAGGTTTATTATAATTTATAAGTTATGTATGTAGTTTGAAATAGAGAATACATAAAAGATACAGAAAAGAGTTTGAAGCTGACAAATCCAGCTGGATGTACTGAGGTTAAGTGTTCTATGCAACTTGCATGAAAGCAGTTTGGAAGGCAGATGATAAATGCCAGCATCCAGACAAGGGTCTGGATGGAGATAGAGCAGAAGATAAACTCTGGATATTGAAGAGGAATGACAGGTATAGGGGATAAGAAGCCAGATATCCTGGAAACCACAGGACACTTCCCTAGTGGAGAGAATTTTCAGAAGAGTGAGCAGTCACCATAGTAAAATCTAGTAAAAAGAGGCAAAAAATTGGATACCGTCTCAATCATTTAATAGTATTTTAAAATAACTTTATATGGACATTCTGCTCCATTAAGGATTGTTACAGCCTCACGAATGATAAACAAAATAGTTGCTGATCCAAGAGAGTATGCAATAGAAAAGAAAAAGAAAAAACTATATAAAATTTTAGTGATTGCAAAAAATATTAAATTCTAAGATACAGGCTATAAATGCGTACTTATCTACTCAGGCCATATTACTAATGAAAATCTTCAAAACAATGTTTTTGTTTGTTTTTGTAAATTATTAAAATCACATGTAAAAACAAAATATGATTATCAAGAAATGAATACCTGTGCTTGCACTAATGATTTATTCATTTTTCTTTATTTCTAACAACAAAAAATAACTTGCGGGAGTCAATGGTTATATTATTTTAATATATACAGAGGTACTTCAGTATTTATCATTAATTTGTCCTGGAACTCGTGATGAGTACTGAAACCAATGAATACTGAAAAATGAAGCATTTTCTCTTGTGGGGAGGTGTCGCGACTTATACAGGTTCTAGCAAAGGCAATGAATCTTGAGCAAGTGTGGTGCGCTGAACACTTTTTTTTTTCTTGCCAAAATGCAATGAGTACAGGATATCATGAGTTCTGAAGCTAATGAGTATTTCAAGGTATGACTGTATATGTTCGATAAAATTTGCTTTTCCAATATATGAGACAATTTTATGTTAGGGGTGGGGCAAAATAAAGAGATCATTATTCAAGAATCGTCGGCGGCGGCGGCGGCAGCCGTCCGTCTCGAGAGACGATGGTGTAGCTTCTTAAGAGTCTATCTGCACCGCCGAGAATGGCTGTGCAGTCCGACTCGGGAGTGACATGGTATCTGTCTCCTCCCGTGTTGAATCGACATCTTGTGATGACGCTGAAACTACAGAGCCTGGGCAGGGTAATATGGAGGGTCTGCTGTTGCCCATGCAGCAGACACCCCCTCTCTTCGCAGCTGAAGGGTCCAAGGGAAAGACGGAGTCAATACAGCTTGGCTTCAGGTGCGCCGCAGGAGTTGCCGGTGTTGACTACAACGTCAAACCGCCTTAGGGACTCCGGCTCCGGATTTTCTGTCGGGGTTTACTCCCTTAGCCTTTCCCCTGAAGAGGTATGCCGCAAGGCAGCGGAGGTTTTTTGGAGTCAGAGTTTTCCTTCTCTGATGTACCCTGACTGGAAGATCGAACCAGCGACACTTAGCTCGCAGGCCGACGCTCAATCCACTGAGCTAAACCAGTCAGGGCAGTATTCAAGAATATCACTTATATAAATATATGTATGTGTGTAATGTAAATATTAAAATCTGTCAATAGCTGTAGATCTTCCCAATATAAAGATGCCATTTTATACCACATTCTAATTAATACCTGAAATCTTGCTCGTGCCTTTTGTTCATGTACTCCTCCTTACAAAGGCTGCCCAGGCATTTAGGAAAATATGCAATGAGGCTCTTGAAACTCTACAGGTATAAACCAAACTTTGGTGTCCACCTGTTCTGTTCTTGCACCGGCTCCCCTAGACAACATACATGAGCTGATCAGACGCTGGAACAGCCTCCCATTCCCACTGCCATAGAAAGCCATCTACTATCTACTTCCTGGTGCCTTCCTGCTGCCCTTGCTTCTGTCAGCTAGATACAGAAGGATTCTCCTGCCGATTTCACATAAAGCCTCTAAAACAAACAAGCAAGCAAGCACACAAACAAAAATTAACTCTTCCAACCACTGACCTTCACCATCTAATGGCTAAACCCTGAATTACCGTTATATTTCATTCAGGTTCTTATTTCCTCAAAGCTCTTTTCTTCTCTCCACTGTTACAAAATGTAATTCCCCATGCAAATAAATTACTTAATATTTATTGAGCAATTACTATGTGGCAGGAATCATTCTAAGAGCTTTATATTATCTCATTCATTTCTAATAACAAACTAAATTAGGTAATATTACATCTACTTTAAAGGTAAGAAGAAGAAGGCCTAAACACTGATTAATGGTAAGGCCTGGATTCAAACGTCAGCTTTCAGATTCGACAACCCTTTCTTTTCACCATTCTCATTAAGTGCCTATCATTCTCCAAAACAACCTCTAGGAGTGGACAGCTTGGAGGTGACTCTTGAATGAGCTGTAGGTCAACCAGACTAAATAGTTTTGTACATTAATAGTATGTATATGAATATTTCTACCAAAAGTGATAATCTCCTCTCAATTAGAATGCATAACATGAGATTTATGAATTAAATGGTACTTGGCTTTTGGCTTGAATGTTATTATTCCTTTGGTGTGACTTTGGCCTATTTATTGTAACTCCTTGAGCTCCTATTTCTTTGTCTGTAAAAAGGAATGATAATGCCTATCTTTAAAATAGAAATATTCTTCTTAGAGTAAATAAAATAATGTATGCAAAACAAGCAGCATGATAATGCACAGAGCACTTGGAAGGCCACCACTTAGTATTGATTTCTTTTTTCTTTACTTATCTAGAAAATAAGAAAAATAAATGATCACATACTGTGCTTCACTAGGTAGATTCCGTTTGTAATGAAGAGCTCCAGAAGGTAAAAATGGTCCTGCTCAGGATTTAAATATTATACATAATAAAAATTTTCCCCTATAAGCCAGCAGTAAAAACTAAATATTAAACTTATGCTATGCTAGTTACAATGCTGATCACTTTTTTCCTCCTACAGTGTGTATGCACAGGTGATCTGTAAAACATAGAAAGAATCTACAATGAAATGTAATACTTCCCTTTGGTAAAATAAGACACAACTACTGCTGCCAAGGACTCTGTAATTTATGTAATAATTTTTCTACAGCTATATTAAAGTATATTTTATTGACTTAATAGTATTAGTATCATGATTATATTTGAAGTTCAGAGGTACAATGTTTACATTGATGATATAATGCTTAATTTTTTAACTCTGGGATTATAAGGAAATACGTTCCCAAAGTTACGGGTCATCTGTAGTACAAGTTATTCTGTGTCAAGAGGAAATGTCAATGTTATTCCTGGTCCTAATTCTGTTCAGAAAATGTAACTATTTTATTAAAGGTATTTGACTCATATCAAGCATAGAATAGATATTTTTTGCTCAGCTATGCAGATAATTCAATTCTCCAGCTTTTGTTCCTTTACAATGTACACAGACAACAAGAATTCCTTTTTCAGTAATGCATTCTGTAAGTGAAGAGAGAAAATGGATTGTTTACTTTCTACAATAAAATGCCCTGGGTTTCACTGCATTCAAACTCAAAGTACAAGTATTTGAATTGTTTGTCTAGTACTGGAAATCTGTAGTTTATGCTTTTGAGTGAAAGAGATAAAATCTTAATAGTTAACAGTACATTGCTTTCCATATTTCTATCTGTGGACATACAAGATCTGTCCAGAAGGTATCCATTTATGTACTATGAAAAATAGAAACATTTATTGAAGAAGATACAAAATAGAAGAAACATTGTACACAGGACAATAACACCTCCATACCCTTTAAAGTTGGCACCCTGGTACCTCACACGGTTCTCCCAAGCACCATCAGCTGCCCCATTGTATTTTCCTCTGTCTGATGGATGGTCTGAAATCCCTTCCCTTTCAAAGGTGATTTTATGTTGGGGAAATGCCAGAAGTCACATGGGGGCTGTAGGAAGGCTGAGTCATCTGCATGATTTAATGTTATGCCAAAAATTCTGCATAAGACATGATGTATGAAGGGGCACATTGTCATGATGAAGCTGCCACTCAACAGCTTCCCTTAGCTGTGGCCTTCTGAATTACCTGAATAATTTCCCCAGAAGAATATTCAAGATTACTGCAAAATTTGATGCAGATTTGCCACTCTACTTGCTCGTCATTTTGAATGCAACAGGTCACACAGTACACATACTCAATGGCATCTATTGCCCTCACTGACTAGTATAGTGAAGTCATCATTGTTCACGCATGCACATTCTGGTCCACTCTCCTTAGCTGCCATGTTACATCAATGTGGCACAATCCATTCTTGTTATATTAACAATGATTGGACTTTTTTAAACAGACCTCCCTCATATATAAACATTTATAATACAAAAAGCAACTTCCAATCCAGAATTTGTTCTGCTATTCACCTCAGCCTAGATTTTACATGAAGGATCAGTTCAAAAAGTATCTCTTGAAATATAAATAAGAGAATATAGAAATTAACTTTGAAAGACTATCTTGTATAAAAGTAAAATTGTTTTATTATAACATTACTGAATTCTAAGAAAAAGTAGAAGTTATAGCTAGAATTGAACCATAGAATAACAACATAACCATCAAAAATCATCTCTGTCTCATGAATACATTACATTTTTAAAAGAAGTATATCCTATAGGAATTACAGAAGGCCAAGAAATAGATTCATCATCTCATCTACTTTACAGTTACATTTGTCAATATTATCTTTTTTTCTATAAAAGTCTATTAAAAGTTTTTTAACTGAATTTATTTATAAGATGAAAGAATAATTTAAAATAGTTTTTAAGAACTCACTGAAGGTTTTAGAAGTAATTACAGAGAATATATCCAACTAAGATTGCCATATTTAATAAAGACTCCTTCACATGACACATGGAATATATGAAACATATGAATACTAAAAAAACTTATCTATCATCTGAAATTCAAATTTAACTAGTAATCTTATATTTTATGTAACAACTCTAAATTCCAACCTATCTTTTAACTGTATTCTCAATATGTTTAATAAGTCAATTTACATATTCAAGATTAATTCCTCCTTTTTCTTATGTCCTTTGTTGGACATACTTGTACTTATTTCTCTTTTAAAAATCCAGAATGCTTTCTAATTTTGAAATATGTTCTTAATCCTCTAATAATAAACTTATTTTAGCACTCTTTTTAAAAAATATATTTTATTGATTATGTTGTCACAGTAGCCCTAATTGTTTTTCCTTTGCTCTCCTCTGGCCAGTACCCCCGTTCCCTCCAGAAATCCCATCCACCTTACTTCATGTCTATGGGTCATGCATATAAGTTCTTTGGCTTCACCCTGTCTATTGTGTAACCTCCCCTGTCTATTGTGTACAAATCAATTAAGCTTCTTAATCACTGCACCATTTCCCCATTTCTCCCTCTCCCCCCTCACAGCTGATAACCCTCCAAATGATCCCCATACCTATTATTCTATTCTTATTTTGGTTTGCTTATTTAGATTTTGTTTTTATTTTTTAGATTCAGTTGCCGATAGTTGTGAGTTTGTTATTTTAGTGTTCATAGTTTTGATCTTCTTTTTCTTAATAAGTTTCTTTAACATTTCTTATAATAGTGGCTTGGTGATGATGAACTCCTTTAGCTTTACCTTGTCTGGGAAGCACTTTATCAGCCCTTTCATTCTAAATAATAGCTTTGTTGGATAGAGTAATCTTGATTGTAGGTCCTGGCTTTTCATCACTTTGAATACTTCTTGCCAGTCCTTTCTTGCCTGCAAAGTTTCTTTTGAGAAATCAACTGATAGTCTTATAGGCACCCATTTGTAGGTAACTCTCTGCTTTTCTCTTGCTGCTTTTAAGACTCTCTTTATCTTGAATCTTTGGTATTTTAATTATGGTGTTTCTCGGTGTGGTCCTCTTTGGGTCTAGCATCTTTGGGTCTCTACACTTCCTGGATTTGTATGTCTATTTCCTTCCCAAAATTTGGGAAGTTTTTCTTTATTAATTTTTTAATATAAGCTTCTGATTTCTTGCATGTTAAATTTGTCTCAGAGGTTCCTGAACCTCTCCTCATTTTTTAAAATTCTTGTTTCCTCCTCCTGTACTGGTTGACTATCTATTTCTTCCTTATGTTCCAAATCATTGATTTGAATCCTGGTTTTCTTCCCTTCACCATTGGTTTTATGTGGATTTTCCTTGGTTTCATTTAGCGTAACCTTCACTTCTTCCCTTATGTGTTTGGCATACTTAAGCGTATCTGTCAAGTCCATGAGCATCTTTATCACCAGTGTTTTGAACTCTTCATCTGTTAGGTTGGCTATCTTCTTGTCACTTAGTTCTCCCACTGGAACCTTGATCCATTCCCTCTTTTGGGCCATACTTCTCTGTCACCTCATCTTGACAGGCTCCTGTGTTTGTTTGCCTCTGTGTCTTAGGTAGAGCTGTTGCTCCTGTTTTGTTGTAAGGGGTGGAGCCTTAGGTTTTTGTCAGTATAGGGCAACCTATTTCACCACATTGTGGCACTGTGTGTTGCAGAGGGTTCTTAGAGGGAACAGTGCTGCTTACTCAGCACTTGCCCCTTTTTCAGGTACTTTTCCCACTTCCATATGGGACTGGCACCTCTCTAGCTGTTGCCCTGGCCATAGTTTCCAGAGTGGATGGGTCTGCAGACATTCTAGGACCATGTGGCCCTTTAAACAAGAAGACTCTGCAGAGAGATCAGCAGTTTCTTCCTCCACTCCAAGCCCCACTGGTTTGCACAGTCAGAAGCAACGAGGTTTTATTTTCCCTGGCACTGGAACCATGAGCTGTGCAGTCTGGTCTGGGGCTGGGAACACTTCCCAGGTGTCCCTCCCCACTTTAAAATGTATGACTGCGCTTTTTGACAGCCTGCTGCTGCCGCTGCTGCCGCCACACACCATGTCCTTTCTGCCCCAGCTTCACCCCTCCTACATGCCTGAATGAGTATTTCTTCTTTATATCTTTATTTCTATGTAGATCGATTTTCTGGAACATCTGGTTGACTCCAGTTTTGAGGTAGTTGTATTCCTTCTTAGTTGTGGAGGGAGATGCAGCGTGTCTGTCTAGGTCTCCATCTTTGCCAGGAGTCTCCCTCCTGTTTAAGAATTCTTTGTATTTTGATTTGATTTTTTGATTTAATATTTATTGTACTTTTTTCCATAACCATTTTAGTCCCCTTATATCTCTCTCCCCCCAAGGGAGACATGTTATACATGTCCATGAGTCCTTTTTCTTTTTTGCTCAACTCCACCATCTCCTAATCCCCTCCACTTGCTGTCATCTACTCTCCATCTATGAGTCTGCCACTATTTTGCTTGTTAGTTCAATTTGTTTATTAGATTCCACATATGTGTGAAATGATATGATATTTGTCTTTCTATTATTGACTTATTTCACTTAACATAATGTTCTCCAGGTCCAGTCACACTATTGCAAAGGGTAGATCTTTTATTTTTTATGGCCAAGTAGTATTCCAATGTGTAAATGTCCCATAGTTGTTTTATCCACTCATGTGTGAATGGACTCTAGGCTGCTTCCATATCTTGGTGATTGTAAATAATGCTGCAATGAACATAGGTGTGCTTATGTTCTTGTGAATTGGTGTTTATGTTCTTTGAATTAGTGTTCTTGTGAATCACTGGGTCAAAAGACAGGTTCATTTTTAGTTTTTTGAAGTATCTACATACAGTTTTCCACAGTGGCCACACCAGTCTGCATTCTCACCAACATTGCAAAGTGTTCCCTTTCTCCACATTCTCACCAGCACTTGTTTGTTGATTTATTAATGATAGCCATTCTAACAGGTTTGAGATGGTTTCTCATTATGGTTGTAATTTGTATTTCTCTGATGATTAGTGACATTGAATAGCATTTCATATGTCTATTGCCTTGTGTATGTCCCCTTTGGACAAATGTCTATTTCGGTACTTTGCTTATTTTTTAAATTAGGTTTTTTGTTTTTTGGTGTTGAGTTTTGTAAGTACTTAGTAAATTTTGTATATTAATCCCTTATCAAATATATTGGTGAATATGTTTTATTCTGTAGGTTGTCTTTTAATTTTGTTGATGTTTTCCATATTTCACAGAACTAGAACAAATATTTTAAGATTTTATATAGAACCACAGAAGGCACCACAAAGCAACAGTGATCCTGAGAAAGAAGAACAAAGTTTGAACAATCATGCTAAACTATAAGGTTATAGTAATCAAAACAGCCTAGTAGTGGCTTAAAAATAGACACATAGATCAGTGGAACATAATAGAGAGCCCAGAAGTAAACCCACGTCTTTATAGTCAATTAATATTTGACAGAGGAGGCAGGCACATACAATGGGCTAAAACTAGTTTATCTAGTTTATTCAATAAATGGTGTTGGGAAACTTGGACAGATATGTGCAGAAAAATAAAAATAGACCACTTTTTTACACCAGGCACAAGAATAAATTCAAAATGGATTAAAGACTTAATTGTTAGACCATAAACCATAAATACTAGAGGAAAACATAGGCAGTAAAATCTCGAACATTGGTCATAGCAATATTTTATTAAAGATTTCTCTCTAGTCAAAGGAAACAAAAGAAAAAGTAAACAAGTGAGACTGCATCAAATTAAGCATTATTTTATTTCCCAAAATTTGAGATTGCTGCTCTAAGAAAAACTGCCACACTTGTGATATGGGCAATTGTTATCCATCCTCATACACACACAGCTGGAATAGGCACTGGGGTAGGGGCACTGCCCCTTTACCTGCACTGTTTAGCCTCAGCATCCTCCCTTCCTCTCCAACACTGATTCACAAACAACAAGCTTTCTCTCCCCCTCTCTCCTGCTCTCTCTTTCTTCATTTCTGCTAAAACAGTGTGGCTGTGATAGTTTCACAAATTTTGTGATAGTGAATAGAGACAAATGTGTGGGCAGTTTTTGCTACTGTTGTTGTTTTTTTCCATCCTTGAGGGTTAGAGTAGGGACCAAAGTAAATGAATGGGGCAAGGCAGGCTCTGTGGGGGAGTGCACATGGGATTCCGGCCACCGATGAGGAGTAGCAGCCCAGGAAGGGCTTGTTGCACTTATGGACTAGCTCAGGAATAAAAATCAGCAAGTTGGTCTGCAATGTATGTTTTTTTATTTTTAGAACAACAACAACAGCAAAAATAACGTAATAAATGTAGAATGTGAGAGGAAGCATTTTTGGAAGAAGAAGGAAAAGAACAACTTGTTTAATGATACAGAAAATGCGGAATCTCAAATGTACTTTTCTCACTGATATAATTGTAAAAAAAAATCAAGAAAACTTCTCGAGAATCAACTTTTGTCAGATCTTTTTGTAATATATAACTCTAAACCCAAGGACTCTCCTTTAATCATTTTCCTAGACACAAAACCCAAAGGGCATGAATTCACTTAAATATATTTTTTTTAATAAAAATCTAATCCAAACTCATTGATGTGCTATATATATGTTTATATTTATATAGAGATATATATATATCCTAAAAAGTCTTTCAAACTTGCATTAAGATTTACTCCAAACATAAAAGCATTGTTTGCTTATAAAAATTTATTAATTTGAGATTGTCCTGGTTTAATTGAAACATTTCTCAATTTCAAAATGTTCAATTTAGAAACTACTTTCCAGAAACCTACCTATTTTTCTGATGAGGTTTACATATACAATTATGCACATGTGTGTGTATATTTGTCTGTCGTTATAAGTATTATTACATGAACTTGCACATAGAGAGTGTTTACATAATTTTTTAATAATTTAACTATTTAGAATTTGGGTACATGAAATAAATACAGTAAAACTTAAAGTTCCACTGAAAAACTTAGAGCAAAATTTTGGCATTATTCAACCTAATTTTAAGGGATATTGTTCACTTTTCTTTAAACATTTTATTGGCAATCATGCTGTTGCTGAGTGATTTTTTTTTTTTTTAATGTGTATGATCTGGATGTCATGTTCATTCAGAGAAAGATATTTTATTAAAAACAAAATTTTCATCACAGTCCTATGGGTCATTTTTATAAATAAAGTAGCCCAATGCATGGTCTTCTTTAGTTAATTTATAGATCAAATGTTGATCATTCAAAAATTATTATTCCCTTAAATCATTGATGGGGGGAGACTCCTTTGCTACACAAAGTTTTATGGGAAATATTTAATCATTGCAGGCCCAAAATGGAAAATCGCTACAATCTAGCTAGGCAAGTCATCTAACATTAATGCAAACTGACTGAAACCTCATGCGTTTGAGTTCCAATTCTGCCACTTGCCAGCTGACTGAGCACAGGCAGGTTATTCAATTTCTTTCTGCTTCAAATTCTTCATCCGTAAAATTGTGGTAGAATTTTACTTTCATTATGAGTTATTTTAGGTTCTAAATGGTTTGATATTTGTAAAATATATTTGTAGTGCCAGGCACATGGATAGGTGCTATATATTTGTAAACTTTTGTTTTACCAAAATAAATAAATAAATAAGTAAGTAAGATCTAAGTTGTAAATTCTTGAAAACAAATCATATACATAAAATCAGGGCTAGCAAAATATTAACACCCATTACCATTGCAATCATGAAAAATGTATTCCTGTTTGTAGATTTATGTTAATACTTATTCTAGGCCTTTTTCACTTAGTCAATTCAGTCCTTTTTACAATTCTGTGAAGATGTATTATTATTAATCTACAGATGGAAAAAATACCTGAAGTTTAGAGAGAGAAAATTTATCCAGGTAATCACCGTTGAAAATTATAGACCTGAATTCAAACTCAGTTCTAGAGACTTTAATTTCAGTACTCCTTCTGTTATGTAATGGGTACTGTGGCATTATGGGAAGGGCTTAGATTTGTTTTGCCAGAAGCTCATGAAAAGTTACTAGATTTAAATCATTTCGACTACAAAGAGCACAAGTTGAGTTTTATTTCTTCTCTCATCTAAGTTATAACCATTATTTTAAAGAAGCTGCTGTTGTTCAAGATGCTTTACATATTTGTCAAATTTTACCACACAATGTGTGTGTGTATATATATATATATATATATATATATATATATATATATATATATATAATTTATATTCATAGAGAAAAATATTTGGCTGAAAGCGATTAAATAATTTACTCAAGTATATCATGATCTGGTTAGATGGGAATCAAATACAGATGCATTGAGCTCATTCCACTAAATCATATTACCCTTTATTTAAATATCTCTTGGTCAGTGAGCAGATTTTTTAATTAAAAAAATTTTCAGTTGACATCTTCTCTATGATATTACAAATCATTCCTACATATTCTCCCATAAAAGTTTTTAAAGCATCAACATTTATACTGACTTTCTGTAGTGTTTCCAAAATTTAAAGATATGCGATTACAGAAACCCATTGACAAGATTATTTTACAAACCAGTAATTCTCTTTTTGGAATTTGACTTTGGAATTAGAGAGGAATCAAAAGAAAATGAAATAAGATAATAAAAATAGGTGTAAGAAATTTCTAAAAAGCACCTATTCTTAGAGCAAATTGCAAAAATTAGGGGGTCAGAGAGATAAAAATTTCAGAACATTTAGCAGCCTATCCTCATTACCTCTTAGCTCAAGCATTAATTTTGGTTTGAAATCCAGTATCCACACACTAAAAAAGCATATGGAATATGAAATCAGACTGACTTTAGTTTTAAATTTCAGATCTTGTAATTCTCAGTGATATATGCAATTTGTTAATCTACCCTGAAACTATGAGATCAGCAAGGGCTTCCTGGGCAGAGGGGTGGGAGGGGTGGATGCTTGTGTTAAGTTAGGAAGAATTGATAGAGCTTAGTAAAAAAGTAAAAGATTATCTAGTCTTTTGATTTCTGAATTTCTTCAGAAAATTCTTAAAACCAGATTCCCAGTTATCCTGACATTCTGTGTATTTAACAAGCATCTTAAGGAATTCTGATGAACAACTAATTTAGGTACAACAACCTAGGCTAGTTGGATATCCTAGTTAAAATAAATAGTAAAATAAGTGAAAGAATTCCTTGTAAACAGAATGTTACAGTTAGAACACCAAGCTTATCTCCAAAAATAAAGATGATGTGGCCAATAAGGTTACCTAAATAAGTGATTTGCATTTTATTTATGGAAACATTTAGAAACCACTGAAAGGTTTTCAATGGAAAGGGATGGCAAAGATCCATAACACTATGTTTGAGAAACACTACACATAGAAGTGTGCAGAGGGCAGATCGGAAGAAAGGATGGGAGACAGAAAGATTAGTAGGAGGCTCCTGCCATAATCAAATTGAGAGTGTATTCTAAACTGTGGTTTAAACAGGAGAGTAAGAAGAAAAAGAAGTGGCAGATTTAGATGATAACCCAGGTTTGACAGAACTTACAACTCTGAATAAAAGAAAAGAGAAGATTTAGTCAAAATGATCCCGAGATTTTTAGCCCCATTTATTGCAAGAACGTTAGTGATAATGGTAGAAGGGAAGCTGGGACACTTCTTTCTTTAGCTTCAAGTAGAAATGCATTGCCAAGGAGCGGGAAATAAAAGCACTTTTATAAGAAAAGTGAAGATGATGTAACACTCATTTATATTTGATTGTTAGGCAATATTTAATCCCTAACAGATCAGAGATTTGTTTCTTTTTGTTATCCAATTAGAACTTTAAAAGCATCTTATTATAAACAATATGTATAAAAGAACAAGTTAATGCAACTGTCAATTTTATTTCTGTTTACTTTACTCTTTTCAATCTTCTACTTTAATGTGGATTGATTGTGACATTACTTATGTTATGACTAAGTCTGTATGTCAAGCAAATGTCAAATGCATGTATTTAAATATTTAAATTATTAAACAAGGAAAAGTATTGAAGATATCACTACATATGTACACGTGAAAACTATACTAACTCAATAGCAAGGACTGGCTTTTATTTTCTTAATAGGTCTGAAAACTAAAGTTGTATAACAGCATTCATTTTTCATAGCTGTAATGTTTTCTCTGTATTTCACACAGTGGGGAAAGATATGAATTTTATACCAAGCTAGGGAAAATCTCTCTATACTTAATCATCAGGGACAGTGGATTAGGTCATAATTTATTCTCCAGCCTTTAAAGTTAGTCCTCTGAAGGTTGCTCACTTCTATATTAGGCTTCTGTTAAAAAAGAGTACAAAAAGATTTGGTAACAAACCAAGCTTTTTGATAATAACTCTAGAGCTATATGGGGCACACATTTTAAGGATTCTCTTAAAGGGCTTATGGAAGTGCTCTATATCTTTTAAGTAATTTATACATGCCATTATTCTATTAATAATGATGGGAATTAGATTTCCCATTTTGGTCAAAATGCAGACATTTCTAAACTTTCTTTGATATTCATCATATACATACTCTAATACAGAATATTTTAGGTAAGACTGCTGAGAGATCATAGGAGAATACTCTAAGTTTTAACAAGGAGAATAAATGTTTCTTGGTATCTCTCCACTCAGACATATTTCACCCCCAAGTTAATAAAGACTGATTTTGCCTCTTCATTTTCTTCCAAGTGATTAGCTTTCCGATCAAAGAAAACAAAGTCAAATGTAATTTTATACCAGCCTTATGAAAAACAGAGACTATGTGACAAGCTATAAATTATTCACTTTACAACAGAGCCAAGGCTAAGACTGGGCATTTTGATTCTTAGTTCCTTATTACCTTCACTCTAGTTTATTTAATTTTCATTTAAAATTTATATATAACTAAATGTGTAGATTATTCAAGAGTCTTTAATTTTTAATAATCTTGGAAGAAGCGTTAACTTAGATACTCAAATGAGCATTGATTTTTTTGAAGTTTGTAGTCCATATTATTTTAGTTTAGGTTTGTTAAGTACAGTAAGTTAAAGTAAAAATATTTATGCTTTATAAGACATCCTGATCACTTCAACTTTTATCACAGTTCACACAAGAGATTAAAATACCATTTATGTTCTAGAGTACATTTAAAATAAGTGAGGGATGAAGATAAATTTTACTTGACCAATAGAAAAAAAGTGACTCTAAACTGGCTCTGAATGCACATCGTATAGTTTTCATCTTCTGACAGAGCAGTATTTCAGAGAATGACAGAGAGGAAGAATTTATGACAGGTGCATTACTACTTAGGAACTAATCCCAACCACATTGCTGTTAACATGAAAAATGGGTTTTAATAATCCTGGCTCTATGAGTTGTGTGATCCTACCTGGTGGCAATGTGATTAGCCACAGCCTGAGAGATTAATTGAGATATATAGTACATGATTACATGTCATGAATTTCAAGCTACTCTGATTATGCTACAGTTTGCATAGTTAATGCTGTATCTTTATAGTTAAAAAACAAACAAACAAATAAATCAATATTCTGCCATGGCAAGAATGAGAACTCTTCTTCCCTTAGGTCATTAAACAGGTCACTTAAAAAGAGTGTAACACTCTTCCATATAAAAGGAAGTTTTAAAATATATAGATAGAAAGATGAATAAGTGATAGATAGGTGGAGCTCATAAAAATTTTAAAACTTATTCTGGCAGTATGTATAGTGTTTAAAATATTTTACTATTTTCCCCAATATATTTTTTAGTTTTTTAAAAGTACCCTATTTTATCCTGTTTATTGTTATTCTATTAAAGTTGTCCCAATATTTCCCCCTTTGTCCTCCTCTGCACATCCTATTCCCCACTCCCACAGTCAATTCCCACACTGTTGTCCATGTCTGTGGGTCATTCATAGATGTTCTTCATCTAGTCCCTTCCCCTTCCTTTCACCATTATCCCCCTCCCCATCCCTTCTCGTCACTGTCAGTCTGTTCCATGTTTCCATGCCTGTGGTTCTATTTTGTTCATTAGTTTATTTTGTTCATTAGTTTCCACTTATAGGTGAGATCACATGGTATTTGTCTTTTACTGTTTGACTTATTTTACTTAGCATAATACTTTCCAGTTCCATCCATGCTGTCACAAAAAGTAGGAGTTCCTTCTTTATTTTTTGCTGTGTAGTGTTCCATTGTGTAAATGTTACACAAATATTATTCAGAAAAGAAAAATAGTTTCTGACATCAACAGATCAAATTTAGGGAATGAGAAGTTTAAGTCTACAAGTTAAATTAATGATGACAAAACTTTTTGTAATTTTGCAATAAGGGATAGAGATAGTGAACTACCTCTTTAAATAATGAATAATTTTCTATGATATTTACAAATATTGCTAAATGAGAGCAAGAAAGCTACTCAATCACCATCTATTAGTATTTAATTCTTATTATATGATAATTAAATATTTATGTTGATGAGTTAAAATAAATTTACACGCAGACTATTACATATGTAATGTAGTAAGGAAAACATTTTAATAAAATTAATTGCTTAGATGTCAGAGTTCTAACAAATGTTTTTCTCAAAGTTCTAAATAACACATATAAGTATAAATAACTCTACTTTTATTATTACTATTTTACTTATCTCTTAAATATCACTATTGTTCTTTTTTCTCTTTATCTTACTTTTTTTTTTTACTATACAAAATTCTGGGTGATCATATATGCTTTTATGCTTTTAAATTATAACCAAATCTAAATCTCCAGACCTAATGCTTCAGCTCAATTACCAACATTTTCCAACGTGTAGGATGCATTTTTCACATATATAGCTTAACCCATTCCCCACTCACCAAATTTATTCTCCCTTCTATATCCATTCCTTGTGTAAATTTATGGCAGTTCCAACCACCCACTAGTAAAAGAAACATTGCCATTGTCTTTAACTCTTTATTTTAATCTCTATACCCAAAAGAGCTCAGTTACTAAATATTTAATGAATGATTAATATGTTTCTTTTAAAAGTCATTTCTTTGGAAAAGCATTGGTGACATCCCTCTCCACTCTCACTAATATGTTATTTTACTGAGCTTTCAAAGCACTTTACAGTTTGACAGTCCTATTATCATTCTAATTAAAAAGCTGACTTTTCAAACTCAAATCACCCTCTGCTCTGCTCTCTGCATTCTGTTTTCTAGTCAAACTACACTCTTTCCCATGTTTTAAATACCTTCCCTTCCCATCTCTAAACATACTAATTTATGAGTTTATGAATAACTGTATTCCTTCTTACTTAGGTGTCTACTTATCAAGAAAAATGGGATGCTCAAGAATGAGCAAACTTTTCTAATGTCAAGAAATGGAGTCACATGCTTGTTAAGCACCATGCTTCCCCTCCACCAGGCCTTTGTGCTCTGTGCCCGGCACACCTCACGTCACATCCTTAACCATGTCAGCTCTGCTCATCTTTAAACTTCAACTTCAACTCAAGCATGTCTGTCTTTTAAATGCAATTATCATAGGTTGTACCTTTGCACCACATATTGTGATTTTAGATTTCTTTCTATAATTTTCCATTAAAAGATGAACTGAACCCTCAGTCACATGCATAAGGGAGTTTATTTACTTATTAATGTTTTATTTTGATTCAGATTTCTCCAACATCTCAAAATTTACTAGCCATGTAGATGCTCAATGTATGAATACATAAATGAATGATGTAATTTAGCCTTGTAACATTTTCCATAGTATATTAAAGTACAGTAATTTAGCTATCTTTCATATAGTAATATTATTTAAAGAGTATTTTTTCTTTGATGTAAAAATATCATATATATTTGTGTTTTCAAGGCTTTATAGTCATTGCTTTTCAAAAATAGATACAAGTACATATTCATCCCTTATTTCAGAAATATTTCTTCAAATACTTGTTTATGTGATTATTAAAGTTTGAAACACTTATTTCCTTCATCTTCTTATATGCAGTTTTAGTTTATAGATTCACCTAATGAAATATTCTTTTCATTCTTCTTGCCCCAAACCATGAATTCTGTTATATTGTCATGGTTCCCACAGCAGATTTTTTTATATTTAATTACTACTCTTAGGTATAATAATTAGCCAACCAAATGTTCCACAACAGTATAGTTTTCCAAGGGACATTAGTAGGTGCTTTGGAATAGATATAAGGCATGGGGGTGTTCTATGGCCAATGGAGTCTGATGTTAAATAAGGTGAAATATTTTTTCTTACTACACAAGGCTGTGTTATACTAATGTTTTAAATTACTAGAAATAAGTCATGTTTCCCAAACTTATTAAATTCTGTAACCATTTTATTAGCCATGTACCTGTTTAGAACTTTTATCTTATGCCTGACTGACCTCTTACTTAGCATTGAACTCTTTGAAAGTGATATTACACTGTTATTTTTCCCCTTTCTCACCTGTTACAGGACTTTGAAAATGATTTATGTTGAAATAAATTTTGCATTTTCATTTAATTGAATGGTTCAAGGTTTTCTTTCAAATAAGTTTCTACCACATTTTTCTGTTATTTTGATGTACTCTATATTATAACTATTCTGTTTCCTTATATATGTTCAACAAATTATAGATTCTTTAAGTTAAGAAGGAATAACCATGTTGAATATATTAAAACTTGAATTCACTGCTGATTTATAAAAAAAATAAGCAAATTAATAGTCAATCAAAATATCACTTATATTCACCTTATACTACCAGGAAATTCTGAAAAGAACCTAAATAGCCATAAAATTATTCAAAACTCTATTTCAGAATGCTGCTGAATAAAGTTATGCTTCTGAATATTAAATACAGGCATAAGGATTGATGCAACTAAGATTGAAATATAACTTGGGCTGCTGTTGTGTCACAGGACAGGACCAGAACTTGATTCTATTTTTACTTTTGTTGAAATACAATATGCTACATCAAGACATATTATTAAGACTTTTGCAAGTAATTGAATCTATTTTATGAGAACTGTACATGTACATAAAGGCAGCAGAATCTTATGTTCCCTATAATCTGTGTCTATGGTGGTATCAATTATCACTGAGCTACCTAAATGTAATATTCATTTTCATAGAGCCCAAGAAAGAATGCCATGAAATATCTTTTATGTAACTTGAGCGATTAGAATTAGGTACAGGCCATAAAATATTGCTAAGTTAGCATTTTGAAAATTCAAGTGTGCTCATGGGCTTGACCTTTTAAATGCACTGTAAGACCTATGGTACTTAAACTTCAATGAGTAGTAACTTAATACTGAGAAAATAACTTCAAACTTTTTACTTCTTTTTACGAAAATTGTACATAAATGAGGTAAGTTATATGAGGTTATTAAACTGTTTTATGTTTACAAGAGTAGTGTATTATCAGGCATCTAATTATTCAAATTTAATATCAATACATTAAGTAGTATCATATTGACTTTAATATAATATTTAGGATCTGTATGAGTTGAGAGGTTCTTGGGTGAAGTTATCCATCTGGGAAGGGCAGTTAAAGTACAGAACTAAAACAATATGAGAAATGTGCAAAATTTGATTTGTAGCTATAAGTACATTAACCTTCAACTCTTCTTATGTAAAATAAGTGTGGAGGTGTTTAAGAAGATGACATGAACACAGCTCTTCACAAAGATTAACAAAGCCAGTCTATTTGCTTCTGAGAAAAATGGTTTCTGAGGTCCTGGGTTCCTGGGAACCTAGAGAGAAAAAATGATGTGAGGACTGTTCACCTCTAAGCTGGGTAAAGAAAGGCTCATGTATGAGCTGTGGAGTAAGGATTCTGAGAAGAGTTTGGGTGACTGACACCAAGGTTAAGATTAATGCTTGGCCCAGGCTACCAAAAAGTATCTGAACCAATGAGCCGAGTTCTCCACTTTTCTGAGCTTGGAGAGTATAAAGAGTTCTAATGAGGAAAGCAGCAGCCCATTTTCCATTAAGCAAAGAGTTACTAACATCAAATTTAGACTTCCAGTAAGCAACATTCCAGAGATAACTAAGAATCTTCCATTAACAGCAAGAAAAAAGCAGAGATTTACAAAGGAGAGCCCTTAAGACTATCAGCTGATTTCTCAAAAGAAACTTTGCAGGCAGGAAGGAACTGGCAAGAAGTATTCAATGTGATGAAAAGTGAGGACCCTAAAACAAGGACTACTCTGTCCCACAAAGCTATCATTTGGAGAGGGAGGGCAGATGAAGTGCTTAACAGACAAGATGAAGCTAAAGGAGTTCACCACCACTAAGCCATTATTATATGAAATGTCAAAGGGACTTATTTAAGAAAAAGAAGATCAACACTATGAACATTAAAATGACAACACACTCACAACTATCAACAACTGAATCTAAAAAATAAAAACAAAAACAAACTAAGCAAACAACCAGAACAGGAACAGAATCATAGGTGTGGGGTTCATTTACAGGGTTATCAGCTAGGAAGGGAAAGTAGGAGAAATGGGGAAATGGTGCAGGGATTAAGAAGCATAATTGGTTAGTACGAGATAGACAGGGGGAAGTTAAGAATAATATAGTAAAGGGTGAAGCCAAAGGACTTATATGCATGACCCATGGACATGAACTAAGGGGGGTGGGATTGCTAGAGGGATGGGGGGTACTGGGAAGAGGAGAGCTAAGGGAAAAGAAATTGGAACTACTGTAACAAAATAATCAATAAAATATACTTTTTAAAAAAAGAACCTTCCATTAAATTATAAAAATAAAAATTATATAACTCTAAATTAGTATTTATTTAATAATATATTTTCAAAGATATAAAGCAAAATATTTACAAAAAATATAAATAGTTTAAGAACAACAGTGAAATAATTTTAAACTTGTCGCTCTTACCCGATAGAACAAGGAGACAGAAGAAACAAACAAACAATATGAAAAAAGTGAGAGAAGGTTTGAACAGTTAAAAGTAGCATGACTAAGTGACATATGGAGGACTGTCTCTAGCAATGGTAGAATACTTTCAAATACATATGATATATTTCCTAAAATTTTATGTGCATTATAAAGGATTAAAATAATATATCTAAAATATATCTAAAATTATTACTTTGGAATGCTAAAATAAAAAATAAAATAAATAAAATACCTGATATCTTGGAAAATAGGCAATATCTTTCTAAACAACCCAAGAGTTTAAGAAAAATTATAGTGGAAACTGGAAAAATTATTCAAGTGAATATTAATGAAATGTGAAACAAAAATTTGTTGGATGCAGCTAATAATTCAAGAAAAATTTATGTAAAGTGTATGCATTATGGAAGAAGAAAGACTAAAAATAAATTATCAAGGAGACCAGTAAAATAGCAAAAATAAGAACAGAAACTAATAACACCTAAATCAAATATATAGTGAAAAAAATAACAAAGCAAAAGTTCTTTCTTTGAACTATTAATAAAATTGGCAAAGAATGATCAAGATAAAAGAAAAAGTATAAAATAACAATATCAGGGATCAAAATAAGAATATAAAATGAGTGTGACAACTTTATGAAAATACACTTGAGAAAGACAAATCTAAGTAAAAACAAAAGACTAACAAAAATAATAAAAATTAGGAGTAGTTTTTTATTTACTAAAGATTATGAACATGTATTAAAGGCATCTCAACAAAATATACTCTAGGTACACATGACTTTATCACTAAATTCTATAGAGCACATGTAAGAAAAGAGCACAGATCTTAATAAAACTCTCCCAGAATAAAGAAAAGGAAGAAATACTTTCCAATCTGTTTTATAAGAACAGTGTAACAGTAATGCATGTAATAATGAAGAAAGCATAACATTATTATAATTGAAAAAAATCACTCATGTGTACATATATGTATAATCCTAAACAAAATATTAGCAAACCAATTAGAGTACTATATTTCTAAAAATATAATACATTTAGGCCAAGTCAGGTTTATTTTAGGCAAACATGATTAGTTTAACATAGGAAAGTCAATGTAATTCACAATGTTATTTGAATATATGGGAAATATTATTTTAATAAAATTTTAACATCTTTTTGTGATGAAAATTAGGAAGCTAGGAATATAAAATAATTTTATCAATTATAATGGTCATCTGAAAAAAATAAGAACTAACATTACCTAAGATCATCAAGAAGGCAGATATATGGGTTGTCAGAATTTTAATACAATATTATACTAGGGATTCCAGCCAATGCAATAAGGCATACATAAATAAATGAATGAATTGAATGAGAATTGGAATAAAATAAATACATGTTTAGTAGTCACAGATAACAATTATAACTGATAAATAAGTTTAAGGAAACTACTAAATATATTCAATAAACAAAATAAGATCTACATAGATCACCAATAAACAAAACAGAATAATTTATAAAATCATATATAATATTAAAATTATCAGATAACTAAGAAAAGATTTAAAAAAAGATGTGTTAGGTCTCTTCACAGATAACTAAAAAGCATCATTAGCTGAAATTTAAAAAGACAAAACATAGAGAATACAGAAATACAGTACATTTTTGAACTAGAACACTAGCATTTGAAATATGCCAATTCTCTCTTAAATTGATGTATAGACTCAACTAAGGCACTATGATATTGACACTAGGATACACACCAAAACAATAAAACAATCTATAAATTGATTTTCACATATATATGCATTTAACATATGACAAAAGAGGCAATGCAAATCAGTGGGGAAAACATAGTCTTTTCAAGAAGAAACAATTTATACCCATTCTGAAAAAAAAGTAAAACTAGAATCCCACTTCATGTCATAAATAATGTAAAGTAAAAAGTATATTAAAAAGTGAAAGATTTTAAAACAACAAAGTTTGTAAAACATAAAAGGAAAAATTTCTTCACAATAGTGGTAAAAAGCACTTCTAAAACATGCTACAAATGCATTAACAAAAAGTAAAAAAATAAATAGGACTAAAAATTAGAAACCTCTAACTTTAAAAACTATTGACATACAAGTCATATAGTCAAGTAGGTATATGACTAATCATATAAGTAACATTTTAATGCTTAAAATAGAAATTATGTCCTCCATATATAACAAACATTTGCAAGTCAATAAGAAAAAAGCTGACAATTCAACAGAAGAATAGATAAATTATTATTCTTGTTTTTCTATTTATATCTCCTTGAATGCTCTGAGGTTTCTAGTCTATGTAAGTGGTGGTTGTATTATTTCATGCAGAGATACTCAGATTTTTATATAACTTGTGAATTGTGGCTATTATCAATATAAAAGGGCATTCTTTGTCTCTTTTAATTCTTTTTGGTGTGAATTCTCCTTTATCTGTTTGTTAGGATCACTTTCTTATTGTTTCCATTTGTCTGACATATTTTTGGCATTCATTTATTTTAAGCTTTTTGGAATGACTGCTTTAAATGTGTTTCCTGTATACAGTATAGGTTTGGGTTTTGCTTTATGTGTCAATTTTAAAATCCTTTTATTTTAAAAGACAGATTAAACCTAGTCATATTTACTGATATGACTGATATGTTTGGGTATGACACACTCATTTTTTGGTATAATTACTATGTGTATTATATTTTATTTACTGTGTTTTTCAATTTATGGTGCCTTCTTTTTGAAAATTTCTTTTGGTATTTAATGAAGATTAGCAGACTCCTATTGACTATCTTTAATTTATATTTTGTAATCCCCAAACCTCAGCCTCTGCTTTCCACCCAGTTTAACACCTGCCTTTCATTTTCAGGTGGTATCCTTTAAATCACAACTGTTAGTTACACAACATTTAATTATCTCATTTTATTTAAACTTCTCTCTCTCTTCCCTTTTTATTTTGTGATTGAATACATTCAGCTTTGCCAGAACATACAAAATTTGCATTCTGTTCATCCAGTCAGTCTCACCCTGGTTTTATGCCTATTTCTAGAATTAAATATATAGATCTAATATTTGTCAGCAACTCTCTTGCTAAATGTTTTCCAGTTATGTCGTATTTTCATTAGACGAAGCTCATCGTATAATAGACTATTGAGAACAGCTTGTGTTTCCTGGGTTCTTGCATGTTTATTTTTCTATACTCTCAATCTTTGAGGAAGCAAGGTTTGCCTGGCATAAAATCTTTAATCCATACGTCCTTTTCTTTGTTTTTTTTTGAAAACGGGACCCCATTGATTCCTTGCTTTTTATATTATAGTTCTTCAGAGGTCTACAATCAGTCTAAAATTTTTACTATTATAAATAGTTATAAATAATTTGATCTTTTTCCCTAGAGGTTATAAGGATTTTTTCTTCATCTTTATAGATTAATTAATAGATATGAATATATGTCCTGAAGTTTATTGTTTTAGGTCAGGTATACAAAGTGACATTTCAATATATAGATCTAAGGTATTTTTTAATGGAAAGTCATTAAATTATAATATAAATATAATTGGTTCTGTTTCATTCTCATTTTTATATATACATATATTTATAACAAATGTGTCTCATGATATAATTTATCCAACACTTATTTATATCTTGCATGCCTATTCTGTGAAAGATAGGCAAATGTACCCAATAATAATAGTAAGAATAAGGAAATGCAAGCACCAGAAACATTTAAAGCAAAGGACTATGAAAACATTAAGGAGAAAGAAAACATTCCAGGAAAAGAATGGTAACTGGATATCTGGTAATGGGACAGTGATAAGGAGAATCCATGTTTCAGTAATAATCAGGGCAAAAACATAAATGTGAAAGTGTTTGATACACTTGGAAACAATATTATCCAAATGTGAACTTAATGATAATTGCAAGTTAATCATGTAGTTGATGATAAATGCCTTTCCTAAAAGAAAGCCAACAGACAAGTAAAAGTTACTACAAATATGATTACACACACACACACACACATACATGCAAAAGACATACCTAAATCATCAGATCCAACCCATTTCTGAGAAATAATGGAATAATAGGTTGGAAGAGTTAACAGTTTTGAAGAAGGGAATCTAACATTAAATTTTTTTTAATTTTATTTTTCAATTACAGTTGACATTCAATATAACTGTATTTCTTAAGAAATGTAATCTAGATTTCAATGCAGTTTTGGGAATGTCTTTTCATTCAAGAAAATTTGGGAATAATGGATTCAGGACAAGAAACAGAATTAAGATATTTTTATTGCAAAAGTAACTAGAGCAGTATAACATTCAATGTTGACAGGTGCCCCCAATATACATATCACAGTCATTTATTAAACAAAATAAGTGATGCAAACTTGACTAGTTGCATCAGAAGTCACTGTCTTCAAAACTGCTCACGGGGTGAAAATTGCCCCACTGTTAGTCATGTACTTGTTCTTTGGATCAAAAGAACCTTCATCGAATGGATAGTTCAGCAGCAAATATGGTCTCAGATGCCTGTTGTGAAAACTTCCATGAACATGGAAAGCAACTTCCATGAACATGTAAGAAAAAAAAAAAAAAAAAAAAAACACTTCACTACGAACATGTAAATAAAACTTCACTACACACACCATTGTGGCTCTAGGTCTCTGAGCTAAGATTGAACAGAGGAGAAAATAAAAGAAATGAAGACTCTTTTCTCTCTCTCTCCCTCTCTTTCTCAGCAATGGTCGCTATAACACAAATGATTTTGGAACTCAAAGCCCATCTTTGCCTGATAGTCTATGTGGCTTGGTATCAATTTATTGTGCAATATTATAAAATATATTTTCATTTTACAAAAACTTGTTCTGCTGGAGTTTTCATGTTAATCTATTTTTTTAAAAAGCAGTAGCCAGGTAACAGAAATTTAAATTTTCAGCTTGATAGTGAGTTTGAGTTGCTGAAAGTGTAGTCAAACACTGTCATACACATATTTTAAAGACCTAGCACCCCTCTTGCAACAAAATTCCATGCCATAAGGTTTTATACACTGCAGAATTCCTTAATTTATAACACTTTTATTTAAGTAATAAATGTTTCTATTGTGTAGTTTGTGTTTAAGACTTTGGTCTATAGATTTTGTTTGTCACAGCGGCACGTTCAAGAACTTACTGATTTTTTCTTGTTCCTTTTTTTCCCTTAACAACCACCAAATTATGAAAAAAAAATTCATTGCTCCTGCAAGGGAATGCCGATTCAAAATCTGCAGTATATAAAATTTTATAGGCAGGAGCCCTTGTGATTTTACTGCACCAGGCCCTTCACACATGCCAGCACAGCATACACCGACTGCAGCGGTCTGGTGAAGGGCCTATGAGGCAGAAATGGATTTCTTGGAAAAATTTGTAATAATGAAGAGTACAAAGTATATTTATTTCTGTATCAGTTTTAGCATTTAAGCTCCAGGAGACTGCTGAAATGTTACCTTCTTTATCGTTCCATTGTCACACTTGATGTCTTTGTTAGGTTGTGATTTTCTCTATTAATGTAATTATTGATAATTCTACAGCCATCTATGAAATCTTTCTCATATTCTGGGCACTAGTGTGCAAAGCTGACTAACAGAGTAGCTGTTGTGTAAGAACTCATGGTCTAGCATGGAAATTAGGTAATTTAATAGCAATTATAAATACACTAATACCAGTGCTAATCATTTAGAGTTTATTATATGCTAGACAACTTGATAAGAGTATTACATATTTATTATTTTTTTCAAAAATCACAACATGACTGAAAGGCTAAAATTAGATAAGAATAGTATATTCAAACTTTATCAGAGCTACAAGATAATATACTAAAAATAATTATTAATAATTATATCTACAGAGAGCTGTATATTTTTCAGAATATTTTCTCATATGTCATTTAATCTTATACAACCCTGTGTGGTAAGAAATCAGATATAATTATTTCTATTTCGCAAGTAGCTGAGATGATATACTCAAGATTCCATGCCCTGGCTGTTGTGGCTCAGTGGATTAAGCACTGGCGTGGTTTGCAGGTTCAATTCCAAGTCAGGGCACATGCCTGGGTTAAGACCAGGTCCCCAGTTAGGAGTGTGTGAGAAGCAACCACACATTGATGTTTTTCTCTCTCTTTCTTCCTCCCCTCCCCTCACTCTAAAAATAAATAAATAAAACCTTTAATAAAAAGGTCCCACACCTAATATGAAGCAGAGTCTCTATTTAGTACCCCAGGGCTATGTACCTTCTTTAGTTTTCCTTTCATTGTTTTATGCAACTTTAATTTTAAAGAATTTCCATGGGGGTTAATCTGTTTCTATTATTATTCGTAGTTGCTTCTACCAAGTTGCTTAACTCTTCTACCAATACCCCTCTAGGCCAGGGCATAACTAGTTTATTCTCCTCTTACAGATGGCTTCTCTAGGGCTAGGATTTAAAAATTTTCAGAAATCTGCCAAAAAAGCAACCCCACTAATTCAGTAATGTTGGGTGAAAATTTTAATTTGTCTTGAAGGGTTTGCTCACTGTGAAATGAGTATTTTAAAAGATTGCATCTATTAAGCATTTGTATAAGTAATTTTTTAGAGTATTTCAGGGCATGATGCAATTTTGACTACAGTGATTATTTAGTTAGAATGAATAATGGAGCTAACCACCTAGACAGAGCCAAGGACAATGAAGAGGCATCCACAGCAACCAGAGGTCACTTTGAAGTTTTCTTATCTCGGGAGCAAGTCAAAAACATGAGAGTGACAAGAAAAATCATAACAAACAAAAGAAATACCGTATAGTAACAAACACTATTGTTAGTGCTTTATAGAAATGTTACCACAACTCAATGCAGTCACCATTACTATCCCCTGCCGTTTGCAAAGGAGTTTAGAATTGGTGGCACATGCCAGGGACATCTGGCTCTACCGTCTTTGCTTCCAAACACTGCGGTACTCCCCATGAAATAAGACTTTAATGTTTTCCATTAAAACATTGATGGTGCTGTCCCTGGAAAATTTAAATGTTTGTCATCTCTGAGGTATACAGCCGTAGTTACAACTAGAATCATAGAGAGCTAGTGAGACCGTTTCTGTTATTCTAGAGCTGCAGATGCAGCTATGATCCCAGCTAAAGGACAGTGTTTCACCTTTATGCTCAGAGAGCGACTCCCATCTGTATCAACCATCTTGCTGAAAGCTTCCTCAGAGAAAATAACAGAGGGACTAGAAGAGTGAAATTCAGATTTGCTAGAATGCAGCATTGGTGAAGTTATTCCTGCCTTTTTATTTTTGTGATAGTTTCTTTTCCCCACAGCAAAGAGACAGGGGCCAAAAATAATAAAAATAAAAAGAATCATAAAGAATGCACGAGCCTACAAGAAGCTATAACTTCACTTGCTAAGTAAGGTTGCTTATCAACTGACTTGGTGACTCTTCTTTGTGATGCTATTTAAAAGGAAAGAAAGAGTTGGGGAGAGATGACATGGAGGGTCAGTAGGTTTCCAAGGGTCCAGGAACATTCTGCTGGAGTTCTCTATTCTTAACATAAGACAGACCTCACTTATAACCTGTTGCCTGTGCAGAGTGGGTCAAATTGTGAGTGAGGCATTGTTTGGATTGCTCATACAGTGGGTGCATATCTGAGAAATGAAGCTTGAAGCACCCCCCGCATTGAGGATCAAACCTCTTTGGAGAATGTGAAAGCCCATAAGAGAGGTCTATGAGAGCCCAAGGCAACCAGTACTCAGCTGGGATGAGCTCACAGGCAAGATGATGAGCTAGATCAGCAAGTCAAGGAATGATAGCCAAGGATGGAAGAAACACTTATTTTTTCCTTTCCCCTTCCCTGCCCTTAAACTAGAAAAGGTGGTACATGTAAAAGGGGCAAGAAAAAGACGTGTGAGTGAGGTCCAGACCACAAACAGGTGGACCAGTGCTTGAGAGGAGGCACAGTAGAATTTCAAAACAGAGATACAATTAAACTTGTAAAATAAACAACATGGAATCATTAGAATAAGAAAGGGACTGCTAGAATAAAAACAATTGATAAGAAATTATGGAATTTTATTACACTTTAATTTAGAGTACAGCTGATCAGCAAGAAAGGGAATTGTGAAACCATATTTGGGAAATGGTTACAAAGAAATTAACATTTTTCATGTGTACACCTTCAAAAATTGAGAGTTCTCAGGAAACCAGGTGTGTGTCTATGTGAGTGTATAAATTATTGTGCACACACAATATTTCTTTCATTTAGAGAGGTGATATTATGTCTCTAAACTTAGTTTTTTTTTTCATCCTACAGTACTACTATTATCAAGAAGCATCTGAAAGTTCTCATATTTTTATTTTTATTAAAAATATAATAGATTAATCTTGAAAGGTTCTGTGAAATACCTCAGAGATAAGACAAAACTTAAATAATGCATAAACGTTATTTTCAGCAAGATATATTCCTGACAGCATTTTTTGGGTTTTCAATAAAATAAGACAAATGGAAAAATGGAACAGAATCAAGAGCTCAGAAATAAACCCAAGAATGTATGGTTAACTAATATTTGACAAGGGAGCCAAGAATAATCAGTGGAGAAAAGACAGTCTTTTCCACAAATGGTGCTGGTATAATTGGATATTCACATGCAAAAGAATGAAATTTGACACATTTCTTACACTGTTCACAAAAATTAACTAAAAATGGATTAAACGCTTAAATTTAAAACCCAAAACCATGAAATTCCTAGAACTAAGCATAAGAATAAAGCTTCTGGGCACGGTTGTTGGTAATGTTTTTTTGGACATGGCACCTAAAGCACAGGCAGCAAAATAAAAAATAAAAAATAAACAATTGGGACTACGCCAAACTAAAAAGCGTCTGCTCCACAAAAGAAACTGGAATCATCAGGAAAGCAGAGTAGCTAGGTTCCTGCTCAGAAGCCAAACCCACCTATAAGGAAATCTGTCTTGTTCATTTCAAACCATCGCTCCAGCTAAAGTCAACAAAAAGACAACAAATGTACTGGCTGTGTCCCTTTGCATCTCTAATTAACATTTTTTTAACCTTCTAAGTTAAAAGTCAAGAATTTGATGGTTTTTCTTCCTCTTATAAGGTGAAGTCTTTACTCCCATTGACCAATCAGTGAGAATAATTAGAAAGCAAAAGGATTGTGTAAAAGGCGATAAAAATAATCCTCTATCTAGTTTTTCTCGTTTTGTTTTCTATAGTGTGTTAAAAGATATTTTGTAGTCTTAATATTCACTTAATCAAATCAGAATTTATCTTTGAGGATTCAGTTATTTCCATACATTCATTACCGCACTCCCACCCCAGCGCTAAATGTCGTATCTTACAATCCTGGTACTTATGCCTCTCTCCCAACATGCTTACTTCTCTCTAAATATGTTTAGCTTGTTTATTATCTTGCCTTCTTAACTCCAGGTCATGTCAAAAACGTCCAGTTTTGAATTTCATACATTTCTTCTGTTAGTATATAGCAAGGCCAATTATATAAATTAGCACCCTCTGCTATATTAACTCCCCCGCACACAACATATTCCCTTCATTTGAAAATAACATCTTCCCTCCTATCATTCACATTTCTACCCTTTGAATTGGGATGCCTTTTATAAACTGATCTATATATTTAACGATGTATCTGTTCATTTTTTCCTATAAAATTGGTTTTAAGTTATCTTTCATCTTTGAGGACAGAATATAAAACCCCTATGGAAAAAAATGACTCTAGTGCTGTTAGAAAAGACATTTTATAGTAAATATGACATTTGACATTATACTGTGAAATCAAAATTTAAAATGTGCACATGATGTATATTAAAGCATAACTTAAAAATTAATAACTTGCCTTGTAAAGCCCATAAACTTAAATAAAGACAAATATTCTTCCAAATTATATAAACAAAAAGAAAAAGTGCAATCGCTGAGTTACTTTCTTAAGTTATAATAAATATGGGTGTCAATTAAAAATAAATTTCTCAATTTATAATTAGTATGTATAATAATTATGTTGGTTGAACAAAATGTTTATTTCTTAAGTGTATATATATTTTCCCCAAATTTATCTAATAAAAGAGAACATTATAACCCTAATTAAATAAAATATTGTTCTAAAACAATGGTTGTAGCCAAAATGTCAATGATTCCAGATTCCTAGTATAAGAATTACTGGAAAATGTTGTTATTGAAAATGTTGCCCTAGGCTCTCATCACACACTTGTCCCTGAAGCACTGCCTTCTCTGAATCCTGGAGATATTTGTACTCTACTAGTGAAGAAATTAAAGAGAAAAAAACATTACAACTTGCAACATGTATTAATTCAATCAGGACATCTGTGTAGTGAAGATGGAGTTTTGGTGGTGATGGTTGTTATTTAACCATTGAGTGGGAACTTGGGAAGAACAAGCCATCTAAACAATACTGTACTTGTTAACTATAATTGAAATGCCTACATAGCCTTTGAAAACTACTCGAGACATGTGTACAAAACACATTTTCTGAAATCCAAATAATATGACTAACCTTCTAATAGATTACAAGCTGAATGACCTAAGACTTTCATTGCTTACAAATTAAGCCAATGGGCTTTATTATGCTATCCAATACAGTGCTCACCAGCCATACATGCTTCTGAGCATTTGAATTGTTGTTAGTCTGAGCTTGATGTATACACCACATTTTGAACACTCAGAAAAGAATAGTGTAAGATATACATTTAATAACATTTATATTGGTTACATCTAAAATGACAATAATATTTTGAGTATGTTGGACTAAATCACATATGTTATAAAATTAATTTCACCTGAAAATTTAATTTATTATTTTTTTAAATATAATTTTATTGTTTTTCTATTACAGTTGTCCCATTTTTTCCTCCATTTCTCCCCCTTACCCAGCCCACCCTTTCTCCCACAGTCATTCCCCACCCATTGTCCATGCCCATGGGTTATTTATACTAGTTTTTTTACTAGACCCTTCCCCTATTTACCCCTTCTCCCCCCCCCACAAATAAATGTTTTTCTATTCCTTGTTCCATTTTGTTCATTTGTTTCTATTGTTCCTTAGTGTCCCGTATTAGGTAATACCATATGGTATTTTGCTTTCATTGCCTGGCTTATTTCGCTAAGCATAATTCTCTCTAGTTCCATCCATGTTGTCACAAATGGTAGGAGTTCCTTCTTTCTTTCTGCTGCATAGTATACCATTGTGTAAATGTACCACAGTTTTTTGATCCATTCATCTACAAATGGGCACCTAGGCTGTTTCCAGCACTTGGCTATTTTAAACAGTGCTACTATGAATATAGGGGTGCATAGATTCTTTTGAATTGGGGTTTCAGGATTCTTTGGGTATAATCCTAGCAGTGGAACCGCTGGTTCAAAAGGCAGTTCCATTTTCAGTTTTTTGAGGGAATTACATTCTGTTTTCCATAGTGGCTGCACCAGTCTGCATTACTACCAACAGTGCAGTAGGGTTCCCATTTCTCCACATCCTTGCCCGCACTTGTTGTTTGTTGATTTGTTGATGATGGCCATTCTGACTGGTGTAAAGTGGTATCTCATTGTGGTTTTTATTTGCACCTCTCTGATGGCTAGTGATGTTGAGCATTTTTTCATTTGTCTGTGGACCTTTTGTGTATCCTCCTTAGAGAAGTGTTTGTTCAGGTCCTTTGCCCATTTTTCAATTGGGCTGTTTGTCTTCTTGGTGTTGAGATATGTAAGTTCTTTATATATATATATATATTTATATATATATATAAATATATATATATACATATACATATATGTATGTATTTTAATAATTTATTTATTTTTATTTATTTGTTTGTTTATTTATTTATTTTTAGAGAGAGGGGAAAGAAGAAAGAGAGGGAAACATTACTGTGTGGTTGCCTCTCACTCGAGCCCCCAACTGGGGTCCTGACGTGCAACCTATTCATGTGCCTTGACTTTGGATCAAACCAGTGACATTTGGTTCGCAGGCCGATGCTCAATCCACTGAGCCACAGCAGCCAGGGCATTTCTTTATATATTCTAGAGATCAATTCCTTTTCTGAAGTATTATTGGCAGATATATTTCTACATATGTTTGTTTCCCTTTTCATCTTGCTGATGTTTTCTTTTGCTGACCAGAAACTCTTTAGTTTGATGTAGTCCCATTTATCTATTCTTTCCTTTATTTTCCTTGTCTTAGGAGATGTATCTGTGAAAATATTGCTACGTGGGATATCTGAAATTGTCCTGCCTATGTTTTCCTCTAGGACTTTTATAGTGTCATGGCTTACATTTAAATCTTTGATCCATCTTGAGTTTATTCTGGTGTGTGGTATAAATTGGTGATCTAGTTTTATTATTTTGCACATCCCTGTCCAATTCTCCCAGTACCATTTGTTAAAGAAGCTCTTCTCACTCCATTTTATGTTCCTTTCCCCTTTGTCAAATATTAGTTGACCATATAGACTCGGGTTTATTTCTGGGCTCTCTATTCTGTTCCATTGATCTTTATGTCTGTTCTTATGCTAGTACCAGACTGTCTTGATCACAGTGGCTTTGTAGTATAGTTTGATGTTGGATACTGTGATTCTTCCTGCTTTGTTCTTCTGTCTCAAGATTGCTGTGGGTATTTAGGGTCTTTTTTGGTTCCATACAAATTTTTGAAGTATTTGTTCTACATCTGTGAAATATGTCACTGATATTTTAATAGGGGTTGCGTTGAATCTGTAAATTGCTTTGGGTAGTATGAACATTTTAATGATGTTGATTCTTCCCATCCATGAACATGGAATTTGCATCCACTTATTTGTACCTTCCTTAATTTCTTTCTTCAGAGATATGTAGTTTTCCGAGTACAGGTCTTTTATTTCTTTAAGTTTATTCCTAGTTACTTTTTTGAAAATTTAATTGATTTTTTAATGTAACTTCTAGAAAATGTAAAAGTGCCTATATAATTCATATTATGGCTTTCTACTGAACAACACTAATTTATATGAATAATGTATTTTGCATTGCTAAAAGGTGACTCAATTGCAACTCCCTATATACAAACAGACATGGGGACCAACATGTATTTTACATAATACTATATAGTTAGTCTTTTGTTTTATGTGGTATTTTGTTAATGTGCTGCAATATATCCTCTGTAGTCATTTAGTCAAAATCAGGAAGCATAATATTTATAGATAAGTGTTGCTTATAGAGTAGTGCTTCTCAAACTATAATCTATACACATCTGAGTAGCTTTTTAAAATTCTTAATCTGCATCAGTAGCTCTGGATGGACCCTGAAATCAAAGTATTAAAAAGTGCTCATGTGATGCTGATACTGCTTGTTTAGGAAATATACTTTGAGCTACAAATTTCTAGATGACACAGATGTCCCAAGGTACTTGAATTCACCAAATTAGGAAATAGTGGTGCTAAATACATACACTGAAGTATTTGAGTTTGTAAGTTAATACTTGATTAGCATTCATAATACTATATTTGCTTCAAATATTTAAATTATTTCAAAAATATTTTCTGAATGTAAACATGTTTGCTATAACAATGTAGAAAATAAGAAAAAATAAAAACAAATAAATGAGCATCTCCTATTATCACTATACCAAGTGATAATCATCATTACATTTTTATGTATTTGCGTCTAGTGCTGTTTTGACCTAACTTGTTTTAATAAAAACTTAATAACATTGTAAATACTGTTGTACAACAATTTTATTTTGTTATAAATATTTCCCCATTTCCCAATATTGTTTCCTACACAATGTTTAATGGTTGTTTATTATGTCATGCAGATATACCAAATATTCTTAATCCCCACTTATTAGTCACTTGCATTGTCTCCATTTTTATGCCTTTATGTTGTAATAAACAACTTTGATATTTTTTGAAATATTTGTAGTGATTAATTAAGTATATATTTTAGTGCTTATAACTGTTCAGAAGTATAGACCCCATTAATAAAAAATTCTGAAAGATAATATTTATATAAACCAATTTCCTCTACTGAAAGTTGAACTACTTAGATGCCTGTAAACTTGAAAGTATTACCTATTTCTGAAAATAACAAAAAAAAAAAAAGTGAACAAATAATCAGCTTGGCCTATTACTGATTTTTATATCTTGCTTCTTTGTGAATTAAAATTATATATGTTCAAATAGTGGGCCTCTCATGTTTAAAGCCTTGGCTTCCAGAGTATATAAAACTAGTTTTCTGAAAAAAATTTAGGGAGCTTTTAAACCTATATGTCTCATTCCAAACAAATCTATACATATCAAATATGTATAAATAATTAATGAAACAACATACTCTAATCTCTAATAATGTATCAAAATTAAAAATCCTAGTTCTTATATTATCATTTATTTTTAACAATTTGTTTCTTGAACTGTACACCTGTGTATTCCACTAATTACTGATAACTTCAAGGGAGCTCAAAATTAACCATGACCCTACTGTAAGTCACTTTTCTTTCTTATTTTATTTCCATTATAGAATTCTTATTTTAATTATACTGGTGACTTACAGCAAACATATATATTGTAAAATATGGTTTATACTTTTCTATGATTGAATCTTGAGGGATTTTCTGTGCTGTATTAGAAAAAACATAAACTTTATTTTTAGATCTGGTTTAAATATCATCCCAATTATTTGTGTGTTTTGGACTTATTGCTTCATGTAAAAGTTGGAGTTGATAATACCAACATAACAGGATTATAAGAATAAAATGAAATATACTTAAATATCACTATTTTCATATTAGTTTTATTATTTTTATCCAAGAAAGAAAAAATACTAATCACTTTATTTTCCTAGATGTTAGTGAAGTGATTTTCAGGTTTCTTGTTCAGAAAGGAATTTAGTTTTCCAAATCAAACCTTACATATAATACTAATATAGAAAACATGACAAGACATGACAGATATAACCATTGAAGGGTGAAGATGGAGAGAACAATTACTGAGTGGGCTGTTGTTTGTATTTCCACTGTAAATAAGACTGAAGCATTCCTATAAAATGTGGAATTTCAAAAATATCATAAATATTATAGACATAGACAACTATTTTCCTAGCTTCTCAAGCTTTAAACCTAGGAGTTCTTTTTTATTCCACTATTTCCCTCACTTCCAACAAGTCATGTTGGCTCCACCATAAAAATAAATTTTTAATTCTTTATTTTATTTCCATGACACCAGTTACCTTAATTCAGGTAACTTATCTATCAGTCAGTCTATAAAAATAGTTTTTTTTTCTATTTTATAACACATTTATTGATGTGTAACAGACATCTAATAAAACTGCACATTCTTAAAATGTATAAGTTGACATACCTTGATATGTGTAAGCACCAGTGAAACCACTATAACAGTGAAAAGAATGACCATATTCACCATCCCAAAAGTTTTCTCATCCTATCTGTAATTCCCCTTTGCTCCACCCTCCAGCATCTCCAAGCAATTGTTGTTCTGCATCTTGTCACTATAGATTAGTTTACACTTTCTCAAGTTTACATAAGTAGAGTCAAACAGTATATACTCTTTTAGATTAGATTCTTTCACTAATATGATTATTTTGAGATTCTTCAATACTGTGTCTATCAATAGCTTATTCTTTTTTATTGCAAAGTGGTGTTCCACTGTATAAAGACACCACACTTTGTTTATCCATTTTCCTGATGATGCGTATTTAAGCAGATTCCAGGTTGGGAGTATTACAAATAAAGTTGCTATAAAGATTCGTGTACAAGCCTTTATATAGACATATGCCTTCTTCTTTAGGTAAATACTAGGTGTAGAAACACACTAGATCCTGTAGTAGGTGCATGTTTCACATTTTAAGAAACTACTCAACTCTTTTCCAAAGTGATTGAACTATATTATTTTACTTTCCTACCAGCAGATCAGGAGAGTTAAAATTCCTTCATTTATTCAGCAACTTGCTGTGGTCAGTGTTCTAAATTTTAGTTATTCTGAAATGTTTTTAGTGTGACCTCACTGTGGTTTTAATTTTGAATTTCCCTAATGGCAATTGATGTTAAGCATATTTTAATATGTTTATTTGCCATCTGTATCATTTCTTTGATGAAACATGTATTGAAATCTTTTGTGTCTCTCCTTTTTAAATATTGAGTGCTTGTTTTCTTCCAGCTTAATTTTTGAGAGTTCTTTATACATTTTGTATACAAGTCTTTTATCAGATATATGCTTTGTAAATGTTTTCTCTCAGTCTACCAGTTAAATTTTCACTTTTTTCACAGCACATTTGAGAGAAGACAATTTTAAAAATTCCAATTTATTACTCTTTCTTTTTAAATCATGCTTTTCATATTGTATTTAAGAACTCTTTGACTAAACTGTCACACAATTTTTCTTATTTTTTATTCCAGAAGCTTTTTAGTTTTAGGTTTTACATATAGGTCTATGATATATCTTGAATAAATTTTTTCTATATGGAATGAGTTGTGGATCAAGTTTAGAGTTTAGCATATGAAAATCTGTTTCAGCACAATTTTTTGAAAAGAATATCCTGTTGATAGTCCCTGAAATTTATATTTTTTATTCCAAAGAGTGACTGGTCAAATTTCATCCATCCCCAATCTTGAAAACCCCACAAATGAGTCTCATTGAGGACCTTGGGTAAGGTGCCCATCCCTGGGTCAATCCATTATGACTAGGAATAGAGACAAATTTTAAAGTGGATTGTGCTAGAACCACATAAATGAAATGCATGAAATGGATCCTAAAGGAAGAGAGGTCTGGAAAGGCAAATAACATTCTCTCTATCTTCAGAAAGTAAACAATCTAAATTTCTAAAGTGAAGCAAAAGTAAATAATGTATTATAAACTCTGTAGCTTTGACACCTTGCTGAAAAGAATCAACTCTGTCTGCCTGAGACATTAAGATAAAATCAGAACATAAAAATTAAGTTTAATCTCATTGTCTTGTCCAGAGAGTCCATACAATATGTTTCTCCATCCAAATCAGGTTTCTGGCTCTGACTCCATTCAGTTGTTCTGTATCAGAGATGACTTAATTTCATTTTGCATTATCAATTATTCAAAAGATTTACAGAAACTAATGTAGAGCTTGTTTACTGACCACCTACATAAATCCACACATTTTTTCCTCCTTATATCCTTATCTTGCTTTCCACTTCTTTACCTTACTTGTCACAACTTGGAGTATTTGGTTTTTTTTTTTGTGTGTGTGTTTTCTGTTTTGCTAACAGCTATCCCAGCCTTTTAAAAAAGCATTTAGTAAAAATAAATATTAAAAAGTTTTAATGATGAGATATAAATTATCATAACTTATATCTGTGCATTGTTTTAAAAGCATATAAATGCATTTACAAAGACAAGACCTATTATTGAAAGACTGTGAGTGCTAAAACAAGGGCAAATTGTGAGGGGCTGGTGCTTTTATAATACATTCTGAATGGGTCTAGTCTTGTTGGCTGATCTCATTCTTCAAAATCAGTGATCTAGCACTCACATTTACAAAGTTCTCTTGAATTTTTCACGTACTGCTGCTCAACACGTCAAGTGTGACAGAACAGATATATTCAGTGAGTGATCAAACAGATGTTTCATTTGTATTACCATTATTATGACATGTCATAATTGACAGCACAACTATACAATGTTTCAACTCTCTAGAAACTATTTTAGGTCTGTTTCTGGTAAAAAAAAAAAGTATTATGAAACACAGTGGGGAATTTAAAATGTTGTCTTAAAAATGTCATTACTGAGTAGTATTAAGCAGTGGAGCAAACTTTTTTTCCAGATTACAGTTATATGGGGATCATTTTTGTCACCCATTTTAGAGCAATCATGGATTCCATGGAGACTGGTCCAATGGAATTATCATGCAACCCCCGCCCAGTGCTTACTTCCAGTCCCTAGGTCATCCATGAATTAGATATGAAAGACCTCAAATTTTCAAATCCCCCACACAGGTGACAGTATACTTTTTTGCAGGTATGTTATACTATTCATATATCCATTATATGCTTTTGATGGTATTCATGACTTCTGGAAAGATCATGCCTTTACAAGCTTCCTCCTCCCAGTAACTCTCTTAGTTGGTGTTAAGGATGTCTATTTTTTATAATGGATACTAAAGTTTAGGTGGGGCTTTATCTGGATTATTTTTGGTTGGGGCCTTATGTTTTTCATCAAGCTAGCTGTATTTATTGTGTATTTATTTGACCGTTTCTTGTACTTTTTTTTTATCTTTCACTTTTGCAAAGAGTATGTCTTTCAATATACAGAATGAACAGTTCAAAAAACATTTACTTTGAAAAACTGTCTTTGAATCAAATAAAATTAAATTAGATGTTAAACTCTTATTCTTTGGGGATGGCAGAAAACAGTTGTTTCGGATATTTTGAAGACTCTCTACAGAATGAGAGAGGCTTACAAAGTGTCCAAAAATCTAAGGAAGGGCTTTTGTTCTTTAGTTAACTCATGATCATTTCTGACTTCCTATTTTTGTATGTGCCCTGACTGGGAATCAAACGCACACTTTGGTGTGTGTATTGAGACTGACACTCTAACCAACTATCCAGCCAGGGTTAATTTTATATATATATTCTTTTTTAATTAGTGGATGAAGCAGGACTGATAATTCAGTAGACCTTCAGCCAAATTAATCTTTTAGTATGCAAGATCAGTTTCAGTAATTGACTGACATTACATTGCTTGCTTCTAAAAAGTTCAGACTTTTGTATGAAGAATGTAAACCTGGATTCTTGAGAGGATGGATGACTAGCCTGGAAAAAAGCATGCAAGAGCTTCTTCCCAGGGAAGAAGGACACTCATCCTCAGGAGTCTACATGTTTGATATTTAAGCTATAGAATCTCTACTGAAGGCTTATAAACAAATTCTTCTGATTTTTTAATTCAGCAATTCAGCATTCAAGATTTATTTGATACAATTAATTTTTTTCTTGTCTAAAGGAGCATTACAGAAAATGTTGTTAATGCTAAGACCTTTTTAATATTTAATGGCATTATTTTAGTCAGAAATTTTACTTACAGAACAAGCAGTTTTGTACAAGGTGGGAAAAAGTAGTTTTAAAATGGTGATTACAGAGAGAAACAAGATGGCGGAGGAGTAAGTGGAAGCTACACTAACTTCCTCCTAGAACTAGTCTGGATTTACAATGTAATTTTGGAGAAATCATCTGGAATAACGAACCGAACACCAGCTGGAGAGAAGTCTTATAACCACGGAGAGACAGAAAAGGCCGCTACATCACAACGTGACCGGTAGGGAGTGCGGAGACGTGGAAGGGCTGGCTGGGCTCCCACGGGTGGCAGCTGAAGGGGCTGAGAAACAGCTCAGCAGCCGGGGATTCCCCCTGAGAAGGGCAGGGTCTAAACCCCCAGCTGGGCTTCCCAGCCTACAGCGACAGAGTGGAAAGTAAAATAGTATCAGCTGTGAAAAGCGAAAAGCCACAGGCTTTCTTGCTAGCCGGAGAGAAACAGCAGGAGGAAAAGAGCTCTTAAGTGGATCACATACGAAAATATTTTGGCCACCACTTACCCTGGGCTCAAGCAGAGGGAAGGCAGAGAGGACTGGAGACACTTGGGGAGAATTTGGCACGGTGGCTTTGAGGGGAGAACTGGAGGAGCAGCTGACTGGGTCCCAGTGCTGACTCATCCCCAGTACTGCGGGTAGACCATTCCCCTCCAAGTGGCGTCAGCCTGAGGGGAAGCAAAAGCCCTACCTACAGGAATTAAGCTGCCACACCCACAGTCCTTAAGCCTGACAGCTAATCACAGATTGAATAGATTCGTCGTCGGCAGCCGTCCGTCTCAAGAGACGATGGTGTAGCTTCTTCAGAGTCTATCTGCACCGCCGAGAATGGCTGTGCAGTCCGACTCGGGAGTGACATGGTATCTGTCTCCTCCCGTGTTGAATCGACATCTTGCGATGACGCTGAAGCTACAGAGCCTGGGCAGGGTAATATGGAGGGTCTGCTGTTGCCCATGCAGCAGACCCCCCCTCTCTTCGCAGCTGAAGGGTCCAAGGGAAAGACGGAGTCGATACAGCTTGGGTTCAGGTGCGCCGCAGGAGTTGCCGGTGTTGACTACAACGTCAAACCGCCTTAGGGACTCCGGCTCCGGATTTTCTGTCGGGGTTTACTCCCTTAGCCTTTCCCCTGAAGAGGTATGCCGCAAGGCAGCGGAGGTTTTTTGGAGTCAGAGTTTTCCTTCTCTGATGTACCCTGACTGGAAGATCGAACCAGCGACACTTAGCTCGCAGGCCGACGCTCAATCCACTGAGCTAAACCAGCCAGGGCAGATTGAATAGATTAACAATCAAAGAAGACAGACAACAGCAGTAGATCCCTGGAAGTCTCCAACAGGCTGCCTAGGGCCAGACTGGTACATGATCTGACGCCACCAGAGGCAGATCCAGGAAGTGCAGATCATTCCAAGAAGCACCAACAAACAATAGGAGTCAAAAAAATGGGGAGACAGAGAAACAACCTCCCATCAAAAGGAAAGGTAGAATCCCCAGAAAGAGTGCTAAATGAAATAGAGGGGAGCGAACTATCAGATATGGAATTCAAAACATGGATTATGGAAAAGCTGAATGAGCTCAGCGGAAACTTCAAAGAACTCCAGAAAAACTACAAGGAACTCACAGAAAATTACGTGAGCATGAAAAAGGACATAGAAGCTATCAATAAGAGCCAGGAGGAAATGAAAAATACGATCTCTGAATTGAAGAACACAGTAGAAGGAATTAAAAGCAGGCTAGAGGAAGCAGAAGATCAGATCAGCGAGCTGGAGGACAACCTACACAAAAACTCCCAGACAATACAACAAAATGAAAAAAGACTGAACAAGACTGAAGAGGTTCTAAGACAGCTGCAGGACAACATGAAACGTAATAATATCCGTATCATAGGAATTCCAGAAGGAGAAGAAGAAGAGCAAGGGATAGAAAACCTCTTTGAAAAACTAATGACAGAAAACTTTCCTAACATGACGAGAGAAAGAGTCACGCAAGTCCAGGAAGCACAGAGGGTCCCAATGAAGATGAACCCCAACAGGCCCACTTCAAGACACATCATAATTAAAATGCCAACATTCAAAGACAAAGAGAGAATCCTAAAAGCAGCAAGAGAGAAACAACTAATAACATACAAGGGAGCTCCAATAAGGCTATCATCAGATTTCTCAGCAGAAACACTACAAGCCAGAAGGGAATGGCAAAAAATATTCCAAGCAATGAAAAACAAAGGCCTACAACCAAGAATACTCTACCCAGCAAGGCTTTCATTCAAAATGGAAGGTGAAATAAGGAGTTTCCAAGACAAAAGAAGGCTAAAAGAATACATCTCCACCAAACCAGCATTGCAAGAGATGCTAAAGGGTCTGCTTTAAGAAGATGAAGAAACATAGAGACAGAGAGGAACACGAGTACAAAGGGGGAAAATGACAATGAATAAGTACTGAAAGAAAGAAGGAACTTCTACCATTTGCAACAACATGATTGGAACTAGAGAGAATTATGCTTAGCGAAATAAGCCAGGCAACAAAAGAAAATTACCTTATGCTGTCACCTGTTACAGGAAACTAATGAACAACACAAACAAATGAGCAAAATTGAACCAGAGGTATGTAAACAAGGAATAAACTAACAGTAACAAAGGGGGAGATGGGAGGGAGAGAAGGGGTAAGAAGGGGAAGGGTCTAGTCAAAGAACATGTATGAATGACCCATGGACATGGACAACTGGGTGGGGACTGACTGTGGGGGGGGGCAGGGTGCAGGGAAGCAAGAGGGGGAAAAAAGTGAGACAACTGTAGTGGAAAAACAAACAAACAGAAAATTTTTTAGTGGGGGGGGAATAAAAATATAAAGAATAGAAATGCAAGTTCAGTGAATATTAGAAGGACAAGGATTTTCCTTCCGATAAGACAGTCCTACAGATTTAGAGACTTGTATGTGGGTTATGTTACATAAATTAACATGTGTTTTCTGTTTTCAAAGGGCATAAGCCTACAATCTCATTACCTGAGTGATTATCTGTATGCATAGGCCTCACTTAATCCTTTCTGCATTGCTGCCTCCTGAGACTCAATGGTTTGGCTGAACTAAGTGGCTGGGTTGGTGAAGAACGGGGTGGTCTGTGGGCTTCACTTTAAAACTGGTTTCTCTTTTCTATCCTAATGGCTTGGACAGAAAAAGCCCAGAGGCCTGAGTTGGGGGAAAGCTAAAATATTTCCCTCAGTCCAAAATAAGTATAATGGGCAAAAGGGTTTTGGACAGGTGAGATGTACCTGGCACACCTTCCTCCAAAGAAGCCCTTCTTTTCCCTAATGTGGGACATTGAAAAATTAATACCTGTCTTTTGTCATCTAGTGGTTACGGATTAAATGATGTCCTTTAACCCTGTTGCCCCCAGAATACAACAAGGATGCCAGCCTGTCAAACCAAGCATGCCGTTGTCCAGAGACAGCCAACCAACCTGGAGTCTGCACGATCCTTCCCCTTGTGGGAAGGCCACCCTCCCCTCCACATCCCCACTCTTATTAGGGATTTCTTGACCCACGGGTAGGTAGGACGACGACCATGTCCAGCTTGAAGCAGCTAGAGGAGCTCGAGACCTTCATCCATTGTCCTTTATAAGATTGTAAAGGGTCTTAAGTCTGAGAGGGAGGAATTGTTATTTTTTATTGTTAAAATATTTAACTAATTAATTAATTAATTTTAAAAAAAGAAGAAGAAGAATATATGAAAGGGTGAGGCGGGAGAGCTTGTATGTACGACCCATGGGCATGGACTTGGAGAGGGGATTGTTGGGGAAGGGGGGTGCTGGGCGGAGGGGAGCAAAGGGGAAAAAAAATTGGAACTATTGTAACAATATAATCAATAAAATATACTTAAAAAATAAATAAAATGGTGATTACACAAAACAGCACTTATTCTTGTATTATTTATTAATTATTGCATTATTTTCCATACAAACAACAGTAAAACCTACTTTTGCCCCACCATGTGGGGCATCATTTCACTTCCCCAACCCAGCGGCTTCATCAGGAAATCTATATCAGAAAGTCTGATCCAATTGGAACCTGAAACGTTTCAGTACCATTTCTGTAGCACCACATCATGTAACATTTGGTTCCTCCAATGATCTCCACCTTTGTCTTTTACCTAAAGAGACCCCTAAATGGAACTCCACCTTTACTGAATGCCATGCAATGCTTGTCCCTTGTACAATCCAAAAAGCTTATGCAAGAGTCTGCTGAACTCCTTACCAAGCTGCTCTCTTAGGAAGAAGAGGCTACTGACCCAGAGTTCTACCACTGATCAGATATTTTCCCACAATATTTTTTAGCTCCATAAACTAAACAATGTTAATACATTGCTATCTGTGAGTACATGCTATCTTAATGTGAAAAATTTAAAGTATATATTTTCCACCCAGAGAAGGAAAACTCTGATTCCAAAAAAACCTCCGCTGCCTTGCGGCATACCTCTTCAGGGGAAAGGCTAAGGGAGTAAACCCCGACAGAAAATCCGGAGCCGGAGTCCCTAAGGCGGTTTGACGTTGTAGTCAACACCGGCAACTCCTGCGGCGCACCTGAAGCCAAGCTGTATTGACTCCGTCTTTCCCTTGGACCCTTCAGCTGCGAAGAGAGGGGGGGTCTGCTGCATGGGCAACAGCAGATCCTCCATATCACCCTGCCCAGGCTCTGTAGCTTCAGCTTCACTGGAGAGGACACTCCAGCGTCATCGCAAGATGTCGATTCAACACGGGAGGAGACAGATACCGTGTCACTCCTGAGTCGGACTGCACAGCCATTCTCGGCGGTGCAGATAGACTCTTAAGAAGCTACACCATCGTCTCTCGAGACGGACGGCTGTCGACGACGACGACGACGATATTTTCCACCAAGTAATGACTCTGAATTCTCTCTTTAGATGATTTGAGATGGTTATTTGAAAAGCAAAGTCTAAGCTCTGGTGACTTGCCTTTGGGGCTTTCAGCTGATTTGTTTAAATGACAATGAAGTATCTCTATGACTAATGAAGAGTGAAAAAAAAGTCTGCTAACAGCCTTTTGTTTTGTTTTGCACTTAAGTTGATGGATTTACTTATATATTTTAATAGAAATACTTGTTTGATTTAGCTGACTTATTGATGGACTGCTTTGGTACTTTTTAGGCAAAGAGGAATATGTCATTTTAACCAGCAGTTTAGAAGTTTCATAACAATCCATTCTAGGGAAGACATTTTTTAAGAGAGAAGCTTCTGTAAGCTCACTCTGCTCATTATTAGGAATGGGATATCCTGAATTAAATTCTCAAAGTCCAACCTGACTACAGCAAAGATTTAATGAGATCTGTTAATTAAATGAGCTCATTTAATTAACTCAAGCATTGCTTTCAAGTACACATTACGGTGTTGTTTGTAAATTCATATATGTTACATGTAAATTATAAGACATTTGTGAGGAGAGTGAGTTTGGTGACAGTCCAATTTATATTTTTTTCTTGGCTATAACTGTTTTTTCTTCTCACATTTTACATTTAGCATTGATAGATAAAGATTAAGGACTTGTTTTCTTAGCTATTGTTACCAAGATCCACATTTATTCCTTTAAAATATGGCAATTTCTTAAGTAAATATAACTGCTTACTGATTTATGTTGAAAGCTGAGAAGAAGAAAAAAAGATATAAGTATATACCATTTTTATTAGTTGACTCAAAATCTAGATGGATAAATTGAACTCTTAAGTGAAACAGATTTTGCCCTGGAAAGCCAGATCTTTCATGTAAGGGGGGAAATTAGATTAAAATAGCTTATTTTAAGAAGTCTACCATATATTTTGAGAAAATAAAAAACTACAATTCTCCTTTGGTCTAATGTATAGTAGTACAAATTTCATATGTTTTTATATGAGGTCGTTCAATGAATAACTTGAACAAATTTGTAAGAGAAATCTTTTTCCTCACCTTATTACATAATATGCATTTCTATATGTTGATATTATATTTTTTATCAAAGGTATCACCAATGAATTTAGAGTTGAAGTATAAACAAACTTTTTTTTTTCTTTGCCTCTTCTCATCCTTCTCCTAATGAGGGCATTTAATTCAGCAAATGTTGAGCTTACATCAAGGTTTATATTCTTCAAATAATATCTTTCCCAGTGAGCTCCTTTGCAGAGCAATTTAACATAATTTGTGCAAATCTAACAGTTTCTTATCTGAAACCCTTGGAGACAGATGTATTTCATGATTTAAGATTTTTTTTTTTAGATTTTAGAAAGGTAATACTTATCATAGACAGTATATTAAGGAACACTCTATTGTATACATGATAATGCTTTATGCTTAGGCACATTACTATTTTGGTAACACACATGCATTTTTGTATTAAATGTACTAATAAATTCTATAAATTACTTGTCAGTTTTGCTAAGATTTTGTTACCAAATGAGTTAGAAAAGTTTTAACTTTTAGAGCTTTGGGACATTATAATTGGGATAAGTGACTACAGACTTGTAATAAGTCACTATAGTAGACAAAATTCCCAGGTGAACTCAAGGAATGCCACTTTCTCACGTACATGCCCTCTCCTGAATGTGGGTAGGACCTGTTAATATGATTAGATATCACTTCTGATTAGATGATGTTAAATGACAAATATGAGTAGTCAGTCACTCCTGCGATTATTTTACATTATATCAGGCATTATCATAGCATGTTAGAAAGTGACTGTCTTGTTGACTTTGAAGAAGTAAGCTGTCATGTTGTGAGAAGGCCACAGGGGTAGGGCCTGAGAACAATCTAGGAGGTAATAGCTGCACTGCCTGATAGCCAGAAATAAATGGAGACCTTAGTTTCATAGCCACAGTGAAATGAATTCTGCCAACAGCCTAAATAACCTTGAAAGAGCATCCCAAGCTTCAGATGAGAAGTGAGATTGCAGCCTCTGCCAACATGTTCATTTCAGCCTGGGGAGATTCTGAGTAAAGGAATCGGCTGAATTGTGTCTCAAATTCAGATTAACAGAATAGGTGAGATACTGTATTTGTGTTGTGCAAACTAAAATTAAATTTAGACTATAATAAAAATAATAAGCACTTATTTGAGCAAAAGAAGCTGGATACCCAGGAGACAGGTTCAGAGAGCACTCTAGTAGTGTTTCACTGAGACAAAGGAGAGGCCACCTGTTATAGCAAATGTTCCTGCACACATTCTCCATGAGATCCATGCTATGTAAATGAGGTGCTCAAATTGTGCAGTTTTGATTGGAAAGAGCAGGTCTCAGTCCATTGATAGAAAGATTCAGACAGCATAAAAAAGCAGGCATAGTGCAGGAAGCCAAGAGTTCAGTCTGAGGTTCTTCCTGGTATAGAGTACTGAAGGAGCCCCTGTAAGCACATGGCCACTAGACTCATAATTATTCATAAAATTTGAACCCTCGATTGACCATGGAGAGTCCATCTCAGCAGGTATATGCCTTTTCAGGGTTCACATAAAAATAATATTTCTTCTCAAGGTCCATAATTATTTTAAGCTGCAAAGTTTGTAGGAATCAGTTACACAGCAACAGAAAAATAACACAATCAATGACTTTTATTCACTTCCAATTCAAATCCTCTTTCAATCCTTACCCACAAACTAACTTATTTATGCTAATTCATATTAAGTCATTGTCTCAGCCCTATGAAGAAGCAGAGAAAAAGATAATTTGAGATGAGGATTTTAAGTTAAGTTTGTAGTTGATTTTTATGTTAAAGAACATATATACAATACAGAGAGAGTAAAAAGGATTTAGAAAAAACAACTCTGATGAGAACATACTAGTGATGTCAAGGGAATGGTGGCATGAGAGATTCCCTTGATGTCTCCCCTTGAAGTTTGAAAAATTTGAACAGGTATAATGGAACAAATGTTTCCCTGCTCAATGCACAAACATACCTGAGAGATCTTCACATTGAAACATCTAAAGGTGGGCAAGTGGGAGCAAATCAGGGAGGCAAGAAGGGAGAAGGCTGAGATAAGCCAGGATACAGTCCCAGAGCCCAGAGCTCATGGCATGGCTCAATCCAGAGAGGAGAGAAATTGAGTTGTGACTGATATGCCCTTCAGCCTGGAGAGGCAAAGATATTTGGTGGGCATTCCTGCAGGAGTGTGCAGAACAAGTTGTGCTTGAGCCCAATGACCTGGGCAAAGATGAAGGACAGAGGTTCGGCCACAGTTGTTTCATAGTTAGCATTCCCGACGAAGAAACAAAGCCATGAAGCCTGGCTTCCCCTTAACCTCTTAGAGCTTGCCTCCCTTCCCCTCTGGTGTTGGGTTGCAGAGCACATTATCTGCAAACCCAAGAACTGGTACTACAGAAACACTTTTTTCTTAAGCAAAAGGTGCATCCTGTGACTCATCCTGGGAATGAGAGTGCAGGGAGGACACCGTGGAGATCCAAGGTCACCTTTACCATTTGGCAAAGCAACTTAGAAGGCAGTTTAGTTATTCCAGCCCACCTGACCCCCATGCATTGTTGGTATACTGACTGCAGTGTCTGGCTGTAGGGGACAGCACTAGGATTTCATAGATTTGGAGCCCTATCACCCACCATGCTTACCAGTGGGGTTGATCACCTGGGAAGGCATTTCCACTACCCCATGGATCCCTAAAGAGTCAAGAAACTGCAAGAGAGCTAAAAAAACCCAAAACTTGTTATTCAGTGCACCTGCTGAACAATAATAAAAAGACTTGTTTGTATCAACCTACTACAGAAGTACCACTCATACACAGATAGCTAGGCAGAGAAGTTACTCATTGAATAATATATGTAATCAAGGTAGCATGGCAAATCACAAAGAAAATAAAAAGTCTCCAGAAAATAAACTTAAAGACATGGAAATATATTATTTAAATGACCAAGAATTAAGGAATGTAGTTATGAAAAATCTTAATGAGCTGCAAGAAAATATAGAAAAGCAGTATAACAAGCTCAGGAAACAAATCAACAAACAAAATAGGTACTTTATGAAAAATATTGAACCGAACAAAAATTCTGGAGATAAATCAATAAAAAGAGCTCAAGAACAAACTTGTGAGCATAAGAATTAGAGTAGACAAGATGGAGGAAATGATTAATGACATTGAAGATGGAAATCTAGAAATGATACAGAGGGGAAAAAAGAGACTTGAGCATTAAAAAAAAAGTACTCTACAAGAACTATATGACTCCATCAGAAAGAATAATAGGCATACCAGAAAAAGAACAGAGGGAATAGAGAACAGAGTACCTATCCAAACACTTGATAAGAACTTGCCAAACCTATGGAAAGACCTAAATCCTTGAATACAAGAAGCACAAAGAGCACCTAATTACCTCAATCCAAATAGGCCTTTTGCAAGGCACATTGTATGAAAACTGTCAAAAATTAATGACAAAGAATTCCCAAGGAATGCAAGGAAAGGAAAAAAGTAACCTGTAAATGAAAGCCTATTAGGTTATCACTGGACTTCTCAGCAGAAACTCTACAAGCTAGAAAAGAGTGGAACTAAATATTCAAATTACTAGTAGAGAGAAATTACCAGACAAGAATAATATATTCAGCAAAGTTATCTTCTAGATATGAATGAGAAATAAAGTTTTTTCCAGACATACAGAAACTTATCACCTGAAGACCTCCACTTTGGGAAATGCTCAAGGGGTTTATTGTACCTGAAACAAAGAACAAAATGTCACAAAACTACAAGTGAGATCACCAACAAAATTGGGGCACAGACAGGGATAATTTGAGACAACAAAAACATAAAAAGGGATGCATAAAGGACAAAATTGGCAAAGGGGGATGGAGAGCAGACATATTCAAAATAAAAAGGACTACTGTAGATATGATACTTGCTTTTTCATAAACTTTATGTAACCACACACAAATAACCCCAAACTGAGACATACAACTTTAAAAAGGGCAAAACAGAAAAAAAGGTATGGAATACCACCAAACAAACAAAACTGGAAGACAAAAGAAAATAATTAATGGAGGCACAGAGCTACCAGAAAACAAAATCTGAAATGGCTATAGGGGATTTTCACACATCAATAATTACCCTAAATGTAAATACACTGAATTTACCAATAAGAAGGCACAGAGTATCAGATTGGATCAAAAAGCAAAACCCAACCATATACTGCCTTCAGGAGACACCTCTAAGCTGCAAAGACAAAGAGACACCCAAAGTGAAAGGGTGGAAAATGATTCTCTAAGCAAATAGCATCCACAGAAAAATAGGTGTAGCCATATTTATATCTGACAAAATAGATCTCAAGATAACAAAGGTAACAAGAGACAGACATTTTAAATGATAAAAGGGACACTACATCAAAAATACCTAACACTTCTTAATATAAAAGCACCCAACCAGGGGCACCAAAATATATAAAGCAACTACTAAGAGAACTATAGGCAGAAACTGAAAAAAAAAAATGTAAAAAACACAATTATAATTGGGGACCTTAATTTTACATTGACAGCTCTAGACAGACTATATAAACAAAACAATTAATGGAGAAATATTGGCCTTAAATAACACATTAAACCAAATGGATATTATTGACATTTATAGAGTGTTTCATCCCAGAATATCAGATTGTGCATTCTTCTACAGGTCACATGAAACATTCTCAAGGATAAACTGTATGATGGGTCACAAAAGTCACCTCAACAATTTTAAGAAGATTGAAATCATACCAAGCATATTCTCTGGCAACAATGCCTTGAAATTAGAAATAAACTGCAAAGAGGAAATAAAGAAATCTACAAATATGTGGAGATTAAACAACATACTATTAAAAAAAAATGACTGAGTCCCAAAAGAAATAAAAAGTAAGATCAAAAGGTATATAAAAATGTGATGGCAGCACAGGCAGACACAGCTCACCTCCTTACACAACCACATCAAAATTACAACTAAATTATAGAACAACCATCACTTGGAATTGCCAGAAATCAAATTGAATGGAAGACTGACAACTATGGAATTAAAGAAACCACATCTATCTAGACTGATGGAATGGGTTGGTCCTACATTCACATCTGGTGAATAAAAGATTTGGAGGGATATCTCTGCAGTGAGGAGTCTCAACCCCACACCAGTCTCCCCAGCCCAGGGTTCCAGTGATGGGAAGATAAGTCCCTATAACTTCTGTCTGCAAAAACCAGTGGAGACTCTGTCAATGGAAGAACCTTCTGGAGTTCGAAGCAGTTTCTCTTAAAGAACCAACACACAGACACACCTATGGAGACTCACTCACTCTGAGCTCCAGTGCTGGGCAGCAGCTTGAAAGGTGCCAGTGGCGTACAAGGAAGAAGTGAAAGGTTTAGCATCAAGGCAAGAGCTGAGCTGGGGGACAGCTTCCCTGCAGACAGAAAGGCCTTTGTCCCTTTTCTGAACCCTCTTCCTCCAGAGCCACAGAGCTGGTGGGTAGATGCCATATCTGAGACTCCATTAAGTTGGCTAACACTGTTCGCCCTGACCTGGAGATCCCCTGAGACTCTGTCCCCCTCAACTTACAGGCTCACCCAAGCTGTTTACCTAATTTTCTGTATGAATGGCTGATCTTGGCTAATGCTTCACAACCTCCTAAATCCTCTCAAACAAGCAGCTGCTGAACTCAGTGAGCCAGAACTCAGTGAGCCCTCAGCCCCCATACCTCTTGTTAAGTGGCCTAAGGCACAGTACTATCAGTAGCCAGCCTAGATCCACAGTTTGGCTTTACCTGGTAATCTCCAAGCCCGGCACAAGTATCAACCATCTCAGATTGCTGCAGGGTGGCCCTGGGAAAATCGCAGGTGGGGGATGACCTTGGCATGCACCACCCAGGAAACCACAGAGCCTGCACACCAGTGGACAGCTACAGACCACCTTGGATCACCACCACCCTTCACCTGCACAGCTATTACTCCATGGAAAGTGCAGGTTGGTAGTTAGTGGTCACATCCAGTCCTTGCAGCTGACTGGGCTGGGTAAATCTCTCCCATTGACTGGCCAACAGCAATTAAGGCTCAACTACAAGACGGTATATGCAGCACACATAAAGGGTGCACCTCAAGTACCCAGCTTGAGTGATAAGGGAGGCTGTGCCACTGGACCCTATGGACACCTACTACATTAGGCCATGCTATGAAGGCAGGGAGTCATAGCAGCTCTACATAATACATAGAAACAAACTTAGGAAGGCTGGTAAAATGAGAAGACAAAGAAACATGGCCCAAATGAAAAAACAAATCAAAACTCCAGAAAAAGAACTAAATAAAATGAACATAAACAATATATCAGATGCAGAGTTCAAAACACTGTTTATAAGGATGTTCAAGGAACTTAGTGAGTACCTCAATAGCATAAAAAAGATCCAGTCAGAAATGAAGGACAATTAGAGAAAAACAACAGAGTGAATGAAGCTAAGAATCAAATAAATGATTTGGAAAATAAGGAAACAAAAAAATCTACCAATCAGAACAAGAAGAAAAAGGAATCCAAAAAAAAAAAAAAAAAAAAATACCAGGGTAGTGTAAGCAGCCTGTGGGACAACTTTAAGAATTCCAACATTTGCATCATAGGGGTGCTAGAAGGGTAAGAGAAAGAGCAAGAAACTAGAAATCCATTTGAAAAAATAATGAAAGAAAACTTCCCTAATTTGTTGAAGGAAATAGACATGCGAGTACAGGAAGCACAGAGTCCCAAAAAATATGGGTGCAAAGAGGCCCTCTGGAAGACACATCATAATTAAAATGCCAAAGATTAAAGATAAAGAGAGAATCTTAAATGTAACAAGAGAAAAGCAGTTAGTTACCTACAGGGGGATTCCCATAAGACTGTCAACTGATTAGCCATGGGGATATAAACTATAGTATAAGAAATGGACTAGTCAAAGAACTTATAAACATGATCTATGGTCATGAACAATGGTGTGGTGATGGCCTAAGGGAGTAGGAGGTGCTGGGTGGAGGGGGACAAAGGAGAAAAGTTGGGACATCTGTAATAGCATAATCAATAAAAAATAATTTTAAAAAATCCGCCCTTCCAAAAAAAGAAACTTTGCAGGTTAGAAGAGATTGGCAAGAAATATTCAAAATCATGAAAATCAGGGACCTACAGCCAAGTTTGCTTTACCCAGCAAAGTTATTATTTAGAATTAGAGGGCAGATAAAATGCTTCCCAGACAAGAAAAAATTAAAGGAGTTCATCATCACTAAACCATTATTATATGAAATGTCAAAGAAACTTATTTAAGAAAAGCATCAAAACTATGAACAATAAAGTGACAATAAATACATAGATCTAGCAACAATTGAATGAAAAAAAAAAAAAGCAAACAAGAAGAACAGAGACAGAATCATCTATAAGAAGAGGGTTTTGATGTTTGCCAGATTGAAGGGGGGAGTAGGGGACTGGGTGAAGAGGTGAGGGAATTAATAAGTAAAAATAAGTAGTTACAGAATAGCTAGGGGGGTGTAAGTTATGGTATAGGAAATGGAGTAGCCAAAGAACTTATACACATAACCCATAGACATGAACAATGGTGTGAGGATGGTCCAAAGGAGTGGGGGATGTTGGGTAGAAGGGGAAAAATTGGCACAACTGTAATAGCAAAGTCAATAAAATTTAATTAAAAAAAGACATATAGAGACAAATGAATAAGAGGAAAGTTTTTATTATTACAGGTCTATCTCTAGAAACGAGAAATTCCAAGTAAACAACTTAATATTACATCTTTTTTTTTTTTTTTTTTTAAGCTCAGGAGATTTTTATTGAATTTAACTTAATTGCTGTAATTCTTACATAATAGGTATTAAGTATTATCATTGTTGTCTGCAGAAAAAGAACCTGAGGCCTAGAGAACTTACTTGCACAAAGTTTTAGAAATAGCAAGCAGTGAAAGACATTTGGAGTTGGGAAGAAAGAAGAAACCAAGGTAATCATTCCCTCCATTTTATTTAATCCTTCCCCTGCGAAATAAATTGTGATCTTTAGAAAGCATAGCTCTACTTAGTTCAACACAGTGCATATCACATTAGTTAAGGATGGATTTCATCTGAGGATCAAGTTAAAATTCCTCTAAGTAAAAGTATTCAAATTGGGTGTGAAATAAGGCTTAGATGTCAAGGAAGAGGAGAACCAAACAGCTGGGAACCAAACAGTTGCTTTCACAAAGCAGAGCTGAGCTGTCCATGGTCTGATATGTATCAGGTAAGGGCATTGGCTACATACTGGTGGGAAAAGTGGTCTCCCCAAGACCTCCCCCCAACTCAGTTCTTTTATGCTTTCTAACATAAGAACTCTAGGTTGAAGCAAAAATGCTTTCCAGAATTGTTTTCTGTGAGTAACTAAAACAAAGATATATAATCAAAACTATGCCTTGAAAATGAGTAGGTCAAGTTGTGTGTGACCTATATTTTTACATGTAAAATTCACTATGTGTCTAAAAGAGTGTAATCTAACAGTGTTTACCACTGCATTCTTACTGACATTTGGTTTTCCTATTTGGAATCTTGAAAACAAAGTTTCTTTTTTATATGACATTTTTCTAATTTGGCAAGCAATAGATTTTCTCCTGTTTCTAATGCAGTAGGTATGCAGTAACTATTGTGTCAAATTTCTTATTATCTGTGTCAGCAAGAATAAGAACAGGTCTAGAAGTAGTGAAGTGTTTTCAGTCTACTTTCTATAGCCTTATGGGGGAGGCAGGGTACTACAGTCTAAAATAACGAAACCCATAACTTCCATATGTTAGATCTCTTAGTTATAGAACTGTGAATACAAATCCAAAATACACACATCAACTACTTAATATTTTCTGAAGAAACTTGCATAATTCAAATACCAAAGTAAAATAAAAATCCACCACAAAAATAAGACTTAAGCCATACACTTCATGTACCACAAATATTAAACTATATCTCTTACAGCTACATTGAGGGAAATTCAGGTCAATCAATCGATCAATACTTCCTGTACCAAGTTAATCAATAACACAATTCATAAGGACAGAACTTCATGTATCAGAAATATTACTAAGTGCGTGAAGTCATTATGCATCCACAGAATCCTATTTCACTAGTGGCTTCCAACAAAAGAAGACGCTGGCTTCTGAATACCATAAAAATAAGACTTGTGTACTAAGTATTTACTTTAAGGAACATTTGTCATTATTGATATGTAGGAAGTAGATATCTAATTTTATTAAAATCACTTATACAAGGTGGCACCCAAAAAACCCCAGAATTTATTTCTAAAAAATTGTGTATTTATTCTTACATGTTTAAATTTCAGTCACTTTCAAAGTACTCTCCATTTGATGCAATACACCTATTGAGACAATTTTTCCACAGCTCAAAACAGTTTTTGAACTCATTGATTTTGATGCCTTTTTGTGCCTCTGCCACTTTTTGCTTCACCTCTTCCACATCAGTAAAACATTTCCCTTTGAGGACTTTTTAATCTGGGGACCAAAAAATAAAGTTGCTCTCAGCAAGATCTGGTGAATAGGGAGGGTGGAACACAGAGAATCACGCTATTTTTGGTCAAAAACTGCTAAACAGTGCAGTGTGGGCAGGTGCACTAGTAAATCACCCATCATGAAATAGGCAAATGCGTTAGAAGTCTTCAAAAAAAAAAAAATTCACGGAAGCTGAACACAGCCTCTCATAACAATGCCAACTGGTACAATGATACAGATGGGTTCCTAGAATACTCACCTAGTGGGGGAAGCCTATACTACAAGGGGCATGCCCTCCAGAAGATAATTCTGTTTTGTGGGAGGTCCCCCTTGTAAGAAAAGTTAATCAAACTAAAACTCAGCATGACCTGTGCACACATATACTGAAAAAGTCGGCACATAATATTGAAAGAAACTATATACATCAGGTCTCCCCCTAAAAGTTTGCTAATAAGCAATTTCCTAGTTGTTTTTGGATGTTTAATAACAATGACATCAGTACCTCTAAAAAAAGAAAAGCCCATTTAAATTGGGGCCAATAAAACTATGAGGAAATTATTCTCTATATTTAGTAATATTTTTCTTAAAAAAACAATTCTACCTAGTGGTTCCATTCTGCCTCTATAGCAGCCAGGAGCGGCTATGAAACTAAGTCATGACTCAAAAAATGTAAATGGAAGTGTTTGTGGCAATTCTGGGAAAGTTTCTTAAAAGGGCGAAAGTGTGCTTTCCCCCCACACCATAACAACCTTTCTTCCTGCTGTCTGCAACAGGGATGTGATTTCAGGAGCTCCACTAAGTTAACATAAGGTGCTCTTGAACATGGAAATGATCATTTATTGAGGATATCGGAGTTGGAGTCCTCAATGACTTCACCAAGCTGCTTCTCTGGCCCTGGACTACCCATCCCCAGACTTAATTTTCACAAGAGGATAACCCCATGTGTGCACTCTGTTACTCATAACTTATGGACTTAATTCCTGCCTCACATAGTGAGTCTGAAGATACATTTTTAATATTTGAAGAGGAACATCATATTTTACTTAATTCTCTCTAATTAAGCTTAACATTTTCAGCTTCATCAGCATCTAAGTTGGTCTCTTTTATACACTCAAGCTTTTCAGAGTCCTTAAAAAACTTCAGAATGAAACTCAATGTAATCCACCAGATGTGATCTGACCAGTACAAAACAGAGAGATTATTAACTTACCTTTGTTTCCATTCCAAAACAGCTTTATGCATTAACTCCCTCAGCAATCCTCAAAATTAAGATTCATATGTGGTTATAAGCAGTCAAAAAAATCTAGTGTTTTACTTTGTTTTGATTTCCACTGAAAGTGCTCTTAAACCAGGCTTTCCCTGCCTTGTATATATTGTCATTTGTTTTTTTCTTTTTAATCTAAGTGTAGCACTTCATATTTCTCCCTATTACATTTATTCTTAGTTATAGTCTATTACTGCTTAGAATGGAAATAAACCTTGAAGTCCAATTTTGGTAATGAACCTAATTAATTATCCTTCTTAGAATCTATCTTCTCCTTATTTGGTAAGCAAGTGTTCTGCATCCCTACCAACTCCTTGGTAAAAACTTGACATGATCAAGATAAGAAACAGAGCACTTTAGTGATCCACCGAAGACCTCTCTCTTTAGTGACAGGCAGCAAATGATCAACACTCTAGGGATGCTAGTCCAACCAGTTCTCAGTCCCAATGAGTTGTTCCATCTTTCAAGAACTCTGGGCCAAGGGCCAGGGCATGTAACACCCACAGGTAGTGCTAAGGAAGCCCCTGTCCCTAACTACTACCACCTAGCGAGAGCCTGGCAGCATAGGCCAGCCAACCCTTGGTGCAGGTGAGTAAGTGTGCAGAGAAAATGTGGTGGGGGAAAGGAGGTGATCAAAGCAATTGCACTCATTTATATAGCAAATAGTTAGATAAAAGGAAGTCATTATCCCTTTAAATATAAAAAAAAATCTATTAGTACATTGAGTGTAGGGTGGGGAAGGGGGACTCAACCAGTGATTGATTGACAAAGCAGTGTAAATTCCATAACCATCCAATTTGCAGATATTGATTGCACTGAGCTTCAAAAGATTGATGATGCTGCTTTTCAGATTTGAAATGAGTGTCTTATAACTTACCCTCCATAGGAAGACACGTCTGTTCATGGGCAGATGTCCCTGGATGTGAAACCACTGTCACATTTTTAATTTGAAAATGTGTTTTGCACATGTATCCATCAGAACAGTCCTGCGTTTCATCACTTTGAAGTTCTCCATTCCCCACTGTCAACTGTCTGCTGTGAATATTTGATAAATTCTGTACAATAATGCTGGAATGTTTTTTCTCCAAAATACTCATCTTCTTCCATACTAAATGATAACCTGCTTCACTGGGCCCGACCCAGCCTCCCAACCCTGCGAGGACCAGCATTACATCTTAAGGAACTAGAAATACAGAACAAAAGCAAATCAAAATCAGCAGAAGGAAGGAAATAATAAAAATTAGAGCAGAATTGAATGAAATAGAGAACAAAAACTTATACAAAATATTAATACAACAAAGAGTTTGTTCTTTGAAAAGATAAAATTGACAAACCACTGGCTTCCCCTCACAAAAGAAATAAGAAAAAAGACTCATCTGTATAAACAGAAACAAAAGAGAAGTTACCAACTGACATCAAAAATATACAAAGCACCATACAATACTATGAAAGACTATATGCCACCAAATTTAACACCTTAGCAGAAATGTATAAGTTCCTAGAAATATAAGCCTCCTAGACTGACTCAAGAAAAACTGAAAAATCTAAGCAGACCGATAAAGTGAGGAAACTGAGAGAATCTTCAAAACACTCACAAAAAATAAATGTCTAGGACTAAATGGCTTTACTAGTGAATTCTAGCAAACATTCAAAAAAATAATAATAATACCTATTGTCAAACTCTAAAAAAAATTAAAGAAGAAGCAACACTTCCTACGACATCTTATAAGGCAAATATAGCCATAATATTAAAACCTGGCAAGGATAACACAAGAAAACTAGAGATCAATATCTCTGATAATACAAATGGAAAAATCCTAAACAAAATAGTAATAGCAAATTCAGTACAACAAAACATTAAAGAAATAATACATTACAATCAAGGGGGGTTCATCCCAAGGGCACCAGGATGTTTCAACATATGCAAATTGACAAATGTAATAATCACATTAACAAAAGAAAGGCTAAAAACTATCTGATCTTATCAATAGATGAAGAAGCATTTGGTAAGATACAACATCCATTTATAATTAAAACCTTAAATAAAATAGGTATAGGAAGAAAACACCTCAACATAATAAAAGCCATATATGACAGACCCTCAAATAATATACACAATGGTGAAAAACTGAAAGCTTTTCCCTCTAAAACTAGGAATAAGACAAGGATGCCCATTCTCACCACTCTTACTCAACATAGCTCTGGAAGTCCTAGCCAGAGCAATCAGGCAAGAGAAAGAAATAAAAACATTTAAACTGGGAAAGAAGAAGCAAGAATATCACTTTTTTCAGATGACATGGGTCTGTATATAGAAAACTCTAAAGATTAGACACACACACACGGAACAACTGACAAATATGGTAAAGCTGCAGGATACAAAATCAATGTATAAAAATACACTGCATTTTAACAATTAAGTATCAGAAAAGAAATAAGCAAACAATCCCTCTTGCAATTTCAGCCAAAAGAATAAAATATCTAGGGAGGAGCTTAACAAAGAATGTGAAGGATCTATATACTGAAAATTACAAAATATTATTAAAGAGATTTAAAAAGACACATGAAATGTAAAAATATTTCATTTTTCTGGACCAGAAGAAACAACATAGTTAAAATGTCCATATTACCCAAAGCAATATACAGATTTAATGCAATACCCATCAAAATTCCAATGTAATTTTTTAAAGAAATAGAACAACAACGACAACAACAAAACACATCAGATTTTATGGAACCACAAAAGACCCCAACAGCAAAAGAAATCCTGAGAAAAAAGGATGAAGCGGGAGGTATCACATTACCTAACTTCAATTTATACTACAAAGCTGTGATAATCAAAACAATATGATATGGGCAGAAAATGAGACACACAGACCAAGGGAACAGAACCGAGAGCCCAGAAGTAAAACCATAGGCATATGGGCAAATAATTTTTGATAAAGGAGCCAACACACAATGGAGACCTCTTTAATAAATGGTGTTAGGAAAATTGGAAGAACACATGCAAAAGAACAAAAGTAGATTACAGTTTGTCCCCATGTCCAAACATTAACTTAAATTGGATTAGAGACCTAAATTTAAGTTTTGAAATATAACCTACATAGAACAAAACATAGGTACTAAAGTTATGGACCTTGGTTGTAGAGAACATGTTATAAATTTGATCCCAAAGGCAAATGGAGTAAAGACAAAATTAAGTGAATAGGACTATAGCAAACTAAAATGTTCCTGTGCAGCAAAAAAAAAAAAAAAAAAAAAAAAAAAAAAAAAAAAAAAAAAAAAAAAACCCTGAAAATGAAACAGAAAAGCAACAAACTGAGTGGGAGATGATAAATAACAGCTCCAACAAGGGGTTAATATTCAGGATATATAAAGAATTCCTACAACTCAATACCAAACAAGCCATGCATTAAAAAATGGACAGAGTACCTAAACAGAGACTTCTCCCAAGAAGACATACAAATGGTCAACAGATATATGAAAAGATGCTCTATTTCACTAGTTATTAGAGAAATGAAAATCAAAACTATAGTCAGATACCATCTCACATCTGTTAGGACGGCTATTATGAACAAGACAGATAATGTATGTTGGAGAGGTTGTATAGAAAAAGAAATCTTCATTCACTACTGGTAGGAATGTAAACTGGTACAATTACTACAGAAAATAGTATAGAGTTCTCTCAAAAAATTAAGAATAGAGTTACCATATGACCCAGCAATCCCTTTCCTGGGTCTCTACATGAGAACCTGGAAAACATTTATTGACAAAGAAATATGTACCCTTATGTCTATTACAGATTTATTCATTATGGCAAAGACATGCTGATAACCAGAGTGTTGTTTGATAGAGGATTGGATAAAGATTTGATCCATAAATACTATGGAATACTACTCAGCCATAAGAAAAGATGAAATACTGTCATTTGCAACAACATGGACCGACCCTGAGAATATTGTGCTAAGTGAAATATATTAGTCAGAAAAAGCTAAGAACCATATGATCTCACTCATATCTGGGATATAAAACTGAAAACTCATAGACACAGACAACAGGGTGGTGGTTACCAGAAGGAAAGAGCAGAGGTAATAAAGAGTGAAGGGGGTTACATATACAGTGATGGAAGATGATCTGAATTTAGGTTGTGGGAACACAATGCTATATACAGACCATGTATCATAGAAATGCACACTCGAAACCTTACTGATCTTATTAACTAATGTCACCCCAATACATTTAGTAAAAAGAGAGTACTAGAGAAGAGACTGGATTTTAATTAATATATATATATATATATATATATATATATATATTTATTTATTTTAACTAGAAGTTTTTTTTTCTTTTTCTTTTTTGCAACTAGTCTGTTTTCAAAGATCAAACACAAAACTAATAAAAATAAAACACAAAATACCTTACAATTTGAAGTATCATCACGAAAGTCTAATAGCTAAAACTTTTTATTCCTGTCACTTGAAGTCTTTCTTAGGGGCATGAAAAGAGTTTGTTCTATGATATTAAAGTTAAATGTGCTTTGGATCAAATTAACTACCCACAGCTTAGAATTTCTATCAGTTTCCAGGATGCACTGTTTTTAGAGTACTGTCCCTTTTAAAATTTCTTCACTATCACCACTCTACATATTTTAACTCTTCAACTTTTTTCCTTTTTCCCAACTATTAAATTACCCTTAGCAAACAATATTTAATAGAATGATATAAGGAGCTATCTTATAAAAATTACTGAATTTGTGATAGTTGTTTATGGCACCTCTGTTTCAATTTCAAATTTCAGACCTCATTAACTGAGATATTATGAGCACAATTTAGTCACCTATACAACCTTAGTGTTTTATGTTAAGCCTCTTTTCTTCTTAAGGAGGCAGGTTCTATCTTGATTATCCATGCTAAACAACAAGTAACATCTTTATAGTCTACTTTGTAAATTGAAACATAAAGTTTACTTCTTGAGTTGAAACATGGGGGGGTGATACAAGAAAGTTTCTCTTATTGTCCCCTTTCAGTGTCTTTTCTGAAGGTAGAAACTTGGTTTCTTCAAAGGAGGGCATAAATACTAATACTGCCTGAACTGTGCTTTGGGCCTCTTTATTGGCAAAGACCTTCATCCTAAGCAGGACTGATAACCCTCCTGAACACGCTGTGCCTTTTCATTTGGTGTTCTCCAAGGGCAAAGAATCAACGAGGATAGGACGAAATGATTTCTCCCGAGACAAAGTCAGAACCAGGCGTCTAAACAGATTACAGCAATATTTCTCTAAAAAGTACCAATAAACAAGTGAGATGAGGTCACAGTGCAAGGAACCTGTAAGGTAAGAAAACTGATGACCATTTTATCCCCTTGCTCCTTGAATATTTTAAGAAAAATATTCATTCTCCTTACCTATTAGGATATTTTTTTGAGAACTGACCTTTGTAATGACAATATTGTGAAACATTATTTATAAAGATGCCCTGGCTGGTTTGGCTCAGTGGATTGAGCGTCGGCCTGCGAGCTAAGTGTCGCTGGTTCGATCTTCCAGTCAGGGTACATCAGAGAAGGAAAACTCTGACTCCAAAAAACCTCCGCTGCCTTGCGGCATACCTCTTCAGGGGAAAGGCTAAGGGAGTAAACCCCGACAGAAAATCCGGAGCCGGAGTCCCTAAGGCGGTTTGATGTAGTCAACACCGGCAACTCCTGCGGCGCACCTGAAGCCAAGCTGTATTGACTCCGTCTTTCCCTTGGACCCTTCAGCTGCGAAGAGAGGGGGGGTCTGCTGCATGGGCAACAGCAGACCCTCCCTATCACCCTGCCCAGGCTCTGTAGCTTCAGCTTCACTGGAGAGGACACTCCAGCGTCATCGCAAGATGTCGATTCAACACGGGAGGAGACAGATACCGTGTCACTCCCGAGTCGGACTGCACAGCCATTCTCGGTGGTGCAGATAGACTCTTAAGAAGCTACACCATCGTCTCTGGAGATGGACGGCTGCCGACGACGGATTTATAAAGATGGATCATACTATAAGTGTTTCTAAACAGTTGAATACAGCCCAAGAATCGGCTAAACATATTAGGGCATATTAAGAAAGTAACTGAATGAGAAGAACTGGATTCTCGTTTGTGTTAAGGGGTCCTGGGACCCATGGGGCAAGCCCTATGCCATGGACACTCCCAGCTGAATACGATAACATTGCAAGCAGCTACCTTAAGGCGGTGAATGCCCCGTAAAGAGGTATTATGAAGATTATCCCTTCTGGCCACATAACAGCTAATGGTACAGAGCTGTGTCTCTCTTACATTATTATTTTTCCAACTCTGGCGTGCAGATGTGGGAACAAAAGAAAGGTAAAAATAAATCTGCTTCTTTTTTCTATTATAATCTTAGAGTAAGCCATCTGCCAATGAGAAAGTTTATGAAACACTCCAAAATATTTTTCAATCTCATTGTTTTTCTTCATCACTCTATTCCTCAAACATACGTGGAGGCTCTCAAATATATATTTGCTAAATGAATGAAATATCTATTTGATTCCAAAACCCATGTTCTCTATTCACAGCTATGAAAAAAAAATACATAACAGTTTGAGCACTTTATATGTCCTAGACATATTCTCTTTAAATGGATTGTTTTATTATCTTTATTTTACCCAATATTCTGTAGCTTTAAACCCAGGTGATTTTATGTCAGTGCTAGAATCTTTAAACATTACCAGGTATTGTCTCATCTCTGGAGGAAGGATGAGAAGAGATTGTTGTGAAAATTTCAGGTAAGGATAGATGATATTAACTCAGAAAAGAATAACTAAATGCTGTTTTTCATAAATAAGAAAAAAATATCCCAGAAAGTCACCCTTTAAAAATATGCATGAGGAAAGAGAGAATTAAATGAAAATGAGTCTGCATGAAATTTATAATTAGGACAAAGACATTGGTAGTGTTCTTACAGTGCTATCTGGGTTTGAATAACCTGGCCCACCGAAGCCTGGGTATTATTCATGCAGCTTTGCTATAGTACATAGAGATGGATGCATTATGTCACCTCAGCTTGAGATAATCAACTGTTCAGATAAATTAACAAGATCCACTTGCTCAGAGTTCATACTTACCAAGTACCCTTATGAATAATATTTTTCCCCACTAGATTTGCTAATAAGGAAGGAAAACATTAACCCTAAACATGAGTAGCCTATTTGATATTCTATTTCTCACTGTAAATTAATTTCTTGATGTCACGGCTTTTGCACTTCTTTTGTGACTTTGATACTTGGTTTCAGCTTGAGTAAACATGGTCAATATCCAACGCTTTTTTATAGAAGTAGGTTTCATTTTTCAGCTTGGTATATAATTCACCAGTTAATAAAAATACTTGTATATTCTTGCTATATCCCAAATACAAAGAAAAATGTATTTCAGGTAGATGACAACTCTTCCTGAAACAGATGAGTATCTTGATATACTCATACGTATTCTAGAAATCATTCTTATGGGAATGAAAAATAGTAGGGGTTTGGACTAAGGGATACTCATTTGTAAAAAAGGTTGAAGATACAATGTTGTAATCAAGTAGTGATAACCAACATAAAGTATTGGCAATAGCTCAGATAATTTTGAGTAAACAGGACCAAATGAATCAAATATCCAGACTATTTCCTGCAAAATCTCTTTACTTGCCTTATATAAAGAAACCTTAATTTTTCATTAAGAGCTGCCTTTTTAAGTGAGTCCACTTCTTCAAGATACTAAGTTTCTTTACCGACGAAAGTAAAATATTTGATCTATGGCTTAGTTTTTTCATTTTTTCCCTCATTAAGCAGTGAATATCTTGTAATATTCTAGCTATTCATATGAAATCAAAGTAAATTTATAACACATACTGCAGTTTTGGTAGTCCTGAAGTTCACAAAGCAATATTTTTCAATCAGTATCTGTTCAGTATTCATACACTTCTGTGTCCTTCTCTATGTGTGAAAAGCTTGAAGTTTATTCTAAGAAAAATAAAGTTGCAAAATTGATATTTTATATTTATAATAGTATATTCTGAATTTTCTACCAACAACAATTCTACCTTATTCATGTTTTTCTCCTTTCAGAATTCCAGAGGAATGTTCATTAATTTCTAAAAAGAGCAGACTAAGTGATTGAAAAAATTCTTTAGAAATTAAAGAATTTAAAAATAAATTCAAATTAAGAAAAGTAGAAATTAATTATTTGAAAAGATGGGAAATCGTTTGTGAAAAAGTTTTTTTTTAATTTGTAAGACAACTGTCATTGATAAAGGCTTCAAGGATTTTTTTTTTAAGTTTATTTTCATTCTTTGTCAAATAGTCCCAATTATTGTACTTAGTAGTTCAATAAAAATATTAATATTTTAATTGTTTCATTTATCTGTTCAACAAATAACTTTTTAATTTCTTTTGGGAATATAAAATACACCAGATAAAAGATTACAGAAATAAATGAGATACTATATTCTTCTCCCAAGACCTCTCAGAATATTAGAGGTGTCAGACATATAAGCAAACAAGTGCATGACAACATTATGTCCTAAATAGCACTTGCATCGAACAGTCAGCTATGCATATATGTGAGCATATCCATTATATACTATGACACAGGTCTGGAAAATATACTGTCCAATATTTTACATGTTAACTTTTGGGTCAATCCTTTTATTCCATATTCTAGTAGAGATAACAAGACCATTACTTTAAAGATATTTGTCTATCTTGCTGATGACATATAAAATTGTCAATATATATAGAATGAGTTTGTCACATTCAACTGATAGTAAAAAATGGGATACCAAGTTCATTGTGTATGCATATTAAGGTAGATGTAATTCCTCTAGATAGAAAATAGGTATTCATCCACATTGCTATCAAGCTTCTTCACTTTTGACATGGCTTTTCATATTTTTTTTTTCAGACAGTGATTGTACATAGACATGAGCTTTCCAATGAAATAAACAAAAAAGAGTAAATGCTTTTAACTGCAGATAACTGTAGCTCCTGGCAACGTATTGCCCAGATCAAAAATCAATACTGAGAAATGAACTCTGCAAAAACAAATTAACTGCACTAGTGACTTGGGTTTATTCTGAAAACTTTTGTTTTGCTTTTGTTTAACCCTTAGTGTGGTAGCAATTCAATAAAAAATAGACTACATATGTAGCCAGCTCTTTCATTAGCAAACTTCAAAGCGTATTTAACCACAGTGTCATGTAAGTCTCAGGAATCTATATTCTTTCATCTCAGAATCTTTTTTGCTGTTATTTTTTTTTCTTACAATGTCAATGTTTCTAGGACAGTCTTTCCAGAATGTATTTAAACTGCAAAGCAGAATATTGCATTCAAGAATCTAAGAATGAATGACTGTCCATTTATTGTTTAAGAAAAACGTTTTAAAATAAATCCTGTTGTGTGAAAATTTTAGCCTCTATCCTATATTACCAAAGAAAAAAAGAGAGAAAGAAAGAAACAAACAATATTAGAGTAACAGTCTTACTCAACTAAGGAACTGTTCTAATATATCTATATCTTAAAGTGCTTTGTTCAATTTTATTAGTGAATGTTTAATGAAGATTTGCTAAAATAAACTTAGTTGAATTTATCAATAAGCAAAGCTGTTTTAAATGGAAAATTTAACTGTTTTCTTGTCCTAATATTTATAACATGTTTTAAAAGATTTTTTTTTATAATATTGATAAGAATCTGTGATTGAAAAATTTTAGAAGACAAATTCTTATGTTAATGTTAAGGTTTGTCCATTTGAAAAACTATAGATAGAAAGAATCAATTATTTATACACATTGTTAGACTTCAGATTCTTTTCTAAATTATGAGGTACACAGTGATACAGGGCAGAACCTGGCACTAACCTTTTCCTCTCTCAACTCTTTCTACCTTTCCTTCTTCAGTTCTTCCCAGATCTCAATGACAGTGCTGTCAAAATGCAACGTAAGAAATAAATCAATACCTTGTCAGTTGTGTGGCAGGTTAAAAAAAAGAGAGAAAGAATAAAGAGAGAGAGAAAGAAAGAGGAGAGGGAGAAAGGAAGGAAGAGGGGGAGGGAGGGAGGGAGGGAGGAAGGAAGGAAGGAAGGAAGGAAGGAAGGAAGGAAAGAAGGAAAGAAGGAAGAAAAAAGTAAGTTTAGTTTCCTTTCTCTCAAATATACTCAGAAATTCTCAAGTGAAACTCATGGCAAAATGCACAGTGGCTCATGTTTCATCTGAGAGTCGTGGGAAAGAACAAAATACAATACTGATGTCTACTGTTTCTTTGTAGCTAGAGAGCCTTTTCTGGAAATAGTGCTCAGAGATTTAGTCAGAGATTCAGAGAGGTATAGACATGTGTTTGGAAATAAAATCATGAATTTATATATAGTTTTATATGTGAAGCTATATGTTTTTATATATGAAAATATTAATTTTCATTGAAAAACATTTTTAAGAGCAAAAGTAATGTGTATACATGCAGAATATTGGGCAGATTTGGGAGGTAAGGGGTGAGATAAGCCTGTCCAGCTAGCCAACCTTGAGATCTAATCTGTCCAGGTTCCAGCTCAGGTTTTGTGCTTCTTCACAGCGGTTACCTCCCAGCTTAAATTTTGATGAAAATATCATGGGACCTGTGACTGGCTGGGACTATGCCAATAGTCACACTAACACCAGAAATCTCCATCCTCTCAGGCATCCTTTTCATAGTCCAGATCCCAAATAATGGTTGAGGAGTTACAGGTTCACTGCATTTCTACTTCCCAAGCTGGGTTTCTGGCCATTTCCTCACCCATGAATTCTAGGATATGTCTTCCCCTTTAAATTCTCCCTCTCTTCACATTCCCTACAGTGGTAAGAACTCTGGCCTCTCCCTTTTGAAAACCAAGCCCAAAAGGGCTGAAACAAATTCATAACTTATTAACTAAAATTCAGTTGTTACAGGCATTTACAGGTTTTCTTGTAGCTATATTATTAAACAGGGGAACAATTTTTAACATAATTCTGCTGTTTGATTTTTCATCTGTTTTAGACTTAAATTGGCATGCTGATTTCAAAACTGCAGTTAGTTTTCTTATATCACATCAAGCTTTTTATTTTATTTTTATTTTTTACAGCTTATCTTAATGCAACCACTCTAGGCTGGATCCAGCCTGGATTGAGGGAAGCACTAGTGCTCTCCTATTGGCTGAGAGCAAACCTCCCTCGAGTGGGAGTGGTGGGGGAGACCAGCAACATGTTCATACTTGTCTAGGCTATTTGGTTACACATGAAACAGTGTGGTGAGAGGTTGTGTGCCATTCTATGTAGTGAATCAGATTCTGAAGTGTAGTCTGAGTTCTTGTCTGTATACAAGGAGCTAGCAGAATTTATTAATTTATTTACATATGTACTTATTTTCTTTCCTTCAGATCATGTCTGCCTCTGTAATTTCTCATCATAAGTGCCTAAACAACCCTGATTCATTTTGTTCTATCTGTGGCAGTCTCACCATTCCCAGTCAAAGGACAAACATCACCGCATTTGTCAGGCAAGTCTACTTTGCATATTTTAAAGTAAAACTTGGTGGTCAAGATAAGTCTTGGACACCTCACAAGGTGTGCAAGCAGTGTGTCAAAAGTTTATGGATTTGGATGAAGGGAACATGTGATAAATTGCCATTTGGTATACCTATGGTTTGGCAAGAGCCAAGAGATCATTTGAGTGACTGTTACTTTTGTATAGTGAAAACATCAGGATAGAACAAGAAAAATAAATGTAAAATAGAGTATCCTTGTTTACCATCAGCTATATGCCCAGTGCCTCATTCAGCTGAAATCCCAGTGCCAGTTTCCATTGAACTACCCTCTTTTGAAAAACAGGAGTATGGTGAAGAACTAAGTGACAGCAACAATGAAGATTTTGAAATTGAAGATAACAGTTTATAAGGGATTTGATCAGCATGAGTTGAATGATTTGGCATTAGATTTGGGACTATCAGAAAGGCTTTAGAACTCCTAGCATCAAGACTGCACGAAAAAAAGTTGCTTGAAAAAAGAGCGAAGGCATCCTACTTTCAATCAAGAGAAAGTGCATTTCTGCACTACTTTCGAAGGGACAGTGGCTTTGTGTATTGCCATAACATACATGGTTTAATGGAGGAATTGGGAATTCGAATCTATTATGCAACTGAATGGCAGCTGTTCATTGATAGCTCAAAATGGAGCTTGAAATGTGTCCTCCTCCACAATGGCAATTTATTTGGTGCAGTCCCAATTGGCCATTCAGTTTGTTTTTGTGAAGAATATGAAGACATAAAGAGAATCATTGATCTGTTGCAATATCACAGGCACAACTGGATCATCTGTGTTGACCTTCAAATGGTCTGCTTCCTTCTTGGTCAGCAATGTGGACACCCCAAGTATCCCTGTTCTCTGTGTATTTGGGACAGCAGAGCTCATGAGAAGCATTGGGTGGAGTCAAATTGGCCTCCAAGATCTGACCTCAAACCTGGTGATCCAAATATTCTACATGAGCCACTTGTTGACAGAAAGAACATTATATTCCCACGTTTGCACATAAAACTGGGTCTCATGAAGCAATTTGTTAATGCTTTGCCAACTGAAGGAGACTGTTTCAAGTATCTCATTTTGGCATTTCCTAGCCTGTCATTTGAAAAGATAAAATACCTTATTATGTATGTTTGGTGGCAGAACTTTACTACTTGTACACAAGTTGACTTACAGTAATGATATATAGCCTTTATATGAATAAAATAACTCTAAATAGACAGTATACTCAGGTAATTTTTTTCTTTATTTTTCTTTGTATGTACATTTTGTATGATTTTGGAGACAAAGGGAGGGTATTCTGTAATTTAAAAAGTTGACATGACAGAGAAAAACTGGGGTCATTTTTGGATTCAGATGCCAACTGTTACTCAAAAACAAGTGTCAGTTGTAACTCAACGAAAATTGTGTTCCCCATTGTTATTAATGGATTTGACTCTTGATGATTTAAGTTATTCTCGGCCCTCATGTTTTACTTAGTTCTTTGGTATAATCACTCAGTATGTTCTGTTTTCTTTGCATTGTTTAGAAAACCCTGAGCCCTGCCTGGATAGGTCAGTTGGTTAGAGGTATTGTTCCCATATGCCAAGGTTGCAGGTTTGATTCCCAGTCACGGCACATACGCAAGAGAACAAATGAATAAGTGGAACAATGAATTGATGTTTCTCCCCCCCCCCCTCTCTCTCTTTCTCTCTCTCTCTCCTCTCCTCACCCCTCTCAAATCAATAAGTTTAAAAAATCTTAAAGTAAATCCTGATAGATGGATTATTAAATGTTTAATGTCTATATCCTGATAGTACACTCCAGTTGTTGGAAAAAGACTTCAAGTTTTCTGAAATTAAGTTCTTCACACACACACATCTCTTTCACTTTACCTCTCCCTCCAGCTTTCAGGACTGAGGTACTCATTACCTAGCTCCCTGGGTCCTTGTCTGGGAATTTTTCTCGTTGATAGGTGGATATAGTTCACCTCCAGTGACTGCTGTATGTAAGAGTTAAAGATTCAGCCTCATTCCTCAAATTTAAGAACCAACCTCAGCACCAGAGCTCCTTTTGGGATTAGCCAAGACCTCTGTTGTAACTGTCGCAGCATTTCAGCATTCCTTCTCTGCCCAATCCTGCCTTTCTCACTTCCTCATAGATGTGATTTTTAAGAGCATATCCCAAAAAACCTAACATTCAAATTTCCATCTTATTGAGTCAGTCTGGTGTGTGTAGATAAAGATGATATTTATGTTTGAAATATATACATTTAACTCCTTAAAGTCATTAAAATTTTTGTGTAATTTATTCATTTAAATATGTATTCATTTGTCAAAATTTATTTGGTCCTCATCATGTATTAGACATAGTACTAGATGCTTGGGACACAATGCAGTGCTCTTTATTGTCAAAAAACTCATATTTAGTATCATTATATTAAATGATATTGTGAGTTATTAAAAATGTGACTCATCTAGACCTCTTTCTTAAAAACCAAGGATAAGTCTCAACACACCAATGTTGTGGTTTTGATCCCCAGGCAGGGCACATACAACATACAAGGATCAACCAATCAACCATTGATTGCATGTGTAAGTAGAACAACAAATTGATGTTGCTTTCTCTCTCTCTCTCTATTTCTCTCTCTCTCAAAAAATCAATAAATAAAAAGAACAAAATCAAGAGCAAATCAATTAACCTCCTGTCAGAGTTCATGTGGTGGGAGAAATAATGCAGGAGCAAAAGTCAAAAGAAAGTCTGAAATGTATATGCAAGTGCCTCTCACTGCAGAACTTGAGAGTAAGAATTTTTAGCCTACATGTAGGCCAAGAATAAATTTTACAGGTAAATTAAAATCAAAAACCATCTATAAGAGCCCTCTTAACATAAAGGGCAGTTCAGGTAGCGGAAATGCAGAAAGGCTGGCCTGGGGATATAGGAGGGTAAGAACCAGAGCTATAAATGTTAAATGATGGTCTTTGAACACTAAATATATGAAGAATAATTTAAGTGTTTAAGTAATAGATGTATATCAATAATAATAAGTATAGCCAAGAAGTTAGGAAATTCACAGAAGCAATTGATGTGGTGGTAAATTTCAAAATAATAATACAAGTAATAATTACAAATTATTGAGCAGGTTTTATGTTCTTGATATTTAGATGTGAACATATTCTAAACAGATTATTTTTGAGAAATTTAAAAACATAAAAGGACAAAGAATAATATAAGGAACAAATTTTTTGCCATCACCAGAAAAAATTGCTATTGTTTCTGATTATATTTAATTTTCCTGTACATAATTTTTTCTCCTTTTTATAATTTCACAAGTAAAATGGACACATTCTCCTTTTTCAACCACCTGCAATTTTCCTTCCAAGATAATTACTATCATGAGTTGATGTATATTCTTCCAATTATCCTTTTATATACACATGCATATAAATGTCATGTGGTATCAGTTCATGTTTATTCAATTTATATAAGTATTTCTAAGGTTTATACCATACAGTGCAATTTACTATTATTCTTCAACATGAAGAATATGAGTCATCCATGTGATCTATATATAATAAATATATTCTATTAATTTAATGCTATAGGGTATTCTATATGTCTATGTTATTCATGTGGTTTCACCATATTTTATCTGTTTTATTCAACTAATAGTGGTTTAACTTGTGTTTGTAATTTTGTTATTATAAATTGTATCAGAGTTTCAATAGGATTGAATAGAACACTTAACAATTAACTTTTATAGGCTTATTATTACTTTTAAATGGTGGAACAATATGCCAAATAGTTGAGTTTTAAAAAATCATCAAAGTAACTGTGCAATATTCTGCAGATAGCAACAGTAGTGATCGTTTACCTAGTAACCTACCAGGTTACTGTGCTAGAAGATGTTGTTACCTGAAGAGAGTTGCTGGTTGAGTTGTAGGCTTTTGAAGAATACATGCAACTACCAGTGACCTGGCTGGGAGGAAACCAGGGACCTAATACTTCAGTCTCCCTTTGCTCTCCAGTCTTCCACCTGTGTCTCTGATAGCCTCTACCCAAATAGAATCTGGAGGAAAAGAAAGGCCATTGGTACAATCTGAGATCACAGGGACAGATGGGACAGAGAAAGGTGGAAGGGGATACAAAAGAGCAAAGAGAAAAGAAAAGAAAACCGCTCTAATTATCAATCTCTTTGTGTGCTGTGGCAAAATATAGCTATGTCTTGGTAGATGATAGGAAAAGTGGTTTTTCAGTTTTTGTAGGTAATTATTTAGTTAGGATGCCTATCTCTCCCAAATAGCTATGGTACTGACTATAGTAACAAATAGTTAAGGTTAAAAATAGTATTCCCACTGGTTTTTGTTCTTATGTGAATTATGAAGTGTTTCATTAGTATATGCATAGGTTTCTGTGTTTTCCTAACTCAGGAATTTATAGAACATAAAAAATCCTTTCCTATTTATATAACTTTCTAGTTTGGTTCTTATCCAAGGAAGAAATGTATTCAAGAGAGTAAAAATAAATTTTAATTTAATTTTATCCATTTTAAAGGACTTCTATTTTATTTTTGTTTGTTTATATTCTATTGAAAAGCAGTCAAAGAAGCAAACAAAAGGTTTTTTTGTTGTTGTTGTTTTAAAATACTGTGTTAGCACACCACTTGGGACATTTTTTTCCCTGGGTTTTATACTTTTCTATATAAAGTGGCTATAATAAAATGAAAGCTGTGAACCCCGAAGTGCCAGCCTGAATATAATAACAAAACTGATGTGAACATACAAATAAATAAGCATAATTTATTTACTGACCATGAGCTTGTCACTTTCCCTAGGGATGCTGTCATTTAAAAGACATTTTTCCCACTCCTTTTTACTTTGTTTTTGCAACTATACACAAAACTGAAAAATATATTTGTGAAAATAAAAATGCTACCATATCCCTGGGATTTGGATTCCCCTGAAGAGGTTACATCTCAGAAAACAAAAATCTTCCTACTCAAAAGCTGGCAGGTAGAAAGGTAGGGAGTATAGTAATAACAAGTACTCTGTTAAATTTTTATGTTATGTATGTCTACTGCCATGATTTCTAGGTTGGTCATCTGTCATTTACTGAGCTCCTACTCTATGCCGTCCAGGAGGTGAAAAATGTGTATCTAATCTTAATAGAACTAGGAAATTTTTATAGTAGTACCCTCATCTTGAAAAAGAAAAAGAAAAAAGAAAAAAAACTGAGTCTTAAAAATTTAAGAGACTTGTCGAAGGATAAAACTACTATTTAATACTAAATCTAGTATTTAATGAAAAAGTTTTGATCTCTGTGATTGTTTAGTTTATTGCCTTTGTTTCTCTAAAACTATGGTTTTCACATTATACATTGATATACATCAACTTCATTTGAAATATTTACTCATTAGAAATTAAAAAAAGGAAAAAAATTCATTGATATGTCACAATGAAATTATAACAAGAAATAAAAGTCGCCTTGTCTTTGTAGCCAAAATCATGCCCTCTCTTCACTTCCATCCACATATATAAATATATGTATATATTAAAAACATTTTATTAGATCACTGCAAACTACCTTGTAAGACTATTTCTTGCCTTTTTAAACTCTCCATAGTCCAACCTCCCACCTTCAATATGTATAGGGGTGGGTAACAGTAGGTTTACAGTTGTGAGTCTGCAGTTTTTCTTTTACTCTTTATTAATTATTGCTTTATCTATTATTTATCTAATTATTGCTTTATCTACTTTAGCCCACCCCTGAATATTTTGTCTTCCATTCATCTATTTTTTAGTTTCATTGTGATGACCAAATCTACCTTCATTACACTGATAAGAGATAAAAATTTCAAGTTGCATAGCTTCCTCCTACTAGACAGTAGGGTGAGGCAGGCAAGCGTTCAAGGGGAGCAGTGATTACAGGGGCCCCTCTCCTCCAGAAGAGCTATTCCCTGGTCTATGTATCTTCTCAATCCATTATTGCCCCTGGCCAATGCTGACTGTGGGAAAATGTAAGGTGGGGTAACAGAGAAGTGACTGGGCAGAGTTTCTCATCCCTAGACATATATTTAAAAAATAGATGGACCTGGAGGACATTATGTTAAGTGAAATAAGCCAGTCAGAGAAAGATAAATACTATATGATTTCACTCATATGTGGAATCTAATGAACAAACTGAACTAATAAGCAAAATTGAGACAGACTCATAGAGAGCGGATGACAGCCAAGGGACAGGAGGAGGGTAGGGGGTAGAAGGTTTGAGCAAAAAAGGGAAAAGGACTCATGAACATGAACAACTGTGATGTGATTGTTGGGGAAAGAGGTATAAGGGGATTAAATAGTAATGGAAAAAAATACAATAAAAAATGAAACAAACAAAAAAAAAGGAAGGTATTTGACACAGGGAGGATACTTTAAAATAATTATTTGAGAAGCAGTACAAAGATTTGACTGTGTAAGAGGGACTGGAAACAGAGAAAACATATAGGAAACTGAAATATAAGTTGGGTGGATGTCATCCTGAAGAAGAAATGAAGACAACAGAAATAGTATGGCAACAGAAGAATCTAAAAGCTCAATTGCAGTTGATCAGATGTAAGTCTGTAAGAAAAAGAGACATCAAAAATCAAACGAATTCTAAATTTTGGATAATAGACTTTGATGATTTTTGTTATCAGGAGAGAATCAGACTTGGGAAGGGTTTTGGAATCTATTAAATTTGATCTGCTGCATGGTATTTGGTGTTATGGACTAAATTGTGCATCCCCCCACAAAATATTTATATGTTGAAGTTCTAATCCCTGATATCCTAGAACATGGTTTATTTGGAGGTGGGGTCTTCAAAGAGGTAAGTATCCTGAAATGAGGTTATTAGGAGGGGTTCTAATCCAATATGACTGGTGTCCTTATGAGTATAGGTGACTAGGACACTATGTACAGAAGGAAGACTATGTGAAGACACAGGGAGAGGATGACCATCTCCAAAACAAGGAGGAAAACCTCAGAAGAGATCATTCCTGTTGAACCTTGATCTCAAATGCTAAATCTCCAAATCTGAGAAAACAAATACAGTTGTTTAAACCACCTAGTCTGTGGTACTTTGTTACTGCAGGCCTTGAAAACTAGTATATCCAGTTAAAACTGCCCAGAAGACAGTTAAGAGTTAGAAATCAATGTTTGAAAGGATTCAGAACAGAAATTTAATCTGGAAATTCCATGAATGATGGTAATAGTTGAAGCAAAAAGGATCCCTGGTGGAAACTGTGTCATGAGAAGACAATATTTGCTAGTGCAAGGGCTTTAAATTATAAATCTATAATAACAAATACTACCACCAGTTTATGTTTTCAAACCTGAAATTGATTCCCAAGTTGCATAGTATCACTTTTGAAACAGGAGGAAAAGAAGTATTAAATTACTTGTCCAAAGTAACATCACTGGTGTCAGAACCTAAATATAAATCCAGGCAATCTGGCTCCTGACCCCACACTCTGAAAGATACTGAAATACCTCTGTAACATTTACTTAGAAAATATTTATTTTTTAACCTCTCTTTGTGTAGATTCTGCAGTTTTCCCACTACCAAACATTAACAATATTTCTTCTTCATTAACAGACTATTAGGAGATTCTAATCTATCCACACTTTCAATTAGACAAAAGAATCAAGTTTTAAATATCAGGACAAAGATTATAATGTAAATAAAATATTTGAGTGTCTTCATTATGTTTACAAAATGATTCAACTTATAACATCATGGTACCCTCTACATTAAGTCGTCCTTCTCCACCTTTCCATTGAGATTCTTCTGATAATAATCAACACTCTCAGAATTTCCAAATCTGATTGTGCCTTCCTGATTTTACCTGATTTGATTTCTTAGTGTTATTTTCACTGGTGAAAATATATCATCTTAAATTTCTTTCATTCCTTGATTTTCATCACCTTCTTTTCTTCTCCCCTAGCCATTTTTTCCTTACTTATTTTGATGGGCATTCATCTTTTGACCTTAACCCTTAAAACTCTTTATTGGACCTTTGTAACTTACTTTCTATGATCATTTCTTTGCCTTTTTTAAACTTCCCATAGTCCAACCTCCCACGTCCAATATATCCTGCTTATTATTAGCTGATTAACTTTCTAAAATACACACCTGATGATTCTGTCTTTGCTTAAAGCTCTTTGTTATTTGATTGAGAAGATATTTATGCTAACCTCCTGAGCAATGTCAAAAACCTTTCTTTGACCTGCCCGGCTTCTAGGCTCCCCAGAATAGGCGCTCTCTGATTTTCTCATATGGAACTATTTGTTTTCCAAATGAGTCACGCTCTCTGGTGACTGCATTTTAAATGTTTCTTATCTTGCTTTGCACAAACTTCCTCATACTATTTCAAAAGATCTAAACTTTTTTATTTTAAATGAAATATTTTTTCTAAAGTACCCTTCTACTCTGCTCTCTTTCCGTCTAAGAGAAAGTGGGGACACTTCCTCTGTGATTTATAGCACTCGGGGCATTCTCTATCAAAGGGTTTAACTTTACTTTGTGGTCATTGGTTTTGCTATTATCATTGTTTTGCCATCTGTGTCAGACTTCACTTCCTGTGCAGAAATAGGCTGTCTTTTTCACCTTTCAGTAGCAAGTTCCTAGAAGATGGCTCTTGCTGTAGAAGCTGTTTCATAAACATGCATTGTAAGACTAAACTACACCAGGTACATTTCAATTTCTGACTGAATGTGTAGTACAATGCTGCTGTTCATTTTCTATGAAGAAATGCCTCTTTTTTTAGGCCTAGAAATTAGTGGAAGTATTTCTACTGTAAAATATTTCTAAGTATGCTACTTCTGTAAAATGCAGACAGAGCCAGGAGCATAATCTGTGCATGCCAGTTTAAAATAGAACACAGTGTTGGTGAACTGTGGCAAATGGGCAATTCTAGAAATAGTTTATTCTTGTCAAGTTCGTTATACACTAAAAAAATGATCACTGGGAAATTGCATGTCTTTCCCCTGCCATTTTTTAAAGAACCAATAGACATTTACTTGGGTATAATAATTATGGGAAGTTTCAAATTGGAGCTTGTTTCTTATTCTACCAAAATTTGACCCATGTTTCTTTACAGTTCTAAGTATGTACAAATTTTGAACTACCTGGGGAGAAGTACATCTTCTTAAGCATGTAACCAGTCATATTTCTATTCAGATTCAGGTAAAGAATATAACAATTATTTTTGCAACATACTCTGACTTAGAACTAAAATATATTATCATGTTTGTTGTCCCTAGAAGATAACTTAAATGAGTATGCACATTAGTGATGGTTTAAACAAAATCTTCTGAACTCAGGAACATTTCATAAATTAAAAACCCAATAATTTTGAATCTGAAAATCTAGTGCCAAGCAAGGCAGAGCATCATCCTGAGACTTTTCCCTTCATTTATTTGGATCATTAAAAAATTACTGAAGCCTGAGTCCTTTAAACATAGGCATCCTAATTCAACTCTTAATATTACTATTTTAAATACTTGTATAAAACTAATTTTAAAAAGTTCTCTACATTCCATTTTGGGAAACAGAAAGTGGTAAGTCCAGATACCTTGGGTAATAGGTAGAAATTAGTTTTGGTAGCTAGTAGCAAATGAGAAGATTGTCAAGAGTAGAGGAACCTCAAGCAGGTCCAACCCATAGATTTTTGTGTAATTCTGAGCCTCCGGGGTCATTCTACTCTCTCCACCTTGGCAGTGTTCCAATTCTCTAAAAATAATCAAAGAGCTCTAGTTGCATTTCAGTTGGAGTAGAGCTAAAAAAGTTACTTGTATTTTTATACTAACTATGGATGCTTTTACAGTATATAATTTTATCCTGATTACTTAATATAAGTATACATTTTGATATATTAGATAATATATATTTATTTACATATTTATATTTCACTTGCTATTACATTGTGTTACACCAGAATTTGACACTAGATCACAGAATTATATGCGCAATCAGACAAATCTTAGTGTGTGTTTCAGAGATGAGTTACTTAACCTAACCACGTCATATTATTATTATAAAAAGTAAGTATATTGGAATGAAAGAAAATGAAATAGAACATCATAGCTTTTCTAATATGTAATAAAAAGCATGTTTCACTGCACTTACAGCATCATAATTATATAATTATTAAAATTATTTTATTGAAAAATCTTTATTTAACTTAGTCCTTTTTTACCAACAAGGAATTTGTTAAGTACCCATAAACTTTTACAAAATCCCTTCTGTACTAATGCTATTGCTACACATGCTAATATTACCCAAAAAGTAAGTGCCTATATGTGGTTCTAAAACATGGTACTTAAGGTAAGAGAAATACTCTTTCTTCCATTTCTGTCTTATTGAAACCAAGTGTTTCAGCAATTTCATGTACCACTTTCTCTCTGGATATTTAGTAGTATATTAAATAGCAAATATTTATCTTCCACATCTATGAAAATTAGGCTAAAATTTAATTTCAATATTCTGAAAAACACTCAGTGTTTTTCCTCTCCTGCTGTCTTTATACAATTGATTGTATGGGAACATAAATCAGCAATTCTGCAGGGTAAATTAATGAAACTATTTTGTGCTTTTAATCATGAGAAATAACCCAAACTTTGCCTTTTTATAATGTGAAAAATAAAGGCTTTTAGATTTAATAGGTGCATTGATGTTGAGGGTAGGAGATGGGATAGCGAAAGTAAGAGTCCACAGTGCTTTTCAATGTACATGAACAGGAAATAATAAAGCTAATTTATCTCCAAAATAGCAAATTGCTCTTTAGCAAATGGTCCACAAGGGTGCAACAAAAAGAACGGTGTTAAAGACTCTTTGACGTGGTAAATAATTAAGAGATTGGTCAAGGGCTTGCTATAAAGTTTCTATCTAATCTACAAGTTACTAAGACCCAGGAGTATACCTCTGGATATGAGAATTGGTTACTCTACATTATTTTGCTGAAATAAAGTGGCAACTCCAACACATAGAATTAATAGTTAAATATTAACAGCAAATGTGAACTGTGACTAAGAGGTGGGAAGATCTGTCTTGAGAATTCACGTTCTCTATTAACTGTGTTCTTAAACCTTAACTGTGTGCAACAGGCAGTGAGGCATGGTATTGGCAGTCATGGTGGGGTGTATGTAAGGTGTGAAGACAGCTAATGTAATGATTTGAGTGACATAAAATTATAGCAAGAAAAGAATGAAAACCATCTATGTTCGCAACAGAAAAAGGGAAGGTATACTGAGGAAAGTCTTTCTCATTAGCTTACTACTCTGATGTCCTATCATTCCTTCCCTAGGAGTAATCACTGTTAGCAGCAGTTTATTTATTAAAAAATCTTTCCAGAAATATTTTAGACATATACAGTATATGTACACCCACAAAGCCCAACAGAATGTTTTGAAACTTCTGTTTAATACATCCAAATCTTTCGGTAATTATTATTTTTATCAGTGTATAACTATCTTTTTATTTTTAATGAATTATTTTAGTGTAATATAATTTATTTTTAATTTTTCTATTATGGACATTTAAGTTGCTTGTGTTTTCAGTCTTGAATGAATGGGAAACATGAATTATAATCACACCTTCCTAATCTGCCACAGTGTGGATTTATGTGTATTGTCAATTTATTTCAATTAAAGCTCATTTACAAATGTCTATTGGAATATTTTAACTTAGTTGCAATGTGAATATTAGAGTTTGATATTTTATATAAAATATTACCGTATTGAAACTTAATGAAAATAAATCATCCCTTTATCATTTACGTATCTGAAATGATATATGAGGTCTGTCTGGAAAAAGTCCAGCTATCATTAACATAATGAAAATGGTTTGCGTGAAATGGATGTAACCTGGCAGCCAAGGAGAGTAGAATGGAATGCACACATGAGCAATGACAGCTTCACTGTACTAGTCAGTGGGGGTGGGAGATGCCATTGAGTGAGCATGTGTACTGTGTGGTCATTGCATTCAAAATAACTAAGCAAGTAGAGCAATGGATCTGTATAAAATTTTGCATTAAGCTCGAACATTCCTCCATGGAAACTGGATGATTCAGAAGGCTGCAGCTATGGGCAACTGGTGATTGGCAGCTTCATCATGACAACGCACCTGCTCATGCATCATGTCTGGGGCAGAATTTCTTGTTGAGAAACACTGAATCACCCAGGTGACTCAGCCCATCTACAGTCCATTGACACCCTGTGACTTCTGGTTTTTCCCAAAACTAAAATCACCTTTAAAAGGGAAGAGATTTCAGACCATCAATGAATTTCAGGAAAATATGATGGGGTAGCTGATGGTGACTGGGAGAACTGTGTGAGGTGCTAAGGTACCTACGTTGAAGGAGACTGAGGTGTCAATTGTCCTATGTACAACGTTTCTTTATCTTGTATCCGCTTCAAAAAATGTCTCTGTTTTTCATATTACATGGGTAGATACCTTCTTATAGACCTCCAATACAAAGCACCAAGAAATGGATTTGGAAATTAATTATATGTTTTCATAGCACCAGCTGAATAATTATGTCAATAAAATATTCACATAAACTTTATGTTATTATAATGATTATGTTTTTAATTGTATGTAAATCAAAAGTTATTAATGGATTTTTAATAACCTTAGAAAGTTATTTTTAATAATGAAGTATTTTTTATTGGCACTGAATCCAAACTCCTCATTTTATATGTGAAGGCATTTAACATACTTAACATAGATAATGGAAGATGGGGTTAGAAATAATATTTTCTGACTACCAGGTAGTGATTCTGTTCATTCAGTTGTTCTGGCAAAAGTAGTATTGATGGATAAAATATTGTATTGGAAATACATGCTCTCTAATAAGAATAATGACCTATTTCATCCTTGTAAATTCTAGATTAATGCTTCAATAACAACTCATGTTATAAAATTACAAATTTAAAAACATGTATAAGATAGATTACTCCTTTATAAAAGTATACATTTAATATTTTTTAATTGTCATAATAGGGTTTTGAAACTAAAAGCAACCTTGGAGTTCTACTTTTTGTCTTTATTTTGTAGAAATGAGGTTCAAAAAGTAAAATATTGAGATGAATCTAAATATGTTAATGGGAAAGGACAAATACTCTGAATTTTTAAACATGACACTAAATATAGTCTAGTGGTCAACTTATATTTTCCTATTTTCCTTTTGAAAGTGTATTTATCATTTCATTTTGTTACTTTGTGATGTGTATCTGGCTTCGGTTTTAACTTTTAATTTTATATATTACATATGATATATATGAGCACATAATACATATACATACATATCTTTATTAATTATACATACCTGTGTAATAAAAATATACATGAATAATTTCAAAAATTGTCTCAACAATCAAAACAAATTTTTGTTTGACTCACCAGACAATAATGATAAATAAATAATATAATTTTTATTATAAATAAATAAAATATTTTATTTATAATTACTGAAAGATTTATTTGTTTTGACTATAAGCTGGGCACATTTAAAGTTTATCTGTCATCAAGAAAATTAATGGAGTATAAATTCTTCAAACCTCTTTAACCTAGTCTTTCAAATATTATAACAATCACTGAAAGCCTCTAACATTAATTTTTTAAAATAACTATGTTATTAAACCTACATTTTAAAATCACTATATCTGGTATAATTTTAGCTAATTTTAAATATTTTTATGTGTGGATAGTTGTTAAAGAGAAAACTCTGAGCCACAAGTCACAGTGGCAGAGTTCAGAAAGTTCTTTAAAACAAAATTAGTTCACACATTGACTAAATAGCTAAAGAAATTTCAATTATTTTTCATTATCTTTTAAATCATTTAAAATTTGTGAATTTTACTTTTTGTAATTTTACGTATTAAAAATAGGAAATGCCTATGTCTAAACAGCACGTGTGGTCAAACAGCTTGCCCAGAGAAATCACAAACCTTTGTATTGTTATTGATTTAATGCAGAAATTAAATTGAAACAGTAAGGGACAAGATGCTGCAGGTGTTACAGCTCTCACACGGGCTAAATGGGCTCAGCCCTTATGAAATTTATGGTCAGCTTACTGAGTTAAGACTCCTGGTTTGCATTTCTTTCCTCTTAGACTCAAAATAAATTTTTATTAAATTAATTGAGGGGACATTGGTCAGTAAAGTAGATAGGTTTCAGGTGTACAATTCAATAGTATTTCATCTCTTTTTGTGACCATATATTTGAATCCTTTGACCCTCTCTTACCTTTCCACCAACCCCCTTTTCCTCTGGTAATCACCATACTGTTGTCTGTGTCTTCCTGATATATTGACACCTTTATCATTATATCATGATCTTTATCTCTTTCCACCATTTTGAGTTTAAAGTGTATTTTGTCTGATATAAGTGTATTCATAGTTACCTTCTGCTTTTTTATTAACATTTGCTTGAAATGTCTTTATAACATCGCTGTCAGTCTATGAGGATCAAGTAAGTTTAAGTAAAGCTAAAGTAAGTCTCTAGTAGGCAACATATTGCTGGATTTTTATAAAAACCTGTTCCACAATTCTATGTCTTTTGATTAAAGATATTAAATCCGTTCACATTTAAAATGATTATTTATAGGTAAGAACTTAATGTTGCCACTTTGTTAATTGTTTTCCGGTTGATTTGTAGGTTCATTGTTGATTATTTTTTTATCCTATGTCTTTTTGTGTGTGTTTTGATGTCTTTTAACATTAGTATGCGTTGACTTCTTTATCATGTTATTTTATGCAATTACTACGAAATTTTTCCTGTGGTTTCCATGAGGCTTACATAAAATATCTTAAACTTTTCACACTCTATTTTAAACTGATAATAACAAATATAATTTGTAAACTTTATATTTTGCATCTCCCTCTCTTTCTATTTTAGGTTATTGTTGATACAATTTACATGTTTTTTATTGTAATTATAGTTGTTTCAACAATTTTTAACTTTTATACTAGGATTTTGAGTTATGTACCACTATTACAATATTGCTGAATCCAACTATGATTATATATTTACCATTACTAGTAAGATTTAGACTACCTTCTTATGTTTTTATGGTGTTCATTAGTGTTCTTTTATTTCCACTCAAGGAACTTCCTTGGAATTCTACCTTAGCTTTTGTTTTCTTGGGAAACTCCTCATCCCTCCTTTGTTTCTGAAGCACAGCCCCAATGGCCATAAAATTCTTGGTTGACAGTCACATTCTTTCAATATTATACATGTCATTCCATTTCCTCCTGGCTTGAAAATTTTCTATTAAGAAACCCCCCATTAGTGTTATATGTTCCAAAATACCTATTTTAATTTTCTTGTTTTTTGACCTGGTTCTTACCCAGCTGAATAATGACTTGATACACCAACCACTCCCTTTCTCTGTATCCTTGTGTGCACAAATTAAAAAGAAATAAAATAAACAAGTCCTAGGCTTTCATTTTATAAATTTTTAAAACATTAGCCTAAGTACTGACAAGAAATAAAAACTTGCATTTGACAACCTTGTTTTACCATGATTCAGACATCCAGAATGTCCAATTTACTTTGAGTACAGCTTAAAAAGAAATTAAGTATACTAAGATGGCTACATGAGATTGAAAAATTGCAAACCTCTACTTGTCTCAGTGTTTCAGCTTAGAATCATCTGATTCCCACAACTAGCCCTTCCACATGTTACATTATGATAAGTAAAATTGCTATGCAGAGAAGACATTGTAGTCTAGTTAACCAGTCAATGTGATACAATTTTAAGGGTCTAAACTAAAAGGCAGATACTAACTATGAGTGTAATTTGTATAAATCAGCCCCACATAGTCCAATCTCATCACAATATAATATTCAAGGAAATGTCAGGCAGGGACCAAAAAGAATTAGGATTTGTTTAATTTTTTGATGAAGTATTTCAGGAAATCAACTAAGGGTGAGTATTTGCATAATGCCAGCTCTCTCTAATAACACCCTGATTGTGTCAGAGCCTACAGCAGCTCCCCAACTAACTCTTTCTTCTTTCTCTACAGCTCTAAAAATCTTTTGCAAAACTTAACCCAGGAGACTTTCTATTCTCCAGCTCTCAAAAGACTCAATTGACCAGGAAGCAATTTGCTTAAATAATCAAATAATTTTATATATAGCTAATAGCTGATAATAGACTCCACAAATGTCACAAATTATCTTCAATTATGAAAAAAGGCCATGTCAAAAAGAGTGATGTATATTACCTATGCTTGGTTTGCAGGGCAATTAGTTGTTTAGAGCAAAGAGCAAATGTAAATGCAGCATGAAAAAATTAGCATATTTTCTGGCTTAGTCCCATGAAACTAATAGCAGGCTCTTTACTGGAGATCCACCTGGATTTAAGGTATAGATCTGCTCTTTAGTAGCTCTGTAGTCTACTGAAAGCTGGTTATGGTCTCTATGTCTTCTTTTTTCTCAAAAATATAGTGGGGATAATAAATACCTATCAGTAATGGTTGTTCTGTAAATGAAATAAATATGTATATTTCACAAGTGAAGCTAATGTAGATAATACACTCAGGACAAGACATAGCAGCAGTTAAAACCTATTATTAACAAATAAAAAGAAAATATTTTTAAAATGAGTAAAATAAAATGATTTATCATTAGAAGCATCATGAGTATCTGATAATTGATAGAGCTGTGCTTTGGGACCTATAACATAAATTAAACACAGAAAAAGGAAACTTTTTTTTTTTTTTACCACATCAGGGCAATAATTTGTGGTGTCATAATAGAAAGAGACTATTATCGCAGACACCAAAAATGCTTGAGGATTTCAGAGGCAGACACTATATTTAGAAAGCAAGAGTAAAAAAGCCATTGTAAATTCCTCAGTGTGGCTCTCCTGGTATTTGGTGAGATTTCGGCTTTTTGAGTTAGGTGTATCTTTATTTTTTTTACTGAAAATTGTAATAGGTGAGATATTTTTAAGTAGCTGCCTAATAAACTAAAGTTCAATTATCAACTACAATCAGCTCATTGGATATTCTGAATTTATTAAGGTACAATAGAATTTTTGCTATTAATTCATTCATTTATTCGAATTGTTCTCTTCACTTAAGCTATCTCTCACATGCGTCCTTTGACATCTTGAGATTCCAGAATATTTTCAAGTATAAAATGTTAGATCAAGTCTAAATTTTAATCCTATTTCTAATGTAATGGCTATCTTCCTCTAATCACCAGGGCTATATAATCCTTTCCATGAGACCCTAAAGCCTGGGTGAGTCTTTTATTTCTCCTCTGCCCATTCCTTCAAGTTTCATATTTTCTGGGAGGGTGCAGGAGAGAGATGGAAAAAAAAAAAACAATAGCTATCTTTTAACTGATTTGTGCTAACATAATCCTTTCTAAGTATTGATGCATTGAGGAGGCAAGCACAAAATTTCTGGATATCTTATGGGATCACATAAGCTTTCTTCAGAGGAGTTTATGGGGTCTTCCTCAGTGCATGTTTCTCTGATACAGGAGTTCAGTTTTGCCCTGATCACTTCTGAGTTTTCTTCTCTTACCTCCAACCCTTGGAAATTTACTACATAGATTCTTGCTGCTGGATCACTCACCCAGTCTTACTGCATAGTCACCTGCAGAGTGGCTCAAATGTGGATTGCCTTTCTAATGTTCACCTGCTGTGCCTAGTGGTGGAAGTGCAGGCGGCCTCCTTATAGATGCTTCTCTCTGTTTCTCTAAAAATACTAGTTACATTTATAGAGATGATAAATAATTAGTTGCAAAATAATAGCTACAACAAGTTCTAGGAAAATATCTGCCCTCAAAGACTAAATTTCTTAAGCGATGAATTATATACACACACACACATATATACACACACACATATATATACGTGTGTGTATGTGTATATATATATATATATATATATATATTTATTTATTTATTTATTTATTTTATAATTTAGATGAACATTATTATTAAACTTTTTAACTTTTGGACTTTGGCCCAAGTAGAGACAATAGGAAAAATCTCTCTTGGTCAACATGTTAGTAAAATACCAGTTTTAAATGATCTATTTCTTAAGTTTCCCATCAAAGCAACAATCCAAATGCCTTCATAAATGTAATCTCTAGGACTATGTTCTTTTATGACTATTTCTTTTGAGTCTGTGCTTAAAAAAGAAAAATAATTAAAATGTGGTTACTATCTGAGACACTTTCACTGCTAATTGTAATAGATTATGTTCATGACTAGGCTTAGTCTTAACATATTTATTATTCAATCTGTATTTAGTAAGGCAAATCTGAGAAGCTGATAGTTTTAAGAGGTTGACTTTTTGTTTGTTTTAGTATTCAATTTGTACTTGTGAATATGTGCTGAATCCATCAGATTTTCTCTAATAATGCTGTCACAAGCAGGTACCACTCTCTCCATTATCTTAACAGTAAATTGTCTACAAATTAACTGGTCACAGCTTTGCTTCTAAAGTATAAGGGTAGGCCATTATTCAGATGCAATTACATTTTATTGACAAAGCAGAAAAAAAGAAACAAAAATTTTTTATTCAGTGTATTTTAACTTTTCCTTATACCTTTGCTAGTTCTCTAAATATGTACTTACCTATAAAATTTTCTGAAGAATTATATATAATTTTTTAAAATGTGCTCCATTCCTGTGTGTGTGTGTGTGTGTGTGTGTGTGTGTAAAGCACCTAGCTCTTCTGGTTAGGTGCCTATGGAAATGTGTGTAAATAAATATAATTCAAATTTTTATGCAGATATACTTTTTTAATTTAGGTAAAAATAGTAAGATTTATACTTTGTATATGGTGCACTCTGACAAATCGGGAGACCAGGACTTTAATATTATTACAAAAGATTGATGTCAATTGACTCATACATACATCAACATCTTAAAAATGACAGCTATTTAATTTTAAAATAGTGGTATAATTTTCCAAGTATCAGAAAGAATGAAGTCATGGTTTCATTAAAAATGTAGTGTTTCAATCTAGAGTTGCTTTTCATTCCAAACAGTGTTCTATTTTTAAAGTGAAGAAGTAAATATAGTACAGAGGTAATAAGACATCTAGATGAGATGAATGTTTACTCTAAAATTATTAATACTAAGTTTCCTAGTTATATCTAAATGATAATGTTGTTGATAGATTGTAAAAGAATAAATCAGGCCCTAATTTGCCTATGATTTGAACCAAGTCAATGATAAAGGCATACTCTAATTGCTACTTCAATGTAGAAGTATAAGCAATAAAGGGATTATGACTGATTTTACCTCATCATATTCAGGGTTTATTCTACAAAATATGTTCAGCTTAACTCAGGCCAATCAATGCAAATAAGACTAAAATGTCTTCACCTTGTAGCTGAATGTGCTTCCCTAATGTAGTGAACAAGGTGACCCATCAGCTATAGACCTGTGTTTTGGTGTATAGTCGCCAAACATGGGAAAGGGGGAATAATCTGTGTAATATAAGGAATCATTAGATAAATAAAACATTCAGTCTGGCTGCACCATATTTGTCAGTGTTCTGTTCCTATCCTCTTGGGCCTTACAATTTCATTTCCTGGCTACTGCAGATGTCAAAGACTGACAAGTGTATGAAGGCTTTTGCTGGCCTCCAATAGCGTTCTTAGGAGAGTGCTTGGTAACTATCACCTGAACTGACTTTAATGATTGACAGGAGCTGGTGTATAACCACCTCCTTCTTATCCCTCCAATTAACTTTGTGGAACATGTTCTTTCCAAACTTCCCAAGTGTAATTATGCTCAGGCATACTCAGTGGCAACTTGCTTAATAACAGTTTCTTCCCCAATATTTATTAACTATCTTCCCTTGCTGTCCAAGACCTACTTTGTCCTACTGGGAACATGGAATCGCCTCCCAAAGAAACTTTTAAACCAGTTGAACTAATTTTTTTCCTTAAAGTCTTTTAGAAGAACACAAACAAGATTGTTATTAGAGAGCTAACATACAAGATCAGAAATATATGCACCTCCTCCCAAATCAATGAAATCAATAATTTAATATATTTAAAATGCAAAAATGTGTAAATGCGTTAAAACAGTAATAGACATTTATGAAATTGTAAATGATAAACATATAGAATCATTCCAATAGGTTAATGAACATTAATAAATAATGATTCAAAAATAAACTAAAGTGTAAAATTAGACAATATTTAGTCATGAAAATTAAAAATTAAATATTAGCTAATCTTTAAAAATAATAAAACTGCACTCTCAAAAAAAAATATGTTAATGGTATCATCTTCCAGTTCTGAGGGTATTTTTGTACAAAAAATAATCAGGGCTTTAAATCCTCTTTCTAACTGTATTTTTCTGTGACTATTTTTAATTAAATCCATCCTTGGTTAATAACTTTGAGGTGCTCCTTTTAAATAATTTCATTTTTAAAATGCAATGTTGTTATTGTTTCCCCTCTCACTTTACAATTTTTTTTTTCATTTTGTAAACTTAAGATTGGTACCACCATTGTTATATTCTATTTGTTAAGTAAATCTTTAACTAGAATAGGAATTATTCTTGCAACAGAAGCTGCCTCAGTCAAGTACTTGTCAAGAAAACCAAAGCTACTCTAGGTAGTGTAAATTGGAACTGTTCAATATAGGGAAATAAGAATATTTTTTAAATGTTGGAAAGGTGGGGAAGTAAGGCCAGGGCCACAGCTAACAGATTGTGGTGATTCAAGGGACCTGTGCTGAAACTCAGCAAATCTCAAGGAGAGTGAGTGCAAACACTTTTTCTGCCTGCAGTGCAGAAGAGGCTCAGAGGAGAAGATCTTAGAGCCATGACCATGCTTGCGATTGACCACTCCTTCATTTTTGCCTTCCAAATCTTGCACAAGTGTTTTTCCTTGGTAGATTCTGTACTGGAACTATACAAGAAAAAGGTATTCTAGTAAATGTTTTTCAGTATTATTCTTTGCCATGCTAAGGAGGCTGTGAAACACTATATGATAACAATGAGCCAACCACAAATAATGTAAGACAGAATTGGTATTTTATTAATCATCATTTTCTTCTTCCTCTTCAGCACTGTGGAGTTATTGCAGCTTTCTAAACAAATGCTATTTCGTATTGAACTTTTAATACAGCATAGTACTTTCTACATGTCTCCTAGGGTGTACATATTTTGGTTGTAGTTTAAATGTGTTTTACCCTAACATGAATATGGAATTCTGTACTAGAAAGTAACATCACAAACTTAAAAAAAAAAGACAAAATTAAACAGAAAACCAGCATTTCAATTGATAGGAATAATAACTTCAGCCTCAAAGGGCAAGGAAAGAATTCTTAAAGGAGATGATATTAGCATTGGACTTGAAAAATAGGATTTGTGGGCACAGAGACATAGAACAAGAAGGAATTTTGGCTGCATCAAACTGAATGAAGAATGCATACATCTATAAATATTCTTCACCCTGCTGCTAAAATAGTCTTCCTAAAGTGTCATTCTAATTATGAGTCTGTGATGTTAAAAACATTCAAAAGTTTCTCATGTCCCAGTAAATTCCTTATAAACTCTACACCAGGTCTGAGAAACTGCAGTGTAGACCCAACCAACCTTTCCATTGTCAGTTCTCATTAATCTCCTACACAAAAATTATGTTTCCGTCAGACGAGATTAATCTCTGCATGGAGAGCAAGATTCAGTCTCTCTCTGTGCCCAAGTCTTTGCTTACAGGGCTCTCTGCCTGCAGCATCTACATCTCTCTTCCCATACCACATTCCACACAACAAATAAACCCACATTGTCCACACAAGAAACCACTTTAATCTATGTAACAAACTCCTGTGCTTCGGTGCCTGCCTATTCCAAAATTTTATGAAGTTGGCTTCTTTATGTCCCCCCTCTCGTATTTCTGTTTGATATTTTGATGGTGTTAATTCTAAATTTGATTAGATTTATTTGTAAATATCTTCTTCTACCATGAACTCTTGTGATACCTGATGAAAGATCACATATTACCCATATTATCACACATTTACCAGGCCAGAAGCTGGTTTGGCTCAGTGGATTGAGCGTCGGCCTGCCAGCTAAGTGTCGCTGGTTCGATCTTCCAGTCAGGGCACATCAGAGAAGGAAAACTCTGACTCCAAAAAACCTCCGCTGCCTTGCAGCATACCTCTTCAGGGGAAAGGCTAAGGGAGTAAACCCCGACAGGAAATCCGGAGCCGGAGTCCCTAAGGCGGTTTGACGTTGTTGTCAACACCGGCAACTCCTGCGGCGCACCTGAAGCCAAGCTGTATTGACTCCGTCTTTCCCTTGGACCCTTCAGCTGCGAAGAGAGGGGGGGTCTGCTGCATGGGCAACAGCAGACCCTCCATATCACCCTGCCCAGGCTCTGTAGCTTCAGCTTCACTGGAGAGGACACTCCAGCGTCATCGCAAGATGTCGATTCAACACGGGAGGAGACAGATACCGTGTCACTCCCGAGTCGGACTGCACAGCCATTCTCGGTGGTGCAGATAGACTCTTAAGAAGCTACACCATCGTCTCTCGAGACGGACGGCTGCCGATACGATACGATACGATACCAGGCCATAAAATATGTAAGTAAGTGCCTCGTATGAAACAGCTTTTCACTAAATATCTTTTGAACTGAATATATGTTATCATCAAGGGAGTCAATAGATTCATTACCTTGCCTGAATGAAAGTAACAGGATGTATGTAGACTAGGAGGTCTTTATAAGATTTAATCATGTACCTCTGTAGTAATTTATTATAATAGCTGTTAATTCTCTGGGACATATAAAAATGATTTTCAATGAATAGATAAAAATATTAACACACTTTTAACACATTGGGACCATGAATTAAGAAAGAGCTTAGTGAAATATTTATATTAGTGCAAATTAACATTTCTTTTCTCTATATCAAATCTTACAGAAAAAATTATAAATTAAAGGGTAATTCAAGAATGGTAAGAAAGAGTCAGTATGGCTAGAGACTCTACTGGGAGGGGGGATTACACCAGTAGTGATGTTTCTGTTCTATTTAGTCTCACGACTTCGCAAAGAATGTTGTTTCACTGGAACACAATTGCTTTGGGTTTTAGTTACTATAAGAGGAATAAAAATAATGTTCCACTGAATTCATTCATGGCATTCACATGCTCTCTTCCATTAGTTTAAACCCAAACATTTGGAAAGAAGTCAAAAAATAGATTTTGAATAAATGTCAGATCACTGGGAAATTCAATGGAACATGAGTGTAAAAGAAAAAGGCATCAGGAGTCAATTTTCTTTCCGTCATCATGGCTGTAATAAATAGGTATCCCTTCATTAATTCTGAAACAATTATTTAATTCTCCTACCATGTGTCAAACACTGTACTAAATGTTATGCTAAATGTTAGGGAAAACAAACTGGCAATTGTTACTTGATAGACAAAACCAAACTCTCAGGTAACTAAAATAGCATGGCAATCTTGTCAACTAACAATCACACTTTAACCTCAGCACCAGTAGGCATGGATTTGAACTGTTTTTCATGTGCCCTTCAGTGGTACTGGGCTTCTAATCCATCTCCATGCACTCTCCCTGTAACTAATGAACTGTATTAGCAGAAATGGTGAACTATATTTGCATAAGAATGAAGTTTTTGTATATAAAACCAAGTATTACTATCAGATTGGTTCAGTAGAGTAATAACTATAGCAGAATCTTCTTAGAACTGAATTTCAGCTTCTTAAGCTTGAAAAGATAACTAATTATTATTGATTTATTACTCCATGCAATTACTTTATTATCTTTTAGGTTGTATTGACTAAAACAAAAACCTGTTCTGGCAATGATTTGTCAAAAGCTATTTGTTTTTGTTTTCTTTTTCCCTCAAATACTCGTGCTCTCACCTTCAAACTTGTTATTTCATCTGCCAATTTTGCTTGAGAGAATTTTGTAAATAATGGTACATTCTATTTTTAAAAATTACATTGCAGAAAGGGTACAGGAAGGTCAAAATATGTAAGTAGAGATGAAATATCAATTATTTTGAACTGAACATTATCATGGAAAAACAATAATTTATCATCTGACAAGGAGAATTAATGTTCACCTAGAAACTCTTATAGATTATTTGAAGTAAACTCACAAGGCAAATGTAACTTGGAAATTATAGGTAGACATGAAATGGCTATTTAGTCAATCAGGAGGAAAGCCTGTGAAGAAAATGCTATTCAAATATTAGTAGTGAGGCTAAGGCTGAAATAAATAGAATAATCTTTTTAAAGACATAGTACTTTTATTTTTAAAAGTTTTATCTTTATAAGTATCAAAATTATTATAAAATGACTACTATCCTTTCTGGACTAGACAGTGAATACACAAAGGGGCACAAGGAAACAGTTTTGGCCATTAAGACACTCCCAGGTTTGTCAAGTATGAGGGACACAATGTGCTCATTACACTCTCTGAAGGAAATCAAGCCAACTGAAAGACTTTGTGGATTAATATCTTTCATTTTTTATAAAACGAGGGTTCAGAAGATTACCATAAAATATTGCCTTTTCTTTAATTCTTAATTTAACATATTGAGATAAACTTTTATCTTTTGATCAATAGATTTAACAAGTGCAAACGATATCAACTTCTCACCCTAATTTGTAAGTTTGAGTTTAACGCTGTCATTTCTTGTTTCATTAAATATAAAGCTAGTCAGTGGGTTGGACTTCTATCACAGTGGAGATTTATATTTGGAAAGCTGTTAAGATTTTAGAAAAGAAGCATTAGGTTGCACACATGTGGATTTGTTTGGCATTTGGTTTTCTTAGTCTTTCAATAAAAAGGTGAAACGAACACCATAGGGGGGAAAATCAATTAAAAGGTTAGAAAAAGCCATGTGTATAACCTTTCCAGGAAACTGGCGTTTTCATTGAATAATCAAAGCCTTAACACCTGTACCTAAATCTAAGAACACAATGAATTTTAGATTACTATCTCTGTTAATTAGCATTCTACTAAAAACAAAGCTTAGAGAAGCTGGCTCAACATTTATTCTTGAATCATCCTTCCATTGAGAGAGTAATGAATATTATTCAACAGCTCAATTAAACATACAGGAAGCATTACAAAGTACCTAAAAAATGGAGTAGTTGAAAATGAAGATTCAATCTCTAAATCTTCCCCAGCTAATATAATTAGAATTTTCTACTTTGTTGCTTAATACAAAATAAATCTTTTTTTAATGTTTTGGAACAACTATGTTTTCTCATGATCTTTTTAGACCAGAACAGTTGTTTGCATTATGAATTCAGCAGAGAACCAAAGGCTTTCTTCTCTCTAGTCATACTGTGTGGCTTAAATTTCATTAAACCAAATAGAGTTTAAGCTCATTTACATTTAAGGCAGCAGGGTGTTGTAAATTTTATTTTAACTGGTTGGAATATATGATCCAAAAAATCAGAAGCAAAAAGTCTCCTGCTGTTGCAAATATACAGTTATTAACTTGCTGAATCCCGCATGCCAATGAAAAGTTATGCAAATGAAGCAGGATTTCCACATATCCACAAACTAAGCAATAGAAATAAGATGTGTTCAATGAGTGCTTTGGTAGGGGAGAAAAGTGCAATGCTACACTCTTAAAAAGATTCATTGTGTAAGTGCCTGTACTGAATAAGGTATGAACCACTCAAATGTGTGTACTTCTGAAGCATTCCAGATAAAATGAATCAGGTTTTATCCTCATGTTAGAGAAATTAGTCAGCTATTTAGAAAATAGCAGAAGATAATAACATCCAAATGTTGAGTAGATAGCAGTGCTCAGAAAATGTTGTCAATACTATATTTCCACTTACTTAAAGAAAGTCATGCCATAGAACCATGCCATACAATTCTATATCCACTGAAAAGTGTTCTGAAATATTTTACTGGTAGAGATATGTAGGCAATGACAAGCACATTGGAAAGATGATTTTGCGTGTCTGACTAATCAACTCTTTTAATTTTCAGGATAACTTGTCTCTCATAAGAAGGATAACTAATAAAGAGAGAATACATTTGTAACAATAAGTATGGTTTTATTCTTCTATATAGCCAAGGCAATAAATAAATAAATAAAGGATTAGTATTTTCTTGCCTGAACAAAGCCCTCCAAATAGAATATAAAATAGTGTAAAAAGAATCATTTCCAAAATTATAAGCAAATTTTCATCAATTAAGTTATACTAACTACACAATATGTCTTTTAATATTATGAATATCTGATATTTATTGTTGTTAAAATTAAACAAAATGTCCTCATTAGTTGGACATTTTTAAGCATCTTTTTCTACACAGAAATATAGTCCTGTTTTATGACATCATTTTTAAAATAAATAGCTTAAAATATATAATCAAATCTTCATATTCAACAATACTCTTACTTATTTGTTTATTTGACTTTAACATTTACCTCATCTCTTGATTCCAGTCTTATTGCACATTGTGTTCCTTCTAACTGGCCTGCTTTTTTCTGCTCTGTCTGGTTGATTGAACTTTAAGTTCTCAAATTCAATGCAATTCTCTTGGGTAGTCTTTTAATATTGGTATTTCATTACTCCATAGTACCCTGTACTTACACTTATCACAGCCCTTACACTGTGATAAATGTCTTTTTAAAAATTGAGGTAAAACTGACATATAATATTGTGTAAGTGGAAAGCTTATAATGTGTTGGTTTATATATTAATATATTGCAATGAAAATATTTTTAATTTCTCTTCTCTACCTCCAGACTCTGTTCCTTGAAGGCAGACACTGTATGTTGTCGGGCATTTGTGTTCTTTTGGCTAGCACAGTGCCTCATAGAAATTACGCATTCAAATGTTTAATAAATGAATTAACTGGAAAAAAATTAAAGAAATAATTTTTAAAATAGCTAGATGCTTAAATTTTTCTAATCTTAATCAACCTTTTACTATTTTTCTATATCTATTGGTGTACACCTAGTATTCTCTTTGACAAATTTACAATTTTTTAACTTGATAACACAGGCTCAGGAATGTGCCTTCTTAGCCTTCCCTGTGTGTATGAAGAATGAAAAACACTGAAAGACTATAGGCTGCTGAGAGGCTAGCTTTCCTTTGCTTGGCTTTTCCATGCCCACAGTTTGATATGCTACATATAGCTTTCTTGGGATTTCTGCTGGTACTAACTGCTGGGCCATCATTCTTTAAAATTAGGTATGCAGTTAACTATTTTAAACATAGCTTGCTTTATTTACTTTATGTTTTGTGTGGCAAACAAAGAAAATAAAAAGGCTATAAAATCCTGGTAAGTCAACTTTTCATTCACTCAGAAGACAAAATATTTCTGAAATATCAAAAGATGTGCATAAGACTTTTGCAATATTATAATAAAATACTGGGTACTGGCAAAGAACATAAGTTTACTTTTCATTTAATTGTAAGCTATTAAGATATTTTAAAATGCATATTTTGAAATAATGTTAAAGACAAGATTACAGGACACCATAAAAGAGATTGTTAGAGCAACTTATGAATAAGATAACATGATGAGCACAAAGAATTAGAATTCTTATAGGTAGCCTTGAGAAGAGACCTAATGATTAAAAGCAGTGTGAATTTAAAGTTAAATAATTCTTCTAAGCTTTTAATCAATATTATCCTGAAGATTTTCAAAAATAATATATTGAACATTAATTTGTAATGTAAAATAAATACGAATTAAAATTTCTCAGGGCATCTAACTAATCTAAGCTTTACTTCTTAATATTTTACTTATTATAGGCTTTTAAAACCTGAATAAATGTTTTTGAATCTTCTAAATTCATTCTAATAAAACACTAGTTCAATTATTGCACATTTTAGAACAACTTCACAGAGTTTAGAAATTAAAATATTTTATTTTTTGAGTAATGTATTTAAATTTTATTTTGATAGGTGTGATAGTGATGAAAGAAATATTCTTCTCTTGTTAAAAATAACAAACAAGCAGTTTCAGTTTGAGAAAATAAAAATGGTGGTGAGAGTTGCATTTCATGGTGACTGTGCTGTCACTGAATTTTATATTTAAAAAGCAAAAAATCATGAATATCATGTTATGTAGGCTTAACCACAATAAACAAATTAGGAAAATACTAAACAAAAAAGGTACATTATTTTTACAATGTTTAATTTGTTGCCTATATAAAAATATTTTCTCTAAATCAAATTAATACTTAACATTTTATATATCTTTGACCAATTTAGAATTTAATATAGCCTATATTGATATACTAGCACAATTTTAGAGTCTACAAAATCATTGTTAAAATCTTAATAGTCTTGTGGGTTTTTTTTTTTTTACTTTGATCAAGAAAAAGACACTGTTTTTAACAACTGATAGTTATTTTTTGTATCATATTGAAAGGGAGAAAGAGGATAATATTGCTAAAAGTATTCTATCTATAATTCTGTAGTTTTTTGGTTTTCCACTTGATGATATTAATATATACTATTAAATTATTTCATTAATCTTATCTAAAATATCTATTAACTTTTTTAAATTGGATAATCTAGGTGCCATAGATACCCATCTGGAATGCAAGGTAAGTCAGACTTGTTGAATATTTCAGACTCTGACATCCATGCCCTATGATAGGGTTAACCAAATAATTTACTAACCAAATCCAGAAATTCTGAGTGTGAAAGAAGGCGCTATTAATAATTACCCTTAAATAACAGACAAAAACAGGAGCAGTCTCTAAACCAGAATATATGGCCACCTTATTATGAGCCTTATTTTAGAAGAACTGAAGACAGGTTTAATCTCTTTAGTTTTCCTTAGTAAATCACTTTGATTGAAAAATAATAAGAAGAACATGTATGGAGTGAAACATTGTGCTGAAGATAGAGATTTTTAACATATTATCAATTTCCTCTTCTGCTCAGTGCCAAAAACTATTAAATATAATATCTACATCCACAGAGATTACAGAGAAGATAAACCTTATACACAGAAAATGAGTGAAGAATCAAAAAAAGCTAATATGTTTGCAAAATGATTTGGCACATTAAATTATTGCTCAGAATTTCAAAGAAATGAAACCACTTCCACCCATCCTGCCCCTTCATTCAATTAGTGTACAATGTAAACAGTTCATAGAGACTATTCAGTTATCCAAACTTGTCATTCTAAATTGACCTCTGCCAAGTTTAGGTTATTAGATGCTGTGATTACAAATAAATATGATTTAAAGTCTATTGTTAAGTAACTTATTCTCTAGTACAGAACACAGAAAACTAAGCCAATAATGAATAAAATGAGTGATAAAATCTGCAATAAACTTATGCATAGGTTACTAAGGAAGGTTTGATTTATCTTTTCTCTCAATATTTATTTTTCCAGACTGATTAGTCCCAGTGGCTTCATTTTAAAAATTTATTTATTCATGTTTCCTTTGGTTTGCATTCATGCACTAAGTCTCTTTATTTCTCCAGTTGCTAATGCACAAGATTAGGTTGGTGATATGTTGAGCCCCTCCCACCTTATTCAACTGCTTGGGTTGGTTATATTATACATGAATTATGAAAGAATTGAAATGAGCATGTTCATAGCTATTGAATAGAGTTACAGATTTAAATATAGTTTTACTTTAAAAGAAATTGAACACAAGTCCATTTTCCCATTTATTTACTTTCAACCATAGACCAATTAATAGCATGACAAAGAATCTGAACCAACTTTTATTTTATATTTAACTTTTCTAAACTGTCAGATAAATTCAAGAAGTACTGTGATTAATTCTATGTCTTTAGGAATATATATCTCCCTTGAAGCAACCTCCTTAATACAGCTCTATATATTTTACTCAGATGAATTATATCTGTTTTGGGATCTCTAAATACTGGATGGTTTAAACAGCTTTTGGAATGCATATGTTTCTGAACTGACTACACTACTGAAATGCAGTACAGTATAGCTCAGTATTCTTTTGATATAGTTGGTATGGGCTAGAGAACTCCTGTAATGAAAAAGGCTGTGGATATAAAGAAGTGGATGTTTATTTCACAATGATCATGAGAGGTAAATATTCAAATAGAATTTCTGATGTATAAAGGTATAACAGCATCTACAGAAAAATGACTAACTGCATTGTATATGCTGTAAGTTTGAAAAATAAAGATGTGAAATAATTTTCATCAATTTAAAAGAAGCAGCAAAGGGCCTTTTTATTGTATTGCTAATTAAAGAACCACAGTACTAAATTACCAGGTCTGAAGACTTTACCAGCAAGACTACCTAACTGGCCCATCCCAGTAACAAGCAATTTCAGTCATGCTTATGTGCGCATGCATACTTTTGCACTTACAATAGTGTGCCCACCCACTGCTTTTCTCTAGGTACAGGGCTCTGCTTCCTTATTGTTCCCCTTACAGATTCTTTCTACTTTGTTTCTCAAACCATTATTTTCCCCATCTCTGCTATACACTTACCTTGGGAAAACCTCTCAGAATGGCTCTCGTGGCCGGGAACATTCCAGGAAAACCAACTGAACTCTAACTTTCCATTTTCCTTCCATTGTTTCCTAACATGTGGCCACTGGAATCCCTTTCTTGTTTAATGTCAGGTGATTTTGTAGTTCTTTTCACCTCCTAGCTGAAACTATATTTTACTTTCCCCTAATAATATAACAAGTGTCACTGTCCTTTCTTACAGAGTTCCATATCCAAGAGTAATGGTCCCATCTCTTATATATACTACCAGTTTTACGTTTAAACCTACTGTGCTTAAATTTTTCTTTAGTACTTAAATCAGATTATACCACTATCTGGTAAAATAAAACATGTTCTAGGAATAATTTCACATTCCTCCATAAATTCATCATTTCCTTATTACCTCTGCAGCATTGAATGAATAACCAAATCTCAATTTCCTCATTTATATTAAAAAGATAATGTTATTATTTGCATTATAAGTATAGAATTAAATAAGATAACACATTTGTGTCACTACACACAGTGTCTTGCACATGGTATATGATGTGTAATTGTTAACTATCATTTCACTTAGTCTGTCCAATAACCCTAAGAAAAAGAAAAATGGCACTCAGTAAAGTTAAAGACGTTGAAGAAACAATGACAACTGAAAAAATTATTTTTTCCTGTTTTCAAAGCCCATGTTTTTTCACTATGTATAATCTTCTATCCAATATAGACATCATCTCTACAATAGCTTTGAGAGGTTATAATACACATCTTGTCTCAACAATCCAAGGTTTTTAAGTGAATGACTTTGAAAATATATTCCTTCATTCTAATAGCTGCATCACCTTGAACCAGGATAGAAGTATAAACCAATTCCAATCTTGTTCCTCTTTCTCTGACAATCAATTACTAATTTGCTACCTGGGTCCTCCTGAACTTTCATATGTACCACGGTGCCCTGAGTACAATGTTGTTAATATTAAGCACCAGCTATAACCTTAGGAAAGGAAAAAGAATCTGGATGGGTGGGGTCTTTCTGATCTGTACAGAACTTACCTATATTCACTGGTATTATGAGAAGTCCTTTGTCAGATGGTCAGTCTCTTGCTTACCACTCATCTCTTTGGGTCTAGATGTTTCTGTTTCTCTGTAATGTTTTTGTTCTTTTCTCAAATACAAAGAGAATGGATTCTTTATCATGTACCATTCCAGGTAAAACAGTGATAGAAGAATGTTCCACAGCTAATCACTGAACTTACTAATAATGACTACCTTCCCTGATCCCATTTTACAAGATTTCTGCTCCTATAGTCCTTTGTCAGATCAAATTTGTGGCAAGATGCTTATGTAGACCTCATTACCTGCCATTTGGATGACTTGATACTCTTCTGCTTTGTGTTACATGAGAAACATCAGGTTTGCAGTTAGGCAGAAATTGATTTAAACAGCTTTCCAAAAGGTTTGAACATGGGTAAGTCATATATGATGTTCCTAAGATTCTGAGGGTTACATGATACGTTATGTAAAGTACCTAATGTGTGTTTAGCACGCAATGTACCTTTAATAATGCCTCACATTATTGAAGATTTGGATTGCACTATTGTGTTTTACTTCATAAACTCTCATTTTTTGGGTGTTTGACAGTGCAGGTATTTTAATAGCAACATATATATTTTATTTTGCCCTAATCTGATCTTGAAGGTTGACAATCTTGAATGATATTGTTAGCATTCAAGAACTCCTGCTTTCTCCTTTCCCTGTTATAGCCTTACCCCAACACTGCCAGAGCCAGTGTTGATTGCGATTCAATAATTTCCAATCCCAGATTAAGTACTCTGGAATATAATTTACCTCTAACAATGGACAGATCATGTGTATTCTTTCAGTACAGTCCCACAACTTGATACATAATCTCTAAGGAATAAACTAGGGGAATCTTGGCATTGTAGAGGCATTACAGACACACATATACAGAGTTGATAGATGACACATCAGAAATCAGTATTTCTGGGACATGCACAGTCTTTTAACATCTATTTATATACAGAGCTGTGTATCCAAGACACTTTCTCTCACAAAAGTATCCCAAAAGTCTTACTAAAACACTATAATTGCATTGACTAAAGTTTCTGCACTAAATCCTTATGGAGGAAGCATGTTCTTAACCTTTCCAAGTGGACACATTTTTAGACTTCTAATCTAACAGGATATGTTTCTACTGTAACATAAATAGGTATTACATGTTTCCTTTAACTGTTGCTCTGTGTTTTGATGATCCTTGTTTTTCTACAAGTCTCTCACACATCTTTTTCCCCCCTTACAGATAACTGAGCATTTTGGGTGTAAGGAAATGCAGAGACTTCAAAGTCACAAAGAATAGATGCCTTAAAGATAGATATTAATATTGTACCACAAGGCCAGTTTATATAACTATAAGCATGAATAGGACAAAGAGGACAAACATTTGAATTCTACCTGGATTTTTTATATATTGATTGATCTAAAAGAATCCTAAGCTATTTGCGTTATCTTTCCTTCTATTGTCAATTCCAGGAAGAAAGGTGGACATATGGGAATAATCATGTGAAACTGGCATAGAAAGGTGAAGGAAAGACAGACTTAGAGAAGATGGATCTGCATATTTATTTGTGATAAAGGAGAAGAGCATTAAAACTAATTTTCACAGGTCATATTACACTGTCTAATTTTATTGTTAAGACTGTTCTACTTCACAGTTCTATGATCTCCACTTAATGCATATTCATAGCTATTACCTTGTGACTTGAAACTCACATAGTAGCACATTGTTACTGTCGTAATAATCTGCATGTAGATGTGCATAAAAAATGGGAAACATAGTTGGGTAAATTTATTACCTGTATTAGTTTGCTAGTGCTTCCATAACAAGAACCACAGACTATTCTAACTGTTTTTTTCATAGGCCTGGTCCTCCTTGCTGAGAGCAATTCTGGGCCAATAAACAGCCTCCAACAATTTCCAGAAACCCAAAGACAGCTAACTCCTGGTGTACAATTTAGCTATAGGCATGGCAACATAGATGCATTAAACATTTTATTTAATATAAGACTAATTTTCAGCAGATGATAGAATAGGTTTGCCATATAGAGGAAACTTATTTTTTGTTCAAATTTGTTATTTATTTATTTACTTACTTACATTGCACAAACTCTTCCCCAGACTTTCCCATAGTGTGGTGGCACCTAGATCATGTGTTTATCTACCTTACTTAGCTATATATAGTTCATTTGCATGATTTTTTAAATCATCATATTATTAACTTTTAATGGGGCTTTCAACTGGGGTAACTAAGAAAAGGTGCCTAATTAGTACAATTCCACTGAAATTTCTGCTCCTTTTGTTGGGTCTTCTGCTGTGTTTTTGGCCCACCTGCCTACTGAGATCAGAGTGTAAATATTATACTTTCCCCTTAACTATCTCCCCTGAATTAAGTTAACGACTTATATTTCTATCAACTAAATATATTTCTATTTTCCAATAAAACATATTTCTCTTCAGAGTAATATTACTAAATAAATAATAATGAAAATGAGATGAATACACAAAATCAGACCCTCAAATTGATTATATATAATATGTATTCCTATAAGATTTTTTCTCTATCTCATGGTGACTCTCTTTTCTACATCTCTTCATTTGCCCATTATGATTTTTATCTATTACCAGTTCTTGAGAACTTGTATTATAAATTTGGAATTTCCATAGAATATATGTGTGTATATATATATATCCACATCCATGTTTATATCTATATTTCTATCTCTATTTCTATATTTATACCTATGTAGATATATTTATAAATATTTTGGATGTCATATGTATTTATACACACACACACACACACACACACACACACATGCACCTATATATAGCTATGTATATATGTAGATATAGCTATATAATATCCAAACATTTATCAATATATATATTAAATGTCTATGCACTTTACAGACATAAGCTAGGCTGTAATGTGATAAAATTAAAAAGGTATAGGGCATGCTTCTTGTTACTGAGCAAATAAAATTTAAATCCCATCCTACTCTGCGTCTAATCAGTCACATCTTCTCCCTGAAATTCTTTTTGCTCTCCCTAGTATGGCTCTGGCTTCCTCTGAACTGCTGTGCTACTTTCTCTCTGGGAAACTCTCCATGTAATATTTACATTTATACGTAAACATCTCCCTTCCATAGTTAAAGAAAAGAAAGTTTTAGATTAGGTGTTTAATAAAGTTTCCTTTAGCAAAAAAGTTTATGTATAATAGATTTGGGAAGATTGTGGTGGAAATTCCTGTGGAGTACTTTGAATATGAGGCAAATATAAATTTTTTTTTACTAACAGGGAACATTTCTGAGCAAACTTTAAAAGAAGGCATTTTGAGGACCTTTTCTTTAATTAGCCTGGAGAAGGTACTTGAGGGACAACTATTAAAAGGAGGTGATAAGAGCCAGATAAAAAGAAAAGGAGGTTTATGCAAGAGAGGCAGAAGGAAGGAAGATATCATAAAACTTGATAGTCAACTAAGTAAACTTAGTCAATTTAGAAAAGAGGAAAAAGTAAGAAATAACTATATTTTTGAAGTTTTAATGTAGGGAATAAAAAATGATAAGTTCTACCTTTAACATATTAAATAAAGATCAAAACTAAGATATAGATTTGGTACTCAATTTTAGGCAGTTGGCAGGTAATGTCAGAAGTGTATTTAACAAATATTTATATAATACTTATCAAATACATTGCAGATAAACTGTGAAATAACATAGACTTGATCTCTGCTGCTTAGTTCAGTATAGGACAGAGATGTTCAAAAAGGTAAATAAATATTTGAGAGAATATACAGTGAGAAGGACACTAGGACAATTACCCTGGTAGTAAATGCAAGTGCTGCCAATGTGGAAGTTCATTGTTAAAGAATACTAAGTGAAGAGTTTCTTGGTGATCAACTGGATAGAAAACAAACAAACAAACAAACCGAAAGACAACTGTAACTTCTTGAAACATGTCATCCTGTGTTTTCTTGTTTTGTTTTTCATTTCTATGCTAAACAGTAGATTTTTTCTTTAATAAGCAGAGCTGGGAAAAGAAAGTAGTTAAAATTGCTCATTATGGAACATAACTTATTCCCAAATTCAACAAATTTTCTCACTGAGTTCATTTCAATGGTATCTCTTTTCTCCCACATTTAATGAGGCAGCAACATGGAATGAGACAGGGAGTAAAATATTGGTTCTGATTTTCTACAATTTAAGTGATGTACCATTTTCATCCATTTTTTTTAGTGACATAGAGAATCTTACTTCACATCAGCTAGATATTTTGATACTGGTAGAGAAGTCTGTCTATGAGAATGTTTGAGAAAATTGGCTTCCGCTTATATCCCTCTTGAGCTGGACTTGTAGTGGCTGAAGGCTGGATAAGGCTTTCACAGTAAGGTATCCTGATCCTCCTGTGTTGACCATTCATTCTCAGCGTAAGAAGGGACAAATTCCCGTGGAAGCAGGGGTAGGCTCAGAGTGACTGGACCCTTAGCTCACCTGTGCTCAAGTAAAATTTGAAGGGGAAAAGTTAATTATTGGCCTCCCCTTTATCCATGATAATTTATACCTAACTAAAATAAAATGTAATAATAAGTATGCAATTCATTAAATGTGCTACATTAATTTTGTGGTAAGTTGCATTAGCTCACAATATCCTATTGTAAGAAAGAACATAAACCTTCTATTTTAGTCTCATTTTGCCTACATAGAAAATAATTTGTTAATACTTTAATAAATTAAATAAATTAAATAAAATTTAAATTTAATAAATTAGATGAGTTAATAAGTTAAATTAATTTAATACATTTTAAATAAGTTTAGAGAGAGAAATTTATCTTTTTCTTACCAATACTTAAAGGTCAGTTTTAAGTCTTGCCATCAACAAAAAGGTTTATTTTTGCCCTGATTTTAAAGTAGTACAACTTTAATGAGTTCCCTTAATAATTACCTATTTTTATTGAGTTCTAAATGTTTTCTAAACTTGTCATTTTTTCCATAAAGATTTTAACTTTTGAGAAAATGTCTGTGTAAGGATTCAAATACCACACAATTAAATATGTCGTAAACATTCAATAAATTATTTTTATCTGATTGAAGAATCAAAGATGGCCATGCAGGGACTGTGGGAATCATTTGCACATAGTACTTGGTATGGATATAGGCATATTAACTTTGGTATTTGTCAGTGGAAGAAGGGGAATTTAATATGAAATTTAAAATACTTTATATGTAATTAGTATAACCCATCATTCTGTATTTCAAAATACATAATTAAATAAAATCTGTGCCCTTCAGAAAAAAATTATTGTATTTGGAAATAACACCAAAATAATCTCAAATTGAAACTTTGTTTGATTGGCAGAGGACATCCTTAAAGCATGTTAGGTTTTATTATAAGATCTGATATGTAAAAGAATTGACAAGTCAGTAACAACTTAAATCAATTTTTACATGGGTGAATCAATTGTTAAAAAGCTGTCAGAAAACTGTTCTTTTCTAAAGTTACATGTCGATATCCAGCCTTTAAAAACTAGAGGAGTTTTTAAACAACTCAGCTCAATAAAATGATTAAAGAGGGTTACTATGGTTAACTAAAAAAAATTCTTTTTATGCCTGTAGAATGTAGATATCCTATTTATATTTTTAAAAAACTCAAAATGACTATTGAGATTTAAAGATCCTTACACAGCCTATATTATGAGAATACAATGTTCTGCTGCTTTGAGAATCTTTAACCACCTATGTGCAGCATTTCCAAAACAGATTCAAGAAGTGCAACTGACTCATAATTTTAACTTTCTTAAATGTTACCTTTCATAACTTAATCATATTCAATTTCCCTAATGTTTTTTGATTAATAAAGAGCACTATCAAAGGCATATATATCACAAGAATAGTTTTGAGTTATAAAACTCAAATGCTATAAAGTACTTTAAAAATTGACTTTAACTAATATTTATCATGGATGAAAATGAAATATATCATTGATTGTCAGTAAAAATGATGTTTTTCATGTATATTAAAATATGAATTGTTCCCTACTATGAAAGCCATAAACTTCTACAGTAAGACTGGCAATATTTTATGATCACATATAACATGATAATGGGAAGTGTCACCTACACATATCCTTTCCTTTTCCCCTAGGTTACCAACTGTCCCTTCCTTTATGAGTGCTAAATAAAAAGTACTGGACTTTCAGTACATACATGGGGGTGGGTAGAATGAGCTATTTGGATTCTAAATTAAAAAGAAATGCCTTTCCAAAAGGGACACTTCATTTATCTTTCACTAAGATATTAAAGAATCAAAAATGTTTCTGAACTCACTCACACACACTGAATAAAAAGGACCTGCAGAATAGGAGTTGTATGAATAGAGTTTCAGAAAGCAAAAACCAGAGTCTAACTTACAGTTTTTCACATACCTCCCACCAAATGCAGGGATGTCTGGGAATGAGGAAGACTGGCATCACGCTCCCTTTATAGACTCCTACAACCACTGGAATCACCAGACACATCTTAATGACTCATAATTGTGTATGAACACCTGAAAGTGACGGCATATGACCAGAGCCAGCAGAAAGACATCAAGGAGAGCTTCCTGTTCTTGAAATATGGAGGTATACTAAGAAGGAGTCACTGGGTCAGAGACCCAGAGAAGTAAGAAAAGATGATAGAGTGCTGGATGGGTTATCTCTCCCCTGCCCACCCCACAGTTAGGCATTCAAAAATAAAAAATCCTCAATGCAACTGTAGAGCAGATCACTCATTGAAGATCTAGGGAGAAATTCTCCATAGAATTTATGGTCTAGGAGGCAACAGAGGGGTGGCTAGCTGGACACCTGAGAGACGCTAAATGTGCACAGAGCCAGAATCAGATGGTGCCTGAGGTGAGAAAGCCAAGCATCTGAATATAAGCAGTTGGATACAACCAGTGCCAGAAATCAGACTGGAAGTTTGTAATTGATTACCAGTAGGTAACAGTATAAATTGACCAAACAACCTCTGGTATTCCTCAGAGAGTCCTAAACATAAACAGAGACTCCACTCCTTATAAGCTTCCCTCATTGCAGTCATTATGGGTGAGCTTGAAGTATTTTGGAAGTTTAGCATTAGCCACAGAAAGGGGAAATATAAGAAAGCATTGAATTTTACAAGTCTGTATTCTACATGAAACTAGTCAATCCTGAAATAACTCAAAATATTACTGGGATGAACTGAATTTAACTGATTTGATTGGAATCAATCACTTTCTACATGGAAGACTGAGGCTTCAGAACCAAGAATAGTTCATGCTCAAGTTATATATTTGCTTATATCTGATGGTCAATGTTTAATTAACTTGTTACTTAAATGAATTATACTATGTATATTTAAAAAATATATACACTTTTATAACAATAGAAAAGTCTTCTAGATCAGAAATGATTCCTTAACTCTAATTCATTATTCAGTTGAGGCCTGAAAGAGAATCCTTTACTGTTAATATTATCTGAACTTTGAAATATTTAAAGAAATATTTCAAAAACTAAGTGCTATTTATTTCCCTGCTAATTATTGGTTGAAGAAAACTTCTCACATATAATGGAGTCATTACTATACCAAAGAATGTAATCATTTTTCAGTTGTATTAGTTTTATACACATAACTACTTCAATTGTGATTACTATGATTTGTTGATTTATAAAATTTTGAATCTTTATGTCTAATTGACATCTTTAGTTTTAGTTTGGCAACAAAATTCCTTTTATATTGATGAATTTGGTTTTTGTCAATCAATAGAAAAAATTCAGTCAACTTCTAGCCCTCCATCAGAAAAACTAAATGGAGAATTGGCTATCCACTAACACAGAAAAGTCCGATGGAAAGGAGCATTTTCTTCCCCTTGTTTGTTTATTTAATGCCTATTTCCGGGGTTCCTAAGTATACTAATAAGCATGCCATGTTCCTTTAAATTCTGAAACAAAGACATACAAGAAAACTTTGCTTTGCTTTTAGATCATTTACTTCAGACTTCTTTATAATCATGCCTGTTAAAAGTTGATGAGTTTTCCCAAAATTCATGATTTTTGTTGTTTGTGAGACACTTAAAAATCTTGGTTGAATGAATGTTTATTAAATGAAAGATTTATACAAGAGATGGACTTGGTAGTTTGTTGTGATCTTTTGTTTACAGTGCATCTGTGAGAGAAGGAGCTCTAAGTCTTTGTGAGTTTCCAGGAAAACCTCCTTGATCTTACTGTTCTAACTGTAAGATAGTCTGTGCTTGAATTCAGTTACTTGAGTAGGATTCCAGATTACTTGAACTGATGATATCCTAATTTCCTCTTTTGGTACAAGACAGCATCTTGCATCCAGGAAGTGATGGCTGGGAAGTTCAGATGGCTGGGAAGTCCGAAAGTAGCTCCAAAAAGTTAAACAAAGGACTCTGGTATGATTCTTTAACAGTTTCATTGATCTATTCTGCAAAAGCTCAAGTTTTGCTTGTCATGCTTTTGCTCTGGATAAAATTTTCACCAAGGCTAGATCCTAGAGATTATCTAGGTCTTTTAGATCAGTGCTTCCCAAACTTTAAAATGTATTTGAGTCCGGGGGATCTTGTTGAAATGCAGATTCTGAGTCATTAAATGGAGGGCAGGATGCTGCATATCTAACAAGCTCCCAGGTGATACTGACAGAGCTGGGCCAGGACCCATACTTTGAGGAACAGGGGTTTACAAGGCTTAAGACTTTTCGGGGATGCAGTGCACTATAGTAAAGTTCAATATTTACTGATAAAACTCACACTGTCATCTGCAATTAACAGTATATATACAGTGTAGCATATATTTGAAAGAAAAAAAAAAAGAGTTTCATTGAATCTTTAGAAATTGACACTCATAGCATCACAGACACAACCTCTATGTTATTAGTTATTCTTTATTTAAAATGTTGGTAATTCATGCATTTATCAATTGCTCTATAGCTTATCATATACTCCTGAGTCTTGTTGTATATTCAATTTTGCTATTATACAGACTGCTTTTCAAAATTCCACTCTACCTATTATTTTCACTAATGTTTTAAGAAAATATTTTTAGAAAGAGACCTGTTTGAGAGATATAAATTATTTTCATATTGAATTTACATATGTTATATATGTACAAGTCATTGATACTAAAGAAACTTCAACAAGTTTTTCACTTAATATTAATTTAATGCCCTGCGGCTTGATGAGAATGGTAATGAAAATAGCCTACACTTTCACCTATGTGTCTTATCTAAAAGTGATATAATTATGTGAAGATAATTATGCCAGTCTTTTTGAATGAGATGAAAATACCACCTTTTGCATTGCTGTGCAGAGTTGAAATGTTACTACTTACAGGATTGTACAAATCTAAAGCACTACCAGTAATAGCAGTGTGGCAAGCCATTGTTAACTACCTACAGCTTTCTCTGGGCAAAACTGATGCTACCTATTGTGTTGTAACTAAAGCACTTCTTTTCACAGTTGCATTTCAAGTTAAGTGCTCATAGTGTTAGAACATGCCAAAGAGAATCTAATAGCCCACTCTATCTGGGGTGGAGTGCAAGAATTAACCTTTACTTGCTCCTAATGTGCAGTGCCTATCTTAACAATGCACAGGTAAAGAAAAACTGAATGACATGAACTTTCATAAGGCTCTGAACACAAAGAGTACCCTCTGAGTACAAGCTTTGTCCAGACAGCAGCAACATCCCCTAGACCAGCAGAGTCTTAAAGCCTCACTTGTCTGCATATCTGCAGCTTCTTGCACTGTTTCACTTAATGATAAAAGGTACTAAACAAAGCACTCCACTCAGGAAAGCTGCTACTTGTCAAAGCCTCATCGTAAGTGAAATAAAGACTGCCTTCAACAGCGCTACAAAAGTGAACAAGGCTAGGTCACGTAAGTCTGATGCTAAAACATTTCTTCACAAAAAAAGTAAAATTGTCCACTGACTCTAATGAAAAACATGCTGTTATTCCAAATATATTATGTGTAAAAAATAGAGACTATTCTAGGTAGATCAACAATCAGGCCTGTTTAATAATTACAATCATCAGATACTTCTATAAGAAATTCCAGTTAAAGTCAAACAACCCTGGAGAGATAAATATTTGTAGTCATTCCACAATATTTGTATATAAAAGAGAGGATGCTCTTCACCATGTATCCTTGACCTCATCTTATTATGCTGGAGGTAGTAGAGAGATTCTTGAAAACACTAAAAAGTAGGAGTGAACATAATCCAAATCATGGGGATCTGACAGAAGTTGCAAATTCTGTAAACATAGATCAGAGAGAAGAACACATGAGGTTAAACATGTATTATTATACACAAACAGCTAATAGATGGTGAGATTTTGTTGATAGAAAAAAAAACCCAAAATATTTTAAACCATTAACTTTGTTTCATGCATAGCTATAAAATTCTCTATTTTTAAAATCTGCTTAATACAGAGTTAATTAGTTCCTGCAATCGCAGATATACAACATTTTTTTTTTCTATGACGAACATAATAGAGACAAGAGAAAAAAAAAGAAATAGTATTCTGCTTTGTGGCCACATAATGCTCTGTCTTTTAATTATGGCAATTAAAGGTTGAAATTGCCCTGACAGGTGTCCCCAGTGTGTGGCAGAATCACTTAAAAAGTCGCTAAAACTTGACATCCCTTTCATACTACTGCAAAGGGTTTACATTCAATTTTTATGTCTTATGTGCCTAGATGGCCTATAACATGAAGCTGTTTTTTGATTATGTATCCTTTGGGCATTCTGGCAATCAAGGGGATATTACAAGAGAAGATCAAAAATCTTTATGCTCTTAATCCAGAAATACCTAAAATATGCATTTGGGTTTCAGTGTTATAATGGAAGAAAACACATTCTCCCATTGATACGAGAAAATCTAGGGCCACAAGCCAGAGAAGTAATTAAGTTAGTTGAAAAGCCAGTATTGGTAGAAAAAAAAATTTTTTTTACTCATTCTTTTTTGAAATTTATTTAGTGAATGCTTATGTTGTTATATTCTAGGTGTTGTCATCCCTATCACCTTGATTTCCCTTTTGTCATTCACAATGGACACGCAGACCAGTGGAACATGTTATTGGCTGGAATTTTAAAATATATCCAGAATCTATGACCACCTCATCTGTTACCAAGGTGGTCTAAACCACCATCATTTCTTACCTGGACTTCTGTATTAGACTCCTTACAATTCCCCATCTACCTCCTAGAGTTCTTTTTAAAATATAGTTCAATTGTGTTCTCTCTTTGACAAAATTCTGCTGTGATATCATACATCAATGAGAGTAAAAGCTGAAGTCTTTATAGTAAGTTAAATTTGCTACACAATCATGTTTGGACACAATCCTCCTTGCTTTTTCATCTTTTGTTTTAGCTGGCAAAGCCAGATGGTCAATATCCTCTGGAGGATCCCCAACCAGAAGACACACTGCAAAGTCAGTAGCCACTATGTAAAGGAGCAGAGTCCCCTTAATGCCCTCCTCCCCCCCTTATAAAACAACAACAACAACCTTGATGGGATGGCAACCTGAGTGAAACATAAACTTGATATAGTTAAGTCATTGGGGTATTCTGTGGTCTTCCAATAGTTACTCTGCCCTGAACAAGCACCATAAATATAAAGGTACACAAAATATTTTTTAAAAGAGCATATTATTTGTGCTAAATGGATTGTGCATACTATACATACAATGTGCCTAAAAGAGGGCAACACCACTCTGAGTGGATGGATTAGGAGAAGCTTCATATGAATGATAGTCAAAATTCTTGATGAATAAATAAGAATTGAATAGGTGGAACAAAACTGAGTGCATGTGAGAGAGAATGGTGGAATGAAATGTTCCAAATTGTAGAGTAGGAATGTGTATGACATATTTGGTACACAGTCAAAAGACTATTATTCTAGCTGAAGCTAAAGAATACTAGAGGAGGAATGGGGACAGGGAATGGGCCAACTATAATAGAAAAACAGTAAAAAAAAAAAAAAAAAAAAAAAAAAAAAACTAAAGAAATCAGGGAAGAGTCAGAGATAAGAGCAAAAATCTACCAGAAATAGCTGCAAGCAGGAAAAACATCCAGAAAATAAGCATTATCTATTCTTCCATACTAAATCTGAAACATGATCTCACAGTCACACCTTAGAACTTCTTACAGGCACTTTGAAAAATAAGTTTTGAGCCCCTTTTCTTAATGTATATTGTAAAGAATATAAATCACAACACTAGTATTCCTAGTGTTATATTTTACAAAGTAAATAATATTTTATAGGATAAATGATCCACAAGACAATTGGTACTTGCCTTCTTCTATAATCATCTCAAACCACTTTCTTCTTAGCTCACTATATACTCTCGACTGAAATATAGACATATATGCCTCTGCTCATGATATTTCTCTTCACATAGTTGATCTTCCTTCCTCAACACCTCAAATTTATCTTTCAAGGACTGGCTATAGACCCACCACTCCAATGAATCTCTCCCTAATTGCTTTTCTATAAAAGTGCCTTCCTCAATCACTTTTATAGTGAGTAGATTCTCTAAATTTTGGATTATCTTCTGTTATTCATGTTTATTTTTCTGCTGATTAACTTTACCTCACTTTCAAGAATATATTTAAGAATATTATGAGGACGGGAAGCTTGTCTTTCATTTCTGTAAATATTTTGTCTTATTGATCCTATTCCAATTCTGGAGACATGGTACTTGTTTCATATATTTGTGACTAGGAAGTAATAATAATTAACCTTTAAGTTGATATTAGCATGAAAGTGTTGATGTCTGAATTATCAATTTTATTCAAATATATTTCCTTCAAATATTTTAAAAATATGATTTACTAATACATATTAATTAATATGTGAGAAATTCACTCCAGACAACATATTGCCACAGTTGTCTCTGATTCACTTTCTATCACAACGATTATTCAAGGAAATAAGACTGTTTTAATATTCTAAATATGCATGTTCTTTATTTCAGATTCTTCTTCTAAAGAAGTATTTTTTCTGGTGGTGGTTTAGAATGTTGAATATATGAATACAGAATGATTAGGTGAGAACTTATTGAATTCTAAGTCGAAATTAATCAAAAGATTTAAATATGCTTGTTTATCACATTTCCAAGTTATTGCAGTTCTGCATCTTACTCATGGTGATTTCCTCTGAAATTACAAAATTGCAGGTGGTATCACTATGTTTGTCTGGTTTACTCTGATCTTAGTCTTTAGGCAGACAGTATTTATAAATCATTTTCCTCTACCAAAAAGGATATTCATTTTAAAGCATCCCTTTCAAAATCATTCCTTAAGATAAAGACACCATTTATGTTTACATTTAGCTCTACCCCTGCTTTGGCTTCAGCAACATTTTACCATGTTTCAATGGTATTTTCTACCTTGCAGTACTGTTCCCAAACAGAACATTACTATCAAGATGCAAACAATATTTCTTTTCTAATTTCTAGAAAAAGGAAGTCAAACCTACGTTTACTTAAAGAAAAACTATAATTATATAAATTATTTTCCATAACAGCAACTGTGACAATTACTCATTTTAAGAAAGTCTAATGACATTGCAGTAATTTGTTTCAATGATGTAGCTCACGACACAGACAGGACTACTGTGACCATTTACTGTCTGTGTTGAGGCCTGTTTCATTATATCATATTGATGTGGTTTTTATGACCCTAGGTTTGCCTAGTTTTTGGAGGTAAATAGAGGTCAGCCATTAGGCCATAAGACAACTGTTGGGTGTCTATAGGTCCTTTAAAACCCTACAGTATGTGAGAAGGCTGGTTCTGGAATGTAATGGTGATCAAGGCTAATGGGACTGAAATGTGGCAGTCTAGGAGAAAAGTGGTGCAATTCTTTATTGGGTAGCAAAATATCAAAGCAATATTAGGATCAGTTCTAAAGTGCCTGGCATAGAAACATACCACATATTGATATTTCCCCCCTAAAAGAGAACAAAGCTGAACAGCTTAAATATTCAGTATTAAAGTTAATACAGAAGGTCCCTGAATAATATTGTTTTGTTCCATGTTGTTTTATTGTACCTTGAAGAGATGTTGTAGAAATTTAACTCTTGATTATATCAATTAGCCTATGGTAAATTGGTTTTGTTACACAAACTTTGCTACAGTTCCAAGAACCTGTAGATGATGCTCAAAGAGGACTTACTGCAGTTGTAAACTGAGAAATAGTTCGAGGAACTCAGTATAGAGCACTTGATGTAGAACGCATATCTTTTTTAGTAATGCTTTTAACACTGATAATTAATTCTCAGACCTATTTCAAAAGATTAATTTTGTGATTATGACTATTATTCGTTCCCAATAATAAATAAAATGAAAATCTTTGGGAATTGATTTCTCACTATAAAAGTTTTCAAAAATGTAGAATTGTCTTTAAATATTTTAGAAGTGACAATTAAAAAATTGTTGTTTTGAATATATGTCTAGGGTAATTATCATGTGATATTCCCATAGGCTATGTAAACGCTCCATTTTGTTCTATGTTATTTATCACTCTAAAAATTGATTTTTCCACATCCTCTCTCAAAAGAGAAAACAGTTATCTGTCACCCATTTTTTAATTAAATGAGAATAATAACATTCTTTAACAAAATACTGTATTAGCATACGTTATAGCAAAATGCCTAGTAGAAACATAAATGTCATAATGTCTGCACATTAATCAAGTAAAACATCTATTAGTTCTAGATTCCATGCTTTCTCTAAACATTAAGATTAATCACTTGTAAATCTGCAAGTCATATGCTCTTAATTTATTTTCCTAAATGTAAAGTCCATTTAGAGCATATGGTTATGTAATGTAAGTGCTTGGTGAAAAGCGAGGGGGATTAAACAAAAATCTCCTAAATTCATCAAAGGATATGAACAAGTAGAGCTAGGGATCTCTGTGTAAAACACAGTGTATTTCTCTCTGCTTTAATGCACTTTTCCTTACACCTTTTCAAATACACTCAATATGTTAACATCCACTTAAACCTTGTTTTTTCCTGAAGTCTTTTGGCATGAATTACTTAATCAATCAGAGCCAGGAAAGGGTTCAAAAAAATCTCCAGTGAAACTGTGATTCATATGAAGTATTTTCTATTAAAAACTCCTAAGCATTTTCTTCTCCCTCAGTGTAGTTTCGGATTTGTTTATAAATCCAAATGTCTGTAAATTCTGTGAATGAAGACTATGTAGGGTGGTCTTTTTCTGTGCTTTTTTTTTTTTTCCTACAGTATCCAGGACACTGCCTGACTCAGAGTAGTATTCAATATGTTTTTTAATACAAATATATAGATATATAGATAAATAGATAGATATAGATATATAGATATATAATCAATGAAAGGCTACCAGGAGACTTACATTTCAATAAGGAGAGGATACTCAACTATATATATACATAATGAGTTCATGATAGGGATCATCATACTCTAAATCCATACTGAGATTAAGCTGATACTTCAAACACAACCACCATTATAAAGGCATCATTAGAAATAACCAAGTTTTCTGAAAATTCCAGTGTTAATACTACAATGAGAATTAGAATGGAAGGCATTTTTTTTTCAAATGCTACAGAAGTTAAATATTGTGGTGAACACTTATATCAAATAAGTATTGACAAATATAAAAGGTGACAAAGTTTCAAGAAATAGTAGTAAACTTTATTAATAGTTAACTATTAATAGATAAAATTTTTCTGAAGAACTAAAATAAACAGAAGACAATATAAAACACCTAACAATTTTTCATTCTCAGAACTAGTTTTATATGACTTATTTTACACATGACGTATTTTTGATATTTGAGTCCTGACAAATCTATAATATGTATTTAAAGTCAAGGAGAGCACAAATATTTTCCTACATTTCTTCTGTGTCTTAAATGGGTCCAGCTTGCTTGGGTGTTCAATGAATGCATTTGTCTCTCCATTTTATTTTTATATGCAGAACAGACCTGTATTTGAAGCAAGGGGATATAGAGAAGTAGCTGTTTTCTTGCTGACAAAATACTCAACTTACTACACAGAGGCTCCCCAGAAGTTCACACTAACCTATAAAACAATCTTCACCATAAATTGACATACTTCCCAGTATGGAAATTTATCTCTGCTCAAAGAATAATACAGTAAACATTTATTCACAAGTTCTCATAGACACTGGATACAAAATGAATTATTTGAGGATTATTTTATAATAACAAAGGAATCAATGTACATGATTAATTTTCTATCAGGAAAGATTTATCATTGTTGAAAATAATAACACCGGTAAAAATCAGTCTACTTTAAGAAGCAGAGATTACTTTCATGGCACTTTCTAAATTATAAAATACTTTGATATGTATTGCTTACTCCAATATTTTAGTGGAAAAATATTTAAAATAATTTTATGTGAGAGAAATAACATTTAGCTGACCTAATAAATTAGTTAATTCTCTTTTTAATCTCAAAGTCATTGAGAACACATATCTGTTCTCATTTCTTTAGGATGCTGAATCTGCCCTTTATGGTTTTTATCACTCCAGAAATTGCTGACAATTATACATATCTTTTAACATTTTACTTGCCTTTAAGATAAACAACAAAATAAAACTCACTAAATTCAAGTAATACTCCCCTGCTGACAAGGAAATATTAAACTGTCTTCTGATTAATTACATGTCTAATACCACCAGTGCACAGCTGATAAGAGTCAGCTTGGTTTCCCTCACTGAGGTAAGCTTCATTATCATCATGACTTCCTAGGGACCAATATAATGTGCACATACATAATTTTAAAATGAACACAGAGGAGCCATAATCCATTTCTCTTTCTCTACTGCAGCAGGCCAGTCAGACAATATTATCAGGTATCTATTTTCTGTACCACTTCTGTTTTCATTTCCACTTTAAAGTTCTTAGGCAGCACTAGCTGACAGTGACAAAGTTCTGTGCTATTTGCCATTCTGCCACCAAGAAGGAGAGTATTCGTATAAGCTTATCAATGACAGACATTCTCTGTTCCATAGTACATTATCCTCTTGGCAGAAGGAACAAACTGTCAGCTTTCCAATAAAATAAATTTAGCCCAATGGTGGAAAATAGAGTCAAAGTATAAGAAAAAAGTGGTGTTTTTTGTTATTATTGTTGGTTTTAAAGCAATACAGCTTACATCAGAAACATCTGAAAGTAATTCAGAAGAAAGTAACTAGATACACTAATGGAGGAAGGAGGTCAGTTTAGCTCTGAGCACCTGGCTTTCATCTCTTGTCTCATTTTCATGTCTGGTACATTGAAAGCATTTCTATATAGAACAGACATTATTATTTTTCCACTAGTTACCATCTAGGCAACATGGGGCATGAAAGGGAACTTCCCTGAGCCTCATCTCTATTGAGAAGAAACAATATTTTATTTGCCCAAGTACAAGAAATTGGACCACCCAATTTTCAATTATTTTAAGTTCTAAGATATATAAATTGTTAGAAACATTTTTTTAGTTTATAAGATATAAATATGTCCAGTTATAATAATTAAATATTCTTAAGTATACTTTGGTAGAAATATATTTGAGATACTGAAAAAATAAATGTGGTATTGTGGAGGGAAAATAAAACCTTTTTCAAAAATCTCCAACCAAATGATTGTATGTTAGTGAATATAACAATAGCTGCTTTCTAGCTTATTCTAATAATAAATTAATAATTAATATTTATATATTTGTGTAGGACTTATTTCATGTGTACTATCTTCTGCACTGGATTGGCGCCCATCTAGTTGCTGCCCTGGCCATTGTTCCCAGAGTGGACTGTGGTGGAATACAGATAGGTGAGAGTGGAGTGATTGCAAGCCCCAACTATCCAGCCTCTTATGACAGCTTGACCCACTGTTCTTGGTTGTTGGAAGCCCCACAAGACCACACCATCACTCTTACATTCAGTGACTTTGATATTGAAATCCATGCAACCTGTGCTTGGGACTCTGTCACTGTAAGGAATGGTGGTTCTCCTGGATCACCCATAATAGGACAATACTGTGGAAGTTCCAACCCCAGCCCAATCCAGTCTGGTTCAAACCAGCTGGTGGTGATTTTTAACTCGGACCATTCAGTGCAAAATGGTGGATTTTATGCTACGTGGAGCACACAAACTTTAGGTTGTGGTGGAATACTTCATTCGGATAATGGTACAATCAGATCCCCTGGCTGGCCTCAGAACTTTCCTGAGAACAGCAGATGTTCCTGGACAGTCATTACTCATGAAAGCAATCACTTGGAAATCAGCTTTGACAATAACTTCCTAATTCCTAGCGGTGATGGACAGTGTCAAAACAGCTTTGTGAAGAGAAGGAAAACTCTGATTCCAAAAAACCTCCGCTGCCTTGCGGCATACCTCTTCAGGGGAAAGGCTAAGGGAGTAAACCCCGACAGAAAATCCGGAGCCGGAGTCCCTAAGGCGGTTTGACGTTGTAGTCAACACCGGCAACTCCTGCGGCGCACCTGAAGCCAAGCTGTATTGACTCCGTCTTTCCCTTGGATCCTTCAGCTGCGAAGAGAGGGGGGGTCTGCTGCATGGGCAACAGCAGACCCTCCATATCACCCTGCCCAGGCTCTGTAGCTTCAGCTTCACTGGAGAGGACACTCCAGCGTCATCGCAAGATGTCGATTCAACACGGGAGGAGACAGATACCGTGTCACTCCTGAGTCGGACTGCACAACCATTCTCGGCGGTGCAGATAGACTCTTAAGAAGCTACACCATCGTCTCTCAAGATGGACGGCTGCCGACGACTATCTTCCCTAATCTCAGTGTTATATCAAGCTGTTTTATTATGATTCACATAAAGAAACCTACTTCTAATAATAACTATTACAAATATTATAAACACATTTCTCTAATTTTTAAATATTTTTAAAAATCTAGAATAAATGCTAGCCACATCCAAAAAGAATATTATGATTTAAAAACCCACTAGACAGGACACTCTTTATGATAGAGAAGGGTGATTTAAACCCTTTAGTTTTTGTTGTTTTGTTTAAACATGGAGATTGAATAAAAAGCAATTCACAAAGAGCCAAGAAATGTGAGTAAAGTTGCTTATAAATTTAAAGATAAATCCTGAACCATACTGTCTCCTCCTAATCACTATCTCTGTGCATATTTGGAGGATAATATATCTCTGAAGAATACTTTTTAAAGGAAGCAATAACATGCCTTTGGATACAGAGGTTGAAATATTGCTGCTTCTTGTCACATATATGAGTAAATTGAGAACTATGCTGCAGTAATTATGATTCCTCCCCCAAATGGTTCAACACATTTTATTATGAAAAGATTTCATTTAATTATTATTTAAAATTTCTAAAAATAATTTTACTAATTTTTAAGTGTCTTTTTTTTCGTTTTAGTTTAGCTGACGTGGTTACATTACAGTACTCTTACTGTTATTGCCTCTGAAGCAAACCTAGAGAAATATTTCATTTTCTTGTTGTTAAATAACTAAGATCGTTATTATTTGCATGTAAAAATTTTATATAAACAAATAAACTTTGAGTAGATCACAAAAATGCCACTGATGACCACTCCCTTTCTAACGATGCTCTATTATGTCTTTTTCCTAGAGTCTCCCCAAACTCAGAATTTACCTATACTTTCTCTTGCCCTTTTTTTAAAGTATATTTTATTGATTATGTTGTCACAGTATCGCAATATTTTCCCCTTTGCTCCCCTCTTCCATCCAGCAATCCCACCCCCCTTAGTTCATGTCCGTGGGTTGTTCATATAAGTTCTTTGGCTTCATCCTTTCCTATATTATTTATAGCATCCCTATGTCTATTTTGTACCAACCAGTTATGCTTCTTAATCCCTGCACCATTTCCCCATTTCTCCCTCTTCCTGCTTCCAGCTGATAACCCTCCAAATGATCCCCATACCTATGACTCTGTTCCTACTCTGATTTGCTTAGATGGATTTTGTTTTTATTTTTTAGATTCTGTTGTTGATAGTTGTGAGTTTGTTGTCATTTTTTAAAAAATATGTTTTATCGATTATGCTGTTACAGTTGTCCCAATTTCTTTTCCATCTGCTTCCCTCCACCCAGTGGCCCCCTCCCTCTAGTTGTCCCCCACTTTTAGTCCATGTCCATTGGTTGTGCATTTAGTTCTTCTCAACCTCTTCCTGTCTACTCCATTCCCTCCTACTATGCTTCTTAATTCCTGTACCATCTCCCTCCCTTTCCCCTTTCCCCTCTCTGCTGATCTCTCCCCAATATGTTTCCCATACCCATAGTTCTTTTTCCACTCTTGTAGCCTACTTAGTTTGCCTTTGTTTCAATTCCCTAGCTTCTATTGTTGGTTCTTGTGATGCAGTTTTTATTTCAATGTTCATAGTTTTGATCCTCCTTCTAAACCAGTCCCTTTAACATCTCATATAATAATGGTTTGGATCTAATGAACTCCTTCAGTTTTACTTTGTCCTGGAAGCATTTTCTCTGCCCTTCTATTCTGAATGACAGTTTTGCTGGATAGAGTATTCATGGATGTAGGTTTTTGATTTTCATTATTTTGAATATTTCTTGTCAGTCCCTTCTTGCCTGCAGGGTCTCCTTTGAGAAATTCACTGATAGTCTAATTGGGACCCCTTTGTACATGATTCTTTTCTTCTCTCTTGCTGCTTTTAACATTCTCTCTTTATCTTTAACTTTTGACAATTTGATTATAATGTGTCTTGGAGTGGTTCTCCCTGGGTCCAGTTTTTCTAGAACTCTCTGTGCTTCCTGGACCTGTAAGTCTATTTCCTTCCCCAAGTTCTGCTTCATTATTTTTTCACATAATTTTTCAATTTCTAGTTCTTCTTCTTTGCCCTCTGGCAATCCTATTATCCAAATGTTCGATCGCTTATAGCTGTCGCAGAGGTTTCTGATCTTCTTCTCACTTTCCTTATTTTTTATTTCCTCTCTCTGCACTGGTTGTCTGTTTGTTCCTTCCCTATGTTCTGGTTTGTTGATTTGATCTTTGGATTTTATTTCCTCACCACTTGTGTCATATGCGTTTTCATTTATTTCATTATGAGTAGCTTTCATTCTTTCCCTGTCTTGTTCCAAATCTTTTGTTAATTCTGTAAGCCACCTTATTACTATAGCTCTAAACTGAGTCTCCAAAAGATTTTTTATTTGTTCCTCTGTCAGGTCTCTCATCTGCTGCCTGGTGAGCTGTGTCACTGGGATTTCAATCATTGTCTGCTTCATTCTAACAGATTTGTGTTTAGCTTTCTTCCCAGGCAGGCTATAAGGGGCAGAGCTCCATGCACTCATCAATGCCCGGTGACCTGCAGCGATCGGCGACCAGCATCAATAAGCAATCTTTTTTGCCCCTCTGTGGAGCTTTGTGTCGGGGCAGGGGTCCAAGATGGATTCCTGACATTACTCTCCGCCGAGAGACCAGGAGGCTCCTTCCCCACAGCCTGACCGTCCAAGGCAATGGGGGTCTGCCTTCCCCAGCATTGGAATCATGAGCTGCCAGGTCTCGACTACAGCTGGAATTGCTCCCCTGGTGTTTCTCGCAGTCCTGCTGCTATTTCCACTGCTACCATGGACAGCTCAGCCCAGCCCTTCTGTCCTGATTCTGATCTCGCCCCTCCTACCCATCCAGATGAGCACCGCTGGTTTATAACTTCATATATTGGGCTTCCATGTAGTTTTATTTTCTGGAATTTCTAGTTATCTTTTGTTTTGAGGTAGTTGTATTCCTTCTTAGTTGTAGAGGGAGACTGAGCATGTCAGTCTAAGCCTCCATCTTGGCCGGAATTCTGTTGTCATTTTAATGTTCATAATTTTGATCTTCTTTTTCTTAAGTAAGTCCCTTTGACATTTCATATAATAATAGTTTAGTGATGATGAACTCCTTTAGGTTTACCTTGTCTGGGAAGTACGTTATCTGACCTTCTATTCTAAATGATAGCTTTGCTGGACAGAGCAATCTTGGCTGTAAGTTCTTGCTTTTTATCACCTTGAATACTTCTTGCCAGTCCCTTCTTGCCTGCAAAGTTTCTTTTGAGAAATCAGCTGAAAGTCTTACAGTTACCTCTTTGTTGGTAACCCTTTGCTTTTCTCTTGTTGCTTTTAAGATTCTCTCTTTATCTTTAACCTTTCCCATTTTAATTATGATGTGTCTTGGTGTGGTCCTCTTTGGTTCTAGCTTGTTTGGGACTCTCTGTGCTTACTGGTCTATTTCCTTCACCAAATTTGGGGAGTTTTCCTTCATTATTTTTGCACATAAGTTTTCAATATTTTGCTCTTCCTCTTCTCCTTCTGGCACACCTATGGTTCAGATGTTTACACATTTTAAGTTGTCCCAGAAGTTCCTAAGCTGCTCCTCACTTTTTTCAATTCTTGTTTCCTCATTCTGTACTGGTTGACTATTTTTTATTCCTTATATTCCAAATCATTTATTTGAACCACAGTTTCATTCCCTTCACCACTGGTTTTGTGTGGATTTCCCTTTGTTTCATTTAGCATAACTTTCCCTTCTTCCCTTCTGCATTTGCCATACTTAAGGATATTTGTCAAGCCTGTGAGCATCTCTATCACCAGTGTTTTCAATTCTGCATCTGTTAGGTTGGCTATCTCCTCCTTTGTTAGGTTGGCTATCTCCTCGTTGCTTAGTCCTCCCACTGGAACTTTGATCCGTTCTCCCTTTTGGGCCATACTTCTCTGTACAGCTCCTTGACAGGTTCCTGTGTTTGTTTACCTTTGTGTCTTAGGTAGAGCTGTCACACCTGTTACGCTGTAAGGGGCGGAGCCTTAGGGATTCATCAGTACAGGGCAACCTGTTTCACCACGTTTTGGTGCCTGTATGTGGGGGAGGGGTCCGAGAGGGAACAATGCTGCTTGCTCAGCATTTGCCACTTTTCTAGGCACCTCTCCCACCTCCGTATGGGACTGGAGCCTCTGTAACTATTGCCCTGGCCATAGTTTCCAGAGTGGGTGGGTCTGAGGACTTTCTAGGACCATGGGGCCCTTTAAAGAAGTGGTCTCTTTTGAAAGACGAGCAGTTTCTTCCTCCACCCCAACCCCAACTGGTTTGCACAGTCAGAGACAATGAAGCTTTATTTTCCCCAGCACTGGGACCATGAGCTCTGTGGTCTGATCTGGGGCTGGGAGCACTCCCCAGGTGTCCTTCTGACTTTTTAAAATGTGTCACCTCACTTTCCGCTATCCTGCTGCTGGTCTCACTGCTACCGCCACCACACTGCCTCCTCTCTGCCCCAGCTCTTCCCCTTTTACCTGTATAGATGAGTATTTCTTCTTTATATCTTTGTTTGTTGGACTTTGATGCAGCCTGATTTTCTGGAAAACTTCTGGTTGTCTCTAGTTTTGAGGTAGTCGTATTCCTTCTTAGTTATGGAGGGAGATGCAGTGTGTCTGTCTAGGCCTCCATCCTGGCTGGAAGTCCTCTCTTGCCTTTTAAAAGCATTTGCTTCTTGCAATTTCTTCCTTGCCTTTTGAATCATTATAAATCCTTTGGTGGTTATTTGTCTTCCCAGAGCTTCAAATTCATCCAGATAATATTAAACCTCGAATTTATTTTTAGATCAGCTATCTTTCCTAAACATTGGACATTTTCACCTGAGCCTGTTACAGTTACATGAAAGTTAATATGTGCATCAGTTTTTTCCACTCCACATCTATGACATCTGTCCAAAAAATGCCCAGCCATCATTAATATAATGAGAACAGTTTGGGTGACATCAGTGTAACCTGGCAGCCAATGAGAGTGAACTGGAATGTGCATGTGTGAACAATGACAACTTTACTATTCAGTGGGGGTGGTAGAGGTCATTGGATAAGCATGTGTACGGTTTGGGCATCACATTGAAAGTGACTGAGTGACTAGAGCAATGAATCTGCATCAAATGCTGTGTTAAGCATGTAAACTATTTGGATGATTCAGTAGGCTTTCAGTAACAATGCAATGAATGCAGCATATATAAAAACATGGCAGAAATACTTCAAAGATGGTAGAGAAACTCTTGAAAGTGACCCACATTCAGGAAGGCCTGCAACAAGCAGAAACACTGAGAATGTTGAATGTGTACGGTCTGCAGTCAACAAAGGTTGGTGACTCACAGTGTGAGAACTAGAAGCTGATCTGGGGATTCCAAGAACTACTCTGCCTGAGATTTTGACACAGGATCTTGGCATGAAATGTGTCATGGCATAATTTGTTTTACATCTTCTGCTACCAGAGCAGAAGGAACATCATATTGTAGTTGCTAATGACTTGATTCAAACCATTACCAGCGAACCAGATTTCCTCAAGAAGGCATAACCAGAGGTGAATTGCGAGGCTATGTCCGTGATCTGGAAATGAAGATCCAGTCATCCCAATGGAAGCTGCCTGGATCTCCATGCCTAAATAAGGAGGAGCAAGGTCAAGATCATGTGAACTGTGGTTTTTGATTGGGAAGGTGCTGTCTGTCATGAGTACACCCCTCCAGACCAAACAATTAATAAGGAGTACTGCCTCAATGTCCTTAGTCATTTGAGAGATGCAATATAATGAAAAAGGTCACAGATTAGGGCAACTGGTGATTGGCAGCTTCATCACAATGCACCTGCTCATGCATCATGTCTTGTGCAGAATGTTTTTGTGAAACATCAAATCACCCTAATGACTCAGACCCCCAACAGCCCTGATTTGCTGCCCTGTGATTTCTGGCTTCTACCAAAACTAAAATCCCCTTTGAAAGGGAGGCGATTTCATACCATCAATGAGATTCAGGAAAATATGATGAGGCAACTGATGGCGATTCCAACAAAGGATTTTGCAGAGTGTTTTGAACAGTGGGAGACACAGGGAAAACTGTATGAGCTCCCAAGGTGCCTGCTTTGAAGGGGACTGAGGCATCATTGTCCTGTGTACAATGTTTCTTGTATCTTGTATATTCTTCAATAAATGTCTCTATTTTTCTTATTACATGGCTGGATACTTAACCTCCTACTTTATTCCATGTCCAAGTAGATGGCAATATTATCTATCCTTATAAATAAAATAAAAAACAATTTCCTCTAACACAAAATATTTAATAATTTACTAAGCCCTGTATATTTTCTTGTCAAAATATATTTGAAACTTTCATTTCTTTTTAATGCCCTTTCTCACTGTCTTATTTTGGGTCCTAATCACATTTTGTACTGATTATTTTAAATCTGTATACATTATGGTGTGTTCTGTGCTATAAATTTCTATTGGTTTTGATAAATTCATAATGTCACACCCAACATTACAGTATTATACAGAATAATTTCACAACCCTAAAAAATAGTTTTTGTCATTCACACTTTCAATCATCAGCTCACCTCAACCCATGGTAATCACTGATCCATACAGTCTCTATAGTTTTTCCCTTTAGAAAAGGTCATATAAATGGAATAGTAAGTTTTATATTATGTATATTTTATTGTAATAAAAATGTATATATAAAAATAAATAATATAATGTATTAAAAAATAAAATCACTTAGGTACATGCCTAGGAGTCCAATTGCTTAATCATATGTTAAGACTGTTGGCCCAACTGTCTTCCAAAGATGCTGTACCATTTTTTCTTCCTGCAAGCACGGAAGGAAAATTTTTGTTTCCTGCATACACATCAGCAGTTGGTATTGTTTTTACCTTTTTGTTTTCTGGATCTTAGCCATCCTGGTATGTGTAGTAGTATCTGTCATTTTAATAATGATAATAATAATAATAATAATAATAATATATTAAAAAATGTACCTGTTTTGTTGTTTTGCAGTTAATTACTAATATTTTAGCAAGGGAAAGCTTTTATATATCTTTTTAAAGACTTTAGATACATGTAAGTATGTACACTTAAACATATAACATGTATTTACATGACTGAAATACTAGATTTATGTCTGTATATGAAGACATTCCTTTGACTATCAAATAAAGTTTTTGAGCACAATCTGAATTGAAGATTAACTTTCAGTTTAGAAAAGGACTCATCCATCATACATAGTTGGAAATACACTGACAATACTTAATAACAGATAATAGCCACTGAGTTAAATTTAATCAAGCTGAAATGTTATGTGTATAAGTATTTAAATCATCGCTACAATTCTAGATATTCTTAAAATGAAAAAAGTTCCTGAAATATTAATTTTTGTGTTATTACAAAAAACAACTCTTTCAGAATAAAATATTTCATCTTAGATCCAAGGCATAGAATAATAAAATCAAATAAAACAAAGTTAGAGAAGCCAAGACAATAACAAAAACACATTGTGTTAGAGATACCTATAAAGAATTGTATGTGTGTAATAAAACCAGTATGATTCTGCCTTTATGTGGGGAAATTTAGCACCATAGTAAAATATTTTATAATTACCTGCTACAAATTATAAATATATATTACCTAATATTCTGAAGGCGAACAATGGTTTATGTATAAATAAAAGTCAATGACATCAGGTGACTACTCATTCTATTAACATTGTTATAGTATTTTCTGAGTATTTTATTATATTGAATTATTTATGACTTTTTGCAATGCTAACAAATGTTTAAGGGTCGTTTTCTCTTTCTTTTGTTGAAAGTATGATTAATGACATATTTAAAAGAACACCTGAAGATATTTTGTATTGAACACTTTTATATATTTTTGTTATTTAATACATAAAGCAGAATTTTTACCTGAAAGACACCCGGTAACTGACAGAAACAGAATGAGTTTCCAAGAGGAAGTCATGCTTCTTCACTGAGATTTCCTGTGTCGTAGTGTGTTCAGCAGCTCTAACGTGTCTTCATTAAAGAATGCCCTGTTGAGACAGATAAGTTTTCAAAAAACAGAGAAAATTAATAAACAAAAAAGCAAATGCAAACCAATTTTAAAATATCATAATAAAATAATAAATAGCTTTCATTGCAAAGGTCAGATTAACATATACTTGGATATTGACAACAATAATACAATTTCCATTAGGATTAAAGTGTAGCACAAAAACCTCAGAGAAATGATAAACTTTCTCTATCACATTTATTTATGTTGACTATTCCCTTACACATAGTAAAAACATCAGGCTCTAATGGGGATGGTTTTTTTCTCCCAGAGAATGTATTAGAGCTATATTTATTACATTAGACAAATTATTGAACTAGGAAAATAGTGTAGAGAAACCAGTTATGTTAATGTATACTCTTCTGGTCTAGAACATAACTAATGACCAATTAGCCAAGTGACTTTACACATGTGCCTGTAGCTCATCTAAACCTCTACAGGGAATTTTTTCTCATTTAATTATTAATGTCAACTACCTTTGTTTATAACTTCTGTGATTACATGTATATGTTATAGTTCCCTCTTTTGGTGAGCTATTTCTCTCAGCATATTTTGCTAGTCAAAACTAAGGGAAATAGGATTTTCATGAATATTAAAACTTTCTTCTCTAATGCCATTTCATATAATTATCAGTATAGCATATCAATATACTTTAGCTCCATTATTTGTTGTGAAAGGTACAATAAACATAAAAAATATAAAATTCTAACATGAAACTTCCTTCAAGAACTTGACAAATACCCATTAGAAAGTCCTGTAATAAACAAGTAACTTTTGAGTTTTCAAGTGTCAGTGGTGACTTTCTTGGCCAAAAATGATTAAATTGAGAAGTAGTTGTACAGCATATTCATGACTTTTAAATTACAATTGTTTCCCCCTTCTAGACTTAGATCTTATTTTTAGTTTTTAGAAAACATCTTCAAAATATAATAAGCATTTCCCCTCCAATGAAGTCATAATTTAATGTAGTTATACCCAAAAAGAAAATCTCTTATTAATTAATCTTCTAACTAAATAATGTTAATTCCATTTTAGTTATATTTTTAAATCTAAGCTTTGGTAATCTCTTTAATTACATGGCTAAGGGTCGGTAATGGAGAAGAAAATTAATGAGTTAATAATGGTTGACTTATAGCTACCTCTTCAACAAAGATATTTTCATCACTCTTCTTTCAAGTACATCAGAAATATATTCAATTTGAAGCACAAAAATGACCTTATCACTATATTTTTAGTTTAAAACATTTTTATTTTATACACTGCTTTTTAAATATAAAAGAAAGGAAGAAAAGCAACACTTCACACAATTAGAGACACTTAAAGTTGCTAGAACTACAATTATTACTCATGAGAACTGGATATTTGAATAGGTGAATTTTCAACCCACAATCAAATTGGTCTTTCTCAGATCGTGAGTTCTGAGAAGTTAATATAGTTTTGCTTAATTTGTTCTGATGAGCTTCTGCTCAGCCTGTGCTCCTCAAACTGGTCTTTCCCTCTTAATTTATAATGTCCTGTGTTATCTTAAACATTTCTCATCGACAAATACAAATATTTTCAGAATACTTATGTGCTATATCCTGAAATTGTCAAAATGAAAATACCCATGTTTGCACACACACGCACGCATGTACACATAGGCCCAGAAGTTGGCCACAGGATCTGAGCCAAATAAGCAGGACACTGTAAGTGTAATATAGATACAGAGCTATCAAAAGGGGGATCTATACACAAGGATGGCAGGAATTAGGAATGGGACAGAAGGATTGTGAGTGAGATTTCACGGAGACATTGATCTTAGACAAAAGTCTTACTTTTGAATGGGACAATGCAGAGAGAAAAACCATGAGCACATGAATAAAAGAGTTAGTATAAGAGACTAATTAATACTATGAAAAATTAATGGGAGTAAAGGGACAGCGAGTGGCTAGAATAGAAGGGTCTACTTTACTAGGGGTTCATGGAAGGTTGTTTCTAATAAGATAATATTTAGGCTCAGCATTCATGTTATATACATGGCATTACAAAATAATCCTTATGTATATACTCCAGCACGTTTTTTCCAACTCTCAAATTAAAATAGTACACTGAAATTCATTACTAAAATAATCAATTTTATATTAAAATATGTTCAAGTTGAAAGAAGACTGTATGTGTCTGTACGTTCATTTTCTAGCATCAGTGATTGCTCCTTGGTGCTTAAACACAAAAACATAATAACTTTGTAAAAAGCCATTATTTAAAGATATCTAAATTACATTCCTCCTTCTTATTTTCTCACCTTCTCTCTCTCCCTCTCTCTCTCAAAGTAAGAAGGGGATGAAATAATTTTTAGGTTATGAAATGTATAAGAATTTATATGCCTCTATTAAGAACACAATTATTCTATGACTTTAATAAAATACCTGTATCAAAGTAATAAGATAATATAATTAATCAGACACATATTAAGTTTCTACTACATGTTAATTTAAATTGCAGTATGTTAATATATGTTGTTAAAAAATATCAGGATGTATATCTTTCTTTTCTTTCTTTTTTTTTTTGAGAGAGAGAGAGGGGAAGGAAGAGAGAAAGACAGGGAGAGAAACATCAATGTGCAAGAGAAACACTGATGGGTTGCCTCTTGCATGCCCCCAACTGGGGACCTGGTCCACAACCCAGGCATGTGCCCTGACTGGGAATCAAACCTGTGACCCCTCAGTTTGCAGGACAATGCCTAACCTACTGAGCCACACCAGTCAGAACAGGATGTATGTCTTAACAGAGACTAACAGCTATTAAACTGTTGTTCATCAAGAGATTGAAATGCTATAAGCAATAATTTGAAAACTACTAATCAACTACATTTAAAATATTCCCAATTTTTAGAACATTTCAATATTTAGACTATTCATATCACCTATGATAGTCAAAAAAGAACATATGAAATAACATTATATTACTTTGCATTTTTTCTTGAATTATTACAAATAATTGGAAGTAAAGTAAAATAAGTAAAGCGTTTCTTTAATATTAAGCCATAAATTGTAAATAATACATGTATTGTGCAGTTGACTGCATAGACAAGCATTCAAAATCATCACATCTTTATTGGAGTCTGAAATAGGGTTAATAAACACATGCTATATAAAATAAGTGATAGCATGTTGTCACCTGAATACAAATTAGTTATTTTTTTCTCAAAGGTACTTATAGAAAACTGGCTCCTTGTTAATGATGTGTGCATGTGAATGTACAGAATTAGAGAGAGATAGAGGGAGAGAGAGACAAATTTCTATTACTGCCTTCTGATCCTTCTCCAATTCTATAGAAATGACTTCCTATAGTTAGGTCCCTTGTAGGCTATCACACAGCAGTTAGAATTATATTGTAAAATATAAATCAGGCTGCTTACTTCCCTATTTTGGTGGTTTATTTTTTAAATAAAATACAAATTCCTTAAATAGTCTACAAGAACATATATAATCTGATACCCTCCTAACTTTCTGATTTCATCTTCTAGCATTCTATACCACCACACTGATTCTCTTTTTGCTCATTAAATATTCCAGGCATGCATTGTCTCATTGTCTTCCTTGCCTGGACCCCTTGACCATCAACTCTTACCCTGTGCATAGCTTTAAGTCATTGAAGACTGCCCCTCAAACCTTTTTGGTCATTCTCCTTGAAACATCAAGCTTCTCCAACCATTCCTGTCAGCCCTGTCACTGGTTTTTACTATGTTGTCCCCACTTGTTCTCTTCTTAACAAGTATCAGTGCTCAAGGTTAGCAATTTTTTCTTTTACTTTTCATTTATCTTTTTCTACTCCTGAGATGTAATATCCATGAAAGCAAGAGTATTTATCTTCTTCACCTTTGAAGACTCAGCATCGAGCACAGAACCTGCTTGTTTTTAGTAGGCATTCAATTACTATTTTTCAATAATAATTATTATATAAACTGGAGTCTCTAGTAAGTAATTTATTTGGCATAAGATAATACAAGAAAAACAAATCACTCTTAAATTTCCCATACTAGCAAACAGTTACCACTTATGTGATTCTATGTGTTTTGCAGTATGTGATACAACCTAATTTAACATCTCATTTTTATGAAGATGACCAGATCACATAGCTAGTAAAAGCCATAAATGGGGTAAGAATAATATAGGCCTTTAAGCTACATCATCTCATACAGAAGAACTTCTCAGCAATGTTTTCAAAATTCTCTAGAAGCTCTCTTACCTGCCATAGTTGTAGGGTGGTACTGAATTAATAAAAATCTTTTAAAAATCATACACTCATAACTTAAGTGTTATGGCTTTAATATAATTTAACTCACACTTCTTGGCTAATCTTATAAGAATAAGATATTTATTATTAGGTGATCAATATTCTGGTGGAAAAATATTTCATTTTACCATCATGAGTCTTTTTCTACACATATCCTGTTTGTGATATCTTATATGTAATTTTTATTTTCTTTAAAGCAGCATAAAAACATATGAAGTCATTTGATGACAGCATCCTTGAAGGCTTTTGCTATTTTTATACAGTTTATCACACACACACCTAACTATCTTTATAACATTTCTTACGTTACTAATTTTATTGAGTTTGTCCAAGACTATTAGCTTTGGGAGTTTAAAAAAAATTTTTTTTCATACAATGATCTCATTCTTGGTACACTCATATGTCATTTATCTGCATAATGTTTATTGAATTACCTAGTTACATCAATATGTACAACCTCTGTGAACAGACGGAGGAGATAATAAAGGATGTCAGTGACTTGTCAAATAAGAACTGTGGAGGTTGAGTAAAAGTATTTCTACTTTGATTAGCATGTGACAGGGTTACAACATGAGGGACTTGGGTACTAGTTTTCTTGAAAAGAATAAAATGATCAAATACCTGTTTTTCTGTGTACCTTATTCTCTATCTCAACCATGATTCTTTGCTAAGACAGGGGTTAGTGGCACTTCTGTTTGGAATAAATACCCTTTATAGTCTGAGCAAGGCCAGGGTGAGGCTCACAGGAAAGTAACATTAAAAAAAAAAAAGCCTCTTGAGGGATTGTATTCTACATGTCCTTGAAGTTTTCTACCCCAGTGCACCTGGAAAAAAATAGATAATAAAATGCAACAAAAAATCAGGCATAAAAACAAAAGAATCTATACTGGTCCTGTCATGCTTGCTCTCAGACGTCCCTTGAGAATCATGTTGCAGTGTCAGGAGGTGAATAAACAGAATTCTTGCTTTCAGACATAACCAGAGTGAGTTATGATATTGTGAATCACAAGAAAATAAATTATGTTTTGTATCCTCAACAAAGTACTATAGGTTGTAAATGAAAGACTGTGCTCATAGTGTTCACATATTTTGGAGGTATTCTTTAATGTGGTTTTTGACAGTGTAATTAAGCATCATTCTAGTCTCTCTCTGTCTTATCTTTTTAAAACCAATAAGTTATTTGGACCGTAACAGAACCTGCCCTGAAGAAAAGTATACAACAAAGATTTAAGTAAGAACAGAACTAGTCTTCTAAGTCTTCAAGTCAACTTTGTAACTTTATTTAAAAACATGAATGGCTCAAGATTATTTAATACTGCATAGTGTACTTAATAAAGACAGGAACCAAAAAAAAAAAAAAAAAAGAAAAGAAAAGAAAACAACATCAACTCTAGCTAGGAATCTGGTGTCAGAACTATTTCATGATTCCCATGAAATATGGTGATTAACATAAGAAAAGGGTGAAGACAGAACAGTGTCTCACTGAGCCCATTGCCAGCCTCCATGTGAATTCTGATGGGACTGGTGTTAGGATACTGAATACTGTCCATGACCAGGTGACAGAAGATTTCCCTTTCTGGTATTATCAGAAGTAGATACCATGACAAAATTTAGTTCTTAAAAGAATACAAACTGTATTACAAAATATTTTCAAATGCTTTAATGAACTAATTTGAAAGGAATAAACTTATTAAAGATCAAAACCAGATAAAAAACAGCAAGCTGATATATGAAGCTAACTTTCACTGTTAGGCCACTTAACAAATCACAATCAACTTTAGGTTGGTGTTCATGGCTTGGCTGAACATGTGAGACCAAAAACAAAGCCTAGGGTCTACATAAGGTAGGTTTTCAAATAAAAATTTCAAAAGGGGGTGCCAAAAGTAGGTTTAGAGTTGTGGGTCTGGAAAACACAGAGGAGAAAGTAGAAGCTACATTAACCTCCTCCCAGGACAAATCTGGAATTACAACTATATTGTAGAGAAATCATCCTGAACAACCAACTGAATGTTAGCTGAAAAAAAAAAGTCATATAACCATGGACAGAGGGAAGAAACCACTTCCTCACAATGAGACTGATAGAGAATGTGGAGGAGATGCAAGAGGACTGCCTGGGCTCCCATGGGTGGCAGCTGAAGTACTGGAGGAATATTTTAGTGGACAGGGGGGTGGTTCCCCTTGAGAAGTGTGAGGTCTAAACCCCAAGCTAGGCTCCCCAAACCTATAGCACCAGCACTGGAAGGGAACCCAGACAACACCCAGCTGTGGAAAGCTGCAGGGTTTCTGTCCACCAAGGGGAGATGGCTGGAGACTCAGAGAGCCTCTTAAAGGGTCAAAGCACAAAATTTCATTTACAGCCACTTATATTGGGCCCTAGCAAAGGGAGGTCAGACTGGACTAGAGATGCTTGAGGAGGGTCTTGGGTTGGTGGCTCTTGGGAGAGAACTGAAGGAATGGACTCCAGAATCCCTGTGCTGAGTCATTTCCCATACTTCAGAAGCCATCTTTCTCAGACAGAGCGGTCTCCTCCAAGTGACATCTACCTGTGGGGAAGCAATAGCCCCACCCACAGAAATTACTCTACCCCACCCTATGGATCTTTAGAGCTGGGCTGGCTATTACAGCTTGAGGTCATTTCACTGATTCACTGATTAGTTTTCAACTAAGGCAGATCTCTGAGAGCTCTATGACACTTTAGCTCACCCTCCTTAGACCCAGTCCTGATAAAAGTCAGCCTTCATGCACAACCTGGTTTTCTGCACACAGAGAGGCCCAGCACAGGGAGCCACATGCTGTGGATCACTGTTAATTCCAAACAGGTTGACCTGGGCCACTCAAAGGCAGAGTAAGGAAAATGCCTACACCAGAGTCTTTGCAGATCTACCTAATACATTGAAACAAACACAAAGATGCAGTCAAAGTGGCAATAGAAAGAAACAGACCCCAAATGAAAGAACAAGAGAATTCTCCAGAAGAAGAAATAGGTAAAATGGAGGCAAGCAATTTATCAGATAGAGAGTTTACAGAGTAATGATTATAAGGTTACTCAACAGCATGAAAAAAGACAGAAACCAAAAAAAAAAAAAAAAAAAAAAGGACCAGTCAGAAATTTAAAAAAAAAAAAGCGATATCTAAAATAAATAATACACTGAAAGAAATGAACTGTAGGTTAGATGAAGCAGATAACTGAATCAGTGATTTGGAAGACAAGGTAGGAAAAAACACTCAGGCGGAGCAGCAAAAAGAAAATTGGGGAGAGATTAAGAAACATTTTGGACATTTTGAGTAAAACAATGTCAATATCATGGGAATACCAGAAGAAAAAGAGAGCTAGCAAGGAATTGAAAACTTATTTGAAGAAATAATGATAAAAACTTTCCTAATCTGGTGATAGAAAAAGACACTCAAGTCCAGAAAGCTCAGAGAGTCCCAATCAAGTTGGACCCAAAGAGACCTACACCAGGACACATCATAATTAAAATGACAAGGCTTAAAGACAAGGAGAGAATCCTAAAAGCCACAAGAAAAAGCAGGCAGTTACATATAAGAAAACACCAATTAGACTGTCTGATTTCTCAACAGAAACATTTCAGCCCAGAAGGGAATGGCATGAAATATTCAAGGTGATGAAAAGCAAGGACCTGCAACCAAGGCTACTTTACCAAGCATGGCTATGGTTTAAAATTGAAGGAGAAATAAGGAGCTCCCTAGATAAGAAAAAGCTAAAGGAGTTTAACTCCAAACCAGTATTGCAACAAAGTTAAAGGGCTTATTTTAAGAGAAGAAGAAGAAAAAAGAAAGGAAGAAAGAAAGAAAGAAAGAAAGAAAGAAAGAAAGAAAGAAAGAAAGAAAGAAAGAAAGAAAGAAAGAAAGGAAGGAAGGAAGGAAGGAAGGAAGGAAGGAAGGAAGGAAGGAAGAAAGAAAGAAAGAAAGAAAGAAAGAAAGAAAGAAAGAAAGAAAGAAAGAAAGAAAGAAAGAAAGAAAGAAAGAAAGAAAGAAAGAAAGAAAGAAAGAAAACAAGCAAACAGTGGAAAACAGTCTAACAATAAAATGCCATTAAATATGTATCTATTGATAATCACCTTAGATGTAGATGGCTTACATGCTCCAACCAAAAGACACAGAGTAGCTGAATGGATAAGAAAACAATACCCATATATATGCTGCCTCCAAGAGACCCATCTCAGATTAAAGTATACACAGAGACTGAAAGTAAAGGGTTGGAAAAACAATAGCAGTACTTAATCTGACAAAATTGACCTTAAAACCAAAGCTATAGTAAGAAACAAAGAAGGACACTACATAATTATAAAGTGAACATTTCAACAAGAGGATATAACCATAGTAAATATTTATGCATCCAAAATAGGAGCACCTAAATATGTAAAGCAAATCTCAAGGGAGAGATTGACAGATAGTCATAGTCAGGGATTTAACACCCCATTGACATCAATGGATAGATCTTCCAGAAAGAAATTCAATAAGGAGACAGCAGCCTTAAATGACACTCTAGATCAAATGGATTTAATTGATATCTTCAGAGTATTTCACCCCCAAGCAGCAGAATATATACTTTTCAAGTGCATGTGGAACATTTTCTAGGATAGACCACTTTTTGGGACACAAAATAAGTCTCAATAAATTTAAGAAGACTGAAATCATATCAAGCATCTTCTCTGTAAATCAATCACAATAAGAACACCAGAAAACATGCAAAGACATAGGAGCTAAATAACATGTTATTAAACAATGAATGGATCAATGAGATCAAGGACAAAATCAAAATATACCATGAAACAACTGAAAATGAGAACACAACAATCCAAAATCTGTGTAGCACAGGGAAAGTGATCCTCAGAAGGAAATTTATAGCATTATAGGCCTATCTAAAAAAAAGAAAGAAAGAAAGAAAGGAAGGAAAAAAAAAAGAAACACTCATATAAACAATCTAACTTTATACTTAATGGAACTTGAAAAGGAATAACCCAAAAAGCTCAAAGAGAATAGAAGGAAGGAAATAATAAAGAGAGAGCAGAAATAAATGAAACAGAGTCTTTTGATATAAAAGATTAATGAAACCAAGAGCTGGTTCTTTGAAAAGATAAACAAGATTGACAATCCTTTAAACAGATTCATCAAGAAAAAAAAAAAAAAAAAAAAAAAAAAAACACAAGATCTAAATAAATAAAATTAGAAATGGAAGAGGAGAAATAACAACTGACACCAAAGAAATGCAAAGAATTATAAGAAAATATTATAAACTATAGCCAACAAAGTGGACAACCTGGATGAAATGGATAAATTCCTAGAAACATACAATCTCCAAAACTAAGTCAGGAAGAATCAGAGAATTTGAATAGCCAGATGGAACCTATGACGTTTGCACAATGACGACATCACCTAACAGAACATTTTGCAGAATCTCTCCCAATCATTAAGCAGGGCAAAGTTGTTACATGTATTCCTTCTCATTGCTGAGTCACAGTATATGGTATGGATTTATCATATTTGTTTAACTATTTATCTATTCTAGAACATTTGGGTGTTTTCTTTTTCAACTTTTTGGATATTACAAAAAATATTATCAACATTTTTGTACAGGTTTTTAAGTGAGCATATCTTTTTAATTTCTCTTGGACAAATGTGTAAGAGTACAATTGCTGAGTGATCTGTTAAACCAATTTTTTAGTTTAAAAAAGAAAAAAAACATACCAAACTAACTTTCTAGAATGCTCATACCATTTTATATTTTCTTCATATATGTTAAATACTTCATTTTTCTTTACCATAACCAACTTCTGGTGCTTTTCTTTTTCTTTTCTTTGTTTAGCCATTCTGATTATTGTGAACTGATGTATCCTTGTGGTTTTTATTTGCATTTCTTTAATGGTTAATGATGTCAAATATCTTCTTATGTGATTATTCCTAGCTGTATGTCCTCATCTGTAAAATGTTTTTGTATGCATTTTATCATTTTCTAATGGCCTTACATAATAAGTTAGGAAGTTTTCCCTCATTTTCTGATAAAGATTGTGTAAAGTGGGTGTTGATTCTTTAAATGTTGGTAAAACTTTACAGTACAACATCCCTGACCTTAAGATTTAGTTTGGAGAGCTTTTTAATCATAAGTTTATTGTCTTTAACAGCTGTATGACTATTGCAGTTGTCTGTTTCATTTGGGTTGTGTTTTGTAGTTTTTGAGAATTTTTTTCCTATTGTCTAAGTATAAAGTTGTTCATAGTATTCTCATTAATTTTGTAATAGTTGCTGGATTTGTTATGATATCTGCTATTTTGTCCCTGATGTTAGTGATTTCTATTGTTCTCTTTTTTATCTTTGTCAGTCTTGCTGGAAATTTATTAATTTTATGTATTTATTTATTTAGGAATCATTTTTTGTTTTATTGATGTATTTCCATTATAATCTTATTTTTATTATTTCCTTCTATTTGTTTTGGCACAATTTTCTCTTATTTTTCTAGATTCTTAACATAGAAACTTAGGCATTTTCTCTTTTTTAATATAAGTATTGAGTGCCATAAATTTCCCTCTCCCTACTGAATTTATGTATTTTTTTGTTTTCTTTAGACTTCTTTGATGTATGATTCTTTAGAAGTGTTCTGATTGACATCCAAGTGTTTAAAGATTTTTCTGTTGTCTGTATTGATTTCTAGTTTGACTCCACTATCATCAGACATTATTTAAATTATTTAAATTTGTGGAGGTTTGTTTTTATGACCCATGATATTGTCTGTCTTGATGAATGTTTCATGAGCAGTTGAAAGAATATTTATTCTGCTGTTGTTTCAAGTGTTCAAAATGTTAATTAGATTGTGTTAATTGATCATGTTTTATATCTCTGCTGCGAGTAAAGTGTTGAAATTCTTAACTATAACTGTGAATTATTCTACTTCTCTTTTTGTTTTTATTAATGTTATTGTGTGTTCTGTGAGTTTTTTCTTTTTGTTGTTGTTACAGCAACTATATGTAAGATCAATGTGTGTTTTTGGTCAGATTTATGTATCTCTCATACACACCCTAAATTTTCATTTATTCCTCACTGAGCATCTGAGCATTTATCATATACTGGATTTCTTGCTAGGTGCTGTTGATTAAATAGTGAGCAAGGTAAGCACAGCCTCTGTGTTGAGGTTGCTTATAGTCATTTAGCATTACTTGCCCTTTCCAAGCTTACTATGCTTCTTCTTTGCCTCTGCTCCTTCCCATGACTAAAATTTCTTTAGATCTCCTTAGACTGAGGATTTTTCTTCTCTATTTCAAGTTGTGTGTATTTCAAAATATTTTATTGATCTCCACATTAATCTAACACTTTACTATGCTTTTGTAATACTTTGTTTAAATCACAGTTCTCATCTACAACTATGAGTTTGTCTCCTGATCTAAATTTGTGAATGCTTTGATGGTATAAGCCATATCCCGTCTCTACTTGTTTCCCAAGCATCCAGAGAAGTGCCTGGTATAGTTAGCACTTAGTAAGTGTTTATCACCAAATTGCCAACAAAGCAAACAGAAACAAAAGCCTAATGTCAAGCATGTATGGTGTCATGGTTGTCAAACATACATTGCATTTCTTTGTTTTGAGTCTTGAAAACTCAGCACATGTTTAATCAGCATTAGTTTTTGGGCATGTCTCTGTGCTATGATTACTCCTTTCAATTTGCCCAATACATAAGCTTCTTACTATACAGACATCTTCTCTGTAATTTGTTTTCTTTAACAACCACCAAAGCATGATGAGAAGGAAAATGCTTCTGGAACTGGTTCACTTTTTCTCAGATGAATTGAAAAGAAAAAGTATCTATAACCAAGGAAAATCCTCAAGCTTGTAATAAAGTGTGTAATTTCTTAGACACCTTTACAAAATAGGAAAAAAATCTAAAATTTAAAGTATATTACAAAAATGAGATTACTGAATCAAACTCCTAAATTAATAAATTCAATTAAAGATTAGAACAGTGGGGCTGTGAGTGAGATAAATGATAGAAATGTATGGTGCAATTTCTTTAGTGTTGTATATATTTCCTATAAGAGTTTAGAAAGATTTTAATATTTTCACTAAAGTAACTACAGCATGGGATGTATTTGTGATATTATGGAAAGAACATAAGATTTTGAAAGGACAGACATGAGTTGTAAATCTCAGTTAAGTGTGTGATATTGTTTAAAACTTTTAACCACTTTGACACTTAGCTTCCTCATATATAAATAAAAGATATGTCATAAGTATTCTTGAAATAATTTAAATATTAACTAGCAACATAAAACTGTTTTACTTTGCAATGAACTATAACATTGTGATCAAGCTTAATTTCAAACTTATCAGCTTAAAATATATTATCACTTAGACTAGACCAGGTATGAAGTTCAAGTTATTGATGAACATATATAATATATCATAATGTTCTTTTACTGTGATGCTGGACAAGTCTGAAGACACATCTAAGGTAGCTTATAATAGCTACCTTAGAAGGCTGCTGATGGAATTAAATAAAATTATGTATGTGACAAGTTTGAAAAATAAAACACATATGGGAGTCTGTCTTTATTTTATTAAGAAAATTGGGGTTATAGGGAAAAGAAGGGAGTGACTCCTAGGTTCAAAGGAAAGAGGATAGTGATTCCTGACTGTATACGACATCCTGATATCCTATCAGTTAAGTTTGCTGCCTGGCACTTGCGCCCTAGTTTGTGTGGCCTGTCCCAGGTCCCACAAGACATCCTTAAAGCATTCTTTTAAGTTAATTTGGGTTTACCTGCTCCATGGAGAAGACTTGCCCAACAGTATATTTTTGAAAGTAAAATAAGTCACTCCCTTGGCATTAGGAAAATGTAACCACATTAATATTTTCTTTACAAATTATTTTTGCAACTGTATGTTTCTGAAGTTAAATTAGTTTTATTCTGAAGCTGTATACTTTCAGAGCAAGATTAATTGGTCTTAGAAACAAGGGATACAACAAGATAGGTAAGCAGTTAACTCTGAAACGTGACTATAAAGCAAAAGAGCTACAGCTGGAGGTTCTGCGCGGTGCTCACTGTTCTAAAACAGTGATGTGCTTTCAATGCTGTTAAGTTTGTTTGTAGCCATTTTCCACTAGAATTACTCCAATACATTTTTAAAACTGCCACACTAGATGACATTAATAGTACTACAAACTGACTAGTGTTGTAAGAATGCATTTATTATTTTATAGGCATATTTAATTGTACATATTTTTTAAGTTTCTAATTAAAACAGGATGTAAAAATGATGCCTTCATATTTAAGCATGCATTTTTGGACTTAAACCCACCTCATAATTAGTACTAATATACAGATAGTTTAGAAAGATACAATGCTAACACATTAAAGTGGATTGGAAATCTTATTTTTAGCCCGATTATTAATACAGACCCTTGTGTGCAGCAAAAAAATATAAATAAATAAACTACTACAAATGGAATATGTGCTGCTTCAGTTTAAAAAATTTTCTGACATTACAGACAAAATGTCAGAGAGATCGGGACATAAATGGTGGCATGGTCCGAAAGGGAAAAGTTTATCACATCCACTGTAATATTATATTGAACTCTGTACACTTTAATACTGTCTCAAGATTTTACTATAGATTCAAAGTGTAAGAGGTAAAAACCCACACATGACAAGGGCAGACTGGTGTGACAATTCCCCAAATAATGATCTCTAACTGTTTTTACTGAGTATTAGGCAGTCACCAATTAAAGAACTGAGTTCTCTGAATCTCTAAGGGCAGTTCCACACTTCACATTTCCAGTGGCAAATTATATTTGACATTTAATTTAAAACCCAAGACACCATAACATGAAATTTTCTAGGCCATTAATGATAAAGCATTAAGGTATCCTCCCATTGCCTTGCTTCTGAGACTACCTCAGGTATTTCCCAGAAGACCGTGCCATTACAGCAGCATCATGCCCACGGGGTAATGTATTCCTCACACACCTGTTAATCTAAATGCTGGGCATGGTCCTTGGATGCTTAGTTACACACCTCCTATAGCTGCCTGTCAATAGGAAACCTAAGAAAACATGAGCCCTACAGGCAAAAAGCTATTAATTGAATGTTTTTGTTGTAATGATGTTGGTAGTGGTAGTAGTGATTATGTTTTATGTTTAAAAAGATTGAAAAGGCATAGACAATTTTCACAAATAATAGAGGAGTTCTGGGTCATAAGGACATCCTGCTTTGTTTATATCCAGTAGAAACCTGATTAGCTTTGAATTTGTTCCTTCTTCAGCGAACCTAGTAATTTCAGCTTGTGGTATAGTTGAAATATGCAATTTGAAACTAGACATTTGTGAGTTCAATATCTACTGTATTATCCACTAATTGTGAACCCTTCATGATTTTATTTAACCTTTTTAAGACCATTTTTTTTTCTTGTGTGAATAAGGATGCATATAATTCTTCAAGGTTTTTGAAAATCCTTTATTAATAAGACCATCTCAAGTTAGGTTTGTGAATCTAAGATCATATCTTCCTAAGATGCACAGGACGGAGGATCTGGGGTTAACCACCCGGGTGTGAATTTCAGTTTTACTCTTCTAGTAACCAAACTTTGGGTAACTTATTTAAAATTTCTAAGTCTGAGCTGGAGTAGCCACTAGCCATATCTGCCTACTAAGCACTTGAAATGTGGTTTGTATTATAATTCTATACGTGTAAAACACAATGTATTTCAAGGATCATTTTTAAAAAAGAAATGTAAAATATTGAAATAATGTGTTTTTATATGAATTATATGATGAAATGATAATATTTTGAATTATATATTTTTTAACTTTATTATGTTTTATAATATACCTTGCTTCTTTTTACTTTTAAAAATGTGACTACTAGAAAATTTAAAAGTACATATATGTCTTGCTTTTGTGTTTCCTTTTATATTTCTATTAAACAATTCATCTTTCACTCTTATTTTCTCACCTGTAGAACATAATTTCTAATAATATTTTCTCCAAAGAGTTACTATGGGTATCAATAATATCATGTATAAAAAGCAATTATTCCAAAGCTTAGAACACAGTAGCTATTAGTGTTATATCCTATAGTTCTTCTCTTCCTCTTCCATGTGGAAAGGAGAGCAAGTGTCCCTAAACTATGAGGTCCTGCTTGACGCATTTTTCTGGTTTATATCCTTAGAATAGAAAGCAAAAGATTGTATTAGTATTGTATTTTTCAAGTTACATGCCACTCTATAAATTTAATATTTTATTGAGTTTTAGTTGTTTACCAATTGGTCTTTCTTTCTTTTTAAGATTCCTGAGAGCAGAGAGAGAATGTAATTTATGCATCTTAACATCTCCTGGACAGGGTTTTGTATTTTTAGCTGTTGTAGGATGAGTAATATTTACACATTCATTGTTACAGGTTTTTAAATTCCTAAATATTTGATGAAAGGAACATTGGTATTTAAGACTAATCATAACTGGTTACCAATTGCAGTAAAAAGAGTTACTTATGATTTGAACACTGATAATCTATCATATTTATTCAAAAAATGTCCCCAAAATACAGAGAATAAATTAATAATTGTCATAATTACCTGAATTAATGTCACTTTTAAATACTTAGCTTCTGAGGCTAAGAGACATTTCAGAGAATCACACTCATTAAATACTTACCAATAAATAATTAACTTAGATTCTCTCAATCTCTCTCTCATTCACACTATTCCTCATTCATTCATTCTCTCTCTCTCCTGTTTCTCACAAATCATCTGATCTGTAACTTAGCTTAGAATATGGCAAATACTACTGTTTTTTAAAAGTTCACTAACTGAAAAACTACTAACACGCAAGTATAGTAAAACTGTGTGATTTGTCATTCACTTAACTGATTTTTCTCTTTTGTATTGCAAAGGAAAAGAAAAACATTATTACATAAGAAGCACAATTTTAGTGAATTAAAGAAGATTCTAAAATGCATCCTATGCTCAGAAGGTTTAATTGCAGGAAAACAACTCTATCTTCCATGTGGTATTAGCTTTCATGTGACCTGAGAGTGACCAAGAGAGCAGAGGTCTTGTGCTAATGGAAGCGACTGGGGTTCTAGTACCTACTTCAGGCTCTATGCACACTAAGAGAGTTCCCTAGGGTTTGATTTAGAGGAGATTAGAATTGGGGATGCTGAGAAGTCCCTCTCTTCACTGTATCTATTAATTTCTAGAAGGGTTTTTTATTCCAAAGGGAAACTGAACATAATATAGAGAGGTTGGGCATGGGGGAGAGAAAGGGGGAAAGAGAAAAAAATAGTATTTTTACAAAGATTTTGTAATGTTTCTCATTGTCTGTAAAGTATCTCTAATTGACTGCATATTTCATTTCTATTACAACTTCATAGTTCACCAACCTCACTTTTCACTAGATCAGTGATTCTTAATCTAGTTGTACATTAGAATGATCTGAGGGACTTCTGAGGCATCTCCATGCCCGGGTCTATGCCAGACCAATTGGATCAGAATCTCTGATCTCAGAGCTCCCCATGTATTCAAATGTGATCCAGAGTAAATTTTGGCAATGATATTTAAGGGATACATACTTTCCTTCTATAACACTAGAGGAAGAGGAAATGGAATTAACACGTGGCTTAGTATTAGTAGCTCAAATTTAACAAAGTTAAAACTGAATTGAAATTTACTCTCTTTCTCTCTCACCTTCTATATCCAACGCATTTGCAAATCCTGCAACGTTTTCCTCACCCTATTACTACAATAGTAGCCCACTCTTACCTATCATCCTCTTTTGCCTGGACCACTAAAAGTCCCTAATATCTGCTCTTCTTATATTGCCACTTGTCTCCCTCCAGTTTGTTGCCCACACCACAGCCAGAGCAAGATCTACAAAATTCAAAATATTCGCATCACCAAACTCATAAAATCCCTTTAATGGCTTCTGCATTAATACAGACACTATTCATCACGGTGGCTTATGTCAGTCTACGTGGTATGGCCCCCAGTTACTTCTCAAGCTTCAACACATACCACTCTTTTCTTTTATTCACTCCAGCACTCTAGACTTCTTTCAGGGGCTCTGAACATAACTGATTCCCTTTCAGACTACCTTTTGCATGCCTTTCTTAAATCTGGAATGCTAATATATTTATTCATCCTTATATTGTACTTGACTTACCACTTCTCAGAAAGCACTACTGATACAGAGAGATCTGATGAAGATCACTGGGTAGAGGTAGGAGAAGCTGTAGGAGGAGTTCGCCCAGGCAATGGAAGGCAGTCTAGGACGGGGTTGGCTGAGAAGCTGAATGCCTCCAGAGTCAATGGAAATAAAAAGAGAGCTGGCTCTTTGGCTCATGAGCTTTTCTGGCTCCTGAGCTGGAGTTTTCTCGCTCTTGCTCGTGCTCTTGCTCGAGCTCAGGCTCAGGTTTGGGCTCAGGCTCCGGCTCGGGCTCTGGCCTTGGGCTCTGGGTCAGTCTCTGGGTTGGACTCCGGGTCGGGCTCTGGGTCGGGCTCTCAGGCTCTTCTTCCTCGAGGATGCCTGGATGAATGTGCTGCAGCTACCTGCGTTTCCCAAACTTGATATTTTGGGTGGGAAAGAACTCTGTGGACAGCCTAGGACCGGGCTGGCCTGGCAGAGGGTGGTACATTTATTCTCTGGGTGTTCTAGAGGGAACAGGTTCTGAGGCAGAAGTCTGAAATTCTCCTGGAATTATGTAGATTTTGTGTATTATGTTGTTTTACTTTGTAAACTAACCCTATATAAACTAATGGGAAAAGATAGAACCCAGGTGTTAAGAGTTTAGCCTTAACTGATAGGTTTAAGTGATTAAAGGTGTGACCTGATAGGCTTAAGTGACTGCTTCTGAATCAAGACTCCTTTCCTTTATCACCAAACCTTTGACTCTGGAATTTTGCCTAGAGGCTGGCAGTTGGTAGAGGGACCCTACTTGCTATTTGGTAACACTCCCAGCCTATGCCAATATGAGAGAGATTATTCTACTACATGATCATAAAACTGTACTTTTCCCCTCTAGTATAGTAATCCCAACCTGGTAATATACACTTATTAGTTTGATCACTGGGGTGATACTCCAATTATGTAACAATATAAAACAATATGTAGTTAACATGTAAGTAAAATATCCAAATATGTTCCTCATTTTCTATATAAACTAATAGACATATATGTGTATATGTGTATGTATATATATGTTTCTGGCACAAAATGTTCACCAGATTATTCTAACCATGCTCAAATTATTTTTACAAAGCATATTTGTGATCTTTTGTTTAAACCAGCTGTCATGCACTAAGTTCCTTTCTAAGTAATTGTTTGACAGAAGGAATCATGTAGAGCTGTTTGAATGACAATTTCACTAAAATGACAGTAATTAGGTGACAACATCAATAAACAGAATTTCTCTTTGTGTCAACAATAGTATGCATGATACTAAATTATTTGAGCTACTACAAAATTAACAGCAAATACATTTAATTTGTTTTTAGTCTATATAATATTACATAAAATTTAAAATATATATTCCATATCTACATTATTGACTAAGTGAAAAAAGAATAATTTATTGGAACATTAGCCTAATCTCAGGCCAGACATCTGAGGCAGAGCAGTGTGACAGTTAGCTCTCATTTACATTTACAAATTTATTTTACTAGTTGCCATGAAGGCAGGCATTTGATAGGTTTTAACAAACTTGTTGCATTAAAAGGTAGAAACTAATAGAGATGGTGAAGAGAGGGACTTCTCAGCATCCCCAGTTCTAATTTCTAAATCAAACCCTAGAGAACTCACTCAGTGTGCACAGATCCTGAAATGGTTACTAGATCCCCAGTCGCTGCCATCAGCACAAGACCCCTGATCTCTTGGTCACTAGTAGTTTTCCTGCAGTAAAGGAAGTGGTGAGTGCATTGGCTGTTGATGACTACCCACAGGTATTTGGAGCTACATGACCTCTGACCTTTGGCCATTGGGGAGTTCCAGTGTCCTCACCAGAGACAGAAGGTATCTTTTATTTTATTTTATTTTTTTTTTCTGTGTCCCTACTACATTGGTCTGTGTGTATGTAAATGAGTGGAGGAGTGCTAGCTTTTAGGCAGACACCAGCCTGCTCCTATAGTAACCTCCTTCACCATTCCTTGGAGCAAGGTAGGAAACCAGAGAATGGAACATCAATATGTTTGCCTCCCTTAGATCTATGACAAAGGCTGGGAGTTAGAATTTTGAGAGGACTGGGTGACTTGTACTGACCTGTCCAAATAGAAGTGGTCTGAACTGTAGCTGGGTACTGGAGACCAATTCCATGCCTGATGTTAATGCTGTAGCAACCTTCAGGATAGTGGAAACAAGGAAAGAGGAGGCAGTACCCTTGGGACAGCAGCTATTTATACTTTACCAATTTGCATGTAAGTATAAACCAGTTTATTCTTACTGATGCATATCCCAGTTAAATGTCTACTGTGTAATCATTTGTTTGATTCCAACCTCCTGCCTGAGGATAACTTCCATGAGTTTCAGGACAATGACTAGTTTGGTTCCTCTTTTCTTACACATTGCCCGTTTAAAGCTATTATCATATAGCAGGCCTTCAATAAATATTTGTTATTATGTGAATCTATGAGAGAAAAATAAAAATTCTCATAAAGTCTGGCCTCTATAATTTTATGCTAAAGTGACAAAATCATTTTATCTTAAAAAATTAGATTGTTACTAACCTACAATTTTTCCTTACAAACTGATTTCAAAATGCATTAGAAATAATGAAAAATGTGCCTTTAGTATTTATATTCTTCTAATGGGTAGGGGAATATAACTGTAAGGGGAAGGTCCAGGAGTTGGTGGGCCTGAAGCTTATACAATGTTGTATCCTTTTTTGGAAAAAGATATTACATTTATGAATACATAATTAGGTATCAAGTCAATGTTTATATAGTCAAAGAAAAAATGACAGAACACACTGCAAATATGTAAAGTCTGACAAATGCCAAAAATACAATATTCAGAAAAACAGCATAATGTTTTTATTAAGTATCTGATATTCTGTTAATAATTTATAAATATATTTAAATATTTTGTTTTTGTCTTTATAGAAAATACCAATTGTGTAAGTATTAAATTTCTTTGCTTATTGTTTATGTGGTTAACATTTTCTAACCCTATTTTACTTTTTTTTATTTTCATTTCTTTTCTAATTCTATATTCCATAGTAATTATGGTGTTTTCCACATTGTCCTTGTTCTTTGTCATTTAAAAAATTTTCTCCTATACTGAGTTCAACAAGTTCATTTTAATAAACAGCCATTATTTCATGATCCTTTCCCTTAGTGCTTGCATTTTTTTTGTACTTGAAGCAACTGTTTTGTTACCTTTTCTAGGTTGTGGTTGAATGTTTGGTATACATTTTTTGTTTGATAGAATCAGTATTTGAGTATATGTTTCTTTTAGTATTTTTGTATCAATTCTTTTCAATCATTCTTTACATAAGGCTCATCAAAGAATGAAATGGATTTCCTGACCCAGCTATTTGGAAGAGCTTTCTCTGAGAAGCATGTGCTTTGTTGCCTTTTCTGCAGTCTGTCTGCCTGGCTGTTGGCCATTTCCTGTGAATCTTTGCTGTGCCTTCTTTCTATACAGCTTCTACTTGACTCTCCCGACTCTCCCTAAATCCTGCAGATCTTATTTGATGCAGATTATGGGATTTTCCAATTCTGAGTTTACATTATGCTTTCATGAGAGTGTATTTTTACTGGCATTTTCTGGGTAATTGTACTGCCATTCTGTTCAGTTCCTGTTTCTAGGCATCTGTTTGCACTTTCCTGCACATGGCTATTGTCATACCTGCTCTTTGCCGGCCAACCTGTGAATAATAAATGCCTTTCCATTTGAAAATTGAAGGGTTTTTTGTTTTAGGTGGTTTTTTTTTTGTTTTGTTTCTGTTTTTAATCTTGTTGTGTTTACAATATGTATAAAAAGAGGGAAATTACTATGTCTATCTGCCATGTTCAGATTGGAAGTCCTGGAATTAAGTTTTATGCTACATTATTTTGTATTGTTAAATTTGTTGCAACTGGTCAAAACCTATTTTTATATTTTAAAGACCTGATGTAATGAATTTTAAAACAGCTCTTACATAAAGGGATTAGAAGGATACTTAAACTAGGGATAGAAGCCATATCCCTTGTGCATATACTCTGATACTTTCTTGAAAGAAATGCAAGGTCAGTCAGAAGCCACCTCATGAAACTCCAATGGTTTAGGGGCATCAGCTCCACAGAACAAATATTAGATAGATTATAATTCTTGAAGCAAAGCAGTCATAGGTATAATTAATAGATAAACAGGACAGCAGGAAATGCATTTAACCGAAAAGCAAACTGTTAGCTATTTCAGGCATACCAACCTTCCCAAGGGAGACAGGTGATTTTACTCTTAGTTAAAAGGGTGATGGAGCTCAGGAGACTTTTGAGATGTCAACAGGCTAACAAGGAGCACATAGGTAATTGGGTACTTTGTGTTTCCATACACTTGCTTAATTGTAAATGCACTGCCAGTTTGTTAAATCAAAACCAATTTTGGAAATGGTGTACAGTTTTCTCTCTGTGACTAAAACACCAGTATATTCTCATAATCCTGGAAATAAACATTGCAGCTGCAGTGTGTTCCTCTGTATTGGATGAAATGTACAGGCTGTGGATTCATGCAATATTGAGTTCATCTTGGAATGGGAATGATACAATCATGATGTATGTGAAGGTGTCTGTTGTGAAGAAACAATAACAAACACTGTTTTACACTTCATCACATAAGATGGCATGCCTTGTGTATGGTAGGTGGTGAATAAATGTTCATTGATTTGCCTAAATACAGTATCATTATATCCTAAGAATCAATTATCATGACTTGAAAGAAATTTGCTGAAAGTTTCTCAATTGTTGATGAGATCTAATCTAGGGAGCTATATGTACCCCCAAACTATCCATGCATCACTGTCGCTGAAGCCACAAGCAATCCAGAAACCTCATATTCCTTTTCAGTTATTCTTCATAAACCATTTTGTCTCTTGGTAAAGCCAGTTCCGTATTTCTCCCCTTTCAGATTTTAGTAAAAAGCATAATTTCTGAAATGAAGTCATCTAATGAATTGAATGAGGCATTTTGGGCAGTTCTAAGTATCAAAGGAGACAACACAGTAGCTGGCAGGTCTTGGTCTCTACAGTCTTATATATGTCAGTGGGAAAAGATCTATTTTGAAGCATTCAAAAGGGAACCACACAATCGTGTCTTTTATTCTATATCACATTTCTTTCTTTCTATATATTTTTGTTCTGTATTATTTAATCAAGTTATTGGCATAGCAAAACCAGAGGCTATTATTAGCAAACTGACATGCTCTAATGTTGTGTCACTCTTTATTGCTTTAAAAAATGTCTGAAGGTATCTTTGTTTTATTTTCAAATCTATGAGCTGAAATAAGCCTTCCCCTCAAAGGGAAAGTGTTATTTGTATTTAAAAAACATTAAAACATAAAAATATAATGTCTTTTAAAATTATTCTTGCTTTAATATATTAAGGTAAATTTATTCTTTTTCTCTTATCTGTGGTTTTCGTGCCTTCAAGAGTGATCAAATTAGCAATCACCCTCCTTTTGTTCTAGTTAGGGGATATGTCTTGGTATTCTTTAATGTTTTTTTTCTTTTTTTTTTTTTTGGTAAGTCATTCATTGTGTTTCTGGTCAGAAACTCATGCTCTAGTCTCTATTGACTTCATTTGATCTTTTCCTGGCTCCTAAAACACACTTTTCCTTTTGTTCTCTTAAAGTGGACCCACTACTCCAGTCTAACAGGGCTTGGCATTCTCTCAGACATTTGAATCTTGTAGCTCCTCCCTTTATTCTCCTGATGCCAAGTCAGGAATACCTTCTGTCACTTCATTTGTGTCACCTCATGCAAATTTATTCATCCTTGAAATGGCTCCAGTTCATCCTAATTTAAAGTGAATTCTGCTTCTCCCAAACTCAACCTACTTATCTCAGCCATGCGTTTGTCACAACCACTGCAGCTTTGTATATTCAGTTGTTTTTTCCTGTATACATTGAAACTCCTAGTAAGAGTGATTGTTATACTTCTTAGGTACTTAAGAGATAATCAAAATCTCTAATGATAGAGCAGCATTTGGAAGTTTCCCTAAACAAACTTCGGATTTTTTAAAAAATTATAAGTTGACCCACAAAGTCACATTTGGCCTTCATTTCCTGATTCACCATCTCGTGTTGTCAATTTATTTTCAATCTGTTATTGTTTTTATGACATTTTGCTGATAGATAAAAACTTTCTGATATAAAAAAAACATAAAACCCCTTCATAAATCAAATTTTTATAATAAATAATGACAATGACATAAGAAAATATGATACACTGTATGGTCTCAATAATAATTTCTATGAGGACTGACCGATATCAACTAATATTTCTGTCATGTTTGTCCTATACTTCTATATGTACTTTAGAAGTTTCACTTGTTTTTATGGAGGCCTGATTAATATGTTTTGAAAGCCATCTAATCATAGAAATGTAGTGACTAAAATTAGGATAAGAAAATGGAAGCATTTGAGTAGTTCTATGGTTTATTATATTTTTATGAGCAGTGTCTACAGGTATATATATACCTAATTAATGCAGGTATTATCTCATGATTTATCTGCACAAATACTATAGAAGGTTTTAATGGGCTCTCACTAGTCAGTAGTTTTTGAGATTTAATTTGACAAATTAAATGGAAAAGTATAAAAAAATGCATCTACATAAAAATATAAACTTGAATTCCAAATAAGAAATAAGGATGTCATTTTAACTTTTATTTAAATGACAATCTTCTGTAACTAGAAAACAAACTTGCTGCTTTGGGGTAAAGCACTCTGAAGATACCAATTAACATTCTGATCTAGTGTATTATTTAAGGTCACTTCTCCTTGTTGATTTTTTATTTGGAAGATCTATCTATTGATGTCAATGGGGTGTTGAAATCCCCAACTATGACTATATTATTATTGACATCTCCTTTCATGTCCATAAGATTTGCTTTACATGTTTAGGTGCTCCTATGTTGGGTACACAAATGTTTAAAAGGGTTATATCTTCCTGTTGAGTTGATCTCTTTATTATTATGTAGTGTCCTTCTTTGTCTCTTATTACAGCCTTTGTTTTAAAGTCCATTTTGTCCGATAATATGTATTGCTACCCCAGATTCTTTTCATCTCCATCTGCATAAAATATCTTTTTTTTATCCCTTTATTTTAGTCTGTGTGTGTCTTTCTTTCTGAGGTGGGTCTCCTGTCGATAGCATATATATGGGTCTTGTTTTCTTATTCTTTCAGCTACCCTGTGTCTTTGATTGGAGCATTTAAGCCATCCACATTTAAAGTGATTATAGTTGAATAGGTATGCATTTATTGCCATTTTATTTTTAATTACAGTGTACCTCTCTTTTTTTCTTTTTCCTTTCTTCTTAAAGAAGACTAACATTTCTTGTAACTCTGGTTTGGTGGTTTGTCTTTTTATTGTCTGGGAAGCTCTTTCTTCTTTTCCAATTTAAAATGATAGCCTTGCTGGATAAAGAAGTCTTAGATGTAGGTCCTTGTTTTTCATTACTTTGAATATTTCTAGCCAATCCTTTTTGGCCTGAAATGTTTCTGTTGAGAACGCAGCTGATAGTCTTATGAGAGCTCCCTTTTAGGTACCTAACTGTTTTTATCTTGCTGCTTTTAAGATTCTCTCTTTGTCTTTGACCTTAGGCATTTTAATTATGATGAGTCTTGGAATAGGCCATTTTGGATTCATGTTGTTGGTACTCTGTGCTCCCTGAACTTGTGTGATATATTTTTTTTATCAAGTTAGGAGAGTTTTCAGTTATTATTTCTTCAAATAGGTTCTCAATCCCATGCTTTCTCTTTTCTCATTCTGGTACCCCTATGATGTGGATATTGTCACAATTAATATTGTCCTAAAGATCTCTGAAGCTATATTTAGTTTTAAAAAATCTTTCTTCTTTTTGCTGCTCTGATTTGGTGTTTTCTGCTACCTTGTCATTCAAATCACTGATTTAATTCTCTGCTTTATCTAACCTATTACTTTTTCTTCTAGTACATTCTTCATTTTAGATATTGTATTCTTGATTTCTGATTCATCTTTTTTTATGGTTTCTATGTTCTTCTTCTCTTTTTTTTTTTTTTGCTAACTATTCTTTAGCATCCTTACAACCATTGTTTTGAACTCTTTATCTGGTAAATTGCTTACCTCCATTTCATTTAGTTCTTTTTCTAGAGATTTCCCATGCTCTTTCTTTTAGGGCATGGTTCCTTGTTTTCCCATTTTGGCTGCCTCTCTGTGTTTGTTTCTGGGTATTAGGTAAATCTGCTATGTGTCCCAGTCTTGGTAGGGTAGCCTTATGTAGTAGGTGTCCTGTGGGTGCAGTCTCCTTGATCACCTGAGATGGGTGCTCTAGGAATGTCCCTTGTATGTGTTTTGTGAGCCCACCTATTATAGTTAAGCCTTGGTTACTGTTGGCCCACCCATGGCTGGGGTCAACCCTCAGGCTGGCTGACTGTGAAGATCAACTCCAACTACAGTGTATGAGCTTCTGTGCAGGTCTTGATCACACAAAACAGAATATGCCTCATCAGGGTCTGGTGCTTGTGGAAATCTCCCTTTGGATATGCACTTGTGGAGCTAATTGGATCATGCTATGATGTTGTTTGAAGCCCATCACTGGGTGTGTTCTTTCTGGGGCCTCATAGAAGAGACTCTGGTTCAGAACAATGTCAAACACTGCCTGTCACTGGCCCTGGGCAACCTTGCTGGAGCTACAAAGTGGCCCTAGGCAATCTGTTTGGAGCCCGAGTGTGACTGGGAAGCGCCATACTGTGCACCAAGGCTGGCCTCTACCAGCAACAAGCACAAAGGCAGATCAACAAAGGGCCCAAGGCAACCTGGGACCCATCTTCACCTGCTTCCACCTGCCATCTTGTCTATTAGGCTCAGTCACTTAAAGAGCCTCTGCTGACACTAATTGCAAGAGACAGGTTCTCAGTGAGTCTTTAGGTAGGGTGGTGTGGTGTTTAACAGATTGATACAGATCAAACTCAGTGTTAGTGCTTGGTCTGAGGCCACTCAGCAAAAGTCTCAGGGTACCTCAAGGCTAGCTGCCACCCACCAGGTGCTCACAGACTTTGTGATGGGGTGGGAGCTTAAAGAGTTGTCATGGGGAAGACAGAAGAGTTTATCAGGCCCAAACAGACCAAGTTTTGGCCATTGAAGGGAAGGCCCTGAACTAGTTGAGTATGTGAGGGGAAAATTGTCCCATTCCTAGAGCCACTAACCTCAGTCTGTACCAGATTCTTTCCAGACCTCCTGAAGAGCCCAAGTTAGGCAGGGTGGAGCTACTGGAAGTTGGTAGGGTGGGGCGAGTGGATCTTCTGAGAGAGGGCGATGCTGGTCAGGCTTGTGGGAATTAAGACAATGGCTCACATTCCAGAGCCACACCAGTCTTTGACACTTCCTGCATCCTCTGGGACCTCAATATTCTGGGCCCAGAAGCTGACTTCCACAGAGCATAAGCTTTACAGGATGAGGCAACAGGAGGTCTGGAGGTTGGGGCTAGTGCATCTTCCAGGCTGATTCCCCAAGGAGGGGAGCACACCACCCCCAAAAAGTTGGCATCTATGTTTGGTGTGGGAGAAGTACTCAGCACAGGAATGCTGGTGGCCACAAATCCCGGTCTCTCTTTATATGACTCTAGTCAGCTCAGTCCACCCTTCAATGGAGCCCAGGGTGAATTGCTACAAGTGAGATATTGTGTGTTGGCACTTTAAGAGTGCACCTGGATTTCTAGCAGACATCCATTTCTCCCTGGCTTTCAGAATCCCTGCTGATTTTAATAGCCAGATGTTATGTGGGCACCTCTTCCCAGCTCTGGTGCTCTGGTGCTCCTCAGAGGGAACCTTCCCAGCTGAAATGTCCCTCTGGATTTCTCCACCTCTCCATGTGGGTGTAGGGTCAACCCTAATCCCATCTCCACCCTTTCTACCCATCTTGATGTGGTTTTTTCTGTAAATTCTTGGTTATAAGATTTCTGTTCAGCTAGTCTTCAGTTGGTTTTTCAGGTTGATTATTCTATATTTTAGTTACAATTCCAACTTGATCCCTGGAGAAGGTAAGTATAACTTTTACTTACTTCACCACCACCTTGAATCCTCTCCAAATTTGCATAATTAGAAGGCTTAAGAGTCTAATCAGGGAATCTTACCCAACAGCCACTTGACAAACCAGGTAAAAGCACAGTAAAGAGTGAACCAGATCAAAGGATGTGACTTACCATTTTCTACTTGCTGCTATGGCATGTAGAATCATAAATTACCTGTTACCAAAGGAGATTTTGGAGAATTATTTAATATTTTTAACACTGAAATTGTTGAATATGGGCACTGATTGCATTGTTTAATTTCTTGAAACTTGTCATTTCTTTCAGTTCTACTAAAACAAATACATTATCTTTGGTTCACTAGGGCTTTAAAAAAAAGGAGTTAATTGCAGAAAAGTCTAGAGTATTCAGAAAATGTAGGTCTTTTTTGTAAATTAATGATGGTCAGTTCTTGTCTAACTTCCAAAGTAAACACTGGCACTGATCGATGTTTCTCTCTCTCTCCCTTTCTTTCTCTCTAAAATCAATAAACATATCGTTGGGTAAGGATTAAAAAAAGATATATGCCAGTTTTTAAAATATAAATGTCCCTAAAAAATTAGCAGCTAGAAGATATGGCAATATTTTTTCTTTTCATTGTTAATACATGAATCATATAATCCTTTGATTATAATGAAGACAGAAAACCCAACAATTAGAAAATATTGGTGGTAGCATTATAGAATATTAAATAATTCACTTACATTTTTCAAAACTTGTAGACTTTTAGTGAATTTCTCCAGGGAATTTTATTTTTTACATAAGGTGTCATTTTCTTCCTTCTTCAGAGTCCCTTCATGTAAATGTGAATAAAATGTTCCTAGAATACCATTACTTTTCCCAGTAGTACTAGTCCTTAGCATATTTAAAAACAATGTTTTACATTCCATTCTCCACTCTTGTTATTAAAATAACCAGATTTCAAATCAGAGTGAGTGGCCTCAGCTAATGATGAAAATGCAATAACTTGGTAAAAAAATCCACTTTTAATGTCTGCCAACTCCATGATCATAACAGCTATAATTAAGCAAAAGATGATGTTATAGTGTAGACTTGCTCTATTCAAAAAGTTTCTACTATATGTAATTTAAAATATTTTGGTATAATTTCATGAAAGCTAATATGAGTTAGGCTGAGCAGCTAAACCAATGCCTGAAGTCATATAATAGAGTGGTTCTATTTAAAATAAAACCATGAATGCCAAAAATGATATTTTCTATATGTGTCTACTACATAGTAAACAATTTATTTTATTGAAAGAAGGAAAGTTCTCCCTCTATCTGGAGTCCATATCCTTTCCTTCTGGTGCCTACAATTCCTAAGATAAAACAAACAAACTCCTCCATTATGTGTCAGTTCCCTTAACAGCAATTTCTCATTATGTGACCTGGACTTTTATAGCCTTATGGTTGACAGGCTCATCAAAAACTGTTTTCTGCTCATTGTCTTTATTATCCAAGTTCTAAATCCTCATGTATTAAGTATTATGAGGTTACAGGAAGGAAGGAAAGGAGGAAGGAGGAGTAGTACAAAGGTAAGGAGCAAAAGTTCCTACATGTTGAACATGTGCTTATTCTTTCTAGTAACAAAAATTCATTGTAAGCTAATTCATAGGAAAATATATTTGAATATATTTTGTTCGATTGCTACTCTTTGGTACCAGGAAAGAAAAGCAAAATGCCAGGAGAAAAGAAAGCAGCATATTCATATAGTTTTCTTAAATCATTCTAGTAAGGAGTTCCCTATTTCTTGTGTAAGCAGTTTGTACATAAAGCATTTTCACCTTAGCAACACTAGCAGAAATTAAAGGGGTAAAAATGGAATGAGATGAGTATAATAGTTTATTAAAAGTAGTTATTTAGAAGAGATCAAATACATTCAGTGTTATTAATTTCTTCCTCTGTTCAGATATTTTCTATTACTTAAAAGTTTAAAGAACTGTTACTTAACATTTATGGTATTTTCATATTTGTATATAGGTCTCCATGTAAATATTCAGCAAGAGAATCTACCATAAATGCTTTAATTTTCAATTCACTAATTACTTTTCCAGTTGTATTGAATTCTCATATGCTGTAAAAGCCAAGGCTAGCATAAAATAAATGCTATACAGAAACATTTAAATATTCTGGTTCAGTGAACTGGCACAAAGGGTTGCTGCAGGAATGTTAGATAAGTAATCTAAAGCAGCTCAGGAAGTGTGATGTGGGAAGAAAAATTGAGTAAATTATTTATTGACTACTGACTTAGAATCTGGAATGCTTGGTTCTGTGGGGATAAAACATTAAATGCATGGTCTCTGACAGAGAACTTACAGCCTTGTTTAGGGTGAGAATTGGGGCACATCAACTTTACTGACAGAGCAAAGTGCTATTTTTTTTTCATGTAAACTATAGAATTGTGTTTCCAGACTATTTTGCATAACCATTGAATGGGAAATTTATGTTTTTCTTTAGTTAAACCAGCCAAGTATTATCTACTCATGAATGAAGTTCAGGTTAAAATTTAGCATTATCAATCTATGACTGTTATTAACAGATTCAAAAACTTGAAATATTACTGTAAACATATATTACAAAAAGAACATAACTAGAAGGAAGGAAAATGACATAGTCACATCATCCTAAATAAACTACTTTAGCTTTGTTTTTATCTTAAAATATATATAATAAAAATATTATATAAAATATATACAAACCACAAAAAATAAAATGAAATCCTGTTATCCACAGATCTGTAATATTTTAGTAAACAGTCTGTAATTTACACATGCATCCAACAAATATTTATTGTCATGTGGTAGACACCTAAAGAACAGAAACTCATGCATACACCCCTGCCTTTACAGACCAGAAAGTAGAGTGTAGTATAGAGATATTAATCCGATTATGACATTTCCAAGAATAAAACTGGTTCTGTGACAAACTCTTGGCAGGGCAGCAAGATGCTTAGAATAAGAGTATTAAATAAGAATATGTATATTATCAGAATTTGACCTAGGAAGATCACTGAAGTCTTCATTAAGGAAGTGAGCCTCAGCTGAGAATATGAGGATGCTTAGAAATTAATTAAGAAAGCAGTAATGAGAGGGATTTCCAGATGCAGAAAGAAACCCCTACAATAATGACAGGTGTCCAACAATGAAGAGCGAGCCACCAGACTAGTTTTATTAGGCAGAGCTAGGTGTTAGACAAAGTTCGAAATAGGGAACCGGTGGACCAAATTATGGGATTCTGTTTTTGTTGCAGAGGCTGTGGAACCCAGCTAAAAGGTTATAGACCAAATGGGGACATGCTTAGATATGTGTTTTTAAAAGTGCTTTCTCGATATAATGTGAAAAACAAAGTGAAATGAGGAGATTGACAGAAGGATTTCATTTAAACCAGTTTGTTTTTAAGTTAGGAGACTAAGTTAATATTGCATAAGTGAAAAGTAATGGTAATTTGAAGTAGAGTATTGCAGTGGAGGTGGGCAAAGCAGCCATTTTTAGAAACATTATATAGGCATAATTATTAGCATTAGGTGAGATATTAAATATAAAATGCAGAGAAAGAGAGAAGAGGATATCAAGAACAACTTCAAATTTTCTGGGATTAAAAATGATAAAAGGCAATGCTATTTACTTCAATAAAAAACAATGGAGGAAGACCATAAATCTATAATATGTTTGACTGAATACTTAATGTATCCATTGCTGCCATATTGCTCTGGAGAAATATTATTTTTGCAATGATAATATTAACCTTATTGTTACTACTTTCATATGGAATTTAAAACTTTCCATAACTGTAGTCACTGCATTTAAATGCATAATTTAGGATCATAGAATTTTGAAAAGATTTTGAAGATCTTATTGATGATTTGAGGCCTTTAAAGTCTCAAGCTTCAGTGGTTTTATTCTTCCAGATTTACTGTTTTTCTGCTGATAAACATTTTGTCCATATGCCTGCACTTCTTTTCCTGTTAACCACTACATAGTCAGCTGAAACTTACTGAATGCTTTCGTAGACGCCTCATAAGGTGATGGCCTGGTTATTAACGATCTTTGCTGTGAATGGCACCTATCAGTCACATCTAACCACGTGAACCTAAGTTATTGTTATTGATTCAGTTGTACATTCCTGACTCAACTCAATCAAATCAGCTTTAGTTTACTGGAAATTTGTAACCTGTGACACACAGGCAAACACATACACAGATATAGGACACAATTAGAACTGAAGAAGGGTCTAGTCAATGAACTAGTATATAGGACCCATGGACATGGACAACAGGGCAGATATTGATTATGGGAGCTGGGGACAGTGGAGAGCAGTAGGGGGAAATTGGGACAACTGTAATAGAACAACAATACAATTTTTTTTTTAAATAGCTGAGTCACATTATTTACAAAACTCTAAAAGAAGTTCCATAATTTATAACTTTTCAGATATCCTAAATTGACTCCTAATTCATCCCCTGTAGGTTGTTGGTTATTATTCATCCCTTCTCTTGATCTAATGGACTTACTGGTCTTCTTATCTTCCAACAGTATTTATTTACAACCAAAATAATATTATCTGCTATGTCACAAGAACTGTATTGGTTACCAGAGTTGCATACAAAATATAACATTTGTCCTATACTGAAGGAAATCACAGTTTAATAGTCAAGGAAAATTATATAAGTTATTATACAAAACTTATATGGCCTCAGAAGAAATACGTGAATGACAGGAGTTGTGAAGTTACAAGAGGAGAGGTCAGAGACCAAGAAATAGCAGGTAAGAATATGCTTCATGTAGGTAGAAACATTATCACTAGCTTACAGAAGACAATTGGGTGGAAATTGGGACTCAGGAGGTAGAGAGCTCAAGTCAAGGTAGACAGGTAAGAAAAATACTCAGAGGTAAAGCAGTAGAAAGTAGATACGGAACTGCAAGTATCTTGAGATAGCTGAGAAATCTGAGAGAGAAATAGGGAAAGAGTGCTGTGAATATAAACCTTGAGTGATTAGCAGGGACAGGATTACAAAGAATATTGAAGACTCTGCCAAGAGTTCCAGATTACATCCTATGAAAAATTCAGACACACTGAAGTGTATTAAGTAATAGTTAACATGATTCATGCTGAGGCAGGGGTCTACTGAATTTTATGAGTACTACTTCAGGGATGCATAGAAGAGGTGATGAAAGTCAAAGACAGCAATAGAGAAAATTTAGAAAAACAGGATTTTATCTAAAAGTAGAAGCAAAATTTGATAGTTTGATAAGTGTGGGCAAAGGAGAGTGTAGACTATGGTTCATGTTTCTGACCTAAAACCTCTATGCATTTGATCAGTTTATCTTCTTCTTCTCCTTTTTTTTTTTTTTTTTTTAATGTGTGGTTGCCTCCCACGCACCCCTACCTGGGGACCTGGCAACCCAGGCATGTGCCCTGACTAGGAATTGAATTGGCAACCTATTGGTTCACAGGCCAGTGTTCAATCCACTGTGCCACACCAGCCGGGTGATCACTTTACCTTTAAAATTGAGACTAAAAACTGTCTATAAGATGTTGTAAGGAATAAATTTAGATAGCATTTGCAAAGAAACGTTCACTATGTTTTGTATACAGGAGAAATTGAAAGAGATTTAGCTTCCTTCACCATTTTCTCCCACATATCAGATAACTGAAAATACCAGAAAAACGCTCTTAATGTTGGTCACAATTAGTACTAATTCATTTCTCCTTGTATAAACTGTTAATTATATCTCTTGTTGGGATTGAAACAAATCCCTTACAAAATGCCATTTAACATAAGTATCTCAGACTAATTTTTATGTGCATTCCAAGTGAAATGGAAGAAAAGAATACAGTTTCCTACATCTTTTAATTTCAACAGTTTTGCACATGGGATTAAATTTTATTAGAAAGTTAAAGAAAACCTGCCAAAATTTTAAAAAACAAAGTTAAAATTGAAACTTTTTAATAATTCTACTTTAGAAGCAAGCATATTTTTTTAAATTCTCTTATTAACTACATGAACAGCAAAGGAAGAAATTTGCATTTCTGAGTCATTATTTCATTGGTGTCATTGATCTGATGTTATCAATTTGGTTAACTAGGGTGTGTGTGTGTGTGTGTGTGTGTATGTATGTATGTGTGTGTGTGTGTCATTTTAATTCTTATTGTTTATTTTCTTGACCATTCCACTTTTCAAAAGGAGACAAAACTAAAAAGAACAGAACCACAGAGACCAGAGTATCTATACAAAGTTGCCCTTCTCTTACCAGATAATTTGAGCCAACTATTAATTTTTGTTTGTGTTCTATGGAGACTCTAAAGGAGAGGGTATTTCTGGGGTCACTGGGGTGGGAGAAAGCAGGTCAAAGTGAGCTGTCCTCCAGGTGGTAAAAATCCCCTTGGCTTGTACCAGCCCCTTACTGGCTCATGTTCTTGTTGGGTCTGGTGCAGACCTTTAGGAAACATATCAATTTTTTTTAAGTATTTTTCATGCTGCATTGGGGTTTCTTTGTTAGTGATTGTAAATAAGAAACGTGCTTTAAGTAATTTTGTTATTTTTATTCCCAACTATTAATTTTAATAGCTCGAAGTTATAAGGAGAATTTTCACCAATACAAAACAGGCTCTGTTAATTTGAGGAAGTTCAGTAGATTGTTAGAATGGTAAACATGACTTTTCATTGGTATGTCTTGCTATTTACATATTTCTTTTTAACTCTAGAATACAAGCTGGACTTAATGATTTATGCATTGCTAAACTGACCATTTTTCTCAACAATACTACTTTATTTTGTCATTTATAGTAGTGCATATTGCACAATAATTTCTTGTTTCATACCATGATCAGTAATATATGGAAAGCAGGCAGAAAAACCTAGCTGATATGAAAACATTTAATTTGGCAAGGAATGCAGATATGATATTGTTTTAGTTTTATAAATATATTATATAGAAATACATTGCGCTGACTTAAGATAGTGTATGACTCTCTATTATGTAGTTAAATAATATACATCTTTTAAAGTGTAGCTAGTGATTATATTATGTAAGGATAATAGTGGTAAGTATAAGGAATATTTACTATATAACCAGCTAATTGTAAGGTTCTCTATTTTATAGACCTTTTAATAAAACAGCTATATATATATATATATATATATATATATATATATATAAAACACATGCACTTATGACTTCATAATGATCCTCAGGATGCAAATCACAACAATAATAGGCTGGTTACTAAAGGGGAAGATTAAGATTAAGCTTTTGTATTTTTAAAAATGTTTTTACTTTGAACTTTATAAAATGCATCATATTTCTCTAAGTGAATTTATGACCTGTTAGTTATTTTTCCTTAAATAAAATATGAATGTCAACATAGTCAAATAATACAATGCTGAAAAACACAAAACATCCTGGTCAGAGCCTGCGGTTATCTAATACTACAAAACTTCATTTCCTTCTGAATCCTAGGGCTCAACAGATTTCAATAAAAACAAAGTTATTTTTCTCTAGTTGAAATTTAGCTAAATCCATTTAGGCAGTGAATAACAATTCTAATTTTGCATGTATTTTATCAAAAATTATCTAGCCCTGGCTAGTGTGGCTCAGTGGATTGAACATCAGCCTATGAACCAAAAAGTCAGTCACTGGTTCCATTCCTGGTCAGGGCACGTGCCTGGGTTGCAGGTCAGGTCCCCAGATAGATGTGTGTGAGAGGCAACCAGTAGATATATCTTTCATACATTGATGTTCATCTCCCTTTATTTCTCCCTCCCTTCCCACCTCTCTATAAATAAATAAATAAATAAACAAACAAACAAAAATTATCTAAACCAAAAGAATTTTGGTTGCTGTTATTCATTTATTGTTATTTTGTATTGCGTGGACCTTCATTTAGCATGTTAGCCTCTCCTTTTTGCTTCTTTTATGAAAAATACTTAAACTAATTTGCCAAACAAATAAGTTAAAATATAATAATTGAATCAAAAGAGCTTTTAAAGATAAGTAGAGGTTTCTCAATGTCTTCTTTGTTCAGTTACTTTGTTTCTATTCTGCTTAGTCTTATGATGATAACTTAATAGTCAAAATGTTATATATTTTTAAATGTAAACATTCTTACTATAAAAATTAAACATGCACATTTTAGAAAATGGTACAAAATGAAAATTCAGTGTCTTCCTTTCTGTCACTACAGCAGGTTCTACCTTCCATGGCCCTACATATTCCAAGGAATCATTATTTTTAAAAATGTTAATTTATTTTTATCTGCATATATAAACATATACATATACACATACTATGCATGTGTGCACATGTACTTTTTGAAACATACAACTCATGCTGTAACCACTACATTAACAATATTGAGACATTTTAAATATCAGTAATCTTAGGAGTGAAATGGCTAGGTTAAAAGATATGTGCAGTTTAAATTTGATGGTGGTTTCTAAACTGCCCTCAAAAAAGGTTTACTAATTTACATTCTCACCAACACAGCATGAGAATCTATTTTTTCCCCATTCTTATACCACCAGAGAAATATTTTCATTTAATATGTCAAAACAGTATCTTGTTGCATTTATATATTTGCAAGCATGGAGGAGACTAAAGTTCATATACTCATTTCCTGTACATATTCCTTTTACTGAGTACTTTCAGCTCATGTTTTTTTTACTATTTTCGTACAACCATTTAAAAATCTAACTATATCGAGTGCTTATTATATACCAAGTACTGGTCTTTGTAATATATAGGTATCAATTCACTTAAGTCTCACAACAAAAACGGGTATTTTAACCTTTATTTTTAAAAAATATTGAAGCAAAAAGGGGTTAAACAAAATTGCATACAGAGTCACAGAGTCAGTAAGCCCAGTGTTTCTGTTGCATTAAATTGTTTGAATTTTTCAAATTATCTTGGGAATAGCTTTTCTATACATATTAGGGAAATGAATTCATGAAATTAACATAGGAGATAAATATATTAAAGAAATTAGTCTTATATTAAATGTTCTATAATATTTTTTGATCCATTGGTTTTTTTGGCTTTTATAATTAGTTTGTATAACTGTGTTCTACACAAACGTAAATCAAAACTTCTGGCAAATTATGCTATTTTATTGATATATTAGATTTCTAAAATTTCAATCAAATATTTGTTCTATCAGAGTTTAAAAACTGTTTTGATCAATTCTGCTTTAAAATCAATTTAACAGCACTTTTTTTTTTCTTTTTGTTTTGCTAATTTAACCAATACCTTTATCACCTCTCAGTGAACACAAAGAACAATTGGCCATTTCTATTCTGTATGTGCACAAAGATCTATATTAAATTGATCTTACTGTCTTCTTTTATTCAATCTACCTATTTATTATTTATTCATAATATTTATTTTGGACATTTTCATGTAATGTAGTAAACTGACTTTAGTTTTTTAGCAAACTCTAAAAACAAACAAACAATAATAATAGCAACTCTAGTTCTTGAATGAGGATCTTAGAAAATGTAGTGCTGAGCCCAAAGAACACTTCCTACTGTTGTTAGCCAAACCTTCTGAAATCTGCATGAACACTCAGTTTTTGTAAGTGTAATACTGTATTATGATTTACACTCAACTTACCTCTTTTTGTTCAAAAATACTTTTACCACACATCAAATGACTGTAACTATTTTCCACCTTCTTTTCTACTAAGCTGTATATTTTTCTTTTTTGCCACTTTATTTTTACACTTCATGTATTTATAGTTGAAATTCACCTTGTGTATTGCAGAACTTAAGACAGGAATTCACATAAAAGCCTACATTTTAAAAATTATGGTTTTAGATGTTTTTAAATTGAATGTCAGTTATTTTCTTTAAAATTAAAAGAAGAAAAAATATTAATCAGTAGCTGTGAAAGAGAAAAAGTAGGCACTTTACATGGTAGTTGTGAACCTATATATTTTGCAGGTAATTCCATTAATTATTCAAAAAGATTATGAAGCAGATATTATTCTAAATTTAATACAGATGAAACAAAGGCTCAATGAGATCAATAAACTCTCCAAAGACATACCTAGGCAGTCTAATAGCAGAACTCACATTATGGTCTGCTTTGGTTTGAACACCTGTGTTCTTTATTGCATTCCATACATTAGCTCCAACTCTGTCTTAACACTGAATATATATTTTAGGTGGAGTTTATTTTGAATATTAAAAAGTAATTTTATTTGACTAGCTTGACTTCCATTTTAGTAGACTTTTATTTTTGCTCTGTAATATGAATAAATGATAAAGGCAAACAGATTTACTTCATAAAAGTACATTTAAGAGTAGTAGCCATTCATACATTTATCCACATGTTCATTTATATGTCATTTACTTTTTTAAAAATGTTTTATTGATTATGCTGTTACAGTTGTCCCAATTTCTTTTCCCTCTGCTCCGCTCCACCCAGTGATCCCCCCTCCCTCCAGTTGTCCCTCCCTTTTAGTCCATGTCCATTGGTTGTGCATATAGTTCTTCTCAACATCTTCCTGTCTACTCCATTCCATCCTACTATGCTTAATTCCTGCATCATCTCCCTCCCTTTCTCCCTTCTCCCTCTCCGCTGACCTTTCCCCAATATGGTGCCCATACCTATAATCCTTTTCCCCCTCTTGTTGCCTACTTAGTTTGTCTTTGTTTCAATTCCTAGCTTCTGCTAATGATTGTTGTGATACAGTTTTCATTTTAATGTTCATAGTTTTGATCCTCCTTCTAAACCAGTCCCTTTAACATCTCATATGACAGTGGTTTGGATCTAATGAACCCCTTCAGTTTTACTTTGTCCTGGAAGCACTTTCTCTACCTTTCTATTCTGAATGACAGCTTTGCTGGCTAGAGTATTTGTGGCTGTAGGTTTTTGCTTTTCATTACTTTGAATATTTCTTACCAGTCCCTTCTTGCCTGCAGAGTCTCCTTTGAGATATCAGCTGATAGTCTAATTGGGACCCCTTTGTACATAATTATTTTCTTCTCTCTTGCTGCTTTTAAGATTCTCTTTATCTTTAATTTTTGACATTTTGATTATAATGTGTCTTGAAGTGGTTCTCCCTGGGTCCAGTTTTTCTGGAACTCTCTGTGCTTCCTGGACCTGTAAGTCTATTTCCTTCCCCAAGTTCAGGAAGTTCTGCTTCATTATTTTTTTGCATAATTTTTCAATTTCTAGTTTTTCTTCTTTACCTTCTGGCAAACCTATACTTCTAATGTTTGTTCGCTTATAGCTGTCCCATAGGTTTCTGAGCCTCTCCTCATATTCCTCACTTTTTGTTTCCTCTCTCTGCACTGGTTGACTGTTTGTTCCTTCCCTATGTTCTGATTTGTTGATTTGATCTCTGGTTTTCATTTCCTCACCATTTGTCTCATATGTGTCTTTGTTCATTTCAGCAGGGCTAGGCTTCATTCCTTCCCCATTGTGTTCAATATCTTTTGTTAATTCTGTAAGCTGCCTTATGACTATAGCTCCAAACTGAGCATCAGAAAGGTTTCCTATTTGTTCATTGGTTAATTCCTTTATTTATTTATTTATTTATTTATTTATTTATTTTTGGTTAGCTGAATGATAGGTATATCAATCATTATTTCTGTCATTCTGACCATTTTTGTTTAACTTTTCTTCTTGGGCAGGGCGGTCACACCTCCTACGCTATTGGGTACAGAGCCCTGAGCACTCGTTACAACCCAGCGACCTTTTTCACCACACTGTGGCGCTTTGTGTGGGGTTGGGGGTCCAAGATGGATTCCGCTGTTACACTCCACTGAGAGACTGGGAGCCTCTGCCTCCATCCCCACACCCTCAGGACCTCACAATCTGAGGCACTGGGGGTCCGCCTTCCCCATCGTTAGAATCACAAGCTGACAGGTCTCAACTGCAGCCGAACTACTCCTCTGATGTTTCTCACAGTTCTGCTGCTATCCCTGGGGCTACCACTTCACCCCTCCTACCCGTCCAGATGAGCACCGCTTCTTTATAACTTCATACGTTGGACTTTCATGTAGTTTTATTTTCTGGAACTTCTGGTTATTTCTGGTTTTGAGGTAGTTGTAGTCCTTCTTAGTTGTGGAGGGAGACAGAGTGTGTCAGTCTAAGCCTCCATCTTGGCTGGAACCAGTCAATAGTCATTTACTTTGAATTTACTATGTCCAACAAAATAACAATATGAAAATTAATAACTAGCCCTTACCCTACTGAAAAATGGAAGAAAGTTGAAAGGAAACAGAAAACACTTCATAAAACAATGAGGAAAATGAAAATTGAGTCATGGTTGTAATATTAAAATATTTTATTGTCAGTATTTTTAAAAAATTAGAACATAATGAAAAATATCTCAAATTCAAGCTTGCTGAGATATAAAAATATTAATGTTGTGTTGCATTTTCTCCTTGAATAGTCTCAAAATGTATTACATAACTAGTTTAGATCAGTGTTAGATTTAGACTGATTGATTAACAACATGTTGGCCAAGAAATCATTTTAATGAATAACAACTTAAAATATTTTAAAAATTAAACTGGAAGAAAAATGATATGTATTGTATGTAATAGGATGACTATTGCTTTGGAAAACTTAAAATGTATATATTTATGTGTATATAATGATCATATGTACATTTCTTACTAAAGGTAGGGATCAAAACATTTAGATAACATTGATTAGATTACTTCATATGTTGTTTTTCCATATAAATACCATTTTCATTTCCTTAGATATGTTTATATGTTTATATAACAATAAACACAATTTTCCATGATCCTGGAATATTTCCTCATGTTGCTCTACCGTAGTGTTATCAGTTAGTCCATTCTTGAATATTTTGGTTGTTGCCATTTTCACTATAATTAATAACCCCATGATTTTGATGGATTTTACACTATTTTCTTCAAATATATTCCTAGAATTATTATGAAGTGAACAGATAGTAACTTTAAAATGGCAGTTATGACTCATGTATTTAATTATATTTAACTGTACTACATTAAAATGCATATTTTTATAAATTATATATGATGTATTAGAGAACATTTAGATCTTTTAATCTTCCTACAGAAACACTCTTTCTAGTTGCATTTTTAATATATTAAATCTCAACGACTAAAATACAAAATATAAATGATTTTTCTAAAACAGCAACATAGAATAATACTAAGAATAAGTAGGAGGCAGTGGTTACCAAAAAGCTGGATGCAAGATTATATGTACAAAGTTTGCAATATATATAATATATATAGCAAAGGAAGGACTAGATGGTCACAACAATTAAGAATAACTACCTTGTGCTATATACATTCAGAGAGAGCATTTTTCCTTTTGAAATGCAATTATACAGAAATATTGAAATAACTTATTTTGAGGGGATTTCATTGTTAGCCCACCTTCTGAACAAGGCTCCCAGACTATTTAACTGATCCAGGAATAATGAGCATGGGGACAAGCCACAACTCTCTGATTCATGGATCAAAAAGTCCAAGATCAAGCACCAGTAGGAAATGTTAAAGCTGTCAAAAATACTCAGAGCAACAAGCAGAATGTATTATGCAGTAGTTGAAGGTGAGAGATTATCTCCTGTTTAGTGAAGCAGTTCAAACATGGAAGCAGAAGTCACTCTACCTGATCCATTATGACTTTGAAAACTAAAAAGAACACACAGTAGTAAACACATGCAGAATTTGGACTTGGTGACTAGCTATCCCGAGGCCTGGACGGTGTCATTCATTTATGGACCAATGACCATGAGCCTTGTAAAAGGCTCCTTGCTGATTCGGTTCAGAAAATTCTAAGTTGGGGGAGAGGAAGATCCTTCAGCAGTGCATTGAGACCTGTACTCTTACTGACTTGGAGGAATGAAGTTTTTTATTATTGTTTTAAAAATCCAAAATTGGGAAGTCTGTATTATTTATAAGGTGAGCATATAATCATGTTATCTTCTAGCTTCCATGCCTTGCATGCATTAAATATATATATACACACAGCTAGTAGAAACACAAAATCTCCCAAAGGCTGAGTTTATCCTGTGTAGCAAACTCTGCCAGCTTCCCCACATTACTGTTATTACTATTTGCACCTACTGCTGAGATGATCAGTGAATTATTCAAATGTTGAAACAAATTCCTTAGGTTCCTAAAAACTTTATGCACTCTAAATCAGACTAGCTTCTGAATATATTAGAGCAGAACAGTGAGAGATACTGATAATCAATGCCCTTATATCCCAAAATTACACACTCAGTTTCTGCAATTAGAGATCAGTTTTCTCTGAATCTTTGTACCCTCCCCCTCCATTCATATGTTGAAATCCTAACCCCTAAAGTGATGGTATTAGGAGATGTGGCCTTTGGGAGTTATTTAGGTCATTGCGGCAGAGCCTTCCTGATTGGGATTAATGTCTTTATACAGAGCTCCTTATCCTCTACCCCACCATATGAAGGTACAACAAGTTGGTAACTTGCAATGCAGAAAATAGTTCCAACCAGAGCTGGACGATGCTGGCTCCCTGATCTTGGACTTCCAGCTTTCATAACTGTGAGCAGTATGTTTCTGTTATTTATAAGCCTCTCAGTCAATAGTATTGTGTTATAGCAGCCGGAATGGACCAAGACAGAGATTCGTTGTTTTGTGTTCCTGTGCCTCTTTTAAATGTTAAAACTTGAATAAGATACTAAATAAAAACAGCTAACAGCTATCCAATTCTTAACATGAATCAATTAACTCAAATGCTTCCTAACAAAGCTAGTTCACCAGACTGCTTGAGGAAAAGGGAAGATACAATGGGAGAGAAGAAAGAGAAAATATTGAAACACTAATGAATCTGGATAGGCCATCCTGGTAGACAGAGCCAGCCAATCAGAAGTCTATAGACGTAGAAATAGATATAAGAATTTATTGAGTGGCTTCAAAATATTCAGGGAACATCCTATTCATTTTTGTCTTTTTCTTTGTTTCCTACATACTCTTTCATTTTGCATTTAGAATTTTGAGAGCAATAAACTATGCTTCCTGCACTCAAGTTATTCATGGCTGATTAAGGAGAGCAGCATCAAAGGCCACCAGATATAATCTAATATCAGTGCCCAGGAAACCTCTAGCAATAAGTGGTTAAGTTTATGAAGTCAGCAAAGAAAGGTATTACAAAGCAGAAAATACTTCATTTGGAGCTTGAAGAATGCTTCCTAACAATTTATTTGGTCTCAGAGTAACTTCTGGATTAAAATTAAAAGTTCTATTCAAAATATAGACTACCATATGAATCAAAAAGAGTAGAAATATTGAAGCAGGCCACTACATTTTTACTGGGTCCCAAATTTTATAACCTATTAATGAACATTTTAAATTCTTTTAGATCAAATTAGAGGAAAAGCACTTGTCTATGTGGAAGAAAAGGGGCCACATATTAACCTGACAAGCTCAGGGGAGGCCTGTGAGACAACCTTACAAACTCAGAGACCTAAAGTAACCTCAAAGGATGACCTAAAATTAAAACTTAATAACTAATAGAAGTTTGTGGTGGGTAGTCATGTCGTAGGCCAGTATTTTTCCCTAACAAAGGTCAGTCTTTACCTTAACTAAGCCTGTCTATTGTCTTTTTGCATCTATGATAACACATCTTTGGAATGTCAAGGTAAATTCCCTTTTTCCCAACTCTTTGGGCACAAGTTGAGACCACAAAACCCCTCACTGTCATTGTTTTCATGTTAATTGTTGATTGTTAACTATCTTGTACCCATCTATGTAAACAAAGAGTGTGTCTATCATTTTGCCTTTCATCCAATCCCAGAGGTTTCCCTGCTTTGCTTTCTCCCATCTCCCTAATCTATCACCAATAGATTTTATGTACCCCCTTATGGCTCCTCCTTTGATTGTAATGTATAAAATAAGGTGCTAAATTGTCATTCTCCAGAGCATTTCTCAGTCCTCTGAGACATTGCTTCCTGACAGTTGTAGTCAATGTGGCTCAAATAAACTCACCAAAAATTCTCTACAGGTTTGAATGTTTCTTATGTTTACATCTAAATGCATGAGTGCTGTGGTTATCACCAAAATATTAGGTTGTGGCAACATTTTTATTTTTTTCAAAAAAATGTTGGTTGGTCATGTTAAAATTACTTTAAACCAGTTCAACCCCTGTTCACTACAGATTTCTAATTCAAATCCATTAGCCTTACAACAGAGTGGGGGCCTTCCCCCAAAATCCCCACATCTCATGGTTTTTGGGATGGGGAAGGAGATAATATAGCTTTTAAGGTAGTTTGCATATCGATGACAAGCTGATAACTAGATAATAGCTGTACATTAGCCCAGGGCACATGGGCAGATGATAGGCTTAAGATATTTTTCATTACAATGATGGACGGTGCTCTGGGTCAGCATTTAAAATAAGGGCAGGCAGCCACAAAAGAAGAGAGGCCACATGGTCTGAAAAGGGTATAGACCGGAGTTGGCTAGGAGGTCTGGTGTGTAGGAGAGGGAGCTGTGATGCCGCAGCTAGGCAGCTTTGTAGGACAGCTGGTCCACCATGGGAGAGGGCTATCAGGTGGTATGAGTGTAGAAGATAAGAGGAGGAGTAGCAATGAGGAGGGATCCGTGAGCCAGAAGGGGATTCAGCCATGCGGCCTGGGCTACTAGGAGAGTAGGCATGCAGCTACTTTGATCATGCTCACTCTAGCTGACTCTGAAGCCATCTAGAACTCTGCCTTGCAGACCCAGACTCCTAGCTGGACTCTTGGAACTCAGGATATATGGAGAGGACACTCTCTTAGGACTTGAGCCTTTCCTGATCTTCACCATGGTCCAGAGTAACATGGCACATGCTTTCTTGGACTTTTATATAGAGGCTGATGACAATGTACCCCAGATCCTGAGGGAGAGAGCTGACAGATAAGGAATGGGGAGCTACTCGGCTTGTTTTTGGCTTATAGAATTTGGGGGAGCAAGGGGAGTCTTGTGGAAGAACAGGGGTCTGAGCAGTAGTACTCCCAGCCCCCCCACCAAGGTTGGACTATTATAAATAAAGACCTTTCTCAACACTAATTGTTGGGTCATATACCCAGGAGCCATGTAAACAAGCCCCACTTTGTTCAGTAACAGCAAATCGTAAGCCAAACAGCCAAGATAACAATTAACAATTAAATATAAAGTAAAGAATAACTGTAGAAAAAATATAAATTACCCTATTAAACTGTTTTTGTTATAAATTCATTATAATTCAAATCATTTTAAAAATAGTTCAGCTCATTTTATTTCATATTTACTGAATACTTATTAACTAAAATGATAATGGATTATACCAAATAACATAGAAAAACTTTTGGAAAAAAAGAGAAAAGAAACACAATTCCATGCTGTAATGGTGGGAAATTGTAACCCACCCCACCATCCTTTTGATGTTGTTTCTGTAAGTACTGACTCTTGACTAATATGTAGCTTATAGATAAACAGCATGTTTGTAAAAGAATTCTAGGAACTAATTTCAAAAGATACAGACTCTGACCTTCAGGCATCCCTGCTCCAGGAGATTTGCTGGCCTTCAGCCATGGAACCAGGATGATGTGAATCCAAGATGATGTGAAGTCAGGATAATACCCACTTGCCTTGGACTTTGCTCGGCTGCACGTAGAGAACTTTACAACCTCCCCTCCTCGATCTCTTAATTCTGTTCCCTTCTCCCTCCTAATAAAAACCTCTGCTGCCACTGAGAGGTGGAGATGGCTAAAACATGAGTCCCTATCTTCCAGATGGCTGGCACCTGAATAAACCACTTTCCTTTACATCAGCACCTGCTTCTCGAGTATTGGCTTCCCCTAGAGGCAGGCAGCTGAATCCGCGTTCAGTTACAGCTTTTGGCAACTCCAGATGGGGCAATGCGGACCCCAGTAAGGCCTGGAGGGCACAGGCTGGGGATCCACGCTGCCCATGGCAGGCTGACCCTGCAGCAGGTTATTGCAGGAATTTCACAACAGCTACTGAGCGTTATCTCAGGGATTCTCCCTGGTCTTCTCATAGAATCAGCTGCCGTTCAACACTTTGCCAATGAAAGAAAAGGGATATCTGGGGTGTCCACGAACTCCAATAGCGGGGGAGTCGGTGGACTCCAAACTGGGTCCGTGGTGTGCACAACCAGGAGGCCTCACCTGGCTGTTTGTGTTCTTTGAACCATTTGGGAGTCGTAGGAATCAATAGGTGCTGCTTTGCAGCAGGCATGGCTCAGTGATAAGAAAAAATTCCCAGTGTGGGAAATGGTTGGAGTGCTCTTCTGGTTTTGGTTTGGGCATTGCTCTTCTTGTTGCATACTGCTTTTTGATTGTCTGTTGGTTTTGTTTCTCCACAAAAGGAAGTCTGTTTTTGTTTCTGTTAGAGAGTGGTGATCTGTTTCATCTGTCTGAAATGGCAGCTTGGTCTGAAGCCTATCAGACAATCCACTAGGTCTCATTATAGACTAATTATAATTGTTTTGCTAAAGGTCTGGTAAATGGGATAAAATCTCTACTGTACAAGCTTTCATTTTGTTAGATCATAAGGATTCTACTCAGGAAGAATTTAAGTTGATGGTTTAAAGGGGGGGAATATATAATTTCATGTTCAGACAGTGAAACTCAGAAAGAAAATAAAATCAAGCATTTTTAAACTTGAGCAGCTAAAGCCATACCGAGCCTGATATCTCCTCTGCCTCTTCTCCAGCCTCCTAAAAGTTATCAAGATCACTAGATAATGAAACAGCTCACTTTTGAGCACACAAAAGGAATAAGTTCAGTAATCACCAAGAATAAAAATATGCATTTATTTTCCAATTAAAAAAAGAACTAGTTTCTGAAAGTTATGAAATGTCTTCATAAATTTGTCTATCTAAAGAATGCTAATTACTTTTAGTAGCTATTAAAAATTGAAAATTTTAAGTTTAAAAACAATATGTGGTTTTGGTAATAAAAAGTGTAAATTATGACAATATGTATGGAAGGAAATAGATCTGAAATTAGGTTATTCTATAGTTGGTTATTTCCGTATGAGTTAAAAGGGACCAGAAAAGTTGCAGAGGGTGTAAGTTGGAGAAGGATTGTGTAGAGGGAAGAAGTAATAATTTTAATGACAAATGAAAAGCCAAAGCCCCCTTTGATTTTCTAAAACCAATTGTTATTTCCCAACAGAAACCCCAGGTACAATTGACAGTGGGGAACAAATTAACTGATTTCTTAGTCTGATGTAATTTTGAATGTTATCTTAAAATGTTACCAAAAAAAAAAAAAAAAAGCATTGCATTGTAATCTAATCTGTAACCATATAATTTTAAGTATTTTTTGTTTTTGGTCAGTTAGAGATAGGCATTGTTTCACTCTGATACATTGCAGAAATGTTACATCTTCAGAAAGATCCATGGAAAAGACTCTGACTTATTCTGGCAGATAATCAGGATAAATAATTATTGACTGTGAGACTGAAAGAATTGAAGATAATCAATATTGTTATGACTTTTTCAAAATATTGCTAATTTAAAAATCTTGTTTGTAGATGCAGGCAGCCAGCCCTGAGTTCAGTTATGATGCCATCATGGAATAGAGTGTACATAAAATACATATGTTATACATAATATCTGTATTTTGTAAGTAATATCTTATAAATAAATATTATATATGGGGATAGATATATCTGGATCTACTTATCTTTCTGTCTATCAACTGTCCATTATATGCCAGGCATAGTATTAGTAAAAGCTGGAGATGCAAAATAAAAGATCCAGTTTCTGTCCTTTATTAGTTTGCAGTCTAGAAAGGTAAAAGGCAAATCAACAATTGTGGTATAATTGATTTTGCCCTAGGCCACCTTAAGAGAGATACTTATTTCAAATTCCAATAATCTTGGAAGGCTTCCTGGACGTGATTAGACTATATCTGAATTCCATTTTGAGGGATCAGTTGCTGTTAGGTGGCCTCGTAGGCTGGGGATATTGGTACAATTTTTAGAGAAAGACAATCTTCTTTACCTGGGTAATTCATTGCCTTTCCTGGGAACAAATTTACTCATGGTTGTGTAACAATGAATAAGAATTAATCACCTAGTTTAGGCAAAACAAAAGGGTAACAATTCAGATTGTACTCATATTCTAGTACTCAGTGTACAGATTTTGTAGGCATGGAATGGCAAAGTATATTGAGGAAATGAAGGGCATGAGGGAAAAAAGTTTAGAGAATTACATGGGGGAAAGATTGTGAAGGAATATTTACATCCTACTCCTGGCAAAACTTTATCTGTATAATTCCAAGTAAAAATTAAAGAAGACTTGAATGAAGATGCTAAAAGTAAGAATAGCAATTATTTAGGATGAGCAATTGACAGTATTAAGTAATTTTTCAATATTAAAGGTCAGAAAAGGGAACCCAAGGTGATTCCCAATTCTCCAAGCTTGCCATCAGAGTCCACCCTGGTGTCATTCACTGAATTATACTAAAGGTTAAAGAAATGATTTTGGGAAGGAGATGGTGTGCTGAATAATGGACAGGTGAACGTGAAGTTCCTTTGGGAAACAGGTGGAGATGCAAAGTAGCACATACATACGCAGGGATGGGCAAACCTAGATTTACAGTTGTGTGCACACGAAATGGTTTATTCTTGTATTATTATTTATTGATTATTATTATTAACTTACTTTTGCTCAACCCTGTATGTCTTTTCTTTATCTCTAGGATGCTGTATGAATTGAGAAATGCAGGGGCTTAGAGCAGAACTGTGATTTTGTTTAAAAAAAAAATAACTCGTGGAGCATTAAAGATACAGCAGCTGCAATATTTGAAAAAGCAAGGTTCTAAAGAAATAAAATGAAGTAAGACTATGAACACTACAATGTATACTAGTTTTACTCTTTACAACATAGACTGTTTATGAAACTCATCAAACATGGTTGTTAGCAATGCATATACAGTAAATATAGAGGCAAGATTAGTTAAAGTATTGAAGGGTCATAGTGTTACAAGATGGGAAGAGTAAGCTACAGGTGAAGTTTGTAGATTAAACTATGCATGGGCCATTTTGGAATAGCCATTAGTATTGTACCTAAGGAGAATGTATTTGTAAACCAGAAATCCCTGGCTGATGACAAAATTATCAGAACAGTTACTTCTACTGATGAATGATGGGAACAAAAAGAACAGAATCATTACTAAGTTTTCATTCATTTTATTCACCAGGCCTTTTACATTTTTTAAAATTTATTTTTATTGTTTACACTATTACAGATGTCCCAATTTCCTCCCTGCCCCCTTTGCCTACTTCCCTCCCATACCCTTTCCCTCTGGTCATGACCACACTGCTGTCTGTGTCTATGGGTGATGCATATATGTTCTTTGGCTGATTTCTTCACCTTCTTTCAGGGAATATTGAAAGTAGTATAACTCCAAAATAGTGGTTAGTCGTCTTCATATATTAGGGTATTATCTGTGAGAACTTAAATAACATACCCAAAGTCAGAGTCAGAGATAAAATTACTTTTCACACCAGGTGTCCCTTATTTCTAAGGGAGAATAATGATATTATCTCAGAAATAACACACGAAAAATATTTGCTGAGTCGGTGATGAATGAATGACTAAATCACTGATTCCCTTACTAATCAGAAAAATTTTTTTTTACTTGACTATAAAATTCAGAACTTTTTGTTGACCTAGGAATGGGCCCCTTTGCTGATAAAGATGCAAATGAGATATTTTGCAACTGCAGCAGTTTGCTTGAAGCCAGGAGAGTATTGCTGTGTCAGGGGTTTCTTGAAGGCTGCATCCACATTTCAGGCTTACTTAGTGGAAAAGGACTTATTGGGGAAGTATGACTTCAAGCATTCTTTAAATTAAATGTTAGTTAAACAAGTCTCAGGTTATTTAAACCTCTTCTGAGTGATTTGCATTAATGTCATTGTTTTCTCCCTTCATAATTGTGTTGACCTGGACCTCATTCATTTCATGAAGAGGCGGGAGAACAGTCATTACTCAAAAGCAAATTGCTGAGGTGAAGCTTATTATTGAGTGTTCCAGTTGCAATCCAGGGAATAGATTCAAAAGGGAACTTCTATTTTCAGTTCTATTAAACAGACGCAGGTACACACACACACACACACACACACACACACACACACACACACATTAGATAGATGATAGATAGCTAGATAGACAAACAGATATAGATTAGACATAGCATTTTAGTACTGTCCACAATTTTCTGAGGTCATTTTCTTCCAAAAGGCAACCAGATTAGAGAAAAGGCACTATGATAGGCTTTGCTAGAATTATAAATTTACGCAATATTTTGATAGAAATTTTTTAACATTTAAATAAACATACTTTCAATATCAATTTCAGTTCAGTAACATACACAATGACAGAGTAGCTATAGTAGAAAATAAACTTGTATATGGGAATATACTTATTTCTATTAGGTTAGTATGAACTCAATTCTATAAATAATGCAAATGTGCTGAAATAAATAAATAAATTGTGGTATCTGCATACCATGGAGGACTACGTAGTCATTATCGTATCGGCAGCCGTCCGTCTCGAGAGACGATGGTATAGCTTCTTAAGAGTCTATCTGCACCGCCGAGAATGGTTGTGCAGTCCGACTCGGGAGTGACACGGTATCTGTCTCCTCCCGTGTTGAATTGACATCTTGTGATGACGCTGGAGTGTCCTCTCCAGTGAAGCTGAAGCTACAGAGCCTGGGCAGGGTGATATGGAGGGTCTGCTGTTGCCCATGCAGCAGACCCCCCCTCTCTTCGCAGCTGAAGGGTCCAAGGGAAAGACGGAGTCAATACAGCTTGGCTTCAGGTGCGCCGCAGGAGTTGCTGGTGTTGACTACAACGTCGAACCGCCTTAGGGACTCCGGCTCCGGATTTTCTGTCGGGGTTTACTCCCTTAGCCTTTCCCCTGAAGAGGTATGCCGCAAGGCAGCGGAGGTTTTTTGGAGTCAGAGTTTTCCTTCTCTGATGTGCCCTGACTGGAAGATCGAACCAGCGACACTTAGCTCCCAGGCCGACGCTCAATCCACTGAGCCAAACCAGCCAGGACAACGTAGTCATTAAATAGAATGATATGCACTGATAGAGCATACTATCCCAAATATATTATATTCTTAGGTGAAATAGAAATGTTTCACACAGAAAGTATATGAACAAAAAAGGAATGGAAAAAGAAAGAAGAAAAGAAGGTTGAATGAAAGAAAACTTGAATAGAAAGAAAAAAATATTTATGCACTTTTGACATATAACCTGAAAAAATTCAAAGGAACATGAAAAATAATACTTAGATTTGTAAAAGAATTTTTCTTTTTCCATTTTGAACTCCTCAGGTCTCTTCATTTATCTTTAATTACAATGAACATGCTTTAGTATATATCTCTCTCTCTCCTCTCTCTCTCTCTCTCTCTCTCTCTCTCTATATATATATATATATATATACATACACACACACACACATGTATAGACATACAGACACACACATATATATGAAAGGATACCATCAGTATTAGTGACAAAAGGTAAGTTTTAATATGTCTATATGTCTTAAGTTATTATCCCTGCATAAACACAAGCTTACTGAGAGTTTTGATATATGATCAAACAAGGGCTTCCTTGATTTTATGTGACAGTTTGGCCTGCAGAAACACTAAACTTAACCAATAAAGTTATTTTTTACCTCTTTGAATTTTCCATAAAGGCAAATGCAAAAAAAAAAAAAAAAAAAGTGTTCTTCAACTCAGTGAGGACAGTAGGTTACAATTCTTTTTTTTTTTTTTTAATAGTCACTAGAAGTCTGGTTTTAGCAACCTTCTCCTTAAAACAAAGAACTAAAACCCATAGGTTGATGCAATAGCTTTTTTGAAGCTAAATAACAGCAAACCACATAAGACTTAGTCAGTTTTGCTTATCCCTCCTTTTAACTTTCGTTCTCCAGTGCCTGAGCCACCAAGATCTTTAAGTTTCTTAGCAATCTATCCAATTGTATCCCTGAAACTAGCAACTTGAACAAATTAAGCTGTTGAGTCTTACCCCCTGTTACTGTGTCAACCTAAAAGAAAGTCTGTGTATCCATTGAAGAGGGCACAGTGTTTCTAAACCTGAGAGGTCTTTCATCTCCTTTTGATAAAGTACAAATTGCAAAGAAGTGGATGTGTCCCAAATTGTAGTCATTTTTTACGACAAAATTTCTGTTATTCTCATTGATCTGCATTAATATTGCAACAAAACCTTACTGCTTATTAATATAGTCCCAGATTCTTCAGAAATTTGCATTTTAATTGGCTTCAAGTGAAGTTGTTATAATCACACATAAATGTGAGCAACTGATAGTGGTTAGTACTTTTAGGGGAAGGGCAGCGTTCCTGAGGGTCAGATGCTACTATTCCTCCTAAGGCCTTGTTCTATTCTGCCTCCATTTAGTAGGGGAAGAATGGGGGAGGACTTTTGGCTTTTTTTGAGCTTTGTCCAAGAAGAAGCACATAATTCTACACTCATCTTTTCAATTGGTGAAACTAATCAAATGGTCACACATGTGCAGGGGATAAAAAAATGTGGCCACTGGATTAACTACCACCTTCTAGGTGAAATTAAATACCATGGAAAATGAGAACAGATTTTGGTGTTCAGCTAGGCAACTGTGCAAGAGAGTGAATGCTCTCTTATAATATTGAATTGAATATATACCAAACAACATAAAGATGTATAGGAGTTGTTTGAGTGAATATTCTTATATGTTGCCTTCTATTTTATCATTCTAGGATAACTCCTATGTTCCTCTGGTTAAAAGAAGGAAATGTGAATTAACAAATTTTTTTAATCCAACAAAACAAAGAATTATGAAAATAGAATATCGATGTTCAATTGTGGTTATAAAATAAGACACTGTGTACTGTATTGTATGGTACATATTAATATTAAAAAATTATTTGCTATTTATCTAAAATTCATGTTTAACTGAGAGTTCTGTATTTTTTTTTTCTTTCATTGTTTATGCTATTACAGTTGTCCCAATTTTTCCCCCTTTGCCCCACTCCACCCAGTTCTCCCCTACTCCCTCAGGCAATCCCCACAGCATTTTCCATGTCCAGAAGGCATGTATATATGTTCTTTTTCTAATCCCTTCTTTTAACCAGTTTCCTTCTCCCGTCTCCCCTCATACAGCTATCAGTCTGTTCCATGTAACCAAGTCTCTGTTTCTATTTTGTTCGTGAGCTTTTGTTCATTAGATTCCACATGTAAGTGAGATTATACAATATTTGTCTTTCAATGACTGGCTTATTTCACTTAGCATTATGGTCTGCAGGTCCATCCATGCTGTCACAAGACATAAACATTCCTTCTTCTTTACAACTGCATAGTATTCCATTGTGTAGATATACCATTTATATATATATATATATATATATATATATATATATATATAAATTCACTCATCTACTGATGGGCACTTCGAATGTTTCCAATCTTGGCTATTATAAGTTAATGTGCTATGAACATAGTGGTACATATATTCTTTTGAATTGGTGTTTCAAGATTCTTAGGTTATATTATAAAAAGTGGTATCCCTGGGTCAAAAAGCAGTTCCATTTTTAGTTTTTTGAGGAAATTCCTTACTGTTTTCCACTGTGGCTGCACAAATCTGCATTCCCACCACTAGTGCACTAGGATTCCCTTTTCTTCACATCCTGGCCAGCACTTATTGTTTATTGATTTATTGATCATAACCATTCTGACAAGTATGAGGTGATATCTCATTGTGTTTTTAATTTGCATCTCTTTGATGGCTAGTGATGTTGAACAACCTTTCATATGTCCATGGGCCATCTGTATGTCCTCCTTGGAGAGGTATCTATTCAGGTCCTCTACTCATTTTTTAATTGGACTGTTTGTCTTCCTGGTGTTATGCCATATATATTCTTTACATATTTTGGAAATTAAACCCTTGTCTCATGTACCATCAGCAAATATGCTCACACATACAATAGATCTTCTTAAAATTTTTGATGATAGTTCCCTTAGCTATGCAGAAGCTTTTTTAATTTGACGTGGTCCCATTTGTTTATTTGTTCTTTGTTTCCCTTGTCCTAGGAGATATATTGGCAAAAATAATGCTATGCAAGATAGCTAACATTTTACTGCCTATGTTTTTCTCTAGGATTTTTATGGTATCACAATTTACATTTAAGTCTTTTATCCATTTTAAGTCTCTTCTGCTGTATGGTGTAAGTTGGTGGACTAGTTTCATTTTTATGCATGTACTAGTCCAGTTTTCCCAACACTATTTATTGAAAAGACTGTCTCTAATCCATTGTATGCTCTTGCCTCCTTTGTCAGATATTAATTGAACATAAAGGTAGGAGTTCTATATTTCATTTGCTAAATCTGACAACCTTATTCTTATGGGAATATTAATAACATTCCAAGTAAAGGTATGAAGTAACTTTGTTCAGGAATAATTGATTACATTTGAATGTGCTTTGTCTGTTTCTTTCATCTTCAGAAAAAAAAACCTCTATTCTTTCATTAATTGCCCAATTTTCACTTTTCTCTAACTCCCAGAACCCCATTTCACTGAAAACTGAAATCTAGAACTTGATATGGTGAAATATTTGGTGTTAACCTCTTTTACCATTCTTATTCAAGTTAAAAAAAAAACACATGAAAGAGAATAGTAGTCACATATACTTTTAGCATAGCCTATGTTATTAGACAATCCAGCTTTTTGTATTATAGCTAAACCATAAAAAAAATAGAATTTTGGTTATGTTATAGTATGAATTTCATAGAAAAGTCATCAAAATAGAGAACAATGTGATTTGAAAATATACAACTGTCTGCCTGAAGTATTAATACAAATGTTTATAAAACTCTCGTTGTCTGCTAGAAGTCTTATGGCTTCTGGTCTTACATTTAAGTCTTTAATTCATTTTGAGTTAAATTTTTTTTGTGAGTGGTATAAGGTAGAGGTCTAATTTTTTGAAGAGACTATCATTTATACATTGAGTATTCTTGGCCTCCTTATCAATTATTAGTTGACTGTATATTCATGAACTTGTTTCTGGAGTCTAGTTTCTATGCCATTGGTGTAGGTGTCTGTTTTTATATCAGGACCATACTGTTTTGATTAATATATCTTTGTAATAAAGTTTGAAGTCAGAAAGTGTTATGCCCAAAATTTTTTTCTCAACATTATGTTGGCTATTTGGGTTCTGTTGTGGTTTCAAATGGATTTGAGGATTGTTTTTCTATTTCTGTGAAAAGTTACATTGGCATCTTCATAGAGATTATATTGAATTTAGAGATGGCCCTTGCCATCCCCCTGTTCGCCCTTCATCCATAATCAGGGGATAATTTTCCATTTACTTGTATCTTCTTCATTTTCTTTTATCAAGTTAATAGTTTCAGTGCATGATATTTTATCATCTGGGTTAAATGAATTCCTAAGTGATTTATTATTTTTGATGTGATTGCAAATGTTGGTATTTTGTTTAACATTTTTTCAGATAATTTATTTTTAATGAATAGAAATTCTACTGACTTTTATAAGAAAATATAGGGAAAAAGCTTCTTGACATTGATTTTGGTAATAGCATTTTGGATATAACACCTAAAGCACAAGCAATAAGAACAAATACAAATAAGTGAATTACATTAAACTAAAAAAGCTTGCTTTATTTTTTAAAAAAACATTAAATTGTCTTTGCTTTTAAAACAGTGAAATAAGTCATTAACAAAGCTAGAAGACAACCTATGGAAATGTAAGATATTTACAAACCACAGGTCTGATTAATATCCAAAATATATAATAAAGTCATACAACTCAATAAGAAAAAGGGTGATGGACCTGAATAGACTTTTTCCCAGAGAATACCTATGAGTGACCAGAGAGGTACATATTAAGGTGCTCAACATCATTAATCATCATGAAAACACATCAAAACCATAATGAGATATCACCTCAAACCAGTTAAAATGGCTATTATCAGAATTACAAGATATAATAAATGCTAGTTAGGATGTGGAGAAAAGGAAGATCTTGTACATGGTTTCTGGGGGTGTGTGTTCAGTACAGCCACTATGGAAAATAGTATGAAGATTACTCAAAAAAACAAAAATAGAACTATCATCCCATCAAGCAATTGTACTGCTGGGTTTATATCTGAGAGAAATGAAATCACTATCCCAAAGATATGTCTGCACCCTCCCATGTGCATTGCAGCATTATTTACAATAACTAAGACATAGAAATAATATGTCCATTGATGCATAAATGAAACAATAAAGTGTGGTATAGACACACACACACACGGGAATATTATTCACATATAGAAAAGAAGTAAATCCTTCCATTTATGACAATATGAATGAAACTTAAGGAAATTATGCTACAAAGTCAAACAGAGAAAAACGAATACTGTATAATCTCACATATATGGAATCTAAAAAAATAAATTCAGAGAAACAGAGGACAGATTGGTTGTTGCTAGAGATGACGGGGGTGGATGGAAATGGGTGACGGTGGTTGAAATGTACAAACTTCTAGTTATTAAATAACATCTGGGATGTATTATACAGTATAGTGATTATAATTACAAACACTGTAATGTATATTTTAAAGTTCTAAGGGAATAGATGGTAAGCATTCTCATTACATAAAAAAAATTGTAACTACGTGAGGTAATGGATGTTAACCAAACTAATTGTGGTAATTGTTTCACAATATATACATATATTAAATCATGATACTGTACACTTTAAGCTTATAAAATATTATATGTCAATTATATCTCAATAAAACTGAGAAAAGTCTTATTAGTCACCAAAAAAGAAATGTGACAAGTGTGTCAAAAAAATATATTGATTGACTTGACAACTTATTCAACAGAAATTAATTAGCTGTTTGCAAGAAAACAAACTTCTACCAATCAATCATGTAAAGATTTTACATAACACAGTTCAATCAAAAGATAATTTCTAGGTAGTAATCCACTTTACAATTTCTAAACATTGGGTGTTACTATTTTAGTAGAACTAGAACTCAGAGCAGTATTGTAAAATTTTATATATGACATAACAGATCAAAAATGTCTTACATGTAATAAAATGCTTTAAAAATTCTTTGAGAGAGAGAGAGACATCATTTTGTTGTACCACTTATTCATGCATTTATTGGTTAATTCTTGCATGTGTTCTGACCCCAGGGAGCAAACCCACAAACTTGGTGTATGGGGAGGATCCTGTAATCAACTGAGCTATTAGCCAAGGCTGAATAAATACTTTTGATAGGGAAGAAATAAGGAAATTCAAAACTGCTTTAAGGGAATTTGTTGGCTTGTGTGATCACAAAGGTCATATAGATAGGACAGGTTTTAATAATGGAAACATTAAAAGTTTGCTAATACTAATCAATGCTAAATGTCTTAGCTCTACTCACTCTAACAAGTCAGTTTCATCCTAACATTAGTTCCACCAACAATAAAAATGGCTGCAGTAGTTTCAGACCCCACATGCTTTCACTGTCCACAAGAAGGAATAAAATTAACTTCTTTCCAAGGGGAGAAGAAATGTTTTTTTCCCAGAAGTTAAAAATCAACTACTGACACCTCATTGCTTTTTACTGTGTTATGTATTCATTCTTCAGACCATCACTGGAAACACAGGTATGATTTACAATAGGTAATTTCAGAAAATTAGAGTCTATTTTGTTTCTTTGGCAGGGAATTGCACTTATCCTATCCTTGTCTGAATACTGAGAAGGGGGAGTTTCTCAAAGGAAAATTTATGAAAAAGGAAAAATCATGATAGTTAATAGAATAGTAGAGGAAATTAATATCATGAGACTTGCTAAGAAAGATTACCCAGGAATAGGATGAACTGAAATAAGAAAAAATAGGTAAAAAACAGCTACAATAACAGACTCAAGATCATAAAAGGCTTGACCAAGAAGCTAACTGTAGTAAAAGAAATATATGTGGGAAAACTAAAAGTACAAGAACAACAAATGGCACAGTGACTCTTCCCTGAACTGCACTAATGCTATTAAGAGTTATAAAAAGAAAATATAATTTTATATATTTTATTATAAAAATTGATTCTTTAGAAAGATCAGTTTTAAGAAGTACTAGAGAAAAACAACAAAAATGGCAAAAAGACATGGAATGTGACATACTATGTCAACTCTAAATCCATTATGGCTACACGGGGACCCATTAAGTAACTAAAACCATATTACAAGGGCAGTAAGTAGAAAACAGCCATGACCATGAACCTGAGTGTACAGTAACTAGCAATATACAAAATACGATCTCTGGTCAAAATTAACTCTGTGAAAATTTTCCAGATGGATAGAGTTTGATGACCTTGGACTATACCTCAAATAGATGTCTGTCCTGCAGAAATTTTTTCCAACTAGGTGAGTTTCTGAAGTTATCACTTAAGAATCAAAAAGGGACATTTTTGTTTGCTACTGTCAGGGAAGGAATTTTCCTTTACCCTTCTAGGTTCTTCTGGCTGGTTTAAAAATTTAATTGACATGAGACATTAACAGGAGAAAACAACAAAATTTAATTGTATATTTATGGGAACCCCACATACATGAGAGAGTCAAAGAGAGAAAGGTAGATGAGGTATATATGACATCCTGAGCTAAGGACCGGGATAAGGGGCACGCGGCTTCCAGCAGGAGGGAGCAGGGGAGGATAATTCATGGGATGACAAGATGAGCAAATGGTCAGTAATTAAATGTTTGCCTTGCCATATAGGTGGGACATACATAATTACTTATGGCAATAATCCTTATTATGGGAAAGGCCTCCAATTAAAATCCTTTAAGGATGAGGTAATAGTTTCCTTAGGCCTTCAAGGTCTCTGTTGTCTTCAGCACAGAATAATCCCCATGCCAAAGTGGCACACCTTGGGGAGGCCTGTTCTGAACCCCTTCACAATAAAAGCCTGAATATTTCTATTATGGCCTCAGTTTTCACTTAGTAATATACTTTCATCATTTTTTTCACTAGAGCTATCGCCTGTCAGGAAAGTTTCACCTTTTACAGCTGTATGAAGAAAAGTCCAGTTTCAAATAATAGATATTTAGTTGAGTTTAATTCCAAGCTTACTATCTCATGATTACGTATTGAATTGGGCTACATCATGACATTTCACCTCTTCTAGAATATTCTCTGGGTTTTTGTGTGTTTCTTTGATACCTCTACATTAGCTAGTTTTATTTTCTCTCCTTGGACTATGCCATTATCAACTTTTTTTGGAAATCTAGTATTAAGCTCTTTCTAGGTTTTGCTACTACTGAGTCCATGGAAACAAAGAACTCTCTAACTTTTTTCTACTTCTGTTCACTAGTTTTTTCCTTGGCTTCAACTACGAACATTTTTCCCCTTAATTTCCAGAACTCCCATTAAAGGCAGCACTGCCTAACATATGTGCACAAAGGGCTTCTAGATCTACCTTTTCTGGATATCTCACTCTGCTTTTCCAACTCTATTTTTATCAAACCATTTTAATTTCTCCTTTGTTTACTGTATTTTTAGAAAAAAATGTTTACTAAAGGTAACCTGTTTCCATAAAAATTAATTGACTAACACTAAATTAATATCTTCCTAAACGGGATTGTTATACTCTTCCCTAGTGAGTCCCTAATGATATCCTTTTTTGAGTACTTACATGCCATGCTCTGTGTAAGGCATTTTACAATATTTTCTCTTTCATTCCTCAAGTCTCTGATGTAGATAGCACTAACATCCATGTTTGGCAGATGAGTAAATTGAGCTCCATGACAGTAAAATACCCAAAATTAAACAATTAGGAACAGTCGCAGTCTATAGTTGAATTCTGATTTATCAGTCTCCAAACATGATATATTTTATCATTCTATTTTGCTTCTTCTCTGTTTTCTTTTTTCTAATTATGGTTAGCAGTGTATACAGTTAGGGTTCTTGTTTTAAATTTAGACAGGATGGAAATATATCAAAATCTATAGTTATTTTAAACAGGGAGTATTTTACTACCTCTAAGTCTCAGTTACTGATGATGTTTTATAAATACCTTCACAGAGACTGCCTCCCATCCATCGTTCAAAAATCTCACTTGGAGTATTCTGTGTGATTGCATATAGGGAGGCATAATTTGGTTAATGCTTGTATTTTACTGCCTCAGGACCTTGCTTGTCAGCCATTGATCTGTTCTGCAGAATTAGCTCTACCTTACAATGTTAATTTATATCTGAGAGAGAACCTCTATTGGCTAAGTTCTGATGAAGCTGGGTTTCTTCTTTCAAGACAATGTGGAAAAGTTTTTAATGTATCAAATAAAACACTAAATATTAAGAATGAGAAAATGAGAAAAGATATCCTCCTCCTTTGATTTATTGGAGGTCAAATCCCACCATTCATTCCATCTTTCTGACCACTTCTTAAAAATTATTTTCACAGGTTCACAGTCCATTACACATTCCTTAAATACTAGCCCTTACAGAGGTTGACCTCAATCCTGAAGGATGAATGCATTGAAGGTGAACTTTGAAGAGGTAAGAACCATTAATAGATATGACACTGGTATTCTTTACTAAATAATTATGTATGGACTTTATGTTCAATACAATGTTCTGTATTGATATACATTATTTTTATTTCTCTCACTTTATTAATTTATGTAATAACATTAGGGTAAAATAGTGGGCACTTAAGTTATGTTTGTTTTGATCTGTGAAGGATGGTCAAATTTAGCACCTATTTTTAAGATAATGCAAAATCACACAATAACATTACTATTTAAAGTTATAAACATACTAATATAATTTCCCAATTAATTTTTAGAAAAAAAAATAGTAATTATCCTTCTTTGTAATCTATCATATTCCATCTAAAAATGTGTAGTATAACTGAATTCTGGCAGTGAATTATGTTCAGATATAATAAAATATTTAAATGCAGGTTAAACTTTAAAATTTAAGAGCAAGACACTTGTTTCGATCCTCTCATACCATACAAAATAATCCATCTTCCTATTTTAAAATGTTTCTATCTTAAATTCAACTTCTGCCTTAGTATCTCACTTGTTATCGCTCTCGCTCTTGCTCTTTCTTCTTTTGTACTCCCACAGTCTCTCTGGCAATGGGTCTGCTGTAGAAATATGACAGCCCCAGAATATTCCTGAAGCCCTTCTGGGATTGTATCATTTCTTGGCAGAATCTATGTTACAAAATAGGTGTCTTGCTCCATAATTCACATAAATATTATCTTAGATCATTATGTTAAAATAATACATGTCATAAATTGTATGGACTCTATAAGATTGTAGGGAATTTGAGTAGCACAAACTGTCTCAGGTGATAAGCCTTCATTAATCATAGGTGTGTCAGTATTAGTAAATAAAGCAACACTGAGATTCCCTAAAGGCAGGAACCATTAGAGAGAATGAGAAATTAAAATATATATGAGACAAAAACTACATACTCATAAGAGTAATTCTGATGCCGTAAGATATTAAATTGTGCTCCACATCTTTACAGGGCTAATATTTCATTGTTTTAACAGCTTCACTTTGTCATGTTTACATGCTTACCCACCAGAATAAATAATGCTCTACTGCATTTGAAAGCTGATTTTTACTCAATTACAAGACTCTCTGGAGTGATGAAACTCACCTAAACATCATTTACCCTACCTCTTGGCTGAGCAAACTGTAGTTGAACAAGTAGCATACAAAGAATACCTATTTGATTGGTGTCTACTTGCTCCAAGAGGAATGTCTTTAAATTCAGAGAAACTCAAACTAATAAAAAAAGTCAATTGTAGCACTGCATTAAAGGAGAAAAGAAAAAAAAAAAAGAAAGTACCTTTATTTTTTAAACACTAGGGTAAATAAAATATTTTAATCTTTTGCTCTGTATGACTTTCTGCTCTTGTTTAATGAAGGCTATGTCATATGGTATTCTATTGAGATTTACAAATGGTATTCCAATGTTCTTGTTTATTTTCTGTAACAAAGCATTTTTTAAACTTCTAGTCTTCAGAATAATGCTTATTTCTCCCTATTTTTCAATATTTTTGGGCCAATTCCCTTATAACTATTTTTGTTAATTACTTTACTGGTCCTAGAAGAAGTAACCAATCCTGACATGACATTTATCAAAAGTCAGAATGTTTAGAGTTTTGATGACATGACTGGATAGATTCTCAACAATTCTGTTTCTTCTTGCAGTATACACAGGGAGAATACATTTTCCAAAAGTCTATATACACTGTGACTCTTCCTGAGCAACAGAATGTGGAAGGCAGTGATGTACCTTACTTTGTCTTAATCTCTAAAATTTCCTCCCAGATCCTTGGTTGGGGACAAAAACTCCACCTTATGACTATAAGTAAAGAATTTTGAGATGTCAAAGCCACACAGCAGAAGGATTCTAAAGTCCAGAATCACCACTAGACAAAAGGTTCCCAGGAGAGATCCCTCAGTAGCATCAGACAGTTAAGTGAGAAAAAAAGCAAGGAAGAAATTGTATTTTTTGGTTTAATCTACTGAAATTTGGAAACTGTTCACTGTAGCACACAAATGGCAAATACCTTAATTATTATAGGGTCAAATACAGTGATCCTGAAAGTCAATTACTAGGGTGCACCCCCCAAAATTGAATTATCTTCTGGAGGGCAGGCCCCTTATAGTACAGACTTCCCCTGCTAAATGAGTATTCTTAGAGTCCATCTGTATCAGTGTACTAGCTGGTGGTGTTGTGAGAGGCTGAGTTTGGCTTCAGTGAATTTTTTTGAAGACTATTTTACTATGTTTGACCATTTCATGATGGGTGATTTATAAGTGCACCTCCCCACACCTCATAGTGTTCATTTTTTGACCAAAAATGAAATAAATCCCATGCCACATCCTTCCTACTCACCTGATTTCACCCCAAGGGACTTTTATTTGTTTAAACAAAAAACAGCAAAAGCACTGAAAGATTTCAAAATTGACAAGCTCAGAGAATATTTTGAGCATTGGAAATAAGGTCTCAATGTTTATATTGCTTCAAATCGAGAGTACTTTGAAGGTGACTGAAGTTTAAACATGTAAGAATAAACACAATTTTTTAATAAATAAATTACAACTGTTTTGGGGTTCCCCTTCATATAGTCATCAGGACTATACTAGGAAGGCAAGTTGATGTGTATAATTTCTCAACTAATTTTGATATTCACATATCCATCATTGAACAAAGATGAGGCCATTCAACTTTGATTGATTGGTTTTCTAACAATCTGAACGTGTGAACTATGAAAAAGCCTAATCATTACTGTGACCTGAAATCAGGTTTCTTATTCTCTAATTCTGACCATAGATATCCACTTGAGGTTATTTCATCTCCCAGGAGACAACATGTTACTTTTGTCTTACATGGCCACTGTGACCAATTGTCAACCTAGAGTTTCAATTTCCAGCTATTTGTAAAAATAGAGATGGTGATTATTGTGAGAAGAGCTATTTTTAACAAACATTATAAGGGTGCACTGATAATATTAGTGATATGCTGAAAGCATTATATTTTTAATAAAGTAATTAGGCATTCTGGAGGACAAGGGTGTGTATGGAGATAGCATATAAAGTTATAGAAAATATACTTTAAGCAAGCTAAAATATGTAATTAGAATAATAATTAAAGAAGTTTAGAGAGAAACCATTTGACTAAAAAGCTGTGGACTTTATACACCTAATGATAGGGTTAGGGACACTGGACCTATAGTGAAAAAATAAAATCCTAGCACACTACTCACTCTGCAGTAAAATAAATAAATAATAACAATTATATAAATTGTTTTTGTTTTTCACTTTTTAGAATTAACTTATAATATGATACAGAGAAGACAAGAATATTATTAGAGTGTATGTGTTTTTAACTTGGATTATATAAAAATGTAGTCACAAAGGTCAGGAAGTAATGAGGGGAGTAGAGGTAGAGATAAGAGCAGTAATGCTAATATCTTTATATCTATATAGAGAAAAACCAGTGATACTGTGGAAAATTAAGAGGTCATTAATTGTAGTGAAATATTGGAAAACAAATATTTGACATCATATAAGGGGTTTACAGCTTCATCCCTTAAAGCTAAGAATCAATAGATAATGCCTAGAATGAATGCAAGGAATAATGACATAAGTTTGATATTTAACATTATGGAGGTAATCAATAGGAGAAAATAAAGAGCCAACTCTGCTGACTTCTGGGAAAGAGTTACAATTCAGTGAAGTTTTGACAATAAACTTTTACTTTTTATTATTAAATCTGGTACATATTTTTAAGTGTATGCATATATTTTACCTTTCTTCTTTTTTTTAGTGAGACATAGAAAAAGCAAGAGGGCAAAGAAAAAAAGAGTAATTAAAAGAAAGCAATATTTCTAAGAAAGTATTGACTAGAAAGCAGGCTGCATGAAGGGACAAAACAAGGCCTATTTAAAAATCATGAACTGCTTCTGAGTGAGCATGGAAACATAGGTGGATGGTAGTCAGTGTGTGGTAGATTTTCTCCCACTCTTTAATCACATTTGAGTGAGCCCTCTTTTTTATATATATATATTTTATTGATTATGTTGTTACAATAGTTTCAATTTTTCCCCCTTTGCTCCCCCCCCCCCAGTAACCCCCTCTCCTAGCAATCCCACCCCACTTAGTTCATGTCCATGGGTCGTGCACACAAGCTCCCTGGTCTCACCCTTTCCTATATTCTTCTTCTTTTTAAATTAATTAATTAATTGTTAATAACAATAAAAAATAACAATTCCCCCCTCTCAGACTTACGACCCTATATTGATTAATGGATGAATGGGAGAGCAGAAATTGTCTTCAACTCATTGAAAATTGCCTTAACTTATATATTTTGTTATAATGAGTTGATTTTTAGAAAGGCATTAGACAAATTTTCATGAGAATCAAGGAGTCTCCTGGTTGGAAAGAGATTAAGACATTTTTGATGTTTCATGTTATTAGATTTTGTTTTCCTGAAGGTTGGAGATGATTCAAGTGTTGTCTACTGGCAGGGTATATTAGAGACACCAAAGGAAAATGTACATGGGAGAAGAAAAGAAATATTCATAATGATGTTTTTGGCAAAGAACTGCATTCTTATTTCAAAATAATGAGTTATATTTTATAAACCCTTTCATAGGGACACCTGGCTACCTAACTTATAAGTAAATATTTGCCTCATCCCTATAATCATCTGACATTTATTGAGTGAAAAGAACTTAGCATCAAATAACAAGCACGTTGTCTGTGGTCATTTCTCTGCAAACATCTGCTACATTAAATAATTGTCACAGTGGGGCAACTATAAACAAAGATAGGTCTTAGGAGTTATGTAATTTTCCTTTTTTGAATAGTTTCTTCCCTGTACTGGATCCCTCTACCTCTGATGGTCTTCAAGTTCTTACTACATACAGTGTTTTTTGTTAAGGTAACTCTTTCTAGAATTCCAGATGGAAAGACAGACACAAGTCCTCTCTGTCCTTGGATTCCCTAAAATTTTTTATGGATTTTAAAATGTACTGCCCCTATCTATAAGTTTTCTTTCCCATCATTTTATAGTCAGTGAAAATTTAGAAAAATATTCTCTGTATAGTAAAAGATAGTCCTATATTTGCTATTTCTTCCCCACTCTATAATTTTTGGTTAACCTATGCACTCTGGGTTTTGAAAGTCTCTGTATGCGATCAAAATAATATATTTTTTTAAATTTTATTGTAGTTCTTTCCATTACACAGAGTTGCCCATGTCCATGAGTCCTTTTTCCTTTTTTCTCAATCCCTCCATCCCCTACAAGCTGTCTTTCTGCTCTCTATCTATCACTCTGTCCCCATTGTCCTTGTTAGTTCAGTTTGTTCATTAGATTCCATATATGAAAGAAATCATGTGGTATTTGTCTTTCTCTGACTGGCTTATGTCACTTAGCATAATGTTCTCCATGTCCTTCCATGTTGTCACAAAGAATAAAATGTTCTTTTTTATGGCTGAGTGGTATTCTGTTGTGTAAATGTCACATAGCTGTTTATTTACTTATCTAGTAAGGGACACTTGGGCTGCTTCCATATCTTGGTGATTGTAAATAATGCTGCCATAAACATAGGGGTAATTATGTTCTTGCAAATTAATCTTTTGGATTTCTTCAGATATATTAACAGAAGTGGGCTCACTATGTCTAAAAAAGTATTTTCATTTTAAATATTTTGAGGTATCTCCATACTATGTTCCACAGTGGCTGCACCAATCTGCATTTCCACCAACATTTTAAAGGTGTTCCCCTTTTTCCACATCTTCATCAGCACTTATTAATTATTGATTTATTATTGACAGCTATTCTGACTTGTGTGAGGTGATATCTCATTGTGGTTTTAAGTTACATTTCTCTAATGATCAGTGACATTGATCATCTTTTCATATATCTATTGGCCATCATGTCCTCCTTGGAGAAGTGTCCATTAAGGTCCTTTGCCCATTTTTAATTGGATTATTGTCTTTTAAAACTGATAAACAAATTCAGCAAAATAGCAGGATACAAAATTAATAATCAGAAATCAGTTGCATTTTTATATGCCAACAATGAACTATCAGAAAGGGACATTAAGAAAACAATCCCATTCATAGTTACTTCAAAAAGAATAAAGTACTTAGGAATAAATCTAACCAAGGATGTGAAAGACAGGTACTCAGAAAATTATAAGACACTGAAGAAAATAATCAAAGAAGATACAAATAAGTGGAAGCACATACCATTTATTGAGAGGAAGAATTAATAATATTAAAATGCCCATGCTACCCAAAGCAATTTGTAAATTCAACACAATTCCTATTAAGGTCTCAATGATGTATTTCACAGAACAGGAACAAATATTTCAAAAATGTATATGGAACCACACAAAAGGCTCTGCATAGAAACAGCAAACATGAGAAGAAAGAACAAAGTTGGAGGAATCATGCTACCTGATATCAAACTATACTACAATGTCATAGTAATAAAAAATACATGGTACTGACATAAAAACAGACACATAGATCAATGGAACAGACTAGAGAGCCTAGAAATAAACCCTCACCATTATAGTCAATTAATATTTGACAGAGGAAGAAAGCACATACAATGGGGTAAAAATAGTGTATTCAATAAGTGGTATTGGGAAAATGGAACATATATGTGCAGAAAAATGAAACTAGATCACCTTCTAACAATACAAAGAATAAATTCAAAATGGAGTAAAGATGTAAATGTTATACTCAAACCATTAAAATCCTATAAGAAAACAGGCAGCAAAATCCTGAAAATTGCTTGTAGCAATATTTTATCTCATATATCTCCCCAGGCAAGGGAAATAAAAGAAAAAAAAATAAACGAATGAGACTACATTAAACTAAAATGTTTTATACAGTAAAGGGAACCATCAAGAAAATAAAAAGACAGCCCATGGAATGGAAGAACATGTTTGCCGATACAATTGATAAGGGTTAATATCCAAAATTTATAAAGAACTTATAAAATTTGACACCAAATAAACAAAGTAATATTTTTGAAATTAAAACCACAGACATCAATTATATAGCTTTTTGGCATTTGAAAGTAATATGTTTTTGAAAATCAAAGTTTTTTTTTTAACTTTTTATTTTTACTGAGATATTGTGTTATGTCCTGTGCTACACACACTGTTACTAAAGAAAAATCATCATCATTTTAATTCACATAAAATAATAAAGAACAAAAAAGTTGATGTAATCCTCAATGATTAATAATATATCCAATTTAGTCTAGATATATCTAAAATAGATGAAAATCGGCATTTATTAAAATAACTATCACTGATTTCAGCTCAAATAAGTAGAGAAGGCCAAATAATCTATAAAAATAACTAAAACACATCTTTAAAATATTGCAGAGTAAAAATAAACTGTTAAAGAAAAAGATAGTAGACAATAGTTATTAGCAATAGTGGCTGAACCCAAAAGATTCATATTAATTGAAAACTAAGATTTAGAATCAGAGGCAAAATAATTTGTGTAATTATTAGTCCATAATTACAAGGAAATATGTTTATAGTTTTTCTAAATTAGTAAGTAAAAAATAATCATTTTACTGACTATTATTAGGGAATAAATTAAGTTCTCCTTCTCATTAACTTTCCATAATTTCAGAGTGCAAAGAAGGAATATAAGGAGCAATTTTGTGTGTGTGTTATCTCTTTTTAATTTATTTTATTTTTAAGGTATATATTTTTGATTATGTTGTTACAGTAGTTCCAATTTTTTCCCCCTTGCTCCTCTCTGCCCAGTACCCACCTTTCCTCCAGCAATCCCATCCCCTTTAGTTCATGTCCATGGGTTGTGCATATATGTTCTTTGGCTTCACCCTTTTCTATATTATTCTTAACTTCCCCCCTTCTATTTTGTACCAATTAATTATGCTTCTTAGTCCCTGCACCATTTCCCCATTTCTCCCCCCACCCCCAGCTGATAACCCTCCAAATGATCCCCATACCTATGATTCTGTTCCTATTCTGATTTGCTTAGTTGGATTTTTATATTTTTTAGATTCAGTTGTTGATAGTTATGAGTTTGTTGTCATTTTAGTGTTCATAGTTTTGATCTTCTTTTTCTTAAGTAAGTCTCTTTGATATTTCATATAATAATGGCTTGGTGATGATGAGCTCCTTTAGCTTCACCTTGTTTGAGAAGCATTTCATCTGCCTTTCCATTCCAAATGATAGCTTTGCTGAATATAGTAATCCTGGTTGTAGGTTGCTTTTCATCACATTGAATACTGCTTGCCAGTCCCTTCCTGCCTGCAAAATGTCCTCTGAGAAATCAGCTGATAGTCCTATAGGCACCCCCACCCCCTGTAGGCAACTCTCTGCCTCTCTCTTGCTGCCCCCAGGACTTTGTCTTTATCTTTCACCTTTGACATCTCAATCATTATGCATCCTGGTGTGGTCCCCTCTGGGTCCAGCTCGCCTGGGACCCTTCGTACTTCCCAGGCCTGTATGTCCACTTCTTTCACAAAGTTTGGGAAGTTTTCCTCCTTTTTTTCAATTCTTGCTTCCTCATTCTGCACTAGTTGACTGTTTTTTCTTCCTTATGTTCCAAATCATTGATTTGAACCCTGGTTTCCTTTCCTTCACCATTGGTTTTGTGTGGATTTTTCTTCATTTCATTTAGCATAGCCTTCACTTCTCTTATGCACTTGCCATATTCAAGCATATCTGTCAAGCATGTGATCAACTTTATCACCAGTGTTTTGAATTCTGCATATTAGGTTGCCTATTTCCTCACCTGTTAGGTTGGCTATCTCCTCATCGCTTAGTTCTCCCACTGGAACCTTGATCCATCTCCCCTTATGGATCATAGTTCTATGTCTCCTAATTCTGACAGGCTCCTGTGTTTGTTTGCCTCCATGTCCTGGGTAGAGCTGTCACTCCTGTTACGTTGTAAGGGGCAGAGCCTTAGGGATTCATAAGTACAGGGCGATCTGTTTCAGCACATTGTGTTGCTGTAGGTGGGGGAGGGGTCCGAGAGGGAACAATGTCGCCTGCCCAGCACTCACCCCTTTTCCAGCCACCTCTCCCACTTCTGCACCAGACTGGCACCCCTCCAGCTGCTGCCCTGGCCGTTATTCCCAGAGCGGTGGGTCTGGGGACGTTCTAGGACCATAGGGGCCCTTTAAATAAGTGGACTCTGCTGCGACCAGCAATTTCTGCCTCCACCCCAACCCCACTGGTCTGCACAGTCAGAGGCAATGAGGCTTGATTTTTTTTCCCTGGTGCTGGGACTGTGAGCTGCAAGGTTCGGTGTGGAGCTGGGAACACTCCCCAGGTGTCCCTCCTGACTTTTTTAAATGTTTGACTGCACTTTCCACCAGTCTACCACTGCTGCCACCATCACACCACATCCTCTCCACCCTGGCTCTGCCCCTCCTACCTGTCTGGATGAGTATTTCTTCTTTATATCTATGTTTTCTGGGCTTCCACGCACTTTGATTTTTTGGAACTTCTGGTTGTTTCTAGTTTCGAGGTAGTTGTATTTCTTCTTAGTTGTGGAGGGAAATGCAGCGTGTCTGTCTATGCCTCCATCCTGGCCGGAAGTCAATAAGGAGCAATTTCGTGGTTATATAAATGTCCACGGTATAATTTTGACATAATATTAAAACAGAAAATCACTTATTATAAATTTATGAAAAACATTCTGATTACGTAAGAAATATTGGCATTTATTGCTAATGTGTTTTTTTCAGCCAAATTTTTTAAACTAATAAAATTTATTTTTAGAATAGTTTTAGGTTCACAGAAAAGTTGAGTAGAAAGTACAGAAAGTTCCCCATGCACCATCCTTATACCTGCAAAACTTCCCCGCTTTTGGTATCCCACACCACAGAGGTAGATTTGTTCAACTGATGGACTTACACTGACACATTATCATCCCCTGAAGTCCATAGTGGTTTATTATTATGGTGTGCTTTGACATTGTTCCTTTAAGTGTTTTGACAATTGTATAATTGCATTCAGCATTATAATACCACACAGAGTTCTTTCACTGCCCTAAAATCCTGTGCTCTTCTTATTCATCCTTCCCACCCCCCTCAACACCTGGAAGGCATTAATATTTTTATTGTCTTCATAGTTTTACCTTTTCCAAAATGTCATATAGTTGTAGTCACATAGTATGTAGCATTATAAGATTTGCATCTTTCCTGTTGTAATATTGTACTAATATTTTGTATTATTATTTAGGTAAGTCATAAAAATGACCTCATTGTATGTGACATATTAGATCATGAATAAGCGATTGGAAGAGTCACTAGAAGTCAGTTCACAAGTAGGAAAAATGGGAAGTACTTTATATATTAGAACTTATGAATTTAGATGGTAACAGAGATAGAACACTTCAGATATTAGGCAAACAGGTGATAAAAAAAGGACTGAAAAATATAGTGACCAAAGAATATGCATAAGTTCAATAATCAATTAAAATTAATATCAAATTATTATATAATATTTATAATTATACCAGGTATATTGTTGTCTATGCTTTACGAATTTTATATCATTTAAGACTCACAACAACTCTATAAGCTTGATACTTTTTAAAGTATATTTTATTGTTATGTTATTACAGATATCCCAAGTTTTCCTCCTTTGCTCCCCTCCACCCAGTACCCTCACATAGTTCATGTCTGTGGGTTGAGCGTATAAGTCCTTTGGCTTCTCCATTTACTATATTATTCCTAATGTCCCCGTTTATTTTGTACCTACCAATTGTGCTTTTTAATCCTGTACCTTTTCCGCCAATCTCCTCCTTCCCCCTCGCAGCTGATAACCCTCCACATGATCTCCATACCTATGATTCTGTTTCTGTTCTGTTTGTTGGCTTTGTTGGTTTGTTTTCTTTTTTTTTTTTTAAGATTTAGTTGCTGATAGTTGTGAATTTGTTGCCTTTTAATGTTCATAGTTTTGACCTTTTTATTTTCCTTAAATAAGTACCTTTACCATTTCATGTAATAATGGCTTGATGATGATGAATTCCTTCAGCTTTACCTTTTCAGGGAAGCACTTTATTTGTCCTTCCATTCTAAATAATAGCTTTGCCGGGTAGAGTAATCTATGTTGTAGGTCCTTGCTTTTCATCACTTTGAATACTTCTTGCCAGTTCCCGATTGCCTGCAAAGTTTCTTTTGAGAAATCAGCTAATAGCCTTATAGAAACTCCTTTGTAGGTAACTCACTGATTTTCTCTTGCTGCTTTTAAGATTCTCTCTTTATCTTTAACCTTTGGAATTTTTTTTAAAATGTATGTATTTATTTTTTATTACAGTTGTCCCACTTTTCCCCAATTGCTCCCTGCACCCCTTCTCCCACAATCCACTCCTACCCCATTACCCCATTGTCCATGTCCATGGGTCATTTATACTAGTTCCTTGACTAAACCCTTCCCCTTCCTTCCCCCCTTCTTCCCTCTGCCCTCCCCTCTGGTCACTTCCAGTCTGCTCCTTGTTTACATGCCTCTGGTTATTTTTTGCTCATTTGTTTGTGTTGTTCGTTAGTGCCCTGTGTTAGGTGACATCATATGGTATTTGTCTTTTGATGCCTGGCTTATTTCACTAAGGATAATGCTCTCCAGATCCATCCATGTTGTCACAAATGGAAGGAGTTTCTTCTGTATTTCTGCTGCATAGTATTCCATTGTGTAAATGTACCACCATTTCTTTGATCCACTCAGCTACAGTTGGGCATTTAGGCTGTTTCCAGCACTTGGTTATTGTGAATAGTGCTGCTATGAACATATAGGTGCATAGGTTCTTTTGAATTGGTGTTTCAGGATTCTTTGGGTATAATCCTAGCAATGGAATTGTTGGAACAAAAGGTAGCTCCATTTTTAGTTTTTTGAGGAAATTCCATATTGTTTTCCACAGTGGCTGCACCAGTCTGTATTCCCACCAGCAGTGCACTAGAGTTCCCTTTTCTCCACACCCTCCCAAGCACTTGTTGTTTGTTGATTTGTTGATGATGGTCATTCTGACTGATGTAAGGTGGTATCTCATTGTGGCTTTAATGTGCATCTCTCTGATGGCTAGTGATGTTGAGCATTCTTTCATATGCCTTTGGACCCTCTGTATGTACTCTTTGGAGAGGTGTTTGTTTAGGTCCTTTGCCCATTTCTCATTGGATTGTCTGTCTTCTTTATAAGTTCTTTATATATTTTGAAGATCAAACCCTGTCTGAGGTATTATTGGCAAATGTGTTTTCCCATACAGTTGGTTCCCTTTTCATCTTGCCGATGTTTTCTTTTCCTGAGCAGAAACTCTTTAATTTGATGTAGTCCCATTTGTTTATTTTTTTCTTTATTTCCTTTGCTCTAGGAGATATATCTGCGAAAATATTGCTATGTGGGATGTCTGAGAGTTTCCTGCCTATATTTTCCTCTAGGAGTTTTATGCTGTTACAGCTTACATTTAAGTATTTTAGCCATATTGAGTTTATTCTGGTATATGGTATAAGTTGGTGGTTTAATTTCTTTCTTCCTTTTTTTTTTTTTTTTTTTTGCATGTCCCTGTCCAGTTCTCTCAGCACCATTTGTTGAAGAGGGTCTTTTCACTCCATTTTATGTTCTTCCCCTTTTGTTAAATAATAGATGTCTATATAGACCTGGGTTTATTTATGGGCTCTCGGTTCAGTTCCATTGACCTATATGTTTGTTCTTTGCCAGTACCAGACTGTTTAAATTATAGTAGCTTTGTAGTATAGTTTGATATCAGGTATTGTGATTCATTTTACTGTATTCTTCTTCCTCAAGATTACTGTGGCTATTTGAGTCTTTACAGGTTCCATATAAATTTTTGAAGTATTTGTTCTAGGTCTGTGAAATATGTCATGGGTATTTTAATATGGATTAGGTTAAACCTATAAATTGCTTTGGTAGTATGGACATTTTAATGATGTTGATTCTTTCCATCCATGAACATGTTATATGCTTCCATTTATTTGTATCTTCCTTAATTTCTTTCTTCAGTGATCTGTAGTTTTCTGAGTACAGGTCTTTTACCTTCTTGGTTAAATTTATTCCTAAGTACTTAATTTTCTTGTTGCTATAGTAAGTGGGATTTTTTTTCTAGTTTCTATCTCTGATATTTCATTGTTGGTGTACAGAAATGTCTTTGATTTCTGAATATTGACTTTATATCCTGCTCTTTTGCCAAGTTTACTTATTAGGTCAAGTAGTTTTTTGGTGGAGTGCATAGGGTTTTCATGTCATCTACAAATAATGACAGTTTTACTTCTTCTTTTCCAATCTGGATGACTTTTATTTCTTTTTCTTCTCTGATTCCTGTGGCTAGAACTTCCAAAGCTATGTTGAATAGAAGTGGAGAGAGTTGACATCCTTGTCTTGTTCCTGATCTTAGGGGGAATGCTTTCAGTTTTTTCCCAATGAGTATGATGTTGGTTTTAGGTTTCGCATATATGGCCTTTATTATATTGAGGTATGCTCCCTCTATTCCCATTTTGCTGAGTGTTTTCATCATAAATGGGTGTTGTACTTTATCAAATGCTTTCCAGCATCTATCGATATGATCTTATAATTTTTATCTTTCATTTTGTTTATGTGGTGTATTACATTTATTGATTTGCAAATATTAAACCATCCTTGCATCCCTGGGATGAATCCTATTTGATCATGGTGTATAATTTTTTTCATGTGTTTCTGGATCCAGTTTGCCAATATTTTGTTGAGGATTTTAGCATCTATGTTCATCAGCGATATTGGCCTGTAGTTTTCTTTCTTTGTTGTGTCTTGACCTGGTTTTGGAATTAGGGTAATACTGGCCTCATAGAAAGAGTTTGGGACTCTTCCCTCTTCTTGGATTAGCCATCCAGCCCAGGGATTTTGTGTGTCGGGAGTTTTTTTTATTACTGCTTCAATTTCACTAGTTGTTATTGGTCTATTCAGGGTTTCTGCTTCTTCTTGTTTCAGTTCTGGAAGATTATATGTTTCCAGAAATTTTTCCATTTCATCCAGGTTGTCAAATCTCTTGTCATATACTTGTTCATAGTACTTTCTTACAATACTTTGTATTTCTGTGGTATCAGTTGTGATTTCTCCTCTTTCATTTCTGATTTTGTTTATTTGGATCCTCTCTGTTTTTTTTTGATGAGTCTAGATAAAGACTTGTTGATTTTGTTTATCTTTTCACAGAACCAGCTCCTTGTTTTATTGAATTTTTGAATTGTTTGTTTGGTCTCTATGTCATTTACTTCTTCTCTGATCTTGATAATTTCCTTCTTTCTACTCACTCTGGGCTTTGTCTGTTGTTGTTCCTCTGGTTCTTGTAGCTGTAGGGTTAGATTTCTTATTTGAGAAACTTCTAACCTTTTTAGGTAGGCCTGTATTTCTATGAACTTCCCTATCAGGACTGCCTTCTCTGTGTTCCATAGGTTCTGGGCTGTTGTATATTTATTTTCATTTGTTTCCAGAAACTTTTTAATATCTTACTTTATATCATTGTTAACCCGTTCATTACTTAATAACATATTGTTCAGTCTCCATGACTTTGAATGTTTTTCACTTCTTTCCTTGAGGTTGGTTTCCAGTTTCAGGCCATTGTGATCTGAGAAAATGCTTGATGTAATTTCCATTTTCTTGAATTTGTTCAAGCTTATTTTGTGTCCTCCACGTGGTCTATCTTTGAAAATGTTCTCTGTGCACTTGAAAAGAATATATATTTTACTTCTCTGGAGTGAAAGGTTCTATATATATAAATTAATTCCATTTGATCTAGAATGTTTTTCAATGCCTCAATAGCCATGGTGTTTCTTTGCTTCGAAGATCTGTCTATTGTTGACAATGGTCTGTTAAAATCCCCTAATATTAGTGTGTTGCTATCGATATTCTTGTAGTCTTCCAAGACTTTTCTTATATATTTGGGTGCTCCTGTGTTGAGTGCATATATGTTTACCAGGATTATATCTTCTTGATGTATTAAGTATTATGAAATGTCCTTCTTTGTCTGTTTTGATGGACTTTGTTATGAAATCTATTATGTCTGATGTAAGTATTGCTACCCCTGCATTTTTTCATGTCTGTTTGTTTAAAATATTTTTTTCCATTTCTTCATTTTCAGTCTGAGTAGATCTTTTGTCCCAAGTGGGTCTCTTGTAGACAGCATATAGGTGGTCATGTTTTCTTATATATTCAGCTACACTATGCCTTTTTATTGGAGTGTTTAATCCATTTACATTTAAGATAATTATTGGCAGATACTTATTCATTGTTATTTTTTTCCCTTTGCATCTGTGTTCTTCTCTCTTTGTCTCTTTTTCTTCATCTTCTTAAAGTAGTCCCTTTGGCATATCTTGCAATGCTGGTTTGGTGGAAATGTATACTTTTAGCTTTCTTTTGTCAGGAAAATGCCTTATTTCACCTTCCATTTTGAATGGGAGCCCTGCTGGGTAGAGTAGTCTTGGTTGTAGGCCTTTGTGTTTCATTGCTTGAAATATTTTTTGTCATTCCCTTCTGGCTTGTAGTGTTTCTGTTGAGAAGTCCACTGGTAGTCTTTTTGGAGCTCTTTTTTATGTTATTTGCTGTTTCTCTCCTGCTGCCTTTAGGAGTTTTCTTTGTCTTTGAACATTGCCATTTTAATTATGATGTGCCTCGGAGTGGGTCTCTTTGTGTTTATTTTCATTGGGACCCTCTGTGCTTCCTGGACTTCTGTGACTTTTTCTCTCAAGTGAGGGAAGTTTTCTGTCATTGCCTTTTCAAACAGGTTTTCTATCCCTTGCTCCCCTTCTCTCCCTCTGGTATCCCTATAATAGAGATATTGTTATGTTTCATGTTGTCCTACAGTTCTCTTAAACCCTCTTCATTCTTATTCAGTTGTTTTGTTTTTTTGTTTTTGTTTTGTTTTGTTGCACTTTCTGGGAATTTTTTTCTATGTTGTCTCGCAACTCATTGATCCAATCCTCTGCTAGCCCTAGCCTGATTTTTATTACTTCTACTATGTTCCTAAGTTCAGAAATTGTATTCATTTCCTCCTGGCTCTTATCGATAGCTTCTATGTCCTTTTTAATACTGGTGTAGTTCTCAGTAAGTTCCTTGTTGCTTCCCTGGAGTTCATTGGAGTTTCCCTGGAGTTCTCTGTAATTCTCTCAGAGTTCATTGTAGTTGTCTCTGAGTTTGTCGACTTCATTGAGCTTCCTTTTTACCATTCTTTTGAATTTCATGTCTGATAGTTTGCTTGCTTCTGTTTCATCTAGCACTCTTTCTGGGGATTCCTCTTTTCCTTTTGCTGTTTTTTTTTTTTTTTTCTTTTTCTGTGTCTCCCCATTTTAGGTGACTATTGTTTGTTTTTGTTTCTTAGATTTGTCTGCTTTGATTTTCCACTTTCCGTAGTAGGAGACCTGGAGAATTCAATGGTCCAGTCTCTTCACTTTCCTGAGCCTGATGTTCTTGAGATGCCCTTTATGCCATTTGTTTAGGCTGTCTGGTTGTATTTCAATTCTGGTTGTTGTTTCATTGCTCTTTGGTGGAACCTTTCCCCTAGCTAGTTGATTGAGTCACTCTGCCAACCACGTCTTGAATTCTCTTGAAAAGATGTGCTTTCTTCTCTTTCTGGATCCACTCCTTGTCAAAGTTCCATGGTTTTCATATCTTTCTTTCTGGCTGCCTGTCTGTGAGGAGATCTAGCTGGATGTTGAGGCTGCTATTCTCTCGCTCGTGGGTCTGTCACAGCTCTCTGCTGAGCCGCACTGAGTTGGGTCCCTCCAACTGGTCCTGTGGTACCCTCTAGCACTCTTCATTTTTGTTTAGCAATGCTACTTTGCCAGCGACCTGATGTGCACACCCATAGTCCTTGTCCAGTCTCAGGTCTAGTTTCTGCTCCTCTTCCAAAAAAGTCTCTGTGTGGCTTCCAAATTGCAGCACTGGTTTGCATTTTTGTTTGGCAGAACCTTGGTACTCATGCATGCAAAGCTGGGTTGCCTGCCCAGGGGTCCCCTGTGTGGACCCCTCTCTATGGCTCAGTTCTGCATTTTTGTCTGGCAGAGCCTTTGTGTGCACATGCCCATGGGTGCAGGGTTGCCAGCCTAGGGGGTTTCTACCAAGTCTTAATTCACAGAGTTTCTTACAGTCTGGGCTGGTCTTCCTGCACCTCCTACTGTTTCACCAAACCTTCTTGCTGACTCCCTCTCGGACTTTGCTGGTCAGGGCACCTATGGCAGGAGCGCAGTTTCCAAGCAGATCCCAGCTAATGAGCCTGTCAGCAGCTGTCCCTTTTGGGTGCGGTATGGCAGAGGTGCCAGGCTAGGGAGCCCTGCAACTTAACTTAGAGAGTGAGGCCATGGTTTCTGCCTTCTCCCATGATGCTCCCACACTTCCATCCCGGTTCACCCTCTCTGAAAGTCACTCTCTTTCCAGTCTGTGTTTGTACTTCAAGTCCTTCCACTATGGGAGCAAGCAGACACTACTGTTACTTACTCTGCTGCCATGTTCCCCCTCCTGGTGTATTTGCTGAAGGCTCTCCAACTCCCGCCACAGGTTTGGCCTGTGTCTGCCCCAAAGTGGAGTGACTTCAAAAGGACAAACTGAAAGAAACAGAGTTCAGATACCAGAAATCTACAATCCCTATGGTGTTCTGAGAAAGCTCTGCTCTGACTATCTTGCTCTTCTAGTCTTCACCTCTTCTGTTACTGCAGCAAAAAGAATTCACCACAGCCTTGAGACAACTAGCTCTCCTCCCCAAACTCCAAGTTATTCAACCTTTGGGATTTTAATTATGATGTGTCTTGGTGTGGTCCTCTTTCAGTCTAATTTGTTTGGAACTTTCTATACTTCCTGGACTTGCATGTCCATTTCCTTCACCAAGTTAGGAACATCTTCTTTAATTAATTTTTCAAGTAAGTCTTTGAATTTTTGCTCTTCCTCTTCTACTGGCATTGCTATGATTCATATGTTGGAACATATGAAGATGTTCCAAAGTCTTTTTATATTTTTAAAAACATTTCTTTTTTTTCTGTATTGGTTGAATCTTTATTTCATCTTTTATGTTCCATATTATTGATTTGAATCCCAGCATCCTTCTCTTCACTGTTGGTTCCCTGTAGATTTTTCTTTATTTCACTTAGTGTAACCTTCATTTTTTTTTTATGCTGTTATCATATTCAGTGAGATCTTTGAGCATCCTGATCACCAGTGTTTTAAATTCTGCATCTGATAAGTTGGATATCTTCATTTTGTTTAGTTATTTTTCTGGGATTCTATTCATTTAAGCCATATTTCTTTGTCTCTCCAATTTAGCTGCCTCCCTATGTTTGTTTCTGTGTATTAGGGGGAGCTGCTTTGACTCCCTGTAAAATGTGGCTTCTTTAAATCATTGGTTGTCAGAGTTCCATACAGTTTGATTTTCTGACAGTTCTGGGTGTTATTTGTTTTGAGATTTAGTTGTAATTCCTTTTTCTGGTTGCACAAGGGGGTGAAGTGCATCCACTTATACCTCCATTTTGACCAGAAGTCAAGCTTGATACTTTTGATAGCTCTGTTTTACAGATGAGGAAACATATAAAACTTAAGAAACCAGAGAGGTCAAATTGCCTGCCATACAAAGCAGTGAAAGCAAGTGAAACAGCTATCTATCTAGTTGTATATTGGCTATAGTGTTGACTAGGCCAAATGACATTGATTAGCAATTATGTAGAAGAGAGGGTTCAATATTTCAAGTAGTGAAAATGGCATAGAAAAGGCACAGAGAATATAAAAATGGGAGATAGCAAGTATTTAAACTTGTATAGAGCATATTTTATATCAATAGGCAAAGTTCCATGGACAACTCATATTACATCATATAATTAATGTGTGTTAAAAATTTCTTTTGGCTTTATTCTATAGCTAGGATCAAAGATCCTCCAAACCTAATTAGGTTTGAATAGTAAACTCTTTAAATGGCTTCTGTTGTCTATATTCTAAACCTTAGGCCAGCGATTTTCAACTGCTGCAAGAATTTTTAAAACATGTGATTCTTGATTATTTAATCAAGGGTACTGATCTCTTTTCTTTTAGATTGTCAAATAAAAAATTGACATTAGCCAACACAACAATAGCCATATAGTGTGAATAATTAAAATTAAATTATACATATTTTTGTTAGATTGGAAAAGAAATATTATTTGGTGTGCCACAGAATTTTGATATTTAGTTTATGTGTGCCATGAAATGAAAAAAGTTGAAAATCTTTGCCTTAGACTGTATTTCTCCTTTTAGCCAAATGAAAGTTTTATGTCTGTAATAAAGGGTTCATCTTGCTTTTTGCTTCTGGGAATGTACTCAGTCTGATAATTCTAATAAGTAAGGTAAACTGAACTGGATGAAAATTAATTGAATGGCTTTGAAAATCTGAAGTGACAGACAACTAAAATGTTCTATAGAATATTAATGGATTTTTTGTGTGTATCACAAATTGTATATATTTGTTATTGGAGGTCATAATTAATAATATTTCAGTTTGTAGATTTAATTAAGTAGAGTATATTATACATATTTTGAGAAGATGAAGGAGGAACTATTTCATGTTAGATTTTTAAAATAAGACTTACAAATATAAGCCACTTTATTAAAAATGAAAATTTTATATCTTTATGTTAAGTAGCATGTTGAGTATCATATATTTCTTGATTTAAAATTTAAAGACAAGATAAATAACTTTTTTCCTAATTAAATTATTGAAATTATATCTCCCTTAAAAAGTGACTCCAAAAAAACATTACCTATATTTCTACTTTCAACATGTTTACAACATTTTTAAACCTTGCTATATGTTACCCAAAATGAAATCAAATCAAATCAAAGCAAAGTTTTCCTTTTATAAGTCTAGTACATGATCTTTATACTTACTGAGAATAAAATTTATAAATGAACAAAAAACTTCAAATCTGAAATTATTAAATTATTTCTTATTATATCTTATAATACATAATATTTTATTATAAAATAATAATATATATGACATGTAAGAATGGAGTCACTCGGAAGGCCATTAAGATGCAGTGAGCAGGAAAAAAGAAGTTTATTGGGAGAATCAGCAAGCAGGGAGGGAGCCATGCCACGGGTGGCTCCAACTCCAAACTCCTAGGGAAGGAGGGGGTTGTTTTATAGGGGGAAGATAAAAAGGAACTATTGAGTCCAGTTTGGTTATCTTGCAGCTGTAAGTATGATGGGCTGATCAAGGCCACACGAGGCTCAGCTTGACGCACCCTGCTATCGCGGGAAACTCCTGGCCCAAAATATTGTTATCTCCCAAGCAGCTGCAGGCAGGCAGGGGGAAGGCATGGGAACTGAGGCTGCCATGAATGATATCCTGAACTTCATAGACTAAATGTAATTTTTTCATTCTTATGAATATTCATATTCTTAAATAGTTTTTAAAATGAAGAATCAATAAAACTAGAAATGTATGACTAGTTGATCTATTTATGTTCTATTCTTCCAAGAAATCAAAAAGCCATATGAAATTCCATCCACTGTTTACATTTTAACATATGCCATTAGCATTAGTGTTCATTATGATGCATAGGTACTTTTTTTTTTTTTAACATGCATTCAAACAATGCAATGTTTAGGTGCTAAGGGAAATCCCAGACACAACTAAAACCAATCAAAATAAATCCAAAAATTAGATAGAAAAATATGTTCAGTTTAGATGTTCACTATTGTATAGATCAAATTTCTGGCTTTGTAAAATAGAAATGTTTCCATTAAATAGACATATTGAAATATGTGTCTATTTTTTTAAAGTAGGAGACACCATTCTATGGCTGAAGCAAGACATAACCCTTCTAAAATGTAGTTTATCTTTAAATAAATTAATGTAAAGATTTTAAATTTTAAAATACTTTTACTACCTTCATTATGCATTTTAAAATATATATTTGGATTAACAACCATTTCAGAAAAGATGACATATACTCACATTGTTGAAAGTGGATATTTTTGAGAAAGAGGAGGAGAGGTAGAAAATTGTAGCAGGCTGACTCTAAGTGACCCCTGATGATCCCCTCCTCCTGATATTCAAACCCTTCTGTAATCTCTTTCCTTTAAGTGTAGAAACTTGCTTAGGGCTGATAGAAAATAGCAGATATAATGGATGCTACCTCTGTAATTAGAGTAAAAGAGACTGGAACTCATTTTTCTAGTAGACTCTTTTGCTGACTTTGATAAAACAAAGAATAATTTGGGGGAGAGGAGTGTGGTAAGAAACTTAGGGTGGCTTTCTGTCAGCATTCCTCAGTCCAACAACTCAGGAGGAACTGAACCCTTCCAATGCTCATAAAAATGAGATTGAAAGTGGGTGTTTTTCCACCTGGGTCTTCAGATGAGTCCCTGATTGCAGCCTTTTGAGAAAGTGAAGCAGAAGTCAGAGTACAGCCATGCCCAGACAGCTGACTCACAGAATTTGTGAGATAATAAAAACATGTTGTTTAAGTTATTATATTTGTTGTAACTTGTTACATATCAACAGATGATAAAGAGATGTGAATATACATTAGGTACCATAAACTTAATTTCACAATCCTTTCTGAGGTAAAGAATCATCTCCCATCAAACCTATGGTATATAGTTCTATAACTTTTTTTTCAAATCATATTTTAACTCATGGGAGAACAGTACCATTTTTCAAAGTATATAGAGCTGCTTTGAAAATCACAATATATGGACAAAGAAACACATACTTCCTGTTTCACTTAGTGTTTCCTCTTTTCTTTTTAAATTATTTTATTTTATTGTTGTTCAATTATAGTTGTCCCAATTTTCACCCATTGCTTTCCCCTGCTCCACCCCCTCACCCACAGTCATTCTCCATCCTGTTGTCCATATGAACCAGAGACATGGGAATAAGGAACAGACAGTGACCAGAGGGGAGGGAGGAGGGGATTTAGGGGGGAAAGAGGGGAAGAGTCTAGTTAAGGAACAAGTTTAAAGGACCCATGGATAAAGCATTTTTTGATTCCACAACAGCAGAATTTGTTTTTAAGTATTACTCAATATATTGTAGTAGTTTAAATACTTAGCAATTGTTGTTAAAATCGTTCTTACTTCATATAAAATAAAATTAAATCTTTTGTGAAATCTTGTTTCTTTTTTTAAATTTTTCTTTGGTAAACTTCTGACTATAGTTTCTTAAATTGTTTCTCTCCCTCCCCCTCTCTCTCTCTTTCTCTCTTTCTCTCTTTCCATATATCATATATATGATAGATACATATATAGATACACACATAAACAATTACTTATTTTTTGCCTCTATATGTATAATTTTATCAATTCAATACTATTTTAATCTTAGAGTTATTAAAATAAAATAAAGGCCAGAAATTAAATATTAAGATAAAAGTGCTCATGCAGTAAAATAATAAAATTAATTGACAGTAGATGAACTATACATTGAAAAGAATTGTGAACTCATCATAGAACAAAAGTTCACTATGAATAAGATTTTTTAATTACAACTAGAAAAGACCTCTATGAATATTCAATAACAAAAATGCAAATTCTTACACCTAATAAGTTATTTCTAATACATAAATATTCCACAATTTATTTCTAATACATAAATATTCCACAATTTAAGTCCACTGCCTTTCTTATATGCCAGCCCAAATGTTGTTTTATAATGAGATTCATTAAAAAGTGTTAAATAAATTAAAAGGTCAGTAAAAATGGGAAACAAAAAAATGTAAACTTCACAAAGTTTAAATCATGGAGTTACATTTTTTAAAGTGCTCACATTTCAAAAAGTTTATTGAATTATTGTCCTTAAGAAGAGATCATCTATAAATTGCTCATACAAGATAGTTATATGGCAAATGCAGAGAACTTGATCCTATGCAGGGCCACTAAATTACCCCCACAAATGAGGGCTCAATTTTGTAATATTAATAAACTTTACAAAATAACTATAAAGTGTTCAAAATTTTTTCTTGTCCAACTTATATCTTACTGATATTTTAATCAGGATATTTACAAAATGATTTTCTTTTCAAAATTACATAATTTAATACATAGTGCACTCAAAGTGACTAAGTACATGAAAAGGACGCTATGGGAGAAGGAAGTAAGATAATTTAAAAGATAAGTCTGACTCAAGTGATAGCATAAGAAAAGAAAATCTGGCAAAAAATGATTAAAGGGAAGAAACATCATGTGTTGGCATACTTATATCTCATTTGTCAGGAGGAAAAGAACAGAATGATAAAAACTCCATATTAAACAAAGTAGTTTGAATCATAGCCATTCACTTGTGGTTTGACGATGTAGACTAAGGATCAGTTTTCTTACCTGAAGAATGTAATACTATTTTGTTACTTGGTTATTGTAAACTTTCAAAAAGGTAATGTATGAAAAATTTCCATCATAATCCCTACATGCATCAAGAATCTACTGTGTCTTCAGTACTACGATAGGCACTGGGGATATTGTGAGAAATAAAAAGAGACAGTTTCTCCCAGAATTGCAGGAATTTGTAATCTCTGGAAGATGGGACAATTCAACAAGTGGTAATTACAGAGTAGTTAATGTCATATTGGGGAAGTACTGGATACTGTAGAGGAACATACTAATTATTACTAACACACAACATGTCTTTCCAGGCACTGTTTTAAGTACATTTTGTGCCTTATATAGTATAATCCTCAGAAAACCCAATGAAATAGGCAATCATCCCCACTTATGGAGCGGAGAATGAAGTACAGACGTTAAACAACTTGCCCACGGTTGCAGAGCTTTTAAATTTGCAGAGCTGGAGTTAAGAGAAATCTGTACTCTTAATCTTTTAATGAACCCGTTTTTCCTTTGATTAATTACACCAGGAAAGGAACTTCCTGGAGGAGTAAAACCTGAAAGATGAAAAGTATATAATCAATCAATCAAAAAGGAGGGAGGTGGGAGTATGGTTCAGACTTTATTTCTAACAAAATTAAAATACACCTGTGGTTACAAATTCAGGATATGCAGATTGCTTATATCATTTGGGTTTAGAAGACATTTTATATTTTGGAAGCAGATGGGTATTTTATGGGCTTATAAAATATTATTGTGAGTTATTGTGTTATTTTACTGCAGTTTTAGGATGTTATTTATTATAATTTTAAAATATTTTAGCAACATTACTGTAAATATAAAATGCACTTCATGTTGCTGTGGTTCCAAAGAAAATATATGTGAAAAGTTTGTAAAGTGAGACTGGATCTCTCTGTGATTTCAGTATGCCTCATCTTGAGAGTTTGTATAGCTATTATTTTGAATCCAGAACTGAATATGTCAATGATGGCTCTTTCTGATATGCCAACAGTCCTTGGCTTATGGAAACTTAGAGCAACAGATTATATCCATTCAACTTTTACTTATTTTAAATTCTGCCATGTTCTATACTTGTGAAAGTGTTTTAAAATGTTCAGCGGCAAACTTAATTGGTATATAATTTTAATGATTAAAATCTTTTAAACCCTTTATTTTCCTTACATATTTCAATTTTAAATTAAGAATTTAATCGTGTTTCCAAGACTGAGCTTCTATATTATGGCTCTCGTTCAAATTTTTATCCATAATTTGAACTATTTCTTTTTCATAAGTCAATTTGGTTGCTACCAATGGTAAAAGAGCTGAAATAAGCACTTTTGTGGTAGATACAGATAAGATACAAACCCTCAGATATTACACCCTCAAGAATTATACAAAATGATAAATAGAAAAATTTTTAAAAATTTTTTTCACTTGAAAAAGAAACCATTGGAAGCAAGAGTAAAATAATATATTGAAGACTTACTGCCTTTTCATTTTCTCAAAGTCAATATTATTAGATTTGAAAAGGTAGTCTTGAAGAGTACAAATGAACACTCACATTAGAAGACAAGGGGTTTCATTTTGATTGAGGTAAAGGAAAGAAGAAGCATAAGTTTGAAAATACAGATTAATTTTTGGATATTGATACCTTATTGAGGTAACCATTATTCTTATTTTCTCAGGGTGAGACCCACAGGTGGGCAGGGTGGTTCAGAGTTTGAATGAAGCATTTTAAAAATCTTGTGTGGAAAATACAAAGTAATTTAAAAAGGGTAAATAAAATAATTGCTGATTAGTAATTAATTTTATACTTTATCAACCTCATATCAATAGTAATGAGAAAGCCAATGGCTAAATATGAAAGATAAGCAAAAGTAATTTTGAATTTCACATATTTCTTCCATCCATTTGTCCCAAGTTATCACAAATAGATGTTACATTTATATGAATTATTCTTAAAAACACCAACAAAATATTTATATGAAATGATTTCTAGCCTCTCCAAAATCTCCACTAAAATTATCATGGAAAGATGAAAACTCACACTTTCACTTAAAGTGAGATTAGTTTACAGACTGGAAAATGGGAAAAATGTGACTGGAAAGAATCATTGCAATGGTTATATAGGTTACATTTGGTAGCCATCTGTCATATAGACCAGTAAGTATGGGTGTTTGAGGCAGCTAGTGCCTACAGTGTGAGACAGGTTTGTTGCAAATGGAAGAAAAAAATTTAGGAGTAATTCATTAGATCCTCTGAATTTAAGTACATACCAATAGACAGTGTCCATGGTTCAGATGGAGACAGGATATGCTCTAGTACATAGTTCATGTTGGGCAATGTAGTATCTCGTATTTCTCATTGTTTAATATTTGTTTTTTTCAGGGGAAAGACATTCCATATTCCAATCCAGCTTTCTCACATGAATCCAATTTTACATAGTTTCAATTTGCACATCAAATCCCTATGGTAGTAACAGTAAAACTATATAAGCTGACCAGTCAACTTTTTAAAACACTCAAATATCGTCGTCGTCGTCGGCAGCCGTTCGTCTCGAGAGACGATGGTGTAGCTTCTCAAGAGTCTATCTGCACCGCCGAGAATGGCTGTGCAGTCCGACTCGGGAGTGAAACGGTATCTGTCTCCTCCCATGTTGAATCGACATCTTACGATGATGCTGGAGTGTCCTCTCCAGTGAAGCTGAAGCTACAGAGCCTGCGGAGGGTGATATGGAGGGTCTGCTGTTGCCCATGCAGCAGACCCCCCCTCTCTTCGCAGCTGAAGGGTCCAAGGGAAAGACGGAGTCAATACAGCTTGGCTTCAGGTGCGCCGCAGGAGTTGCCGGTGTTGACTACAACGTCAAACCGCCTTAGGGACTCCGGCTCCGGATTTTCTGTCGGGGTTTACTCCCTTAGCCTTTCCCCTGAAGAGGTATGCCGCAAGGCAGCGGAGGTTTTTTGGAGTCAGAGTTTTCCTTCTCTGAAACACTCAAATATACATGATTGAATTTAAATGTGAATAATTTGAAATAATAGACATCTTTTTGGTTATATTTCAAGACATCAAGAAGTCATAGTCACAATATCTAGAGAACTTAAACATGTTCTTTTTTTAATGCTCACCTTACATGTAAGTATATTGAAATCTATTTGCCAATTTTAACATGTATGTTCATACTGAACAACTTGAAAATCGATCATCAATGAAAATATTTGATGGATAGATTCATGATTTAAAATGAAAAGCTGGCACATCTTCAGAAAAGATGAATATCTACTTCCAATGCTGAAATGTGATCATTTATCCCCAATTCACCCTTATGGAACAGCTGTTTAGTTTTATAAAGGGAGCATGCTTTAAAAAAATTGTGCTTATGCTCAAAGACAGAATATGATACTCCCCGAATGTACATCCTGAATACAGAAATCGCTAATAGACCGTCCAAGGAATGTTTAGTACACTTTTCTGCCTGTTAAGCAAAAAAGTTTTCTCCAAGTCTCCTATCAACAGCTGCATCTGTCTGCTATAATATGGAGGAAAATTACAAACCTGGTTAAAGAACTTAGTAGAGAACACTAAAATTACACTGTTGATCACAATATTATATTTTGGATACAATATAGTTTTAGTCTTTATTTAATTGCATTTCAATGGCAGAATCATCTTTTTATGTTCAGAAAAAAACAATACATCTACTTTTATTTTTAAAATTGCTGTGTAAAATATGGAGCTACATAATAAGACCAGATTCTAAATAGAGAGAGTATAATATTACCTCATTGATTACTCTGCCTTTAAATATTCCAATTTATATACAGAACAGTAAGCAATTTGTAAGATTAAAAATAACTTAACATTTTTAATTTCAGATGTCATAGGTATTGACTACTTTTACTTAGATATTATAAATCATGCAAATCAATATGTAATATACTAAATGCTATTTTTTTTTATTTTTACAGCTACAAAGGATAGATTCTTTCTTAGGTACTCTGTGCTCATTAAGTAGTGAACTAGATTGGAATATCAGACTTTCATTTAAAGTCTAATGAATCTAATTCTTCAATGAAAGCCAGATTTCTCAATTATTCTTTTACTGCATTCATTTTCTAGTTGGGATTTCTGCCCATACTCCTTCAGTCCCAATATCCAAATCATTATTTTATTATTAATGTAACAGGTGGTAAGTAACAAGTGTAAGTTTCAGGCAGCAGCAAATGGGTAGGAAAATTTAGTACTACTGAGTTTCATAAAGTTGATAAAGAAGCGTATACTTCAAATATGTATCCTCCACTGATCACAGTACTAGTTGAACCTAGTACAAATTGACCTACAGTAGAGAAAACCTGATGAGCTAGTGTTTATTCCAGGGCACATAAGTGTAGTACTTATTTATGTCCATCTGAAGGTGCTTCTCTTCAAATTTTGACTAACTTGTGGAATATTTTGCAAATGTGAAAAAAAGAAGAAAAATCTTTACTTTTTTTTCTGCCTTTTCTCTTCTTCATTTTCTCACTTAATGTAATACAAACTTCTATGACTTTACAGTCTTACTAGCAGAGTCTGAGATTTCAGGTTCCTCTTTTTTATGATTCTCTGTACTAGGTTGCCTGGTATCTAATAACTGAAAGCCATTGATTTATGTATTTTGTAGTGCTTTAATTTTTATAGGTAGGAAGGTAAATCTGGTCAATTATTATATCTTGACCAAAAGTAGATATTATTAATTTTACCTTCTTACCTTTTTTCTAAATGCATTAAGCTTCACAAATATTGTCTAATCTCCCAATTTAGACTAACCTTTATAAAAAAGTCTTTCCTCTTAGTATTCCTTACATGTTTTTTTACTAAAATATTCCTAATTTTTGAAGAGAGTAAATATATATTTCTTTAAAAGAATGGAAGAGGGAATATAATGCCTGAAGACATCATACAAAGAAACACTACTTCTCAAAAATTCATGGAGAATATTCTTTCTATTACAATACATACTAAATTTATTTTGTAATTTCCATTACTTTACATGATAAGTTTCCTATGTTTTCCTGATATTTTGCACAGTCTGGTTCTGTACTATTCCTTTTATTTGGAATACCACTATGTTCTAAATTTTCAAGCTCTATTCCTACATATCCAACTGCCTAATGGATCTTTTTACATTGATGCTCTAACAACACACAGAACAAAACCAAATCCATTATTATTTTCTTTGAAAATAACCCCTTCCTAATTTTCATTTATAGTATTACCACAACCTTTTAAATATATGATTTAAGACAACTTTGAGTCTATATATCTCATTAAGTAACTTCCTTAATTGCCCTTCTCACACATCTAAAATATTAAAGTCACTTTGTTGCCAATTCTACTGAAAACCTTTATTAATACTCCTTTTCTAAGACATATCACCTGTGTAAATATATAGACATATACATTTAATTACTTTCTTCCCCACTAGACCTTAAGCTCAGTTAGGACTGTTTCTTGTTCAGTGCTCTTTCTGAACACAGTGATTATCACATAATTGGGATAAAAAAATAAAAAAAAAAACACTGAAGGGTTGAATTCATCATATCATTTCATGTTTTATTTTGCAACACCTCTTAAATTAAACCTATTCTCTTCCCCCCCCCTCAGCTACCACAGTTCATGCTAGTATCACTTTAAAATATATTCACTTCCTCACACATTCTTCTAGGTCAGTTTTAATTGCACATTAGAATAATATTAATGCTCCTAAATGTCATTTCTATCCTGTTACTCTTATTGCTTAAAATGTTCCAAATATTTCCAAATACCTAGGAATAGAGTCACCATTTATTCAATTTGCATCCCCAAACTCCATAATCTGGTTTTATTCTAAATTCCCAATAATACCTACTGATGAAAATGCACTTTCCCCTCTCTCCACAATTAACTCACATCAATTTTACATTCTTAATATCTCTCAAACTCACTTGGTTTCCTTCATCTTCTTTGTCATCATCTCATTTCAAGTAAAACCCACATCTTCCTTTATTACTCCAAGCACCTGCTAAATGATCTCTCTGTCACCTCATATTCACTAAGACATATTTTCTTTTTGCTCCTAGATAGTTTTAAAAACAAACACAGAACTATTCTCCCTGCTAAAAAATCCTTTAGCAGCTCACCAATGTCCTTGGTGTAAGTCTGTACTTTATAACATAATTGATAATGCTTATTATTATCTGGTCTCCCCACACTTCTCTAGCTATATTTTTCAACAGCTTCTGTGTTATATATACTACTATCTCAGATGACATAAGACTATTTGCTGTGCGCATGCTATAGGTTCTCATATAGGTTCTTCTTATTCTTTTTCAACTCAAATATGGACATCCCTCTATGTCTGCAAAAATATTTCAAGAATTATGTAGTATTGGCACAGATAGTTTAAAAAAGTCAGTTTTTAGAACCTCAACTTACAAGTACATTTTTTACTAAACTTAGTCCATATGGAAACACATGTAAAATTGAGATATAGATTTTCCTTATCAAGTCCAAATTCACAATTAACTTTCTCTTATACTCACTTTTTTCTTTATAAAAAAGTGCATTACCTCCATTATCCTGAGACTCTCTGTAGCATATTAACTCATGTCAGTTCTGTTGTGAGTTCATTGTTTTTCTACAAATGATTATAAATTTCTGATATTGAACCTATTATACTGAAGGATTTCAAAGAATTAAGTTGTATAGATATTTTAAACCCCCTTTTCCATCTACATATTTAATAAGTATTTTCAACACTTAAATCTATAAAATGAGAATAGAATTAATAAAACTTGTTTTGTTCTTGGAATAATTAATATTCATCCATGGATACTGAAACTAGCTAAACAAAGCCTCATTCATCTCTTTATAAATTTATTAAAACTAAGTTTTTAGCCCTAGCTGGTATGGTGCAGTGGACGGCGAGCCAGCCTGCCAGCTGAAGGGCTGCTGGTTTGATTCCCAGTCAGGCCACTTGGCCTGGGTTGAGAGCCAGGTCCATGGTTTGGCACATACGTGCGAGAGGCAACAAATCAATCAATTTTTGTCTCGCACATCACATTTCCTCTCCCTCTTTTCCTTCTTTCCCCTCTCTCTAAAAATAAATAAAGTCTTTAAGAGCACTAAATTTTTATTAATTATAATTTATCACAATTTTAATATATTTATGTTTCAGATCAGTTATGTACTATATAATTGTAACTATTGCACGGTTCTTAAATATTAATTTTTAGAGTCTAATGGTCACATAAAGTTTAAATAAAGAGTTACTGAGAGGAGGAAGATGGTGGAGGAGTGAGGGCGGACTGCGCTTTCAGGCTCCTGAGACCGGTCTGTAGTTTGGACTAATTGCAGACAGAACATCTTAGTGAGCAGCTGGACACTGGCAGGAGTCAAGCCATGGCACTGCTGGATTAGAGAAAAACCATCTGGGAACAACCTGTTTAGTGAGGATAGCAGAGGAAAAAGGGACGAGACTGGATTCCTGACTGGGGTGGTTGCCCGAGCTGCAGCTGGAAGTACACAAAGGCTTTTTGGTGACCACAGGCTCCCCCAGAGAGGAGTTGGGAAGAGAGCAGATCTCTGCCCACTGGCAGAGACAGGACTTGATCAGGTGGCATTGGTGCTGAAGGACAGAAGACAGCATACTGCTGTGCAAGTGAGAACATAATTCTCCTTTATATTTTTTTCTTGTGGACTGCAGAGAGGGGTGGAAAGTTTGGGGGTGATAGGACATTCTTGAGGAGCACAGGCGCAGAGGTGCACTCGTCCACTCCCCAACCCTCCCCTTGGGTCGCTAGGGTGCACATAGGGAAGTGCCCTCATTCACTGGCCCAGGTGCGCAGGGACGCAAGACCAGGTGCCCTTCGGACACTCCCCAACAGACATAAAATCAGTGCCCCAATGGTTGCAGGGAGGGCCCACTGGAAACGCAGAAAATCGTGCGCAGACACCCCTGGCCAGCTCCAGTAGATGCCAGGCTGGAGCACAGACCACTTGCTCAGGCTCTGCTCGTGCCTGCTCAAGTGGGTGTGGGAATGGCAGGCGGCAGCAACTCACAGACGCTCACTTCCACTGTGTACAAGTGCCTGGGGCCCCGCCCTAAGAGACGAAAGACCAACTCCAGAACGCAGCTCAGCAGGCCTGAGGCAAGCTCTCGGGCTGCCTTGCACATGCAAAGGCACCTCAGTAATCTCCAACAGGTGCTAAAAGAACGCGCCGTGCTGGCCACCGCGGGCGCACACCGCTGCTGCAAGGAACAGGAACCTCTGACCCGCCTCATTAGACCAGCTGTAGATGCAGAAAAAGAAGATGACACATGAAGGCTGAACTGAGTAAAAACATTCTTTTTTTTTTTCCCTTCATTAAAGGGAGGAGAAGAAGGAGAAGAAAACAAAAACAAAAACAAAACATTAAAAAAAACTCCAATATTTCTAATCTGTTTCATACAATCTCTCCCTCTCATCCTTTCTCTTTAATTGTTGTTTATTTATTTGTGTGTCTAGTTTAGTCTTCCTCTCACCCTAAATAAATAGAATATAACTAATATATAAATCCAATACTATACAATCCCACTTTCTTACTATATTCTGCATTCTTCCCTGCTTTTCTTCTATTGTTATTAACATACAATGTAAATATTACCTACTCTCTTGTATAGTCTCAACTACTATTAATCTATTATTTCCTCTCTCAAAAATCATATTTTCCTCTCTAAAAACAACTCTTATCTATTCTTCCAATAGTATAAAAGCTCTAATCTCTCTACATTTATATTAATACAGGCTCGTTGGCTGACAACAGTGGGATAGAGGGTGGGGGATATTTTTGAGGGTGTGGTTTTCCTGTCTGGGCTGTGTTTTTATGTTTTTAACGGCATCTCCACAAAAGAACTCAAGACAAAGTGGATAGAGTGACTCTCAATCAACTATCCAGAAGGAAGATCCCACCAAAGAGCATCTGAAATATAACCAGACAGCATAAACAAACAATACAAAGGATAACCCAAGAACATCAGGCTCAGGAGATCAAAGAGACTGCACCACTGAAACCCCCAGATCTCCCATAAAGAATCTCATACCACAAAGGTGGGAAGTCAAAGCAGACAAAACCAAAAAACAAAAACAAACAAGAAGAATCCAACATGGTAACATGCAGAAATAACCCCTCAATGAAAAGAAAAGAGGAATCCCCAGAAAGAGAGGTAGATGGAACAGACATAGCCCAAGTGTCAGATATGGAATTCAAAACAATGGTGGTAAAGAAGCTCAATATACTTGACATCCTTAAAATCAACTATGACAACCTCCAAGGAAGTTACCAACAGCTCCAAGAAAATTACAGGGAACTTGCAAAGAACTACACCAGCATAAAAAAAGACATAGAAACTATTAACAAGAACCAGGAAGAAATGAAGAATGCAATCTCTGAACTGAAAAACACAGTAGAATCGGTCAAAAGCAGAATAAACGAAGCAGAGGATCAGATTAGTGAGTTAGAAGATAATGTAGAGAAAAATTCTCAGACAATACAACAAAATAAAAAAAAGATTGAAAAAGTACGAAGAAGAAGTACGGGACTTACAGGATAGCATAAGTAAAAACAATATCAGAATCATTGGAATTAAAGAGGGATTAGAAGAACAAGGAATAGAAAAACTGATAGGCGAAATAGTGACAGAAAATTTTCCCAACTTGATGAGAAAAAAAGTTATACAAATTCAGGAAGCACAGAGAATTCCAATGAAGAGGAACCCAAAAAAACCCACTCCAAGGCACATCATAATTAAAATGGCAACATTCCAAGACAAAGAGAGAATCCTAAAAACAGCAAGAGAAAAACAGCAAATAACATACAAAGGAACTCCGATTAGGCTATCGACCGATTTCTCAACAGAAACACTACAAGCCAGAAGGGAATGGTCAAAAATATTTCAAGCAATGAAAAACAAAGGCCTACAACCAAGAATACTCTACCCAGCAAGGCTCTCATTCGAAATGGAAGGTGAAATAAGGAGTTTCTCAGACAAAGGAAGACTAAAAGAATACACCTCCCCCAAACCAGCATTGCAAGAGATGCTAAAGGGAATGTTCTAAGAAAAAAGAAGAAAAAAAAAGGAGGAGAGGAACAGAGGTACAAAGGGAAATGAATAAATACACGTCAATAATAACCTCAAATGTAAATGGATTAAATGCTCCAATTAAAAGACATAGGGTAATGGAATGGATAAGAAAACAGGACCCACATATTTGCTGTCTACAAGAAACACACCTCAAAACAAAAGATTTACACAGACTGAAAGTAAAGGGATATAGAAAAAATATTGCAAGAAAATGAACTGGAAAAAAAAAAAAAAGCCGGGGTAGCAGTCCTCATATCAGACAAAACGGATTTCAAAGCAAGGGCAATAAAAAGAGACAAAGAAGGACATTTCATAATGCTTAAAGGAACAATTTATCAAGAAGATATAACACTGATAAACATATATGCACCCAACATAGGAGCACCCAAATGCATAAAGCAAATACTAGAAGACCACAAGAAGGATATTAACAGCAACACACTCATAGTAGGGGACTTCAACACTCCATTATCAACAATAGACAGATCGTCGAAGCAAAGAAACACCAAGGATATACAGGCATTGAACAACACACTAAACCACATGGACTTAACTGATATATATAGAACTTTTCACCCCAAAGAAGCAAAATATACATTCTTTTCAAAGGCACATTGGACATTTTCAAAGATAGACCACAAAATAGGACACAAAACAAGCCTCAACAAATTCAAGAAAATTGAAATCATATCAAGCATCTTTTCAGACCACAATGCCTTGAAAATAAAAATCAACCTCAGAGAAAAAAATCAAAGACATCCAAACTCATGGAGAATGAATAACATGCTATTAAATAATGAATGGGTTAACAATGACATCAAAGAAGAAATCAAGAAATTTCTAGAAACTAATGATAATGAACACACAGCAGCCCAAAACCTATGGGACACAGCAAAAGCATTCCTAAGAGGGAAGTTCATAGCAATACAGGCATATCTGGAAAGGATAGAAGGATCTCAAATAAAAAATCTAACCCTAAAGCTACAAGAACTAGAACAACAACAACAAACAAAGCCTAGGGCAAGAAGAAGGAAGGAAATCATCAAGATCAGAGCAGAATTAAATGACATAGAAACTAAACAAACAATCCAAAAGATCAATGAAACTAGGAGCTGGTTCTTCGAAAAAATAAATAAAATTCACAAGCCTCTACCAGGCTCATCAAGAAAAAAAGAGAGAAGACCCAAATAAACAAAATCAGAAATGAAAGAGGAGAAATCACAACTGATACCACAGAAATACAAATGATTGTAAGAAATTACTACAAACAACTGTATGGCAAGAAATCTGACAACCTAGAAGAAATGGACAACTTTCTGGAAACATATAACCTTCCAAAAATGAATCAAGGAGAAGTAGACAGTCTCAACAGACCAATAACAAAGAAGGAAATTGAAACAGTAATCAAAAATCTCCCTGCACACAAAAGCCCTGGACCGGATGGCTTCACAGGCGAATTTTACAAAACATTTATGGAAGAACTAACTCCTACCCTCCTCAAACTATTCCAAAAAAATCCAAGAGGAGGGAAAAATCCCAGACTCTTTCTATGGAGCCAGTATTACCCTAATCCCAAAACCAGGTCAAGACACAACAAAGAAAGAATATTACAGGCCAATATCACTGATGAACATAGATGCTAAAATTCCCAATAAAATTTTGACAAACAGGATCCAGCAATATATCAAAAAGGTCATACACCACGATCAAGTGGGATTTATCCCAGGGATGCAAGGATGGTTTAATATTCACAAATCAATAAATATAATACATCACCTAAACAAAATGAAAGACAAAAATCACAAGATCATATCAATAGATGCAGAAAAAGCATTTGATAAAGTACAACACCCATTTATGATGAAAACACTCAGCAAATGGGAATAGAGGGAGCATACCTTAACATAATTAAGGCTATATATGAGAAACCTGAAGCCAACATCATACTCAATGGACAAAAACTGAAAGCATTACCCCTGAAATCAGAAACTAGACAAGGCTGCCCACTCTCTCCACTCCTATTCAACATAGTGTTGGAAGTCCTAGCCACAGCAATCAGACAAGAAAAAGAAATAAAAGGCATCCAAATTGGGAAGGAAGAAGTAAAACTATTATTATATGTAGACGACATGATAATATACCTAGAAAACTCTATAAACTCCACTAAAAGACTACTCGATATAATAAGTGAATTTGGCAAAATAGCAGAGTACAAAATAAATATACAGAAATCTAAGGCATTTCTGTACAACAACAATAAAATATCAGAGACAGAGACAAAGAAGAAAATACCATTTACTATAGCAACAAGAAAAATAAAGTACATAGGAGTAAACTTAACCAAAGAGATAAAAGACCTGTACTCTGAAAATTACATAACATTGAAAGAAATTAAGGAAGATACAAATAAATGGAAGCATATACCATGTCCGTGGATGGGAAGAATCAATATCATCAAAATGGCCATACTACCCAAAGCAATTTACAGATTCAATGCAATCCCTATTAAAATACCAATGACGTATTTCACAGACCTAGAACAAATACTCCAAAAATTCATATGGAACCAAAAAAGACCCCGAACAGCAAAAGCAATCTTGAGACAGAAGAACACAGCAGGAGGAATCACAACACCAGATATCAAACAATACTACAAAGCCACTGTGATCAAAACAGTCTGGTACTGGCATAAGAACAGACATATAGATCAGTGGAACAGAATAGAGAATCCAGAAATAAACCCAGGCCTCTATGGTCAACTAATATTTGATAAAGGAGGAAAGAACATAAAATGGAGTAAGAAGAGCCTCTTCAACAAATGGTGCTGGGAGTACTGGACAGGGACTTGCAAAAAAATGAAACTAGACCACCAACTTACATCACACATGAGAACAAACTCAAGATGGATCAAAGGCTTAAATGTAAGCCATGACACCATGTAAGTCCTAGAGGAAAACATGGGCAGGAAAATTTCATGTAACAGTATCTTCATGGATACATCTGCTTAGGCAAGAGAAATAAAGGAAAAAGTAAACAAATGGGACTACATCAAACTAAAGAGTTTCTGCTCAGCAGAAGAAAACATCAGCAAGATGAAAAGGAAACCAACCATATGGGAAAACATATTTGCCAATGACATTACAGACAGAAGACTGATCTCCAAAATATATAAAGAGCTTATATGACTCAACATCAAGAAAACAAACAACCCAATTAAAAAATGGGCAAAGGACCTGAATAAACACTTCTCCGAAGAGGACATACAGAAGGTCCATAGACACATGAAAAAATGGTCAACATCATTAGCCATCAGGGAGTTGCAAATAAAAATCACAATGAGATACCATTTTACACCAGTCAGAATGGCCATCATCAACAAATCAACAAACAAGTGCTGGCGAGGATGTGGAGAAACGGGAACCCTACTGCACTGTTGGTGGGAATGCAGACTGGTGCAGCCACTATGGAAAACAGTATGGAATTACCTCAAAAAACTAAAAATGGAACTGCCTTTTTAACCAGCGATTCCACTGCTAGGACTGTACCTGAAAATCCTAAAACACTAATTCAAGAGAACTTATGCACCCCTATGTTCATAGCAGCACTGTTTACAATAGCTAAGTGCTGAAAACAGCCTAAGTGCCCACCTGTAGATGAGTGGATCAAAAAACAGTGGTACATTTACACAATGGAATACTATGTAGCAGAAAGAAAGAAAGAACTCCTGCTATTTGCAACAACATGGATGGAACTAGAGAGAATTATGCTTAGTGAAATAAGCCAGGCAAAGAAAGCAAAGTACCATATGATATCACCTAATACAGGAAACAAAAGAACAACACAAACAAACTAAATAGAACAAAGAGCAGAATAGCAGTCAATAGGGGGGAGCAGGGAGAGAAGGATAAGTAAGGGAAGGGTCTAGTCAAAGAACGTGTATAAATGACTCATGGACATGGACAATGGGGAGGGATATCATTATGGGAGAGGAGGTGGGCTGGGTGGAGGAGAGAAATGGGGGAAAAATGGAACAACTGTGATTGAAAAACCAAAAAGAAAAAAAAAAAAAAAAGAGTTACTGAGAACTATCGTAAGATAGAAGAGTTTCAAGAATAAAATGTTACATTAATCTATGCGAAAATTTCCATTCAGCTAGAAAAATAAATTATTTACCAGTTCCGATAGTTAAAAGATCAGCTTGACCACTTGTTTTTTAGTAAAGAATGGCAATTATCAGTACTAATGTATTTTAACCCCATTTACTATTACTAAGATGATGTTACAGTTTCCTTTAATAATAAAAATATTTACAGACTCTGGAAATTACAGCTCTTGAAACTTTTATATGTATGATAAAATCATATTCCGTTCTTCTTCATCCATTTTGGTACTTGTTCTTCTCAGCCTTTGGTGAGTTTTTGCCCTTTTATAGTGTGCTTTTTACTATTTTATAAAACCTTTCTTTAAATAGTGGGCAGCATCCAGAATGAATTAAGTAATTTCCTATAGAAACCTATGGGAAATCACATTTTGGCTAACGAAGATTTTGGCTATCGAATGTGATTCTAGAATGAATTATCTTCATTAGCTGAGATATCGCTGTACATGAGTTAATTGTTAATAACTTGTGCTATAGTGTGTATTGAAACCATTGAATCTTTTCCATCTTAAATTACTAGCCTTCATCACTACTCACTCAGTTAATTTATTTCTTAGTTAAATTTTTGGGCAATTATTTACCAAGGATCTGATTTGTACTTGACTTTATAGTAGAAAATGATAATATAATGTGGAACAAGATATTCAGAGTTCCTACCCGGAGGGATCTTGATGTCTAGTAGGAAATACAGATGTTAAATAATAGAGATGATAAACAATAGATCAACTAATTCACTATAAAACTTAGGGTTTGTTATATACTAAAGAGGTACAATACACAGGGTTCTATAAAAGAGTAAAAACACACAAAAAAAAATTTTTTTTGCCCAAGGACACAACAAATGAGTAATAGAATTTTAATCTCAATTGCTATTATTTCACTAGTCTCATTCTTTCTGCAAGCTATGCTCTCTCCCTTTACACTTAAAATTAAAATATTAACATTAACCTTTTAAATATACTTCTGAATTTTTTATATAACATGGAGCCATTTTTCTCTATTCTGACCATTTTTTGTACAAATGTTTTCTTTATATTAACATATTATGTTATCTTTATTGTAATGGTTATTTGTATAATGGGATTGTTTTACATTTAAACAGTTTTAAAAAGTGCTTCTATATCTACTGTATCTGATGAAGGGTTTTCATAAATAACTTTACTCAAAATTAAACACATTAATGAAATTAATTACTAAAAAGCATCCACCATGAAGATATAGATTAACCTTAAATGCATATTACAAGCAAAAAAGCCAATCTGAAAGGTTACATACTGTATGATTCCAACTAGATGACATTCTGGAAAAGGCAAATCTATAGAAGCAGTAAAAATTCAGTGGTTGGCAGAGATTGGGAATAAGAGGGAGAGATGTTTAGGTGAAGTGCAGAGAAGTTTTAAGGCAGTGACAATGCACTATACAATATTATAATATGAACACGTGATTATACACTTTTCAAAACACATAAAATGTGTAAAACCAAGAGTGGCCTCTAATTTAAATATGGATTTTGAGAGATTATAACGTGTCATTTAAGTTCACTGATTGTAACAAATGTACTACTCCAATGGGGAATGTAGTTAAGGGCAAAAGCTATGCATGTGTCAGGGTAGAGGGGTATGTGAGAAGTCTTTATTCTTCCTCTTAAACTTGCTGTGAACAAAAGCTATTCTAAAACATAGCCTTAAAAACCAATAATCTTTAGTAAATATATGCAAGGGGGGACCCCCCTAAAAATGGAATCATCTTCTGGGGGGTGGGCCACTTGTAGTACAGGCTTCCTCTGCTAGGTGAGAGTTCTAGGAACCCATCTGTATCAGTGTACCAGCTGGAGTTGTTGTGAGAAGCTGTGTTTGGCTTCAGTGTTTTTTTGAAGACTATTTCAACAGTTTGCCTATTTCATGATGGGTGATTTACAAGCACACATGCCCACATCATGTAGGTATTCAGCAGTTTTTGACCAAAAACATCATGACCACCATACCCTCCCCTCCTTATTCACCCAATCTTATCCAGACTGACTTTTTTTTGTTCATTTCCCTGGATGAAAAACTCCTCAAAGGGAAATATTTTGTCATTGTGCAAGAGGGGAAAAAAAAATGGCAGAAACACTTAAAAGGCATCAAAATCAACAAGTTCTGAAAACTGTTCTGAGCTGTGAAAAACAGTCTTGATAAGTGTACTGAATCAAATGGAGAGTATTTTGAGATGACTGAAGTTTAAACATGTAAGAATAAATATACAACTTTTTATAAATAAATTCTGGGTTTTGGAGGGTCCATATATATATATATATATATATATATATATATATATATATATATATATATATACACATATATATAATTTTGGATTTTGAACATTTATAAAACAAATCTACACTTTGTTGACTAAAGTATTATGATTAACTCTTTTTCCCCAGGCAGTAAAGCATAGCCTAATATGTTTTAGGACATTCTTGACAAACTTTATAAGTTGACTTAAATGTATTATCATGAGGTTGTATGTTCACATGAAGTACATTACAATACTGAGTCTTAAGGTTAACTTAAAACATATGTACCAAAAATTCACTGAATTAGTAGCCCTTATAATTGACCCAATATTAAATTTGTCTTTGCATACAATTAGACTTTTAAACTTGGTCAATTACTTTTAAATTTGCATCAGTTTGTTGAGCAACAAAATACTAATAATTCTCACTGTCTCTTCCAGATTTCTTATTTCAAAACCTTTAAATTTGGTAAATAGCATTGTCTCAAGAAGAAAAAAAAATACCCTAGCCTGTGTAAGTCTCTCCAACATCTAGGTCTGACTAAGGTGACTTGGTTTGCACAATGGGTCATGAGCCCAACTACAAAGTGATAACAGTAGAGACTTGGTAAATTTGTTGATGCCACAATTTGTATAGGAAAGGCTAAATAAAATAATTACACAAAAATTTAGCAAATCCCTCAAGTATTATTTGATCATATTAGAAACAGAATTTTAAATGTTGTCATTAATTTTCAAACCATAGAAATATTATAAATTTGAGGAAGCAGTTAAATTTCTTTAACATGTTTATTTTTTTCCAGAGGAACAGATTGCAGAGGAAGATCAAGACTCAATAATTTCTGTTTAGCTAATGGCTTCTATTTAAATCAGCTTTAAAATTAATGTTCAAGATCATTATCCATGAACTTTGAGTATAGTTAGGAAAATTCACAAATGTTCAATGTAGTTCTGAAAACTAAAACTCATTAAAAATTCATCTGAGCAATTGGAAATTCTTTGAAGAAGCAGGCAAGTTTTTGTTTCTCTTTGTGTCCACTACTTCAAGAGTATAATGGAAAACTCATATTAGTAGTGAGTAACTGCTATATAAAATAAAAAGAGTAAGTTTCTACCCTAGGAACATTCATGTGTAAAACTCTATAAAACCAAATAATGCAATTACCTAAGGTATAGGCTCACACTCAATAGTCACAAAAAAAATTGTACTTACACCTGATTTTAATATGATTACTTTAATGAGATATTTAATACAGTGTTTATAAAATCAAAGGATTTCTAGTTTCTTACTGGTTTTTATTTTTTTATATTATTTATCCACAAGCTCTTTTAAAAACCTGATTAATTTTGCATACACATGCTGTACCTATTAGCTATTAGCAGTAGAATGCATTTACAGATTTTAGCCCTCCAAGTTTATGTCAACGAAACTTATCATTTATTAAAGCAGTCAAACAAATTCTTGATTTTTTTGTAGGTAGTATTCATATAATTTTTAAAATCATTTCATGAGCATCCTGTAGTAATACACTGTGGGATTCTGTGTGATGCTTTCCAATTGTGCTTTTACAACTAAAGATGACTTTTGAAAGCCCCTCATCCTTTGCATACTTACTGCTTCTCTGACACACTTAACCATAAATTTAACAAATACCTTTATATATATATATACACATAATGTTAATTTATTATTAGAAGACTATCTATACAAGTGTATAAAATTATTATAAAGTAACTTATTCAAGCAGCTCATGATGATTGTCTGAGCTGACATACTGAAATTTCTCCATAACCAATGTTTTATAAGTGGCTTACTCATATTAATTTATTTTCACAAAAACCATTGAATCAGAAAAACTATTGTATTTTATTTTACACACGAAGAAACAGTGTCACAGGGAATTTATATAACCTCCTCAAGGTTATCTGTTAAACAGCAGAGTCAGAAATTGAACCCCAGCAACGTGAGTGTATTTTCTTCTGTCTAAATGTTCAGAGAGATTTTTTTTTAATTGCAAGATACAGTTTTTAAGTATAAAGGGTCAGGGAGACAAACTACTGAGAAGTACTTAATACATATGAAAAATAGCCTACATAAAAGAAGTATTATGTTTAATGCTAAGTTGTGTGGTAGAGAATAATTAAAACCAGTTATCCTTATTACAACTAAGCAACAACCTTTCTCTTATATATATATAAATGTCAATTGCTACAATAATCCTATGAGGAGATATAATTATCACCTTTTAATAAGTGGAAACATTAAAGTTTAGAGTTTAAGTAATTTACCCAGGCCTAAACAAACAGTCAGTAAGCGAAGATGCTGACGTGCAGACTGTGTGCGTCAGTGTGCACTCCCTTTGCTGCAGCACACAGAGGAAAAGAACATTAGTACCAAAGGGCCTGGGGAAAGAGGAGCTGGGGGTTTTCCTTGTCCTTAAAACATGGGTAGGTTTGTAATAGTTTCAAAAGACAAAGAAGGGTACACTAGAAAAACAGATGGAGACTTCTTGGGTAAAGTGGTCTTTGAAAGCCAGGCCGAGGGGTAGTGATGGGTATTGGACACCTGAGAAGAGGAGCATGAGGGTCAATTAAGTTTTTTATAGGTAGACCAGCCTAGATTACATTGACTATACTTGAACAGGGAAGTCAGCTCAGATATTGTAGCCTAGTGACCTTCAGTGCCAAAAATAGAAATATAAAGAAAGATGCAGATGTAATAAATGATATTCCTCCTAATAAAACGTTACTTCAATAAAACACTTTCAGATGCACGTTCATACAGTATATAGACCAGATTGTCTGACTGAATATGAAAGTGAAAGTGAATAATTAAAAAAAGATTATTTGAAGGTTAGTTTTAAGTCCTTATTACATACAAGCCAGTAGTTTCACAGACTGAAACAGAGAAACTGCAAGAAGAAAATAATTTGTGAGTAAAACAATAATGAAATCAGTGGTAAACTTGCTGAAATCGAGGTGAAATTGAGATAGTCAAGTGAAAGCATAAACAATCATGACATTTGATCAGATATGGAAGAGCAGAGAAAACCTAAATAATGTGACCAATAGCACATTCTCCAAACTTGTGGTCCTAAGAAAATATGTCACAGAAAAAAAAAAAAAAAAAAAAACTACACACAAGAACTTCAGAAGTGCCCAGAGGTAAAATGTAGAAAGAAGAGAAGTTATCAAAGGAAAGTGACTAAAAGCAATCTGAGAGATAGGGAGGGAACCCAGATAGGGTATGGTCACAGGATAAGGAACACAAGGCTTCTACAAATCCAAGGAAGTGTTTTTAAAAAAGAAATATTCCTTAAAGTGCATATTTTCTAAATAACATTACTTCCTCTTAAGACGGGGATGGGGACTGAATAAATGGAGAATGGAGAACACTGTCCATTTCTTTAGTTAACATTGCTCATTCTTCTTTCAGCAATATCCTGATTCTTTGAAGGTAAAAGATGATGACAACAGATGTAATATAAAGGATCAAAGAAAAATTATTTTTACATTTGATAACTATAGATTAATAAGTAATGATGTACATACATGTCCAACACTAAGTGCTTAATAAATGTGTGCTACTAAAGCTATGATATACAATGAAAAAAATTAAATCACTCTGAGCAGACAGAATTTATTAATTAAAAAATGAGGAAAACATATCTTTATTAAGCAAGTTCTATCTTCTAGGCAACATAAACACTTTGAGAAATTGCTACAGAAATATAAAGTAGTATTTGTTATAACAGAGAAGGAAAACTCTGACTCCAAAAAACCTCCGCTGCCTTGCGGCATACCTCTTCAGGGGAAAGGCTAAGGGAGTAAACCCCGACAGAAAATCCGGAGCCAGAGTCCCTAAGGCGGTTTGACGTTGTAGTCAACACCGGCAACTCCTGCGGCGCACCTGAAGCCAAGCTGTATTGACTCCGTCTTTCCCTTGGACCCTTCAGCTGCGAAGAGAGGGGGGGTCTGCTGCATGGGCAACAGCAGACCCTCCATATCACCCTGCCCAGGCTCTGTAGCTTCAGCTTCACTGGAGAGAACACTCCAGCGTCATCGCAAGATGTCGATTCAACACGGGAGGAGACAGATACCGTGTCACTCCGAGTCGGACTGCACAGCCATTCTCGGCGGTGCAGATAGACTCTTAAGAAGCTACACCATCGTCTCTTGAGACGGACGGCTGCCGACGACGATTTGTTATAAATGTTTTATACTTATTGCCATTAATGTTATGACTAACCCCTACCTTATTAACTACAGGAAAACTAAACTCAACAGTAAAAGGAGAATATATACTCATATATTATAACACTGCAATGTGAAAAACTAAGCCATGAATTGCAACACAAATTAACTATTTTCTGATTAAGATCTTGATCGTATTAATATTCAGATACATATATAAACCAAAGACTAACTATATATTAACTATCCAGTGTCAATGAGGTAATATTCTTGCTTTATGAATATCTATAGGAAAAAAAGAGAGACTAGATTTAAGCATGTATAAATCAAGATGATTTTAAAAGATTATATTATGAATCCCACGTATATCCCTGGACCTCAAATGCATATACACACACAAACACATACACACACACAGTCCTCTGAAAGGAATAAAACTAAATTTTACCTCACTTTATTTCAAGATATTCTGAATTTCTAAGCAATCCATCAAAATTATTCAAATGACCCAAACCTTCTGCATTTTTTCCTGTACTCCTTAAATCTTGGTTGTTAAGATTATCTTAAATGATATTCTAATTTTTAGATTAAATGTTCAATAAAATAGAAAATCAAACTAAAGGATTAGAAAAATAAGAATTTTAAATGATCCTAACTTTTCACATATAAATATAAATATTAAAACAATATATGTGTACATCGATAGATATTTACACAGACTAAATGCATGTTTGCATGTAGGTATGTATCTATATATCTAAACTCAGCCTTTGAAGTGTTTACTATGGTAGAATAAGGTAAAGGTAATGTCACTAATAAGTGCAAGGAAAATATAAACACAGGAAGATTAGCTATTTTAGCTCTTCACTTTTTTCCGTACAAGTGTCATCCTTTAAAACTGAAAAGTTAAACCAAAATATCAATTAAGCTCATATATTTTGTTTCTTTACTCTTTTCTTCACTTTTAGTATTATCTTCTGACAAATAGATAACTTCTAGATTGATCTCACTGTATATGAAATTCTCTGTAGTGAATAAAGGAAGCATTTTTTATGATTATTTATTGTCTAAATAGAAAAAGTTCTTCTCCATTTCAAATTGGAAAGACTTTAAGATAAGTGGCAATCCTATCCGTTTCAGACGAAGAAAAATTAATGATCCATAAACAATTACTATAAGTATAATATTTAGGTCACTGGGCAACAAACCACTTCTTATAAAACCACCTAGTATTATCCTGTGCCTTATTTTTCAATCCATGTAACACTGACTCAGGAAATCTTTTTTTATACTTACTGCATGCATAAAGAGACATAAACTGTAATGGGAAAAGCAAAGTTCTGGTTGACCCCCTGCTACTAAATATTTATAAACTTATAATTCTCAAGTCTCTTACAAATGAGAAGTGACAACTATGTGCATTTTTCTTGGAGTTTTGTTTTTGACTATTGGCCAAAATTGACTGTGACATTTATTGCAAAGTTTTTGTCAAAATTCCATCATAAATGTACACAGGATTTCCACTAATAAAAATCTTTACAGAGTTACATAATAAAACATCAACAACAAGAATTTGTTTGAGACTATGCAGCATCTTTCTGAAAAATTCACTACAATTACATACTGAGATAAAAGTGAAAAAAGGAAGCAGTCAATTATTCTTGAATAAGTTGTAATTTAGATCCAACTGTGTTTGGATCAGAGAAAACATTTCCATGTTTTTATTGTGTGAGCACTCTGATGAGTAGATGCAGACGCTCTTTTATTATCCAACGAGCTTCTAGGAACTTCGATACTTACTTTTGTTTCTTCCATCTATGACTTGTTTCAATTTTGTTTCCATTTTCAAAGCACTTCCGTTCTCACACTTTTATTCTTTTGTAAATTATTTTATCAGTTTATTTGATTATTTTTGAATATTTACTATATCAGTGGCCATTAAAGAATGCTAATTTGATTAAGTCTTAACATCTTATATAGGCAATGAGACTTGTGTAAGACTGCTCAGTCACAATGCCCTCACATGGATCAATAACGCCTTCCTATTACTCTTCTTGCCACTTCGACCTCTGACCATTCTCAAGAGATCATGATTTGGTCCCAAGCCAAAGATTTCTCATAATACCCTTTAGATTATTTTCCCTCTGCTTCATTTTCTCTTTACTATAGAGGCTTGAAATGCAGGGGTTTTCTTTTATTTCTTATTTTTTTATTTTTCTTTCATTTTCCCAGGGATGGTGACAGATGAGTAGGCATAAACTAAAGCTTAGATTCTATAAATTAAAAAATAACAATAATTTTATGTCTTTGATCTAACCTCTATTTTAGGTGTCACAGACATATAAACACATAAATGCATTCATACATTGACAGAGTCACATCAAATAATAGAGGTTAAAATAGAATGACAGAAAGGCTCATTGAACTCTGTCCTCATAATATCCACAACATTTTTGACTCTTTGATTGACATGGGTGCACTTAAACTATAACTCCACATAGCAATGGACAATCTAAATGAGTCCAATACTTGCCATGAAACAAGGCTAGCAAGGCATGTACACAAATAAACACAATATAAGAAACAAATGTGAAAATGCTACCAAAGAAGGAGGAAAGCAATTCTACTTAGGATGATGAGGGAATGGCCCTAGAGTTAGTAGCTGGCTCAGCATTGGAGGGAGAGAGAGCACAGAGAGTTTTCCTAAAACAACTCCGCACTCCAACCAGAAGGGAAAGTAGGGAGGCCAGCTTGTCCAAAGCTCAGTGATAGTCTGGTTGAGCTGGGCATAGATCAAAACATGTGGTGTCAAATCTTATAAAAAGTTAAATGTAGCTTTAAAGATTTTAGTCTTCATCTGGCAATGTATATTTTCTAAAAATTTAAAGAGTGCTGAGCCAAGGTGAAGATTTTCGAAGTTTTTTACAGTTACTAATATGTTAAAAACAACTTCCGCCTCTACTCAAGTGTTTGATTCACAGCAAATGTTACAATTTAATTTCCTGAGAAGGCAATCAGAATAGTTCAACTCAAATTTTGTGTCAAGTTCTGATTAGTTACTTTGGCTCACCTCACCTGAATCCAACCATCAGTGAGTGAAAATGGAAAGATGCAGATGCTAGTTTATAGCTGCCCGCTAAGTAGGAGCTGACAATTTATCAGGTCCACATTAAAGGGCCAATGGACTATGCCAAAACATTATTCACATATTCAGTGCAAGAGGCAACAGACAACATTAGATGCTACGTATTAATGTGGGAAAGTTTCATGGTTGACATAAGCAAGAAAGTTCTTAACTTTTTCTGTCTGACTCTTTTGGATTAGCATGATATCCATGTTGCCGTAAATGGTGGGAAAAGTTAACCATGTGATTTCACTCATATGTGGGATATAAAGTTGAAAGCAACAAATGAAAAACTAGAAAGATAAATAACTCATCACACAAATAACAGTATAGGGATTACCAGAGGGAAGCAGGTGGGGAGTGGGGAACAGTAAAGGAGGTCCAATATACGGTGACAGGAGAAAATTTGATGTTGAATGGTGGGCACAAAATGCAATATACAGATGATATATCATAGACTTGTACATTTGAAACCTATCCAATCTTATCAACCTTGTGACCTCAATAAATAAAAAAATAAAAATAATGTAAAAATCTGAATAAAAATTGGGGTAAAACATCCTTTGCTGGATAATAGAGATCATTTTGTTTTTATATAAAATTCTGATTAAAAATGAAGAAATGAGCCCCATATATAATTTTTAAAAGAGATTAAGAAGAAATAGCTGGAATGAGTTGTCCTATCCAGAAATTAGTCTTCTATTTTGATGCCTTGTAGGAAGAGCTATTGAAATGAACCATTTACATATTGATTGCTAAACAGAAAGCACAGGAGTTGCACTACTTCAGCCTTAGAACAAGTTCTCAAATACAAAGTATCTACTTGCCACGATGTTATTCAGATAGAAGAGGCTGCAAGCAATTCACCAAAGCCTGTACCTTTCTCTTCTTAGTGAGTACACAGCTAACTGCATTTCCCAGCTTTTTTTTGCAATTGGGTGTGAAGATCATGCAATGGAATTTCAGCCAATGGAATGTAACTTCCAAGTGTGAATAAATTTGGCCTCTTTCTAGTCCCAAACTTGCTCCTCCGTGCTCTTTTCCCTTTTGCTGATCTTTCCAAGGTCCTCACTTCACCTTACCAAATATGCAGAAAAAGAAGATGAGTGTTCTATTTGTAGTTTTTAACTATCCACTAAGCAATGCTAGACATCTGTGGAAGAAGCACCGTGGATTAGAAAAACTAAGTTGCTTACTCATGTTAGATATAATGGTATATAAACATTCCCTTAATAACATTTTTGAATGAAGAAATATCTCAAGTATAGGTTTCCAAACCAAGAAAACATTAATTTTAATTCATATTCAAACAAAACAATATATATTTAGAATTTTAGTAATAATTTTAGTTGTCATTTTAGTTGCACAAGAAATCATTAAATTAATAAGAAAATTTCAACAGAAAAAAGTACCCCTTTTAACTCGGCAATGTCCCAATAACCTTAATTCACTAAAGATTAGCTGCTGTAATTTCTAGGAGCACTTATAAAGATGAAACATTTCTAATTGTAATTATCTTCATTTATTAAAGTTATGGGAAAATGTGGAGAAAACATTTCTTTAACTGAAGAAAATATGTTAATGCATTAAATCCTCAGCATAATCACAAAAACTCTAATACATTTACTTCCATATGTAATTATTTTAATGTTTTAACATTTGCTGTTTTCTAACTTATTTTAACTATCTAGATTTTAAAAATATTTTATTTTCATTCCACACACATCTACATTATCTAGATGTTTGGGTATATCTTAAATTATATTAAAAATGCTAATATGTTTCCTTTAAGTAAGAATATTAATTGTTGGATAGGAGCAAAAGTGCATTATATATGCATATAATGCATTTTGATTACATATATGTATACATACATTACATGTATTTTGATTACATATATATATACAAACACACAGTAAGATACAAATGTGCAATGTTACTAAATGTTAAAAATATGACTGATTTGAACAGGTTTATTTAAAAATTGATAAAAATTGAGAAACTAACCTTTTGGGACCTGCTCAGAGCATTAGCACTGCCAGATGAGGATTACACTTCTGATCAATATGAAGGCATAGGTAAACATGCCTTGCCTCCTTGCTTAACTTTGCCAAATATTACAACTAGACTATAAAACAAATATCACCCAGAAACACCAGAAAATTGAGCTGTGTGGCAGTCTGACAACCAAGAATTTAAAGAAGCCAGATTCATCCAGATGGGTGCACTTCTCTATAACAGGCCACACTACTAAGACAGAGAGTCAAAGCAGCTCTGCCTAATACACAGAAACAAACACAGGGAGGCTGCCAACTTGAGAACACAAAGAAATATGACCCAAATGATAGAATAGAACAAAACCCCAGAAAAAGAACTAAATGAAATGGAGATAAGTAAACTATCAGATGCAGAGTTCAAAACTGGTTTTCTGATGCTTAAGAAACTCATTGGGTACTTCAACAGCATAAAAAATATTTAGGCAGAAATGAAGGTTGCATTAAGTAAAATAAAATAAAATCTACAGGAAACCAACAATGGAGGGGATGAAGATGAGAATCAAATCAATGATTTGCAACACAAGGAAGAAAAAACATTCAATCAGAACAGAATGAAGAAACAAGAATTCAAAAAACTGACAAAGGCTAAGGAGACTCTTGGGCATCTTCAAGTGTAGCAATATCCAAATCATAGGAGTCCTAGAGGAAGAGGAGAAAAAGCAAGAAATTGAAAACGTATTGGAAAAAAATAATGAAAGAAAACTTCCCTAATTTGGTGAAGGAAATAGACAAAGAAGTTCAGGAAGCACAGAGAGTCAGAACAGGTTGGACCCAAAGAGGACCACAGCAAGACACATTATAATTAAAATGCCGAAGGTCAAAGATAAAGAGATAATCTTAAAAGGCAGCAAGAGAAAAGCAGATAGTTACCTACAAAGGAGTTATTATAAGGCTGTCAGCTGATTTCTCAAAAGAAATTTTGCAGCCTAGAAGGGACTTGCAAGAAGTATTCAAAGTGATGAAAAGCAAGGACCTACAACCTAGAGTACTCTATCCAGCAAAACTATCAATTAGAATGGAAGGGCAGATGGAAGTGCTTCTCAGACAAGGTAAAGCTAAAGGAGTTCATCACTACCAAGCCATTATTATATGAAATGTCAAAGGGAATTATATACAAAAAAGAAGAAGATCAAAACTATGAACATTAAATGGCAATAAATTTATAACTATCAACAACTGAATTTAAAAACAAACTAAGCAAACAACTAGAACAGGAACAGAATCATATGTATGGAGATCATTTAGAAAGTTATTAGTTGGGAGAGGGAAGGAAGAGAATGAGGAAATGGTGCAGGAATTATGAAGTAAAAAATGGTTGGTATAAAAGACAGTGGGAAGTTAAAAACAGTATAGGAAATGGAGTAGCCAAAGAACTGATATGCATGACCCATAGACATTAAATAAGGGAGGTTGTGGGAGGGGTAAAGGGAGGAATGGGGGAAAAAGTGGGACAACTGTAATGGAAAAACAATAAATAAATCAAAAATTTTTAAAAATAAGGGAGGGGATTGCTGAAGGGAAGGGAGATACTAGTTAGAGAGGGGCACAAAGTGGGATGACTGGGACAACTGTAATAGCATAATCAATAAAATATTAAAATATTTATATTAAAAATAAAATAAAAACTGAGACCCTAAATTTTATCTTAACATTCTTTAAATTAAGCTGCAAATTCATCCCTAAATCCTCACTATATATGGTGGCCTACACATCTGCATAAACTAGCTCTAGCCTATTTCCTGATCTCATATCTCCTCCTCTATAACTCTCTGTGCTGTACACATACTGTTCTTTGGCCTTTGAACTTTTAATACAAGCATATTTTTCTCTCTTGGATGTTCTTTATGCAAATATTGACATGTCTAATCGATTTCATCATTTAGATTACTCTATCTAAAATACAGACTTTTTGCAGACTAGTGCAGCCACTATGGAATTACCTCAAAAAACTAAAAATGGAACTGCCATTTGAACCAGCGATTCCACTGCTAGGATTATACCCAAAAAATCCTAAAACCCTAATTCAAAAAATGTTATGCACCCCTATGTTCATAGCAGTTCTGTTTACAATAGCTAAGTACTGAAAACAGCCTAAGTGCCCACCTGTAGATGAGTGGATCAAAAAACTGTGGTACATTTACACAATGGAATACTATGCAGCAGAAAGAAAGAAGGAACTCCTGCCATTTGCGACAACATGGATGGAACTAGAGAGAATTATGCTTAGTGAAATAAGCCAGGCATAGAAAGCAAAATACCATATGATATCACCTAATACAGGAAACTAAAGAACAACACAAACAAAGGAACTAAATAGGCAAAAACTAGAGTAGTAGTCAGTAGGGGGGAGGGGGGAGGGAGAGAAGGGGGATAAGTAAGGGAAGGGTTTAGTCAAGGAACGTGTATGAATGACTCATGGACATGGACAATGGGGAGGGATATGATTGTGGGAGAAGGGATGGGCTGGGTGGGGGCAGCAATGGAGGAAAAATGAGACAACTGTAATTGAAAAGCCAAAAAATAAAAGAAAAAAATAAAATATAGACTTTTCACGAAATATCCCTGTCTACCCCGTTTTATGCTTATATTTTATTTCATAGTGCTTATTTACCTTCACAAACTAACTCACGGCATATATTTGTTTATTACTTATGTTTTTACTACCTATTATGAGACCTGTGGACTTCTAAAACAATCAAAGCTCTTGCAGACTGTATTTTGACATTGTGCATAAGAGTTAACATATATCTGAAACATGACAGTTAATATGTACTGTTGATTTGTTATAAAACAAATGTCAGGGTCATAGACATAGCTTTATTTTTACATATAGAAAAATTCTGGACTGATACGTAAAAGTTAAAGAGCAGTTAACTGTGAAATTGAGTAGACCCAGTGCATAACACAATCATCACTTTAAAAGAAAAATATAACTATATCTTTTTAGAAAATTGTATGCTATTTATTTATTTACTTAATCATCTATCAAGGATATATTCATTGATTTTGAAAGAGAGGGCAAGATGGCGGGGACGAGGGAGAGTGAGAGAGAGAGAGAGGGACAGGGAGAGAACCATCTATTGGTTGCCTTTCATAAGTGCCCTGACCCCACAGATCAACACTGTAACCTAGGTATGTGCCTTGACCAGGAATCAAGCCAGCAACCTTTTGGTGTATGGAACAATACTCTAACTAACTGAGCCACCATGCCAGGGCAAGAAATTCTGATGCTTTTAAAGTATCTAATGTAATGTATTCAGAAATAAAATTAAATTGAGTTTTAAAAAGTTATATACTTGTGTTTGTGAGAAAGAAAGGGAGGAAAGAGAGAGGGAGAAAAAAGAAAATAGAAAGAAAAAATAAATGAAAATAAAAGTGGTGAGAATATATCTGAAAACCCTTTTGTGTGCATGGATGAGTGTAATTAGGAGCCCACATTCTACAGTCAGAATGCCAGGTCCCTATTCGTGTTCAACAATTATTGCCTGAGACACTTAACATGGGACACATTTATTTGTTATTTTAGTGTCTTCATTGGTAAAATAAGATATTATACCTCCTTAGTAGATTCAAGCTATGCTAAACCTCAATTAATGTTTTTATTATTCAAATTTTTTCATTATGCAAAAGAACTCCAAAAATATAAAATCAATGATTATTTATTATTTTAATTATGTCTCATTAAGTATTTGCTAAAATCAATTAGAATTTGTAAAATTGAGATGCATCATAAATTGGCCCAGAGTAAATCATTTTTGTTTGATTATTAATCTTGTCATGATTAAATCTTTGCTTGTGAATTAAATGTGGCACTAAAATGATGATTTATAAGCATATGATATATAAACACATATGGTAAGCTATAAAGACAGGGTGGCCTATGGTATATTGAACATGATCTCATCTATAAAAAAAGTTTAAATAGGAAATATACTAGCATTTTAATAGTGATTGCCTCATAGTACTGGAAATTTGGTAAGTTTTATAATTTTCTGTAGAGCTTTTATCTTTCAAACTCATTACTTTTTATGTATTATATGATCAGCTACAAAATAAAAAAGCTACATAAGATGAAAAATATTGTTTAAGAATTTTATAGTATTGATGTTACAATTGATTTTTAAAACTATATTTTATTCATTATGTTACTACAATTGTCCCAATATTTCACCTTTGTCCCCCTCTGCATGGTAACCCCCTTCCCTCCCTCTATCCCCCTTTTAGTTCATGTCCATGGATTATGGATATAAGTTCTTTGGCTTATCCACTTCCTTTACTATTCTTAACATCCCCTTAACTATTTTGTACCTACCAATTATGTTTCTTAATCCTTGTACCTTTCCCCCATTCTTTCCCTCCCCTTCTTCACTGATAACCCTCGAAATGATCTCCATATCTATGATTGTGTTCCTATGATTGTTCTTTGCTTAGTTTTGTTTTGGTTCTTTTTTTTAAATTTAGTTGTTGATAGTTATGAAATTGTTCTTTTTTAAACGTTCACAGTTTTGATCTTCTTTTTCTTAAATAAGTCCCTTTAACATTTCATATAATAATGGCTTGGTAGTGATGAACTCCTTTAGCTTTACCTTGTCTGGGAAGCACTTTATCTGCCCTTCTGTTCTAAACGATAACTTTGCTGGATAGAGTACTCTAGGTTGTAGGTCCTTGCTTTTCATCACTTTGAATACTTCTTGCAAGTCCCTTCTAGGCTGCAAAATTTCTTTTGAGAAACCAGCTGACAGCCTTATGGTAACTCCTTTGTAGATAACTATCTGCTTTTCTCTTGCTGCTTTTTAAGATTATCTCTTTATCTTTGACCTTTGGGATTTTAATTATAATGTGTCTTGCTGTGGTCCTCTTTGGGTCCAACCTGTTCCGACTCCCTGTGCTTCCTGGACTTGTATGTCTATTTCCTTTACCAAATTAGAAAAGTTTTCTTTCATTATTTTTTCAAATAAGTTTTCAATTTCTTGCTCTTTCTCTCTTCTTTCTGGCATCCTCATGATTTGAATGTTGGCACTTTTGGAGATGTCCCAGAGTCTTATTCTCTCCTTGCTTTTTTGAATCCTTTTTTCTTTATTCTATTCTGGTAGAATGTTTATTTCTTCCTTCTGTTCCAAATCATCGGTTTGAACCCTGGCTTCCTTCAGTGGATTGAGCACTGGCCTGTGACCAAAGGGTCACTGTTTTGATTCCCAGTCAGGGCACACACCTGGAGGTGTGCAAGAGGCAGCATATTTATGTGTCTCTCACATATTGATGTTTCTCTCCCTTTCTTTCTCCATCCGTTCCCCTTTCGCTAAAAAGTAAATAAATAAAATCTTTAAAAACATATTATTATTTTTTCTTCTCTTTTTCTTTTTTTTTTTTTTTTCATCACTGTGTGGTTGCCTCTCACTGGCATCCCCAACTGGGGACCTAATGTTCAACCTAGTCGTGTGCCCTGACTGGGAATCGAACCAGCGACACTTGGCACACAGGCCGACACTCAATCCACTGAGTCACAGCAGCCAGAGCTAAAAATATATGATTTTATGTAATTTGAAAAGATTACATTGGATTAGTTTCCATAATTAACTTTATCCTAAATGTATTTATTAAACATAATAACGTATGTACTCAAATTTTAAATGATTATGCACAGTAAGAATCATCTTAAAAATACATAGCAGTTCACCTACCTGTTATTGCCATACAGGCCCTTGTGAGCTTTGTGATTTTAAGGTAACCACACATTTTTATAACTAAACTTCATAAACATTTATTTTGCACAGTCTGAGTGAGTAATCCCTGCCATGTAAAGTGCCAGATTCTTGGGCCTACATAGCTTTTTAAATTTTGTATTTTCAATTATTTACTTAAAGGAGTAGAGGAACTTTTAGAGAGAAAACACATGCTTCACTTTTGGACATTGTAAATGTAAGAGATCTAATAAGCATCCAAAAGAAAAAGTTGAATAAGAACCTGAATATAGGAAGATAAAGCTCAGTAAACAGCATATCATTGGAATTAACACGTGGAAGCAGAGAAACCTTCTTTAAAGATGTTGTCCAAAAGAGATTAAAGGAGGCACAGGATGAAGTCATTATGTATTCAGACATCTAGAAGTTTAGTACATAAAGGAGAGCTTGCAAAGAAAAAAGATGATGACTAGTGAAGTGGGAGGGAAAAGATTGTGGAGGTCATGGGAATTATTATGGGGATTTTTGTGAGGAGATGTTACAATGTTGAATTTGAGAGTATTTTGGAGATATGAGGTTATATACATAAAAAATATTATCTCCTTCACTGCATAGGGTAGAGACATCTTGCCAGAAATGATATGGAGTGATAAAATTTCTCTCATCATAGATCATATAAACTAAATCTAAGAAAGCAATATTTGTCAATACTAAACACAATCACATGAAGAATACCAATCACTATACGAGTATCAATACCAGATAGAAAAACTACATACTGAACTATTATTGTGAAGTGATCGAGATTCAAAAGTAGAGTAAGCTATGCAAAATGTCAGGAAACTAAGTTCAGAACCATCAAACATAGTTACAGCCAAGACCATGATGTCTGACCAACCTTGTGAATCTCAACACAAGTAAGGTAGTCTCTCTAGGTCTTCATTTATTCATATGTGAACTGGAGAGAATCATAGTACCTATATCATTGTATTCTCTATAGAAGTAAATTAATATTCACAAGTGTTTATCACAATCCCAAACATAGCACTCAATATTTAGTAATTGGCATCACTATCACCACTGTAGTCAGTCTAAATTCAAATCAGATATCCTTGACTCTAAGTGATCTGTTCTTACTGTGTTAGAATAGTATGACCTTTGGTAGCATTGTCATAGAAGGAGTTCATGTATTAGGTGAATTGTAATATATTACTTAGTTAACATGTTCAAGCCTGAAATATCTTTGAAAATTTGATTAAAAGAATGGATCACTTTAAAGTCAAATTCCATTTTTTCTAATAAGTAAAATATCTTGTTCTGTAATTCTGAATATTCCTGCTACAGAAACAGAATTTTGATTTGTGCCGTTTCCATGCATGTCCTCATATCCTCATATATAATTTCATTGCCCATATGTGCATGCCATAATATGAGAGTAAATGTCCATTGCTGCCTCTCCATGTATTTTATTGCCCAATAAAGGATGGTACCCCATATACAAGAAATAGTGTAGGTTTAGTACAAACAGATCTAGCCCCAATGTCAAGTACAGCATTTTATTGGCTATACACTAGACAAATTATTTGACCAATATGAGACTTAGTGTTCTCATCATCAAAGCAGAAAATGTTCAGCAAATTTTTCACATTTTCTCTTAGATGTGTATCTCCATTTTCAGTTAAGCAGATCCCTGTGCCAGGTGGGAAGAATGATATGAAATGGCGTGTTATTTCTAAGCTAAATATAGAGGGTGTGAGTTTGAGTTTTGTTGTGAACTCACTGGGTGTTCTCTTCCACATCAAGCTAATGTAGACACCCCTTGTTGAGATAACAACTCCACAAAAACCTTAGTAGACTAAATTCCTGAATTACCTTCTAAACAATAAATAACTGATGTGTCACCTACCAACAGAATTTACTTGAGCAAAATAAAATTTTATTATTCTAAATCACTGATATTTGAAGATTATTTATTAACATGACATATCCATGCTACCTTGACAAATATACTTATCCAGAAAAGATGACAGTTCTGTGGAGTTGTTAAATAAATGGACAATGTATATAAATCACCTAGCAATATGTGTATGTGCAAATAAATGGTAATTATGAATATTATTATTAAGAAAGAAGTAAATCATTTTTGAGCCAGATCATAGTACTGTCAAACTGCCTTTCATAAAATAAAAGGAAAAATACATTAGTCCTTCCAATGTCTCAGCAATATTCTTTATGTAAATATCATTTCAAACATTAAAAGATGACATTGATACTAAAAAGTTATCTGAAATTAATTACATCAATAAATTTATTTAAAATTAAGCTATATCATTTTCAAGTATTTTGACTAAATGATTGAGATTATATTCTTTGTTAGGTAATACAGCAACTATAGTCCTGAAATTAAATGTTAGCTTAAATTTTAAAGCATACATAACAAATAATCTCAATTACTGACTTTTCTGAATAATTGTGGAGTACAGTGTTTATTTTAATTAAGAAATTTTCCTTAAATTGTAAAAACAACATGCCAAATGTAAATAGGGGCTTTAAAAATACATACACCCTTTGCACAGCAATTTTGGGGCACCTGTTTATAGGAACATGCCTCTGAAAATGAATAATAAAAACAAACACAGCTGTTAAAGACAAATTATTCTATCTCCCCAGTTAGTTTCAGTAGATTTTGATTTTTCCTCTTGATGAAAAAACAAAAAGGTATTAAAATGATCATTATTAGAGAAGTCTTGTCCTGTATTGGAATAAACTTCCCTTGTGTTATTTCTTTACACAGACTCCAAAAGATGTGAAAAAGATGAATTATAGTAAAGACTTCTGAGCATAGCAAAGAAAATTAAAAGCTATACATCTTACTTTCAGTTTCATAGACCCAGTGGAAATGATTTAAATGTTTTAGTTTTACCTGCAATATACAATATAATATAGTACATTGTTTCATAAAATAAAAACCTCCCTAACCTCAACTCACTCGACTAGATTTACTATGCTAACTTAAGCATGGAATAGAGCCAGTTTCCATACATAACTCTAGGAATGTCAAAATATTTCCAAAAGAAAGAATGCTATCTATCGCTTTTTCGGAAATATACTGAATGACAAATGGACACTGACATTGCACCAAAATGTTTTTCAAATTTTCTTCTAATATTGGAGAGAAAATCAAGGCTGTACAGACAAATGCACCATGTACTCCTAATCCTGCTTCTATTCCTTTGCTAATTAAAAGATAAGATGCATTAAACCATCTTGTTTCTTCCCCTAAGATTGTATATCTGGGTCTGGAACTGTAATTTTTATGAGAGGAATAGCATTAAACATAGAGTAGCACTGAATCGTCGGCAGCCATCCGTCTCGAGAGACGATGGTGTAGCTTCTTAAGAGTCTATCTGCACCGCCGAGAATGGCTGTGCAGTCCAACTCGGGAGTGACACGGTATCTGTCTCCTCCCGTGTTAAGTCGACATCTTGCGATGACGCTGGAGTGTCCTCTCCAGTGAAGCTGAAGCTACAGAGCCTGGGCAGGGTGATATGGAGGGTCTGCTGTTGCCCATGCAGCAGACCCCCCCCCTCTTCGCAGCTGAAGGGTCCAAGGGAAAGACGGAGTCAATACAGCTTGGCTTCAGGTGCGCCGCAGGAGTTGCCGGTGTTGACTACAATGTCAAACCACCTTAGGGACTCCGGCTCCGGATTTTCTGTCAGGGTTTACTCCCTTAGCCTTTCCCCTGAAGAGGTATGCCGCAAGGCAGCGGAGGTATTTTGGAGTCAGAGTTTTCCTTCTCTGATGTGCCCTGACTGGAAGATCGAACCAGCGACACTTAGCTCGCAGGCTGACGCTCAATCCACTGAGCCAAACCAGCCAGGGGCAGTAGCACTGAATACATAACAGATAACAGTAATAATGATGTCAGTATCTGCTAACAAGTCCTTTTTGATCCACTTCTTACTTTCTGAAACAAAATGACTTTCAGGTTTTTGTTGGTTGACTGGTTTGGTTTGTGTTTAAGCTGGGGGCTTGACATATATAGCCTTTACTAAATTGAGGTACATTTCCTCTATACCCACTTTAATGAGAGTTTTTATCATAAATGCATGATGAATTGTGTTAACTGGTTTTCTGCACCTATTGAGATGATCACATGATTTTTACCCTTTATTTTGTTAATGTGGTATATCACATTGATTGATTTGCAGATGGTCCACCATTCCTACATTCCTGGAATAAATCCCACTTGGTTATGGTGTATAATCCTTATAAGTTACTATTGAATACAGTTTGCTAATATTTTCCTGAGTATTTTTACATCTATGTTCATTAGGGATATTGGCCTATATATACATTTTTTTTTTCTTTTAGCACCTTTGTCCGGTTTTGATACCAGGGTAATGATGTCCTCTTAAAATGAGTTTGGAAAAGTTCCCCCTATTCTATTTTTTGGAAGATTTTGAGAAGGATTGGTACTAAGTCTTCTTAAAGTATTTGATGGAATTTACAAGTAAAGCCATCAGGTCCTGATCTCTGTTTGTTGGAAGGTTTTGATTACTGATACAATTTTCTTATTAGTAACCAGTCTCTTCATATTTTTTATTCATCATAATTTAGTTTTGGTATGTTGTCTGTTTCTAGGACATCAACCATTTCTTCTAGGTTGTCCAATTTGGTGGCATATAATTGTTCATAGATGAATCTTATGATTCCTTGTACTTCTCCTATTTCACTACTGATTTTATTTATTTGTGTCTTCTCTGTTTCTTGTTGAGTGTAGCTAAAGGTTTATCAATTTTATTTATCTTTTCAAAAAAAATCTCATAGTTTCATTGATCTTTTATATTGTCATTTTAGTTTCTATTCAATGTAGTTCCACTCTGATTTTTGGTATTACCTTCCTTCTCCTGAAAGGTGAATTTCCCTCTTAGGACAGCTTTCACTGCATCCTATAAGTTTTGATATGTTGGTTTTCCATTTCCATTTCTCTCAAGATACTTTTTGATTTCTCTTTGGAGTTCTTCTTTGACCCATTGATTGTTCAATGGCATGTTGTTTAAACTTTATATATTTGTACATTTAACAGATTTCTTTATGTAATTGAATAGGTAGTTTTATATAATTATAGTTAAAGAAAGAGGACTTATATGATTTCAATCTTTTAAAATTTATTAAGACTTATACTGTGGCTTAATATTATCTATCCTGGAAAATGTTGTGTGCATCTGAAAATTTTGTTGAACTTGGATAAAATGTCCTGCATATTTCTGTTAAGTCCTTCTGTTCTAATGTATCTTTTAGGTCCAAGGTTTCTTAACTGATTTTCTGCCTGTGCTATCCATTGATGTAAGTGGAGATCTAAGTCCCTTTCTATTATTGTGATACTGTCTACTTCACCCTTTAGGTCTTTGATTATTTGTTTTATACATTTAGGTGCTTCTATATTAGGTGCATAAATATTTTCAAGTGTTGTATTCTCTTGTTGAATTGATCCCTTTATTACTATGTGATGCACTGTATTTTTTCTTTTTCTAGTCTTTGTTTAACAGTTTACTTTTTCTGATGTAATTATAACTACAGCATTATTTTGGTTTCCATTTTTCCATACCTTTCCTTTCATTCTGTGTGTCCTTATCCCTGAAGTGAGTCTGTTATTTTCTAGTTGTTTTCTACTTCTCTTTGATTCTGAATGACAACTTTGCCAGGTAAAATATTCTTGATTGGAAGTTTTGTTTTATCCCTTCAGCCCTTTCAATGTATTGTGACATACCCTTCTGGCCTGCAATGTTTCTGATAAAATATCTGCTGACTGTCCTATAGGTTTTCCCTTCTATGTAACAGGTTATTGTTCTCTTGCTATTTTTAAGATTCTCTGCTTTTAATGTATTAGTTTTAATGTGTATTGATGTGGGTGGGTCTCTTTGGGTTCTTATTTGGAAATCTCTGGGATTCCTGGATCTGGATATCTATATATTCCCCCAGGTTAGAGAAAATTTTTATATTTAAGTAATTTTTCTGCTCTTCTTTCTCTCTACTCCTTCTGGGACATATATAATGTGAATCTTAGTCTGCTTGATGTTGCCCCATAAGTCCCCTAAGCTATGTTCATTTTCATTTCTTCTTCATTTTACTATTTTTATTGGGTGAGTTCCACGACACTTTGAATTTACTGGTCCTTTCCCCTGCTTCATCTAGTCTGCTTTTGAGCTTCTCTAATGTATTTTTCAGTTTAGTTATTGTATTTTATAGCTTAGTGACTTCTTTTAGTCTTATAAAATATTTTAGCGTTATAAAAAAAGATTTGTAAAACACAACCTGTTTTATAAAAGTCACAAAGCAGCAGGCTTTGTGTCATCAAGCATTGGAGGATTTATAATCAATATCAAATTCCAATTCTCTCTTTTTAAAAATTACTTTAAGAAACTACCTCCTTCATAAGTCACATCTGTTTGCATGTGTCAACTCTCCTATATTGACTAAAGTCACTCCTACTATTTTCTAATCTTAAGCATCATGCCAGTTAGAAAGGTCTCTTCTCAATGTCTTGCATATTATTACATCACTCTATTTAATAATGGTACTCATTGAAATAAAATATTACACATGATAACTTCAGCGATAATTTAATTGAATACCTATCAAGCAATATTAGAGATTCACATGAGGCTAGCTTTAATGTGTTAACTCAAAAGAAGAAAAATAGTTATAATAATAAACTTATTATTGTAAATGTAAACACAACATGATTTACAATAAATGATATAAAAATAACAGAAATGAAATCTGAAAGTCAAAGTATAAATAAGTTTTATATTTTAACAAAAAACTCTAAGAACAATTACAGTTATTGATTTTCCTCTGTGATTTTCAAATCAGTCAACCTTTAGAATGATTACTTATATTTTTAACATCTTTTTTTAAGTATATTTTATTGATTATGTTTTTACACTAGTCTCAACTTTTCCCCTTCACTCCCCTCTAACAAATACCCTTCTTCCCTCCAGTAATCCCACCCCCCTTAGTTCATGTCCATGGGTTGTGCATACAAGTTCTTTGGCTTCTCACTTTCCTAAATTATTCTTAACTTCCCCCTGTCTATTTTGTACAAATCAATTATGCTTCTTAATCCTTGCATCATTCCCCCATTTCTCCCCCTTCCCCCTCCCAGCTGAGAAATGATTCCCATACCTATGATTCTATTCCTATTCTGGTTTGCTTAGTTGGATTTTGTTTCTATGTTTTAGATTTAGTTGTCGATAGTTGTGAGTTTGTTGTCATTTTAATGTTTGTAGTTTTGATCCTCTTTTCCTTAAATAAGTCCCTTTAACATTTTACATAATAATGGCTTAGTGATGATGAACTCCTTTAGCTTTACCTTGCCTGGGAAGCACTTTACCTGCCCTTCCATTTTAAATGATAGCTTTGCTGGATAGAGTAATCTTTGTGGTAGGTCCTTGCTTTTCATCACATTGAATACTTCTTGCCAGTTCCTTCTTGCCTGCAAAGTTTCCTTTGAGAAATTAATTGATAGTCTTATAGGCACACTTTTGTAGGTAACTCTGCTTTTCTCTTGCTGCTTTCATGATTCTCACTTTATCTTTAACCTTTGGCATTTTAATTATAATGTGTCTTGGTGAGGTCCTCCTTGAGTCTAGCTTGTTTGGGACTCTCTGTGCTTCCTGGACTTGTATGTCTATTTCCTTCCCCAAATTTGGGAAGTTTTCCTTCATTACTTTTTTACGTAAGCTTTCAATTTCTTGCTCTTCCTCTTCTCCTTCTGGCACCCCTGTGATTTGGATGTTGGTATGTTTAAAGTTGTCCCAGAGGCTTCTAAGCCTCTCCTCATTTTTTTTCAATTCTTCTTTTCTCATTCTGTACTGGTTGACAATTTTTTCTTCCCTATGTTCCAAATCATTGATTTGAACCCCAGTTTCCTTCCCTTCACCATTGGTTTTGTGTGGATTTTCCTTTGTTTCATTTAGCATAGCCTTCACTTCTACCCTTACACATTTGCTGTACTTAAGCATATCTATCAAGCATATGAGCATCTTTATCACCAGTGTTTTGAACTCTATGACTGTTAGGTTGGCTATCTCCTTATCGATTAGTTCCCCCAATGGAATTTTGATCTGTTTACTCTTTTGGGCCAAACTTCTCTGTCTCCTCATCTTGACAGGCTCCTGATTTGTTTGTCTCTGTGTCTTAGGTAGAGCTGTCACACCTGTTATGTTGTAAGGGGCAGAGCCTTAGGTATTCATCAGTACAGAAAATGTGTTTCACCACGTTGTGGTGCTGTCTGTGGGGAAGGATCTGAGGGGGAACAATGCCACTTGCTCAGCACTTGCCCCTTTTCCAGGCACCTCTCCCACTTCTGTATGGGACTGGAACCTCTCTAGCTGTTGCCCTGGCTGTCGTTCCCAGAGTGGGTAGGCCTATGGATGTTCTAGAACCATGGGAGTCCTTTAAACAAGTGGACTCTACAGAGATACTGGTGGTTTCTTCCTCTGCCTCAACCCGCACTGGTTTGCACAGTCAGAAGCAATGAGGCTTGATTTTCCCCAGTACTGGAACCATAAGCTGTGTGGTCTGGTCTGGTGCTGGGAGTGCTCCCCAGGTGTCCCTCCCTACTTTTTATAATGTGTGACTGTGCTTCCCATTGGCCTGCTGCTGCCGCCATCACACTGTGTCCTCTCCCTCCTGGTTCTGCCCTTTCTTAGTTGTGGAGGGAGATGCAGCATGTCTGTCTAGGCCTCCATCTTGGCCAGAAGTCTCAACATCTTTTTATTAACTTCCCCTTCTCCTTTCTGTTCTATTTAAAAAACTAGTTTTCCTTAGAGGACATTGCTTTCTATGATGCACTCTCAAGGGGTCATATTTTCTCTGCAATACTCTTCAGAGCACTGGGCTGGGAGGTGAGGTAAATGCTCTCTTTGCTGTTTATTGCTGCTTCCGTAAGTTTAGTCGCCTATCCTCTTTAAAAAACCTCTGCTTTAAAGTCAGGCCTGACTGCCCACCAAGTTTCCTACTGGCAGTCATTTATACCTCTATATTCACTACCCTCATTCTTTGAAGATTTAACATCTAGTTATTGACACCTTCCTTCCATAGAAATCTGAATATCTTTGGTGATGTCAGCATCAACACAGACAGTATTGTTCCAATAATTTTGCTTCTTGGTTTGATAACCTTGTTTACTCTGATAATCTAGCTACTGACCATGCATACTTCAGCCAACCACTCCATATCACATTGCATCACATCATCACCCAAAACCTCGTTCCTTTCACCATAGCAATTGTACATATCCCACTCTTCAACCGCCACCTTCTATTTTCTGTCTCACTTCTTTTAGTACCTAGGTTTCAGGAAAGACATCTACTCTATTGATTCTAGCAGCTTCCAAAACTCCCTCTACCTTCTCTTTACCCACCCTTGTCCTCATTCTTTTCTCACCAAAATTAGATATTATGGCTCTGTGTACACATTCCCAATATATTTCTTCTTTTTCTCCTTTAACAGAGCACCAACTCTGGTTAAATCCTTCATCTAGTTACTTTTTTCTGTATTTGAGCAGCACATACTATCTAGGAAGCAAATATAGAGACCCCCAATCCCATATAAACCATCTGAATTTTTATCTCTTGGCTTCTCCTACAAATTTGCTAACACCCACACATAGTTTTCCCATGTGGAAAAATGAATGGCACATGCATTTTTTAAGATTCTCTCATCTAAACTTTGTGAGCATCCTCAACATCTTTTTAACATATCCCATGTCATATATCCAGGATCATACATATCACCACCTTTGTTACCATAGCAGTTAGCTAGTTATTAATTAGAAAGAAAGCAAAGAGAATTAGACATTGAGTTTAAGAAACGAGATCATAAACTCATTTGCTCCGCCAGAAAGCTAAAGCATTTACAGACTCATTCACACACTCCAGGGGGCTGCCACTGGAAAGACTTAATCATTAATCCTCCAAGCGCAGGAAATCTCCCCAGGAGCCCTGCCTGTCCTCCAGTACCTAGATTGTTGTTGTTATTGTTGTTGTTGGTGGTGGTGGTGAGTGTGTGTGAGTGTGTGTGTGTGTGTGTGTGTGTGTGTGTGCCTGCACGCATGCGCATGCACGCAGGGGGAAGTGCTTAACCATTGAGGCCTGTCAGTGTAACTAGTGGGTGAACCAATCATAAGCCTATGAAAGCTTGGGAAGTTGATTGATTATTTTTAAAAAGCTCCTGGTTATAAACCCAGAGAGGGAAAGAAGCTCTCTCTCTTTCTCAGTGACCCACGCTTGCTCCATTTGTTCATCCATTCTCTCACACCTGGGAAAACATGCAACCATGTAGTCTGGTAGCCACGTGGAGCTGCAGCAGAACATGTGGGCTCCAAAGGATACTAGCTTTGTTTTGCCCTTGCAGAAGACATTTTGTTTGTTTGTTTTTTGTTTTTTGTTGTTTTTTAATTTTCCCGTGGCAGGATGGACAAAGGTGGGGCATTGGAGACCCAGGGGCAGACTTCCACCTGAATAAGCCTTCCCACCAGACTACACCTCCTATACAGGTCCCTAGAATGTTTTCCTTGCAATTCCATGAATGAGCCTGATTTCCATGAGCAATACCTTCACCATCAATTTGTCCAGCCACAATCCACTCTCATTTAGATTATTGCAATAGTTTTCTTTCGTGTCTTTTTCCCACATAGTCTATTTTTTGTTCTGCAGACAGATTGATCATGTAAAAAAATCTATACAAGAGCATCTTTGTTCTACTTAAATACTCCAAGGCTTTAATCTCACTCAAACCAGAAGTGCTAAAAATGGTCTATAAGATCCTCCAGGACCTGATCTGATTGATGCTCTCTCCACCCTGGTCCTAGTCAATACTTCATTGCTGCCTCTCAAAGCTCCTCTTGTAACTCTGCTACTTAAAATGTGCTCACTGACCAGTACTACTGATGTCACCAGAGATCTTGTTATAACTTCTGACACCTAATCCCCACAGCACAACCACTACACCAGAATCTATATTTTGAAAATATTACCAAGCACATCAAAGTTTGAAAAGCTGGAATGTAGGTATTCCTTGTGTAAGGACAAGTACCAATAACAAATAAGGGATTTAGTTCCCTCAGTTGAAAATAACAGAAGAGATTTCTCTCTCCTTTTACTTATAACATTTACCTTAAAAAAAACTTGAAAATGTAATTGCTTTCCATGTCTCTTTGAAATGTATATGAATCTTTTTAGTAACTAAAGAAGGTTTTTGTTAGTATGCTGACCTTCAAATGTCTTTCTCAAGGGCCTAAGAGCTGTCTTTTTGAAATGTAAATATAATGAAGCTAGTGTCCTTATCACACAGTTTCTGTGAAAGGATAGAAACCTAACTTCAGTGGGTATCTTGCTCCGAGTTGCAAAACTACCTAATGTCAAAAATATAGAAGTTTATTTTCTCTCTGGATAAAGCCAATAAGTTAACACAAATGGCCACTGGCAGTACTAGGTAAAGTTAGGATGAACTATGTATAACAAAAGGAGCTATCAAGTCCTCTCACGTGAGGACTGTTGTTTATCTTGAAAACACATAATGCAATAAATTGTATTCACTTTGCTATATATGGCGGTGAGATTCCCGTTGGTCTTTGCCATCTGTTAACGGGTTACTTGTCTATGATGCAACATCACATTCTTGCTTCATGCTCATTTAATTATTCACGTGTTTTGTTTCTCTACTACCTTCGTGGAGGGAATTTCTGGGTTTGGAGATTTTTGTATTAATTATATTTTGCCAACATTTGGAAATTAAGTGGAAAGCATTCATTCATCTACAAAAATCTAAAGCATCCTTTGCTCAAACTACTTTTAGGCACACTGGCATCCTTTAATTTCAATAAATATTCTAAACACTTTACTGTTTTCTCTGTAAGAAAACTCATTTCTCAAATGAGTCTTACTGACAGAGTAGGCAGTTAGGCATGAGCAGAGCAGGAAGGATAGGCCAGGTACAGAATGTTACCAGGGTAGAAAGTCCCACGTGCCCTGCAACAGGAAAAGCTGGGTAAGCAAGTTTCATTGGTTAGAACCTTATCTTTAGGGTGATGCTTCCCTCCCTAGTATTCTGCTAGCCACTTAAGATTTATATCACTAGTCATGCAGTTTAGACTCCCTTAGAGGAGGAACAGGGGACCAGAGAATAGCCTCAAAGGACTCCCACAGAAGCCCTTGAACAACCACTCCCTTAATCATTAAGCCCTCAGGACAATGAGGTTCTGACTCACAGCAAAAAATCTTAGAAACAAAGCCTTGGGTTTGTTGGCCGCAGAGACAGAATTTTGGTCAAATTAGAGATGACATTTAGGCCTCAGTTGTGTTTCAGCTCCAGGCCCAGAAAAGCAGCAAAACCAGATGAAGCAACTTCATGACTGACACCAGGGCCAGAGGCAATGACTAATGAGTCCCTGCCAAAGGAACCAGTCAGCAGACACCATGACCCCAAAAGAACACACCTGGAAAGCTGATGAATATTCTATTGCATATACTCCCCTGAGTCCTCCCCTAAAATCCCCTCCTTTGAAAAACAGATTAAAGTCCTCCAGGCAAAGAATCCAGTGTGGGCTCTCTACCTGGAGCAGGCCCACACCTTTACCCTCCCCCTTCACTCTTCAGGTGAGCTCTCTTGGGAGCATGCCTGTGCCTTTCCTTCTCTTTTTCCCTTGAGCACATACCTTTGCATTCCTTCTCCTAAGCTCTAAAAGCCCTTCTTTGGCCTCTGTAACTTGGTTCCTGAGTCCACACAGCCCAGCTGGCTCACTTCTTCTAACTCTGTGACTTTCTAATACTTCTATTTGTATGTGAATTCTCGGCTCTGAACTCTTCCTTAGCTAAAATCAAGATCTGAGGTCTAACTCCACCCCACTATCAATATTACTTACTTAAGAAAATTTTCAACTTACTGAAGATATTTTCTTCACTGTTCTGCTTATAAAAGCCCTGTCTATCCCTTTACTTCTAAATTCCTTTTGCTCCTAATATCTAAAATAATATAAATATTTGTTTTTCAATCATAAAAATGTAAACTCTGAGGGCAGAGATAATCTCTATATTGTCTTTATCTCGTCTTTATCTCTTTTTTTTTTTTTTAGTATATTTTATTGATTATATTGTTACAATAGTTCCAATTTTTTTTTCCCCTTTGCTCCCCTCTGCCCAGCACCCCCCTTCCCCAACAATCCCCTCTCCAAGTCCATGCCCATGGGTCGTACATACAAGCTCTCCCGCCTCACCCTTTCATATATTCTTCTTCTTCTTTTTTTAAAATTAATTAATTAATTAGTTAAATATTTTAACAATAAAAAATAACAATTCCTCCCTCTCAGACTTAAGACCCTTTACAATCTTATAAAGGACAATGGATGAAGGTCTCGAGCTCCTCTAGCTGCTTCAAGCTGGACATGGTCGTCGTCCTACCTACCCGTGGGTCAAGAAATCCCTAATAAGAGTGGGGATGTGGAGGGGAGGGTGGCCTTCCCACAAGGGGAAGGATCGTGCAGACTCCAGGTTGGTTGGCTGTCTCTGGACAACGGCATGCTTGGTTTGACAGGCTGGCATCCTTGTTGTATTCTGGGGGCAACAGGGTTAAAGGACATCATTTAATCCGTAACCACTAGATGACAAAAGACAGGTATTAATTTTTCAATGTCCCACATTAGGGAAAAGAAGGGCTTCTTTGGAGGAAGGTGTGCCAGGTACATCTCACCTGTCCAAAACCCTTTTGCCCATTATACTTATTTTGGACTGAGGGAAATATTTTAGGTTTCCCCCATCTCAGGCCTCTGGGCTTTTTCTGTCCAAGCCATTAGGATAGAAAAGAGAAACCAGTTTTAAAGTGAAGCCCACAGACCACCCCGTTCTTCACCAACCCAGCCACTTAGTTCAGCCAAACCATTGAGTCTCAGGAGGCAGCAATGCAGACAGGATTAAGTGAGGCCTATGCATACAGATAATCACTCAGGTAATGAGATTGTAGGCTTATGCCCTTTGAAAACAGAAAACACATGTTAATTTATGTAACATAACCCACATACAAGTCTCTAAATCTGTAGGACTGTCTTATCGGAAGGAAAATCCTTGTCCTTCTAATATTCACTGAACTTGCATTTCTATTCTTTATATTTTTATTCCCCCCCCACTAAAAAATTTTCTGTTTGTTTGTTTTTCCACTACAGTTGTCTCACTTTTTTTTTCCCCCTCTTGCTTCCCTGCACCCTGCCCCCCCCACAGTCAGTCCCCACCCAGTTGTCCATGTCCATGGGTCATTCATACATGTTCTTTGACTAGACCCTTCCCCTTCTTACCCCTTCTCTCCCTCCCATCTCCCCCTTTGTTACTGTTAGTTTATTCCTTGTTTACATACCTCTGGTTCAATTTTGCTCATTTGTTTGTGTTGTTCATTAGTTTCCTGTAACAGGTGACAGCATAAGGTAATTTTCTTTTGTTGCCTGGCTTATTTCGCTAAGCATAATTCTCTCTAGTTCCAATCATGTTGTTGCAAATGGTAGAAGTTCCTTCTTTCTTTCAGTACTTATTCATTGTCATTTTCCCCCTTTGTACTCGTGTTCCTCTCTGTCTCTATGTTTCTTCATCTTCTTAAAGCAGACCCTTTAGCATCTCTTGCAATGCTGGTTTGGTGGAGATGTATTCTTTTAGCCTTCTTTTGTCTTGGAAACTCCTTATTTCACCTTCCATTTTGAATGAAAGCCTTGCTGGGTAGAGTATTCTTGGTTGTAGGCCTTTGTTTTTCATTGCTTGGAATATTTTTTGCCATTCCCTTCTGGCTTGTAGTGTTTCTGCTGAGAAATCTGATGATAGCCTTATTGGAGCTCCCTTGTATGTTATTAGTTGTTTCTCTCTTGCTGCTTTTAGGATTCTCTCTTTGTCTTTGAATGTTGGCATTTTAATTATGATGTGTCTTGAAGTGGGCCTGTTGGGGTTCATCTTCATTGGGACCCTCTGTGCTTCCTGGACTTGCGTGACTCTTTCTCTCGTCATGTTAGGAAAGTTTTCTGTCATTAGTTTTTCAAAGAGGTTTTCTATCCCTTGCTCTTCTTCTTCTCCTTCTGGAATTCCTATGATACGGATATTATTACGTTTCATGTTGTCCTGCAGCTGTCTTAGAACCTCTTCAGTCTTGTTCAGTCTTTTTTCATTTTGTTGCATTGTCTGGGAGTTTTTGTGTAGGTTGTCCTCCAGCTCGCTGATCCGATCTTCTGCTTCCTCTAGCCTGCTTTTAATTCCTTCTACTGTGTTCTTCAATTCAGAGATCGTATTTTTCATTTCCTCCTGGCTCTTATTGATAGCTTCTATGTCCTTTTTCATGCTCACGTAATTTTCTGTGAGTTCCTTGTAGTTTTTCTGGAGTTCTTTGAAGTTTCCGCTGAGCTCATTCAGCTTCTCCATAATCCATGTTTTGAATTCCATATCTGATAGTTCGCTCCCCTCTATTTCATTTAGCACTCTTTCTGGGGATTCTACCTTTCCTTTTGATGGGAGGTTGTTTCTCTGTCTCCCCATTTTTTTGACTCCTATTGTTTGTTGGTGCTTCTTGGAATGATCTGCACTTCCTGGATCTGCCTCTGGTGGCGTCAGATCATGTACCAGTCTGGCCCTAGGCAGCCTGTTGGAGACTTCCAGGGATCTACTGCTGTTGTCTGTCTTCTTTGATTGTTAATCTATTCAATCTGTGATTAGCTGTCAGGCTTAAGGACTGTGGGTGTGGCAGCTTAATTCCTGCAGGCAGGGCTTTTGCTTCCCCTCAGGCTGACGCCACTTGGAGGGGAATGGTCTACCCGCAGTACTGGGGATGAGTCAGCACTGGGACCCAGTCAGCTGCTCCTCCAGTTCTCCCCTCAAAGCCACCGTGCCAAATTCTCCCCAAGTGTCTCCAGTCCTCTCTGCCTTCCCTCTGCTTGAGCCCAGGGTAAGTGGTGGCCAAAATATTTTCGTATGTGATCCACTTAAGAGCTCTTTTTCTCCTGCTGTTTCTCTCCGGCTAGCAAGAAAGCCTGTGGCTTTTCGCTTTTCACAGCTGATACTATTTTACTTTCCACTCTGTCGCTGTAGGCTGGGAAGCCCAGCTGGGGGTTTAGACCCTGCCCTTCTCAGGGGGAATCCCCGGCTGCTGAGCTGTTTCTCAGCCCCTTCAGCTGCCACCCGTGGGAGCCCAGCCAGCCCTTCCACGTCTCCGCACTCCCTACCGGTCACGTTGTGATGTAGCGGCCTTTTCTGTCTCTCCGTGGTTATAAGACTTCTCTCCAGCTGGTGTTCGGTTCGTTATTCCAGATGATTTCTCCAAAATTACATTGTAAATCCAGACTAGTTCTAGGAGGAAGTTAGTGTAGCTTCCACTTACTCCTCCGCCATCTTGTTTCTCCTCGTCTTTATCTCTTATCTCTCCCAGTTCCTAGTACAATATCCTTTATAACTGTGAAATGAGTATTTTTAGACTAAATTAGGGAGTTGTCATTCACATGAATGTGTTAATGATCCCAAACAAATGCTTAAAAACATTTAGGTTTTTACTTCAAAAAATAAAATTATAAAATTAATTAACCTAGAGTGTACATTATGGTGATTTTAATAACCGCTACTACTTAAATAATTATTGTGAAGTAAAATATTATAAGGAATTGAAACCTATTTTTTCTTGTTCTCCTTTCAAAATTCTGTTCATGAATCTTCCTTTTGTCTCCTTTTCTGTTCAAGATTCCACGTCTTACTGTCTTGATTGCTCTGATGACCTCAATCAAAAGGCAATTACCTAGTGAGGGTGGAAGGCAATTATTCCTATCAAGTAGCAAATTCTACACACCTGAATAGACAGCTGCAGTTGTTTCCAGGATGACATTATTACCACGAAATTTGACTGTGGAAATTTGTGAGGCATGTAAAAATCTATGATAAGTTGTTGATTTATTTGCAAGCTATTTATGAAAGTTAATTTCTGCTAAAAGCTGTATTTCTAAAAGGCAAAGTACATAAGGGAGAGAATTGAATTTGATGAAATGAGAAGGTTTACTCAAATTTCTACATTAGATTTACAAATCAAAGTGAATTTTAAGCTAATTTTACTAGCCTAAGAAAATCTTACAGAAATTTCATCAAAATATATATTTATAAATCTTCTAAAATTCTGAAACATGCAATGTTTCCACCCATGGTGGAAAATGAGATCAGTCATAAAAATGTCAATTTATTTTCACACTTCAGCATTGTCATACTAATGTCTTTCAGCATAAAGTACATTAAAATTAATCCTTGAACAATACAAAGATTAAAGGTGCTGACTCCCACTCAATCAATAATCTGATTCATTTTGGCTCCTCCCAAATTAGTCGTCTCTTAGTACCTGAGGAATTGTTACAGAAACTCCTGAAGATAACAAAATTCACAGATGCTCAAGTACCCTATGCAAAATGGCATAGATAAATGCACATAATCTTTCCTCTGCATCCACAGACTCCCAGCTGTAGGTGGAAAACATACAGGAATTTGTTGAAAAAAAATAAATCGATGTATAAGTGAACCTGTGCAGTTCAAACCTGTGTCATTCAAATATCAACTGTATTTACAATATTGAGCATACTATAATTAATTTTTTATATGGGAACAGCTCCGTTTGGGGGGTTTCTAAAGTAGCTACTTTTAATAGTAAAAAAAAGCAGGTGGTTATGCTCATGAATTCTGTTTCATTTTTACAGCTTCCTTCAGCAATGAGGCTATATAGCGTACGATCTTCTTCTCCCTCCCAATTTCCTTGGTAACGTCTTCTTTTTTATGTTTGTGTGTTTGTTTTTAATGATTTTAGAGAGAGAGAGAGAGAGAGAGAGGGAAGGGGAGAGACAGAGAGAGAAAGGCATTGATGTGAAAGAGAAATATCAATCAGCTGTCTCCCATTTTCTCCCCTACTGGGTAATTGGACTCACAACCTAAGTATGCCCTGACCAGAGGAAGAACCCACAACCCTTTGGTGTACAGATGATGCTCCAACCAACTGAGCCACCTGGGCAGAGCACCTTGGTAACTTCTTTAAGGTGAATTTAGAGCTTTGGTAATTGAATTATTATCAACTTTTTTCACTATCAGAAATTATGCCCTAATTACTTATTTCATTTATGTTTTTCAATGCCACATAATTTCTATTAAGGGATTTGAATTATTTTTATTCACCTCAGTATCCCCAGAGCTTAAAACAGTGCCCAGCACATATATTTCTTCTATAAATATTTATTAGAAGAAAAATTTCAATGAATAATGTACAGCTTGGATAATGCCCTGAATGAAAAGGAAAGGTTTCCCTATCCTGCTTTTGAATGCTCTTTCTGATGGAAAAAATCTTTCTAATGAAAGAAGAGCCCTGTTGTCCGTACATATTTTCCAGAAACTGCATTTCTTTAATAGTGCAAATTGGAGCAGTGCTGCTCTTATATGGACCAAAAAAAATGGCAAAAAAGCTGATATTTGCCCAATCTTTTGTCCTCATGAGGGTAATATGCAAGTTGGAAATGGAAAATACATTCAAAATTTTATTCCAAATTGGAGGGGAAAAACCCTCTGTCTTGCCTATATTTTCTTATGTAACCACAAGGCCTGACAGTTCCCAGTTAAGGAGCAATTTATTTTAAGCTAACTTTGCTTGCTTTCAATACATCAGATATTCAACAAGGTACTTTTTCACGGTTATTTTAGTTAATCTTCTCCACAACTCAATGATATAAACATTACAGCTCTTTTTTTCAGACAAGTGTTCTGAGGCTTAGGACAGTTCTATATGTTGTTCAAGTTCTGAAGGTGCCAGGATTTGAACTCTAAAAGCTTGCTCTTTTTTTCAACACTAGGGTCTTTTTAGTAGATAGGGAATCATACATGTGAACTGTTATAATTTATTGCCATTAACAGTGAAATGCCTTGTTTTGTACTTCAAGCTAAATTTTCTAAAATGTCAGGCACGCTGAAAAAAATTATATTTATCTAAAAGCTGTGACAGACATAGTTGATATATCCGTTTGGAAACAACTTGTTCCCCGTATTTTTAAACTTACTTTTTTTCCCAAATACTTTTTCACTGAAGTAATTTTATTTCTGTTGAAGGGGCCTAGGTGAATGGTCATTCAACATTCACTGTAGAGGGTCTTTGAGCCAAACCAAGGCAAGAGTAGATCGAATCATGGTTTCACATTTATAATTAGAGAATTTAATTAAATCACCTCTAACAATCTTTGAGTACTACACATGTTTTCCTAGCATCTTGTATTTACCCTGACTGTAATACTTATCCCACTTTATTTTAATTATCTGTCTCCTTCATTAGACTGTGAGTGTCTTGTGGGAACGGTCTCCACCTTGCTAACTACCACATATTTGGTGAAGATTACTATACTTAATGCATAACATTGCTGAATATTTATTGAAATAATAAAATTAATTAACACATCTCTATGAGTTATACAAAGAAACAATACCTTGGTGTGTAAGAATAACAAGAAGTTACGCAATTGCTTTATTGTCAAGGAAAATATCACAAGAGAAATATCTTGAAACAAGAATTGCCAACTCATTGCCAACTTAAATTTCTCCAGAAATTTACATCACATCCTTCATTGAGCTTCCCCTCATTTCACTTCCACTGAACAACTCAATCTACTGTAAGTATAACATCCTAATTAAAAACTGACAGCCATGGCTGGGTAGCTCAGTTGGTTAGAGTGTTGACCCCATACAACAAGTGTGCAGGTCTGATCCTGGTCAGGGCACATACAGAAAGCAACCAATGAAGGCATAAATGGCTGGAACAACAAACTGATATTTCTTTCTCTCTCAACTCATTAAATAAAAACAATTAAAACTCAGCACCTACCATTCATTAGATGTAGTCCATGTAAGTCTGGTTAGGTTTATCCCTAATTTCATTGCTCTCAGGATCAGTATTTAACACTTCAGCCCTACGAGGCTAAAATGACTAATTGGTCCTTCTAGGTGCAGGATGGTTTCAACATTCATTTGGCGTTAAAGGATAAAAGTGGAAGTGACCACTTAATTCATAAATGAAAAATGGCAATAACTTGTAAAACGTTTTTATAATGATATAAAATAAACCTTTCAACCTCTGACAAATTCAGTTTGTTTTATTATCCTTTCAATCAACCAACAATATACTCTAAGCTCTAGAAAATGAGAGATGCCATGCAAGGTGACATGATCTATTTATATCTCCAGAGGGTACAATTCATATTGACTTCAGTTTGAAAAGCATCCCTGGGGCTGTGCAGTAGAGCTGTGCTGATATGGAAGGTAATGTTGGCAAGATCTCTGCTTTCTCCATAGTTGATGAGATTTTTTGAGAAATAGGAGGAGGGAAAGTAGAAATAAACTTTGTTGTTCATTTACTTTGGTATTTGCTTAGTGGCAGGCACTGTATTATATAGACACCATATTTCTTATCATGTATATATTCTACTCTTTTTATATTTGAGGACATTGAGTTTTAGAAGAAATAAGAGAACTGCCATAACTAGCTAAGGGGCAAAGCATATGTTAACCTATATGATTTGTCTATTTCCAAAACCTTTTCACAGTTCACATATGTAATTTTGGAATGATAAAAGGTCTTGCAGGTTGTGTAATTGGATATGAGCTTTGTGTGGAGGCAATAGGAAGGACATAAGTTTTATTCAGGATCAGGACACAATTATGTAGATACCTCAGAAAAATCACTAGCAGAGTAAGTAGTGCAGGTATTCGGTGAAATTTACTGAAGAGGCCAAGAAGCCTTAAAATGGCTGTCAATAGCACGAGTACCTTCAGGAGAAAGGAATCCGGAGGAATTCATTCTAAAGGCAGTTGATGTGGCTCTAAACCTCAGGGCATCAAGTTAGTTCCACTAATCAGAAATCATTGTCTATATCATAAGCTTCCAATAAGAAAATTAATTATGGCTGAAAATCAAATAATCCAATCAAATGTCCTCTATAAGAAAAAATCAGAGAGAAAAGCAGAAATGTATGAATGTCTAAAGTCTAATTAGAAGAATATGCAGAACCCCCAGAACTATTTGAATGCTAATAAAAGGATCATTGCATCCTTTCTTAGGACTGCTAGCATCCTCCAACCAAAAAAGTGCAAACTTTTTTGGCATTCCTTGCTAGATCCATATTTTAAAAGGCAATGAAAAGAAGGGTGAGATATTTAGAAAATCTTTCATAGTGCTCTTGTTGTGTTGTTAGTTACTATGTGAGGAATTGCAGACATGCAAATAATCTTTTCCATTCATAGCTGGTAAATACTTACAATATGAACTGCCCTTTTGACCCAGCAGCTGAGCTTTTAACACAACTGCTCTTTTCAGATCTATAATCACTTGATGTCATCTTGAGATTGTCTTTTCTTGCCTATGGATCTAGTTAAACAAACAAACAAAACACTCTTCACACAATTTTCTTTTTGTACAAAGATGAGCGCTATACATTTTTAAAGTTGTTTCCAGCTAGATTTTTTAATATTTTTTTCTTTACATTCAGAAAAAAAGAACTTATTTATTTTGAGTAATGCATTCCATTCCAATAGGCTTCTTTCAATAGTATTTCCTCATATTTTCACTGAAGTCATATAGAAATTGCAAGTGTAATCTTGGATTAAACTTTACAAAATTGACTTTTCTAGCAGTATTGTAGCAGCAGAAATACAAGAGCAGGGCGCCAGATATTTGAAAACCCTGAAAAGTTCAATCTTTAAATCATTTATGGACCAAGGCTATAGTTTCATATATCTAAAAAGAAAAAATGTCCATACCAGCATTACTCAAAGTTTACCTGGGTAACTTCTCAAAGATCATGGTTTAAACACTAAGGTTTCCTAGTATGCTACCACAATTGAATATGTCTCATTCCCCTCAGTTGAATGCATCTCACCAATATGAAAATATTACAATCTATTAAATCTGACAATCCTTAGTCTAGGTTTTAGTATTAAAAGAATACGATTTATAACATGAATTTGTTGAAGATTAAAAGTAATAAATAAAAATTCTACTTGTGGCACTATGATTTTTTTTAAAAACTGGAAATCGTCTTTGTCCTCAGAGTACTTATTACATAATAAACAGAGATTGTTCAACTCAACCTTTTATCTTTCTAGAAAATATTAAAGGAGCATATAATAGAAGGAATAGTTGAGTATTTCATCTCAACAGTAGGAATAACAAAGACAGTTAAGACCCATTTACAAATAAAACAAACTTTAACGCTTAATAAAGTATCTTCCAGGCATTTCTCAGAAAAACACTAACGTTAAGTTGACTTTATTTATACTATGAATAGTGTTTTGTTGTATAATAAGTGTAGATTGACATATTCACTCATGTCATTATTTTACACTTAGAATTTGTACCCTGGCTATAAACACTGTCTAATAAAAATATTTTTTAATCATCTGTACATTCAAGAAAATTTTAATCTTTGCCTGTTAAACCTATGACTGTGTTTAATCACATTGCATATTATCATTCTGAAGTTAGATTAGGTCTACCTAATATGAAGATGATTTATTGAAAAAATAGAAATATAATCAAACTACTATTTTACACATTAGACCAATTTTTTAACTTGAAAAAATTTAATAATTTTAAAAAGTAATTCATGAAACATTTTCTCTGTTGCGATAATAGTATTTAGAGTCAACACACACTTGTCATTACATTTCTAGGTTGGATACATAAATAATTAGGTCAGTCTCTGCCTCTTGGGATTCAAAATCGCATTTAAGCACATACTTTCAATAAAATATAGCAAATATAATATAGGACAAATATTAAATGTTCATTTTTCCATACAAAGGAGCATATAATATAAAAAATCAGTCATCACTAAGGGCTGGTAATCAAGCTCTTCAACAAATTTTTAAAAATATAGCCCTGATTTGTAGCATGGTCAGTTTTCATAATACTCCCACCATGTTTGACTTTAAGCTTCCAATGTGATGTCATTGAACTTGGAGTGAGAAAGATATGCACACAAAAATGTGAAATCAGATATGTGTCAACTCCAGAATACCATTGTCTATGGTCCATGTTGCCTGGTTTTGTTTTAATGGAACTCAGTCTTAAAAATATATATTGGCAAAATCAAGAGCAGGATTAAGTGACTATTTCTATTTGGATAATCATGTCTGTGGATCTCAGTTTCTTACTTGTAATATTCTTTTGATGTCCCTTTATCATCCTAGAGTGTTGAAGAATTATGTAATTGACTACAATGAAAAGAGCTAATTGCACAACTATTTGTTAATTACTTAACATTTCAGTGGTGCTGAATATCACAGAATTTACCTTTTCCCGCACTTTGTTGACAATCCATGAGAGTAAGTATTTTTAGGATCATAAGCATGAGATGTCAATTTTATTTGATTTAAAATAATAGTATAGTTCATACATTTATAACATGGAGTCAAAGACAATTAAAAACCATTGACAATACCATCTTTTAATAGCTACCTTTCTCTGTTAAAATAAAATTAAATATCCTTAACCTGGTTATGCCTTTGATAGTCTACATTAGTCTTCTCTGTCACTCCATGCCAAACACAGAGACCTTGAAGACATCAGGTTTACACTAGTCTCAGGGTTTTGGACACTCCTCTGTGTGCCTAGAACACTTTCTCTTGAATATTCACACTTACTCCCTCCCAAGCCTTGTTTCTGTGCTCAAATATCACCTTAATAAAAAAGATACTCTCAAAATACAACTCCACCAATAGCCAACCTCTGTATCCTACTCTCTTTTTCTTTTTAGTACTTATCTACTCCACAGCATACTCTATATGTATTTGTTTATTGCTGTATTTCTTTGAAAAATTAAGAATTTTGTTTTTCTTTGGACTCCATCTCCAAGTCACAGTGCTTAGAAAACTTTCGAACACCAGTCAGGAAGTCACTAAGCACGTACACACAAGCACAAATGCACATACACACTTTTTTAGTAGGGGCAGAGGAAGGGCATCCCCTGCATGCATCCAGTTGAAACTCTTAGAGGGTACGGTCAGACAACTTAAATTGAATATATTTACACAGTGACACTCAGATTATAAATATGAGTACTTCTTATTATTCTTTTAGTGTTTGTTCAGTAGGAGCTAATGCTTTATAGCAAAGATAATATGTAACAGCTTTCATGGTCCATGGTGGGAAGGGGAAAGGAGGCAGAATTTCTCTCCAAAAATTAGCTAATTAACACCAACATACTTGGGATCAATAGAGGTCCTTTCCTTTTGTTATTTGTTAAGAGAAGATCCAGTTATTTGCATTGAATTGCTTTCTAGCTCAACAGCCTGGTTTTTGGCTTCCCAAAAGTGGTGGATTTGTGAGAGATATTTTGACATTTATTTTATGCACAGCCAAAAATCAATTTATTCTATACAGAGAAATTGCTTTTGGCAGAGTAGTTGAAATTATAAATACAAGTATTTTTCCTTGAAGATGGAGAGGTCTCTTGCTGTATTACTTATACCAACACTATAAACATTTTTATAAGCGAGCCATAAATTACACGAGGTGAGGCAAAGTATGTTTACAATTGTTTGTATGGAAAATAATACAATAATCAATAATACAAGACTAAATTCTGTGTTTCAGACACTCACAATTGTATATCTACTTTTGTCTCACCCTGCATATAGACTTAATTGTCAGTCAGTAAAGACTTATATAAGAAAAACATTAGACTTCAAAATAGAATTACTTATATTTTATCTTGCTGAATGCCTAAGTAATAATTTGTCATATTATCAGTTACCCTTTATTATACCAGAATATTTGTGATTAAGTCTCTTATTTTGGGGTTGGTATTCTGCTGTGCTTTTCTTTGCTTCCTTTAAAGTTATAGCTTCCCTATTAATATTTGACTCTAAATATTTTCACCAAGATGCTTTGATGTACATTAATTTGCCTACAGAAAAACAGCAGAGTCAGATGCTTCTCTGACTACTAAGTTCTCACTTTAAAGAGCAGTAAAATAAAAGGATAACAAGGTGCAAACAGATAAGCTATATCATTAACCTTGGACTCCATCTACCTCTTTAATTTATAATTAAGTCATAAAGGCAAATATGCAATTTGTTGTTGATGGCTACTTGCTAATCTACTTTAGGAAATAAAAACAATTCAATTAGTTATACCCATCCTGCTCTGATTACTTGTTGATAATCTAATTCAAATTTAAACATATTATCTAAAGAAAGGAACAACAATGGTACAACCTAATTTATGGGTTAAAACAATAATAAAATATTGATTATTCTACAAAAGAAGAAACTAATAGAAATGCATTATGATGTTCTGCTGTAAAACTGGATTGTGTTCATGCTCACTCTAAAACGGTGACCTTGGGAATTTTATGACTTCTTCAAGGCTCAATTTCTTCCTTTGTAAAACATTATTACAAGAGCATTGATTTCATAGATTCAATATGGGGATTATGTACGATGGAATATAAACAATTATTAGCACAGTAGCTGGCACACCATACTCTATAAAATAAGTTAGATGGTGCAACTGATGGAGGCAGGAGTGAGAGTGAAATAGTGAAGTGGATTGCAGTGCTAAATATTATTTATTCTATAAAAGCAGGCTTGATAATTACCTACTAGAGTGAAGGCTCATTGGAAATTACAGGTTTTGAGTAAATTGAAGACAGGATCTTTCTATATATTCTATAAATTGTTACAGTAGTTGTGGCTGGTATACAGAACATATTCAATACATGTTGATGGCATTCTGAGGGAAGAAACTGTCCATCCGTCATTGTTTCTCCCGTGTCCCTCATCAATGTACAGAACAATGCCTTAGTCAGAATTCTGTTATAATGTTCTAAAAGGAGTATGAAAATTTTATGGCATTTTATCTATCACAGGAAAATCTTAAACATTTATGAGACATTTTAATATAATAAAACTTGAAATTTTTCAAATTATAATATTTAATAATTCTATTTCTCTAATAATGTGTTTTTATTGTGGTATGCTTTTTAAATTATCAAAGTAGTACAAAGTAACACATCTAGTCAGGCCCAGAGGTCAGAGTCAAGGTCTATACTTGGGAAATAATTATCTTATGCAACATTCAAATTAAGATAGTATATGTTCTTAATTTCCATCACATGTGGAGTCTAAAGACGTGTGAAACTGGTGTCCCACAGTTTACAATGTGACTGTGGTCCTTAGCATAGTGATTTGTAAACAGCTCACTGCCTGAGGATCTAGAAACCTAGCAAAGGCAAACATTCTAATTCTTTGGGCTCTGAACTACAGGAATAGGGATGATTTAAAATAGAAACGTTCAAATGAAAAGGGTCCCCTCGATGGAACTTCTCCTTAGCTCATCCCCAAGGCACACAAAAGCCTGGAACTATGCTGAAAAGAGCAGATGCTTCTTTTTTTCTACTTATGTGATATTTGGCTTCTCCAACTGACAATTATAACCACATATTGTGTATATCTCAATATAAATTGTAGAAAAACATTTATATTACCAATACACATTTATTAAAAGTTTAACATGTATTATTAAATAAAGCAAACTGTTTGCTTTGAGCATAACAATAGAATTTATTAAGGATAATGAAAGATAATACCTACTTATTAAAGTTTAGATAAGCTCTGTAAGATGTATAGGTTAATATCCAGACACAAAATTGGGCAATATGCTTACTTTCTATTACCATATACTGTGGTTCAGAAACTTCTAAGATTAGATTGTTAAAGGAGAATGCATAAAACTGCTGATTCATTACTTTTCTAATAATAAACTATGATGAGTAAGTATAAATGATTATCATGAAACAGAGAGAGCAATAGCTGTAATGAACACAGAAGGGATACATTTCCAAAATAGCATGTGCCATATGTATGCACAAAACCAATTATACAAGTAATGTACATATCACTCATGCCATGTTTTGCAAATCAGCAAACATTTTAAAGTTCTCCCTAATAAGAAGTTTGCTGATTCTTGCCTAGGGAAAATTAAGAAACATCTGAGTAGTACATTCTGGAGAAATTTACAGCTGTTTCTCTCTCTCTCTTTCTCTCTCTCTCTCATCTCTTTAATCGTCAAGAAAAATATTTGTAAAGAAATTGCATTTAGAAGCTGTTTGCTCCATAGCTCATGTAACATATGAGAGCATACTTTCATGGCTCCAGCAATATTTATCTGGCCTGACAGTTTTTCATGAAGAAAAGAACAGGCATATTCATTTAATTACTACATGTTGATTCTTAGCATTGTTTTCCTCCACTGTTTTAACTGAGCTAGTTCTTTTATAAACTCTAAAGGAACTTGCTATGTTTTATAAATTTGGACAAATAAAACAAGATTATGGTTTGTGAACTGAATTTAAATTTTAACTGTCTTAGTAAATTCTAAGATACAACCAAAGCAGAGTTTACTTCTTCTTCCTATAATCCCCCCCCCCTCTCTTTATATATATATATACTTTTATCAAGATATTCATTATCTTTTCATTAGTATCTGCTTATAATGTATTTTGCAGGCTAGGCATTGAACAAGTACACACCTCTAATAATGATGATATCCCTGGCAAACACCGTGTAATACCTAGGAATTTAATAAATGTTTAAGAGGGAATAGATATCATTGTCACACACACAAATATTGCCGTAAATTATTTTCTGAGTGTTATGTGGGATGATGTGTGATAATATCAAGCATCTGGCTTAGAATACAGTAAGTGCTCAATAAATGATAATAGACTTTTGTGTGTATACAAAATATACTTTGTATATTTGAATATACTTTCTAAAGACAAGTTATTAGTCTTCCCCATTATCATTTTTCTTCTATTAATTAGCCACATTGTTCTCAAAAATTAACTTCCATTTTAGGTTGACTTGTTAGGTCATTTTAGTACACTATTATCTATACTTGATTGCGGCAATTGCCTCTCTAAGCAATTCACTGAGTTCACTCACTTCTTTCATTACTAAAGTGCTTTCTGTCCTTGTTCTACCCAAACTTGTTTATTTAATAAAGCTCTTATTTCCTTCATCAGGTCCACCTTTCTATATAAAATAAAACTACCAATATATATTGATTCATTATCTGTTTACATATAAACTTAACTCCAACTTAAAAAAATCTGACCAGAATAATATTTGTTATAGTGACATTTGAAAATAATGACTAAAAACTGTTTCTGAATAAAAGTATTAACTATTACTGGAAATGTCAGGTATATTAATTTCAATAAATAAGAATTGCAAGTAATCAAATGATAGACAATGAAATAATTCAGTATTACTGAAATCAGAAACTACATTAAAGAGAATCAGAGAATTGGTATATTATTCAGGACTACAGACAATGCTATTACTATGGAAATTGGCTCTCTCTCTCTTGCTCCCTCTCTCTCCCTACCTCTCCCACTCCGAGGTGTGTCCAGAAGGTATTTAGCCGTGTAATATGAAAAATAGAAACATTTACTGAAGAAGACACAAGAAACATTGTACATAAGACAATGATGCCTCAGTCCCCTTCAAAGTAGGCACCTTGGGACCTCACACAGTTCTCCCAGTCGCCATCAGCTGCCCTGTCATATTTTTCTGAATCTCATTCACGGTCTGAAATCTCTTTCCTTTAAAGGTGATTTTAGTTTGGGGAAAAGCCAGAAGTCACAGGGCACCAAATCTGGGCTGTCAGGGGTGCAGAGTCACCTGGGTGATTTGATGTTTCACCAGAAACCTCTGCACAAGATGCATGAGTGGGCCCATTGTTGTGATGAAGCTGCCAATTACCAGTAGCCTATAGCTGCAGCCTTCTAATCATTAAAATAGTTTCCACAGAGAAAAGTTCAGGCTTACCTCAAAATCTGATGCAGATTTGTTGCTCTACTCCCTCAGTCATTTTTTAATGTGATGGTCATACAGTACATATGCTCACCTAATGGTGTCTATGCTCCCACTGACTAGTACAGTGAAATCGTCATTGTTCACACACGCACATTCCAGTCCACTCTCCTTGGCTGCCAGTTTGCATTGATAACTGTAAACCATTCTATTAACAATGGCTGATGGCTGGACATTTTTGAGACAGACCACATGTATATAAAATTATTTATAAATAACATTTATAATGATTCAAATAACACATTACCATATCGCATGTTCAAAATAGTAACTAATTTGTGCAGAATTCCAAAAATATATGTAGATATGCTGCTTTTTAAGAATGTGGATCATACTTCAGTGTGGTTGGAGCATAATGATTTTGTAAGAATGTTACAGAGTGGGGGTGTCCAAAAATCCCCAGAGCCTGTGGGTTGGGGTATGGGGGAAAGGAAACAGCTTTTAGGATGCCTTCACATGCCTGTGGCTAGTGGCTAGTGTCTTTGTTACACAAATGGCTTTGGTTCTTTCAAGGACCCAGCCAGATAGGAGGGGTTTATGGACCATGGGATGGTGTAGAAAGCATACAGGGCCTGTGTAGGGTTCTGTGAATGGTCAGAACTGGTTACCACACCCACTACATCAGAGGACACAGTCAGGGGTTTAAAAATAGGTGGCAGACATTTTAGCGAGGTTCTCCATGCGGTTTTGAGAAAGGGGAATACCGTGCGGCTTTGAAAGGGCAAAGGAAGAAGCATGCGTGATCCAGTGCAACATGGCACGTGTTTTCCTGGACTGTTATACGGAGGCTGATGACATCATACACCAGATCCTGAAGGAGACAGCTGACAGATAAGGAATGGGAATTTTCTGGGCATGTTTTTGGCTTCTAGCTTTTTGGGGAGCAAGGGAAGTGCTGGGTCCCATGGGAGAACAGGGCTCTGAGCGGAAGTGCTCACTGTCCTCCCCAGGTTGGAATGTTGTAAATAAAGACCTGTTTTCCCCAACACTAGTTGTTGGGTTTTACACTAAGGTGCCACATGAAAGAACCCCCTTTTGCTCTGTAACAAGAATACAGAATAAAAAGAGAGAAAATGAAGTATTTTATATGTGGAAAATCTATAAATGAAGGTCAGCATCAACTTTGATAAGTCATGTGATAGTATGTATTCTTTTTTTAAATTATCATCTAGGGATATGTTATCTTTCGATTTTAGAGAGAGGGGAAAGGGATGGAGTAAGGGAGAGAGAGAAATTCTGAGAGAGAGAGAGATCAATGTGATGTTTTGACAAGGTATCAAACCCACAACCTTTTTGGTGTAAGGGACAATGCATTCCAACCAACTGAGCAACCCAACCAGGGCAATAAAATGCATTCCTGATAAGATGTTATTGTTGAGAATTGTTCTTAACACCCCCCCCCCAAATTCTATAACCCTGTTTACATATGAGAAAAACAAAGACCCATCTCAATTTAGGGATATTCTTCAAAAAACATCACTAATGCTCAAACTGTCAAGGTGTCAACAGCTGGGAAAGATAAAAGGAACCGTGGCAACCAAAAGGAGGCTGACCTTTAGCATCAGGTTTCTGGGGTTAAATAATGACTTTGTATCTTCCTTGCTATTAGATTATAAGCAAATAGGCAGACTTTTTGTGGTGCTCAGTTTTTTTTCTATAAAGTTGAACGACAAGACCAAAGACAATGTGTTCATCAATGGAATAATGTAGGTAAAAGACCGAGCAAATGCCTGGGATGCTGGAGGTGCTAAATAGCTACTAGTTTTCTTCTTCTTCTTTAACATACCTCCAGGAGCTGAATCCATTCTAAAGTGCTAATGGATGACATCACATTCTTGATAGGAAGCTATTATTATTTTACTCTTATGTTTTCTGCATTAAAATAAAACATAAAAGGTGTTTTATCATTTTAGAGTTTTGGTTGCTTTCTATTTTGAGGGGGAGCCTTAATAATATTGTATATATAACAGAAGCAGCTTCCTCAAAAATGCTTTCCTCAGGTTAAAATATTTTTACAGTTTTGATTGCTTTGCTCTTTACTGTTTGGGTTCATATATATTGTTCTCTTTTGATAGTAATAGTATCTCCTATTTCCCCCATTTACCTTTACATGTGTTATACTTTAATTAATTCAAAAGGGAAAGGTTTTATTTCTTAAAATTTACAAAATTTTAAGGATACTGACTGATTGAAGTTTATAAATACAAGTTGTGGTTTTACAACCACAAGTATAAGTGAAACAGTTGGATGTTACTAGGTTTGAAAAAAATGAGAGAAGCCACAATCACCTGGATTGTGGATAATCAGAAGTTCCCTACATTTTATGTAGAAACAAAAATAAGTTAAAGATTGCAAGTCATTTAAGTATTTCAAAAAATGTTGATTTCTTCTTTATGTGTATTTTAGAAAAGTTTGACCTGTTCAAGTTTGCCTACTTTTAAGAATAATTACAAAATAATTACTAGTTTGAAAATAATCTTTTATTACAGTTTCTCATAAATCATAAGATATCTACCATCTACTTAATTCTAGAATAGCAGAAAAAATAAAGTTATTCTATAATTTTATCTTAGTGTTTACTATATTTTGGAAAATAACAATATTAATATAAATCATAGATAATTCCTGTTTATTATAATGTTACAAGTTCCATTGAATATTTATAATAAAAGTATTTGGCAGAGGAATATAAAAAACAAACAACATAAAATACTTCTAACTAAATTTTCCCTTGCTTGCTGTTAACTTTAATTTTGTTTAGCCAAAAATATACACAAGTTGATATTCAATAATGTTAAATTGACTACAATTTTCCCTTCTCCTGAGGAATATGTTTCATTATCCACTTACACCCATCGTTTCTGAATAAAGAGGATATTTTGTATTTTGGCAAAGACATGGAAGGCATGAAACTTCCCTAATGTAATTTCAGCTAATTAAAGACTCATTAAGAAAGAAATAGAAATGAGAATATGCCTGAGAACTTGCTTAAGTAATTTTAATTTTTAATCATTTTATTCTCTCACTAATTAAACAGTTTGATGGGTATCTATAGGCTATTTACCTAGTTTTCTGTATTTTATCTTGCAATTTAATATGTGCTCGCTAATCAAATTATTATATTTTCTGAAGATATTCTGTTTTTTCCCCATATTGTTTTGTTTCTAGTAAAATGCTTGCATATTTTTAATATAATTTTATATAATTTCCTTCACTTTTACAGAAAATGGAATTCTGGGGAACTTCAATTCTCAAGGTGAGATGAAGAAGAGAAGCCAGTAAAAGTGATAACAAAAAATAGTAAACAGCCCTGGCTGGTGTGGCTCATTGGACTGAGTGCCGGCCTGCAAACCAAAGGGTCACCAGTTCAATTCCCAGTCAGGACACAGGCCTGGGTTGTGGGCCAGATCCCCCAGTTGCGGGTGCATGAGAGGCAACCACCCTTGATGTTTCTCCCCTTCTCTTTCTCCCTCCCTTACCCTCTCTCTAAAATATAAATAAAATCTTTAAAAGAAACAGTAAATGACCAAACAAACAAACAAACAAACAAAAACAATCAGAAGGGAAAGGCAATATGATACTGTTAAAACATGGCCCAAAGTCTTAGACTTATGTTTGAATACAAGCTCTTACTACCTACAGGCTGTATGACCTTGACTGATTTACTTAGTTGCCTGAACCTTGGTTCCTCCACCTATAAAGAAGTTGTAATGGTATTTAACTGAAATAGGAGGAATAATAATGCCAAACAAAACACATTTATCACAGAGCCTGGCATATTGTTGTAGCTATCAACTACTTTTGGATCGCTCTTTAGTTAACCTTGGCTTTTACTCCAACCCATGATTGTCTGAGCATCCTTCATGTTCCTTCCTTCCTATGTCCTAAAGTATATTTTCTGCAATATCAAACTCATATTTTTATATTCATGAGTTTGTATCTTTATTACTTATAGCACTATTAACTGGGTTTTCCTTCTAATTGGGAATTTTCATTTCAGACAATTTATGCTCCTCTTTCAACACATGGCCTGAATATTTCACCTTGATGTGGCTTTTCTTCAAAGATCCTAGAATAATTTATTATTTTACTTCAGGATTTGTATAGATATTTATTTAAACCACTGAAATTTTATGTAATTTTCTGTTTGCACAGAGAGACCATCTTATTTATCTTTGTGTCCTGGTGTCTACGTGCTATTCAAAGCCAATTCTCAGTAAAGTTTGTTATTTTATAGTGAATTGAATATAGCTATCCCACTTCTACTTTGCATGGTTAGGCATGCTCTCTTGTTTTGCCTATAAAATTAGACATGGAACAATTAATTCAATGTAAAAATCTTCCCTTACACTCTTTTTACTATTTACCCTTTAAAAGTCTGGAATGTGAGAGGTGAGTGGCAAACTTTGTATACTGCTTGTTTTGTTCATGGTAAACCATTTGCCTTTCAACATAAGCTCAAAGAGAAAGATAATTTTTGGAGGGCCTCTGAATTTGTACATTTTTATGAGGAAACAGACTGTCATCATTTGAAATACATTAGAGGTTTTATTAGGTGCCTTGGGAGCCTGATAACAGTATTTAAACTCATTCATTTAGGTCAGCACAATCATTGGTAATGCAGATGGTACTAAATTCAATATCATATGACTGGCTGCATGAAAGAAGTCGCTTTATCTGTCAACACTAGAAATACTTCAGCAACAACAAAATAAGAAATTTTACCATATAAGGTTTTTGGATTGTTAACATCCTCTAAATCATATAAAGGAGGGTTAGCATTATATCAATCTAAATAAAATCAAAGGAGAGTCTACCTTTCTCCCTTCCTTTTTTGGTATTCCTCTTCCATTAAAAATAACTTAACAGCAATTCCTTGAGACACTCACCCTTACATGACTATAATGACTATAATAATTGCCATTATGCCATTGATCTATGCTAAAACATCACAAAGTATTTTATTTATTCCTCATAATAACCCTGAATATATCAATTAAGTTTTATTGCCATAAGAGAACATCTGACTTTTAGTGAGGTTCATGTTCCACACAGCTAACAGGTAATTAATTGAATATCTGAACCACAATCTCTGTGTTAAAAAGCACATAATATGAACCATTTCAGCCTTATGAACATTTCAGTTCACACAAATTTTCTATGCATTGTTTAATTTTACCCTTATGAGAACAATGTTATATTTCTTTAAATTTTTGTTTGTTTGTGTGGCAGTGCACAGATGGGAAAATCATACTGATAAGCAGAATATGATTTTAACAAATATTCTGTTTGTGGTGCCCATATGCCTAATAATAGAATATGGCATTCTATAAGAACATGGAAATTTATTTAATCAAAAATAGTCCTGTGAGGCCCTGGACAGGTAGGTCAGTTGGTTAGAGCATCATCTCGACACCCCAAGGTTGCAAATTTGATTCCCCATCAGGGCACATACAAGAATCAACAAATAAATGCATAAATAAGTAAAACAACAGATTAAGTGCTCTCTTTCTCTCTTCCTCTCTCTCCCCTTCCTCTTTCTAAAACCAATACATAAACATTTACAAAAATATTTTAAAATGTTCCTGTGATATCAGAAGAAAGCAATTTGGGAACAGATGCCGTTATACTAAGTCTTCACTAACTTCTTTCTAAAGTTTACTATATATACTATCATCCAAATTTAACACTAGAATAAACTGAGACTGAACATCCCAGATTTCTTTTTTGTATTATAAGTTGTAGATAATTATTTTACTGTCCTGCCAATTTCATATAATTGCTCTGATAATCAATGTCAATAGTGCAGGTAAAAGTGTATCATAAACTACACAATGTTTTAAATGACTTAGAAGGAACATGTACATGCACATGCAAAGTGATCAGAGATTTCGGCTATTTGATGTCAACTCCAAGACATAAATCCAGGGCTTTTCATTCCCATCCATTAGTTTGCTAATTTTGCAAGTGTTTTTTGAGGACCCAAAAGTGTTTCTATGACATGCTGAGTTCTGGGAAATTGAATTACTAAAGTGACAAAAAAGATGGAAGCAAATAGATGGACCTGTGTTACATTTTAGAATTAAAATAATAGAGACATTTATTTTAGTATTTCCAAATATACATGCTGTTTTTTGATTAGTAGAAGAGCCTGATTTAAATATCAGGTTTTATTTTTAAATTGGCATGTGTCCTCAATACATTATACACATAAATATTATTTTACCTTGCAAATAATTGAAGAAATTTAATTAGCCAGAGATTTAGAAATTATTTTAAGACCTTAAACACATAAACTTTATAATGAAAAAGACATTATTTATTGTGGTTGGAGCAAGCTATTAAATATTTTTTTAAATGAGATAATTGACTTAAAGTTATTCTTCCATTTTTCAAAATAAAATGAGCTAAACTAAAAACATTGATAATATAAAGGATTTTAAAAATTTATCACTTAAATATTCACCATATACAATTTCATTAAACTTTTAATGTGAGCTTGAGAATTATTGGTTTTTCATTAAATTTTTATGTTATTATCATTAAAATTACACTTATACATACTTCAATACTATATCATTATTTCAGGAAAACTGATATAAAATGATTCAGATATCTGAAAATATAACCAATAAGTGTTTTATTACTTTTTTTTTTAAATCTTCACCCTAGGATATGTTTATTGAATTTAGAGAGAGAGAAGACTGGAGATAGAAAGAGAAAGAGAGAGAGAGAGACAGAGGGAGAAATCAATGTGAGAAAGAAAAATTAATCGTTTGCCTCTCATATGCTCCCAAACTGAGGATAGAACCCACAACCCAGATATATGCCCTGACTGTGGAAGGAACCCACAACATTTTCGTGTAGGGAAGGACACTTCAGCCAACAGAGCCACCTGTCCAGGGAAACCAGTTAGTCTTAAAACTTAGTGGCAATTATTTCACTTCATTTAAAACACACAAATAAATAACTCAGGAAAAAGAACCTTAGAAACACTGAATTAATACTATATAAGACCTATATTTAAATTAGCCATACCAGATAAACTAAATATGTAAAGCAACTATTAAGAAATCAAAGGGGAAAATAGACAAAAATGCAATGACAGTAGAGAGAATTTCAATACCTTGTTTCCAACAATGGATAGATTATCCAGTCAGAAAATTATGTTAGAACCACTTCAGCTTTATGAACATGGTAGATCTAATGCACTTAACAGAAAGATACAGAGCATTACACTCAACAACAGCAGACTAGACATTCTTGTCAAGCAGATATTAAAAGTTCTCCAGGATAGATCATATGTTAGGCCACCAACAAGTCTTCATAAATTTCAGACTGTTGAAACTATATTAGGCATCTTTCCTATCACAGTAGAATGAAACTAGAAATCAGTTTCAAGAAGAAACCTAAACAATTTACAAGTACATGAGAATGCTCAACATGCTCCTGAACAACCAATGAGCCAAAGAAGAAATCTAAATAGAAATTTTTTAAAAATCTTAAGATAAATGAAAATAGAAATACAACATACCAAAATGTATAAGCTGCAGCAAAATCATTCCTAAGAGGAAAGTTTATAGCATAAACATCAATATTTTTTAAAAAGATCTCATAAAAATAATCTAAGTTGATACCTCAACAAACTAAAGAACAAACTAAGACCAAAATTTGAAGAAAGAAGGAAATATTAAAGATGACAGCAGATTAAATAAAATAGAGACTGAAAAGAAGATTAAAAAGAGCAATAAATCTAATGGTTATTTTTTTGAAAAAAAATATAAAATAGATAAACATGTATGTAGACTTACCAAGATAGAAAAGATGATTCTAATGAAAAATATTAAAAATGAAATATGAGACATTAGAAATTATATCTCACAAATTTTAAGAAAAATCATGAGATTCTATGAACAGTAATATGTAAATAAATAGAAAAACTTAGAAGAAATGGATTAAGTTCATAGAAATGTATAATCTACCAATGATAACACATGAAGAAATAAAATCTCTGAACAGACCAATTACTTATAAAGAGATTGATGAGTAATCAAAAATTTTCCAACAAAGAAAAGTCTAGGATCAGATGGCTTCACCATTTAATATTACCAAATATTTAAAGAAGAATTAATACCAATGGTTCTAAAACTATTGCAAAAAATATATAAGGGAGAAATAATTCTGAAATCATTCTATGAGAAAAGAATTTACTTTGAAACCAAGATAAAGACACAATAAAAGAGAAAAAAAATAAGACAATATCTCAGGTTAGTATAGATGCAAAAATCCTCAACAAAAAATTATCAAACTAAAATAAACAGCATCTTAAAAAGATCATACACCATGATCAAGTGGGAAATAATTCAGGTATGCAAAGATGGCTCAACAAGTGAAAATTAATATGTAATATACCACATTAACAAAGGGAGAAATAAAATAATATAATCATTTAAATAGATGCGTAAAAGCATTTGACAAATTTCAGCATCCTTTTATAATAATAATTACAAAATATTTAAAAAGTGGGTTACAGAGGAAATACATCTAAACATAATAAAAGCCACATATGGCTCTGACTGGTATGGCTCAGTTGGTTGGAGTATCATCTTGTAAACTGAAAGGTCATTGGTTTGATTCTGAGTCAGGGCACATGACTGGGTTGCAGGTTTGGTTCCCAGTCAGGGCATGTACAAAAAACAACGATTAATGTTTCTCCCTGACTTCAATGTTTCTCATCCGTTCTCTCTCCCTCCTTTGTCTTCTCTCTAAAAATCAATAAGCATATCCTCAGGTGAGGCAAATAAATAAATAAATAAATAAATAAATAAATAAATAATAACACATATGACAAACCCACAGATAACATTATACTCAATGATGAAGTGCTGAAAGCTTTTCATCTAAAATCAAGAGCAAGTCAAGAGTATAACTCTCTGTCTGTTTTATTTGAGATAGTACAGAAAGTCTTAGCCAAAGCAAGTAGGCAAGAAAAAAAGAAATACATGGCATCCAAGTTGCAAAGGAAGAAGTAAAACTGATATGATATTATACATAGAATAATCTAAAGCCTCCACCAAAACTCTGTTAGAACTAATAAACAAAGTTAGAAAAGCTGCAGACTACAAAAGCAACATATAAAAATCAGTTGCCTTTTTGTACACTGATAATGAACTAATCTATCACAAATAGAAATTAAGAAAACAATCCAATTTACAAATATACCAAGAATAAAATGCATAGGAAGAAACTGAACCAAGGAGTAAAAAGATCTGTACACTAAAATCTATAAGACATTGATGGAAAAACTTGGAAAAGACACAAATAAATAGAAAAGTATTCTGTACAAATGAATTGAAAGAATTGATATTGTTAAAATGTCCATACTACCCAAAGCACTCTAAGAGTCTGTTACTCTGTTTCAAAATCTCAATATTTTTCACAAAAATAGGATAAAGAATTTTACAATGTACATGGAATGACAAAAGACCCAAAATAGCCCAAGCAATCTTGATAAAGAAGAAACGGTCTTAATTTTAAACTATATTACAAAGTTATAATAATCAAAACAGTTTGGTAGTGGTATAAAAACAAAACACATAGATCAATGGAAGAGAATAGAAAGCCCAGAAAAAAATTCTCACATATATGCTGACTTGATTTTTTGACACACACATGCAAAAAAAGCTAATTATTTACAATGGGGAAAGGAAGCCCTCTTCAGTAAGTGGTGTAGGGAAAACTGAATACCCACATACAAAAAATAAGCCTGGTTCTGCCTGGTGGGGCTCAATGGATTTAGCACCAACCTGCAAACCAAAAGGTCACTGATTCAATTCCCAGTCAGGGCACATGCCTGGGTTGTGGGCCAGGTCCCCAGCTGAGGGTATGCAAGAGGCAACCAGTTGATGTAGTCCTCATGTATCAATGTTTCATTCCTTCTCTCTGTCTCTCTCCCTTCCCATCTCTCCCAAAATAAAAATAAAAATAAAAAAAAGAAGAATCTGAATGACTATCTTATACCATACACAAAAATTAATGCAAAATGGATTAAAGCCTTGAGTGTAAGATCATAACTGATAAGCTCCTTAACATGGGTTTTAGCAATGATTTGTTGGATTTGACACCAAAAGCAAAGATAACAAAAGGAAAAATAAGTATGGCAAACATCAAACTAAAAGTATTTTGCACTTTAAAACAAACCATTGACAAAATGAAAAGGCAACTTACCAAATGACAGAAAATATTTGAAAATCACACAGGTTGGGGCATAAATAGGTTTATAATTGTGAGTGTGCAAAACACAGTTATTCTTGAATTATTTTTATTAGTTATTGTATTATTTTCCATAGAGACAACTGTAAACCTACTTTTGCCCCACCCTGTATATCTGATAAAGGGTTAATATACAAAGTGTGGGGAACCGCTCCTTGTGGTTTAGGGAATTGTAACTCCAGCAGTGACCCTGACTTGCCCCTGTGGCTTGTCTTTATTTCAGTATCAACAGAAGGCTGCATGGGAGACATACTGAAAAACCATTCAGAGGGTTTCCATGGGAATTGGATTTAAAGAATGCTATTATGCTTTAGAATTTGCTACTCTTTTCTTATCTCTTAGTTAACTATAAACAACCTCTAGCAAGGAATGTATGAAACCTTGCACCTAATGCCAGTGTGGTGTCAAGATGTTTAATAGACCCTGACACAGACTGGTCACTGTGCCCTCTATATTGATACTTGTAATCTGTAACTGTCAACTGTAATTCAGGCGCCTAAAAGCTATTGATGGTTTATGAATTTTGACCTTGTATCTCCCATGCGTATCCTTCTCAATAAAAAGCATGAGGAACAGAGGTCTTGCGCTTTCTCCACTAGAGGGAACAGCTGCCTCCCTTTCCTCCCAGACAAAATACAGTATCCTGGACAGGTTTCACATGGTCATGAAACCTCTGCTGGATAGAGTAGTTTCCAACTGAGCTGGGGTGTTGGAGGCAACTTCGCCTCAATAAAGTATATAAATAACTCATACAACTCAATAGCAAGTAGAAATGTAAAGGGTCTAAATAGATAGTTCTCCAAAGAAGATATACAGATGGCCAACAGAAACATGAAAGGGTACTCAATATCACTAATCATCAGGGTAATTACAACCAAAACCACAGTGAGAATGGCTATTATTAAAAAGACAAGAAATAACAAGTGTTGCCAAATATGTGGAGAAAGAAGAGCACTTGTGTGCTCTTGGGAAATTGGTATAGCTAGTTTGGAAGACTGTATACAGTTTTCTCAAGAAACTTAAAATAGGACTACCATATAATCTAGTGCTTGCACGTCTGGGCACACATCCAAAGGAAATGAAACCATTGCCTTGGACAAATAGCTGTACTCTTATATTCACTGTAACATTATTCACAATAGCCAAGATATGGAAACAATCTAAGTGTCTGTCATAGAATGAACGGATCAGGAATATGTGAAATGTATTCAGTGGAATATTAATCAGTCTTAGACAAGAAGTTAATCTTACTTGCAACAGCATGACTGAACCTGAGGGCTAAGTAAAATAATCCAAGAAAGAAAGACAAACACTGCATGGCTTCACTTATAGGTGGAACATAATCAAACAACAGCAACAACAAAAAAGTCAAACTTATAGAAACAGAAAGTAGAAAACTGATTGACAGGGGTAGGGGGTGGGTGGTGAAGTAAATACAGAGAGAAAGGTAAAAGGATACACACTTTCTGTTATAAGATAAATTAGGTATAAGCATTTAATATACAACATAGTGGTTAGAGTTGATAACACTGTATTTGTATAATTGAAATTGCTAAGAGAGCAAAACTTAAGTATTCTCAAAAAATGGTAAATATGTAAGGTGGTGTATGTTAATTAACTCAGAAATTTTTTACATTGTATATGGATAGCATATACTTCAGAGCATGTATGTATGGAATGATCATGTTGGGTCCTTTAAATGTCATATAATTTTGTCAATTATACCTCAATAAAGCTGAAAAAATTAAATTACTCATTAATGTACAGGCAAATAGATTAAAAATTCTAAACCTGACACAATATGGTAAGGATCTGAAATATGACTATTTTAATCTAATGAGTAAAACTATAATATATTAAATATATGTTATGTATGTCATGAACTCATTATAAGTAAGAGATATAATTGTTTTAAAATAAATTTCTTTTTCTTATAAAGAACAGGTATGCTTTTCTTTTAAAAGTAAGGTTCTACTTCCTTCTTTCATTTGTTGGAAAGGATTTTATGTTACTTAAGTGTTTCATTATTCATCAATATTTTTTAGACATTTACTATATGTCAGGCACTGTACTATGTGTTTCCACTATATAGATAATTAAGGTATGCTTTAACATTCGGTATTTAGGACTGGACAGTTTAAGAGTTAAGAATTTTAATGGTAACCCTCTTAAAATTAAATTTTAACTTGAATCCAAAAGTAATCAAACTTTCAGATTCGATTAAAGGAAAGGCTCATTTTGGTTAATGTGATTTTTATTAATTAAGAAATCATTAAGGAATAACTAAATGAAATCCGGCACCATAATATTCCAAATTAATTTAAATCTCTAATCATATTCAGTTTCTACAGCTTGGGGCAAATTCCAGGTTCTGATTTGCATCTGCCTGTTTTTGACATGTCATATCCCATTAGCCATTCTGCCCCTTTCTTTCCAAAAGTTATTATGCCAAATTTAAAATAAAATATATAACAATTGAATTTGTATGTTTGTGTGTGTGTGTGTATGAGAGAGGAAACAGATGCAGAATTACACAAAAGTAATGTCTATACTAGACACTTTCCAACCTATAACAACAAAAAAATCAATTTGCTTTAATCAGTCTGTACCTTATCTGCAAGATTAAAGTTATAGGACTCGATAATTCAGAATGGGTTACTACTGAATTATTATGTGAATTTATTATACACAACAGAGGTTCAGGTAAGATCTCTCTTGAAGGTAGTGGCTACTTCTACTTTCTATTCCATCTAGAGGAGACTTAATCTGGTGTAGAAAATAAGAACTGGAGAGGTAGGTCTTAAACTGGCTTAAGGATAAATTTTTTCATTGCTCTCTGAGTTTTAAGAGATTTGGACTACATTCAAATGAAAATTATATGTAGAGCACTTCATTTGTTGGTGGTGATGGTGTGTGCACGTGTGTGTGTGTGCGCGCGCCCGCACGCGTGCGCATGTGTGAGTCGAAGGTAGGTGGAGAAGTAAACCTGTTTCGGTCATAGAAAAGTGTTGATAATTAGGCAACTTTTTCTTTACAAGTGATTCTAACTGCAAGTTTAGACCTAAGCACTATGAACAAAGCTGCATCTTAGAGTAACGGTGATAAAAGTTTTATATTGTTTTGTCACGCACTCAGAGCTTTATGTACAAAGTGGCAGTAGCTTCCATATCAGCAATCTGATTTCAATGGGCTTTTCCTAGTGACAAGGACTAATCAGTTCTTACTTATTGTCTGCCTATTATCATTCCGGGAGATGAACGTACAAGTGTGAACTAAATCGACACCATACCTACTTTCCAGTAGCTTACAAGTGTGCAAAGTACCATGAAAGAAAAACACAGAAGCTGTAAAACCATCTGTCAGAGGACTGAGGGGTGAAGGAAAGTTTCTCTTATGCTATTTAGGCAGAGACGTGAAAGATAATCAGGAGTTCAGAGCATGAAGCGAAGGTTCTCAATCCTGCCTGCACATTAGAATCACCTGGGAAGAAAAAATAATCCTCATACATGGGCCTCACCCTCAGATATTATTTAATCTGTCTTAGGTGCTGCTGGACTAAGATTTCTTTTTTCAATTTTCTAATTAATGTTTTTATTCATAAATTATTTCCTTATATTTTAGGAAAGTACTATCTTTTGACTGAGGTTTTTAAAAGCTCCACCAGGGATTGCAAAGTGCAACCAAGATTAAGAAGCCCTCACTGTTACAGGCAGTGGGAACAACATGGAAATGACTGGAATTGAAGATAGCTGACATGTTTAAGTACCGAAAACTCTTTCAACATGAAATCAAGGAGTAAACAGGTCCAAGCGTGGAAGATGGAGCCAGAGGGTCTTTAACAGTAGGGGCAACTATGTAGCTCAATAGTAGGAGGCCCAGAAAGGAAACAAGACATAGCCTTCAGTTAGGTGGGGAAGCAGTGTTCTTCAGATGGGATGAGCATCTTATGATGAACATGTGCCAGGTTGATAGCTGAACCAATTCTAGTCACTAAGTACTAACTTCCTGTTTGTGACTATACACTGTTACTGATAACAAACAGTTTGAAATCCATTTAAAAGTTCAAGTATAATGAATGGAAATGGTAATATAATAATAAGAGATTTATAATTTTTTTATTTATTTAACTGCAGGTTATTTGGAACTAAATTTATTGCCATTCCAGTGTAGCCATAAAATATTTCTTGCAAAAATAAAGTACTGACAACAGAAAATGCAGTGAAACATGTTCCTAACTGGAGAAGAGTAAAAACTTCGAGGCTAGAATTTTTAAGAGACAATTACAATGTTGATTAGTTTTGACATTTTCTTATGATTTATGCTTTTCATGGGGTAAACATTCTGTAGAAAATAAACCTCTAATATTTATTCCCCCTGCTAGTCACAGCTTAGATGAGGAGAGAATATATGGCCAGAAAGAAAAGATATAGACTGAGGGAGAATGTATGGCTACCTTATAGCCATACATATGGATAAAATCTGACTCCAAAAAACCTCCGCTGCCTTGCGGCATACCTCTTCAGGGGAAAGGCTAAGGGAGTAAACCCCGACAGAAAATCCGGAGCCGGAGTCCCTAAGGCGGTTTGACGTTGTAGTCAACACCGGCAACTCCTGCGGCGCACCTGAAGCCAAGCTGTATTGACTCCGTCTTTCCCTTGGACCCTTCAGCTGCGAAGAGAGGGGGGGTCTGCTGCATGGGCAACAGCAGACCCTCCATATCACCCTGCCCAGGCTCTGTAGCTTCAGCTTCACTGGAGAGGACACTCCAGCGTCATCACAAGATGTCGATTCAACATGGGAGGAGACAGATACCGTGTCACTCCCGAGTCGGACTGCACAGCCATTCTCGGCGGTGCAGATAGACTCTTAAGAAGCTACACCGACTTCCGGCCAAGATGGAGGCTTAGACGGACACGCTAGGTCTCCCTCTACAACTAGAGAGGAATACAACTACTTCAAAACAAAGGATAACTAGAAATTCCAGAAAATAAAACTACACGGAAGCCCAACATATGAAGTTATAAACCAGCGGTGCCATTTGGGCAGGTAAGAGTTAAAGAGGGCAGCGCTGTTTGCGATCGCACCTGAGACCGCGGCGGGGCGGCAAGAAATCCCGGCTGCGGTTGGGCCCCTGGCAGTGCGCGACCCCAGCGCTGGGGAGAGCAGCCACCGCATCGCCTTGAACAGTGAGGCCCAGGGGGGGCGGGAGGACGGATCCCGGTCTCCTAGCTGAATAACTGTGTGAATCCATCTTGGACCCCCGCCCCCAAAGAAAGCACCACAGGGCTGCGAAATAGGTCGCAGACAGGCGCCGGTCGCTGACTTGTGACGCCAAACGGCGCCGGTCGCTGGGTCATTACGAGTACACAGGCACTGCCCCCGACAGCCGGCCCAAGAAAACAAAATGCATCTGTCAAAATGAGGCAGACAACTATAGAAATCCCGGTGACACAGCTCACCAGGCATCAGATAGAGAACCTGACAGATGAACAGATAAGAAACCTGTCAGAGGCTCAGTTCTGGGCCATTGTTATCAGGTGGCTTACAGAATTCACAAAAGAGCAGGAAAAAGATAAGAAAGAAGCGAAAAACTTTCATAACGAAAGGAACAAAACCGCATACGAGACAGATGGTGAGGAAAAAAAAATCCAGAGTTCATTTCAACAAACTGGAATATGGAGAAGGAACAAGCAGTCAACCAATGCAGAGAGAGGAAATGGGAAGCAACAATGAGAGGATCAGAAACCTCTGGGACAGCTATAAAAGGCCCAACATAAGAATCATTGGTTTGCCAGAGAGTGAGGAAGATGAACTAGAACTTGAAAAATTGAGTGAAAATATAATAAAGGAGAACTTCCCAGACTTGGGGAAGGGAATAGACTTGCAGGTCCAGGAAGCAAGGAGAGTTCCCAAGAGACTAGACCCAGGGAGAACCACTCCAAGACACATTATAATCAAAATGTCAAAAATTAAAGATAAAGAGAGAATCTTAAAAGCAGCAAGAGAGAAGAAAAGAATTATGTACAAAGGGGTCCCAATTAGACTATCAGCTAACTTCTCAAGGGAAACCCTACAGGCAAGAAGGGACTGGCAAGAAATATTCAAAGTAATGAAAATCCAAAACCTACAACCACGAATACTCTATCCAGCGAAATTGTCATTCAGAATAGAAGGACAGAGAAAGTGTTTCCAGGACAAAATAAAACTGAAAGAGTTCATTAGATCCAAACCACTGTTATATGAGATGTTAAAGGGACTGGTTTAAAAAAAAACAGAAGCTAGGGAGATGAAACAAAGGCAAACTAAATAGGCAACGAGAGTGGAAAAGGAACTGTGGGTACGGGAAGCATATTGGGGGGAGGTCAACAGAGAGGGGGAGTGGGGAGAGGGAGGGAGATGATATAGGAATTGGGGATCATGGTAGGAGGGAATGGAATAGACGGAGAGAGGTTGGGAGGAACTGTATGCACAACTAATGGACATAATCGAAAAGGGGGGGACAACTGGAGGGAGGGGGGCCACCGGGTGGAGGGGAGCAGAGGGAAGGGAAATAGGCACAAATGTAATATTTTAATCAATAAAACACATTAAATCTGAAAAAAAAAAAAAAAAGAAGCTACACCATCGTCTCTCGAGACGGACGGCTGCCGATACCGATACGATGGATAAAATATTTACAGTTCATTACAATTTCAATAAAATGAACAACACAGGTTAAATAAATAAAATCTTCCCTAGAAATAGCACCAGAGATCTGGAAAAAACAAAACAGAACATGAACACAAACAAATCACCAAATCAGAAGAATTTCAATAAATGTTATTTTTTGAGGGGCAGTAAGACGATATTTAAACTTGGATAGAAACTGTTTAGAATTGTTTACCCACCATCTGTTTCCCAAAGTCTGGCTCGTACTAAGTGTGAGAATTTTCTTCAATTGTCTTTCATTTTCCCACATTCCCAACTGCTTCAGAGAAAAGTGAAAATTACCCAAGTTCCAGAGTTAGGCAATGCTTTACCGAAGGCCGATAAGGGCAATGCTATCCACCTTGCCAAGAGTTTGGTTTATAAAATAAGTCCTGAGTCATTAATACATGCCATTAATCCTTGTCCTCGGAGATTTATTCAGGGACAGCCACATGTCCTTCAAGGGAAGCGTGCTGAAGATTTTAGGTCATGAAGTTTCTCAAAAGTCTTTTAAAACAATTGCACCGGAGATGTTCTTGCTGCTTCTATGTACGTGGAGCTTAGAATTCCTGTGGCCATTTTGAAAACACAAGGAAGCCTGTGTAAGGATGAAACTGACCTTCTAGAATGTATAAAAGAGATCTCTCATTACATCCTTCAAATAAAGCTCTTTGTAACTGTTGACCTTCCAATTATATGAGCTGGTAGGTCCTCTTTATTGCCTAAGCCATTTTACATTGGTTTGTCTGCTACTAGCAACAACAACAACAAAAGAGCCTAAACCAATACCCAAGCAATCTAAAGACAAAAGTGGAGTTCATTATTTGGATACACACCCCCTTTATTAATATTTTATTTCTTTCTTTTTAGAGAGAGGAGAAGGGATGAAGATAGGAAGGGTGAGAAACACTAATGTGTGGTTGCCTCTTGTTTGCCCCCCAACTGTGGACCTGGCCTGCAACCCAGGCATGTGCCCTGGGAATTGAACCAGTGACCCTTTGGTTCACAGTCCAGCACTCAATCCACTGAGCCACATAAGTCAGGGCAGGACCCCTTTTCTTCCAAATAATCTTTCTACAATGTCATGCCCTAGAGATAGATTACTTTTTTGTGCAATCTTGCCATAACTCAATTTCTCACCAAGCCATTTAATGTATCCTTCTTCTTTGCTAACATGCTTACTATAAAATTATTGATTTATGGATAAAATGTAACAGTATTTCTTCATGGCCTGACCCAGTATAGATTATACATACTACTTTTGGGGAGACTTTTACTGTTCAAACTTTATTATTCATCTTTTCATAAAGTTTACCTTAAAAATAATCCTTAGATGCTCAACAAAAAAAAATTTATTTGCCAAACAATAGACATTTTAATTGAGAAATGCAGTATTTTATTCTTTTAACTAATAAACTGATATTTTACTATATCTTTTAAAAACACAAACATACAGTAAAAGGAAAGGGATACTCAACATAAGAGTATGTTTCAATCAGCTTTCTTTGTCTAAGTTAATTAAAATATTCCAATAAATACTTGCTGGACTCAGAGATCTATCATGGACAACTGGAATAAAAATGTTTCCCATGATGCTTTTAGTTTATACCATTTGGATACAAATCTTCAAACACCATGAACCACTTTTTATCATTGCTCAAATTTTTCTGAAATATATCCTTGCTTTTCTGTTGTCTTGAACCCTTGATTTTGGGGAGAAATTCACAGGCTCATCTCCATTTTGGCAATCAAATATCAATCAGATTTATTAAAGCATACTGGAAAATTTCAGAATCTTTGCAAAACTATTATTATGTTAAAGGAAGTACATTTATATTTTTACATCTTGAACCAGTTTGCCCAGATTGTTTAAAAATAAAGGATGCCACCCAGGGATGCGTTATTTACAGGAGTTGTGAAAGCATTAGAAAACAGGCTTGAAGTGTTGTATTGCATTAAAGCACAGCTTTACTGCCATGCAAACAGTGTCTCTCTTGAAATGGAAATTGTTAATAAATCTACCACTTTATAGCTTTGCCTTGCAAAAAGCTTTTTGAGGGGAGGTGGGATTGTTTTCTCTTGATGGAATGGCACTCTCACTGTTCAGCTACAGCAAATGGAAGAATGGCTAAGGAATCAGCAACACACTAGTAATGTTTCTGATTGATGTTTTATCACCCTTGGAACTTGGATGAAACCCTCTGGTGTTTTTAATACTCTTTCTTGAAGGCCAAACTTCAAATTTCCTCTTTTATGTAAGAGGAATTTAAAGAGACTAGAGTTCAGATGCATCAGCCATGGCAGTGCCACACCCAGCAGTCTTGACATCTGCACAGAACTTCTGTGTCCCTGGTCAAGTCCATGTCTGTATTGGAAATATATCATTATCATCAGATGGCCCCCATGTAGAAAAGCTCAGGGTAAAGCAGCTTCTGCCTTGTTAAGACAAGCATTTCCAAATACTGTATTATATATTAAAAATAACAGCAGCAATGAAAAATAATAAAAATATTTGAAGTAAATTATAGCTACTCCTGCCCAGTAAAATAGAAACATATTATGTAGACCTATGCAAAAAACAAAAACAAAAAGCTTTTTAACCTAAACACATAAGAACTTAAACAATACTGAGGGCAGATAATAAGTCCCTTGAATAGTCTGTGTGTTATTTATGATATTATTGCTCATATATAAATTTAGTCAGAAATAAAATCTGGCAAAACACACACACAACACACAACAACTTAACTAGAGAAAAGTGGTAGTCTGTGTCTCAAAATTTTCTAAGTACTACATGAAAAAACAACTTCTAAAATATATTATACTTCCTTCTGTTTTTTTTTATTTGTTTGTTTGTTTTTCTGTTCGGCATATAAGCACAGACATATGGGACCAGTCTCTCAGAAAAGCAGAAAAACTAGTTACTCATCCTTTTCTTCAGGTCATTTGGTTCCTATTGCTTTGAAAGCTTTAAATATTCATATATAAGCAAGACTAATAATAAAAATGACTTCATTTTCATAAAAATATTTTAAATGAAATAAAGTTATTTACAGACACTGGTGAGATACATTTTGCCTGGTTCTTCTGAATTGTTTAAGAATGGAATGTGTATTACTGAATCCTGTTAAACTAGAAAACATTAATGAAAAAATTTATAAAACAAAAGTAAAACAGTATAATTTCTAGATCACCTGTCTCTGTCTCATGAGCATCAAGAATCAGTTAATATTAAGTCACTTGGCTATTCATAATACCATCCAACAGAAGGGAAGTGGAGATGGAGGAAAAGAACAATTTATCTAAAAGCATACACAGGTATCTGTTATCTTTTATCACAAAGTAAAAGAAAGGAAATAGGAACTATTGTGACTGTATATCATATCTTAAATTAGAACCTGGCAAACTTATCATAGAGTGGTGGGTTTTAATTTTTTTTTTAAGAACAGAAGTCTTTGTAATTATGTTTTCTCTTTCCCCTGCATGAATTGGAAATTAGCAGATTTCTATCTAGGCAGTGTCATGTTTAGTTTTGTTTTCTGTCTAAATTACCCCCATTAATTTTCAGAAAAGTTAGCAAACTTTTTTATTGTTCACATGTTTGGTTAAATGATATTTCCTTTGGGAAGACATTTAAAATAATCTCACCCTTTCCCCCACCTGATGATCCTGTTGAGCCTGTTGATCCTACTGGTTCTATGAAATTTTATGTTATGATAGTACTTGCTACGCTGATTGAATTTTTTTTTTTAATATACCTATATGCATGTAGGACTCTTCAAATCAGCATTAGTCAATATGAGCACAATATTGGTATTAACTGGAGATCCTTAAAAATTATTCAGATTCCTGAATCCTATTGCTAGGGATTTCAATTAATTTGGTCTGGGGTGGAATTCAGGTTTTAGTATATTTCAAACACTTCAGATGTTTCTAATATTTAACCAGGTTTGAAAACCACCGTACCTAATAGTAAATTAAAAATAATTAGTGTTCTCATTGCAAGCTGTGTCTAAAAACATGTCTGGTATTCAGGTAGTACTGTACTTAGCAGTAGTATTTGAATGAATAGACTAGGAGAATGTTCTCATTTGAATAATAATAGAGTTTCTTCATCATTGCATATTTTTAAAGCGATTTATAGATTATAAAACTCATTTCTATAGGTTCATTGCTTTGAGAAAATTTTGGATAGAGCAGGTACTTTAAATAAGGCTGTGGATAAATAGTAAGATACTGATTTCATGCTGAGATGTATGATATTCCCTGTAAAAAACTATAAACATCATTAACTCCTTTGTAACAGACGAAGTCAAACATTTCTTCAAATTATCATCTTGGTCATGATTTTTTTTTTCAAGAGCAGCATATATAATTTTAACTATACACATACATTGTGTATATTTTATATACTATTTATATATGTACATACATATGCTATTTCATATTTCCATACGTTTTTGAGGCAAGGTAATTGTTATTGGTTTATGGACAATTTCCAAGTAAATTTTGCTCAGAACTACTAATATGGGCCTCGTTGGTAGTGTTTTCTCTGTGTCAGATATAACACTAAGTCATTAATATCTGCTTTCATGTCATATCGATTATATTCTACTCAGTCTCCCCTGGCACTTGAGTTAAAACACTAATTTGATTTGACATCTCTATTGAGAAGTTATTGAAGCAGAAATCAATTATCCACTGCTAACTACTTAAATGTCTTCTACTCCTTTATCTTCTACCATTACTACCTAACCTCACCACAGATTCTTGCATGTTGAATTTTTTTCAATTGGAGATAACATTTAAGAAATTAGAGGACTTGTGGCATGAGCTTGTTTATGTGATTCATTAATTTATGTGATAAATATTTAGTTATCTAATAGTTGCCACACATCACTTTTGGTACCAGGGACATAATTTTAAAAAATCAATAAAATATCTTGCTATTATGAAGGTAGCTTCCTAGTCAGGGAAGGTGGCCATAGGCAGGTAGTAAATAATAAATTAGCAGGATTTTGTCAGGAGACCAAAGTACTAAAAGAAAATTAAATAGGCAATGAGAAGACTACAGAGGGCTGAGTGCTATTTCATTTATTTATGTTATTGGATATGATGTACTATAGAAATGTAGAACTATGTATTTATAAAAAGTCATTAATTAACGTCAAACAATCGTTATTGATAGTGCCTGCTCTTATCTTCTTTTATTAATTAATTTGTATATTTACTTCTTATATTTTTTCCCTATTGCCATTTTGTTCTCTTATCTAAAAACCACTATTCTAATGTGTTCAGTGCATATCACACTATTTGTATGTTTTCTTATTAACTATTTTTGATAGGATATATTAACTGTAGTGAACCTATAGGTCTAATTTTATTTTTCAGTTTTTTTATTCAGTGCTATGCTTTCCTAAATGTACATCTAGTCAGTACTTATAATTTGGCACATCGTATGAGAGAGTATACTTACCACATTTACTCCTTCTTTCTAGGGGTTTCACTTACTATGAGACAGTCAGCCAAGGGTCTTCAGAAAAGGTGATAAATTATATATTGAACGTGTATACAAAATCATGTATTTTCTCTTATTGTTTTTTGAATCATAGATTCACATGGTTAGAATTAAATTATAATAGTATCTAGTATAACATGTGAATAAAACACTTAAACATTTTAATAATACTGACTGGGAGACAGCCCAAGGCAAAGTTGGACAATTATGACTACTAAAAAGTTTTTATATTATTATTAGAATAATAAATCTAGTGAAAAATTAAAATGGAAAGGATGACTGGCAAAGGAGTGTCTAAGTAGAGATGCTACCATGAAATAGCTAGAAATGTGTTAATTAGGAAGCTCAATTAGAAACAGAACCCTGAATGAAAATAACAGTCCATTAGTCCAAGTATCATTAAGAATAGGGTTCCCACAAATTTAATGGGTAAAGTTACAGAAAATTATGTAATCTCTAGAGCCAAAAAGAAGTTAGAAGTAATTATTGTTCTTCTTAGATTTGCATTCAGAAAATATTACATTATGATTTGGCAGATGACATAGTCTAAAATCCTTTTTATACCATACTATAGCAGGAATTTGCTCTTGCATTATGTACAATCTGTGAAAGAAGTGGGGTTATTTTCATCATAATTGTTTACAAGAGAACAAATGAAAGTGTAACTTATAGAGGTAAAGCATTCAAGTTGTGCTGCAAAGAATGAAAATTATTTCTATGAAGAAGTTAGTTTCCACTATCCAGCCTGAAAAAGAAAAATTACAGTCAACTCAGCACAGAACTATCCTATACTCTAGGTTCCCACACTGTTTTTTGTAAGCATCAAAGACAGCTTCTCGGCACTTCCTGGAGTGGAAATAATTTGTAACACTTCAGTTGTCACTACTAAGTACCCTCATATTTGTAAATGGAGGTTGTGGAGTAGAATCGAGGTTATGATATGTCAATGTCAGGGAGTGGTTTATGGAAAGCCAAACTGATGAAGATTAATAAGTCTGTTATTCAAAGTGGGGCCTTAAGATTTTAGAATAAGTTGAGAACAAAGGAAGCGAATTAGGAGTTGCTAAGAAAGGAATATAAAGAAATATAAAGAAATTTATTTTAAAAATTTGAAGCTTTGACAAAGATAAAATAGTTAATAGAAAACAGTCAGAATATAAACATTTCTATAGAATATCAACAGTAATAAGAAAAGGCGTTTTGCAACATGGTAAAATTAAGGAAAAACAAGACCAATTTTTAAGCATGTTGAAATGTAAGAAAAAGACAAGGACACTATACTACTGCACAAACAAATCCCTACTCACAACAAATATGAGTGTAGACTGCTTTTTTTTTTTTTTTTTACAATAACAACTCTAGCCTGCTTTGTTCCTCACATGTCCTAGACAAAGAACAAACAACAACGTTTCAGATACCCATCATCAATTTGTCCTGCTTCGTGACAGAACCTAATCCAAAACAGACCCCCCCTTTCTTAAGTTCTTTCTAAATCACTCAACAAAAACCCATATCCTATATCAAGCCCATCCTAACTTCTTAGTGAGACACCCCACAGATAATCACGATGTCTCCCTTATTGCAATACATCAGTAAATCTAACTTTACTCAACACTGACTAAGCTTTGCTGAATAAGTTGTGTGTATAACATGAGAATAGGGAGGACTTTCAACTGTTGGCAGCCTCTGATACAATATGGAAATGTAAGAATTAATGATAAGAATTGAAATATTATTTTTGGAATGTTCCTTAGAGAAGGGGTGTCATTATCAGTTCAGCATCTACGTTCCTTTCCCCTTTGTACTTACATTGGGGTCCTTGGATAAATGAAGTGGTTGGAGTAAACTGGGAGAAACCATAATTGCCAATAATATCTACTGTGCTGGAAATTACTTCTTGATATTTGACTTACATAAAGGATTCCTTCAAGTCAAAGGATTTTACTACTCCTACTGTAACTTACTGCTCTTCTTTTTTCTCTCACCCTTCAATCTTTTGATCTCCCCATTTTCTCCAGGTTTAGTTTCCTTTTGACCCACTTCTTTCCTGCTCAGTCCAGAACCCGAGGCTGGGAATCTGAAGCACTTGCTGTTAATATTCTGAATGTTCCATGGCCACTTTTCCACCAGCACCTTCAACATGTATTATTAACACAATCAGCTGGCAATAAAAAGTCTTACAAAGTTTTCTATTTTATCTGTGTATCTATTTATCCATCTACCCATCACTATCCACTCAGTCACAAATGATCTCTTCATTAACTTTTTTACCTCGACAATCATGTACACATTTAAAAAATTTTTTTTACTCTATTATACATACTCAAAAAGTTAGACCAAGAGAGACTAATGACTAGTGCAGAGCTCCATGGACAACAAACGTTAGGGTCAAGATTTAGATGTACCTCATGCCAGAGGCTTTGTGCTTTATACTTTGTCAAACTTTTTTTTTTTTTACATTTTTATATTATCTGTGGAATAAAATGAATGTGAAATAATAAATAAATGTGTTGAAAAGAGCAAACATTCTTCCAGCTGTGAAACTGGACATTTGACTCTTGGTCATTAGTCAAAGAGAATTAGAGCTGAGAGTGTGTTAAGTTCTATTATATTATTTACCAATTAGTAAATTGTAAATGATTTATAATTCTAGAGACTTCTTTTGAAAAATAGTAAAATGTTTTGATAATATTTGACAAAATATTTGATTATGTATTGCTTATGCTTCTGGGTTATGTGAATAATATTTAAAATTAAATTTAAAAAGCAATATACATGTCATGTTTTAGAGAAAGTTTGTGATAAAATTTCTAAAGCATAAAGGGGAAACTATATTTGTGAATTTTTAAGTAATATAATAGTAATGAAAGTATAAATGTTTATTTTTAGTATATTAAAATATATGGAAATGTTAATGAAATAAGAAAATTTGTATATATGCTTGGTTTCCATTTACATGCTAGTTTTTTGTAGTTAAAAATTATAATATTGTCAGTTAATTTCAAGTAAATAAAAATGTGAAAAGATGAGAGATTGAGCATAAAATATAGAGTAGCTAGTATCCAAGATGTCTCTTAAGAACCACTTCCTCCTATTCTCTAAGACTCCTTCATCTTTTCTTCTCATTACCTTTCTCTTTTCAGTATTCCATCAGTTTTGTACCTTAGTGATAAGGCTTTTCTGGATCTACAACCTCTGACTGAAATCTGAACTTTTTAGTTTTACATCCTTGCTTTATTTCACATTGCCTGACTCCTCACCTCTTATCCCTCAGACACTATTAAACTTGATAGTGATTATTAATAATGCTTTACTGATAAAGGAATCTGATATGCAGAGTACAGAATTCAAATAATAATCAAGGTTTCAATTTATCACAGGAAACTACTTTATAAATATTAGGTGCTAATTATGAAAATTAGCTTTCTAGACAATTTCTACTTAAATGTGTCATACACATTTAATCTCTATTTTTCGGTGTGTCAGATAGTCATGTGCTTTCCTACTCCACAGTGAGATGGCAAAGGTCTATCCTCAGAAACCTTGGATCCAGGCAGAAACTCCTGTGTCCCACCAGCTACTCTTTCCATTCAAGAAATATTCCTTGACACCCACATTACACAAGCACATAGATGTTTCCTGGAATCATAGAGGATAAGTTTTAATCTTCAAATGTGAAGATTTTGTATGTAGATGCATCTTTTAAATTTTAAAACCAGGGTTAAAAATTATTCATGTTTCTATCATGCAAGATAAATCCATTTAAAAAATCCTATGTATAGCATGGTAACTATTGTTAACAATACTGTATTGTGTATTTAAAATTTGCTAAGTAAGTAGGTCTTAAGTATTCTCACCACAAAAACAAGCACACAGAAAGATAAATGTGTGGTGATGGATATGTTGATTAATTTGATTGTGGTGGTCATTTCACAATGTATACATATATGAAAACATCACAGCTCAAGTATGCCCCAGCAAAGCTAGGAAAGATTTTATATTATATATTATTTTATATGTAATGCTATAATATATTAATTTATACAAAATAATATTTTATATGAAATATAAAATCACTTTATTGATATGTTAGAAATTAGGAAGAGAAGAAAGGATACATTATAAATTTCTGACTGTTAAACTTAGTGGGCAAAAAAAATGTAAATAGATATAGCATGATATAATCTCATAGTGTAATAATTTAAAAAATGATCAAACTACTGAGGGATACTGAGGAGAAACTGAAGAATTTTGCAAATAATATTTTATTATTTTGTGCACTAAATATGTTTCTAATTTTTTCTTGCTTTTTTTTTTTCTTTTCACATGCTTCTAAGTCCCCAGGGTAAAATATACTTATTCAAACATGGCTATTGACAGGTTAGTTGTTTAATTTTTTTTTAAACAACTTAATTATCATGTAAATTTGGGCCCATGTTTAAATGTCATGTTTCTAGTGATTGGTGAAAAATACTTTATGCATTAAAGGACCTTGGGTTTTATAATCTTAGACATCAAAGTGTTTGATAGAGGATTTGGTAGATAAATCTAGGCATAACAAGTATACAATATGAACTAGACATTCTAAATCAGATCATCCTGAGTTAAATAATGAAAAAAAATTGCTTGAGAAATGTCCTATTCTAGAGCTTCATTAAGCCTTGATTTCCAGCCAAAGTTTCTCCCTTTTTTAAAATGGATCTTAAAATTGTAAGCCTGCTAGCAATCACTGGTGCGTTTCCATCCACATATGGAACTGTTCCGGCTCCTTCCCTTCCCAAGGGCCCTCCTCGGTGCCAGGTGCATGGCACGCTTAGTGCCTTCCTTTAGCTTTTTTAGTGTTTTATATATTTATGTTTATCTTTTTTATACTTTGTTATTTGGTGGCATATGTGGCACACTATAAAATATTTGTTTCTTTTTCTGGCACTCTAGCTTATGCGGTACAACAGTCATTTGTTTCTTTAAATGCATACTTTTGAATATTGCAATGATGATACAAGAGCTACCGAATAGGACAGCTATGATATTTTAAAATGGCTAATACACAGTAAAGAGAAAACATAGACATGTAAGATCAACTGAAATATAACCCCTTAGATTAAATTTTCTCCAAGAGCAAGTATGAGTTTGTGAACAATGATGCGAACTGCTCTGCTGTAAAATGAGTTTATCATTCACATGTAAGTCACAGCTTCTTTCAACCACCTTTCATATTAATAGTTGACATGTATTTTTCCATAGTCCACCTTATATAGATTCTATTTCTCTCTATATATAACGTCAATAACTCTTTATGTGAGGTTTCATCCTTTCTAATCTGGTTCATACTTCACAATTAAACATCTACACACAACAAACGTGCACCACAGAAAACAGTTAACAAGCTTTTTATACTTAGGTGTTTAAAGGAAACTTGACTTGTACCTGAGGCCACAGAAATTACACTTCATGTTATACATTTTTGAGGTATAGGATAGTTATTTTATTTCAAATGTACACAAACTAAAAGCATTTTTAAGGAAAGCTTAAAACAGCCTGAGCTAGAACATCAAAACACGCAAGTTGAAAAAAAAATGTAGGAAAATATAATGAGACAGGATAGTGAGAGACTAGAAAAATTCCTTGGTAAGTGGAATAGGGAAATAGATTGCTGAACACAATGGCTGAGCAATTTACAGCCCGATGCAGATTGTCGCCAAGGCAGAAGGCCCTCAGTGCTTGGCAGGGGGCAAAACTGGGAAAACAAGGACCTCACCTCCAGGGTAACCTCTCCTGCCCTGGCCTTTCCTCCCTGGAGATACCATCTAGGCCTCAGTTGTGTTTCAGCTCCAGGCCCAGAAGAGCCGCAAAACCAGGTGGGCAATTCCAGGACAGATTGCCATGACTAAAGACACTCTGCCCTGCCACTGACTGATCAGTGGAGACCATGACCCTGAAAGAGGACACCTGGAGAACTGGCGAATATTCTACTGAAACTCTCCCCTGAGACCTGCTTGCAAGAGAGAGATGAAAGCCTCGAGACAAGAACCCCTTTGTGTGTTCTTCTGGGGAGCAGCAAGTGCCATTCCTTTTCCTTTCTTCTTTGCCTCACTTCTTCCCCCACAGGCACGTATCTCCTAAACTCTAAGGCAACGGGCAGCTGGCAGCTTGTCCCAGGCTAATCCCCAGAATCTGCCCCCCAAAACCCCCTTTTCTCTGACTTCTTCATGAGCTAAGACAGCCCAGCCTAGGCTCTCCTGTTGCTTCTTCTATACTAAGCCCTTCCTTCTTTCACTGTCCCCAGTTTTAATAAATGTATCCTCACAGTCACTAGGATTTATGTTGTGAAATATTTCCTACACAAAGTTAAGCACCCACACACTACAGCTGGCCCTAGGCAGACCAGCTCAGGATCAGGCCCCTGTCCAGTAACAATGATACCTATAGTTTGATCCCTGTACCTAAAAAAAACAACAACAACAAAAAAAAAACAAACGTGGTTCTCTTTTTCTCCATTAATATTGGATATCAAAGTAAAGGTAAAATTTCATCACTTAAATTTAGCTTCATTTTAATTTTCACTAAGAAGTTAGTCCATCACATCTTCACCTCAATATCATTGGAATCATGTAAAAAAACATTGAACACTACCAACGTCTGATCTCTATTTTCCTCCAGCCTTCAGCTCTGACTTATTAATTACTCAGTATACATTTGTTGTGATGACTATATGAGGTCTGTCCGGAAAAAGCCCAACCAGTGTTAATATAACAAGAAAGGTTCGTGTGACATCAATGTAACCTGGCAGCCAAGGAGAGTGGACCGCAATACACATGCAGGAACACTGCACTAGTCAATGGGGGCAGTAGACCCCACTGAGTGAGCACATGTACTGTGTGGTCAAATTCAAAAAGGAGAGCAACACTTCTGCATCAAGTTTTGCACGGAGCTTGAACATTCCTCTGTGGAAACTACTGGATGACTCAGAAGGCCGCAGGGATGAACAACTGATGATTGGCAGCTTCATCATGACAATGCACCCACTCATGCATCATGTCTGGTGCACAGATTTTTGGGTAAATATCAAATTACCCAGGTAACTCAGGCCTCCTACAGCCCATATTTGGCACCTTGCGTCTTCTGGCTCTTCCCAAAACTAAAATAATATTTGAAAAGGAAGAGATTTCAGACTGTGAATGAGATTCAAGAGAATACAGTGGGGCAGCTGTTGGTGACTGGGAGAACTGTGTGAGGTCCCAAGGTGCCTATTTTGAAGGGGACTAAGGTGTCATTGTCCTATGTACAATGCTTCTTATATCTTGTATCTTCTTCAATAAATGTCTCTATTTTTAATATTGCATGGCAGGATATTTTCTGGACAGACCTCGTATATGCAGATATATAATTATTATGAGGGACAACTATATATATCAAGTAAGCCCATTATTTTTTAAAAAATATTTATATAGTTATATTACATATGGTTTTTAAAATCTGTACATTTTTAAAAAGGATATAATTTGAAAATGGAGTGAGGCATGCTGTATTTTAAAATATCTCCCACTACTAATATTTGCTTGTTAATTTTTCTTATTTCTATCAACAAAGATTTTTTTACTAAGTAAGGATATATATGCACTGTGGAAAACGTGCATCTTCCTTCCTTCTAGAGAAACAAACAAATGAGCAAAAATAGAAACCCAGTGAGTCAGCTGCCTCTCCTCAACACTGAGCTGTGGAGCCAACTACCCTGAGCAGAGTGAGCTTGCCCTGAAGTGGAAGAGCTCCCTGCCTCTGCACTAGAGGCATGCTCTCCCAAACACTGTAGAAGGGTTAGGAAAACAAACACCCACAGGCATTAGTTTCTTTTTTAAATTTTTTGCCATTATTTAAATTTCATAATAATCCACTCTTCCAAAGTTCAGCAGCTCACTTCAGCTTTACCAGGAGTACAAAGCAACCCTCACCAAATTTAACTAATGTTAAGTTTCAGTGCAAAGCAGTGACAATAGCCCTGTCCTCACCCATTTCTGACTCTAGGGTCTACCTATCCCCTTTCTGTACTTTATGCCGGCTCTCTGATATGTTGATCTAAACAAATAGCAAGATATTTCTCTAGCAAAATGGGTTTATTCGGGAAGAACAGAGAATTGCAACTCAGAACATGCAGTCTAATTGCCAACTATGTAAAAGACCCAAAAAACAAAGGAAATGATCGCTCTTTTACACAAGGAAAGGGGAAGTTGAGAGGGGATGTTTTAAACAGGTTCCATTGGAGAAAACTAGAAGTTTAAAGTGTAGTAGCTTTTCACGAGCTGAGTTTTAAAGATTTTGCATTGGCTACATGATTGCCGAGTGAGGAGATCATCCTTTTTTTTTTTTTTTTCTTGCTTAAGTAGTAGAGTAGAAAAACATCTTCCTGTTCGTGTGGAAACGGCGTCTTTTTCTGTGTCAGGTAAATGACAAAGTGGAGTAGGGAAACCTTTACAACTGATCTCTCAGATTTTCTCCTCACCTGGCAGATTCAGGCCCCAGTTGCATACTTGGGAAAATGTATTATGTCTAAGTTTGGCATGAGTATTACATGTAGTCATGGAACTTTTTTTTTTTCTTTCAAAGTATGTACCACAATGGTAACTAATTATAAAATTATAAAGTTCCAAAAGGAAAGGATCTCAATTTTCTTGCCCACAGATATATCTCTAGCCCCTAGCATAGTGCCTACAAATACAGTACTCAGTAACTATTCATTGAATAAAATAATAAATTTCCACATAGTTCTATTTATTTATTTTTGCAGTGTAAATTTTTTTTATTGTTTAGGCTACTATAGTTGTCTCATTTCCCCCTCTTTGTCCCCCTCCATTCAGCCTGCCCTCCAGTTCCATAGGCAATCCCCACCCCATTGTCCATGTCCTTGTGTCCTTCATGTATGTTCTTTGACTAATCCTCTTTCAATCAGCCCCCATCTACCCCCTGTCTTCTTACAGCTGTCAGTCTGTTCCCTGATTCCATGCCTCTGGTTCTATTTCGCTCATCAGTTTATTTTGTTCATTACATTCCTCTTAGAAGTAAGATCATATGATATTTGCCGTTCACTGGCTGACTTGTTTCACTTAGCATAATAGTCTCCAGTTCCATCTATACTAGTACAAAAGGCAGGTATTCCCTTTTTCCTGCTGTATAATATTCCATTGTATAAATGTACCACAGTTTTTGTTTTTGTTTTCTACACTCATCTACTAATGGACACTTAGGCTCTTAACAAATCTTGCCTATTATAAATAGCACTGCTACAAACACAAGGGTGCATAAATTCTTTTGAACTGGTGATTCAGGATTTACTGTTTCCACAGTGGCTGCACCAGTCTGCATTTCCACCAATAGTACAATATGGTTTCCTTTTCTTCACATCCTCACCAGCACTTGCTATTTGTTGATTTATTAATGATGGCCATTCTGACAGGTGTGAGGTGATATCTCATTGTGGTTTTAAATAAGAAGCATAAACTAGGAGATTTTGGACAATCTGATGTTTAAAATCTCTTTTCTGCCATTACCTAGGTGTGTTCTAATAAGCAAATTTCAAATTTCTGAACTGCATTTTGACATAATTTATCCAAGTGTTTACTAAAATATTTTATAGTTATTTTATGTTCAGAATGCATTTGGTAAATAAATGTTCACTGAAAGTAACATTATTCTTCCACAATTTGGGGGGAGATATTATAAGCAAAAGAACACTGCCATTGTATAGACAAACAGTTAATATTTTCAATTGTTATTGGGAAACCAGTATAACTAGAATTCAGTGTAAAGTCAGAATTAGGAGCTCCTGCATTGATGTCTGGCAGGCATGAACTCTGACTGAAACTGTCTTAACATTTCCCTCAGCCAGACTAAATGTTACACATGTTTCTTCCTCAATATAGGTCCTTGACCTCCCTTTCTGAAGAATATTTACTTTAGAAAATTTGCACTTATTAATTATTTCTCTACCCATTTGAAATGTATATAAATCTTCTAGCCTCTTGTCAGTTTTATGATTCACAGAATGTCTTTGTCAAGGACTGGGAATCATCTCTTTGAAATATATTTACCAGGGAAGAGAGCATCCCTATTTTCCAGTCTATGTGGGAGGGCAGGAGCCTAGCTTTGAGGGGTGCCATTTAGTGAACACAGATAATCTAATCCCTGAGTGGGGGGACTTTGCAAACTAAGGCTAACATTAATGTATTCAACACTTCCCATGGATAAACTCTTTCCTACTGCCCTCCAGTACTTCTGCACTAGCTCACCCAGTGCTTAAAAACTTTCCTGTATTTTGTCTCCATAGAGTTGAGTTCACTCTTTCTCCCTTATTGAAATAGCCTTGAATAAAGCTTTCCTTGCCTGTATAACTTTGTCCAGTGCAAGAAATTTGGTAACCGTGAAACCTGAAACAAGTTATTTTCCTCTAAGCCCTCATTTTTCTGATTGATAATATGGGAATTATACATGCAATGCATCCAGCACTGGTATGATAATTATACGTAAAGGGCTCAAAACAAACCTTGAGTGGCATATTATAAGCCTTGGTTAAATATTAACTAATGATACAAAGTACATCATATAATTATTAGTATACAATCTTCTATTATTGAATCAGCTGTTTTAGGATCTGAAGAAAACCTAATATTCTAAAGATGAAAATAACTGGGCATTTAAAACAAATGTGGAGCTATGTATTTTTTAAGCTGAGAGTTCTGAGTAGCATAATCAGAAATACTCTTGAATGACCCAAAAAACAGAAAGTTCTCACAATTATTCTGAATTAATTGATAAAAGGGAATGTGAGAATAATAAAATGAGAAAAAACAAAATTAATTAGTTTTCTGGCTGTCTGATTTGGGCAAATATTAGCATTGTGATCCCAGTTTTTTCAAAGATTTTAGTCACATCAAAAATCCATAGACAAATAGGATCTTGAAAGATAAGGTCCATAATGTCTATTGCAAACTACTGTTAGAGAATATTATCAGCCTTAAGTTAATAAAGATATTCAGAAAATTGAACATCAGAAATTAGAATAATAGTTTATTGACAAGTCTAGTCCCTTTTATCTCAGTTTATGACAACAGATTCTTTGAAATCTTAATATTCCCTCTAATTGCCTAAAATAGTTACAGCCTACGATATTCATAGTTGGGTGATGATGATCTTAAGTCAATCAATTTCTTCTTTAAATTCCAATATTAAGTATCTTTTTTCTCTCCTCCATTTCTCTCATTATTTCTCTTTTGAAAGATATACTGTACTCTGAAATATTCATAGTTGGATAATCCTAACTTATTGCTTCTTTAAAAATTGCTCATCTTATTACATTTTGCATAACTGTACACCTGAGTTACACAGATAGCAATGTGTATCAGATTCATATTTCCAGATAGTTACTGTCTTTCTTTTCACCTTCTGTTGTATTTGATCACTATATGCTAATTTACATTCTAAAAAACAATTGCTCTCTCTATAGCCTGCAATGAAAAGAAATAATAGAAGAAAGCATTCTGTTGTCTTAACATTATCAGTTCCAATTTTAAGATCAAATTCTTTCTTTCAGATTAATAGAATCTAATATCAGGCAAAGCTAAAATTACACAGTGTTTTTATGTTTCTTTTTTTAATATTTCAAATCTTTTAAACTTCATGAACAATTGTTTTTAAATTTTCCAGGTTAGTACAGTCAAGGCAGACCATTTCCCAGGATAATTATGAATTGTTTGAAAATTGTCTGAACTACCAGCAGCCTATATTTTGAGTGATAAGGCAGGTTTTGTAGAACAGCTAATGTATTATACTGGTTATTTGTCTCCTCATTATGCTGGAAATTCCAGCTTATTAAATCCTTAAAGGTATTTTAGAATTGAATGATTAAATCTTATCAGGTAATTCTAAACCTTTAGTGGCATAATACCATAAAAAGCATTTTAATATCTATGATTTTATTCTGTCAAAAACAAATTATTTTTTTAGTGTAAATATCCTCAGCTTACTCTGGGTCCTATCTGCCCATATCACAATATGACAGCATTCAGACTCTTGTTATCAGCAAAGGCAGTGTATCTGCTATTTGTCACTAAGCAACACTCAGAAACAATTTCCCCTTTTCTATTATCATGCAAAATGCGTTCAGGACAAGAAATGCACACAGAGAAAATTACTCCTCTGGCAAGATATTTTGACACAAAAAATCTTTTCTCGGCAAAGATGAAAAGCACCTTGTCACTCACTCCTAATTACTGCCTTATTTCTGTCAATGTAGGAGAAGCCAGCTCCCTGTGGCGACGTCACAGAGGCATTTACCAACATGCCGAGTTGGATTTGGCCTCTGTGCAGTGTTCGCAGCGCTCAGCTTGGTCTGCGTCAAAGCACACTCATATGGGTGATCTTTAATTATAACTATTAATCTTCCTTAAAGTTGAAGAAAGGGCATTTTGTCTTTTTGCATAAATAATTGCTATTTCATCTTTGTTATCAATGGACACCTTCTTTCCCCAGCATTTTCAGATATGCCAATGGCATTAAAGCATACTCATTATCAACATTCACATTGCAAGAATAATTTTGAAGAGTTGTAAACTTATTAAACATAAAAATAAAGCATTTTCTGCCCTGGGATTTTGATTAATATCTATAGCCAAATGATTTAGGCAGGAATGGAGTAGTGTGAAGGTTGAGCTGAGATGCAAAATAATTAACCATGTTTGGAAATTACTTCCTTAGAAGAATTATAATTCTGGCCATTCACTTACAACAGATTTTCCAGGCAAGGCATCATAAAACAGAGGAAGAAAAATAATCATTAGCAAGCAAACCAACAATAATATTAAGGCTTTCAGTAATTCTGCTTTGTATCAAAGCCATATATATGGAGGATCTGTTAACAGTGAGAATGGATGGGGTTTGGGGACCTCAGAGTTTTTCTCTGGCACCTTGAAGTTTATTATGCCATTGCTAAAACCCTTGTGATACCCTTTTTCCCAGGCCAACCCTGAAATAACAGAATTTCTATGGAAAATCATCCTTATTATGTTAGGATGTACTCAGAGGAGTACAGGAGAAGAATTGCTTTCACTCCCTGACTGTTCTTTACTGTTATTTGCATTAAACTGTTATTTATTCCTATCAGTTATTCTACATTTGATGAGCTGTTTCTCACAAAGAAGGTAATGTATTCATACAGTAACCCTTTATTGAGGGGATGTTACATGTCAGATTCCAGACCTTGCTAGGCATGAGTAATACTAAGATGAATTGGTAACAATCTGTGTTCTTGACTAACATTATTCCATATCATATTTAATTCATTTTGAAACATATAAAAGATAGAGCTGAGCTTACAACCGACTTCTGATACAAAGTTGGCACTTACTAGCATATTTGAAAAGAAATAAAATAGATTAACAAAGCCATTCAGTATATCCCCAGCTTTAACACTGGTGTGCCTCTAAACCTGTCTAAAATTTTTTTCTTTTCTTTCAATATGTTCTTTGAGATTGTATGACAGAGTAGAAAGTCCACAAAATTTTAGTGAAATGACTTAGAGGCAGGTTTGTGCTAAAAGTACAAACTTAGAAAACTAAACTATTTTTACCTATTACAACAATACTAGTTCTCATTTATTAAATATTGATTATATGTTAGACATGATGTTAAATGTGTGTATGTCTTACCCATTAAATCGCTATAACTACTTTATCAAATATGTACTGGTGTTTTATTCACTTAAAAATGAGAAGGAAAATTGAGGATTAATGTGATTAAGAATATTATACAGTGTCAAAGTGACAAGCAGCAGAGCTGGGATGGAGGGCAAAGCCAGGTCAATGTGACAGCAAAACCCACACACCTACCTTTTGTGTCACTTGACCTCATTCTGCTGGTCTAATTTAGGTCCTCATTTAGGTCTTCATTTCATTTTAGCTACAGTCTAACAAGCAGTGTCTTTGCCTCCAGTCTTTTCTCCCTGGAAAGTCATTCTTATTCAGTTACCAGAGTAATCTACTTAAAATGTAGATCTGACCATACACCACTGTGATCTAAAATCCCTCAGTGGCACCTGTGGACCTTTCAAGAAGAGAAATTCTCTAAGGTATAAATGTCCACCTCTACCATGGCTTACTTAACTCCTGCACAGGGTCATTAATCTCAGTATATCTTTCTTATCCTTATTTCTAACATTACCACCTTTCCACACATGCCCTATAATTTAATCAAGCTGTGAAATAAAGCTATCTTGTTCTTGCAGTGATTTGAGAGTTCTGTTCAAATTTGAATCCAATTGTTCATGAAATCTTTATACTCTGACATTATGTGCACTATTAATGCTTAAAATAGCAAATAGACTTCAACCTTTGCTTGTCTTATGAATTAAAATGGAATCATAGAAGGCTAGGTCTTACCCTTATCTCCTTCCTCAATATCCCATTGTTAAAAAGGAAACAACAGGCCCAAAATGGAGTCACCCGTGTTAAGCTCATGTCACCAAACCAAGACTTAATATGAGGGAACACACACACACACACACACACACACACACACACACACACACAATTAACTTCTGGAGGGTGGGCCCCTTGTAGTACAGGCATCCCCCACTAGGTGACTGTTCTAGGAACCCATCTGCATCAGTGCACCAGCTGGCATTGTTGTGAGAGTCAGCGTTCAGCTTCAGTGAATATTTTGGAAGTTTTTTTCAATGCCTTTGCCCATTTCACGATGGGCGATTTATGCGACCACATTGAGGGCTCAGCAGTTTTTGACCATAAATGGTATGACCCCCGCCTCCATGCTGCACCCTCCTAATCACCTGATCTTGCCCTGAAGCAACTTTTCTTTTATTTCCCTGGATGGAGAAAGTCCTGAAAAATAAACGTTTTGCTGGTGTGAAAGAGGTGAAACAAAAAACTGCAGAATTAAAAGGCATCAAAATCAAGAAGTTCAAAAACTGATTTGAGCAGTGAAAAAGTCTCGATAGGTGTACTGCATCAAATGGAGGTGACTGAAGTTTAAACATGGATGAATAAATAAATAATTTTTTACAAATAAATTCGGGGGTTTAGGTGCCCCCCTCTTACCTTACCTAATTGCAGTTTCATCCTGTTCTAGGAATGTAAACTTTAACCAGTCAACTGGAATTACATGGTCAGTGCTGGTAAGGTAATACAATAGACAGACCCCTTTTGTCCCTTTTAGGAAGGTGATCTTGCCTGAAATAATGAACTCCTTGCTAGAAACTTTGTTTCCCTGCCTCCTTCTGCCGATACAAGCCTTTCGTTTCATACCTCTCTTCAGTGGCTCCTTTCTATCTGCTAGACGGAATGCTGCCTAATTTATGATTCATGAATGAAGTCAATTAGATGTTTAAATTTACTCAGTTGAATTTTGTTTTTTAACACAATCCATTTCTTTTGACAGAATTTTAGATAATAATCTTGAGTTACCTGTAAGCAAGGAGGTTGGCTGATATGAAAGCGCTTAGAAAACACTGTGTGCACTTCAGTGAGCAAAATATGCTGAACATATATTGACTGAGTTAGAAAAATTAACATATTATGCTAATCATAAAGCTACCTGAGTATTCGAGTGACAATAAGAATTTATTATTGCTGTGAACTGAATACTTAAGGAAGTTAATACAGCATATTGATATTTCTGAGCTCTGCAAACAAGTAATTCAATTTTGTTAAAACCATCTAATTAAAAAACAAACACTATTATCACATAATGGAAATCTTAATTTATATAAAAATCCTTTTTCTCATTATTAATATTGCATCATTCAAAAATTTTATCAAAATATATTTTATTTTATTGCCTGTTAAGCCTCATGGTATTTTCTCATGGATATTTGCTATTTTAAAATATAAAGAATCTTGAATCTTTTTAGTAAGCATGATAAACTGAAAATTGGTAAGCCTCTGTTCTACTTTGCTCAAGGCATTTTATAATTATGGTCTCATTTAATTTTTTTTTATATGAAGGAATAAGGAACTTCTGATTCACAAAGAAAGAAAACAGAAGTCTGATTATAGCAGCCAGATAAGAGACAAAAATCTATTCTACTTGTAAAAGAAACTGTCACACTGAGATGGAAATTATTATTTGTGCACAATTATTTGTTCCCTCTTTGCCTTTGACATTTTTCTGCCCCATAATCTTTGATGTGAGCACGAGATTTTCTTTGAGCAGGGAAATATAGATGAAATTGACAGTGGGCTAATGCCTGGGAAAAGGTTTGGGAGATATTGTGTGTTTTTGTTTGTCCTCCTAGTGTTATCCTCTGACACTGTTACAGAGTGGGGGTCTCCAAAAATCCCCAGAGCCTGAGGGTTAGGGGATGGGGAAAAGGGAACAGCTTTTAAGATGCCTTTGCATGACTATGGCTAGTAGCTAGTGTCTTAGTTATGCAAATGGTTTTGTTCTTCCAAGGCCCCAAGGAGATGGGAGGGAATTTGACTATGAAATAGTGAGGAAAGAGCATACAGAGACCGTGCAAGGTTCTGTGAATGGTCAGAACTGGTTACCACACCCACTGCATCACAGGCCATGATCAGGGATTTAAGAATAAGGTGGCAACCATTTTAGCTAGGAGAGCTCCATGCGGCTTGGAAAGGAAAGGGAGAACTCCATGCGGCTTTGAAAGGGAAATAGGATAATACCATGCAGCTATGAAAAGGCAAAGAGAGAACCATGCGTGATCCAGTGCAACACGGCACATGTTTTCCTGGACTGTTATACGGAGGCTGATGACATCATAACCCAGATCCTGAAGGAGAGAGCTGACAGATAAGGGATGGGGAATTTCTGGGCATGTTTTTGTCTTCTAGCCTTTTGGGGAGCAAGGGAAGTGCTGGGTCCCGTGGGAGAACAGGGCTCTGAGCTGAAGTACTCACTGTCCACACCAGGTTGGAATATTGTAAATAAAAAACTGTTTTTCTCAACACTAGTTGCTGGGTTTTACACCAAGGCACCACGTGAAAGAATCCCCTTTCTCTCTGTAACAACACTATGTTCCCAGGAGGGCTGTCCCTCAGCATGGGTCCCAGATGTAGAAGAAACAGGGAGCAGTTTCATACTGTTACAGAACCTAGTGCTCCAGCCCTAACCCAGAGCTGACATAATATGAATAACAAATACTTGGATATTGTAACATTGAATTTGTTACTTTGCAGCATAACCTTATAAAAGGTGACTAATAGTATTTCCGTTCTAGTTCTATTTACAAATTGACTTCAATTTCTAAATTTTACCTGACATATTACAGTACAACAAATGCTCTTAGTAAAAAAGTTTGGTTATTTAAATTATGAGGGAATATGTTTAAAAATAAAAAGTTTAATAAAAATAAATTTAGAACTGTAGTTAAACAATGAGAAAGATGACTTGAACACTGAAAATTATAAAACATTGCTAAAAAATTAAAGATGGCATAAATAAGTGAAAAGACATTCTGTGCTCATAAATTAGAAGACTTGGTATTTATATAATGACAGTGCTACCCAAAGCAAGCTACAGATTTAATGCAATCCCTATCAAAATCCCTTTGCTGTCATGCTTTTTTGTATGTGTTTGTTTGGTTTTTGAAAAGAGGAAAACCCATGCTAAAATTCATATGAAATCTCAAGGGACTCCGAGTAGTTAAAACAATCTTGAAAAAAAAAAAAAGTTGGAGGACTCCCACTTTATTTCAAAACATATAACTACAGTAAAAAGGAAAAAAAAAGTATAGTATTGGCATAATGACTTACATGTAAACTTATGGAATGAACTAGAGAGCCCGGGAATTAATCTTTATATTTTTGGTTAATTGACTTTTGACAAGGGCATCAATGGGAAAAGGCCCATCTTTTCAATAAATGATACTGGGAAAACTAGATATACAAATGCAAAACTATAACACTGGACCCTTACTTTATGCTATATATAAAAGTTAACTCAAAATAAAATAAAGACCTAAACATTAGTGTCAAAATTATAAAATTTTTAGAGAAAACCATAGTGGAACATCTTTATGAACTTGAAAATTTCAACAATTTTTTGGATATGACTCCTAAGGCACAAGCAACAAAAGAAAAAATAGATCAAATTCTTATCAAAATTAAAAACTTTTGTGCATCATAAGTTATCATTATGAGAGTGAAAAGACAACCCACAAAATGGGAGAAATTTTTGCAAATTGCATAACTGATAAAAGATTATCTAAAATATATAAAAAGCCTACAAGTTAATTACAGCAATAAAGCAAACTATTTAATTAAAAATGGGCAAATAGCCCTGGCTGGGTAGCTAAGATGGTTAGAGCAATATCTTGATATGCCAAGGTTGCAGGTTCAGTCCCTGCTTAAGGCAGATACAAGAATCAACCAATGAATGCACAAATAAATAGAACAACAAATCGATGTTTTCTTCTCTCTCCCTCTCTTCTTCCTCTCTCTAAAATCAATATTTTTTTTCAATGGGAAAATGATTTGAATATACTATTCTCCAAAGAGGATATGCAGATGGCCAATAAACACATGAAAAGATGTTTAATATCCTTAGGCATTAGGAAAATGCAAGTCAGAACTACAATGTGATACCCTCGGATGCCTAGTAGAATGGCTATTATTTTAAAATTTAAAAAATAAGGTACAGAGAGGAATGTGGAGAAATTGGAACCTATGGGCATTTCTGGTGGGAATATAAAATGATGCAGCCACTGTAGACTGAAATTTTGTGGTTTTTCAAAAAGTTAAAAATTGAATTACTATATGATCCAGGAATTGTACTCCTAGGTATAAACCCAGCATTATTAACACTTAAAAGGTGAAAACAATACAAACAATGGGTGACTATATACTCAAAATGTAATATTTACATGCAAGATAATATTATTCAGCCTTGAAAAGGAAATTCTAACACATGCTAGAGCTTGGATAAACCTTGATGACATTATAAAATAAGCAAGTGACAAGAGGACAAGAAGAATATATGATTCTATTTATATGAGGCACTTAGAATAGATAAATTCATAGACACAAAAAGTAGAACATAAATTACCAAGGGCTGCAGGGGAAAAAGAGAATGAGAAGTTACTATTTAACACTTATATTGTTATATTGTTATGATAACCATATTATTAATAGCTATATATATACTGGCATAGATACAGAGTTCTGGGATGTTGCAAAAGTTCTGAAAATAGTGATGATGAATGATTTTAATGTCATTGAATTGTGCAGTTAAAAATGGTTAAAATGGTAAATTTTATTATGTATATTTTGCCACAAGTTTTAGACATGGCCAAACTACATGTCAAAATATTTACTGAGTGTGATATTATATCCTAGATGCTGTGCTAGGCACACAACCAACCTTATTTTATTTTATGATTACAAAATCTCTATGAGAGGGTATTCTTCCTGTATTAATTGATGAGGAACCTGAAAATAAGGGATGCTAAAAAATTGACTGCAGTTACACAGAGTTTAATCCCTGTTTGCCTGAACACGAAGCTTATATTCTTTGGCTTCACATGCTGTCTACCAAATAAACATTTTCATCCCCACCTTTACTCCCCAAATACCGAATGTTTTAAGGAGTCTAAACTTACTTTTGTTGTCTTTTATTTTTTAAGCACATTACACATGCTAGCTCATAGAATCCTTACAAGTTTATAAACACTTTTTCATTCTTTATTCACAGAGATAAAAAGTGAAAATTACTACCTGTTAACCTCTATAATGATACAGCAGAAAGTTAGGAAGAGACTATATTTGATAACATAATTATAACCGCTGGCTTTAAAGTGAGACTGTTGGTTTAATCTCAGCTCCACAGACTGACTAGCTAGGCTATGATGAGCAAGTTATCTAACCTATTTGTATATCAGTCCGCTCATCTACAATATAGGGATGATTGTAAAACCTTCACCATGTAACTTATGTGAAGATAAATGAAATTAATTTAGTAAAGTGTTGAAATTAATATCTGGTACAGAATAAGCACAAAATAATATTAGCTGTTGCCTTTATCTTTGTTCCCTAAGGCCAGACTTCTGACTCACTTTTATTAGGTTAAATAATAACTTTTGGTTGCAAGTACAGTTAGTGACTGTCAAACACCAGTAATTTCACATACTAGACTGTACATATTAAGGACATGATATTGTATATGTATTTCTTTATTATATATATGTGTCTCCACTACAGAGTATGTCCTTGAATTTTAAAATTTTAGTTTATACTACCATTTACAGTTATGAAAACTGCTAGAATTTTGCATAGAAGATATTGTATAGTCAGTATTTGGTTGTTAATTTCATTAGAAATAATTTTGATTGGATTGGCTCTAAAAGAAAATTTTGAAATTTAGAGAGAAATTTTAATTTTATATTTTACAACTACATTTTGGAGGTAATAAAAGAATTGCATTAAAAGAGAATTTGATAAAACAATAAATAAAAATGTCAAAAAAGAAATGTTAAGATTCTTTACTCAGCAGAAATATGAAACACATTTTTCACCTATTATTTTTGTCCCTTTTTTTTTTTGTTAAATGATTGGACAGTATCATGGAAACAAAACAAAATTGTTGACCACATGGAATATTTGTTGTATTGAGCAAAGCACACAGCAAACAAACAGACCAGACAAACTAATAATATATGTATTGATAAGGGCAAATGAAGAAAAATAAATCATGTTAAGATTCATGAAAAGTGGAAATTGTGCTAGTTAAGATAAGATGGTAAGGAAAGCCTTATCTGAGGAGCTACTTTTGACTGGAGACTTAAATGAAATGAGAAAGCAAACAAGGAGAATACCAGGGGTGAGGAGCCATTCTAGACAGAATTAATAGCAATTGTAAAGGACTAGAGATAGGTATTTAAGGAACAGCAGGGAAGCCTGTGTGTCTACAGTACATTGAACAAAGGGAAAAATAAGAAGGGTATAAAGAGCCAGGAACCAGAGATGATGAGGGGCCTGTGGACCATAAGGACATTTTAGGTTATATTTTTGTTATTTGCAACCATGGCAAGGTTTTCAGCGGAGATATTATACTTGGGTTTATGTTTTAAAAGAATCACTTCTTCTGTTCTGAGTTAAACTAAGAAAGTAGAAGCAGAGAAACCAGTTTGGAGATAATTGTCATAGTTCAGGAGAGAGATGATTTTTGTCTGGACTATAGTAAAGGATGTAAAACAATGCCATATTGTGGAATACATTAAAGATACTGCTATAAAAATTTTCACATACATTGCTTATAGGGTGTAAGAAAAAATGTAATCACTAATGTCCTCCCCCCTTTTTTTATTTTTGTCAGTTAGGGGGCCATGGTAAAGTTTGTCTGCAGTTAAGTGGTCCCAAGTTGCCTTTCAAAAAATCTGTAAAATGTACTAAAATCCTTATAACAATTGTCACTTTCATCTGACCTTAAAGAATTTATTCAAAACCTTTAGCCTTCTCTAAATCTAAACCAGAATGCCTGGAACTCTAATTTATGACCAATTATACTGAAACAATTTTCTAAGTCTATAATAAAGTAGAATTCTGAATGGCGGTTTACCATATCTCAGAGCTTTACTAATATATTTTAAATAGTATGTTAATTACCTGCTCATGCTTTTATGTATTCATGTACCTGCAAAACTATTGTAATTGGGCATTTACTATGCTGAAGAGATATAATAGTGGGCTCAGGAAAAGCCTAATTAATTAGCTGTCCTTAAGAAAATAAAGTTAAAGGGGGTAATATAATACCAGTCCTATTTTGGCCAACACCTTGGAATGAACTATTATTGCTAAATATACTATCAATGTATAATGCATATAAACTCGAATGACCCTCTGGATGGATAAAATGTTAAAACAGGCCAAAATACACATATCCATCAAGCAACAAACAACTGAGAAAATACCTTCACATGGGTAAGTGTTTATCTTTAAAGAAGTTACTGATAAACAAGAATACCTCAACCAATGTATTGACAGACATCACTAATATTCAGACTGAGGGTGAACTTAAGCACATATATGATGTGGGTAATCAAACAGGTTTTTTTATGTAAAGTCTAGAGAAAACAATTAGCAAAATCAGAACACAGCAGACAGATCAATCACATTCTCCAGTTGCCAATGTCCTGGTAATTCCCAATTACACTCACTACTGGAACAGAGTTACAGATAACAAGACTAAGTGAATGAGGAACACCTCTTTAGTTAGTATTAAATTCACAAGGTTAAATCTGACCATGATTCAAAATTTTCATTATACAGTAGTTTGCATCAGATATGTTCCAAGACCCCCAGTGGATGCCTGAAACCACAGATAATACCAAATATATATATATACACAAACCTACCTATGATAGTTTAAATTATAAATAGATACAGTGAGTGATTAACAATAATAAAATAGAACAATTATAATAATAAGCTATAATAAAATTTTGTGAATGTGTTCTCTCTCTCTCAAAAGACCTTATTGTATTGTATCCACCCTTCTTATTGTGATGATAGTAAGATGATAAAATGCCTATGCGATGATGAGAGAAAGTGAGGTAAATGACCTAAGCATTGTTATGTACCATTAGGCTACTACTTACCTTTTATTCAGACTTGTAGATACAGAGAACAGACTGACAACTGTCAGAAGGGGAAGTGGTTGGGAGGCTGGTGAAAAAGGTGAAGCAAAATAAATAAATAAGTAAACCTCACGGACACAGACAACAGTATGACGATCACTAGGGGGAAAGGGGGCAGGAGGAGGTAGAAGAGAGTAAAGGGGGGATAAATGGTGATGGAAGAAGACTTGATTTGGGGTGGTGAACACACAATACAATATACAGGTGATATAAGACTGTACACCTGAAACCTATATACTTAAATAAAAATTCAGTTAAATAAAAAAAAGTGAAAACAAAAAGGATGATCTGCTTCAGGTGATCCTAGATCATCAAGCCATGATGACATTAATGGTTGGGATGTCACGGGCAGATGATGTCAGTGGTTGGATATCCTTGATAGTTAGGGTTTTTTTTTGTTTTTGTTTGTTTTTTAATAGCTGAAACCTTCCATAATAGTGTTCCAAAACATTGTTATTGGAAGTTGTTATCTATTTCTTAAAGGAAGTATGTCATGGTTTCTCTTTAGCATATGAGAATTGCCATCATTACTACCCTTGAGTTTTGGCCAAATAAGGATTAGCTGAATTCAAATACTTGAAACAGCATGATGGTTAATCTGATAACCTCGATGGTTCCCGAGCGACTCCGGGCTGGGTAGCATGTACACTGCGGCTACACTGCATAAAGACCACATCCTGAGTGGAATGGACTGGCATGGTGTCGAATTTCATCATGCTACTCAGAATGGTACACAATTTAATATGAACGATGCACAATTTGAGGATTACAAATTATTTATTTGGGGGATTTTCCTTTTAATATTTTCAGACCACAGTTGACTGCAGGTGCCTAAAACTGCAGAAGGTAAACTGGGTAAGAGTACACTACTGTATTTGTAGGACACCATAGCAATTGAATTGCCTGCCCCTCAGCAATCTCAAGAGTTATAAAATCTAATATGACTGCTAGTTACTGCATATGTAAAACATATGCATAGACCAGAACAGATCACCACTCACCACTCATCCTTTGAGACAAGCACATTCCTGAATTTCATTTTGTAGAACTAAAACAAGGATTGGGTACCCAGAATCCCCTGAGTCATTCTACTTTACAAGGATTATATAGTCTACTAATTTGCAGAACATAAATATAAATGAAATCACTTTTCATCAATTTGAATGAGAAACCAAGTATTTATAAAATGAAAACGATTCATATGGGGTTAAAGCAAGAATTAACAAATTGGAAAGGAGCTAAATTAGTAGCTGAGGGAAATATCTACAAATGGGCCTCAGACAGTGCCTCTATATTGTCATGGTCTGCAGGGTTTGTAGCTTCAAGTTTTCCGAAGACATGGGGGTGGGTGGGGGGTTGCAGGTGATGGTATAGAAGGAAGGAATTGCAGGACATTCGCAGCCTAGATCTCAGGGAATCTGTGTATAAGAGAGAGGCTGAAGCAGCTCTTCCAGTCAGGAAGGGAAGACCCTCTTTAGGCATTGACAGAGTCACAAAACACCCTCTGAGTTGTGCCAGGTGTTGACAGTTGGCAACCAAAAACAGAGATAATGCTGACAGGTGGGACAAGACAACTCAACGACAAGGACAGCACAAAAAACAGGGCCTTCCTCTCCCCTTCTCACCACCACAAAATATTTAAGCTCTCATCTGCTCCCAGAAACATCTTGGAAGAGTACTGGGAGATTATGCCCCGTGTCTGGGGAGTTAGGAAGTTCTGTGAACTAACTGAATATTTACTCACACAGAAACTGTGCCAAGTACAGAAGACTGCATTTTACTTAGTAAGCTTAACTTTTGTTTTCTTCATTCTGATTTCAGGAGTAGGGGCTCCAAAGCAACATAAGTTCTGTATTCAAAAAAAAAACCCTAAAATTTTGCTATGTCTGTCTTATCATAATTCCATTTCTATTTTTCTACTTAAGTTATTATTGCTTTTATGTAATTATAATAACTAAGTCAGAAAAATAAATGTATTATACAAAAGAAAAAGAGCAGTAAACATCATTTCAACTGCATTAATGTTCTCAAAATACCTTCCCATACACAAGAAGTCAATTTAAAGAAAAACATACTTCAGTTATAATAGCATCATAAATATATAATATTTATTCCCAAATTGTGTTTTCAGTGCTGTAAGGTCACTCCACAGCTTTTCAGACAGGCAGGATCTGTGGCAACAAATAGGCTTTCCAAGACTACTCGGGTCTATTCTTATTCCTGGGTATTCACACAGCTAACATGTACATATCTGAAACACTGGAGAATTCTGAACTTTCTAGTTTCATTTATGCTGGGTGCTAAATGTCTCAATCTGTGTTGTACATGGCATACATCCCTCTCTATTAATGCTATTTGTCCTGTCAATGTCATCTGCTTTAGGTTTCAATTTCCTAGACAGAAGCAAAGTCTGTTTTCAGGGGAGTAAAAAAGAAATGTTATAACCCGTCAATATGTTCTAATCAGGTTGTAGCTACAGTAGATATTTAACTCTATATTCTCAAACTCAATTTATGCTCCATTGGAGAGCTGAGCTTCCTTGGCAGATGTCTAGTCTATTTGGCAGGAGAACAAAATAGATGGTTGTAATCTTTTGGCATTTCTACTCAGATGACAGTCTCAGTAACACTGAACTCCATATTTTCAAACTTGATTTATATAGTGCTTCATTGGAGAACTTGGACTATTGCCTTCAATTTGGAGAGTTAGGCATGGAGAGAAACGAGGGTAAATTGGGGTCAAATGACAAATGATTGTTTGTGTGTTTCCTTGTTTATACCATGTTTTATTTCAGAAAATGCTGGTATTTAGGTATTTTATATATAAGTTAAAATAAAACATGACAGATTAAATGCAGGAATAAGCATTTTAAAGTGAAATATATTTATATATTCATATATATATATTCATAACAGGAATTGTGTACTACAACAACTATATTGCTTTTAAATTAGACAAGACTGAATTTAAATATCAGATCCACCTCTCAAAGACTGTACAAACTTGGAAGGAAAAGTTGTCCATACTTTCTAAGCATTAGTGTCTATATCTACAAAATGGAACAAGTAATTATTTATTTAGTTTTGTGACTAGTGAGATGATGTATGCAAAACACTAGGGATAGTAATTGATTTAGTCTAATATTAGTACAAAATACAGTTCAATAATTACTAGTGTAAGAGGGTATTAAAATGGGACTCTTTCTCTTTTTATTTCAGAAGAAAACCCAAGACAATAAATATATGGCAAACAATGCCTATTCCAAAGTGAAGTGCTAGGTCACCCATGCTGGATTTTCAAACCACTTTATTTACCATCAGCCTTTACATACAATCAGCCTTTACAAGGTGTTGGCGATGCCAAGAAAAAGCTGGAGACCAGAGAGAGGATTTAATCAGAAAGATACAAAGGTGCTTTGAGTGCCTTCCCACTGGTCTTCGAAGAATGCAGTTGTTGTTTTCCCTTCACATCAAGACCTTCAAGTGGGGCTTTAAAAAAATGTCTAGGAGAGTTTAATATGAGGCATTGAGATCTGTATTTCAGAGTGGGTTGTTTGTGACTCATATCTGGAAAAAATGAAGTTGTGAGTGGCTAGATGAAGGAGTCTATGACAGAAGAATACAGGACTAAGAGTGAGATAATTTCATTCCCACTAAAATGGACCACAGCACATATTTTCCATAGGTCATATCAACTGTTTTCATATAAATAATCCATAAAAGCAAGGATACCTGGAGTTGTCTTATAACCCTCTAAAGGGATTTTTTCAGTAGGCCTCAGCTGATAAGACTGGCAGGATGATAGTACAAATTTAAGAGCTGAAGAACTGAAATTGACCACCATTTATCTTTGTTAAGAGAACTATAGGTGAGAGATCTCAGGAGATTGGGGATTACCAGTCAAATAATACCTTTCTTAGACTTCACATTTCTACCCCTTTCCTGCTTCAAACTTGGGAGAGAATGAGCCTGCTTAATGGGTGGAGGAGGTAAATGCACAAAGTGGAGAATTAGAGAAAACATGTAAAACCACCTCTTTAATTATTGGAATAGACTATACATGGAGAAGAAAAGTTAGCTGTAATATGCTAAGTATTTTAGTTGCTTACTAAGATTGTTTTTTATTCTTTAATCATTTAAAAAGCGTTTGGGCATCATCCATAAAGTTCTCTAAAATACCTTTTCAGTCATCCCAATACCAATACTCAGAGACAGTTACTATTCTGACTTTTTTCCCACTGTGGGTGACATTTCCCTGTTTGAGAACTGACAAAACACAGAATCATACACTCTTTCCTTGGTGAGTGAGTTTTGTTTCACACAGCATAATGTTTTTAAGATTAACCCACACTATTACATTATGAGTAATTTGTCCCTTTGTATATCGAATTTTGTTTGTCTATTCACCTGTGATGGACACCAGGGCTCTTTCTAGTTTTAGGCTATTATGAATAAATCTGCTATAGTTTTTGTTGTAATGTAACAGCTCAGAGGTATTGTAAATTTGATTCCAAACAACTGCAATAAAGGAAATATTGCAATAAAGAGAGTCACACATATTTTTGGTTTCCTAGGGTATATAAGTTATGTTTTCACTACTCTGTTGCCTTTTAAGTGTGCATTATGTCTAAAAAACCCCAATGTACATACCATAATTAAAAGTATATTATTGCTAAAATATGTGAAACATGATCTGAGGCTTCAGTGAGTCGTGATCCTTTTGCTGGTGACAGGGTGGTAGCTTCAATTTGTAAAAAACTGAATAGCTGAGAAGCACAATAAAGTGAAGCACAAAAAAAAGGAGGTATGTCTGTGCATGTATTTTGTGGATATCGGTTTCATTTATCTTGGGTTTCTAAGAGTTGATGATAGAGCATATGATAGGCCTATATTTATTTTTATAAGAAATTTCAGGAACATTTTCTAAGTGGTTGGACCATTTTACACGCTCAACAATCAACACTGACAGCTCTGACACCTCAAAATCTTTGCCAGCCTCTGATATTGTCAGATGAGTGTGTGTTTTAATTTTAGATATTCAGGTGGGTATGTGCTTTATTTATTTTTTGTTCTTCTATGAACAATTTTTGAAAAGTGAAAAGCAGATGCTAGAAAAAATGAGATCATGTAGGCTAAATCACACAGGCACAACGGCCTCTTCTAGCACTCTCTCTGGGAGATAGTTGCCCCTCCAGCCCTTGTCCTGAAGCCAGACAATTCAGTTCCTTCCCATGTGATGCACTTCCTTCTCCTGGCACCTTTCTAACTGCAGCCCCAGTGCTGGATGTCAGAGTGAATGTGTCTGAGTAAATCTGTGCATTGGTCCTTTAAGAGGAACACCTGGGACTACAGAAGCCCTCCATCTCACTCAGCTACAACCTCTGCTGGGTTTTACAACCAGAAGTTATGGAGACTTCCCTTTCTGGCACTGGATCCCTGGGCTGGGAGTCCTGGTATAAGGCTGGGGGCCTATGCTCCTCAGGGGCCACCTCCAGAGCCAAGATATCCCTCCTGATTTTTAATCACCACACATCGGTGTAGGACCAGACTGTTCCACATCTCTCCCCCTTCTACTAGTCTTGATATGGCTCCTTCTTTATATCCTTAGTTGTAGGACTTCTGTTCAGCTAGATTTCAGACATTTCTGAATGATGGTTGTTTTGTAGTGTAGTTGTAATTTTGATGTGGCTGTGGGAGGTTCCGAGTACCTCATTTACCTATGCTGCAATCTTGACTGGAACTCCTACATAATTAATTCCCTCTTAAAGCTCATCCACAAGGAAGCAAAATTCCTCCTCCTCAGCACTTCCAGATGGCCTCCAGCAGAACTGCTACTATCAAAGTGTTTAATACCCCCAAGTGATCCATTGCACCATGGCATATCTATAATAAATACAGGTTAAAAGATCATTAAAAAGAAGAACATATGCCCAAACATGGTTTGTGCAGCTTGGCAGTAGAAATGTAAGAACTGAGTCAGGTTATATCCAGCTCACCAAGAAACTGAATCAAAACTATGAAAACAAAATTGTCAATATGGACTAGGGAGCCAAAAGCACTCCCCTTAAGTATTGGAAAAAGAGTAGCAAAACTACCAACATCTTCACCTGATATTTTCCATGTCAGCCAAAAAAGCAAGACAGCTATAGTTGGACTATGGAGGAGTGTGGAAAGATTTAGGTTTCTCATGGGCATATATGTTGAATTCCATCAGGGTGGAGCCTTGTCTTTTTCAAGTCCTGGCTTTAAAGCTGCCTTCTCATCTGTGAATAATGATAGTTTTACCTCATTCTTCCTAATTTGGATGCCTTTTGTTTCTCCTGTCTGATAACTGGCTAGGACTTACCGTACTATGTTGAATAAAGGTGGTGAAAGTGGACACCCCTGCCTTGTTACTAATCTTAAGAAATACTCTTAGTTTTTGTCTGTTGAGTATAATATTGGCTGTAGGTTTTCTGGATATGGCCTTTATTATGTTGAGGTATGTCCCCTCTATTCCCACTTTGCTGAGTGTTTGTGTCATAAATGAGAATACTAAGCAGCTGAAAGAAAGGAAGAATTACTACCTTTATTAACAGCATGGATGGAACTGGTGACTATTATGCTGAATGAAATTAGCCCATTGGTGAAAGACAAGTATCATATGACCTCACTTATAAGAGGAATTTAATGAACAAAATAAACTAATGATCAAAATAGAACCAGAGGCATAGATTGATGGAATAGACTGAGAGCTATTAGAGGGGAGAGGGGAGGTGGGAACTGATTGAAAGAAGGTGAAGGGACTAGTCAAAGAACATACCTGAAGGACCCATGGACATGGGCAATGGTGTCAGAATTGACTATGGAAGTGGAGGGCACTGGGTGGAAGGGGAAAAAGGCAGAAAAATTGGGACAACTGTAATTCCATAAACAATAATATATATTTCTTAAAAGCTGTCTTCTAAGTAGGTCTTCATAATCACTATCCCAAATTCAGGCTTCTTTATGCCCAAAGTTCACTTTTTTCTATAACACTTAACACTTTTTAATATCTGATTAATTTATGTATTCATTTACTTATTTACTGAACTCATCCATTAGAGTATAAACTTTGTAATGACAGAAATTTTTGTTGCTTGTTTTGTTATTTGTTTTGCTGACCTGTGGCTTATAGAGCTTGGTATGTACCAGATGGTAAATATAAAACCATTTACCCAACATGAATTATAATTGTAATGTCATTAACAATATACTAATTTCATTACTGTGTTCATTAAAAGCAAAGGAAGACATTTCTTTTACAATAAATTTGTCTTCTTAACCAGCATAACCTCTTAGATAAGAGCCATACAGCCAATGAGTAATCCCCTTTCCTAACTATCTGGAAGCAGTGAAAGCAATAAAACACTTTAAAATAATATTTAATCTTTTAAAGTTTATCTACAGTACTTCCAGAGCTTTGATGACTAAAAAAAGTTTATATAATTCAAACTAAAAGTATAAAGAAAAAGACAGGTTTAAGAAAGTTGTGCATTTTCAAGTCAAAAAAGAAAGTAGGACTTAAGATTCATGACTCCTGGTAAACTTAGTTGTCAATGTTTGTAATGTTTTTAATCTGTTTTCAATTATTCCCACAAGATTACTTTAATATTTATTTAAAGTATAGGTGATTTTCCCAATAAGTCTTCTGTTGTGGAAGCATAGTCAAAAGTTTCTTCCTATTTTTTTAGTGAAACTGGTTAATAAAAATAGCTCTGGATATGATATTAATATGTTCCCATGCAATGTGTGTGCTTGTTTTTTAAAAAAATATCTATACAATGTCAAGTATTTTCAGGAGAGACTCCATTTTGAAACAGAACACAATTTTGATGATGATTGAGACAAAATAGATTAATGTAGATTTTTTTTTTCCCTAAAAATACAAAGAGTACCAACAGACTCAAATGGGTCAGTCTGCTTTAAATTTACATTATTTAGGGTTATTATAGCTTCATAGCTTTCCTTCATTTCTCCAAGGCATATAATTACATTAGTATGCCTCAGTCTGCCCAATAAACTTATTCCTAGAGAGTACTTTTATTGATGTATCCAGTCATGGGATCAAAGATGAATGAGATATAATCTTTTCATGAATAAATATAAAATCTAGAAGAAGGCACATTCAAACAAATTACTAAAATGCAAAATAGGTAGTATATAATAACAGCAGCAGAAGAAAGAAAAAAAGTGCTAGGTAATTTAAAAAGTAGGAAGAATTTTACTTTTAAAGAATCAAGAAAAATGTAATTTGAACTAATATTTAGAGAATACTGATACTCAATTGACCCATAAATATTACCTTAGTCAGTTAAAAAAATATTTTGTGACCCTGAACAGTTAAAATGTGTCTGCCAAAATATTGCTGAGACTTTCTGATAAGGCTCTATAGAGAAAGACAGAGTAATAATTATTGCACAATACCTGACTATATTAATTTTGTGGGTTCACTGACCTGTAAAAGGCAGCTACTTGACCTCTAACAGGTCAACAAAAAAATCAAACTGTATGGAAGGTCAACAACCAAGGATTTAAAGAAGCCAAATTCATCCAGATGGGTAGGAGGGGTAGAGATAGGAAGTTGGGGCAGAAAAGACAAGGTGTAGCATGGTGGTGACAGAATGGGTGGTCCCACATTCATGTGTGGTAGGTAAAAATTGGGAGGGACCTCTTGGGAACGAGCAATCCCAGCCCCAGCACAGACTGCATAACCCAGGGTTCCAGTGCCAGAAAGATAAAGCCTTACAACTTCTGGCTGTAGAAACCAGTGGGAGTTGGGGCAGCAAAAGTAACTGCTTGTTTCTCCAGACAGTCCATTTAAAGGGCCTGCATGGGCTTAGAATGCATGCAAACCCACCCACTCTGGGAATTACCACTAGGGCAACAGCAGATGGGTGCCCTTTGTATATGGGAAGTGTGTGAAGTTACTGAAAATGAGACAAGTGCTGGATAAGCCTCCAGAAGCCAGGCATTCACAATGCCCCCTCTCTGACACCTTCCCCCCAAAGCCACAAAGTAGTGAAGTGGGTTGCCCCATCCTGGCGAATACCGAAGGCTCTGCCCCATACAACTTAACAGGTGTGCTAAGACAGGAATTCAAAGTAACTCTACCTCATGCAAAAAAACAAACACAGGGAGGCTGCAAAATTGATGAGACAAAGAAATATGGCCCAAATGAAAGAACAGAACAAAACCCCAGAAAAAGAACTAAATGAAATGGAGATGAGCACCCTATCAGATGCAGAGTTCAAAACAGTTGGTGACCAGGATGATCAGAGGACTCATTGAGTATAGCAAGAACATTAGGAGAGAAATGAAAGTTATACTAAGTGAAATAAAGAAAAATACACAGGTAATCAACAGTGAAGAGAAAAAAGCAAGGACTGAAATCAAGATTTGGAACACAATGAACATTCAATGAGAACAGAATGAAGAAATAAGAATACAAAACAAGGAGAGGATAAGAAGACTCTTGGACATCTCCAAAAGTTCCAATGTCTGAATCATAGGAATGCCATAAGGAGAAGAGGAAGAGCAAGAAATTGAAAATTTATTTGAAAAAATAATGAGATAAAACTTCCTTAATTTGGTGAAGGAAATAGACATACAAGTCTAGGAAGCACAGAGAGTCCCAAACAAGTTGGACCCAAGGAGGACCACACCAAGACACATCGTAATTAAAATGTCAAAGGTTAAAGATAAAGAATATTAAAGCAGCAAGAGAAAAAGAGAGTTACCTACAAAGGAGTTTCCATAGACTATCAGCTGATTTCTCGAAAGGAACTTTGCAGGCAAGAAGGGACTGGCAAGAAGTATTCAACCTGATGAAAAGCAAGGACCTACAACCTATATTACTGGAAGGGCAGATAAAGTGCTTCCCAGACAAGATAAAGCTAGAGGAATTCATCATCACCAAGCCCTTATTATATAAAGTGTTAAAGGGATTTATTTAAGAAAAAGGAGATCAAAACTATGAACACTAAAATGACAACAAACTCACAACTATCAACAACCGAATCTAAAAAATAAAAACAAAATCCAACTAAGCAAACCAGAATAGGAACAGAATCATAGTATGGGGATTATTTGAAGGGTTATCAGCTGGGTGGGGGAAGGGGGAGAAGTGGGGAAATGGTGCAGGGATTAAGAAGCATAATTGGTAGGTACAAAATAGACAGGGGTATGTTAAGAATAGCAAAGGAAATGGAGAAGCCAAAGAGCTTATATGCATTACCCACGAACATGAACTAAGAAGGTAATTGCTGGAGGGAAGTGGGTACCAGGCAAAGGGGGACAATGAGGAAAATATTGGGACAACTGTAATAGCATAATCAGTAAAATATACTTAAAATATGATTCTAATGATTATATAATTTAGTTTACACCACTAAATAGTAGATCACAACAATGCATAATTAATTATTAAGAAAATACTAAGTGCTTACATATGAGCAGTAATATCCCACTTTTTTTTTTTTTTTTTTTTTTTTTTACTTTCTACATGATTTCTGGCTAATGCGTTATGTGAAATGTCAAATATGTATGTATGTATGTATGTATGTGTATGCAAGTGATTTTTCTTCTGCTTGTGTGAGTTCTAAATTTTTTTGCCAAGGAAGCCAATACTTGGAATCAATATTTGCTGTAGAAATTAGTTCAACTATGGGTCTGAGAGAAAGAATCTGCATCTAGAGGTCCTGACTATATCTATCCACTGCTACGTTCTGCTACATCATAGGTCCTTCAGGTAAGAAAAACTATGCATTTTTAACTTTGCTTTTGTCTATTCAATAAGAGATCCAGAAGTCCATAAATGTCTTACCTTATAAAGACAGTGACTTAAAATAGACTATGACCTTAAGGAATAAGCAGTTAGTGAGATTTAAGAGAAATGTTGAGCCAATTTATTATTTCTCCTTTAAACATATTTTTAAAAAATTTTTTGGATCCCCTCATCACTAGGCATTTATTAGCTACATTAGAGAAAGATTACATATATTAATGTACATAACATACTATTGAAGGAACAAAGTAAAGATGAAAAGTATTTTGCACAGTCATATTGCAGTAACATAATAGATTTTAACTTGTGTATCACCACTTGTCCAAGCAGTATATTGCTCATATCAGTGTTTTCTGCAGTATAAATTATAAGCTCTACTAAAGGTGTTTGATTTTATTTTTCTTATTACTTTATAATTGTCTTATATTTTATACTTTTTGCTCTTATCATTTGCTTCTTTCCATTACATATATTCATCTTCACTTTTATTTTTAACAATGACAGATGAACTGAAAAACTTCACATTTACTTTTCAAACACATATTTTTTAATGCAATAGAAATAAACATTAACTTGAAGACTGTCACTTGAGGTTTTCTAAAATTTTAAGCAACATGAAAAATAATTTTTTTAAGGAGTGTTTTCTGTGTGGACCACTTTTGACAACATTAATCAAGACCTTAAAAAAATTGGGGACTTAGGTATTTTTTTTCTGATTTTAGTTAACTAAGGATAGAGAGAGAAAAAGGGAAAGAAAATTTTACCAAAGTACAATTTTTTAAAGTCTTTTACACATTTTCCTTACACTATTTAACCAAGATGCATAAAATTATTGTTGTACAAGTTCTAGTTTACAAATCTCTTAGAAAGCAAGAGACAGGAAAGCTTCTCCAGGCTACAGGTGCCCTATTGCAAGCTTACTTATGCATTCTGAAAATGAGAAGATGAGTATTCTAAGTATACTAATTCACAAAAGAATTATCTTTGAGAAGTTTGCCAAATAAATTTTCAGGGATTATTTCCAAATGAGAAAGTTGCTTTTATAAATAGTCACACTTTCATCTTTTAAGTTTATAATTTTTGAATGTTTAATTTTCTTGAAGCAATGTATAAACATAAGTGTGGCTTAATCTAGTATCTATAAATATTTCTCTTTTAACACTTAGCACACTCAACTGTAATTGCATATTTATTTGACCTGTTCCATTGCCATCTTCAATACATTATTTGACATACAATATTTGATTTAGCTAGAACTGCGGCTATATCTTTAAATGAATGACCATTCATCGTGGCTTTCTTTTTTTCTATTTTAAGAATATAAGACCATTAGAACATGCTATATGAAAGCAGTTTTGTCTTTATAGAGCTTAAATTATGCAGAATGTGAAATCATGAAATAGATATATAGACAGTTTGAGACAGAGGTAGAGATAGGTCATAATGTAATCTTTTCAGATTACCTTAAATCCAGGGTCAAGGCTTCTTATAAAATTTAGAATGGGCATTTCAAGTAAGTCCACTTTAAACCTCAAAATCAAAGATTCTTAATGTTAGAAGTAATCTTGGACATCATAACATTTTCCAAGGGCAGGACATTTTTTACAATAAAGCATTCACTGGCATCACGTAATTAAAGACGTCAGAATCTATTTTATCATTCTGAGCTGAAATACCTTTCTTCCTGAATGCTAGCCACGGTTCAGTCTTATTCTTTGGAGCAAGGCAAATCTGTTCTAATCCGTTTTCCACATGACAGTCCTTTTAAACAGCTGGGAATGTACATATTGTCTCTGTCTAAGTCTCCTTTCCTTCAGACTACACATCACCAATTTCTTTCTTCATTTTCCAGATGATAAAAAAATTCATCATCCCCTCCTTGCAGGATATTTGATCCATGCCAAAATGTCCATGCTTCAAAATGTTCCTGTGTTCAGAGAGCCCATAATGTTTACTTATACTTTTGGTTTATAGGATTAATACATTAAAATTCTGTCATGTTTTATTGGTCCAATAAATGTGTGTGGCTGCATTGTCAATAATAACCCTTTTTGCCTAGTAGCCAACATGGGGTTAGGTAGATGGGCCAGCATGGACCAAATGTCTCTGTGGATGTACTGGATATCTGCTAATCATCATCACCGGCTCACTTTCATCCCAGCCACCTGTAAATTACTAATGCATCCCCTTCCAGGTAGGGTCCCACTAGAACAGAGCAAAGCCATACCAAAGAAACCTTCATTGTGACTAGATTTCCTACTAACATTTTAAAAAAAATTTAATAGCTTATTTTTTGGTATTTTTTCCAATACCATTAATCTCTTTTATATTCTCTTCCACCTCCATGCACCCCCTTTCCTCCCACCCCCCCCCGCAATCACTACACCGTTGTCTCTGTCCTTGAGATGTTTTTCTTTTTTGCTTGATCCCTCCACCCCCTCACCACTCAGAGGTGTCAGTCTGTTATCCATCCCTGAATCTGTCTCTATTTTGTTGTTCGTTGACAGAGCAGAGTGACACCAAAGAAGCCTTAATTCTGGGAAGTATTTCCTACTTACATTTTTAATAATCATGTTTCACTATTACTGAATTGATGCAATCTAAAACTCCCTTTTCATTTTATTTTCTATTTCATCATTTGTTTTTTGCCTGCTTTGTATATCTTTTAGGTTTTTCTCTCTGCTAACAAATGGCCCTCATGGAATCATTTTCTATGTAACATCAGTAAAATTATTGACATCCCAGTAGGAACAATAGTTTATACTTACTTGGTTCTATTTTTTTATCCAAATATTTTTATATCTTTAAAAATAGAAATAAATACCATAATAATTAATTGCCTTTGGATGCTAAAATCTACCTACTTCTTAAATGACATGAGAAGGATGGCATTTACAATTATTAAAAATTAATATTTTCTAATAGTTAATACCCTGATTTGTTTTAGATTGCAAGTAAAAACCTCAGTGTTTAACTATTTATTATTAGAGCCTCATTCAACACTAGTATCCACTATACCTTCCACCACACAGGAGTTTCTAAACATAGTTATAAGAAATAGTTTGTGGAAAACAATAAGTCAAATTATACTCACTAGGCAGTACTTTAAAACATATTTTTAAATTCTGTAAAATTGTATATGTAGAAAATCCTCTTCTGATATGTAACATTACTTTACAATGCCTTTTTAAATATTAATAAACATTTTTAAATAATAAATAGATCAGCATAATGAATAATATAATCTCTGGTTTATTTCAACATGTGTTAGCCTACTTGTTAAAGCAGGGTGAGGTGTTATTGCATATATTTTAGTTGATCATTTTTATTATGTTTATAATTTGTAAGTGCAATCAGCATTATTGTAGTAATTTCTGTTTGGATGCTAATTACATGAGAAATGTTCTTATTCCTTTTTTAATTTTAATTTATTTTATTTTAATTTTATTTTTTATAAATGATTATCTTTATTGTATTTTTTCCTGGTGTTTTATTTAGTTCAATTTCAATTGTAGGAGACTGGACTGAATATGTAGTTTATGAAGGTCTCTCTTTCTGGAATCTCGTCTCTTCAATAATTCAACAGAGACTGATTAATGGACAAAGATGTTCTTGTTAAGTTAAATCTAGGCTCTTCGTTTTTCCTTCTCCTCTCATTTTTCACTGCTTGTAGATAAATTACCTCTACTTTCACAAAGAATACAAAGTATGTGCATCTCACTAAGTCTCACAGTGATTCAGTATGATAAATATTCTGGTCGTTATAATTTTACAACTGGGGAAAGTGAGACCACAGGTTTGCTTCATATCATACATTTTGTAGTACCAGAGTTTGGACTCACATTCATGCTTTTGAATGACAAAAGTCGTATCGTCTGACATTTCTAGACTGGCTCTAGGTTTTAATGGATCAAAAAGTCAAGCTATGAAACTATAATAGATAAACTACTAAAAGAGATTATAAATTTAAATTATTAGGATTGCATGCATTTGCATGAAATTAAATTCAGCTGTTTTATTTTAGGACAATTATATCTTACTTTGTTTTTCAATACATATTTATATCTATTATAAGTCAATATTTAATGTTTTATTTATTATCAGTGTATTTAAATAAAACAGTCAGAATTAAATTATTTCAATTAGCTATGAATATTCATTACTGTAAGAACTGTTTCACGGAGAGGCCTCTCTTCCAGTTACAAGACATTGAATTCTGACTTTACCTATTGTTAGACTTCTATTAATTTACAAATGGTGTAACATGCAAATAGAGTAACAAAGACTTTTTAAATGCTTTATAAGCCATCAAGTATTTCAATTATGCAGTTAGACATCTTTAATAAATTACTGCCTAATAAGGCAGATCAAGAAAAAGCAGAAGTAAACAAAAAAAGTTTATTCAGAATACTGAAAATTTGGAGCCTGAAAATAAAATAAAATTTTTAAGAAAAATATAGAGATTATATATTGTAGTTGTACATATGCTCAATGTAGATTTACAGTCATTGTACCTGAGCTTTTTCAATCAATTATTTACTTTCATTTATTTACTTTTTTATAATTACTACTAAGATTGTTAATATTAATTATGATTGCTGTAGAGAAACATCTATCTGTACTTTCCTTTTTTTGCTTTTTCTCTTTCCATTTCCTTTCAATGCACTCAAACCAGGCATTCCGTCCCACCATAACTACCACTCCACTGTAAAAGGTCTTGACAAATAATGAAATCAAAATAAGTAGTGAGTCAATACTAAGTACTCATCTTAGTAGACTTATAGCAGCTATTGTCATGGATGTTTACAAGGCACATGGCTCACCATTTTTCAGTTTTCCCCTGATTTCTGTAGCTGCACATTCCCAGGTTCTTTTGTTTATGTTCCTCATCCGTGTAATTTATGTTTGTCCATATAAATCTCCCTTTCCCTGTCATTTATAATGGCATGAAACACTAGTGCAGAACTCCCAATTTTATATCTCTAGTCAACTCAGCTTTCTTAAACTCCAAAATCATATGCCCAACTATGTCACACCTTTACTGATATGTCAAGTAGGCATTCCACACTTGTCTGAAAATGAAATCCTCTACCTCTCCACCAGAATCCTGCCATTGTCTCCATTTCAGTAAGTAGAAATTTAACTTTTCTAGTTGCCAAGGCAATTCCCATCTTCCAGTTACTCAAGAACAAAACACCTGTAACATTCTTTATAACTTTTTGTTTTCATCCCTGTCATATGTAATCTATTAACACATGCTTTAAATGTAAATTACTTTATGACATTCTTCAGTTCAAAACTTTCCAACTTCCCATCTCATAGAGTGAAAGGTAAATTTCTCAATGTACCTGACGTTGACTTGTTTGTTTTTGTTGTCCCACTAACTCTGATTTCATATTTCCTACTCTCCCTCACTCGTTCTCCAGCATACTAACCTCCCAGAGTATATCAAACACAATCCTGCCTCAAAGCATCTGTATCTGCTGTTCCTTCTATCACCAGAAAAGCCACATGGCTAGCTAGTCACCTTACTTCCTTCATGTCAGAGCAAATGGTACTTCAGCAGTACATCCTCACAGGATCTCCCAGAAAACAAAACAATACAAACAAAATGACCTAAAACAATAATAACAAAAAACCTAACCCCCACATGCTCTCTTTAACTGATTTATTTCTTCCAAAATATGAATCGCTTCAAAATATTGTACATTTTTGTCTATTTATTCAATACGTTCCCATACAAGAAAGTAAATTTCAAAAGAGCAGGGACTTTTTTTCATTAAATTTTATTCATGACTGTATTCCTAGATCATTCAAAGAGGCATATCATATGTACCTATGAATAAATAAAATATTAAAATTGATAAAAATAAATACTTTAGAAAATTGGGAAATATAGAATGTTATAATAGTTTTCATAGATTATTTGTATAACACATTTCATAACAAAAGTTGATACAATTTATGACAATTTAAGCAAATAATAGGTGAATAAAACATATAAATATATAAATGAGGACAAAATAATAGGAAAAAATAAAGAATACCATAAAATCTAGCATGGTTCACTGGCTACCCTTTGGCAGTCATTTGGATTAAATTTCCTTAGCAGACATATAGAAGGAAATAATCCAAGTGATACTACATACAGAAATCTTGAAATTGAGAAAAAATATCTCCTTCATCCTCAGCAAACAATAACAATAGCAACAAAATATAACTGAAAAAAATGACATTATTCAGGAGGTTAACAATTTTTCTTAGTAGTAAGAAGAGACATTTTCTACCCTCCACTCTGGCCCAAACCCTTCATAAAATACTGCAAACATGGTAGATGACATGTCCAGCTCATTACTGTAATTTGAGTATAACTGATTCTTATTATGTCTCTCAACACAAATGAGTAGGAGACACCAAAAGGCAATTCAGTAGAAGCAATTTTAGAAAAAAAAAAAATAATAATAATGACATTTAAGTATACAGACATGAGGTTAGGCTCAATGCAAAGATACATTTTAGAATACTTAGGTCTAACATTTTCAAATGACTAAAGTTATCTTATATGTTACATAATAGATATTTGGTTGGATATCTCTGAAGATGTTTTATTAAATGGCAGATATATGTTGTATATTTCTGAAGATTTTTGAAATAACAGTGTAAAATTAATACTTATAATAATGCAAGTTGAAGAGGCTACTTCTGAAAAAACAGAACAATTTTCTATATTACATCAACTTAATCTTTATGGGCAAATAAGTTCATGGATTTAATTTAAGTTAAAGCATATAACATGATATATAAAACTGAAATGATAGTGATCATTGAAATGATAAGGAAAACAAATTTAGTGTAGTTTCATTCTTTTATCCCTTAACTTTTTATAGAACATAGAAATAATTCTTTATATTACACATTAGCTATTCTTTAAAATATTTCTCAAACATCATTGTCTTTATTCTTTGAAAAGCCTCAAGCAGGAAAAAATATATATTTCTGACAAAAATATGTTCCCTTATTTTTACTGTAATATTTATACACTAATTTAAATTCTATGTTTATAATATGCATTTCAAATGTCTTTTCAAAGAGTATGCTTATCCTCATTTCTCATACAGCTAAATATTAGGAAAGACTTCATGCACTGCACCTTCTCAAAACAAATTACAGAGAAAAATTATCAAGCACTTACATTGTGATTTTCCTTCTAACTCCAAAATGCATGAACAAAAAACCTCTATAAGTATCCCCATAAGCCTTTAAAATGATTCTTCTTAAGAGCTAAGTTAAAGTCACTTCCTAAGTCCACTTAAATTTTAAAGTATAAACATAAAGCATATAAAACATAGTGATTTGAATATTTAGTTACAATTTAAGGCATTGTAATTCTTATAGAAATTGTATCCCTAAGATTGTCTTCCTCTTACTACAACACATCATTGTCATATTGTTCTTTTTTCTATACCTATTATTTATCTGAATAGTTTAGTTCTTATTCCTATTTTTTTTTTAGTTCAGAGACATAAATAAAGTTGTGAAGTAAATAGGGAAATTATTCATTCTTTCACAATATAAGCAATAGCAATGGAAACATAAGGCAAATGATAAAACAAATATTAGGTAAGGAATTCCACTGTAGTTTTTACCCTGCCTGGTGTACCTGTGGGAGGCCATGTCATTCAAGCACCTCTGAGTACTCTAATTATACCAAGGTTCCCATTTAAAATATGAGAAGACATACTAAGATAGAAGATTATGAAAAGGTGAAAATTTCTGTTAAACAATTTATTTTGAATCTTTTATGTCTAATAGCTAATTTAATTGGTGTTTTTGACTGAACTTAGTGTTTTATGTGCTAGAACCAATAAATTAGTTCATATTTGTTGACTTGATTAGTGTGAGCAAACAGAGCTCTCCAATAAACTGAATTGTAGAATCAGTTTAAAAGCAAGTTATTTTTAGCCCAAGACTAAGATTAGGGTAAAGAAGGTCCACACATTCACTGAAGAGATTTGTTATAAGATTCAGTGTGTTTGCAGAGAATCTGACCATTTTGTAATTACACCTCAATAGGACACGCTGTTAATGTTTCAATCCCTAATCCCTCAATCCATTTAACAACCACACAGGGCAGTTCCTGTTAATCACTGACATTTTCTCTCAGGGTCTACACTGCATCACTGCTTCTGTGAGAATGTGTTACATGGTTGTGAATAAAAGTCTGAGAAGTCCTAAAAACACAGGACATGCCTTTTATCATGCAAGCCTTGCATATATTGGCCTTTTTGTGATCGCTTATTTCTGATCTCTTGATTTCCTTGACTTCATTTTTGAAAGTTTATACTTTCTAATAAAATGACACAATACAACAATTCACGTGACTATGTGTGTGTATATCTGAGGAAAGGAGGAAGGGAGGAAGAAAAGGAGGGAGGGAGAGAGAGAGTGAGCGAGAGAAAGAAAGAGTTGATGATCTGATGGTCACTGTATTTTTACCCATAGCTTTGGGAGTACAGTGTTTTTATCTTCAACCCAAACAGGCCATCATGAGGACAATAATGTGACAATCTGTTATCATTAACTCTGTTGAGTGTTCTGAAGACCTCTGAGAGGATTAAATGACCCGGAACACTCAGCCTATGGCAAAGCCTATTGTACTCCTCTCTGGTGTTTCCACTGCTGTGGATCACTGAAATCTTAAAACAATGGGACTTGCTGTAGTGACATATAAATACTAGGGTCATTTTTCACCTTCTTTATCTCAAATAAACCTCAGAAATCCCTTAATACTTTCTATTCCACATGCTAGCTAAATAGATCATATTTTTAATGTTAAAAGTTATATTCAGGGTCTGCTGATGAAATGTTTAATTATTTTAATAATTTATCTATTTGAGAAACACTTAGGTAGCATGAAATATTTAGCATAAAATAGATATTGTCTGTAGGTTAAATCTATGAGATGGTGGTCAGGCTAACTCATGCAGAGTCACATTATTCCATAAAACAGAGAAAAAGAATGAACATTTATAAGTACTATAAGCATCAGCAAATCTTAGGCTTCTTTGTTTTCCTGAAACCTATCTGTTCCATCATATATGCAAGCACATCACCCCCCACTCCAACTCACCTAAATCATGTGTGAACGAAAACTCTTTACTAAAAGTACTTTCTTTCCCCATCTTCAACATGTCAGAAGCAAATTAGGTAAGAAAAAAAATGGTTTGAAATTAAATACATTAACTTGCTTAATGTAGTGTTAAATTAAAGCATAATTTAAGAAAAATAAAATTTTCAGCCATGGTAATAGATAAAATTGATTAGCAAGCACAAGATTTGGTGCCACTCACTGTGTGCAATTTAATCGCTACTTGAGAAATTTGTGGACAATTTATCATGTCTTCCATGTATGAAGTATTACTAAAAAAATCATATAGAAATACTGATTTCTAAGTTAGAATCCAAAAAATATATAAATATTTTCAAAGGAAAAAGAAATGTTGTACTAAGTGAAGTATATCATTCATGAAATAGCATTACCATTTTTTGAAAGTTTACTAAGGCATAATATTGTCATTATGCCATTAACAAACCACGTAGAGTGTAATCTTCCCTGCAGTAGTCTCGTTTGTTAAGTCACCACATCTTAGTAGGGATTTCCTACTTTCTAGTTTTGACATATTAGCCCTGAGGATGGTAGATCATCATTTATGGATTATTTAACAACTGTAGAAGAATGATGCTCAACTCTACCATCATCATAGTATCCATAAGAAAAGTAAGGGAAAACTTAAATCTGGATGACTAATTCGTGAGAAAAATTAATTTCTCAATATAGTATAGAGATCTGTCTTTGTAACAATGAATATTATCTATATAAATCATTATTTATATTTTTTGGTTCAGATATTAAAAGCACAGTATGTGTAAAACTCTATGGAGGATACAGATTAGTATAAGTTTAAAGTGACTAACTTTAAAAAGTATTGTACAGGAAATAAAAGGAGATTAACAAATAATGATGATAGCAGTCAGTATGTAGCATTTCTTTCATTTTATACAAAAAGAAACTGATACTCATTGTATAAAGAGTATTTTTTTCCTTGATCTTGAACATGGAAAAGGGGAATGACACATGACAAATAGGGTCAGTAATAACAGGAGTTTGAGAAGGGCAGTGAAATGCATATTTATGGGTGACTATCAAGAATAAGTGGAACACAAATTTCTTTACGGATAGCCAAAGAGCATGTGTGCATAACCCTTAGACACAGACCACTACATGGTGAGGGCCAGAGGGAAAGTGGGGCAAGGGCTGGGTGGAGGTAGGTGAAGGCGGAAATATGGATTCCTGTAATCATGTTAACAATAAAAATAAAGTGAAAAAATAAGTGAACATAAATTTCTTTGTGGATAATTGTAATACCAGTTAGCCATTGCTTCATAACAAACCACCCCCAAACTCAGTATTTTAAAGCAGCAATCATTTGTTATCACTTACTGATATTGGGTAGCTGAAAGTCAGCTGCTTAAGCTGGCAGAGTTGGAATGGTTCACCCGGGGGTGGATTAACTTTACATATTTCTTTTCCTCCTTATTTCTTTGGTGAATGTGGAAAGAGCCATGGGGTTAGTGGAAATATGAAATGTAACTTAAGGCCTAACCACAGGGCTGATGTACCATTACATTTGCCTCATTCTATTGAGCAAAGCAAGTCCAAAGTCATGGCTAAGCTCAAAGTCAAAGAGCAAGCAATATCATATTTTATTCTTATTTAGAAGAATTAGGAGGTCACATGCCAAATAACTCAGATACAGAGACAGCTGGAGAATTAAAGACAATACTTCAATCTACCACAGTGGTAAAATGCAAACTTGGAAAGTGATTTTATAGCTCATCTGTAAAAGTATTAATTGCTAATATTAGAGTTTGGTTCTTATTTCACAAGCAAAAGAAAACTATTAAAAGTTTGGGTACCAAGATGTTTTACCATAATATTATTTTTTTAATTGTATTCACATCTGTTGTTTTGTTCATTCACAGACTAATTTTCATGTTTAAAAATATTTTTCTCTATTTGAGGTCATAGAATTATTACCGATATTATCTTTCTAATTTTTAAAATTCTGTCTTTTAAATTTAGGTTTTAAATCTAACTGGAGTTTGTTTAGCTTGGCATGCTGAGAGGTCTGATTTTATTTAAATATTGTTCTTATGGATATCGTATTTTATTACAACAATGTAAGGGATAGTCCATTCTTTCTCCACTGATCTGCAGTATCATATCACTTGTTTACCACATTTTTTATAGAGATATAGAATATTTGCTGTGCCATTTGATTTCAGAGGTCTATTGCAGTAGTCCATCCCATCTAGTTAATACACTATCTTAATTATTTATGAAATTACACAAAAATTAAACTAATTGAGGGAGGCTTGAGACTTTTTTTCTTTGCAATAGATTTCACCCACCAAAGAACATAATATACCTCTATGTTTTTATGCATTTTGTGAGGCTTTTTGTATATATTTGGGCTGTGTGAGTATGCTATTTTGGGGTTGTTTAGACATGTTCTTTACCTGTAAAGGTTAGGTCAAGAAAATAAAAAGAAAACTCATGGGTATTTCAAGCAGAAATGAATTCACGTATTAGGTGCTTATAAACTATTGGGAGGCTCAAAGAAATAAATATTAGAAAAAGACACTGCTAAGTTTTCAGTTAACTGCTACCTTTCAAAGAGTTAGAAACTTCAAAAACTATAGATTACTGCCAGAAATTAAGATAGCTTCCAACACTGAGACAGGTGGTTTTAAGAAACCATCTGAGTCTACTGTAGCTGGAAAAACAATGATAAGACTTGTGTTTCTCCTGTACTTTTGGTATCCCATGATACTTATTGATTGGCACCTAATCCTAAATCTTGAGGGCAGATCTTCTGAGAAATGCAATTATTAGGCCCTCAAGTCCTCTAATATAAAAGACAGTACAAGAATGTAGAAATAATGCTATGTGCTAACAAAAGATCCATCAGAGTATTATATAATCAATGTTGTAGATATGACTGGGAGGTTTTTTTATCTTCCACTTTCTCATATTTTATCACAGATGAATCACTTTTCTATGTTGACCTCATATCCCAAAACAGCCCTAGAATGCAAATACTACATGATAAGAAAAGTCTATATGTATTTTTCCTTTCCGCCCCTCCTCTTTCTTTTTCCTTCCCTTCATCTCTATTTTTTTTACTTTCTTTATCTTCCTTCATTCTTTCATTCCTCTTCTTTTCTTCCTTTCCTTTCCTTCTTTCCTATGCCCTTTACCTCCCTCCATCTCCCCTTCCTTCTTTCTTTCCTTCCCTTTTTAACAAATCTTATCAGATATTAAATAAATTTTGTTCTACTCGGTGGCAAAATTTGTGATGCTCATTTTATCACAATAATGATCATGTTAAGCATCTTCCAGAAACCAAACTCCAAGTGTGTGTGTGTGTGTGTGTGTGTGTGTGTAGATACATAGAGAGACATGTTTAATTTCAACTATTCACACCCTTGCAAAATGAAACATTATTCACTTTCTTAAAGCTGAAGAAAACTCGAGGTTCATAATAAGTCCACATTTTTAAAGCTAGCAAATTCACAGCAGAGATTCAATCCTAGATCTACCTTACTCCAAAATTTATAAGTTTTTCCATTTGGCAAAATCACCTCAATACTCTCAGGAAATGTGAAAGGAAAGTGTTTAGGGAAAAGTCTGTATATTAATCATTTGTCTATATACTGGCTTAGCACAGAGAGACTAACTGAATTCCAAACTTGTACTAGTAGAGCCCCTCAAATATTTTGTTAGGATTGCTTTGAGGCAATCAGGGAGCTGAGCATTCAGACTAAGGTTTCCATTGCTGGTATGTAAATATGATTGGACATTAACTTTCTTATATTCAAAAAATGCTCCAGAAAAATAATTTTGGTTTTTGTTTTCCGTGCTTAGTCTTCCATGGCATTTAAAAGGGCAGGTAAAAATGACATAGCCTAAATGTCAATATTTTCCCTGTTTCTTTAAATTCTTTCCACAATAGAAATATTCAATAAGAGTTATTTACAGGTAGTTATGTAAGAGGTATTCTTCATACATTACAATTACTTGAATTGTTAAAATGTTTACAACTTGTGAATGGTAAATGTCTTACATCATTCTACTAAAGGTCTATGCACTATATATATAAGCACTCTGTCATATCACACTGAAATTCATTGTTTTTTCCCTCTACTTGCTCTGGACAAACCTAGTTTCCTCAAGCATCCTTAGCAACAAATGAGAAATATTAATTTACCAACATATCTTCTATAAATAAACTTTTATTGAAGATATCCCTTGTTACCCAACACAATCAACTGCCTTTCATCTCCATAATTGGAAGACAGTGATAAATGCTAAGAAATTTACATAACTTCAAATTATACATTATTTTATATCTACAGATAAATTACTTAAGGCATTTTATTTTAAATCACATACTTATGTATTTTGACACACCTTGTATAACAAATTTTCCTATAAACTATTTTAAAACAATAACTTCCAAAAGAAAACTATAAATATAGTTAAAATTAAATAACTAATTTTACAAATGACAAAATATAGATGTTTGTAACAGACATCTTATAATTAATTAAAATTTGTTATTGAATAATAATTTTGGAAGGAACTATTCTGTTTCCCTTCCTAACAATTAGAAATTGTGCATTCATGTTTATTTGGACATACTACCCCTGAAGGACTATTCTAAACACTCTAATAATTGTTACAAAATTCTTTCTGGTAGTCAAAACTATCTCCATGGAACCTCCCATTATTTTGTCAATTCAGGATACTGTTCTATACACAATATACCTAATAGAAGTGCTGTTAACTCAACAATGTAACAACTAACATATATGAAAAATATTTTTTTCTTTCTTTCCAATATCTATGCAATTTTCAAGACCATTAAGGATTAAAGTTAAATTTCCCAATTTTAAAATTGGCAGAGCATCCCATTCTACTTTTTCAGCTATAGTTGCATACATTGATACTAAGACCTAGTGTGTGTGTGTGATTTTTTTGTTTGTTTGTTTGTTTGTTTTTATGAAGGGATGAAAATTCTACCACTTCTGAAAATCTATAAACCTAGAACCATTATGTAGGCTCTTTAGTAATATCTTTGGTAATAGGAAAAAGTTTTTTCTCTTGAAACTAAGCCAAAACCTATGAAATAGAGTTGTGTAGTTACTGAGTGAAACATTTCAGTCTCAGAAGCTGAACTAAAGACCCCTTTTAATATATGTTGTCTTTTGTTATAGCATGCATTTAGCTTATTGTGTCAAGATGAGACTGTCAGTGTCTCCCCTGAATGTATTCACTCGTTTTGGTAGCAGATTAGGTGCAAGTACATGAATGAGATGGGGCTGCATTTAATGTGACACTGTGAATCTACTCTAATCAGATTCATCAATTCTAATTCACTTTTTTTTTTTTTTTGAGTGCTTAGTCTGTCTCACTTGTTTTAGTTGCTTCCTATTTTACCAACATGCTTTCCAATTAGTTGGGTGGAGAAATAAAAAGAGGGACATGACAGGACTGAGCTATGCTCTGCCAAAACCACTTCCATAGGTTCCCTGACTGTTAAAAAAGCTCTACATCCTCAACTTGAAACCTACATTCATTAATAGGTTGAAAAATGATCTCTTCTCAAAAATTAATTAGAGTACTGTTGAACTACTTGAATTTAATACAGTTCAGCTGGTAATTGATAGAATGCACCAGTTCACAGGTGGCAAAGATATTCACTCCATTCTATTTCCATCTGCTGATGTGTCTAACCATAAATTTAAATTGCATATCCATCATCCATCTGGAAGTAAGAATTAAATCCAAAATTATCTTACCTACACCTGCTACACTATGTTCAGTTGTCTTTCTTTGAAAATGTCACAAGAACCATAAATAAACTTTTTTCTGCATTACAAATTTCAATTAAAATGTCGTGTCTACATATAATTTACTTCTGGTATTCACAGATATCGATGAAGTAGTAAGTTGATATAGATTCTGATTTGTTGAGATGCTCCAATGGTTAAAAGAACACAATGTTTATATATAGAAAAAATATATATAGGGAGAAATATCTTCCTATATGTGCATACATAATTTCTGGACAGAACATAAATTGTTATTTTTTCAGTTTTTATATATAACCTATTCTGAGATAATTCTTGTAACAAACATAACTCTGTCAGTAAAATTTGGCTAAACAATTTAATACTAAAATATAGGCTAATTTATGGGGAACTCACTCTTTTTCCATGGTTTAAGGATTCACTATCAAAGACTTTCTGCCCACTTCCTTACCTTTTCTCTCCAATTGTTATCTAGTCTTTGGGAAAATGTAAAATTTATGGTTGGTTTTCTCTACAAAATTAATTTTAAAACATCTGGTGCAGTTAGGGCTTTCAATAAAAATGACAAACTGGTATGATTTAATGTAATGAATAAAAGATACTCAAAACGTAGAATTTTCTGCAGTGGTCTTCCAGGATCTGCTCATGAGTAGTACACAGTAAAATCACACTGCCCAAACTCTAGACTCTTTTATTTCTCCTACAAAACTGCTCTCAAATTCATATTTAGTCACATTCCTTCTTTACCTCTAGTTTTGAAGCCACATTAAACTGAAAGCATAGAACAGGTTAAGGAAAATACTACCCAATATTTCGAATCAATTAACTTGAAATAACCTGAAAAATTAGAGGTCAGATATATGGTGGCCTTGAATTTGGGTGTGATATTGTCAATATTTTACAAATAATTGGAGTACATATATATCCAAAATTAATTGACATTCTTGGTTGATTATTTAAAATACAACATTAATACTAGATAAGTACACACCATGAAATTAAGATAATCTGTTAATGCCCACTTAGTCATGAATATTAAACATGTCTAGTTATGTATTCTAAAATGTTTTAATGGACTCATTTTAGGGGACTACTGTCATGCAATGGTCACTTTTACCCAATATAGATGGACAGCCTACATCCAAGCCCATCTTCCCACGCTGGTATTTTTTACAAAGATAGCCTTGCCTTTCCCATTTAGCTGCCAAAGCAGGTGGAACATGCACTCTGTTAAATGAGACGTGTGGTTTTTATGTCAACTCCAGTGGAAAGGTTGTAGAAGATTTTAAAGTTTAAAAAGAAAAAAACACTGACATCATAAAACATGCATAAATAAATGCTGTCAGGGACCCCTCCTGGCTTGAGACCTTCTTCTCCTATTTCTCCTCTCCCCTCCAAGCCATGCTAATAACCTTAATAACCCCAACAATAATAACCTGTTTTTTTCTCTTAGTAGGTCCCTATCCCCTAGGCCTTCTAATAAGTTTTGTCTGCAGGACAGTGCAGGCTGCCATCAATCAAGCTGTTGGTGACAGACTCCTACTCTGGGTCTCTCCATATGAACCTGTACCCCAAGAAGAAATATAGGAATATCTCTACATCCTAGTCTCAGCTTGAAGAAGTTTCAGGAAACAGACCTCTAACCCAACTCCCCAGAACCAATACAACAAAGGCAGGAATCTTAGGCATACTACCTGGGTTCCAGAAATTCAGGTCTAATGTCAGCAAGCTCCCAATAAATCTGCTGCCCCCAGTCACTGCCTATGCCCTGTGGTTATCCAGTTTAACAAAGGTATCTTTTTCTGCTGACAAGATTTTAGTACCTTCCCTGTTCTCAGAGCCTACTTCCCTATCACTAGCTCCATCTGGACTTTTGAAAGTCCCTCCAACTCCCCCACCCCTTAAAACCTACCGTTCTGTTTCTGCTCCGGTCTGCAGTCACTCCAGAATCAGCCCACCTGCTTGGACCTCCCCAATAAAGGCTTTGAACCAGTTAAAAAATATTTAATGATTTTGATTGTTGTATAACCACATAAGAATGTGAAACTGCTGAGGAAAGAGCATAAAAGTCACTTTCATTTGGGAGATTCCCTAATAAGGTGGGAACGACTCAATCTTTTATTGACTATAACTTCCTGCTTATATAACATAAGCATTGTCTTGAATCTCATGCTGCCGAAATCATAAAGCATATTCACTAGCCCATTATGTGTTGGTTGAGGAAGACATTATGAAATAGGAAACTACATCAGAACATCAAAGTGTTGTGTATTGTTCCCTTTATTGTTTTCAGCAAATTAACATATCTGTATGTACTTTCCACTCTCATAACAAACTAAAAGTTTAATAAAGACTAAATATTTTACTATTTTTAACACTGATATTATTTCCATAATATTTTTAGTGTTTGTGTTTAGTGATGCAATCAAGGTTTTCTCCAATTTAAAGGTAAAACTCTCACTTATTTTGAGTATATAAAATTTAAATTTTAATATATTGAGGTATTCCATAAAAGATACACATAGGATTATGGTGGTTTATTTTCCTTCAACATTCCTTTCAATTTTAAAAGAAGATTAGTAAAGAACTGTACCTCCTTTCTGAAACACGGTCCAAATTACGAACTTCCAAAGGAACTGGTTTCTGTAAAGATGTCCTTTGACAGTAAATTGCTTAGTAGATTCTGAATGGCAATAAATAGCAATCCTTTAAGGTCATCTGTTAAGGAAAAAATATATATATATATTATTGTGATTACAGATTATCTTTCTTACAGATTATCTTTCTTTTACCCTCCCATTATTTGAACAAACCTACTTTTCTTATTAATGATTTTATATCAAGTCTCTAGTTAAACAGAAATTACTATGCTGCTTATCCATATCAGTACACATAGTTCTAATTTATTTATTTAGTTGTTGCTTTTTTCAGATTTAATTTTTCCATTGCAATTTATACTTAGTGATAAGCACATAAAAATATTACCCTAACTAAATTTTCACGAATTACTTAAAACGTTTAACACATCATCCAGACAGAAAAGCAAGGTTCATTAGGACACTAACTACACATTAGATCAAATGAACTTAATAAATATTTACAGAACATTCCATCCAACAGCAGCAGAACACACATTCTTCTCATGGATACATAGAACATATTTCAGGATATGTTAGGCAAAATGACTTAAAGAATTTTGAAAAGATTGAAGTCATAGCAACTATATTGTTTGACCACAATGGTATAAAACTAGAAATTAATTGAAAGAATAAAACTAGAAATTTTACAAATAGGCGAAGATTAAACAACATATTACTCAACAACCAAGGGGCACAGATGCAAACAAAAAAAAAAGTATCTTAGACAAATTAAAATAAAAACGTAGCATATCAAAATTTATGGGGTGCAGGGAAGGGAGATCTAAGAGGAAAGAGCATAGCCAAAAAACAAACAAACAAACAAACAAAAAAAAAACAACAATAACAGCAAAAATACCTAGAATATCCTATATATATATACAATCCCATGTTAACTACAGCATTATTCACAATAGTCAAGTTATGGGGACAATCTAAGTTTCTACCAAGGCCTGACTAGATAGATGAGATATGATATACATACATACAATGGAAATATTGTTCAGCTATGAGAGAAAAGGAAGTCCTGCCATTGTTGACAACATAGATGTACCTTTGATGATATCATGCTAAGTGAAATAAGCCAAACAGAGAAAGACAAATAATACATAGTATTATTTATGTCTAAAATCTAAAAAGAAGAGTCAGACTAATAGAAATAGAGTAAAAAAGTGGTTTCCAGCTGGAGGATGGAGAAAATAGGTAGGGGTTAGTAAAAGGGTACACACTATGAGCTTAAATGGTTAAAAAATATATAAAACATGGTGACTATAGTTGATAACACTGCATTGTATAATTAAAATTTCCTAACAGAGTGGAACTTAATATTTTCACCAAAAAAGGGGAGAAAATTAAAAAAGCAAAGAAGGGCAGGGAGAGAGAAATATGTAAGTTGGTGGATGTGTTAATTAGCTAGATGGGAGAATCCTTTTATGATATATCTGTATACCAAATAATCACAATGTACACTTTAAATATCTTAAAATTTTATGTCAATTATATTTCAATAAACCTAAAATAAAAAGCATATACCATATAAATTAATACCTGTATTTTAATTTTAATTTTTATGATAATTCTGTGCTATACTCAGATTTGCAATATTAAATTGTTTCTTATTCATTTGATTTAAGGATTTACAATATGTATTTCTTCTTAAAAGCTTATATGTGACATATTTTAAATACACTTGAAAATTATGTGAGCACATCTTACTTGGTGTCCTATATAAAATTTACATGTATGGGGCTATCTTTATTCTTTTTACTTTTAATAAAGTTTACTGTTTAAATGAAACTTTCCATTCAAAGAAAATACACATTTTCCTAAAATGTATTCTTCTATAGATTTGTGAATATACCAGCATCAAAGCCAGATCATAGTTACCCATATATATAACATAATATCTCAAAGAACTAAACTGGAAAATGACTTTTGGAACATTAGACTGATGACTTCACTCCATGTTAACATACTACCAATGGAAAGCAAAGGTATAGTTCATGGTCAAGTTGAGAAAATGTATTCCAATTGCTTGTAGTCTTCATTACCAAAGATTATGGATCTTTATGACCCTTATTTATATTAGTTGGAACCATAGCTAATTGAAATTTTTTGACAGACAAATGGTACAATAGTAATTTCATGAATCAACCAAATATTTTATGTAATCTTAGTTTGCATTTCTGATATCAAGTCCAAATGGTAAATATCATATAAAGACACTTGTTTTTAGTAATACAGAGAGCTAGTAAATTTTTTTCAGACTCACACTACAAGTACAAAACTATGCAAGAAAGCAGATAATGTATTTTAAGGTCACTTCAAAGGAAACTTGATTATTGTGCTTGTAACAAGAAGTATAAAATTTCAAAAGGCAGGCGTGGCTCTTTTCCCAAGGTTTATAAACTTTGACAGAGAGTTAGTTACCTAAATACACAGCAAAAGCTTATGTAAAAAAACATAGAGTTATGTTTCATTCAGTTCAGGCTTTTATTAAAAGAATTATTTAAAAATCAGAATTCCATGTTCCCATTAATGTGATGACCTCCTGGGATACCACACATGATACATGTTTTTTTTTAATTACTTATTTTATGAAAATATTGAGAAAATTAAACAAAATAATGCATATAAAAAGCTTACCAATGTACTTGATATATTCTGAACATTAAATAAATATGACTAATTACTATTATTTCCCTACTTTAATTATTTATTAATATAGAAAAAGAACAATAATAATAGAACTTCTAGACAAGATAGCAGACTAGACAGACACGCTGCATCTCCCTCCACAACTAAGAAGAAATACAATTACCTCAAAACTAGAGATAATCAGAAGTTCCAGAAAATCAAGCTGCATGGAAATTCGACAAAGATATAAAGAAGAAATACTAATTGAGACAGGTAGGAGGGGCAGAGCCTGGGTGGAGAGGATGCAGTGTGGTGGCAGCAGCAGTGGTGGCAATTGCAGGCTGCCAGAAAGCACAGTCACACATTTTAAAAAGTCAGGAGGGACACCTGGGTGGTGCTCCCAGCACCAGACCAGATCACACAGTTCACAGTCCCAGCACCAGGGAAAACAAAGCTTCATTGCTTCTGACTGTGCAAACCAGGGGAGGTTGGGGCAGAGGAAGAAACAGCCAGTTTCAGCAGAATCTTCTTGTTTAAAGAACCCCCACGGTCCTAGAATATCTGCAGACTCTTTCACTCTCAAAACAACAGCCAGGGCAACAACTAGAGAGGCACCGGTCCCATAATAAGTGGGAGAAGTGCCTGGAAAAGGGGCAAGTGTTGAGCAAGTGGCATTGTTTCTTCTCTGAATGCCCCCCCCCATACAGCACCACAACGTGGTGAAATCGGTCACCCTGGACTGACAAATACATAAGGCTCCGTCCCTTACAATGTAACAGGAGCAACAGCTTACCTAATATATAGAGGCAAACAAACACAGGAGCCTGTCAAGATGAGGAGACAGAGAAGTATGGCCCAAAAGGGGGAACAGATCAATGTTCCAAAGGGAGAACTAAGCGATGAGGAGATAGCCAACCTAAGAAACGAGGAGATAGCCAACCTAACAGACACAGAGTTCAAAACACTGGTAATAAAGATGCTCCCAGGCTTGACAGATATGCTTAAGTATGGCAAACACATAAGGGAAGAAGTGAAGGTTATGTTAAATGAAACAAAGGAAAATCCACACAAAGCTAATGGTGGAGGGAAGGACACCAGGGTTCAAACAATGATTTGAAATGCAAGGAAGAAAATAACAGTCAACCAGTACAGAATGAGGAAGTAAGAACTGAAAAAAATGAGGAGAGGCTTACCAACATTCAAACCATAGGGGTGCCAGAAGGAGAAGAGGCACAGCAAGAAATTGAAAACTGATGTGAGAAAATAATGAAGGAAAACTCCCCATATGTGGTGAAGAAAATAGACATACAAGTCCAGGAAGCACAGAGAGTCACAAACAAACTAGACCCAAAAAGGACCACACCAAGACACATCATAATTAAAACGCCAAAGGTGAAAGATAAAGAGAGAATCTTAAAAGTAGCAAGAGAAAAGCAGAGACTTACCTACAAAGGGGTACCTATAAGACTATCAGCTAATTTCTCAAAATAAACTTTTCAGGAAAGAAGGGACTGGCAAGAAGTATTTAAGGTAATGAAAAGCAAGGACTTACAACCAAGATTGCTCTATCCAGCAAAGCTATCATTTTGAAAGGAAGGTCAGATGAAGTGCTTCCCGGGCAAGATAAAGCTAAAGGAGTTCATCATCACCAAGCTATTATTATATGAAATGTCAAGGAGACTTACTTAAGAAAAAGAAGATCAAAATTATGAACATTAAAATGACAACAAACTCACAACTATCAACAACTGAATCTAAAAAATTAGAACAAAATCCAACTAAGCAAACCAGAATAGGAACAGAAACAGAAGAATGGGGATCATTTGGAGGGTTATCAGCTGAGAGTGGGAATGGGGAAAAATGGGGAAATGGTGCAGGGATTAAGGAGCGTAACTGGTTGGTACAAAATAGACAAGGGGAAGTTAAGAATAACATAGGTAAGGGTGAAGCCAAAGAATGTATATGCATGGCCCATGTACATAAGCTAAGGGGAGTGGGATTGCTGGAGAGAAGGGGAATACTGTGCAGAGGGAGCAAAAGGGAAAAAAACTGAAACTATTGTAACAACATAATCAATAAAATATACTTTAAAAAAAGAATAATAAAAATAAAGTGGTAGTATTGATGTGGTTCTTATTGTTTTCAAATCCCCTCTTGAAGTTTGTATCTCAGACGCAAAACCATTAAGTCTGATGTTCTTAATAAGCTTATGCCTGATTTTAAGACGGTATATTGGGGGAAGAAACTGCTCCATCTGGAGCCAAAGTCAAATTTCCTTAGGCTTCTACCACTAGGATCTTACTCTTAGATCTTAAGCAAGTCATTTAGTTATTCTGAGCCAGTACCTTAAAATGGGGGTAATAATGTCAGATCCTCTGTCTACACAAAAGATTACAATAAAAGTTTCAAGAAATAATAGATGAGAAAGTTCTTTATAAACCCAGTTTTACATATGTTAGTTGACATATCTCAAGTCTGACCTCATGAAAGGTTATGACATTTGCCAACCTATCTTTTTTTCTTCGCTTTTTTAAAGAGTAGATCAAATTTCACCTGGAAATCCTAAGTGACTTTCTAAAAAACTGGGTTGTCTCATTATTCATAACCCTGCTTAACTCATTTTTGATCAACACAAATTTATCTTATGTGGTTCTGCTGTGATTTTTCTACCAAACGTGAAAGTTTTACTTTGCATAAGGAAAAAGATTACGTCCTTACAACCAGTCTAAAATGAACAAAACCATGTAATCATTTGATATTCTCCTTTTCTCTTCTACATTCTCAGATTCTTATATTTTGAATTATCTATAGTGCATATATCTCTTTTCTCACTTTTATGAGGCTGGGACTAAAATATTTTAGCAAAATCCATTTTAATTTTCATTTCTAAAGTGTTGATAACTAGAAAAATATTTAAATTTACCATAAAAAACAGGTAACCTATAAATTAATATTTAATATTTATAAACAACATATTAACTCTAAGACAATATCAAGCATGATTATATGCTTCAAATGAACCCTTGTCCACTTGAAGAACTATTCATAATAAAATTTATGTTCAGGCATAAGGTATTCTAGTTCTTCTGATAACTCTAGAAAAATTTAATTATTTCGTGTTTTTACTATTCTGAAATTTATTACAATTTCTCTAATTAGAAGTATTGTCATGCATTAAGTTAAGTGATGTATTAATATCATATCCTAGGTCATATCCATTAATATCACCTCCTAAAGTCCTTTATGCACACAGGAAACAATTTAATCCAAAGTAAGAACCCTCTCAATGCAATTTTAGATCTACTTCAAAATATACACCCACAGGACTAGGTGGCAACTTAGTTAATGTTTAAACATAATGTACACTCAATTCAAAGATGAAGTACATTTATATTAAATATATGTTAACTATAAGAATTTTCAGAAGTATAAAAATTAATAAAGGTACAAGTCTGATAGGTCTGATGTGGGTATAGACAATAGCAGAACATCCCTATTTTTAAAAAATAATTTGTTTATTTGTTTTTTTATTTATTTACTTTATTTTTAGAGAGAGGGGAAAGGAGAAAGAGAGGGAAAGAAACATCACTGTGTAGTTGCCTCTCACTCACACCCCCAACTGGGGACCTGACGTGCAACCTAGTCATGTGCCCTGACTGGGAATGGAACCAGCGACACTTGACTCACAGGCCAACACTCAATCCACTGAGTGAACATCCCTATTTTTGTCATACCATTGTTTGAGGGTATTCCCACTTTTTTGAAATGTCCTCCTTCAGACATGAGAAACTCAGTCAACACTCTTCTCTGTCACATATTATTAGTTGTTATGCTGAAACTAACAATGAAGAGACCAAACAAAATGGTAGATTTTGAGGTCTGATTCTTACTCATACTTCACTGAAATGGGTTGCAATATAACTGTTAAAAATAATGCCATTCATAATAATTTATGCCACATTTGAAAGAGGAGGAACATATGTATGTTTAACATGTTTGTTCTAATTTATCAAAGATCCATTTCGTTTCTAATTGTTTATTTGTAAATTAAATTACCAATTTCCTTCTTCAAATATTTTACTGTAGTTACTGAAAAAAATAATAAAAATCATGAATCTTTTCAGAAATGTTTGTAAAGCAAAAAGCACTCATGGACATAGACCACAGTGGTGATTGCTGGGAGGAAGGGGGTTATAAGGAGACTAAATGGTAATGGAAAAAAAATGCAAAAAAGAAGAAAAAAAACAAAGAGAGGCTCAGTGTAATAATTCCAGCAGTGTGTTAGAGTCAACTCATTTGCAACAGCCAATCACTAAACATTCAGAAAGTTTTCAAGCTACCGTTAGTATTTGAATTAAATCAAGTTGGGAAAATCTAAACTGAGAATCAGAAAAACTATAAGTTAGTTATTTTTAAATATACTTATCTTGCTTACCAGAACCACTACTGTTAATCATCAACTTAACGTGTGAACTCCAGAGCACTTCTTAATAACAAATAAAGATTATCATCTGTCAGAGGAAGAGGGCACACATATTGAAGTCCAGTCTCAGGAGCTAATTATAAAAGTAGTTGAGCTCCAGAAAGGTTGAATTCTCAAACCTAACAAGTCTGTCACCCAAGGTCAAGGCCTTGGTTGGAAAGGAGTGAGATGCTGAGAATAATAAAAATATCTTCTAAAACACTACAAAATATTGGAGTCCCTCTGAACTTTCTGACATGACCCACACCTCGTAGGTCAAGATATAGACATTTCATCCAAGATAAGACACGGTCAGAACAAAAGAGTGGTAGTGAATGGGGTCAGTTGTTCCCATTGTCATGAGTCTACTTGTGTACCTCCTTTTCTGTAAAGTTATGTCTGTTGATTCTGTGTGATGTTATGCAAAGTGTGTGTCAGTGGAGGTAGCCCTGACTTCAGTATCTCCCTGACTGTATCATCTTTATGTCTTTGTAGGGGCTTCTGTGGTCAGCTGACCAAGGCAGGAAAAGGCCAAGGTTGGGTGAAGCCTTAGTCTCCTTCATCTGTGCATGTAACCTGAAAATGAGTGCTATATTACAAAGGCTGACTTTAAAGGATGTCTGCAGGGTACAAAGGGACTTCTTTTAAGGAACAGTGAACTTGCTCATCAAATTTCTGTTGAAAGAGAAATAGACCAAAGTAAAAGTATACAAAAGAACAGTAAAGAGTGACAATGGTTTGGCTCATTGGTCAAAGGCTGGAAGGAGAAAGATTGGAAGGCTGGTGTTATGGGCTGAATTGTGTTCCTTCACAATACATATATTGAAGCACTAAGCTCCAGTACCATAGAATGTAACAATATTTGGAGATAAGGTCTTAAGGAAGTAATTCAGTTAAAATGGGATCTTAAGTAGACCCTAATTCAAAATGACCAGTGTCTTTATAAGAAGAGGAAATTTGGACACATGAGGAAACACAAACACTAAGGACAGACAGAATGACAACCATGTGAAGATATAGAAAGAAGATGCCCAAGGGGGGAGATCTTTAAGAAATTAAACTTGGCAACACCTTGATTTTCAACATATAGCACCCAGAATTATGAGAAAACAAATTTTTGTTTATTAGCCAACTACTCTATGGTATTTTGTTTTGTCACTTCTGGCAAAATATCACAACTGAGAACAAGAATATACGAAAAGTAGACATACTAATTTATATATCGGGATGAGCACTGTGCCATCCATTAAGAAAGAAACACTAAACAAACCAATACATAGAATGGCTTGGCTGAGTAAGTAAAACCAGTCCCTTTTTTTAGCTATTCCAGTATAAGCATGTATAGTAATGAACACAATGTCCATCTTGGCAGAAATAGTGGTTAAGGCAGAGGCCCAACAACACGAGAGATATTAAGTAAAACTGATAAAACTACTACTGCTGTAGAATGTCCAATGTGCCCGCAATAGAGATCTACACTGAGCCCACCTACTACCTTCCGTCTGTATGATCCTATTCTATGAGGACTTCAGCCAGCCAGTTGGTGAAAAGTTAAATACTTTGGTATCCTTACAATCTGGAAAGAGAAGATATTCCTTCTGACTAGAATCAACAGATATTATGGTTACATCTTTTATTTTCTTGCCCACTGGTCTTTAGCCAGCACCACTCTTGAAGATGTTACCAAGTATTTGATCCATTTTCAAGACCTTGAATATCAATTGTATAGGACCAATTGCCACTTAAGAACAAAGAGGTACATCAGTGGACACATGGGCATGGAATTTCCTGGTTTGATCACATACCTCCTTACCTGGAATTTCAATGAAATTATTGTTAATTATATTTAAAAACATATATTCACTTTTTGTGTTAGTCAATGTACTCGAGAAACATATCACTCAGGAACACAATTTTTGTTGAGTTAGATCTGACACTTGTTTTTGACTAACTTTTGGCATCTGAATCCAAAAATGACCCATTTTTCTCTGTTACATCAAAATCATACAAAATCATACAAAATCATATAAAATGTACATACAAAGGAAAATAAAAAAAGTTACATGAATAGACTGTTTATTTAGCTATTTTATTCATATAGAGGCTATATATTGTTACTATAAGTCAAATTATGTACAAGTAGTAAAGTTCTGCTACAAAACATATATATTAAGGTATTTTATCTTTGCAAAAGACAGACTAGGAAATGCCAAAATGTGATACTTGAAACAGTCTCCTTCATTTGGCAAAGCTTTCAAAAATTGCTTCATGAGACACAGTTTTATGTGCAGCGGTGAGAATATAATGTTCTTTCTGTCAACAAGTGGCTCATGGAGAATGTCTGGATCACCAGGTTTGAGGTCAGATCTTGGAGGCCAATTTGACTCCACCCAATGCTTCTCATGAGCTCTGCTGTTCCACATACACAGAAAACAGGGCTACGTGGTATATCCATGTTGCTGACCAAGAAGGAAGCAGACCATTTTAAGGTCAACACAGATTATCCAGTTGTGCTTGTGATATTTCAACAGATCAATGACTTTCATTATATCTTCTTATTCTTCACGAAAACAAACTGAATGGCCAATTGGGACTGCGCCAAATAAATTGCCATTGTGGAGGAGGATACACTTCAAGATCCACTTTGAGCTATCAATGAACAGTCGCCATTCAGTTGCATTATACAGTAGATTGGAATTCCCAATTTCTTCACTAAACCATGTATGTTATGGCAATACACAAAGCAACTGTCACTTCAAACGTACTTCAGAAATGCACTTTCTCTTGGTTGAAAGTAGGATACCTTCGCTCCTTTTTCAAGCAAGTTTTTCTCATGCAGTCTTGATGCTAGGAGTTCTGAAGCCTTTCTGGATAGTCCCAAATCTCATGCCAGATCATTCAACTCATGCTGATCAAATCCCTTATGAACTGAGTCATCTTCAATTTCAAAATCTTCATCATTGCTATCACTTAGTTCTTCACCATACTCCTGTTTTTCGAAAAAGGGTAGTTCAATGAAAACTGGCACTGGGATTTCAGCTGAATGAGGCACTGGACATACAGCTGATGGTAGACTAGGATACTCTTTTACATTTATTTTTCTTGTTCTATCCTGACATTTTCACTATACAAAAGTAACAGTCACTTGAATGCTCTCTGGGCTCTTGCCAAAACATAGGTATACCAAATGGCAATTTATCTCATGTTCCCTTCGTCCACATCTGTAACCTCTTGATGCACTGCTTGCAAACCTTGTGAGGGGCCCAAGACTTATCCTGATCACCAAGTTTTACTTTAGAATATGCAAAATAGGCTTGCCTGACAAACATGCTGATGTTTGTCCTTTAACTGGGAATGGTGAGACTGCCACAGATAGAACAAAATGAATCAGGGTTGTTTAGTCACTTACAACAAGAAATAGCAGAGGCAGACATGATCTGAAGGAAAGGAAATAAGTACATATGTAAATAAAAAATAAATTCTGCTAACTCCTTGTATACAGACAAGAACTTGGACTATACTTCAGAATACGATTCACAATATAGAGTGGCACACAACCCTCACCACACTGTCTCATGTGTAACTGAATAGCTTAGACAAGTATGAACCTGTCACTGGTCTCCAAGGTTGACCCCCTCCCCTCCCCACTCAAGGGAGGTTGCTCTCAGCGGATAGGAGAGCACTAGTGCTTCCCTCGATCCAGGCTCGATCCAGCCTAGAGTGGTCACATTAAGATAAGCTTTACAGAAAAAACTTGATGTGATAGCAGAAAACTAACCATAGTTTTGAAATCAGCATGCCTTTTTGAGTCTAAAACAACTGAAAAATCAAACTCAACAGGGATTATGTTAAAAATTGTTTCCCTGTGATATCAATAGGAGATATAATATAACAAGAAATTGGGCTAAAGACCAATGTGATTATGGAGTCCCAAGATTTGCAATCAGCACAGAGAGCTGGTAGTATAGTTCCAGTCTGTTTCTGAAACCCTGAGAACCAGAAAAGCCAGTGATGTAGTTCCAGACTGAAGGATGGCTGGCTCAAGACCCAGAAAGAGCCAATGTTTCAGCTCAAGTCTGAAAGAAGGAAGATGCTGATATCCCAACTTGAAGGCAGTTGAGCAGGAGGAATTTCCTCTTACTCATGGAAAAGTTGGTCTTTTTGTTCTACCCAGGCCTTCAGTTGATAGAGCAGAGCCACTCACATTAAAGAGATCAATCTGCATTCTCAGCCCTTGGATTCAAATGTTAACCTCATTCAGAAACACTCTTACAGACACACTCACAATAAAGTCTGACCAAGTATCTAGGCACCCTTTCTTAACCCCACATCCTCCTTCAACGTTTGCCCTATTTTATTCTCATACAACCCATCCACATTTTCTCAAAAGAGTTATCTATACTTACTGTGTTCATTTTACATTTCACATTCATTCCTTTTCTCTTTCTCATTGATATTTACCTTCATTCTCAATATTCCTCTACCAGACCTTTAAATGTGGGATTCATCAAAGTTTAGCCCTGGCCTTCTTAAATTTCTGTTTTATAATCCCTTCCTAAAAAATCCAAGACTTCAATATACTATCTATACACAAACAATTTTCATATTTACAACCCTAAGTTCCCTTGGATTTCTCAGATTCAAGACAAAATTAACATATCTAAAATTGAAACCAGGAACTATATCTGTTTCCCTCATCAACACTCCCAACAAGTGTAACAATAACCATATGATCATCTGATGTTCTCAGTCTCAGTGAATGATTTTACGAACTTCCCAGCTACAAAAGCCACAATTCTCTTATATCTCATTCTTCCTTATCCATGAGTTCAGTTAATTACCAAGTCATGTTTATTTGATCTCTATGTGCATTTTAGATGTCTTCACCATTTCTATTACCACTTTTCAAATGAGCAGTTCCTGCATTTGCTATTGGTCTCCCTGCATTTCACTGTTAGCCCACTTTAAATTGATCTTCATTCTGTATCCAGAATGATAGCTCAAAAATGCATATCAGATAAATGGCTGGATATGAGTGTTTTTTATTTATATGTTCCTGTTCTTTATAAATATAGTTATAAAACTAATTGGCTCCAATTACGCACATACACATGCACACACACACACACACACACACAGAGTCATGTGTTATTTAACAATGTGGATAAGATCTGAGAAATGCATCATTACATGATTTTATCATTGCACAAAAATCATAGAGCATACTTACATAAACCTAGATGGTATAGTTTACTACACAGCTAGGCTATCATTGCTTTTAGGCTACAAGGCTTTATAGCGTGTTACTGTACAAAGCAATACGACATTAAATCAAGCACAAGAGAAAATTATGCAATCAGGAGACTTGGTTAATATGAGATGTATAAAGCTGCTGCTAGAGTAACATGGCATATTGTTGTACAGCAAACTTTCCTTATAAGTAGAAAAAGTACACTTTAACAATAAAAATTATAACATTTATTATTATCAGCTATTATATGCTGTATATAATGGTACATGCTATACTGTTATATGACTGACAGCACAGTAGGTTTGTTTATACCAGCATCATCACAAAGGTTGCTACAATATTACAATAGCTATGATGTCACTAGGCAACAGGAAATTTTCAGCTCCATTATACTCTAATGGGACCACTGTGGTATATATGGTCCATTCATTGACTGAAATGGCATTATGCAGTGCATGACTATAATTATTATTGTATTATTATGTGCTATTCACTATGTTAGTTTTAAAAATTCAAATGTGAAGATAAAAACCTGTCCTTTAGTTTTAAAAATTCAAATGTGAAGATAAAAATCTGTCCTTAAGCAGATCAAATGACAGTGCAAGACTGGTGAACAGCCAATTTCAATGTTGTGTGATGAGTGCTATAATTGAAAGGTCAGCCTGGAGTTATGGATCACAGTGAGAGAACCCTAACCATTAATGAGCAACCAGGGAGGGTTTTCAGGTGGAGGTGACTTCCCAGCTGAAGAAAATTGAAGAACTTAATAAAGCATGCATGGCCACAGCTGTGGTCAGAATATGAGTGAGTCTTGTAGTTAGGAATCTTGTTTGCAGTGTTAAAGAACTTAGACTTGTTTTCCAGGTTGTTGTGAGAATTAAAAATAGTTTTTTGAATAAATACTAATGATAAAGTGATGTGAATTCTTATACATATATTAAGTATCACAGTTTACAAAATACTTCTAAAAATATTAGGCCATTTAAACTTCACCCTCCTTTTACTGATGTCAAGACATCTTTTTGAAAGAGCTTACAGCACACAGAAGGTTACAGAGTAAGTAAATGTCAGAATCTAGAACAGCACAGTCCAATCCACTTTTTCTGTAAACAAGATACAATATATCATCTTAAAATGGCTTTACTGATGTAATATTATATAGAAAACTGTTCAAATATTTAAATAATGCCAAATATTCTTATTCATATTTTCCAAAACATTTAAGACCTTAACTTTTAATTTAAGTGTTAATTATATTGTAGTGAATCATTCATGATGTGCAGTCAATTCTTAATGATACCAGGTGGATCATCCTAATTCCAGATCAACTATATCCCACTGACACGATTTCTTCCCCACCCTGCTGCCACCTGTCTGGTACCAAACCCACTCAGCTGTGGAAACTGACAGCTGGTTCTTCAGGGGGGGGTGGTGGGAGCAGAAGTCAGGTGAAAATGACTCATTAGCAATGAAATGGAAAAAATGTGCAGACTTCCCTGCAGACATTTTGGATGATGCCTACTTCTTTTTTCTTTTCCCCTAGGCTTTCTCACTCTGGTTACCCAATTGAGAGTTAATTTCAAAACTTCTCAAAATCTCTCTGAGATTATGCTATCACATTTAATCAATTTATCTAGCTATCCTCAACACTAGTTGAGGTTTGCATTTTGACCTGAATCACAGCATAAGGGACAAAAGCAAAAGTACTCTGATGTTTGGCTTTCTGAGTATGTCCAGGAATAAAGTATTAGAAAGAACCCAGAAATTGCAAGTTGGCATCCTGAATTTCAGTCACTCATTAGCTACACACACTGGACATCAGATTACACATGAAGAGGACAAGAACTTATGGGCACCATGATTTAATTATGCTTAATTATAGATTTTTAAAATCACTTTCCTGTTTCCTTTAGCTTTATTTACTTAGAGTTATTAAGAGATTACTTATATCTCTCAAGTATCTCATATTTCTGGATTTTTATACTGTTTACAGATCTTTTAGTTGTGTATATGGAATGTTTGAAATATCAGTAAACAAAGTTTTATACCCACATTTTAAAATACGGAGTTTTTAGCAAGCTTATAAAATTAGAAATATGGGCTTTTTACAATAACTTCCCCTATGTATAAAGTATTAGCAGTTAAAACATTTAGAGGAAATTGTTTTACAAAAAGTTAATTATAGAATGTCTCCTGAATGCTCTTCCAACAACAAAAAGCTATTTAAGTTTAGCTGAAGACTTTTTACCATTTCTAAGGCCAAAAGGATAGCAACAGTAAAAGCTTAATACACAAAACACCAGCTTCAGTGCATAGTGACTCCCCGTTAGTAAATAGCACTGTGTGCCTTTTAAGAACTTGGTTCTCATGAGTTTGTTCAAACATTAGTGACACACTGATGTGCCAAGAATAACCCTGAAAACATGAAGACTGGGCAGAGTTTCAAAAATAAACTTTCCTAAAACCACATCCACCTTTTATGATCTGAACTCTTTTCTCACACATGTGCACTTACTTGTCTTCTGACCTTTCTCATTTTCCCGCAGCCTGAAACCCTACCATTATTAGCAGCCACTAGAAGTCATACTGTTCCATCTGTCACTATTAGTTAAGAATATCATCTAACTTGAAGATACCTAGGATTTTTTTCTTTAGTCTTTTTTTGGCTTCCTCACTGAGGGGTCAAAAGAGCTGCCTTTAGCAAATAACCAAGCACAGAAATAGTTGTTGAAATACTTTATTTCATAAAGCCATGAACTCCCAGACCAACCTTGTTACTGTCATTAGACACACATTTACCACATGTCTTCCTTCTTGAGAAACTCTTACCTCCCCTAAGTCCAATGTCATGGAAATAACCATTTTTTTCAGACACTGGAGCAAAAATCTTCACAAAAGAAATAGCAGGCTGAAGTCACTTTTTATAGACTTTAATCTCTTAGGATGCTGAAAAGCTGTGAGAGCAACTAGAGCTGAAAAGGTCTTTCCTGCCTTTTCTACCACAGCCACTGCAACTGTTTAGCACTTCTGGTGTCAAGGTACAAATGTCATGAAGGTACTGTTAGTAAAGTAACACCCACAAAAACAGCCTGACTGGCTGGCTAGCCGCCAGAACATGTAATCATCTTGTTATATGCTGCTTGGAGCCGGACATCTGTTATCACTGTTCCCTCCAATTGCTCTTAATTGATTTGCTTCACATCAATGGAATGAAAGGGTATTTTTTTCACTCTGTTTAAAGATTTAATTTCAAAATTGAAGATTAACCAAGGTGCTTAGAATATTATGGTTCAGCTTTCTGTGATTCATAAACGTGTGTCATGGGAAGAAATGGCTTAAATTATGTTCCCCAATTCCCAACCCAGTATGTCTTCCATGGAGAAGAGAGTACATTTGAAAACATCAAATAAATCAGATATGTACAACACTTACATGATTATTTTGTTAATTCTATGAGTTCTTATTAGAGAAAATTGACCATATGTAGGTAGAAATTATTAATCCGTGAAATTATGTCTTAGTCTTTAAGAAATTCTAGAATTTACTTCAAAAGGTATAAAGAACTTTATTATATTGTCTTTACTAAAACTATCTAATTTGATTTTGGTACAATGCCAGAACAACTTAGTTACAATGCAAAGATGCCTTTTGTAGAGATGGGACTCCAGGGATATGGATATTGACAAACTGCTTGGCATCCATCATCAATTACTTTGTGATTTGCAGTTATTATCAGCTTCAAACTTGCATATGGTAATGGTCTAACCTATTTGTCAGCATCTACAGAAATATGCCTTTGGCCTTGGAGTAAAGCTTGTGGAAACTTTTTCTGGGACATCTGCAACCAAAGCGTATCCTTAGAAAACAGGAATGGCCACTCTAGAAAAAAAATGCCATATATGCTCCTTTTATCATCCTATTCAAAGGACAAATATCACAGGCATTACTTTTCCAATTTCACATTTTTATTTATATACACATGTACAAACATTCCCACCAGGTATACAAACTCATTTTCTTCTCCATTATTTGTATTATCCTATTAATATTGCTTTGAGAAGTTTATAGTAGCATTTTAACTAAAAGAAATAAGTGAAAAATTATGAACATCAGTAACTCATTTCTAGGCTTTATCTTCCAAGCCTGTAAGTGTCTAATCAGTGTACACACCTATGAATACCATATAGGCTTCAACCTCATTATTTTCACATCCCTTGTAAGTTTTCCATATTAAATAGTAAATATTTTTTTACAGTTTTTTCATTGATGCAGTTCCTTGGCAAAAGCAAAATAAAGTGAAACAAAATATAAAACATCATTTTCTTGACATTTGAATATCCCAATTCTTGCCATCTAATAGTTTACTATATTCTGTTATTATAAGTCAGAAATAGTTGCCAAATCTGGACCCTCTTTGCCATCCTCAATGCTGATGTTCAACCTGGTGCTTTTCTCATGTGAGCAATGGCAGCAGCCTCCTAACAGTTTTTCTTGTGCCTCTTTCTCTCACTATGTACTTCTATTTGTCTGGTCTTTTAAACTATAATCTGTTAGCTTCCTTACAAACATAACTACAGTGCCACACTTAGGCACAGAGGCATCTGTAGGCTTCCATTGCCAAAAAAAAATGTTCAGGATATTGAGCCTGATGCTATTCACAATCTACAATCTTTTTTCCAACTTCATTAACTGAACTACCCACCAGACCAAATGCTTTCATTTTCCCATGATGTAAAGTGTGCTCTTCACTCTGCCTGGAATAGATTTCAACACCTTCCTCACACTTTATTACTTCACTACTCAAAGTGTTGTCTGCAGAACCACATTAGCGTTACCTGGGAGACCATTACAAATGCAGACTCTCAGGTTCAACCCATTGTGACTGAATCAGAATCCCTAATTTAAAAAAAAAGCTCACTATTTATTATACGCAGAAATATTTTCTCTTCTGTGGAACTATTTTCTTTTCATCTTCCCATTATAATCTTTTCACATCCTAATAGATTCGCACTCTAAAGCATTATGGATATCTTAATTATACTTCAACACTTTGTCCCCCTCCCTTTCTTTGTCCTCTCATCTCTCCTTTCCTTCCTCTTTTCCCTTTTTCTGCTCTACTCCACATCCTATTGTTAATGAAGAGCAGCGGCAGTAGCAGTTTTTATTATAGTAATATATACCTCTGGCTATTTGCCAATTACTCAGATTTCTCCTTCCAGCATGAATTTCCTTCTAATCTTGCTCCGGTATAAATTGTGTCTTTTTTTTTTTTTTCTGCCCAGAGTTAAATACTCTTTCTTGCTATGTAAGTATAAAAGTAAAGCTAAACTTCACAGTCACCAATGAACCAGTGAAGTCGTTATTTGGAATGAATGTTGTAAATCCAACTATATGATATGACATATCCATATTCATGGAATGAGTAAAACAGCAATCAAAATTTGTCATGTAGTACACTCTGTCTATCAAAGTATATCTGTGCAGTTGTAAAACTTTTTAGAGCAATTGTAAATTGCTGAAGTATTTCAATTAATAAAATATTTTATAATATATACATGTACACACTTGGACTAGCAATAAATATTTTTGCTAATTACGTATTAGATAAATTTTGTTCAGAAAATTTATGCTTCATTTCTCATATATGTTACCCTACTGAGTTCTACATTTCTACAAAACTGGTATTCAATTTATTAAATATATGATGACTTGAATCTTGAAATTTCATTGGATATGACCAAATGACTTTCAAATATTACATATTTCTGACCCTTTTGGGCTAATTTGGTTTCAGTTCTGCTTTCAAACGCATTTCCTGAGATATCTAAGGGCAAGACTATCTTTAACAATCTTCTTTATTAGGAGCCTGGCATATGCTCTTCCTAGAATACAGTTTTATGGACAAATCCATTATTGAGTCAGTAAAGTCTGGGCTATGAGTAAGGCCCAAGTGATATAAAATTACAGAACATTTTTGCAAACCCAGTATTTACTACTCCAGATCTAAATGATTAGATTAAATCTTTGCTTTTCAGTTGTCTTGATTATTATAGAAACAGTTTAAACGGGTTTTGCTAAATGGCCTTTATAATTAAGAAATACAAATTATTGGTATCAATTTCATGTAAGTCAAACCTTCTTTGAAAATATATACTTTAAGATGTTTTATTTCACACATAGGGTCTGTGTTTTGTGGTAAATTAAATTCACCTAAGAGGGAGGATACCCATCAAATTCTAAATAAATCATTTTGTTCTTTCATTTCACAGGTAACAATTTTTCTGCTGTTCCAATGTTAACACCTTCTTAATACATTTTTAGGATCTACAGAAGTTTTGAGTCTACAATAAATTATTAATTGATGTATGGATTCTAGACATTAATGATTCAAATAAAAATGAATTAATAAGACTTCTTTATAAACAAAGAAGTGAAGATCTGTGTCAAAGAACAAATAATTCAAGCTGAAAATAGGTCACTATCATCTGCATATTTCAAGATAGTTTACTTTTACTTCTGAATCATGACTATATTTATGAAACTGTTTTGCTAGTGTGAACTATATGCTGATAGTTAAACCCTATTTGGTTTATATTTGATTTCTATTCATTGAACTTGGTATCTTAGAGAAAACAACAGTGGTAGAAAACAATAAAATCATGGATAATGGAATGATACTTAAGAGAAAGTCATACGTCTATATAAAATTGGATGTAGAGAGGGAGGGCAGAGAGGACTAGAGACACTTCTGGAGAATTTGGGGTGGTGCCTTTGAGGGGAGAACTAAGGAAGCAGCTGAACAGGTCCCAGTGCTTACTCATTCCCCATACGGCAGGCAGACCATTCCCCTCCATGTGGCATCATCCTGAGGGGAAGCAAAAGCCCCACCTACAGGGATTAATTTGGCCAACCCTCAACCCTTAAGCCTGATGGCTGATCACAGATTGAATAGATTAACAACTAAAGGAGACAGACAAAGGCAGTAGATCCCTGGTAGTCTCCAACAGGCTGCCTAGGGTAAGACTGGTACATGATCTGACGCCACCAGGGGCAGATCCAGGAAGTGAAGATCAATCTAAGAAGCAGCAACAAATAAGAAGAGTTACAAAAATGAGGAGACAGAGAAACAACCCCCCATCAAAATAAAAAGGAAGAATCCTCAGAAAGATTGCTATATGAAATAGAGGGAAGCAAACTTTTAGACATGAAATTCAAAATATGGATTATAGGGAAGCTCAATGAGATCAGTGAGCTCAAAGAAAACTACAAAGAACTCCATGGAAACTACAAGGAACTCCATGGAAACTACAAGGAACTACTGAGAATTACAACAGCATGAAAAGGGACATAGAAGCAATCAATAAGAGCCAGAGGAAAGGAAGAACACAATTTCTGAATTGAATAACACAGTAGAAGGAATTAAAAGCAGACTAGAGGAAACAGATTGGACCAGCGAGCTGGAGGACAATGTAGAAAAAAAACTCCCAGACAGTACAACAAAATGAAAAAAAGACTGAACAAGAATGAAGAGGCTCTAAGACAGCTGCAGGACAATATGAAATGTAATAATACCTGTATCATAGAAATTCCAGAGGAGAAGAAGAGGAGGAAGGGATAGAAAACCTGTTTAAAAAACTAATGACAGTAAATTCCCTAACTTGATGAAAGAAAGAGTCACACAAGTCCAGTAAGCACAGAGGGTCCCAATGAAGATGAATCCCAACAGGCCCACTTCAAGACACATCATAATTAAAATTGCAACATTCAAAGACAAAGAGAGAATCCTAAAAGCAGCAAGAGAGAAACAGCTAATAACATATAAGGGAGCTCCAATAAGGCTATCATCAAATTTCTCAACAGAAACACTACAAGCCAGAAGGAAATCGCAAAACATATTCCAAGCAATTAAAAACAAAGGCCTACACCCAAGAATACTCTACCTAGCAAGGCTCTCATTCAAAATGGAAGGTGAAATAAGGAGTTTCACAGACAAAAGAAGGCTAAAAGAATACATCTCCACCAAACCAGCATTGCAAGAGATGCTAAAGGGTCTGCTTTAAGAAGATGAAGAAACAGAGAGAGACAGAGAGTAACACAAGTACAAAGGGGAAAAATGAAAGTGAATAAGTCCCTATCACTAATAACCTTAAATTTTAATCTATTAAATGCACCAATCGAAAGACATAGGGTAGCTGAATGGATTAGAAAGCATGACCCACATATGCTATCTACAAGAGACCCATCTTAGAACAAAAGATCTACACAGACAGAAAGTGAACAGATGGAAAAAAAATATTTCAAGCAAATGGACATGGAAAAAAAGCTGGGGTAGCAATACTTATATCAGACAAAACAGACTTTGCAGCAAAGGCCATAAAAAGAGACAAAGAAGGACATTGCATTATACTTAAGAGAAAAATTCATCAAGAAGATAAAACCCTTGTAAACATACATGCACCCAACATAGGAGCACTGAAATACGTAAGAAAAATTTTGAAAGACTTCAGGAAGGATATAGACAGCAACATACTCATAGTTGGGGCCTTTCACTCCCCATTGTCAACAATGGACAGATCTTCAAAGCAAAGAAACATCAAGGATATTGAGGTATTGAACAACACTCTAGATCAAATGGACTTAGTTGATATATATAGAACTTTTCACCCCAGAGAAGCAAAATATACATTCTTAACAAGTGCACATGGAACGTTTTCATAGATAGACCACATGGTAGGACACAAAACAAGCCTCAACAAAATCAAGAAAATTGAAATTCTATCAAGTGTCTTCTCAGATCACAATGGCTTAAAGCTGGAAATCAACTTCAAGGAAAAAACAAAAAACATGAAGTCTCATGGAGTCTGAATAACACGCTATTAAATAATGAATGGGTTAACAATGATATCAAGAAAGAAATCAAGAAGTTTCTGGAAACAAATAATAATGAACACACAACAACCCGCAACTTATGGGTTACAGTGAAAGCAGTCCTGAGATTAAAGTTCAAAGCAATACAGACCTACCTAAAAAAAATAGAAGAATCTCTAATAACAGAACTAACCCTACAGCTACAAGAACCAGAGGAACAACAACAAACAAAGCCCAGAGTAAATAAAAGGAAGGATATCATCAATGTCAGAGCAGAATTAAATGACATAGAGACTAAACAAATATTCAAATGATCAACAAAAGTAGGAGCTGGTTCTTTGAAAAGATAAATAAAATTGACAAGCCTTTAACCAGGCTTATCAAGAAAAAAAGGTAGAAGACCCAAATAAATAAAATCAGAACTGAAAGAGGAGAAATCACAGCCGATACACAGAAATACAAAGGGTTGTAAGAAATTACTATGAATAACTGCATTACAAGAAATTTGACAACCTAGATAAAATGAAAATATAATCTTCCAAAATTAAATCAAGAAGAAGCAGGAAGCCAGAACAGACCAATGACAACTAGTGAAATTGAAGTAGTAATCAAAAAAACCCTGGCACACAAAAGCCCTGGACCAGGAGGCTTCACAGGTAAATTCTACAAAACATTGGGGAAAAAATTAACTCCTATCCTTCTCAGACTATTCCAAAAAATTCAGAAAGAGGGAATACTCCCAAACTCATTCTATGAAGCCAGTATTACCCTAATTCCAAAACCAGGTCAAGACACAACAAAGAAACTATAGGCCAATATCACTGATGAACATAGATGCTAAAACCCTCAAAATATTGGCAAACCGGATTCAGCAACACATTAGAAAGATCATACACCACAATCAAGTGGGATTCATCCCAGGGATGCAAGGATGGTTTAATATTCACAAATCAAGAAATGTAATACACCACATAAACAAAATGAAAGACAAAAATGACATGATCATATCAATAGATGCACAAAAAGCATTTGATAAAGTACATCACCCATTTATGATGAAAACACTCAGCAAAATGGGAATAGAGGGAGAATACCTGAACATAATTAAAGTCATATATGAGAAACATGAAGCCAACATCATATTCCATGGGAAAAAACTGAAAGCATTCCCCCCTGAGGTCAGGAACAAGACGAGGATGTCCACTCTCTCCACTCCTATTCAACATAGTCTTGGAAGTTCTAGCCACAGCAATGAGACAAGAAAGAGAATTAAAGGCATCCAAATTGGAAAAGAGGAAGTAAAACTGTCAATATTGGCAGGTGACATGATTATGTACATAGAAAAACATATAGACTGCACGGAAAAACTACTCGACTTAATAAATTTGGCAAAATAGCAGGATACAAAGTCAATATCAAGAAATTGAATGCATTTCTGTACACCACCAATAAAATATCAGAGGTAGAAACTAAAAAAAAGTCACGCTTACCATAGCAACAAGAAAAATAAAGTACTTGGGAATAAGCTTTACCAAGGAGGTAAAAGACCTGTACTCAGAAAACTACATAACACTGAAGAAAGAAATTAAGGAAGATACAAATAAATGGAAGCATATACCATGTTCATGGATGAGAAGAATCAGCATCATTAAAATGTCCATACTACCCAAAGCAATTTATAGATTCAATGCAATCCCTATTAAAAAACAAAAAAATAAATAAATGGGTGCAGAATAATTCCAAATAGTTCTGGGTGCTTCTCTTTTTTTAAAAGTATATTTTATTGGTTATGTTGTTACAGTAGTCTCAATTTTTTCCCTTTAATCCCATCTCCCTTAGTTCATGTTCATGGGTCATGCATATAAGTTCTTTGGCTTCACCCTTTCCTATATTATTCTTAATTTCCCCCTGACTATTCTGTACCAACAGATTATGCTTTTAGTCCCTGCACCATTTCCCCATTTCTCCCCCTTTCCCCTCTCAGCTGATAACCCTCCAAATGATCCCCATACCTGTGATTCTGTTCCTATTCTGGTTTGCTTAGTTGGATTTTGTTCTAATTTTTTAGATTCGGTTGTTGATAGTTGTGAGTTTGTTGTCATTTTAATGTTCATAATTTTGACCTTCTTTTTCTTAAGTAAGTCCCTTTGACATTTCATATAATAATAGTTTAGTGATGATGAACTCCTTTGGCTTTACCTTGTATGGGAAGCACTTCGTCTGACCTTCCATTCCAAATGATAGCTTGGCTGGATAGAGTAATCTTGGTTTTAAGTCCTTGCTTTTCATTTCCTTGAATACTTCTTGCCAGTCCCTTCTTGCTTGCAAAGTTTCTTTTGAGAAGTCAGATGGTAGTCTTATAGGCAGCCCTCTGTAGGTAAGTCTCTGCTTTTCTCTTGCTACTTTTAAGATTCTCTCTTTATCTTTCACCTTTAGCATTTTAATTATGATGTGTCTAGATGTAGTCCTCTTTGGGTCTAGCTTGTTTGGGACTCTCTACTTCCTGGACTTGTATGACTATTTCATTCACCAAATTTAGTGAGTTTTCCTTCATTATTTTCTCACATAAATTTTCAATTTCTTGCTGTGCCTCTTCTCCTTCTGGCACCCCTGTGGTTTGGATGTTGCTATGTTTAAAGTTGTCCCAGAGGTTCCTAAGCCTCTCTTCATTTTTTTTTTAATTCTTGTTTTCTCATTCTGTACTGGTTGACTATTTTTTTTCTTTCTTATATTCCAAATCATTGATCTGAACCCTGGTTTCCTCCCCTTCACTATTGGTTTTGTGTGGATTTTCCTTTGTTTCAGTTAGCATAACCTTCACTTCTTCCCTTATGCGTTTGCCACACTCAAGCATATCTGTCAAGCCTGTGAGCATCTTTATCATCAATGTTTTGAACTCTGCATTTCTTAGGTTGGACATCCCCTCCTCTGTGAGGTTGGCTATCTCCTCTTCACTTACTTCTCCCACAGGAACCTTGTGTTTGTTTGCCTCTGTGTCTTAGGTATAGCTCTTGCACCTGTTAAGTTGTAAGGGGCAGAGCTATAGGTATTCCTCAGTACAGGGCCATCTGTTTCACCACGTTGTGCTGCTGTATATAAGGGAGGGGTCTGAAAGAAAACAATGCCGCTTGCTCAGCACTGGCTCCTTTTCGAGGCACTTATCCCACTTCTGTACAGGACTGGTGCCTCTCTAGCTCTTGCCCTGGCTGTCGTTCCCAGAGTGGGTAGGTCAGAAGATGTTCTAGGACCTTGGGGGTTCTTTAAACAAGTAGACTCTGCTTAGAGACTGGCTATTTCTTCCTCTACCCCAACCTCCACTGGTTTGCACTGTCAGAAGCAATGAGGCTTCATTTTCCCAGGCGCTGGGACTGCGAGCTGCGTGATCTGGTCTGGTGCTGGGAACACTCCCCAGGTGTTCCTCCCAACTTTTTAAAATGTGTGACTGCCCTTCCACTGGGCCTGCCGCTGCCACTGCTGCCACCACCACCGCCACCACCACTGCCACAACACCGCATCCTCTCTGCCATGGCTCAACCCCTCCTACCTGTCTGGATGCGTATTTCTTCTTTATATCTTTGTTTGTTGGACTTCCATGCAGCTCGATTTTCTGGAACTTCTGGATGTCTCTAGTTTTGAGGTAGTTGTATTCCTTCTTAGTTGTGGAGGGAGACGCAGCGTGTCTGTCTAGGCCCCCATCTTGGCCATAAGTCCTCCTCCTCTTTTATCTATTCCTTCTGCTCTCTATTGAATACAACCTCTCTCTCTCTCTCTCTCTCTCTCTCTCTCTCTCTCTCTCTCTCTCTCTCTCTCTCTCTCCTCTCTGTCTCTCTGTCTCTCTCTCTCTCTTTCCCTCTCTCCCTCTCTCTCTTTTTCCAGCTGAGGAGTAGAATGACTTTATTTAGTAAAATCTTGTCTCATTCTCTTTTTATAGAAGACTTGTAATCACATCTCCATGCTTCTTATTGCTTTTTGCCATTTAATAGTTGATGGACTTGAAATAATTTTCTTACTTATTTCTGAAATTTTTTTTGCATTTGTTACATAGGATTTCTTTGAGAGTATAATAATGGTGGCTAATAGTTATGAATATTTTCTAAATGCTGTAGAATCTTTTCAGAAATTCAGATAAACTACTTGAACTATACCTCACGACAATACTGTGCAGAAAGGATAAAGCATTTGTTTAGTACCATACAATTATAATGTAGACAGATTGAATAAAGATCATTTTCTTAACTGCCCAGGTTATGTGATACTGCCTTCTGCTGGATAAGAAGGAAGGATATTATAATAGAAAGTATTAAGAATAGTATGAAAAAAAAGTACTTTCTGAAGCTTATTCACTGTGTAAAATACTGTAAGTCATCATCATGTGATCTTTAATATATAAGAAATCTAAGTCTTATAGAGTGTCTATAATTTACCTCAGGTCAACAAACAAGTATGTGATAGTATCATTTTTCAAAACAACATATGTTGTCTTTTATCCAGGCATATTATATTATGTCTTTTTTTTTTGCTCTTAAGCGTCATCATTGCATTGCAGTTTTTGAAGCAGTAAATAATACATTTGTTATAAGTAAATAATACCATTATGTTTTATTTAATTTGTTTTGGTTTGTTCAATTAATGTAAAATAATGTATGTACCCAAATTTCACTGAAGTAAATTTTCTCTACTGCATTTCCAATATTTCACTTCAAATGATAAGGCCTGGTCATAGTCAAAGAATGAATTGGTGGCCCCTTCAAATTCCTCCCCTGGCTAAAAGGCAGTGACAGTTAACAGAATAGCCATCTGTGGTGATGTCGTCACACATAGTAGTTAGGAGGTATACAAGTCTGAAGACAAATCTGCAAGCTATATTTCTAGACAGTAAATACAACAAAGAAATAATTTTCAGATAAAGAGAAGCTGAAAGAAAATATATATTTATAGCTTGATCTCCTTTATTTTAAAAATGAGGTGTCATGAGCCAAGAGAAAGGATATGACTCCCTCAAGGCTACTTTAGAGTGCTGAGTATAAAACTCAGAATAATATTCTGTTCAAGAATTGAGTTAAAGAACTTTTTCTATTTTAACCTTATTTGTTTTGCTTTTTATTGAATTTATTGGAGTGACACTGGTTAACAGAATTATATAGGTTTCAGATACACAATTCTACAACACATCTGTACAGTGCATTGTGTTCACCACCCCAAGTCAAGTATCCTTCCATCACCATTTATCTCCCTTATGTCCTCCCCTCCCCTTCCCCACACTCCCAGCAATTACCACACTTTTCTGTGTCCACGTGTTTTCTCCCTTTTTTTTCTCAATCCCTTTACCCCTACCCCAACAACTAGCTCCCCCCAACCCCAACAGTTGTCAGCCTGGTCTCTATGGGTCTGTCACTATTTTCTTGTAAGTTCATTAGATTCCACATATAAGTGAAATCATGTGGTACTTACCTTTCTCTGACTGGGTTATTTCACTTAGCATAATGCCTATCCATTCTACTGCAAAGGATAAGATTTCCTTCTTTTTCTATGGCCAAATAGTATTCCATTGTGTAAATGTACTACAGCTTTTGTATCCACCTGGGCTGCTTCCAAATTTTGACCATTGTATATAATGCTACAATGAACATAGGGGTGCATATATTCTTTTGAACTGACATTTCAGCTTTCTTCAGATAAATTCTCAGAAGTGGAAAGCTGGGTAATAAGGCAGTTCCAGTTTTAATTTTTTGAGGTAACTCCATACTGCTTTCCATGATGGCTGCACCAGTCTGCATTCCCATCAATAGTGCATGAGGGTTCCCTTTTCTCCAACTCCTTGCCAGCGCCTGTTGTTTGTTGATTTATTGATGATGGCCATTCTGACCAGTGTGAAGTGGTTTTAACTTGCATCTCTCTGATGGCTAGGCTAGCAATGTTGAGCATCCTTTCATATGTCTATGGGCCCTCTGTATGTCCTCTTTGGAGAAGGGTCTATTCAGGTCTTCATTTTTTATTGGATTGTTTGTGTTTCTTGGTGTTGAATTATATAAGTTCTTTATAAATATTGGATATTAACTCCTTAATAGATGTATTGGCTAATATGTTCTTCCATTCAGTGGGTTGTCTTTTCATTTTGTTGATGGTTTCCTTTGCTGTGCAAATATTTTTTAGTTTCATGTAGTCCCACTTGTTTATTTTTTCCTTTGTTTCCCATGCATGAGGAGATATATCAGAAAAAAATATTGCTATGGGAAATGTCTAATATTTTACTGCCTATGTTTTCTTCTAGGATGTTTATGGTTTCAAGTCTAACATTTAAGCCTTTAATCTCTTTTGAGTTTATTCTTGTGTATGGTATAAGAAGGTGGTCTAGTTTCATTTTTTGAACAAACTGTCTTTACCTCATTGTATGTCTTTGTCTCTTTTTCAACACTGTCCCACATTTGAAGCACTGTCAGTCTCAAAATTTGTAGCTTTTGGCACAGCTAACCATCCCCTCAACCACCTGTTCTCAAAAAGAACCTGAGTTTGACTTCCTTCTCTGCCCTGTCCTTCTCCTTGGTTACTTAGCTATAAAATGAGATAATATTAATGCCTAATTTATAAAGCAATGTATTTCCAAAAGTTTATAAATCACCAAGTCTTAAATAAATGTTGTGGTATATTTTCTCCTTCACTTAAAAACCTCTGTTTATTATTATCATCACTTTTAGAGTATCCCTGCCTCAGAAATAAATTTTAAAACCTAAATAAGACTATATCATGTCTTTGTAAAATTTTAGACTCTTGGAATTTATACTGTAAACATTTATCTCAATAACAGCTTATGAAAACTTTTTTAAGTATCTGTAAATAAATTAGACACTCATTTTTAAAATCTTTTAGAAGCACTTATACTAAACCTATTAAAAAACAAATATGTTATTTTTGTTTATTGGCCTGTTTCTTCTACTCAAATATGAGCTCTTTAACAGCTCTTTACTTGTAGGTTTGCTGTACATCCTTCTTGAATGGATAGAAGAAAGAAAATATGTAATAAAAACAGAAAGAAGTTATGATTTACAGTTAGTACTTAAAGGAAACAGAAAGAAAGCAAAGGCTGTAAAGTACAGTTTGGATATTCTCCATTATTTTGACAGTAAATTAGCTTTTCATTTGGATGTTACTTTCTTTCAGAACAGTTTGATGCATTTTAAGTTGATGCAGTGGTGCATGTTATTAAAGCAAAGAATCATAAATTATTCCTTAAATCATTGAGTCTTGGGAAAATAGAAAGCCAATGAATCACATACCATTTGAACATTGATTTAGTGTTTGCATAAGCTTATGCTGTGTGTGGTGTATGTGTTTGGCTCCAGCAGGTCTGCATATTTTCTAATTTGCTTGAACACTGTGTGAAAATATTCCCATGGTCCTCTTGCAAAATATGACAGCCTGACATTTTCTTTAATTACAAGACCTGATCTGTTTAATAGCAAAAAATTGGCCTCCAACTTGACAGACTTCCTTTTAAAAATCAATGGTTAGACTCTAGGGCACCAGCTTGGTCATCAAGATCAATATTAGAAAAAAATATAGCTTGTCAAGACCTCTCAGCCTTTTATTGATTCATGGGGAGCAGCTCACAGATTGAATAATGATACTGGAGCTCTGATCCAACAAATAGAAGCCTCTTACATTGATTTTGGTATAGGCAGATGAATCTGTGATAAATGCCACACTCATAATATGATTATCCCAGTAAGATAAAGCTGAATGTTTTCAGGAAGAAATTTTGTATATTTAGAACACATTTTTTTAGATTCCTTAATAAATGAAAAAAATAACAAAAACATCACCTTAGTCTTTTTAGAAACATAACAACAACAACAACAAAACACAAAGTCATTTCATTAATAGCACAGAATAGAGACATCACCATGAAAAAGGGGGGGAAATTACCATGAAAAGAAAGGTAACTCATTACTTTTCTCTTGAACACCTATTTATTTAAGTAAAAAATGTTAATTTTTTAGAAATAATATTTAACTAGAAATCATTGCTCTTCAATTCTAGTGTGAAATAATTATATTGCTACACAAGTCACTTAATTTATGTAGGTATTATTTTTTGTCATATGAAGGACTAGGACAAAATTAAAACTGAGAAAAAACAAATACATAACAGTTGATGTTAGTTATTTTTGTATTTTATTAGTAATTATAATAAATCTATATAATTGTTTTATTTTCACTCCTAATTGGAATGCTAACAGAAGGTTTGAAGGTAACCATGCCAGTGGGGAATGGGACACTGAAGCCTTATCCACGAGAATATTTTCTTGTACTACAAATAATTCTTTTTTTTTTAAATCATAAACAAAATTTTGTGATTCCTTAATACTTTCAAAAGTTTATGGATTTTGTACTTAATACTCCTAGGATGTATATTTAACACTACTGAAACTGTACTATAAGCAATCATTTTTTAAAAAAATTTACAAACAAGGTGTTATGATTCCTAAATACTTTAAAAAGTTTCTGTATTATATACTTAACACTAGTAAGCTGTACACTTAAACTGGTTAAAATGATATATTTTATGTTTTGTGTATTTTACTATTATAACTTTATTTAAACTATAGAAATATAGTTTAAATGTTTTAGTTCAGTTTATGTCTAAAAGTTAGAGAAATACACATCAACAATTTATGCTCTAGAATAATAATTTGGAAACATCTTTATATTGCTAGCTAATGTCTACACTAACAATGATAACTCATCAAATGTCTACAATTTAATGGGCACTGTGGTAGGTATTTCATTTTCTTCATTTAACTTACATATATCATATGTGCCTTTTAAGTTTCTTATATTTATATACTTCATGTATTTGCCTTGCTTATGTAGCTTTTAACTCATTTGTTGTGTGTGTGCATAATAATCATAAGCGGTAAGCATTATGTCCTGTCTAGGTGGCTCAGTTGGTTGGAGTGTCATCGCACCAAAAGGTTGGGGATTAGATTTCTGGTCAGTGCACACACCTAGCTTGCGGGTTTGATCCCTTGACCAGGGGAGGCAATCAATTCATGTTTCTCACACTGATGTTTTTTTCTCTCTCTACCTCTTGCTCTTCCTCTCTCTCTAAAATCAATAAACATATCCTCAGGTGAGGGTTTAAAAAAAAGGGTATGCATTATTCTATCATACTTATAAGAAAAATAGAACATATTTATAAGTAAATTTCTCAATGTCCAAAGATAACAAGTGTCATAGCTTGCATTTTAAATCAATTGACTGGCAGTTAAATTCAATTTTTGTACTGTAACACAAAGCTTAATACCATGCTGCTTACCTTAAAGACCTGAAGTAAAGATTTTTCCTATTATGTTACATAGTTTCCTAGAAAAAGGTGGTAGCTATGGATAGAATTTTAACATTTAAGAAATTGTAGAAAATGTATGAAATTTCAGCTTTTCAATAACTGTTTATTATAGTTCTTTCAGAAATATTTCAAAGGTAAAACTCCAGCAAAAACAAAAACTGCACAATTTTCTATTTCTTATTTAGAAAGCTAAAATAGCATTGCTGACCACTATGAACAGTAATGTAAATTTTAAAATGACCACTTCATTTTACTGAAAAGAAAATGTTCTTCTCAGTTATTTAAAAGGCTATATATAATTGGCATAATGGTAGGACATTTTTAATATATCACATAGATGAAAAATTAACCTAGAATATGAATTAGTCAAAGAATAATTCTTTAATTATTTTCAGAATATAGTACTAAATTGTTTATTTAAAGATATAATTTGTACACTTCTTTGTATCCTCAACTCCTGAAGTGAGGCAAATTGATTGATACATGAATTATTTTAATCAGATTACTTTCCTTACATAAATTGTACAAGATAATGTTTTTTGAAGGAGTGTTTAGAGGTTATGAGAGAGGTAACTCTGGAATATGGGCCTGTTCAAGGTAGACTTGGTCTGGGAAGATCAGTGCATGTATAATGCTTGATAGAAGCACTGGGTTCCTGGAGGTACTGCAGACAGTTAAGAGAAATCTTATGTGAAGAAAGTTCAGGCACTTCCATGACCATCTTAATTTATATTACACATTTCCTTGACTCAGCCTTTCTCTCCGCATCTCTTCCTCCAGACCAACCATCACTTAGCTTTAAAGTAATTTTAGATGTTTTGATTTCCATAGTACAAAGTCCATGACGACAAAGACTTTACTTGTGTTCATACAGGCATTAACCTGGAAGAGACTTCTATGGAACAAATAGATAATGGCTGTGTTTTGGAGGAGGAGTGATTTTATTCCATTTATTGGTATGCACAGCTGTGCTCCTTATTAGAAAGACAGAATGGTGTTACTAAACACAGAATAAGTTTAACAAAAGAAAATATTAAGATGAAGATGAATAAATGTTCTTAACATATAGCCACCTTGCTGTCATTCTCAAACTTTAAATCACTTGTAGAAATTATGAAACAATCACTGAAGAGACTGCCTCACCCCAAAATGGTAATCACCAGTACTGATGAGTACTATTAAAGCACTTTGAACACAGATTACTGGAGGGATTACAGGACAAAAGCTCTTTTTGCTAAGAAAGTGGAGAGTACAGCTGGCATTTAGTAGCATGTCAATAGTTTCTATTTCTTTCCTCCAGTTTTAATTTCATGTGTCATTTCCTATCTTTGATTGGTCACAAGGTTGATATAATTATGCTGCTATTAAATCATTTATTCTAATTTGCATTAAATTGCTTTGAAGATGAATGTGTTTCAAATTTTTAATATTAATTAATATTTGTACAGTGATCCACTATTTAAAATTATGTGTTCTGATCCTAGGTTTAGTATTTGATATTGTAACACTAGCTATTCAGAACACTTTATAAATAAAGACAAGTAGAATTCAGTTATTATGAAAATTATGAACATATTAGGCTATTTAAACATGAATATACAGTGTAACATTTTAAAATTAACTATCTTATAAGATCAGTAGGGATTGAAGAATATGTGGACTGTAATATGAGGTCAATATGGTGCTGATATGTAAATTATACTGGATGAAAAGTTAATAGCTGTTACATCAAATTTAGCATAATTGATAAATGTTTAAAAATTATTATTATTTGTATAATTTTGTGTTCTGTTTTTTAAGGGTTATGAGACATCCTGACATCTTCTGCTTCTATGTTATAATATTTATTACATAATTGTGTATATATACAGATATATCTGGTATATTGTATATATCCTTATGTAAACATGTATACATGTATGTGCATATTAGTATAACTGTAGTGCTGTATACCTATATTTACAAGTATAAATCAAATATTTATAGCCTATACAATAGTCCCTCTCTATATTGCAGTTCAGTTATCGTGGCCTCACTGTATCGCAGGAATTTTTAAAATATTTTATTTAATTATTTATCACAGATTTTTCACTATATCACGGGATTTTGCAGTACTGTATACGTATGTTGTTAAAGTTACATATGTTTAAGAATATAGAATATGTTTAAGAACATAAGTAGTGTTTATAAAAGTGTGGAAAAGGTTAATAAGGGAGTGGGAAAGGTTAATAAGGGACTGGGAACAGTTTATAAGGATGTGGGAAGGTTTATAAAGCCTTAAAATATATATAAATACTAAAATAAATGTAAGGTTCCTACTTCGCAGATTTTCACCTATCACAGGGGGCTCTAGAAAGTAATACCTGTGATAAGTAAGGGAATACTGTATTATAATAAATATTATACACAAAATTTGCACTTACAGGAATTATAATAGCATTCACAAGAAAATTCTTTCCCAGCTTCACAGCTATAAATATTTCTGTTTGAAAAATCATAATGAACTCTGGTGCTGTATTCCATTTTGAGAAACTTTTAAACACCAAAGAGAATCTTTCCAATATTTTTTATACATTTCTCAAGTATAGGATTATTACTTGTTTGTTAATCATTATTGAAATACATACCATTATAATCACCCATTTAAAGTGTATAGTTGGGCCATCTTTATCATATTCAGAGAGATTTGCAACAAAGACTAATTTTAGAGAATTTCCACTGCTTCCAAAAGAAACCCTTGACCTCTTAGCAGTCATTCCCCATTCGTTCCTGTAAGCTATCTAATTTAATGGTATATAATTGTTAAATTTCCTTATAATCATTTTATTTCTGTAAAGTCATAATTTTATTGAGTGTTCTTTATTTTCATCTTGGTCATTTTAGGTAAAGGTTTGGCTATTTTGATGCTCTTTTCAAAGACCTGACGGTTTTATTGACTTTATTGTTTTATTTTTCCTATTTCACTATTTTTTCATGTCTAATATTTATTATTTGTTTCCTTCTGCTTGCTTTAAATTTATTTTTTCCTAGTCTTTTAAAGTAGAAGGCTAGGTTATTATTATTTAATTGTAATAATTAATATTTTAAGTTTGAATGTTAATATTTCTTTTTTAATATAGACAAGTCTCACTATAAATAGCCTTCTGAGGACTCATGATTTTTATCTTATAAATTTTGGTATGTTGTATTTTTCAATTCATTTATTTTAAAGTATTCTAATACCATTATGATTTATTTCCTTTCTGCTACAGGTTTGTTTTTTGGAGTATATTATTCATTTTCCACTATTTTTCAACTTCTTAATTTTTTCTCCTATTGTTTTCTAATTTAATAACATTTTATTTGATATCATACTTTGTATGCCACGAGTCCTTTTTAGTTTATGAGGACTATTTGGGGGCTTAGTTTATGGTCCATCCAGGAGATTATTCCATGTACACTTGAGATAAACATGTGTTTTTTTTCAGTTGTTGGAGGATATTCTACAGATGTTTGTCTAGTCTAGTTTGTTTATAGTATTATACAAGTCTTTACTTTCTTGGTAATTTTCTGCCTAGATGTCATATATATTATTGAAAGTGGAGTTTAATGCTTCTAGCTATTGTTGTTAAATTAACTACTTCCTTTTCAAATCTACCTGTCAATCTCTGCTTTTTGATTGGGGCATTTACCCGTTTATACTTAATGTGACTACTCATAATGTAGTATTTATTCTGCCATTTGCTATTTCTTTTCTATATATCTTATGAATTTTTGTTCCTCTATTTCATGATTCTTAACTTATTTTGCCACAAATATATATTTCTTTTTTAAATGTGATTAATAGAAAAGGTATCTATGTTAGATTATGAAATTAATATGAACCCCAAAAGGATGCAAAAATGAATTTCCCAAAGTTGAATCTTATTTTGTATTTAATAAATAAAATTTCCTTGTAAAGACACTTATACTATGTAAAATAAAAAATCATTTGTAGTGCAATTTTAATTTCCTTCACATCCAAACTGGCACCACCATTTACATACCTGTTTTATAAATTTCAGTGTTCTTTGGGTGTTCAGAGGGTGGAGCATATTCATTTAAAAATGTTGTTTATCAGGTACTTCTGGTCAACCCTTCATCTGCTTGTGCAACCATAGAAAGTATTATAACCAGACTTCAAAACTAGTAACACCCAGAATCATCAGAAAATTGAGCTGTGTGGAAGTCTGACAACCAAGGATTTAAAGAAGGCACATTTATTTAGACAGGTAGGAGGGGCAGAGTCATGGAGAAGGGGCAGAGAGGTGGCATAGTGTGGAAAGGCAGTGGCAGGGGAACTGACAAGAGGGATACCTTGGGAGTGAGCAATCTCAGCCCCAGGCCAGAAGGCACAGCCCAGGTTTCCAGCACCAAAAAGATGGACCCCCCCCCCATTAACTTTGACTATAAAAATAAGTGTGGGTTGGAATGGCAGAAGAAAGTGGTGTATTTTTGCTACTTATAGGACCAGCACAGTCTTAGAACATATGCAAACCCACCTATTCTGGGATTCACTACTGGGGCAGCAACTGGAAGGGTCCCAGTCACACACAGGAAAGGGGTAAAGTGACTGGAAACAGGGTGAGTACCAGGTGAACCAGAAGCCAGGTGGTGCCAGTGTCCCCTCTCTGAGCCCTCCCTACACAGCCAGAAAGTGGTGAATCATGTTGCCCCACGCTAACAATTACCTACACAATTTACAGGTGCTTTTTCTACATAGGCCAAGCTACTAAGACAGGGAGTAAGAGCAACTCTACCTAATACACAGAAGCAAGCACAGGGAGGCTGCTAAATTGAGGAGACAAATATGGCCCAAATGAAAGAACAGAATGAAACCCCAGAAAAAGACCTAAGTGAAATGGAGATAGCCAACTTATCAGATGCAGAGTTCAAAACATTGGTTGTCAGGATGCTCAGAGAACTCCTTGAGTATGGCAAAAAATAAAAATAAAGGAAGAAATGAAGGTTACATTAAGTAAAATAAAGAATAATCCACAGGAAACCAGCAGATAAGGGAAGGAAGCCATGATTCAAACCAATGATTTGAAACATAAGGAAAAGATAACCCATTCAACCAGAACAAAAAGAAGAAACAAAAAATTTTTTTAAATAAATATAGGTTGAGGAGCCTCTGGGACATCTCCAAAAGTGCCAACATCTGAATCATAGGGGTACCAGAAGAAGAGGAAGAGCAAGAAATTGAAAACTTACTTGAAAAAATAACAAAAAATAAGTTCCTTAATTTGTTGAAGGAAATAGACACAAGTCCATGAAGAAAAGAGAGTCCCAAACAAGTTGGACCCAAAGAGGAACACATCAAGACATATCATAATAAAATTGCAAAGTTTAAAGATAAAAAAAAAAATTCTTAAAAGCAGCAAGAGAAAAGCAGGGAGTTACCTACAAAGGAGTTCCCATTAGATTATCAGTGAATTTCTCAAAAGAAACTTTGCAGGCAAGAAGGGGCTGGCAAGAAGTATTCAAAGTGATGAAAAACAAGGAGCTACAACCTAGGTTACGCTATGCAGCAAAGCTATCATTTAGAATAGAAGGGCAGATAAAGTGCTTCCCAGACAAGGTCAAGCTAAAGGAGTTTATCGCTACCAAGCTATTATTAGAGAAATGTTAAAGGGACTTATTTAAGAAAAAGAAGAAGATTGAAACCATGCACATTAAAAAAGAAGAAATTTCACAACTATCAACAACTGAATCCAAACACACACACACACACACACACACACACACACACACACACACACACACACACACACAAAAATCCCTAAGCAAACAACCATCACAGGAACAGAATCATAGGTGTGGGAATCATTTGGAGGGTTATCAGCTGGGAGGGAGAAGGAGGAGAAAGGGAGAAAGAGTATAGGGATTAAGAAGCATAATCTGTTGGTACAAAATAGATAGGGGGGAGTTAAGAACAATACAGGAAAGGGTGAAGCCAAATAACTTATATGCATGACCTATGGATGTGAACTAAGGGGAGTGAATTGCTGAAGGGAAGGGGGTACTGGGCAGAAGAGGGCAAAGAGGAAAAATTGTGACAATTGTAATAGCATAATAAATAAAATACACTTTATAATGTTGTTTATCAGGAAACTTCTGAAGGTCATGAATATGTCTATTGTGATGATTATAGTGATGGCACCATGAATATATGCATATGTCCAAACCCAGCAAATTATGTATCTTAAATATGTGCAGTTTTTCACATGCCAATTATACTAAAAAAGTTGCAAGATAAAATAAAATAAAATAAAGTGTCGTTTACCATTAAGTTCAACTATCTTTTATTAAGGGCCTGCTAGGAGGAAGCAATCAAGGGGGGCTACATTTCAGGGCAGCTGATTTAAAGACTTTTGTCTAGTAAATCCAAAATCTGTGCCTCCTCAGGGACATTTTTGACTGGTTGCATATTTTCCCTCCGCATGTGACAAACTTTTCTCCATTTTTGTTGTCATTGTTGTTGAAAACTAGGCAGTTTAGATAATATAGTGTAAAACCTTTGGTATCAGATGCCTCCACCTACTCCTCCCAAGGTTTGTTGTTTTTATTTATGTTCTTTGTTAGCCACTAATTGGTCAGAAGATTTACTTAAATGCCTTGTGATTTTATGTCTTCCACTCTGAGAATGACATGACTTTACAGACATCTTTTTGTTTAAACCTCTTGCTTGCTCAGGACCTCTAAAGTCAGCCACATGTTAGTGACTGATGCCTTCTTTCCCAGGTTTTTCCTGGGAAAACACAGTCCTGAGCATGCATGATCCTTTGGTAAATGCAGAAATATATTGGAGGTTTTCAAATTTCCTTTGGTGGTCTATTACCTTGTGATTCATTTGAAATCCCTGGATAAGCTATTGTTTGCACCAACTGAAATCAAAGATTTTGGGGGGGCAGCCAAATATCAACCTTTTATTGATAGCAAAGCAGCAACATTGATGAATGTTTCCCAGGCACTAAGAGCAGGCTCCTGTCTCCATGCCTGAGTACATGTGCCTGTGCGTGCACATGGACGTGCATGTGTGTGTGTGTGTGTGTGTGTGTGTGTGTGTGTGTGTTTGTAAGGGATGGGATCATAATCTATGAAGTTGGTACCATTAAGGGTGGGCCAATCCCCTGGAAACTGGAAACAGAATGAGGAGAGTAAACAAATATTTGGAGAAGCTGAATGTTACAGAAGTGTCCTTGGAGGCCATGTTGAGCTCAGCTTCCAGGAACGCGGGTGCTTTGGTTTCAGTCTGTGCCTGCTTGTGGTGGGCTTTCAGAGGACTTGCTGTAGTCATGAGCACATATGTCCTCACTGAATTTAGGCACATCCAGATGTATCAGAATTTGACATGGAAGCCCAGGAAGGTGAACGAAGAAGGGATGATCAGCTTCATAACAGAGAACAGCAGCAGTACTGTGAGTCTCTTCTAGTTCACCGTGGCATGCCTCTGCTGGCCGTCAGCTCAACCACAAAGGCACATATCCTAATCCACGAAAGTACATGCCCTAAGGCTAGCACATAGGAAACTGACCAGGTTCAGCCCTGTGCTGACCTTAATCCGTATGTGCAATTTTTCTCACCAATCAGAGTGGTTGCTCCTGTGATTAAGAAAAGCAGTTCTCTGGTCGTGGATACTAGTTAAGTCATGGAACACTCCACGACGTTTGAAGCAGCAGCAAGAATACCCCCACAGCTAACATCAAACAAGACAGTAATAATAGGCAGGCTCCCAAAGTGATTGGCTATCCCCAGAAAAATAGTTCATCATCCTGGCTGGTGTGGCTCAGTGGATTGAGTGCTGGCCTGCAAACCTGAAGGTCACTGGTTCGATTCCCAGTCAGGGTACATGCCTGGGTTGTGGATCAGGTTCCCCAGTTGGGGGCCTGCAAGAGGCTACCAATCGATGTTAGCTCTCACACATTGATGTTTCTCTCTCTCTTCTTCTCTCTCCCTTCCCCTCTCTCTAAAAAAGCTACAAGAGTGGCTCCTTTGGGTTCTGTCATGGCATAAATGGGGTTTCAGGTAGAGGGACCATCACTGGTTATTGCTCTTGGTTTGTCATCCCTAATAAGCTGATTTCTGAGGACAGACAGCATCCAAAACCTGGGCTACAGCTCCTTCCAGCAAGCTTGTAGCAGCCTTGGGCAGTAGAGATGTCAGCAGTTTGCTATTTTTTAATAATGCCCTTTGTATATGTTTCATTTACCACTACTGAACTCAAACCAAATAGCTACTAGTTTGGGGGATGAGAGATTTCCAAGGAAGACATAACTTTGGAAAAATATTGACTATGCTCTCTGGTGGAGAGGGCTTTTTACAGACATAAATGTGGTTAGATCTCTCCATCATCTGCAATGTTGCTAGGTTTTGGTTAATGCGCCAATGAGATGGAAGGGGAGAAGGGATGGCAATAGCTCCAGTTCAAAACATCACAGAGCCTACTGTCTTACTGGGATTCCATAGTTTCTCTTGGATAGAATTTTCACCTAGTTCTGTGACTTTGACAAATTGCAGAATTTTGAACTGGTTGATTTTTGCTCCATATTTTTACTGCTTTTTGAGGGGGTTAAATAGTTCATTGAGGTCCACAATTCAGCACTCCAGAATTTACTATCAACATCTCTCTTTTAAACTGTCACTGTAAAGACAATATTTTGTATCCTAATAGTAATCATTTTAGATAGCTTTGTTTTTCTTTTTGAACTTCAATCTATTTTGCCTCTTAAAACATTTTGCTATTCCTGCTTCTAGCTCTAGATCAGTGCCTTATCTCTTTACGTGTCACAAATTCCACATCACTCTAGTCCATTTCTTCAATCCTCTTCTTTAATTCCTTATACAAAAGTGCTCTATTTTTCTTTGGCTTAACTAGGAAGGCCCTCATCCTTCTGTCTTACAGATTTAGTCTTAGCTCTGCCGAACAAGTACTTGTTAATGCGGCAACTTGTTTTTAACATTGTAAACTTTCATAAAGTTTCTCTTTTATTTACATTACTACTTTGTCCATTTACTTATATTAATCAAGATGCTCAGGGCCATGTAAATTATTCTGTTTTTTTTTTTTTTTTTTTTTTTTTTTCCGGACTGAAAGTGTCTGTCCCATACAAATATTAAGTTTTATTATGAATTTTTCTACCAATCTTTTAATTTTATGAGTTTGACTTTTCTGGAAGCACCTTTCTCTCCATATCAGCAAATGTACCAGCAATGGAAGTGAACCATCAGCTTTCCTGGTCCAAACACTATAACGGTTTTAAAATAAACAGTATCACTGATCTACTTTGCAAAATCACAGCATGATTCAGAATTTATGTATCGCCACTTATTTGCATTTTTCTTCTCACCTGCCTTTTTCTTTGTATGATTAAATCTTCGAACAGATGGTAGAAGATTATCAATAAAAGGCGTTGTGAGCCTCAGTGTGAATCCACTATGCTCAGTCAAAATGCAATGCTTAGCCACCTGCTCATTTATCACACCCAAAACAACTGTTTTCTGTTTTAGGCACTTTCAAATAGAACAGCCAGTTTCTCTTTTTCATGGATTAAGAAATGAAAAAGATATTCACTTTCCTAATAGGTGCTTTTTAAATACTGTATGTATCTATACATTCTATAACATATAGCTATAATTTATATGATTGTACATTTTAAATTTAATAATACTTAATTTTATCGAATCATTTTATTGATATACGGTATTTCAAGTTGTTTGAAGATTCATGTCTTCAGAAAATAAGTCTTTGAGAAATAAAATCAGAAAATAATTTTTAACTAATCGATAATAAGACTGGGTCAAAGGTAATTAGAAGACATCAGTTAGTATAAGATACATTTTAAATGCAATTTATTAACTATTTAATTGTATATGTTAGGAACTGATTGTTTGTTCCCCACATCCCCAAAGTTCTTAACTTGAAGCCCTAACCCCCAATGTGATGGTAGCTAAAGATGTGGCCTTTGGGAGTTAATTAGAACTAGATGAGGTTGTGAGGTGGGACCCTCATAATAGAATTAATGGCATTATAAAAAGAGGAGAAGAGAAGATGTCTATACCAAAGAAAGGTCCTGTGAGGACACAGCAAGAAAGTGAGCATCTACAGGCCAGGAAGAGAGCTTTCACCTAGAACTACATCAGCCGCCACCTTGATCTTGAACTTACCAGCCTCCACAATTTGAGAGGGTATTTTGTTATGGCAACAAAAGCAAACTAAGGCAATCTGTTAATTTACAGATGTCATTATTCTGACATTAAAAACATAGATTGAGTAAATACCATTATTGCAAAAATATCTGATGAATATTTAGCAAAAAGTAACATTTGAAAACCTCTAAGCTTTTCATTGCATAAATGAAGAAAATTATAACCAGAAATGTAGTATATTTATCCAATATTTTTTACTAAAAATATCTTAATTTTAATAAAATAATTTCCTACATTTTTATATGATGATGCTTCTTGTTAAATAAATTATATAAATATATTTTCAGACATATTTTTATAATGTTCAATAGTGAAGGATTAGCTAGCTACATGTTTGTACATAAAGCTGTGTTTGGCTGTATATACAAATCAGCAGGTATGTATTATAAGGCACATTTAACACCACAAAATATATCTGATAGAATGACAAGTAAAGAATAGTTATGCTATGATAATAGTATCATATAAAAATATTTAAAATTATCAGTCATTGAGTATATAATGAACACTAATGAAACTAGCAAAAGTTAGAGAACTTTTACCAAGCTAGCATTTCATTCGTGATTAATGTAAGTAGTTAAATACTAAAAAGAAGGTTCAATATAGTAGAAGAGAGACAATTTTGGAAAGCTTGTTGGAGCTGTGTTTTTTAGTTCAATTGATTGAGGTAAAATTTTGTGACATTTTTAGAAATGGACTCTCATTATCTGCTACATAAAATAGACCTCCAGCAGCTAGAAAGGAATCCACATTTTCCCTGCCTGATCTCTACCCCCACCAGATGAATGATGTAATACCTTTTTCTGTACTTAAAATGGAATTAAAAATAAATGTCAACTCCATATTTTTTATCATGTTACCTTTGTGGCGCTTTGGTGAGGCTACCCATGGAATATTTCTGGTTATCTAAAATTGTTTTGGAGATCCTGGTGCTTACCTAATCATTTGGAGCTTCAACTTTCTGGGCATATATATGGTACACATGAACTTCAGCAAAAAGTAAAGAGGATTATCTACTTTTGAGTTACAAAGACAAGCACTTGTATTAAATCTATCATATTTATAAGACATGTTTTCAAAATTATAGAAGTCTCTATCACTAACTTTAAAACAAGGATAATAATAGCTATTTCCCTTAGAAGTTTGTGGTGATTAAATTAAATAAGGTGCCAGGCCCTCAATAAGTAACCAGTAAATGGGGGTTTTAGTTGTTTTTTAAGTATGTTTTATTGATTGTGTTGCTATAGTAGTTCCAATTATATTTTTGCTCCCCTCTGCCGAGGACCCCATTTCCCTCCAGCAACTCCACCCCACTTCCCTCCAACAATTCCACCTTAATTCATGTCCATGGGTCATGCATATAAGTTCTTTGGCTTCACCCTTTCCTACATTATTCTTAATTTACCCCTGTCTATTTTGTACAGACCAATTATGCTTCTTAATCCCTGCACCATTTCCCCATTTCTCCGTCTTCCCCCTCCCAGCTGGTAGCCCTGCAAATGATCCCCATATCTATGTTTCTATTCCTATTCTGGTTTGCTTAGTTGGATTTTGTTTCTAGGTTTTAGATTGAGTTGTTGATAGTTGTGAGTTTGTTGTTATTTTAGAGTTCATAGTTTTGATCTTTTTATTAAAGAAATCTGTTAAATATTTCATATAATAATGGCTTGGTGATGATGAACTCCTTTAGCTTTACCTTGTCTGGGAAGCACTTTATCTTCCCTTCCATTCTAAATGATAGCTTTGCTGGATAGAGTAATCTTAGTTGTAAGTCCTTGCTTTTCATCACCTTGAATACTTCTTGCCACTTCCTTCTTGCCTGAAAAGTTTTTTTGAGAAATTAGCTGATAGTCTTATAGGCACCCCTTTGTAGGTAACTGTTTTCTTTTCTCTTGCTTCTTTTAAAATTCTCTCTTTATCTTGAAACTTTGGCATTTTAATTATAATGTGTCTTGATGTGGTCCTCTTTGGGTCTAGTTTGTTTGGGACTCTGTGCTTCCTGGACTTGTATGTCAATTTCCTTCACCACATTTGGGAAGTTTTTCTTCATTATTTTTTTACATAAGCTTTCAATTTCTTGCTCTTCTTCTTCTCCTTCTGGCACCCCTGCGATTCATATGTTGGCATGTTTAAAGTTGTCCCTGATGTTCATAAGCCTCTCCTCGTTTTTTAAAAATTCTCATTTCCTCCTGATTGACTGTTTATTTCTTCCTTATGTTCCAAAATCATTGATTTGAACCCTGACTTCCTTCCCTTCACTATTGGTTTTATGTGGATTTTCCTTCATTTCATTTAGCATAGCTTTCACTTCTTCCCTTATGCATTTGCCATACTTAAGCATATCTATCAAGCTTGTGAGCATCTTTATCACCAGTGTTTTGAACTCTACATCTGTTAGGTTGGCTATCTCCTTATTGCTTAGTTCTCGCACTGGAACCTTGATCTGTTCCCTCTTTTGGGTCATACTTCTCTGTTTCCTCATCTTGACAGGTTCCCGTGTTTGTTTGCCTCTGTGTCTTAGGTAGAGCTGTCACACCTGTTACATTGTAAGGGATGAAGCCTTAGGTATTCATCAGTACAAATGACCCATTTCACCACATTGTGGCGCTGTATGTGGAGGAGGTGTATGAGAGGGAACAATGCTGCTTGCTCAGCAGTTGTCCTTTTCTAGGCACTTCTCCCACTTCCATTCGAAACTGGCACCTCTCTAGCTGTTGCCTTGGCCATCATTCCCAGAGTGGGTGGGTCTGCGGACATTCTAGGACCGTGGTGTCCCTTTAAACAAGTGGGCTCTACTGAGAGATAGGAACTTTCTTCCTCTACTCCAATACCCACTGGTTTGCACAGTCAGAAGCAATGAGGCTTTATTTTCCCTGGCACTGGAACTGTGAGCTGTGTGGTCTGGTCTGGTGCTGGGAGCACTCCCCAGGTGTTCCTCCCTACTTTTTAAAATATGGTACTGTGTTTTTCACAGACCTGCCACTGATGTGGCTGACGTTGCTGCTGCTGCCATTACTGCACTGTGTCCTTTCTGCCCTGGCTCCACCCCTCCTACCTGTCTGGATGAGTATTTCTTCTTCATATATTTGTTTGATGGACTTCCATGTAACTCATTTTTCTGGAACTTCTGGTTGTCTCTAGTGTTGAGGTAGTTATATTCCTTTTTAGTTGTGGAGGGAGATGCAGTGTGTCTGTCTAGGCCTCTATCTTGGCTGGAAGTCCCAGGAATTTTAGTTTTAAATATGAAGATCAATTAGAGAGAATACAAATATATCCAGTTTATCTTTACTAATTGTAGCAGACTGTTCTTATCAATTATAAAGAAGAGTGACATCATCAAAACAGTGATTAGAAATTTATTCATGTTTTTAAAATATTTAGTAGTGTCATAGCACAAGGAAACTACAAACTTTCAAAAGAGAAAACCTTAGATGCAAAGCTGAGAAAATTATAACAAGAAAGCTATACTATTCAGAACCATAAATTACAGTTTGTGAAAGCTAACTATGGGAAAACATATTTATTTCAAATTGTAGTTGAACATCAATTCATTCATTACCATGTACAATTTTAAATTTGATCTGTTACAATGCTTGAAATTTGTTGAGAAATGTCCTTGAACATTTGGGTAATATATATATATATATAATCAAGAGATAAAATTGGTTCTGAAAGATTAAAAGGAGGGAGACGTGTTCTTTAGTGAATCAAAAAAATGGTTGTGTATATACATGAGGAATTTAGAGAAAAAAGAAGTACCAGATAATTGAAACAGACTGGTCATAATTTAGTGAAGACTGACTATATAGAATGAGCCAAGAATATTTTAAAAGTTCCAAAATAAAAAGTCCAGGAAAATCAAATATTTTTAGTTGACAATAAGGATATTTATCCAAATGAATCAATGTTTGTCAGTGAGGAATAGGGAAAGGATATCAAGTAAGTAACTAGCTATGTTTATTACATGATCTTTTAATAATGCAATTTTCCTCCTGCAATGATTTGAGAATGTTACAATATGCAGTATGTGTATGTATCCCACACATATTAACAGAGTAAAGAGAGAAAGGGAGACTACTTCTTCCCTAACCAAATAATCCACTGCAAGTTCATCCTGATTAATAGAAATTTTGTGAAAACTTAAGAAATTTAAAACAAAATAAAGACAAAAATCACTAATGGATCATAAATAATGGGAAAAATAACTTTATACAATTGTAGATCAAGGAAGAGATTTAAATTGAATTTATTAAGTAATACTATGTTAGGTGCTTTCACATATATTATCACCTCAAAGTAACTCTAAGAACATAATGTCATTATATAGATGAGGAATTGAAAATGACAACATGGGTATGTTTGCTAAGAAAAATGGTAGTAAGTGGTAGAATTAGAAATATATCTACATCTGACTTTATAAATGTTTCTCTTTTATATAGCCTCCATAAAGATCTGGGAACCAAATACAGAACTCCAAATACTAGTGAGGATGCTTCTGTGCTCTGGAGATTACAGATGAGGGCAAGTGTTAAACACTTTGTTTTTCTGACTTTGCATTTGACAACTAGTGAAATTCTGATCTCGATGTGTTAGTCCTTTAAACACCCAAGTTAAGTATTCTTATTATCATATGTGTATTTTTTTCAAAATAACAGCTCATTTTATTTAAGCAATGATGATTTAATGAAAGCTGTTTCAATAGACTCTTTGAAGTAAATTTATTGTTCATGTAAAGTGTAATACTTGACAGGCATAGAGACACAAGTCTTCTATCCTCTGTAGATAATGAAACTTGGAAATGACATTACACTAATCAAAACAGAACTACATTAAAGCTGTAGTCATCACCCTTGGTGATTATAAAGTGTGATAAATGATAGTCAAGCAAATTGTGTATCTTGAAATAATCTAAAGGTTATCATTTAAAATAGGTACAATTACTACATTCTTTTAATTTAGTAGATGAGCATTATGATAAAATTACACACTTTTCAAAACAAAAAACCATTTGAACATCTTAGAAAACTTACAGAAATGCTCAGCATTGACTTATAATTGGCTAAATTTTAGGGAGTGTCCTAATTGTCTGGCTCCAGATCATTTGGGAAAAAGGAAAAAAAAAAAAAAACCTCTTCTTATATATAGTGAACAATTTGCTCTCATATATTCCACCAGCTAATTACCCACAATCATTTGGCTCATTTGCTTATATACACTTTTGCTTCTGCTTCAGTACAAAGAAAACATATTTTTCTTGTTCATTTTCCCATGTAAGTATGGACATCTGCACCATAGTGCTGACAAAATACACTAAACATACGAAAGTAAAGAAGATAAAGGTCTTAGAGAATGTAGAGAATTAATTGAGAAGAATATTGGAAAAACCATTTTTCTCTGCCACCTTCTCCCCTTCTTGTCCTCCTCTTCTTTCTCTTCTCCACTTCCTTTTCCTCCTCCTACTCCTTCACATTTATAATTAATGCTGTTATTACCTCAAAATAACTTCAGGTGTTAAAAAGATGTGAGTTGGTGGTATTAAAATATTTCTTAAAAAAATAATGATTTTCTGATATATTACAAAGCTTTATTTTCATTACTTTGTAGTGAGTAGTATATATTTTCAAAGTATAGAGAAACATATGATGATATTTGGATATTGAATCAGAAGTGTAAGTCTAATGCGTTGGTCCTCCATAGTCACATATAACCCACTTGCAGTGGCAAGGAATTAATTAAGCAGGGAAATGTCAATAAGCAATAGCTTTAAGGACAGCTATTTCTCAAGTTAACTGTAAAGTTGGTCTTCGTGAATAATGAAAGGAAAGGGTATTTGGGTAATGGGAGACAGACTTACAAATAGACCTTAACCTAGAGAGCACTATATTTCCTGGATAAAGCTACACTGACCTTTTCACACTTTTTAAAATATTATTTAAAAACCACATGTTTATCTCATCTGCTTAAAGTCCAGAAACACACAAATGTACAGCCTTTTATCATTAAAAACAACAATGCATTCTCTAATTGAGTGGATTAAATGGGATGGAATACAAATTCAATTACTAAGTATGAAGTGTGCTGCTTACAGTATCCTGAAATTTTACATGGCTTCCACTTTAAATGATCTCAGTGAAAGGGAGATGATCACCTACTGTCTCAAACAAGAGCCTTTTAAATATTTAAAGACAATTATTATACCTTCCTAATGTTTCTCCTTCCAAGAAACACATACATCCCTCAAACATTTAAAATTATTATTTAAATAGATTAGTTTGATGTATTTTGATTTCAGGAAACAGCATAACCAGCCTTAATAGAGGTACCAGAAGATTCTTAAAATATTATACTTTTTTAAGATTTGCAGGTTTTTAGAATGTGATTTATTTCTATATAGTTCAAGAGAAGGATTACATTTTTATTTTAGAGAGTTTAGTTTAAATCTTTTGGTATTGTAATATAAAGGAATTTTATATTTTATCTTCAAAGTACTTGCTTGAACAAATGAATCAATAAGTACTGTGAAATAACTTGTTTTCATAAATTGTTTTAGTTAATTTTAGGAACTACCAAAGTGCTCTTATAGCAAAGATTTCTTGTTGGCCTTAATTTGTTATTATGTCTGATAATATCTATTAAACTAAAATTTCAGGGACTTTGAGAGCATTGATAGCTTTTCAAGTTTAAGGTATTTCCCAGAGGATTGGATCTATTTAAATAACATTTTTAACCTTAAGTCTTTTACAGCCCCCATGATGTAGACTAATATGTCATTTGAAATCTCTTGATCAATCTTGGAGATATAAGACAACTCTCAGGTGAACAGTTGCACTCTACTTAGATCGAGTTCAAAATAGCGCTGAAGAAAGCCTTATCTCGCTCCCAGCATTTCTATTTCTGTAGGTTTACTCACTTAGGAAATCAGCATATTAGGTGAGTTAGAAATGAGAAAACAAGGATTTTAAGTAGTAGGGCGAGATACGGTGCAGAAAATAGTTGAACATGCTACACAAATTTAGGGGATCAGAACTAAAACCAACAAACAAAAATGCTTAGTTCTTTCCTCTTTTTTTTAATTAATTTTTTAACAAGGTTACTTTATTTTATTTTATTTATCTGTTTTTAGAGAGAGGGGAAAGGAGAAAGAGAGGGAGAGAAACATCAGTGTGCAGTTGCCTCTCACGCATCCCCAACTGAGTACCTGGCATGCAACCTAGTCATGTGCCTTGACTGGGAATCAAACCAGCGACACTTGGTTTGCAGGTGACGTTCAATCCACTAAGCCACAGCAGCCAAGGCAGTTCTTTCCTCTTTTTATAGTAAGAGATGATTCTACAAAATCTTCTTCATTCAGTAATATTAGTGGGAAGGAACGGTGATCATTTAAAGGTAAATGGGAAAATATGAATATTCTAGTACCTAATGTTTTCTCCTTTTTACTTTTGTAATGTTTTATTGTTTATGGTATTACAGGTACCCCACTTTTTCCTCCTTTGTCTCCTGCCAGATTGCCCCCCATTCTATAATCAGTCCCCTTATCATTGTCTATGTTCATGGGTCCTTTACATATGTTCTTTGACTAATTCCTTCACCTTCTTTCAATCAATCCCCATTTCCCCCCTCTCCTCTTATAGCTGTCAGTCTGGTCCATTATTCTATGCCTCTGGTTCTATTTTTATATATGTCTTAGATCATGAACCCCCATTGTCTGTCCACAGTTTGCTACTACAATACATAATTCAGGTTGACCACACCACTGACATTCCTAAATTTTAATTCTTTGCTAGATCACAATACAAAATCATCCTCAACTATTTGTATGCTTTCTTCTTTACCTTGAATGTGCATCTTTACCATACCCTGATCATTTAAGTGTTCCAGATTTAGTAACCGTGCCTCTCTTTACTGAAACTTCTACTTAAAATTAATGGTTTCCTACCTTTGTAAACATCAAAACAAGAACACACATGAAAATATGAAATTCTGTTCCTTTCTCCATGACATTCCAAAGTGTTTTGCTATACACAGGCTACTCTTAGCTAAAGGAGAGCGAAATGAGAAGAAAAATTCTAAACAAAATCTGATTTACCCAATAATAATTATTTTTAAACAGAGATTTTAAAACCTGAAGGAAATAAAATTACTCAATTAGTATGTTTTAATCCCACAAAATAATATTGTTATGATGTCCATTGTGCCAAAATTATTATACAAAGGTATTTTTTAGAAATTAAAAAATCCTAAATAGTGTATGAAACCATAAAAAAGCCAATAGCCAAAACAATCTTAGAAGTATAACGCTTGAAGTCTTACACTTTCTGATTTCAAACTATATTACAAAGCAATAGTAATCAAAACAGTATGGCACTGCCATAAAAACAGACACAGAGAGCAAAGGAAAACAGAGCCCAGGTACAAAACCACACATATCTTTTCAGCTAATCTTTGACAAGGGCTCTATGGACACACAGTGGGGAAAGTATATTCTCTTCATTAAAACTAGATACCCACATGTTAAGGAATAAAATTGAACAGTCCACAAAAATTAACTCAAAATGTATTAAAGACTTAATTATAATGCTGTAAACTCAAAACACCTAGAAAATAGAGAGAGATCCCTGGAATTGATCTTGGCAAAAAAAAAAATTAAAACATAATATCAAAACACGGGAAACAAAAGAAAAATAATCAAGGAGGACATTAAACTAAAAAGCCTCAGCATAGCAAAGAAAACCATCAAAAAATAAAAACTGACACCTGTAGAATGGGAGAAAATATTTACACACCATATATCTAATTAAAATTATTATCAAAAAATAAACATAACTCATAGCAAAATATCAAATAATCTAATTTAAAAATTGGCAAAAGTACTAAACAGACATTTTTGAAAAGAAGGGTTACATATGGCCAAAATGTGCATGAAAAGGTACTCTACACTACTAATCATTAGAAAATAAAAATCAAAACCACAATGAGATATTACCCAACACATGCTAGGATGGCTTTATTCTAAAAAACAACTGCTCGTATGGATGTGGAGATAAGAAACCAGCTAGTGGAAATGTAAGTTGGTAAAGCCATTATTGGATGTGTAGGTACCAAAAAAAACAAACAAACAAAAAGAAAAAAAACACCATAAATATAGAATTACCATATGATCCAGCCCTGGATATGTATCTGAAGTAAATGAGATTAGAATCTTTTCTTTTTCTTTTTTTTTTCCATTTTTTAATTGTTTTTCTATTATAGTTGTCCCATTTTCCCCCATTGCTCTCCCCTGCCCCACCCGTATACCCTCTCTACCCCAGTCAATCCTCATCCTATTGTCCATGTCCATGGGTCATTTATATTAGTTCCTTAACTAGACCCTTCCCCTTCTTTGCACCTTCTCCCCTTCCCCCTGTCCCTCTTGTCACTGTCAGTCTGTTCCTTGTTTACATGCCTCTGGTTCTATTTTGCTCATGTGTTTGTTTTGTTCATTAGGTTTCTGTATTAGGTGAGAACATATGGTGTTTTTCTTTAGCCACCTGGCTTATTTCACTAAGTATAATACTCTCCAGTTCCATCCATGTTTTCACAAAAGGTAGGAGTTATTTCTTTCTGCTGCATAGTACTCCATCGTGTAAATGTACCAGAGTTTTTTGATCCACTCATCTACAGATGGGCTCTTAAGCTGTTTCCAGCTTTTGGCTATTGTAAATAGCAGTGCTATGAACAAAGGGTGCATGGGTTCTTTTCAATTGGTGTTTCAGGATTGTTTAGGTATAATCCTAGCAGTGGAATTGCTGGATCAAAAGGCAGTTCCATTTTTAGTTTTCCTAGGAAACTCCATACTGTTTTCTATAATGGCTGAAGCAGTCTGCATTCCCACCAACAGTGCAGTAGGATTCCCTTTCTCCATGTCCTTACCAGCACTTATTGTTTGTTGGTTTGTTGATGATGGCCATTCTGACAGGTGAGAGGTGGTATCTCATTGTGGTTTTTATTTATATCTCTCCGATGGCTAGTGATGTTGAACAATCTTTCATAGGCCTTTGGGCCCTCTGTATATCCTCCTTGGAGAAGTGTCTGTTCGAGTCCTATGTCCATTTTTTAAATTGGATTGTCTGTCTTTTTGGTGTTGAGTTGCATAGGTTCTTTGCATATTTTGGAGATCAGTCCCTTGTCTGAGGTATCATTGGCAAATATATTTCAACATATGGTTGGTTACCTTTTTCATCTCCTTAATGTTTTCTTTAGCAGAGTAGAAATTTTTTAGTTTGATGTAGTCCCATTGATTTATTCTTTCCTTTATTTCCGTAGCCCTGAGAGATATATTGCTGCATGGGATATCTGAGATTTTCCTGCCTATGTTTTCCTCTAGAATTTTTAAGGTGTCACAACTCACATTTAAGTCTTTTATCCATCTTAAGTTTATTCTAGTGTACACTGTAAGTTGGTGGTCCAGTTTCATGTTTTTGCATGTCCCTGTCTAGCTCTCCAAACACCATTCATTAAAGAGGCTATTTTCACTCCATTTTATGCACTTTCCCCCTTTGTCAAATATTAATTGACCATAGAGACCAGGGTTTATTTCTGGGCTCTCTATTCTGTCCCATTGATTTATATGTCTGTTCTTATGCCAGTACCAGGCTGTTTTGATTACTGTGGCCTTGTAATATAGTTTGATATCAAGTATTGTGATTCCTCCTACTTTGTTCTACTTTCTTAAGATTGCTGAGGCTATTTGAGGTTGTTTTTGGTTCCATATAAATTTTTGAAGTATTTATTCTAAGCCTGTGAAGTATGTCATTGGTATTTTAATAGGAATTACATTGAATATGTACATTGCTCTGGGTAATATGAACATTTTAATGATGTTAATTCTTTCCACCCATTAACATGGAATATTCTTCCATTTATTTGTAACTTCCTTAATTTCTTTCTTCAGTATTCTGTGATTTTCTGAGTACAGGTCTTTTATCTCCTTGGTTTAGTTTATTCCTAAGTACTTTATTTTACTATAGTAAAAGGGATTTTGTTTTCTAGTTTTTATCTCTGATATTTTATTGTTGGTGTACAGAGATACCTTCGATTTCTGAATATTGACTTTGTACCCTGCTATTTTGCCAACTTCACTTAGCAGGTTGAGTAGTTTTTTGGTGGAGTCTTTAGGGTTTTCTATGTATGCTATCATGTCTTCTGTGAATAATGACAGTTTTACTTCCACCTTTCCAATTTGGATAATTTTTGTTTCTTTTTCTTCTCTGATCACTGTGGCTAGAACTTCCACAGCTATTTTGAATAGAAGTGGAGAGAGCAGACATCCTTGTCTTGTTCCTGATCTTAGGGGGAATGTTTTCAGTTTTTGCCCATTGAATATAATGCTGGCAGCAGGTTTCTCATATATGACCTTTATTATGTTGAGGTATGCTCCCTCTATTCCCAGTTTGCTGAGCGTTGTTATCATAAATGGGTGTTGTACTTTATCAAATGCTTTTTCAGCATCTATTGGTATGATCATGTGATTTTTGTTTTGCATTTTGTTTACGTATTACATTTACTGATTTGTGAACATTATATCATCCTTGCACCCCTGGGATGAATCCCACTTAATCATGGTGTATGATCTTTTTAATGTATTGCTGGATCTGGTTTGCCAATATTTTGTTGAGGATTTTAGCATCTGTGTTCTTCAGTGATATTGGCCTGCAGTTTTCTTTCTTTGTTGTGTCTTGACCTGATTTTGGAATTAGGATAATACTGGCCTCATGGAAAGAGTTTGGGAGTTTTCCCTGTCCTTGTATATTTTGCAATAGTTTGAGAAGGATTTTTCCTGTTTCCCTAAATGTTCTATAAAATTCACCTGTGAAACCATCCAGTTCAGGGCTTTTGTGTTCCAGGAATTTTTTGATTACTGCTTCAATTTCACTAATTATTATAGTTGTTATTGGTTTATTCATGTTTCCTGCTTCTTCTTGATTCAGTTTTGGGAGATTATCTGTTTCTAGAAAGTTGTCTATTTTACCTAGGTTGTCACATTTCTTCTCATATAGTTGTTCATAATAATTTCTTACAATCCTTTATATTTCTGTGGTATCATTTGTGACTTCTCCTCTTGTTTCTGATCTTATTTATTTGGGTCCTTTTTTCTTGATGAGTCTGGTTAAAGACTTGTCAGTTTTGTTTATCTTTTCAAAGAATCAGTTCCTGGTTTCATTGATTCTTTGAATTGTTCATTTAGTCTTTATGTCCCATAGGTTTTTGACTGTCATGTGTTCATTTTCATTTGTTTTCAGAAGCTTTTTGATTTCTTCCTTGATATCATTGTTAACCCATTCATTATTTAATAGCATGTTATTCAGTATCCATGAATTTGAATGTTTTTGAGTTTTTTCTTTGAGGTTGGTTTCTAGTTTCAAGCCATTGTGATCTGAGAAGATGTTTGATATAATTTCAATTTTCTTGAATTTGCTGAGGCTTTTTTGTGTTCTACCATGTGGTCTATCTTTGAGAATGTTCCTTGTGCACTTGAAAATATATATATATTTTGCTTCTTTGGGGTGAAAGGTTCTGAGTATATCAATTAAGTACATTTGATCTAGAGTGTTGTTCAGTGCCATAATATCCTTGGTGTTTCTTTGCTTTGAAGATCTGTCCATTGTTGACTATGGGGTGTTAAAGTTCCCTACTATAAGAGGGTTGCATTCAAAATCTGTCTTGAAGTCCTCCTAGACTTTTCTTATATATTTGGGTGCTCCTATGTTGGGTGCATATGTTTATCAGGGTTATATCTTCTTGATGGATTGTATTATAAAATGTCCTTCTTTGTCTCTTTTTATGACATTTGTTGTGAAATCAGTTTTGTCAGATATAACTATTGCCACCTCATTTTTATTTTTATTTTTATTTTTTTTGTCCATTTGCTTGAAATATTTTTTCCATCCCTTCACTTTCAGTCTGTGTATATCTTTGGTTCTGAGGTGGGTCTCTTGTAGACAGCAAATACGTGGGTCTTATTTTCTTATCCATTCAGTTACCCTATGTCTTTTGATTGGTGCATTTAATCCATTTACATTTAAGGTTATTATTGATAGGTACATATTCATTGTCATTCCCCCCCCCTTTGTACCTGTGTTCCTCTCTGTCTCCTTCTGTTTCTTCATCTTCTTAAGGTAGACCCTTCAGCACCTCTCACAATGCTGATTTGGTGGAGAAGTATTCTTTTAGCCTTCTTTGTCTGTGAAACACCTTATTTCAATTTCCATTTTGAAAGAGGGCCTTGCTAAGTTGAGTAGTCTTGCTTTTAGGTCTTTGTTTTGCATTTCTTGAAATATTTTTTGCCATTTCCTTCTGACTTATAGTATTTCTGTTGAGAAATCTGATGACAGCCCTATTAGAGCTCCCTTGTATGTTATTAGCTGTTTCTCTCTTGCTGTTTTTAGGATTTTCTCTTTGTCTTTGAGTTTTGTCATTTTAATTATGATGTGACTTTGAGTGGGCCTGTTGGGGTTCATTTTTATTGGAACTCTCTGTGCTTCTTGAACTTGTGTGACTTTTTCTCTCATCAAGTTAGGAAAGTTTTCTGTCATTACTTTTTTTTTTCAGATTTAATGTGTTTTATTGATTAAAATATTACATTTGTGCCTATTTCCCTTCCCTCTGCTCCCCTCCACCCGGTGGCCCCCCTCCCTCCAGTTGTCCCCCCCTTTTAGATTATGTCTATTAGTTGTGCATACAGTTCCTCCCAACCTCTCTCCGTCTATTCCATTCCCTCCTACCATGATCCCCAATTCCTATATCATCTCCCTCCCTCTCCCCACTCCCCCTCCCTGTTGACCTCCCCCAAATATGCTTCCCGTACCCACAGTTCCTTTTCCACTCTTGTTGCCTGTTTAGTTTGCCTTTGTTTCATCTCCCTAGCTTCTGTTTTTTAAACCAGTCCCTTTAACATCTCATATAACAGTGGTTTGGATCTAATGAACTCTTTCAGTTTTATTTTGTCCTGGAAACACTTTCTCTGTCCTTCTATTCTGAATGACAATTTCGCTGGATAGAGTATTCGTGGTTGTAGGTTTTGGATTTTCATTACTTTGAATATTTCTTGCCAGTCCCTTCTTGCTTGTAGGGTCTCCCTTGAGAAGTCAGCTGATAGTCTAATTGGGACCCCTTTGTACATAATTCTTTTCTTCTCTCTTGCTGCTTTTAAGATTCTCTCTTTACCTTTAATTTTCGACATTTTGATTATAATGTGTCTTGGAGTGGTTCTCCCTGGGTCCAGTCTCTTGGGAACTCTCCTTGCTTCCTGGACCTGCAGGTCTATTCCCTTCCCCAAGTCTGGGAAGTTCTCCTTTATTATATTTTCATTCAATTTTTCAAGTTCTAGTTCATCTTCCTCACTCTCTGGCAAACCAATGATTCTTATGTTGGGCCTTTTATAGCTGTCCCAGAGGTTTCTGATCCTCTCATTGTTGCTTCCCATTTCCTCTCGCTGCATTGGTTGACTGCTTGTTCCTTCTCCATATTCCAGTTTGTTGAAATGAAATCTGGATTTTTTTTTCCTCACCATCTGTCTCGTATCTGGTTTTGTTCCTTTCGTTATGAATGTTTTTCGCTTCTTTCTTATCTTTTTCCTGCTCTTTTGTGAATTCTGTAAGCCACCTGATAACAATGGCCCAGAACTGAGCCTCTGACAGGTTTCTTATCTGTTCATCTGTCAGGTTCTCTATCTGTTGCCTGGTGACTAGTGTCACTGGGATTTCTATAGTTGTCTGCCTCATTTTGACAGATGCGTTTTGTTTTCTTGGGCTGGCTATTGGGGGCAGTGCCTGCGTACGCGTCACAAATCAGCGACCGGCGCCTGTCTGCGACCTATTTCGCAGCACTGTGGTGCTTTCTTTGGGGGCGGGGGTCCAAGATGGATTCACACAGTTATTCAGCTAGGAGACCGGGATCCGTCCTCCCGCCCCCCTGGGCCTCACTGTTCAAGGCGATGTGGTGGCTGCTTTCCCCAGTGCTGGGGTCGCGCACCGCCAGGGGCTTGACTGCTGCCGGGATTTTTCGACGCCCCGCCGCTGTCTCAGGTGCGACCGCAAACAGCACTGCCCCCTTTAACTCTTACCTGCCCAAATGGCACCGCTGGTTTATAACTTCATATGTTGGGCTTCCGTGTAGTTTTATTTTCTGGAATTTCTAGTTATCCTTTGTTTTGAAGTAGTTGTATTCCTCTCTAGTTGTAGAGGGAGACCTAGCGTGTCCGTCTAAGCCTCCATCTTGGTCAGAAGTCCTCTCTGTCATTACTTTTTCAAACAGGTTTTCTAATCCATGCTCCTCCTCTTCTCCTGATATGGATATTATCACATTTCATGTTGTTCTATAGTTTTCTTAAAACTCCTTCATTCTTTTTCAGTCTGTTTTCATTTTGTTGTACTGTCTGGGAAATTTTTTCTACATTGTCCTCCAGCTCACTGACCCAATCTTCTGCTTCTTCTAGCCTGCTTTTGATTCCTTCTACCATGTTCTTCAATTCAGAAATTGTGTTCTTCATTTCCTCCTGGCTCTTACTGATAGCTTCTATATTCTTTTTAATGCTGGTATAATTCTCTAAGTTCCTTGTAGCTTCCCCGGAGTTCTTCATAGTTCCCCTGGGGTTCATTGTAGTTTTCTTTGAGCTCTCTGAGCTCATTGAACTTCTCTATAATCATTATTTTGAATTCTATGTCTGATAGTTTGCTTACCTCTGTTTCATTGAGCACTCTTCCTGGGGAGTCCTACTTTCCTTTTGAGAGGGGGCTTTTTTTTGTCTCCCCATTTTTGTGACTCTTCTTGTTTCTTTCTGCTTTTTAGATTGATCTGCTTTGACTTCCTGTCTTTGTGTTGTGACCTTCTGTTGCAGGAGTCATGTGGGATTCAGTAGTGCAGTCTCCTTGATCTCCTGAACTTGATGCTCTTGAGATGCCCTTTATTTGAGGTGTTTAGTTGTACTTGGGTTTTGGTTGTTGTTGTGTTGCTCTTTGGTGGATCCTTCCCTCCAGCTAGCTGACTGAGAGTCACTCCTCCCACCATGTCTTGTACACTGTTGTAGAGGTGCACTTTCTTTACTTCCTGGATCTGTCCCTGGTGGCATCAGATCATGACCCAGTCTGGGCCTAGGCAGCCTTTTTGAGACTACCAGAGATCTACTGTCTTTGTCTGTCTCCTTTAGCTGTTAATCTATTCAATATGTAATCAGCCATCAGGCTCAAGCACTAAAGGCAGGGAAGAATAATTTATGCAGGTGGAGCTATTGTTTCCCCTCAGGCTGATGCCACTTGGAGGGAAGTGGTCTGCCTGTAATATGGGGAATTAGTCAGTACTGGGATCCAGTTGACCACTCCCTTAGTTCTCTCCACAAAGCCACACCCAAAACTCTGTTTAACCATCTCTAGTCCACTCTGCTCTCCCTCTGCTGGAACCCAGGGTGAGTGGGTACCAATGTATTTTTGTACATGGTCCCTTTAAGATCTCTGTCTCCAGCTGTTTCTCTCAGGCCAGCAGAACACCCCACAGCTTTTTACTTTTTACAGCTGGATGATATTTTACTTTCCACTATGTTGCTATGTGCTGGGAAGCCCAGATAGGGATTTAGATCCCACCCTTCCCAGGGGGAACCACCAGCTGCTGAGATCATAATCTGAAAGAGATATCTGCACTCCCATCTTCACTGCATTTCATTCCAGCATTATTCACAATAACCAAGATATGGAAACAGCCTAAGTGTCAAGAGAGGAATGGGAGAACTGTGTGAGGTCCCATGGTACCTACTTTGTAGGGGACTGAGGCATCATTATCCTATGTACAATGTTTCTTGTGTCTTGTATATTCTTCAATAAATATCTCTATTTTCCTATTACATGGCTATATATTTTTTGAATAGACCTCATATATATGATGAAATATTATATAGGCAAGATAAATAAGGAAACCCTGCCATTTTTAATAAGTGAATGAACCTAGGGGACATCCTGCTGAGTGAAGTTAGTCAGAGAAAGACAAATATTATATGATCTCACTTATACATGGAATCTTAAAAGAAAATACCAAACTCATAGAAAGAAAGAATTAAATAGTGGTTACCAAGGAAATGCTATCAAGGTGTATATGCCTTCAGTTACAAGATGAATAAGCTCCAAGAATTTAACATACACCATATTGACTATAATTAGTAATACTATCTTGTGTACTTGTAATTTGCTAAGAGAGTAGACCTTAACATTCCCACCACAAAACAACAAATAGCTATGTGAAGTAATGGTTGTATCAATTAACCTAACTGTTGTAATCATTTTACAAAATATACCTAAATCATTAAGCTGTACATTTTAAATATCTATAATTTTATTTGACAATCATGTCATTAAAACTGAAACAATAAAAATAAAGGGACTGAATGGTTTTCTTTTCTCATTGTCACTAACCAATTCATATCATTTTCTTACATCTTCTGCAAAGGGGTAAATAAGTAAATGGAGAAAAAAAGCACATGCATGGAAGAGTGAGATAAGAAAAAAAGTAAACAAGAAAGTATAATCAACTTTTAGTACCTTTAAAGACATAGCCAACAATTCTTATGAGTTAACTTTATTGTTTCCTTATGAAAGGTAACATATTGATAGGATAATTGTTAAAACTAAGATGTACATACTTTAAATAAAGAAGTGAGAGAGTAGAAACATTCTGTCCAATAGCAGTGGTCAGTTCATGAGAACTTAGAGGACGTTGTTATGGCAGACACTGTAGGTTTACTACCCAAATGACTATCACCAACATGCTTTTGTTGTCTTCCTTCCCCAGGGCATTTGAAGTTACCCAAGTGATATATTCTTGGTCAATGAGACATAAGATATGTCTGTTGTAGGAATCAGAGACTTTACTTTTATTTTTTTAAACAAAAAATGGAAAAATTATGCTTCCCTCCTGTTTAATTGGATAGGTGATGCCAAAGACTGAAGCCACTTTGCAGCCATTAAGAAAAGCTCCCACAGATTCCACAGGTTTTCCCAAAGCCCTGGTATAACTAAGAGCTGAGAGAGCACCAATAATCTCCTATATGCATTTCCTTCATGCAAAGAAAAATTACACCTTCTCATTTAAGTTGCTGTTAGTTGGTTTACATTTTATTTGCAGCTGAAATCATTCCTAACTGATACAGCTGGCAGAGGGGTAACTTTCCATGTATTTGTTTTCCATACAATCAACCCAGATTTGGCCCAAGATCCAGTCCCTGATCTCAGGGATAAGGGGAACATTTTTGTTTTTAGACCTACTCTTTCTCTGATTGCAGAATATGACTAAATTTCTACAGTTGAAATTATAAACAAAATGTTGCCTTCCCAATACTATTTATTAAAGAGACCTTTCTCCATTGTATGTTCTTGGCTCCTTTGTTGTAAATAAGTCATCCACATATGTGTGGGTTTATATCTGGGTTCTCAATTCCATTCCACTGGTCTGTGTGTGTGTGTATGTGTGTTTTCTGCCAGTCCCATGATGTTTTGATTACTACAGCTTTGTAGAATAGTTTGAAATAAAAAAAATATGATAATTCCAGCTTTGTTGTTTTTATTAGTAACTACACTTTGGTGATGAGGATCCTAAACTGTATACACAGATTGAATTATAATGTTGTATGCCTGAAAATTATATAATGTTATATACCAATTTTACCTCATTTTTTGAAATTTTGGCATTTAAGCAAAACAAATGATAGAAAATTTCTTTCAAAATAATTAACTAAAACTTATTTTTCAACAATTAATTCTAGCAAAAATAAAATGTCACAAATTTGCCAGATCTGCAAAATGTTAGTGAATATTTTTTCTCAAAATTAGTTTATAACTTTTTCTGCAACAAACACATTTCATGTATTTTAGTAGCTCATTGAAAAATATACTTTCTTAGGAAAATTTCACTGTGAAAGAAGATGTGTGATATAATTTTAAACAACACACATGCCATCATCACTAATATAATATTTTGTGAAAATTATTTTAATAAATATTATATTCATATTATATGTCCAAGAGTTAACTCAAATATGAGAAAAATTGTTACCTTAATGAAGCCACAATATAACAGAGAAAAAAAAAGCCAAAAAACATTGCAATGCCTTGTGAAAAAGCAAAACTCACAAGTGATCATGTTAGCTCTGGAGATGGGAAAAGGAAGAAGCAGCCAGCAATGTACACTCAAAGGAAAGGTTTGAGCTATCTTGATAAAGACAAGCAAGAGTTCTCCAAAAGTATCTTTTGAGGGAACAATACTTATAAAAGGATTAATGAAAGTATGTCATATATGTATATATATATATATATATAATTACCTTTTAAATTATTTTCAAACATAAGTTGTCTAAAGAGGCAGTGGGTAGTCAAAGAATAAAATCAGCTGAGAAATGAATTGATGAAACATTACAAAATATAGGACTTAGAGTGATATTGAATTTAATTATATGCCAAATACTACAAAACATGAATATTTCCCAGAATTTGTAGATATTTGCAGTGCTTAGAACACTACTGTGCCAAATAGATTTAGCAAGGATGTTAATTTTCACACTATTATAATATATTGTTGAAACTGTGCAACACATAGAGGTGTAACCTGTTAATAATCAACTACAGACACAGTTAATTTTATTGAATCTAATGCTTACTAACAACAAAATAAAAATAATTATTATATTGGGTTGTAGATATACTTTAAATAAACAGAAATATACTCATTACAATACGTATTGCACAGATTTTAAACCATGTGTTCTGTGAACATTATTTTAAAAGATCAACATCTAGAAAATTTAAAAAAGATCTTTGAACACATATGCAGATGATATTTACAAAGAATATTGACAATATAGGATTTTATAGAAAACCCTATTATCTTTATCACATAAAAGGGCAAAGATGACATTAAATATTATTTATATTCTTGCAAAATTCAATAATTACAATACTATTTTATTGTATATTTAGGGATTCTATTTGAGCTATGATTTACTTGGCAATCTCTTTTAATCTTATTAGAAATGAAGGTCTAAGTGTAATGATCCTGAACTAAGAATGGACAGTAAATAATTACATTCATTATTTATTTTTCACATCAAGGAAGAAAGCCTGAGGCAGAAAAAATCAGCATGCTTCTTAGCCAGGTAATGAACATGTCAAGATTCACAGCAAACCCAGATATCAAGCAAGTATTTGAGTTTGAAAGAAAGCCCAGGAGAAGCACGTGGGAAGCATTTACCCATTTAAAAAATATATTATTTAAAGGCTGCACTGTATTTTTTCTCATTTATTTAAATTTTGTTTCCAAATATTTCTCATTTAACCTTCCCTGTGATGCTCAAGTACATTTTAAATTTTATTTCCTACAGGATTGTCATGGTAGCAAAAATAAATACATAAAAAACTAAATTAATAGCTTTGTCTCCAGAAATACCACCTTAGACAAGATTACAATTAACTTTACCTTACATGATATAGTAGCAGCCTACTTGATCTCCTTTTTTTGTACAATTGTCATCCTGCAATCTTTTCTCCAAGCAGCTGGAATAATTCATATGTGTGTATGCACAAATGTGTGCACATGTATCAGATCAAGTTACCTGTAAATGCCTCGGATAACATACAATTCAGAATACATTTTCTCATGCTTACAAGACTCCATATAATCTGGCACCCATCTTTCTGAGAATCTTTTTATTCTTCTCGCTTGGGATTTGTGCTTCAAAATCTAAAAATCTTTTTGATATTTTAGATAATTTCTAGCCACCATCATTTTAAATAATGACTTTGATCATTTTCTTTCTCTTCCTCTTTCTGTCTCTTAATATCTCTCTCTCTCTCTCTCTCTCTTTGGTGATCCTAACTAGATTTTTAATTCTATTCATTATCTTCTAATCTATCTTTGAGGTTTTTCTTTACCTGTGCTTATATTGATTAATATGTTTACGTTTATTTTAATATTATTAATTGTATTCCTGGGTTGTTAATATACTCTAAGACTCATAAAATGATTTAAAAATTTTACTGATTAACTAAAAATTATGCCCATCTTTTTCTTCAGTCCCTTTTCCTTGGTTCATCCCTTGACAAATATTCTATTTTTAAACATATTTATATACAATGTGATTATTAACTAATTATTGTTCATTACTTATATAACTAATTTGCTCATATGTTACTTATGCTGACTTCATAAGTAGTATGGTGATTCATTGTGTTTTTACCACTAATTTTAGATTATGAACTCATTAGGAGCTTATTACTGGTTCATATCTGTGGAAAAATCTATGGAGCCTATCTTTGTTGAGGGTACATTCCACCAAAGAGTATCTCTAATCCAAATTACTTTAAAGGAACAGTTTGGAACTTTCTAGACTATAGAGATAGTGTAAAAATCAGAGAAACTCAAACCCTTAAGAGAGTAGAAAGTGGTTACAAAATCTCAGGGTAGAGGTTTTTGTTTGTTCGTTTGCTTTTTTCTACCTAGAATCCAGGTTAAGTGAGACCTGTTTCCGCATTGTCTACCTTGTTGGCAAGTTTTTCTAGTCAACCCTTTCACTAAATGTATATCTTTTTTATTTTCTTACCTTTACGTGTGGTTCAGTTTCAACTCTCCTTCTTAGGCCAACCCTGAACTGTCTCCTATAATCTCTTGATTCAGTGCTTTTGATAATATTAAAGAGTATTTTAATTTAGATAGAATAAGCCCTCCTTTATATATCATTAATTTTCTAAATTCCTAATAGCTTATTTCATCTTTGTAAAAATTTGTAAAATTATATTTATTTGTTTGTTTTGGAAGGTTCATCTTCTTCATTGTAAGTTAAACCCCATGAGGAAAGATATACTTTTATCTTCTTTATTTAGATCTTCAGTGCTTACCTGAAGGCTTAAAATAGAGTGGGCACACAAATATGTTTTGTACATAGCTGAATGAATACTTTGGTAAATGCTATCAATTTTTTGAAACTACTATATTCCTTTTATAATTAAACAAAACTATATCATCTTTTAAAAATAACAGATTTGGTGTGTTTTTCCCTTTTCTGAGTGGATATTAACAAACAGACATATTTTGTGTTGTTACCTAAAAGCAAAAGAATGTGTTTCCCGTTTTTCCCCCATGAGACAGATATTTAAGTCGTAATGCCCATCTGTACATTCTGGTTAAAGCATTGAACAGTCTGTAAGTACTGAAAATACACAACTTTTGTGCAAAATATGTGCTACTTACAATTGAGAATGGACATTATTACAAAATTCCACAATATTACTGTCGAGGATAAAAGAATACAAATTTTAAAATTCTAAACTCGGTATCACAAGTAATCATGAAATTTAAAAAATACTTAAAAAATTATAACATGAACCTATCCAGTTAAGATGTCTTTTAAAGTTTCCTGAAGTATAAAAAATCTCACATCAAGGAATGATTTAATGACAACCACATCAGTTCAATGCAATACAAAGCTGCCCCCAAAAGCAAGTAAAACTATTTGCAAATGTCAAGCATGTCCCTTTAAATTGGTTCATTAACTCACTTTTGGAGATCAGTGTCAAGAGCTAGGAGTTACTGGCATTCCTCATTAGCAGATCTCTTGGACAGGGTAAATAGGTTTAGACCGAATTAGATTGATTAGTCTGTCTTAGAGCTCAGTGCAGCACAGCAGGCTCCAACTGTTTCTCTTCTGGTGAATTAGAGTGAAACATCTCCAGCCATCTAGGTTTCTAAAGCAGACTGAGGTTTACTACCTGAGACATAAATGTATTTTGGTGTGGCTTCCACTCCAGATATTAGTGACAATGAAAACATTTTGTTGAAGAATGAAAAGGAGGTAATTAATGTAATAGACTCAACAGAAAGATTAAATGTAAGTAATCTAGAAAAGCATTAAGAAGAAATACTGAAGTAACAAAACACCAAATTGCTGAATGTGAGAGTGGCAAGAATACAGTATTTTGGGAGGTGGGTTTTTTTTGTTTTTTGTTTTTCCAGGCCAAGCAAGTAATGTCAAGTTTATTAAAGAAATGGAAAAGTTAACACTGTACAAAAGATATACACTTTCTCTAATGACTCTTTCAGTTAGAGCATTGCTTCCGCTTTCATAACATTCTTATGATTCACTGTGTGTTATAGTTAACAAGGGAATCACTAGAGTATACAGAAGCAGAGATAGCAGTTTCATAAAAACTAGGTTTTTCTGTAATGTGGGAGGTGGGTGTTTTTAAAGTGATATTTTAATCCCCTTGGTTCATCACTACATCAATATTTTCACTTGTCATTGTACCTACAGCTTTAATTATTCTTTAAAAACCTGAGACAAGTTCGGGACAGAATTCAAGTCACAAGGGATATTCCATTATATTAACAGCAACTCACTAATTCCAAGATATAGTAAAACTTGTGAAGGTGACATGTATGACATACAGTTGGCATGTGTTATATCTTCGGGATAGATTTCAGTAATATATATTTAATACATATTATCACATTTAATGTATTAATGGCCTTAAGGGAATAGTCATACTTTTAAACTGTGGCTATGATATTTTCTTGCTAAAATGACCATGAATAAGTTATGTAAGCTTTTGACTCTACATCTTGAAAAGCGTGCATAACAATGTTTTTGTGATAAGACTTTTCTAAAAAGTAATGAGGTTAAGATATATAAAGCATGCATTAAAGTACCTATGACATTAAAGTTGTAGATCATCATTATCACACCTGTCTCTATTGAAAAACTGACTTCAGTAATCTTAATTTCCTTTCTTTCTAAAACTTATCTTTACCTACCTGACTCTACATTCTGGCATACTAACCAGAGGCTTTCTGTAAATCCTTTCCTGGTTTTATAAACACTTCTGCAATGGAAATTAGTCAGTGTTTGGCTTAGTGTCCTTCACAGTTCCTAACATGGCTTAGTTTTTTAACATACCAAGTCACTGTGATATAATACATGTTGATTTTCAAGTACCTATATCTGGAATCCCTCCAGAAATCCTAAAGAGCGGGAAACCAGTCCTGCTACAGCCGCTCCACCATCTACTCTGTCTCTGCTGGAAGGAGGGTTACATCCCCCAGGATATGAGAGACGCCAACATTATCACCATGTACAAGAACAAAGGAGACCGCAGCGACTGCAACAACTACCGGGGCATCTCTCTCCTCAGCGTCGTCGGCAAAGTATTCGCCCGGGTCGCTCTTGCCCACCTGCAGACCCTTGCTTCCCGCGTCTACCCAGAGTCCCAGTGTGGCTTCAGAGCTGGCCGATCAACAGTGGACATGATCTTCTCCCTACGCCAGCTGCAGGAGAAGTGTCACGAGCAGCATGAACCACTCTACCTCGCCTTTATCGACCTTACGAAGGCGTTTGATCTGGTCAGTCGAAGCGGTCTCTTCAGCTTGCTACGGAAGATTGGCTGTCCACCACATCTGCTTGCTGTGGTCATGTCCTTTCACGACAACATGCACAGCACGGTGTCCTACAACGGCGCAACCTCTGAGGCCTTCCCAGTCAGCAGCGGAGTAAAGCAGGGCTGCGTCCTCGCGCCTACGCTGTTCGGAATCTTCTTCTCCATGCTCCTCCAATACGCCTTTAAGGACTGCAGCGAGGGTGTCTTCATTCACACCAGATCCGATGGCAAGCTCTACAACCTGGCCCGTCTACGAGCCAAGAACAAAGTCAAAGAGGTGCTCATCCGTGAGATGCTCTTCGCCGACGACGCAGCTTTGACATCACACTCCGAAGAGGGACTCCAGCAGCTAGTCACTTGCCTTTCCCACGCATGCAAGGAGTTCGGACTAGCCATCAGCCTGACGAAGACGAATGTTATGGCTCAAGGCACGGGGACTCCCCCATGCATCACCATCGACGGGTACACCCTGGAGGTTGTCAACGACTTCACTTACCTCGGGTCCACCATCTCGAGCTCTCTGTCAGTTGACTTGGAGGTCAACCGGAGAATCGCCAGGGCAGCCACAGTTATGGCCAGACTGAACCGGCGAGCGTGGAACAATTCCAGCCTCACTGAGAAAACCAGACTGCGCATCTACCAAGCCTGCATACTCAGCACTCTCCTCTATGGCAGCGAGACGTGGACCACCTACGCAAGGCACGAAAGGAAACTCAACAGCTTCCACATGAGGTGCCTGCGACGCGTCCTGCATGTCGCCTGGCAGGATAAGGTCCCCAACACCGAGGTGCTGAAGCGAGCCAATATGAGCAGTTTGCATGCAGTTCTTAGCGAGAGACGCCTCAGGTGGCTCGGCCATGTCAAAAGAATGGATGCAGGCCGTATCCCCAAAGACCTCCTCTACGGCGAGCTAGCAGAAGGCAAGAGGATGACAGGGCGCCCAAAACTGCAGTTCAAAGACATCTGCAAAAAGGACATGACACAATGCTCCATCAATCTCAACACATGGGAAGTTCAAGCAGACGACCGCCTAGCCTGGAGGCTCGCGGTCAGGCAAGGTACGTCACGTGCAGAGGCTGCGCGCAACGAGGAGGCGGTCCAGAAAAGATCGAGGTGGAAGCAGCGTCAACAGCAGCAACAACGGCCATCTGCCTTCACCTGTAACAAGTGCAGCAGGGATTGTCACTCCCGAATCGGACTGCACAGCCATTCTCGGCGGTGCAGATAGACTCTCAAGAAGCTACGCCATCGTCTCTCGAGACAGACGGCTGCCGACGACGATATTTAAAATAAAAATAAGAAGTCAAACTTTCTTTTTTAGTTATTCATCAGTCCTTCCTCTAACTAGAGGAGGTATACAGTTTTGTACTGTAAATATCAAAATGCTATATATTTAAAATAAGAGGGTAAAAAAAGAAACATATTTTCTTTTGTCATGAACTACAAACACAATGTCTCAGAAAGAAAACAACAATGTCAGCACAATTCAAGAAATAAAACAAAAGGCTGTCACTGGTCTTTACATAGCAGTGTGATAATAATATAGTGAACAAGGCTTCTAAAAGAATCATTCCAGGAACACCTAGCTAGCCTCAATGACATGTGTGCATGCATTGCAGGGGATAAATCTAGTATCAAAACCAAAAAATATATAAAATATAGATATCAAAGTGAGAAATAATATGAAGCTAAAATATTAAAATTCAAATACAAAGGGTCAAATACATATAAAGGCAAATGATGCTAGTGATTAACTCAGAATATAAAAAATACAACTGGTTAAAAATTACATGGAATAACATTGTCCCTAACATTTTCTAAAAAATTAAACTTCTCCTAGGGTACAGGAACTGCATTTAATACAAATCATCTTCCTGTAGCACCTAGTAAACTCATGCTATATGTTTGCTATTCTATAAGATTAGCAAAATAATGATATATATGATGTAGTAAATGATGTCCTTCATATTTTGCTCCTAAAAGTTTAAACAGGTAAATAATACTGAAAAGCAATGGAAATACATATATTAGAATATTTTTAGAATACTTTATCTTTTTTCTAACAATTCTAGTTCTTTGGCTTTCTTTATTTGCAATACTAATTATAAAACAATTGTATACAAAGATCTTTGTAAATTGACTTATAATTGACATAAAAATCCTATTTGTTTCTGGAGTATATCATAGATATTTGATATTTAGATAGATTGTGAAATGATCCCTATAAGTCGTCTAGTTACCATCTGTCACCATACAAAGTTACTAAAATAACACTGAGTGTGTTTTCTACGCTGTATATTACATTCTCATGACTTACTTTGTACCTGAAAGTTTGTGCCTCTTAATCCCCTTCACCTATTTCTTCACCACCACCCAACACCTCCCCTCTTTGCTAACCACTGGTTCATTTTCTGTATCTAAGAGTCTGTTCCTGCTTTTGTTGTTCATTTGTTTTGTTTTTTAGATTCAAAATATAACTAAAATCACACAAGATTTGCTTCATTTAGCATAAAAGCTCCACATCTTCATTATTCATTAATCTATAGCTGGACACTTATGTTGCTTCCATAGCTTGACTATTATAAGTAATGGTGCAATGAACACAGAGGTGCATATATGCCTCTGAATCAGTATTTTCCTTTGCTTTGGATAAATAACCAGTAGTGGATTTGCAGAATACCCATACTGTTTTCCAAAGTGGCTGCAGCAGTTTACATTTTCTCCAACAATTATGAGGGTTCCCTTTACTCCACATCCTGGCCAACTGTTGTTGAATTTTGTCAAATGCTTTCTCTGCATCCATTAAGATGATCATATGATTTTTGTCCTTCATTTTTTAATGTAGTGTATCATGTTAATTTGCTAATGTTGAACATCCCTTGCATCCCTGATATAAATTCCACTTGATCATAGTGTATAATCCTTTTAAAATATTTCTGAATTCAGTATGCTAATATTTTGTTGAGGACTTTTGCATCTATGTTCATCAAGGATATTATCTAATGACTTTTTTATATCCTTTAGTGTGAAGTTAATATTGGCTTTGTAAAATGATTTTGGAAGCATTCTTTCATTTCAGTTTTTCTTTGTAATGATGTAAGAAGAACTGGTATAAGTCTTTAAATATTTTTTAAAATTTACTTGTAAAAGCATCTGTTCTTAGGATATTGTTATTTGGGTGTTTTTTTTTAATAATTACTAATTGGAAAGTATTGATTGTAATTAGTTTATTCAGGATTTATATTTCTTCATGATTCCATTTTGGAAGATTGTTGTTTCTATGAATTTATTTATATATTTCTAGGTTTTCCAATTTGTTACTGCATAATTGTCCATAGTATTCTTTTATGATCCTTTGCATCCCTGTGTTGCTATTTGTAACCTCTCTTTTATTTCTGATTTTATTTGAGCAATATTTCTTTTTTTATTGATGAATTTGTTTAGAGCTTTATCAATTTAATTTATCTTTTCAAAACCCAGCTCTTAGTTTTATTGTCCTCTATTTTTCTTTGTTTTTTTTTCTTCATTTATTTATGTCCTGATCTTTGTAATTTTCTTCCTTCCACCAGCTTTAGACTTTGTTCTTTCTTAGTTCCTTTAGATGTCACCTTAGATTATTTATTTAGAAGTCTTTGGCTTCTTGAGGTAGGCCTGTATCAATATGAATTTCCCACTTAGAACTGCTTATTGAAATGTTGGGCCTATTTTCATTTGTCTGAAGGTATTTTTTGTTCCCTGTTTGATATTTTCATTGACTCAATAATTGTTTAGCACAATGTTGTTTAGTTTCCATGTATTTGTATTTCTTCAGTTCTCTTCTTGTAATTATTTCTAGTTTTATCCCTTTGTGATTGGATAAGATACTTGCTATGACTTCTGATGTTAGACTAGCTATGGTTTAACACATAATTTAAAATGGATAGTGTTCCATGTGTACTTGAACAAAATGTGCATTTTGCTGTTTTAGATTAACTTATTCTGATCTAACATAACGGTTAAGGCCAATGTTTCCTCATTGAGTTTCTACTGGATGATCTATCTATTGGTGTTAGTGTGGAATTAAAGTCCCCTACTATTGTTGTAATATAGTCAATTTTACCCTTTATGTCTCTTAATATTTGCTTTATATATTTTGGTGCTCCTATGTTAAATGAATAAATATGGGTGTATTTTAGATCATCTTGGATTGAATCATTTATTATTATATAATACCTTCATTTTTTGTTACAGTCTTTGTCTCAAAGTCTATTTATCTGACATAAGTATCGCTATACCAACTTTCTTTTGGTTTCCATCTTCATGGAATAACTTCTCTATCCTTTCACTTTTAGTCTGTGTGCATATTTAGATCTGAAGTTAGTCTCACATCAGCAGTATATAAATAGATCTTGTTTTTTTCTAAATCTATTCAACAAAAAGAAGTAAAACTGTCTTTATTTGCATAAAACATGACACTGTACATAGAGAACCCCAAAATTCCACTAAGAAACTACTAGAACTGATAAATGAATTCAGTAAAGTAGTAGAATACAAAATTAATAGCCAAAAATCAGTTGCATATATATACACCAGTAATGAACTATCAGAATGGGAATTAAGGATAAAAAGAAAATGCTATTCACAATTGTTTCAAAAAGAATAAAATACCTAAGAATAGATCTAACCAATGATGCAAAAGACTTGTACTCAGAAAAATTTAAGAAAGAAATTGAAGAAGATACAAATAAGTGAAAGCACATACTGTGTCCATGGATAGGAAGAACTGAGATCATTAAAATATCCATACTACCCAAAGCAATCTATAGATTCAACACAATTCCTATCAAGATACCAATGACATATTTCACAGAACTAGACCAAATATTTCAAATTTTTATATTGAACCACAAATGATCTCAAATAGCAACAGCAATCTTGAGAAAGAAGAACAAAGTTGAAGAAATCACACTACTTAATGTCGAATTATACAATAAGACCACAGTAACCAAAGCAGCATAGTACTGGCATAAAAACAGACACAGTTCAGTGGATCAGAATAAAGACCCAGAAATAAACACACACTTTTACAGTGAATTAATATTTGACAGAAGAAGAAAGCACATGCTATACAACAAACTAAAGATAGTTTATTTAATAAATGATATTGAGATAATTAGACAGATATATGAAGAAAAATGAAACTAGACCACTTCGTTATGCCACACATATGAATAAATTCAAAATGGATTAAAGACTTAAATGTCAGATCTGAAACAATTAAAATCCCAGAAGAAAACACAGGCAGTAAATTCTTAGACATTGCTTATAGCAATATTTTTTTCTGAAATATTTCTTCAGGCAAGGAAGACAAAAGAAAATATAAACAATTTGACTTTATCAAACTACAAAGTTTTTCACTGAAAAAAAATCAACAAAATAAAAAATACAACCCACTGAAATGGAGAATACATTTGTTGATACATCAAATAAGGGGTTAATATCTAAAAGTTATAAAGAACTTATAAAACTCAACCCACACACACACAAAAACAAACAAACAAATAAACAAACAACCCAATATAAAAATGGGCAAGGGACCTGAATAGATAATTCTCCAAAGAAGATATACAGATGGCCCAAAGACATATGAAAAGATGCTCACTATCACTAATCATTAGAGAAATGCAAATTAACACCACAATGAGATGTCACCTCACACCTGTCAGAATGGCTATTATCAATAAATCAGCAAACAACAAGTGCTAATGAGGATGTGGAAAAAGGGGAACCCTTTAGTCATGTTGGTGGGGATGCAAATTGGGGCAGTACGGAGATTCCTCAAAAAATTAAAAATGGAACTGGCTTATGACCCAATTAAAACCAAAACACTAATTTGAAAGAATGTGAGCACCCCTATATTTATTGCAGTGTTATTTACAATTACCAAGATACAGAGGCAGCACCAGAGTCCATCAGTAGATAAGTGGGTATAACAACTATGGAACATGCACACAATGGAATACTACTTGGCAGTAAGAAGAAGGAAATTTTACCCTTTGCAACAGCATGGATGGACCTGTAGAACAAAGTGAACTAACAAGCAAAATAGAGATAGAGTCACAGGTAGAGAGCAGGGTGACAGCCCAGGGGTGGGGCAGGAGTTAGAGTGTGGAGGGATTAAGCAAAAAGGAAAAAGGACTCACAGACATGAACAAGAGTGTAGTGATTATAGGGAGGAAGGGGGTGCAAAAGGGATAAATGGTAATGGAAAAATATAATTTAAGATATTTAAAAATGTACTCAACAAATTTATGTGTTTTGATTAGATCATTTAGTCCATTTACATTTAAAGTAACTATTGACAGGTATATACTTTTTGCCACCTTATTCTTCTTTATTATTATTTTTAATTCTCTGTTCTTTTCTTGGTTTCTTCACTTCTTTTTTATGTTTTACCTCAGCTATGTTTGAGTTCTTTTTTCACTATTTTTTGTATCTGTTTTAAGTTATTTGTTTGTGGTTATGATGTGGTATACATATTTATCAAGCCATCTTTCTAGGGCAAGAGCAGGGCAGAGTAGAGTGGATCAGCTAGTGATAGATCTCAAACAGTTGCTTATCTCATGCCCTCAACCAGGGACCTGGCCTGTAACCCTGGCATGCGCCCTGCCTGGGAATCAAACCAGTGACCTTTCCATTCGTGGTATGACACTCAACCCACTGAGACATACCAGTCAAGGCTATTGATAAACTATTATCCTGACTTTGCTTCATGTCCTATTGAGAAAATGAGCCTTGTTAAAAATAATTGGTTCTAAAGAAATTAGAAGTGAGCCTGAGCCCCAAGACACTTTTATCACTTGTTCTTTTAGCAGCTTATTCAGCCACAATGTGTGCAAACAAATGCTTACCTCCTGGGCAATGAGAATCCATGTATCCAAAACAGAATAAGCTTAGTTAGTCCAGTTAAAGACCAAGTTATGTCAGTCTAGCCAGAAGTAGCAAATCTACCCACCCAACTCCCAACTGCCCACAAATGCATAACAAGTGGTTGTTATTTTAAGTTACTTAGTTTTGAGATGGTTTGTTTTGGAGCAATCATTATTTAATACAATATCCTCATTAAAATGGTTACTCATTCAAAAGTATTTATTAGCCATATAAGCAAGTACTGTACTAAGCGTTGCATAATCAGAATGACTAAATATGAATACATATAATTTAATTGTAATGCAAAGTGTAAGTAAAATGCATACCGTTTTAACCACACAGAAGGGGAAAGAATAATTTAGGGAGTAGAGATATATTTAAAGAAGAAAAGACAAGGACAAAAAGGTAAAAGCATGAAATTGAAACGTGTTTGTTGATTGAGTTTTGGTTATCAACTAACTTGGTTTTTCTACAGAACCCATGAGAGTGAATAGTATTTCATCAGGCTAGTAGCTTTGATAATTTTAATATTGATGATATATTAGTAAATATTTTATAACTAACTATGGAATATATATAAATCTATAAAGATGTACATCCATGTCTAGTTTTATGTATAAAAGTTAAAACCCAGGATATTTGCATAATTTGCACTTTTATATTATAAAATATTCATAGTATTATGGTGTGCTATGATTTATTTGTAAGAAATTGTGAAAATTAACAGAACTACTATTGAAATGAATAATACTAATAAAGTGTGGCATTTATCAAACATTGCTTACACTGTGATAGGTGTTTAAAGGCATTATTTCATTAGCCTAGGGAGATGACATTTTCTTCATTTACTGATATGAAAAGTGAGGTTTAGAGAGATAGACTTTTCCAGGTATCACAGAATAAACTGGTGAGATGGCATTAGAAAACGCACACATACACACACAATATGCAAATTTAAATATATTATATGTGATAGTTCTTTATTCAATAATATCTAGAAGAATTGATAACTCACTATTATAAAAATTACAAAATATAAATCAGTTGTTTTTATCTGTATATTTTTGCTTTAATTTATTCAAAAGATATTAATTATTAATTGAACACTTATTATGTACTCAATTGTAGAAGCCGGAAGATTGTTGCACTTCGCACTTAAATAAAGGCTTTTCAAAAAAATTTGCAAAAACAAGCCAAATTTGTAATCTTTCTGCCCACTTTCATTATTTTATGCAGGTTCTACAAGAATTAAGTTCCTAAATTAAGAAATATAACAAATTATATCTTCTAAATTCAACACCTACTAAGTTCAAAAGCCTCTTCTCTGTTAAAAAGATAGGTGATATACATAATTAAATATTCAAAAATTTTAGCTCTGGCTGGTGTGTCTCAGTTGGTTGAAGCTTCCTTCCATAATTGAAAGGTCTCAGGTTTGATTCCCTGTCAGGTCTCATGCCTGAGTTGTAGGATCAGTATCTGGTAGGAGCACATAAGGGAGGCAACTGAGAAAACCAACTGATTCTCTCTCACATCAATGTTTCTCTCCCTCTCTCTCTCCCTTCCTTCCCTTCTCTCTAAAATAAGCAAGCATGGGCCTGGCTAGTGTAGCTCAGTTGGTTGGAGTGTCATGCCATAAAGCAAAAGGTTGTGGGCTCAATTCCCCATCAGAGCACATGCTTGGGTGGTGGGTTTGGTTCCCAGTTGTGGCATGTAGAAGAAGCAACCAATCAATGTTTCTCTTTTCTCTTGCATCAATGTTTCTCTTTCCCTCTTTCTCCCTCCATTCCCCTCTCTCTAGTATAAATCAAAGAAAAATAATAATAAAATCAATAACCATGTCCCTCTGGTAAGAGTAAAAAAATTAGCAAAGTTTTAGACAAGTCAATAAAATTTACATGACTTTTTGAGATTAATTTATGTCACTATGAGATCATAAATTCAATAAATTAAAAATATATAAAAATCTATAATTACTATTTCTAAATTATAAAGAATTCAGAAGTAAATGGATAAATTTGATAAAATAGCATTGCCCAGTAAAATTTTCTGTGATAAAGAAATGTTTGGTATCTGCAATGTTCAATATTTCAGTCACTACTCATATGAGCGATTGAGCAGTTCAAGTGTGGAAAGTGTTAATAAGGAATTACATTTTCCATTTTATTTTACTTCAATTCATTTAATATAAGTATACATACCTATATGTGGCTAGTGATTAACACACTTATAAAGGATCACTTCTGAAAGTTTGTTTCTTTATTTTTCCTCCAATGTTTATGGGAAACAAAGTATTTTTTATATCAGTCAACATCAAGACCAATTAAAAATAATAAATAATTATATACCTTATAAGCTTTAAAAGTGGCTTGACTATTCAGAAAAATCATCAAGCATAATTAGAATTAGATTTCATAAAGTGTGCTTATTTTTTCAAATTCAATCAGGCTTATAAATTTCAATGGATAAAATAATACACAGAACAAATTATAAAACTATCAATTACCTTAAATTCTCTCAAAAAAGTATCAAAATAGAATTTTAAACTAGAAAAGATAGAAGTTTGGAAAGAATTTATTTTTATAGTACCAATGTGTGACATAATAGCTACAGAGGGCAGAATTTCTCTTCTCATTCAGATCTACTTTCATGTCATATAGAAGCAGGAGACAGACAAACATCAGTAAGAAGTATATAAATCAATACTTTTCATTTCCCAAGAAAAGTGGTTCTGTACAAATAAAGCTGACCCGTCCATGTAGGATACACTAAAGAAGAAGGTCTAGTATTCTCTGACACTTAACATTTCTTTAAGTGAACTTGCATTCTGTGGTGAGAATTGTCTACAAGGTGGGAAATAAATTTAATTTTGTTTTGTCTTTTCTAGGAAGGTTAAGTGCACTTGAATGAGTTTGGGGAATAAGCTTACAAAGGTGGTAGACGTTGTAAGCTCCAAACAAGAATCAGTGCAGAAGAAGGTTCTTATGTTTTAAACTTCCCCCTCAGTATAACTAGGACCACCCTTTTCAAATCTTCAAGACTCATAAATCTGTCTCCTGGTTCCCCTTACTTCTGAAACTATTATTCTTTCCATACTGCAGTACTTCCAGCTGTAAAGGTAAAGACATTCTGTTAGCACAATTACTTGCATTTACATTTTATAAAACTTTAAATTATTTAGATGTGCTTTCAGTGTCATTTTAGAAATCTAATATACACTTTACTTTCTCAATGTAAATATCTTCATTTAATTTCAACAGGAGATTTTTATAAGGAATATTATTTTCATATATTGTTTCAGATTTGTTCCTCTTAGGTCAATAAAAAAACATAATCACTGATTAGGATACACTAAGATACAGGTCTGCTGATATTAATTTGAATTTTAACTGGTTTATGTCGAAAAATAAAATTTTGTGTTATCGAATGTATGCACATACACACATATATAAATATAAAATATCACAATTTAGGATTAAAGAAACTATTTGTTTCTGCAGTCACTGACATGGCATGTGTTCTTTATATTTGAAGAAGGTCAACATTTCCTTTAATGTAAGTCACATGGTACAGGCTAACTTCTAAGATTATGTGCATTTTATCATAGTTTCCATATTATGTAAAAGAATATATGTGAATGAGGGAAAATAAATGATTAAATCATATTTAAATGTAAGTGAAATATAATTAAGTGAGAGTAGTATTTCTACGATATTAAAAGGAAAGTTTGTATTAGTTACAGGCTCTTAAGAGCAAAATTTTTAAGTTGACAAATCAGTAAACTGATTTGCAGCTTAAGTAGTAAAATCAGTTTGTATAAAAATGTTTAAATTGATTATGCCAAACACAGCACTAGAGGCAGCATAGGGCAGCATTTAAAAGCAAGCATCCTATAACCAACTTACCCTGGCTTGAAATGTGATATAACTACTTTGTTTTGTGCCCTTGGGCAATACACTTAGATTCTCAGTGACTCAGATATGATGGGTAAATGGATTAACAACAAAACCTGCATCATAAATTAGAGTGAGGATTAAATAAGATTTCATGTATAAACCTTGAATGATGGGCTGAAATTTGATAAGTAATATATGTTTTCTGTTAGTTTTAAAATATGACCAGAGCATCTTCAATGCACTTATGTTCAATGGCCCTTCACACTCTTCCACTTGAGTGTGAGCTGTTATTTAGTGACTTGCTTCTAACAACAGAATGTGGTGGAAATGATTAAGTATGACTTCCAAGAGTAGGTCATAAAACCCATTGAGTTACTACTGTCTTTCTCTCTTGTGTTAATCATTCTGGGGAAAGCAGCTGCCCAAGCCTAAGGAAAAGTCTGTGAGGCCTGCTGACAACAGTGTGTAAGGACATGAGGTCACTTGGTGACAGCCTTGTGAGTGAGCCATTTTGGATGTGAAACTGCAGTTCCAGTTAAGCCTCTAAATCCACTGCAGCCCCAGCCAACATCTTAACTAAAACTTCATGAGAAACCCTTTATCAGAAATATATAAGTTTCACTTCTGGCCGAGAAGGAAGCATAGGCAGACACGCTGCATCTCCCTTCACAACTGAGAGGGAATACATCTACCTCAAAAATTATAAAAATCAATCAGAAGTTCCAGAAAATCAAACTGAAAGAAAGTCCAACTAGCAAATAAAGAAGAAATACAGATCCAGAGAGGTAGGGGGAGCGGGGTTGGGGTGCAGAGGTAGGGAGTGGCACACCAGCAGTGGCAGCAGCACCGGCAGCAGGAGCGTAGTGGCAGTGGCAGCGAAGTGGCTGGGGCCAGCCCATGTAAAGCTCAGTCACATCTTTAAAAAGTCAGGAAGGAAACCTGAGGAACTCTCGCAGCCCTGGACTAGATGGGGCAGCTCATGATCCCACCACTGGGGGAAAATAAAACCACATTGCTTTTGACTGTGAAAACCAATGGGGGTTAGGGCACTGGAGGGAGCTCCTGGTCCATCAGCACAGTCCCTTTGTTTAGTGGAAAAGAGGCGGTGCTGAGCAAGCAGCATTCTTCCCTCTCAGACCCCTCCCCCACATACAGCGCAACAATGTGGTGAAATAGTTTGCCCCCACCACCAAGGAATACCTAAAGCTCTGCCTCTTACAAGTAACAGGTGCGACAGCCCTACCCAAGATGCAGAGGCAAACACAGGAAGCTGTCAACTTGAGGAGACAGAGAAGTATGGCCCCAAAGAGGGAGCAGATCAAGGTTCTGGTGGGAGAACTAAGCAATGAGGAAATAGCTAACCTAACAGATGAATAGTTCAAAATGCTAGTGATAAAGATGCTCACAGACCCGATAGACAAGATTAAGTATGAGAGGAAAGAAATGAAGCTTATACTAAGTGAAACAAAGAAAAATCCACACAAACCCAGTGGTGAAGAGAAGGAAACCAGGGTTCAAATTAATGATCTGGAACATAAGGAAGAAATAAACAGTCAACCAGTATGGAAGGAGGAAACAAGAACTGAAAAAAAATGAGGAGAGGCTTAGGAACCTCTGGGACAACTTTAAATGTGCCAACATCTGACTCATAGGGATGCCAGAAGGAGAAGAGGAAGAGCAAGAAATTGAAAGCTTATGTGAAAAAATAATGAAGGAAAACTCCCATAATTTGGGGAAGGAAATAGACATACAAGTCCAGAAAGCACAGAGAGTTGCAAACAATCTGGACCGGAAGAGGACCACATCAAGACACATCGTAATTAAAATGCCAAAGTTTAAAGATAGAGAGAGAATCTTAAAAGCAGCCAGAGAAAGGAACAGTTACCTACAAAGGGGTGCCTATAAGACTATCAGTAGATTTCTCAAAAGAAACTTTTCAGGCAAGAAGGGACGGGCAAGAAGTATTCAATGTGATGAAAAGTAAGGACCTACAACCAAGACTACTCTATCCAGCAAAGCTATCATTTAGAATGGAAGGGCAGATAAAGTGTTTCCCAGACAAGGTAAAGCTAAAGGAGTTCATCATCACCAAGCTATTGTTATATGAAATGTTAACAAAAAGATCAAAACTATGAACAGTAAAATGACAACAAACACAACTATCACCAACAAAATCTAAAAAAAAAAAAAAAAAAAAAAAACCAAACTAAGAAAACAACCAGAATAGGAACAGAATTAAAGATGTAAAAATCATTTGGAGGGTGACCAGCTGGGAGGGTGAAGGGGCAGAATGGGGTTAAAGCTACAGGGATTAAGAAGCCTAACTGGTAGGAAAAAAATAGATAGGCTGATGCTAAGAACAATACAGGAAAGGGTGAAGTGAAAGAACTTACATGCATGACCCAAGGACATGAACTAAGAGGAGTGGGATTGGTGGAGAGTAGGGGAGTAAATGGGCAGAAGGGAGCAAAGGTAAGAGAAATCGGGACACTTGTAATAGCATAATCAACAAAATGTGCTTAAATAAAGGGAAAACAAGAAATATGTAAGTCTCTCCCAACTAAATAGCCTCAGAAAATGTGAAGTAATAAATATATGCTGTTTTGTCTGCTAAGTTTTGGGGTAATTTGTTACCCCAAATTAGATAACTAATTCAAGTGTTAGTTATTATTATTAGAGATTCTATACTGCACTTTAAATAGTATTTTAAAGTTAATAAATTCTGTTAATGTCTGCTTTCCTATCCCATAAACATAACTGTTTCTGGTGTTTTGTAACAACTGAAAAGTAGAACTAATATTTGTTAGGTAGAAAACATTAACATAATATGAATTGAAATATACTATTTTATTTACTAATTGAATTTTTATCTAAATAAATATTAAAACAAATTTAAAATATATTTCCATCAATATCTTGTATCATTTTAGCAAGTAATTGCTCTCAGTTAATACCATCAGATGCAAGGTAACTTTACTGCAACATAAAATAATTTTTGTTATATGACAACTTAAGTCATTTTAGAAATGGCTAATATAAAACTTGGTAAATTTAGCCAGTTTATACACTCATTCAATCATTCATCTCAAAAAGGTTTATCAAGTTCCAAACATAGCTCTGCATACTGCAGATGTAATGGCGAGGATCATAAAAGTGATCCCTGGCCTCATGGAGTGTATAGTCTAGAAGATTATGTCAGCCACAAGTCTGACTGTCACTGTAACAATACACAATCTTTTATCAGATCACAACCATTATGTTGAATATAAAACTGCACTATGTGCAGAGTTCTGCAGAGATAATGGTACATTTGATGGACAGAGCCACAATGGTTTCATTGGTACCATCTTTCAGACTGGATTTATATTTAGTATTATTTCTTTTTAAGTACATGAAAGACAGTTTACAGGCATACTAGTAGAAATGTTGGGAGAGACTATGCTGCTAAATTCTTATTTCCTCCTTAATGTATGAAATCTTATTAATAGAAAAAAAATTGTTCCAAAATTTAACATGAATTTTGATAGCCATGGAAAGAGTTCTTATGTGGACTTATATTTATACTCAAGGGAAAAAGCTAACATTAATATATTTAGAGAGATAACTCTGAAAATGAGGGAAGGAGGGGATAGATTAAGGATGCTGTCCTACTGAAGTGCTCAGGGTTACGTCCCCACTGAAAATCCATCTTAGTAAGAAGGTACTAAAAAAAGTACTTAATTCACAATTTTTCAGAATCATAGAAAAATGAAGAGGAGAGTTGTCCTCATATTGAAAGACTCTGTAAATTAATTAGAAGGATTGTTTTGAACACATACTTATTGATAAAAATATTTTAAATTCTTAACCTAATGCATTATTAAAACTATCAACATACATGTATTACTAAATAAACACATCAGAGGCCTGGAAGAAAAGGGGTGAATCAGTGCAGAAAGCTCAAGTAAACAATTAGCAAGCAAACAGATTGAGAAAGATGTACATAAACCTTAAACAGCTATATGTAATGCTAGTCTAAAACATTGAATGATTTATTTATCAAGTCTATTCTTTTGTTTTGCATTTCTTGCCATATTCTTTCAGAAGGAATGCAGAAAAACTACCCAATCAGTTTGCTTATTTTAAACTCTAATTCTTGTAGGATGTTTTTGCTCTAAAAAAAGCATAATGTTCCTAAAAATAATTCTCCTGTAGGAGTAAGTTTATATTACTGTTTTGATATATCTACAATTAAAAAATAAATATTTTCTATTTCAAATAGTGTACTCTCCCCGATATACCAAAATGTTTCAGTATCAAAGGGAATTATGATGAATGGAAATTCAGCAATCTTTAATATGAGGATATATCTGGACATATAGCTAGACGCCTACACTTACTTTGAGAAAATGAAAATGGGTTTAAAAAATGCTTTCACTCCTCAACTGCAAGATCTTCTAATTTGGAATATGTCTATTTAGAAGAAAAACTGCATCATATAAGTACTTCAGTGTTAAATGGCAAGCAAAAATCTGATCAAGTCTCTTAAGTACATAATTTTTCAAGTAACATTTATATTAATAGTTTGCTTTTCTTCTTTCCTACAGTTATAAGCATCAGGGAACATAATACAATTCCAGGCTTCTATCATTAAAAATTACTTAAAGTGATATTATATAGCTTAAATATAAAAGACGATTATTAATTATTCTATTTTTAAAAATTGAGAGACAAACAGGTTTAACAAAGGACATGTAGCACATCTCTAGCCAGAAGGAGATAGGGCGACAGCACCAGACAGCTCACTGGTGCTCCACATAGTGCTGCTTTGGCACTTTGACAGGATGATTAACTTTGACAGGTTAAATTAACACAAACATAAAACAGAGGAAATCTATCCTTGTTTGTCTTTCTGCCAGGAAATACAAGCTTGTAATTGCTGTGATCTAGCTCTTCAGCATAAAACTGGCCAAATGCTTAGATCAAGAGATTGATTTTTCAGAGCAAGACTCCATTCTGATTTTAGGGTCATTGGAGATTAAGGTCCTTTTCACAACAGAATTTTCTCTTAAATTTTATCCAGTTCAAATGTAGGCACAAGTCCTGTCTAAACATTACTGTAAAAGGAATTAAAGAAGCATTAGATTAATGCTGCAAAATAAAAATTAGCCACCTATGCTAAAAACCTTTATTTTTTAATCCATAGATGTTTAAAGAAGATAATTGGGTAGATCTAGCCATATACTAGTTATTTTTAACCATACATTTTTAACTATATTTGATGTATATTGACCTAATCATTTCCCATTGATTGCATATACTACAAAACATGATTTCCATATTAAAAAAGCTATAATTCTTTTCTTTATGTAAAACACAAAAAAATACATTGCAAGAGGCCTTATTTTTGAGGCAAAAAATGCAGAGAGCAATGATGATCTGTTTCAGGATTTTTCAATGGTTTGCTGTAATAATTTTCATTACTTTGAAAATATTTGTGAAACTAATTATAATTCTTGAAAACATTCTCGATTTGTTTGTTCCCAGTTTTGTTCCTCTAGATTCCCTAACTCCTTGATTCTGCTCTACATCTCCTGATATTGGCGTTTAGACACCTTTCTTTAACTCTGATAATTAGTCTTTATTCTGGGTTTACTGCACTGTTCTAAACACATTATATGCATTATGTCTTTTAATCCCATAATAATTTAGTTAAGGAAATTGAAGGTCAGAGATTAAATAACTTGGATAAAACCAAATGCCTAGAAAACAAAGAGTGAAGATTTAAACCTGAGATTACCAGGCACTTTTGTTAAATGAGAAATATTGCTGCTATGTGTACACCTGTGCTCTTGGTTTAACTTGCACCCATACAAAACTGGGTCCTTTGAATCTGCCTCCATGTTTTATACTATAGGGACTTCCATTTGGGAAGCCACACCTAACCTCTCTGTGGAAGACATGTTTTATGTATAAAAATGGTAGAATTTAAAATAGGAAAAGAAACTGCATAGGAATCCTTGCTCTGATTAGGAGCAGAATGGTAGCATATATTATTTTAGTTGTACAGAATTACACTTAAGGAGTTCTTGATGAGAATGTAAATGTAAAATTCAGAATATGAGGCTTGAGGCCTCATAAATATAACAGCAGTAGTCTGGGTGGTGGTGGTAGTGCGTGTGTGTGTGTGTGTGAGAGAGAGAGAGAGAGAGAGAGAGAGAGGGAGAGAGAGAATGAATGAATAATATCTGATGTTCACAGGTGAGTCTATATAATTTAATGTTTTAGTACATTAGAATGTTTATCAAAGGATTCTGATGAAATGAATGTCAATTCATTTATTAATGATTTACATTGATTTTATGGGCAGCTGATAGTGGTTTTATATCTTTCAGTATAAAGAATATGGAGCCTATTTAAAATTTTTAATTGTTGGGCTTAGAAATAGATTTGCTTTTATCAGATCAATATTGCTTTGACTGAGTGTCAATTAAATCAACAAGGCTTCTACTGTTTAATGAAGGAATGAATGGGTTTAATTAAATTTCATTCACTAGTTTACATAATGAGGAAGGATCAGAGTTATATTTTTGAAGGGCAGATGGATTTTAACTTAGAAACCAAAATATAAATCTTTACAAAGATTGAATTTTACATTAAAGGCAAAAAATGAAAAAAAAAAAGATTATATTTTCTATTTCCTATTCCTTATATTTCTAAGAATATTTCCATCATTTTGTTTTATCTTAAAAAATAATAATAAACATGTGGTTATGTGTTGTATTGTTAGAACTAGTTGGACATTTGGTTTATCTATAATTAACCTTATCATTGGGGATCCTATTCTCAATAGCCAATGTGTTACTTCAGGTCTTGTTAGTTGGCTTCTTATTATCAGTGTCATATCCTTTCAATTCTTCTCCACAATGCTACCAAATAAGATTCTAGGATTTAAGTCTTATACATTATTCCCATCCCTTTCTAAAGCCTATTTTTTCTGCTACTTATAGAATATGACACAGATTTTTCTTAGTATTAAACACTAGACCTTTGGAAATCCGTGTTTTGTCCCTAGTCCTAGATGTTACACACTGAACTAACTGCAGTTCTGTGAAAATAATCACATAGCTCCTGTTTTCTTTGTTTTTTTGCAGTGGCTCATTTTCCTGTTTTGTTTTGCTTTTTTCTCCTGAAATGTCTATTTTTATCACATTTGTCAGACAAAGTATATTTATTCATCAATAGACAGCTCAAACACCATCTCTCATCTAAAGTTATTTTCATATTTCCCCTACTTCCACTTTTTTTGTCCAGATTTAGTCACCAATCCTCCATTCTCTTTTTCAATTGCATATTTATACCATACAATACATAACTTCATATTTTCATGATCTTTTCATGCATTTTTCCAGCACTGAAATTCAAATTCAGTACTGGAGAGTACTCAAGAGTAGCCTTGTTAGCTTAGTATTCATCTTTCCATCATTTTGTCCAACTTAGAATTTAGTATCTCACGGACATGCAATAGCTGCTTATTGAATAAATGCTCTTTTACTAATATTTTAAAGCCTTCTTCATTCAATGAGTAATAAACTGTATTACAAAGGAAAAAAATCAGGAAACACCATTGTCCCAATAGTATATAATTTGTTCTGCAAGATACAAATGTTTGAATTCAAATGCGAGTGGAGAGGGATTAGAGCAAGATAACAAGGTTTTTCCTAAATCGCTAAAAAAGGAAGCAAATTTGAACAGCAGTTTATTTTCAACATTAGGGAAGGAAAGCCCTTTAAAAAAAACAAATCCAAATACTTCAACCTTCTTTCTGCAAACTGCAATACTTCTAATCATTTTGCCTAGAGCTTTAATCATTCCAATTTTTCTGACTTGTTGTCTTCCCCAGTATTATTGTCCTTAGGCTACATCATGCATTAAGCCAAGTAATTAGAGTGCCAACAATAGGGCCGTGTTCCCAAATTAACTTTCAATATTATCATCCTGTTGCCAGTGGCAAAAGCAACCATTACAATGACAATTTATACTCCCTCTTGCGAAACACCTATTGAAATAAATGATTCAGTAAAAATCACATTTAGACTCAGGTCTACAATATGAACCATTTCCCCCTGTTTTTATATTTTCAAGAAAGACATTTTCTCCCCAATATGACTTTCCTTCCAAATTTCTAAGTAGTTTTCTCTTTACACATTACTCAAATTAATATTTTTTTAATTTCTTTAAAAATGGCAAAATCATTGTATTATTTTGATTCAATGAAAATACTCTAAGTTTTAAGTCTTTATCCTAATTCATATAACCTCATTAAATACATTTATTTAGGGATTTTGTTTCCCTTGTCTATTTTAGTTGTTAACATTAATATTTTTTGCAATAAACTTTCTTAAGAATTTTTATTCCACTTAAGGCTTTATAATAGCATAAAATTAACTGATAATTTTTGACTAATACCACAACCTACCATGTCATGTTAAAATTTAATATTCCCCAAATGAGGAAAAATTAATATTCATTTTCAAGAATAAAAAGCAAATTTCATTTTATGAAGAAATTGTCATTGAAAAATATATTTTATCCACAGGAAAATGACTCTTTAGTTCATAATACAGTTTATAAGTATTTAATAAATAATGGTAAGGGAGGGTTTTTTAATGTCTTAGTTTTAGATATAAATGTTTCTTATAAATCTTTGAAACTCTTGAATAGTTTACATAGGTAGGTTTCTCCAAACTTTGTGGTATCATTAAGTAAGATCCATCATCTTCAAATTGTATCACTAAGTAGGCCAATATGTCCTCCTTTACCTCTGTGTTTGCTTTTAGAATTTACTCTGTTCCAGTGCCCCATGAATTCTTATTACCTCAAAATAGGGTGGAGAGTGGTAGCAAAGGATAAAGGTGGTCAAATATATGGTTCCAGACAAAGATTTGACTTTGGGTGTTGGACATACAATGCAATATTAAGATGATGCATCATACAATTGTTCACTTGAAACCTATATAATCTTATGAAACTAGTGTCATCCCAATAAATTTAATTTAAAAATACAGCACCTCAAAAAATAATTCATCAATTTTGACCAAATTTTTCTAACCTTGTATTTCTCATAATGCCTATTATAATATGATTTTTAAAGTATATTTAATTAATTTCAATTAAATGAGAAAATATTTAAATATAAAACAAAATATTTAAATGGTTGAACAATGTCCAAACAAATTTTACCTGTAAATTATTAAACGTATAAATTCTAACTTAACGTGCTAAGGAAGATAAGCAGATATAATTAATGCCTTGCATAAAATTTAGAATAAGTATTGTCCTTTATAACCCATAGTTAGAGAAATATCTATCGACTAAGCAAGAATTACACTATTTTAAAATTGGAGATTGTAATTAGGGTGTATTTTTATTTAAATGCATAACTGATCATTTTGCCTTATAATTCCTGCATTCTCAACAAAAAGGCTCAATATAATTCTTCTAGAAAAATATCAGAGCTGTAAACAGAATATCAAATAAGGTATAAATAAATATACATTGATTAGATGATTTAATTTATTCTATTAACTTCAAATATGTACAAAATTGTTGCTTTGGGTAACAACTAAAGTAGCATTTGGCTACATTTTATAAGTGAAATATAATTATTTCCTTTTCTTCTTTTTTCCTTAAAGCAAGATCTTTATGCTTATATTTGTACAATATTCCTAGACATTCATAGTATATATAATTTGTATGTGCTATTATCAGAATTAATTTCCTGAATAACTTAATTACGGTAGCTATAACTCAGAGCATACTCAGGGGCACCACAGGCAACAATATATATTTATATAAAATATTAGGTATATTAGTTTAATATTTTTAAATTTTGCTTTTGATTATAAATGAGATTTACAAACAATAATGTTCAAATGGCAGGCAAAATCATTGATCATTAGACATCATAGAGCTTTTTAGGAAGATACAACACTGTTCCACATGATAGAGGTAAGGAACAAAGTAAGGTAGTTTTAGAAATTATGCTTACTAGTGATGGCATTATATGTAAAAATCTTAGATGTGAAAGAGAATAGAAATACATAAAAGCCACCTCATATATCTCCCAGTCCCTAAAATTACTTCACAACATTCAGAAATCAGAATTATTAATATCAGCTTTCAAGAGGCTTCTTAAGATGACAGACTTTTCACTAATTTAATGTTATTTAAGGATCGATGGCTGGTGCATTATGTAATCAAACTCACAGCATCCAATAAAATCTATTCTTGGGTAGAGAGGAAAAAAAGTTATAATACATAATCCACTTATCCTTCCTTCCTTAACTTGTTTCACCTGAAGAAGTGTTTATGAAGAACCTACCGTAAGGTAGCGCTGTGTTAGGTTATACAGGAGAAAGGAAAGAGGTGTAAGCTTGCGCGAAAAATAATATAAACGAGCCCCTTCAAAATTGAATTGGAGCTGACATTTCAGAGGAGTTTTCTTGCCTGTCTTCTTAAATCTTTGGACTGGGAAAAATAACCCTTGGACTGGGTTAAACCACACTGTTTTCCAAACAACTGTTTGCAAAACTAACAGGAAAACATGCATTCTTACTCCACTACTGAAAATTAAAGACATTCTTTAGAATTAACACCACCATACATTGCTAAAGAATAATTTAGCTTGACATCTATAGAAATTTCTTCTTCGGCTTACTAACACCAATAGAATTTCCTTTCTTTTAGTCACATAATTATTGCCCTTCTCTTTCTCAAATACCCCTTGCCTTCACCCTTTAATCAAAAGATGGTTTAGGTTTCTGCCTCAATCAGAGCTTTCCAGAATTGTTATTCCTTTTTGTTGCAAAACAATGCTTGATGCTTCTTACTTTGGCTTTTTATTTTTAGGTTAATACCAGTTATGCTCAACTAACTCAAACCTCTACAAAAAATATACAAATAATTTTAAGCAATGGAATTCATTTTATTATTTTTTAATTGAAGGTGGTTCCAAAAACAGCAGAGTAAAACATGCTGTCTCTTAACATGACTTCAAATAATGGGTATAACATTCATTTGGTATTCATTTATGGTGCTCTCATTCATATGTATGTACGTGGTGAAAAACAAAAGAGAAAAGGAGAAAAGAAACAAAGAAGATAATTATTGCTTGAAACTTTACATTTTTGGAGTCCTAACTCAGACACACTGTACTGAGAGATTTCTACCACAAATAATCCGTCGTCGGCAGCCGTCCGTCTCAAGAGACGATGGTGTAGCTTCTTAAGAGTCTATCTGCACCGCCGAGAATGGCTGTGCAGTCTGACTCGGGAGTGACAGGTATCTGTCTCCTCCCGTGTTGAATCGACATCTTGCGATGACTCTGGAGTGTCCTCTCCAGTGAAGCTGAAGCTACAGAGCCTGGGCAGGGTGATATGGAGGGTCTGCGGTTGCCCATGCAGCAGACCCCCCCTCTCTTCACAGCTGAAGGGTCCAAGGGAAAGAAGGAGTCAATACAGCTTGGCTTCAGGTGCGCCGCAGGAGTTGCCGGTGTTGACTACAACGTCAAACCGCCTTAGGGACTCCGGCTCCGGATTTTCTGTCGGGGTTTACTCCCTTAGCCTTTCCCCTGAAGAGGTATGCCGCAAGGCAGCGGAGGTTTTTTGGAGTCAGAGTTTTCCTTCTCTGATGTGCCCTGACTGGAAGATTGAACCAGCGACACTTAGCTCGCAGGCCGACGCTCAATCCACTGAGCCAAACCAGCCAGATAACCACAAATAATATGTTATGATAAAATTATGTACTTCAGAGAGGCCTTTCTAGACAAAGCTAGCACAGAATGATGTCAAATTCAAATATACCTTGCCACCTTACTTAGGAAGTGAAGCAGAATATTTCACCCTAAAATATGTCTCTTTGGCATAAGGATTATTCTGAACTTCTTATTTTAAGAAACAGACAGGAGAACCTCTAAAAGCCAAGTAGAAATTACCCCTCCAATAGAGACATTTTGTTTTTAATTTATAAGGGAAATCTCCATTTCTAAGGAGGGGGCAGGGTGACTAAATCTCAAGAAACTCTTATCAAGGGAGAAAGTAACTTACTCCTCCCTTCTGCAACACAAGTAAACCATAGTTTACTTTGTATTGTCTGATAATCTCCCTCAAGTGGCTTCCTTCCGTTCCCCAATATTTTCTTTTGTCCTTAGCAGAAGATGGTGGCTTGGGCCATTTTGGGGTTTAATCAGTTTTTCTGAATATTTCCCATGTCTATGGAAGGTATACATAATATTAAACTTCTGTTAGTTTTCTTTCTTCCTTTTTTTTCTTTTTCTTTCTTTTTTTTTTTTTTATTTTATTATTATGGGGTGGAGGGCTCTCAGACAAGAACCTAGCAAGGGTAAAGAGAAAATTGTTATTCTTCCCCAAACCTATCTTCAAAGAAGGTGGTGATTTTTCTGTTAATTCTGGAAATTACACTTAAGATCTGAAACAGAGCCTGATTTCTCAACCCCAAGGCAGTCCCCTAAAATAGCAGTATTTTTATTTTACATAAAATGGCTTTCTAAAATGTTTGAACAAGTATTACAACAACAGCATTTATCTTTAGCCCAAAGATTTTAATGGCTTATTATTGTATTTCCTGTTGTGATGTTTTGAAAGTTATTGACAAATTTTGGTGCCATTTAAGTTAAATATATATTTATTTGAATATTAAATCACTAAGCTTATAACTGCTAACATGTTTCTATCATGTATTGCGGCTTCAATGAAAAAATTTAAAGAATTAATATTTCAACACATTAAACCCAATAAACAGTGATTATTGAGTTGGTATTTCTATTTTGTTGCCATTATAAAGATATTGACTATTGAACATTATACACTTTCATAAAATTATATGCATATCTCAAATTGCATATCATGGATCAACTCTAGTACTCAACTTTCTTATTGCTTATCATTTTACCCAAGATTTATGGAACATGTGGTACATATTCTATAAATCCTTTTCTTTGCATTATTAGTTTACTTGTAAACATTCCAGAACTTTGAATATGCACTTTTTGTCTGATTACATTTTTTACTACTTAAATATAATGGCACAGCAGATTTTAAGATAAATAGAAGCACCAACAATTAAAACAAGGTGTTAATTCTACAATCTTAATGTCTAAATTTTGCCTTTAGAGATGAATTAAATTGAGTAACTACAAATCCTTGCATACTATAAAAGAAAACTACTTTCTACTTTTGATGACTTTGAAACTTCTAGTCAGTGACTTTATATTTACATAGCATTTGTAGTTTCCAAAGTGCCAATATAGATCCTGTTGATACTCAGACAATATCATATGACAAACTTTATTATTATTTTATAGAGAGTTAAACTGGTTCAGATTGCTCAACATATAGTTAGGAATTGTAAATATGTAAATATAGCTCTCATGATCAGCCACTAGTACTATACTCTTTCCTACACACTAATTCCTTAAAGAAAACTAAAATTATAAAATAAGATTTTTAATGCTATATTTCTTTTAGTTGTATATATATATAATCACTTGGATTAAGTTTTGGGACAAAACAGAGTTATATTTGGTAATATTTAAAAGGAAATAAAGAACTTACTTTAGATTAGGTGATAACCAACTTAGAAAATCCAAGAGACATCTTACATTCAAAAATTATTATTATAATGTTGATTTTATTATCTTATATGTTAGCAATAAGCATATAGAAACAGAAATATATTCTCCATAGACACAAAGCTTTAAAGCTTTAACAAGAAAGGTATTGGACATATGTGAAGATTACTGTATAAATTTATTTGAGGGTCAAAACAAGATATGAGTGAATGGAAATCCATTCCATACTTTTATATTCTTCATTAAAACTACCTGAAACTTAAAAATATTAATATTTCCAAAATTAATATATACATGGAATATAATTAATACACACATTAACATACAAACATGTACCTGTACAAGAAAATCAAATGCCCACATGTGAAATATTAATAAAACTGTCAAGAAAACCGAGACTCTATATTTACAATAATGGGAACCCCAGATGATATAAAAAGATAGCCATGTTTGATTTTATGTAAATTTAAAATATTTCCATGATGAAAAATGCCAACAGAATATCAATAAAATAGCAGTAAATCTAGGAAACATTTTTATTTCTAGTATTAGACAAAAGATTAATCAAATTATAAGATGGGAAGACAAAGAAAAATACATAAGGAAAAGTTGATCAAAGGTCATAAATAGTTTATACAGCAACAAATCCAAAGTGCGAAAAATTATGAAAGAATGCTCAAGGTCACTGGTGGCATAACAAATGGAAATTATGACAATAATGAGATATAATATGCACCAGTAGTCTAGAAGAAGTAAACAAATCAATAATTTGTTCTCAGAAATGGAAAGTGAAGGATACTGTCATTCAATGTTACTAGAGTTGTGAGATGTAACAGTAGTTTCAAAAGCAATTTTAGGAACCTCTTGAATTTTAGAACATACATAATACAGAGAACACACAGCAACACATATATTCTTTTCAACCAAGAGTTTTTATCCATGGAATCTACACTATGGAAATAAAAGCACAATAGTTCAAAGAGAAAACATGTAGAAATAAAGAATGCCCATCAATAGAGAAACATGCTCCTTGACGGCATGTAGTGAATTAGAGCTACTTCAGCTCACCACCACTGTGATAAGTATCATAAAGTAATCTAGAAACAAAGAAAATATATTTAGTATTATCTCATTTTTAAAGAAAAACTGAAGTTCTCAAAACTAGCATATGTATCCTAATATTGGTGTCTATGTACAAATGAACAACCATATATTTGTATAGGAGTTTAGGAGTACAAGCGCAGAGGAAAAAATACTAAATTGCTAACATGAAAAATAAGTGTCATGCATACAAAAAGACCTGACTATGTGATTAAATTTATTGTATATATGGAAATACAGCCATACCTCAATACTCATTTGCTTCAGAAGACATCAAACCCTGTACTCATCGCATTTTGACAAACAAAAAATGTTTTAGCATTCAGTGCTTGTTTGGGACTTGCAGCACTTGCTAGAACTTGTGTGGGTCATGACACGGACCCACAAGAGAAAATGCTTCATCGTTGAATATTCATTGGCTTTGGCAGTCGTCACGAGTTCCAGAATGAATTAATAACGAGTATCAAGATACCACTGTGTATGTATGGATATATAATTTGGGTTTTTAGGGCAAATGCAATAATACAAACATTATATTTGTTGTATAGATATTATACACATTCTATAATATGAGGTCTGTCCAGAAAGTATTCAGCCATGCAATATGAAAAAATATACATTGATTGAAGAAGATACAATTATAAGAAACATAATACATAGAACAATGACACCTCAGCTCCCTTCAAAGTAGGCACATTGAGACCTCACACAGTTCTCCCAGGGTCATTGGTAGTGGTTTGAATCAAGTCATCAGCACTGTTCCTTCTACTCTGGTAGCAGAAGCCACAGCATGGATCTTGACACGACACGTTTTATGCCAAAATCTTGTGTCAAATTCTCAGACACAGTAGCTTTTGGAATCCTCAGATCAGCTTCTAGTTCTCACACTGTCACTCATCTTAGCTGATTGCAGCCTGTACATGTACAACATTCTCAGGTGTTCTGCTTGTTGCAGGCCTTCCAGAACATGGATCACTTTCAACAGATTCTCAACCACCTTTGGAGCATTTGTGCCACACTTTTATTTGTGCTGCACTCACTGCATCATCTCCAAAAGCCTTCTGATTGAATAGTTTCTGCAGAGGAATATTCAAACTTAACACAAAATTTGATGGAGATTTGTTGCTCCACTCGCTCAGTCATTTTGAATGCGATGGCCACACAGTACACATGCTCACTCAACAGTGTCTATTGCCCCCACTGACTAGTACAGTGGTCATTGTTCATGTGTACGCATTCCAGGTCACTCTCCTTGGCTGTCAAGTTACATGGATATCTCATAAACTGTTCTTGCTATATTAACAATGGCTGGACTTTTTCTGGACAAACCTCATAAGCTCATGGACTATATGTGATGATATCGTATACTCACTCATAGTATTTATTAAAAATCGCTATTATAAGTTGAAAATAATATGCTTTTCCTTAAAATTTTCTTCTCAACATATTTCTCCTAAGCCATCAATATTTAATTTCTGAATATATAAACATTAATTTTTTGGTAAAAGGAAGTCTCTTTTTGCATATCATTCACTTTAAAATGTGAAATCTACCAAAGAGCATGCTTTTGATGAATTCAAAATTTTTTCATATTTGAGGGTCTGTTCTATTTTCCAAATCATTACTTCATCTACTATTTAAACAGTAAAATTTACTTTCACTTCCCTATTATTTTACCTTTTTTCTTTGTAATTCAAACTACAGCAAACAAACAAACACAAAACAAAAACCTGAATACATATTTTGAAACCCTATTTGGCATTGTATTATCATTACAATAAATGAGTTTATTATACTAGTTAAACTCTTTCAAGATGAATTTTAAATATTTTCTGTATGGTTGAAGATGGAGAAATTATTCACTAATTCAAAAATGTCTTACTTGTGTAATTAAAATGTACATAAAATACTCATGCATAAAAATAAATAAGTGATCTGCAATATGATGTTATAGGCAAAAAAGTGTAATACTAGGTTTAATCAAAATCTGTACTGTATTGTCATCTGAACCTAAATAAATATAAGAAGTTTAAGATTGCACTCACATCAGTTTAGTTTCCACACTTAGTGATAATTTCAGTTTTAGATGGTCAGAAGGAGAAAGATATGGTATAGCAAAAAGAATACAGGATTAAATCTTGGTAAGCTTCCATTCTATCCCTGTAGGACCTTCAGTGAGTCAGCCTTTCCAGTCTGTCATGTGTAAAACAGAAATGATACCTCTTTCAAGTTTTGATTTAAAAAATGAGGTGATGACCCTGGTGATTACTTTGCAGATATTATAGAACTACAAAGAATTGTGATTGGTCGCATACTTTTGTTTATATTTTTCCAAAACAATTGAATTCTCCATTCTTTTACCCTTCTTTTAAAGCTCAGCTTCTTAGGTCACTTATGTAAATTATTGCTATGAAGACATACATTGTTAAGATGATAATCAGAAGACAGCTTTCATGTTACATTTATCAATTACCTGAAATCTAAAATTGCTATGACAGAAACTGGAAGTTATATCCATTTTAATATTAGAAATAAGTGTAAAAAATAAAACTCTGGCCCATTTAAAAATCCATAAAAATCCATAATGTCTTTTATATTCCCTGCATCAGTCCCTGTAAAGTGCTCTTTCTCATCCCATAATTATAGCTCCTTTATCATACATATTTAGGATTTGGTAGTTTGGCAAACTACCAAAAACAGCATTATTTTAAATGCAGATAGTGGGCATGTCTTTATTCTCTACTTGTCTACAATTAGGTTGTAAGACTTTGAACAATGCTCTTAATCTGTGATAGATCACTTTTTCATATGTAAAATTGAATTTTACCTGTTTTATCTGCCTCCCTTTATACATGCAATATACCTTTTTGAATAATTATTTGTGAATATGCTCTAAGAACAATAGTCATTTTATCAAAATCTAATAGAGAATAGAAATAAATTTCTCCAGTTCTCCCAGATCTTGTTCCTATTGCCTTTTTCTAAACCTTCTGCATATTCTTTAACATGTGTATCAGTCCCGGAGAATAATGCAGACCAGAATTTGAATCTGGCTCTGCTATTTGGTATCTGAGGGATTTGGGGGAAACAATTTGATTTTTTTTTAATTTTAATTCCTTCACCAATGTAACAAGAATAACAGTTGTCTGACTCATAGGGTTGCTGTGGACCCTAAAGTAGGTAATATGAGTAAAGCACCAGATTACCTAGCAGGCAATAAATATTCAATAAGTGTTTAACATTTATTTTTATCAGTGTCCTCCTCATTACTATCATAATTATCCTTTTCCCTTAAGACACTTAGAACATCTACTTCCTATAAGTCTTTTGCAACGCATGGAATAAGTACTAATTTTCTGAGCCAATATTGGCTTTTCACTTGCTTGTATGATTTTCTAAAATATTTTGAAGGAGAATTCTTATATGATTGTAGGTTAAATGTTTTAAAATCACAGAAACACATAGAATGTAACTCTAAAATAATGAGTTTTTATATGCTTTAAACAATTTGTATCATTAATTTATGTTCTATATATTCCTTATTTATATAAGCCTTAAGTTGTAATTACTTAATTACAGAAACAGTTAGTATAAGCAATTTTTTATTTATTATATAATGCCTTTTCATTGCTTAGTCACACATTATACACTTAAAATATATGTTTAAAAAATAAATAAAATAAAAAATAAAGGTAAAAATATATGTTTATTTAACATTTTATTATAACATTTTCTATTATCTTCTGAACCTTATGAAATAATTTAAATTAAAATAACTCAAAAATTTCCATTCCAATTCCAATTGCCATTTGTGGTCAAATAAAATATAACCACATTGTACATAAAATTTGGTCTCCAAAACTATGCTGTACTCAAATATAATAGTTCTTCGTTCTTAATAAGTTCATAGATGGTTTTTGGCAGTTCTATCAAACATAGCTGCAGGGACCTTTCAATTGCAAAAAACACTCATTTCTCTAAGAAACTGTACTGTGGGACCAGAGAAAGACTTTATTTATAAAAATATAAATGTTTGACATTTGTTTACACTGTAAAGAGTTTAGATGTCCAGATGTATAACAAACATAACTGAGCCATAAATAATTTTCCCTTTAACATCCGATAAGTTAAAACTTCTCTTCACTATATATATTTTCTGTTTTTCTATTTTCAGCAAAACTAAGGAAATATTAAACTTGTTTATTAATTGTATATAATCATCTAAGAAATTATAGACAAAATACTGCTTGCCATTCATGAATACAGGTGTTTCTAGCTTACTGACAATTATTTTTCATATAAAAATTCCATATAGATTTATACCAAAAACATTTTTGTGTGTTAACCATGATATTCCGTTTCTTCAGAAACAACTTCTCTGAAGTATACCGATGATTAATCACAACTGGACAAATGCAGAGACCACATGAAATGAAAAATATCACATGTAAGTAAAATTACTGTGACTATATTTTTATTTTAAAAAATGTACAACTTTTGGATGTACTATATTTGTTACACAGACTTCAGTTTGGTAACTAGCTCTTTGTTATTCATGGACTAATAAAGGGATGTACCTTTTTAGTGAGGTCTCTTAATTTATTGGATATCCTTTGGCAATTTTTAATTTCATATTTTTAAAAAGCTAGTTATTTAAAATTCCCATGGACATTTATCTCATGTATGTGTTTCTACTGCTGTGATTTTTCACATTTTTTATCTCATAGCACACATAAACTAATTATTAAAATACTGTAGCACATAAAAAAATATATTTTTGCTGATCTGACAAAAATAGGTAAATTTTGAATCTTTCACACTAGGTTGCTATTGTTGTGTTAGCTGTTGTCATTTTTTAATTTAACGAGCTAAGGGGAAAAGAAGTCAGTGCCCCTAAGTCATCAGGTATTGCATGTTTTAAAAATCCTTGTGGTACACCAGTTAAAAATTGCTGGTCTAGTGTATTTATGTAATTTATTTGTTCAGCAAATCAATTCAAATACTATTAGTCTCTCTAAAATCTTTAAATAAAATTTATATTTAGTAAAAACATTCTTCAATTTGTGCACTGTTAACGTTAATTTTAAATACCCACAGTAACTTTACTTTCATTTTACTTTATTTGTTCACTCAAAATACTCTCATATATGCTCAATTACTTTCATCAGATGTTTTATTTTCTGGCCCTATTTTTAAAAACAATTTCCAACAAATCATTAGACTTTCTTTTGACATTAATAGCCACTGCACTATTCACCTAACAGGTGTTTATAATTCATTTCTATGAACTTTGCTAAAAATAATATATATTTTATAGAAATAATTTCTTGACTATTATTGTTCTGACTCCCTTCTTTCATTTTTTTCTTTTTTTTTCCTGGTTGGGCCAGTACCTTACTCTTTTTTTTTTTTTCACATATCTAACATCGCAAAAATTTTGTATTAACTTAGATCTGGAAAACTAACATTTATTATTTTTAAGGTAGGTTTATATTAAGCCTGTCTCTATCATATTTATGCCTATGACTGTGTTCTTCATGGCAAGACACAAGAGCTTATTCATTAAATCATAGATACAAGAAAGTTTTACAGCTGACATTTCTGCATTTTATGAAATTATCAAGAATGATTATATTTATCCTCTTTAACTTTTAATATTATTAATTTTTTCTTCAAACTAGATTATTAAGCTAAATATCGACAAATTCACAAAAAATAAAGAAGTCACTAATTAGTTCTACTTAACAACAGAGGTAGCTGTAGCCCAATTTTCAAACAAATGCTTTTGTAAACAAGAGAAACAAATTTAATTTTTATTTCAGTTAGAAATGTATTTACTCTACATATTACCATCTATGTTCATTGTGTAAATTACTAATTAAGTTAGGTATTTGTGTTGCACTTTTAAAATACCGATGTGAAGACTTCTGGCCAAGATGGAGGCATAGACAGATATGCTCTGTCCCCCTCCACAACTAAGAAGGAATACAACTCCCTCAAAACTAGAAACAACCTGAAGTTCCAGAAAATCAAACTACTTGGAAGTCCAGCAAACAAAGATATAAAAAACAAATACTCATCTAGACAGGTAGGAGGGGTGGAGCTGGGGCAGAGAGGATGCAGTGTGGTGGCGGCTGCAGTGGCGGCAACAACAGGCTGGCAGAAAGCACAGCCACATGTTTTAAAAATTCAGGAGGGACACCTGGGGAGCATTCCCAGCTCCTCACCGGACTTCCAGCCCACATTCCCAGCACCAGGGAAAATCAAGCCTCATTGCTTTTGACTGTGCAGACTGGTGGGGGTTGTGGTGGAGCAGAAACTGCCGGTCTCAGCAGAGTCCTCCTGTTTAAAGTCCCCCCCCCAACACACAGCCCTAGAATGTCTGGGGACCCACGCACTCTGGGAACAACAGCCAGAGCAGCAGCTGGAGGAGTGACAGTCTGGTGCAGAGGTGGGAGAGGTGCCTGGAACGAGATCAAGTACTGGGCAGATGGCATTGTTCCCTCTCGAACCCCTCCACCACATACAGTGTCACAACATGGTGAAACAGGTCAACCTATACTGACAAATCCTTAAGGCTCCACCCATTACAACATAACAGGAGTGACAACTCTACCTGGGACGTGGAGGCAAACTAACACAGGAGCCTATCAGCATGAGGAGACAGAGAAGTATGGCCCAAAAGGGGGAATGGATCAAGGTTCCAGTGGGAGAACTAAGTCAACCTAACAGATGAGGAGATACACAACCTAACAGATGCAGAATTCAAAACACTGGTGATAAAGATGCTCACAGGCTTGACAGATATGCTTGAGTACAGCAGACACATAAGAGAAGAAGTGAAGGCTATGCTAAGTGAAATGAAGAAAAATCCACACAAAACCAGTGGTGAAGGGAAGGAAACTGGAGTTCAAATCAATGATATTGAACATAAGGAAGAAAAAAACAGTCAACCAGTGCAGAATGAGGAAGCGAGAATTGAAAAAAATGAGGAAAACTTCTCAAATTTTGTGAAGGAGGTGGACATACAGGTCCAGGAAGCAGGGAGGGCCGCAGGCAAGCTGGACCCAGAGGGGACCACACCCGGATGCATAATGATTGAGATGCCAAAGGTGAAAGATAAAGTCAGAGCCCTTGGGGCAGCAAGAGAAAGGCAGAGAGTTGCCTACAGAGGGATGCCTATAGGACTATCAGCTTATTTCTCATAGGACACTTTGCAGGCAGGAAGGGACTAGCAAGCAGTATTCAATGTGAAGAAAAGCAACCTACAGCCAATATTACTCTATCCAGCAAAACTATCATTTAGAATGGAAGAGCAGATGAAGTGCTTCCCAGACAAGGTGAAGCTAAAGGAGTTCATTACCACCAAGCCATTATTATATGAAATGTGAAAGGGACTTACTTAAGAAAAAGATCAAAACTATGAACACTAAAATGACAACAAACTCACCACTATCAACAACTGAATCTAAAAAATGAAAACAAAATCCAACTAAGCAAACCAGAGTAGAACAGAATCATAGGTATGGGTATCATTTGGAGTGTTTCAGCTGGGAGGAGGGGAGAGAAATAGGGAAATGGTGCAGGGACTAAGAAGCATAATTGATTGGTACAAAATAGACAGAATGATATAGGAAAGGGTGAAGCCAAAGAACTTATATGCATGACCCATGGACATGAACTAAGGGGGGGTGGAATTGCTGGAGGGAAGGGGGGTATTGGGCAGAGGGGAGCAAAGGGGAAAAAATAGGAACTACTGTAACAACATAATCAATAAAATATACTTAAAAATAAAAAAATAAAATACTGATGTGAAAGATAACTATTTCAATAACTATATTTGATGGTGCTTTTCCCCCCATTTTGTAGACATTCAAAATAGCTCAGTTTGAGCTGATTGTACTTCTCAAACCCATACCTTCTCCATACAAGTGTATTTGGAAATATTATCTCACGTTGCTCGAGTAAAGATCACATCACTTCCTCTGTATTAAATAATTTATAAGCATATATCACACAGATGGGAAGAAAATTGAGACAACAAAGTAAAAACATAAATAACCCATTTTTTTTCCAATTTCTTGGTGACTTTCATTATTAATTTCCAATATGGAGAACTTGAAAGGGCAACACATATTTAAATAACAATCTACTATTTTCCCCTTAGAGAAGTATATCATATTTCTAGGTTATTATGGCATCAGAAAATTATTATCATTTCTAATATTAGTAGAATTTTAATTTGAGGAAGTGGTTATCAACAGTTATTTTTTCCCAATCAAAACATTTTTACTCTGGGAAAATATAAAATACTCAAAATTATACCTTATGAGCAAATTTCAATATCTTGTATGATATCTTCACGTGATATTGTTCACATTAGAATATTAGACTTTTGAGGTGTAAAAAAAAGTATTTTTCTAGAGAATAAGAAATTCAGACCCCAGAGAAGATAAATGACTTGTCCAAAATGATGCCATTAACTAGTATCTCAGTTATGATTAGAACTCGATAACTGACTATAAAAGTATAATACTTGCTACACTAACGCACTATCTTCCATACATAACATTTTGTTATAACATTTTCTGTTTTAATTAAAAGACAAATGTGAAGCCTTGTGAAACAACAATCAACTTATGCAAATACAACAGAATTTAATTTTAAAAAATTATCCTAAAATTTTGAAAAACAGCAAACATCCTGTATCTCTTTAGATTTTTAATATAGCTACATATTATTTCTTTGGAATAAACATTGTTTTCAAATATATATCAAGGGGCTTTCATAGTGCTATTTTAAATTTACCAATTGATTAAGAATGTATTACTCCAAAGTATTTTCAAGATTTAATATCCTTTATGTATTTCCTAGTACTGCATTGGATATTAGACATTAATCAACAACCAATAAATTTATAATGTCAAGTAATGACTACAGGATCCCAACGTTAAAGAAATGACTTTGTTCCAAAACAATCTCTGCTAAGTGAAATAAGTTTACCCTGTAGGCAGTACAGAAGAAAGTAAGATGAGAGATAACACTTCTTAGAGCTTCATCACATAATCTCTATATTTCTACCAAGATGATGTCCATATATATATATATATATTCAATTAGGTTATCACAACAATGCTGCTGATGCTTTTATTGAGAATCGGATAACAATCCCAAAGGGTTCATCCCCAAATAGTCCAACAAGAGAGAGTAGAAAATAATGTTTTGCTTTATTATATGACAAACTCATAAATAACTCTCTTCAGAATGTCATATCCACGATAATCTGTCTAAATATAGTCACAATGAGTTTTTAAGAATCCCTATTTGTGGCTTAGTATTTATTGAAATTAAATTACAGTGAATATGTTTGCAATGTTTTGTTTTTTTGTTTTTTACCAACATTAGAAATAATTGTATCATTGTAAAAATTCAAATAGAGGAGAGTGTACCATAATAGATAAGAGTGTGTATTCTCCCATCTTGTCTTAAATCCCAGGTTCCTGTATGTTAGATGTAAGATATTTCATAAGATTTTGACTCCATTTCCTCATCTGTAAAAGGAAAATAATAACAATCTCTATATTTTAGAATATTTTGCATTTTGAATGCAAACATTTTAGGGGACCTAGGATTCTATTTCTTGCATATATATTTTGTGCAGTTATTTTATGTATAAATCTGTGAGCTCACCTGATTATTAAATATTTTTTGCAAAAATACATTAATTTGTTAACTTATCAGAGCTATTAAGTACTGACATGTTACACAGAGTACTAGATAATTCTGCCTCTCAGCAAGGTCTTGCCACGTCAATTATCAGGTCAGCAAAATATGGTAGATCATAGCTAAGAATGCATTGGAGTAGGTTCCTTTATTTTCTCCTTCAGAAAACATTTTCATAAATAAATATAATAAGCCATAACACTGAATCAAATTATATCTCAAATGTAAGAATAACATAAAAATATGGGGAAAATGTGTACCTCCATTTTCTAAGTCTACATATTTGACTTTTTTTCAGTTACATTTATTTTACTTAGACTAGAGACCTAAATATAAATTTTACAACCATAACCTTTCTAGAATAAAACAAAGACCGGTATCTTTATAATTTTGAGGTAAACAGATTTCTGTCAAATTTTTTGCAATTTAAATTATTGGGGGTAGTATTGGTTAATAAAACCATACTGGTTTCAAGTGTACAACTCTATAACACATCATCTTCACTCTGCATTGTGCAATCACCACCCAAAGTCAAGTCTCTTTCCACCAGCATTTATTCCTGCTTTGCCCTCTTCCTCCTCTCTTGCTATCACCATACAATTTTCAGTGTCTATGTTTAATTTTTTCTTTTTAAGCCCTTCACATTTTTCACTTAGCCCTCCAGCCTCTCTCATTTCTAACAGTTATCTGTCTGTTCTGTGTATCTATGAGGATCTTTCTATTTTGGTTAAGTTTATTTCATTCATTAGATTCCACATATAAGTGAAATCAGATGATATTTGTCTTTCTCTGTCTGGCTTATTTCACTTAGCATAATATTCTTCAGGCCCATCTATGCTGTAACAAAAGGTAAGATTCACTTCTTTTTAAAAGCTGACTAGAATTCCATTGTGTAAAAGTACCACTTTTTTATCTACTCATCTGTTAATGGGCACTTGGGCTGCTTCCAGATCTTCACTATTGTAAATAATGCTGCAGTGAACATAGAGGTGCATATAATCTTTCATATTAGTGTTTCATATTTCTTGAGATATATTCCCAGAAGTGTAATTGCTGGGTGTAAAACAGTTCCATTTTTTATTTTTTATTTTTATTTTTTTGAGGAAATGCCATACTGTTTTTCACAACGGCTGCACCAATCTGCATTCCCACCAAGAGTGCACTGGCACTTTAAGAGTGCACCTAGGTTTCCAGCAGACTTCTCTTCTAGGTGGACAAGTCCCACTGATTTTCATTGTCAGATGTTATGCAGGCCCCTCTTTCTGGCCCTGGTGCTCTGGGCCATAGCATGAGGTTGAGATCCACACTCCTCCAGGGGGACTTCTATAGCCAAGATATCCCTACAGTGTATGAAAGTACCAGCCCTCTCCATGTCTCTGTGCTTCTTCCCAGTCTCAATGTGGCTTCTGAAAATCTTTGATTAAAATACTGTTCAGCTGTCCTTCAGTTAGTTATTCCGGTTGATTGCTTTATAATATGGCTGTAAATCCAGTTTGGCACCAGGAAGAGATGAATGTAACTTCCCTTCCTCTGTAGACATCTTAGAACCTATTTCTACTACTTTTAATATCCGTTGTGATAATAAACATTAATACCTCCATAAATGTATCCAAAGAAGCTTTTAATGTTTTATATTATAGAAGAGGGCCAGACACATAGATGATTCTATATATTTGGTTATACTATTGAAGTATTCCATTTTGATTTTCTGACTTCATGGTCTTGGTAAATATATCAATTTTTATTTTGATTGATCCTCAATGAAGTTTTTTTTTAATTTTTCAATTCAAAAATTAAGTGGCAAATAAATAATAGAATGTGTATTAATAAGGTGTTTTTCACAATATGACCTGGATTCTAAACTGTTGCTTTATAGATTTTTCTAATATCTTCATAAAGACACTAATCTATGATTAGTAATTATCTTTGCTTTTTAAAAATACTGTTCTTTGTTGCTGTGATACTTTATACTGTGAATATTGTTTATACTTAGAGAATTAGTTTATAAAATATTATATTGGGGTGGATTGTCTTTCTTAACATTTTTACGCTAAGCCTAATTTCATAAAGATATTTTAAAATATAGTGTTTTCACACTTGAGTTTGCTATTTGGCAGCTCTTGGAATACACTAGTGTAATCATCCAGCACATAGCCTTTGTAAGCATTTATAATGACAATCACAATTTCAGTTGTGATATCATGGATGCACCCCAGAAACTTGTGAATAGTATTCCTTGCACTGCAATTCTGATTGATGATTGCTCCTGCCCCAAGACAATATAAAAAGTGTCCATCTACCATTAATCTGTAAATCTCTAGTATTGAGGCCAGCTTGATCACATAGTCAGTATGCCAATTCTTCAAGGGTCTGCTGCCTAACACACACTGCCTCAGATCATTTTCATATGTATAATGATGATGAACGACTATTCTTCTTATAGCATTACCTTCATTGGCTAACAGTATATAATGAGTTCATTAGATAAGAACCACTTCTGCAGTTAACTTTGTGATATGAAGATATGATCTTAGATTTTACATCTTTCTTAATAGTTGGAACCAAGAAGGTTAACCCAGTTATTGAAACTTCATGCAGATAATTTGGGATCAACAAACAAGGCTTATGAGTATAAGGTGACATAAGCTCCCATACTAAGTTTAGTGTCATTCAAGATAATATCCTGGGAATACATAGTTCCATTCAGACCCTTTAGATAGTAGATTTCAGTAGAGGTGATTTTGCACTCTGGAGGATGATGAGCAATGTCTGAAGACATTTTTGATTTTTGATTTTCACAGCTTCGGAGGTGGTATTGGCATCTAGTAAGTAGAGGCTGGGAATGCTGCTAAATATTTTCCAATGTACAGTCCCTCACATCCCTTCCAATTAAGAATCACCTGGCCCTAGGACAAGCGAAAGGGGGCAGTGCTGTTTGCGGTCGCACCTGGGACAGCGGCAGGGAGAACAATCCCAGCGGCAGGGAGAACAATCCCAGCTGCGGTCAAACCCCGGCAGCTCGCGACCCCAACGCTGGGGAAAGCAGCCACCACATCGCCTTGAACAGTGAGGCCCAGAGGGCGGGAGGACGGACCCCGGTCTCCTAGCGGAATAACTGTGTGAATCCATCTTGGACCCCCGCCCCCACAGAAAGCGCCACAGGGCTGCGAAATAGGTTGCAGATAGGTGCCGGTTGCTGGGTTGTGACGACAAAGCACCACAGCGCAGCAAGAAAGGTTGCAGAAAGGCGCCGGTCGCTGGGTCGTGACCAGTACACAGGCACCGCCCCCTATAGCCGGCCCAAGAAAACAAAACGCATCTGTCAAAATGAGGCAAACAACCATAGAAGTACCAGTGGCTCAGCTCACTAGGCAACAGATGAGGAATCTGACAGATGAACAAATAAGAAACCTGTCAGAGGCTCAGTTCAGGGCCATTGTTATCAGGTGGCTTACAGAATTAACAAAAGATCTGGAAAAAGATGAGAAAGAAGCGAAAAACACTCATAACAAAAGGAACAAAACCACATATGAGACAGATTGTGAGGAAAAAAAAATCCAGAGTTCATTTCAACAAACCAGAATACAGAGAAGGAATGGGAAGCAACGATGAGAGGATCAGAAACCTCTGGGACAGCTATAAAAGGCCCAACATAAGAATCATTGGCTTGCCAGAGAACGAAGAAGACGAACTAGAACTTGAAAAATTGAGTGAAAATATAATAAAGGAGAACTTCCCAAACTTGGGGAAGGGAATAGACTTGCAGGTCCAGGAAGCACAGAGAGTTCCAAAAAAACTGGACCCAGGGAGAACCACTCCAAGACACATTATAATCAAAATGTCAAAAATTAAAGATAAAGAGAGAATCTTAAAAGCAGCAAGAGAGAAGAAAAGAATCATGTACAAAGGGGTCCCAATTAGACTATCAGCTGACTTCTCAAGGGAGACCCTGCAGGCAAGACGGGACTGTCAAGAAATATTCAAAGTAATGAAAATCCAAAACCTACAACCACGAATACTCTATCCAGCGAAATTGTCATTCAGAATAGAAGGGCAGAGAAAGTGTTTCCAGGACAAAAAAAAAACTGAAAGAGTTCATTAGATCCAAACCACTATTATATGAGATGTTAAAGGGACTGGTTTAGAAGAAGGAGGATCAAAACTATGAACACTAAAATGAAAACTGCATCACAAGAAACAACAGAAGCTAGGGAATTGAAATAAGGGCAAACTAGACAGGCAACGAGAGTGGAAAAAGAACTATAGGTACGGGGAACATATTGGGGAGAGGTCAACAGGGAGGGGGAATGGGGAGAGGGAGGGAGATGATATAGGAATTGGGGATCATGGTGGGAGGGAATGGAGTGGACGGAGAGAGGTTGAGAAGAACTATATGCACAACTAATGGACATGGTCTAAGAGGGGGGGACAACTGGAGGGAGGGGGGCCACAAGGTGGAGGGGAGCAGAGGGAAGGGAAATTGGGACGGATGTAATATTATAATCAATAAAACACATTAAAAAAAAAAAAAAAAGAATCACCTGGCCCAAATGTCAACAGTGCTGAAGATAATATTAGCTTTAGATAACAAAAACTTGAACTTCAACTAATTCCCTTCAGTGGGATACAGTCAAGGTAATGAACAGCTGTTTTCTGGTGTGTATTGTCCTTATCACATACAAATGTTTATGCAATTAAATATAAAATAACAGAAATGCAAAAAGGGTCATAAGTATAAAGTAAAAGTATACATCTCAGGAAATGAGTCTTAACCACTTTTATACTGGAGTTAATTGCAAGTAGACACATTCAAAGGTACACCAAAGGTAAAATTGTACCTAAATACTTTTAATTTAAGCACCTATGTGAAACAATAAGAACTTGAATATATGCAGTTTGTCAATGATGTCAATATTTTTGCATATGCCCCTCTGTTCTGGAATTATAACAAAAGGATACTATTTTTATAATTAATTATGTACATATATTTTTGCTAGAAGGAGATTTTAATAAAAGTGATCTAGGAGTTAGATTTCAAATCTACACTTAATTAATTACTCAATATGTATTTGCTGAGTGTAGCCTCAGCGCCCAACACTGACATTTCATTACTATGAAAGCCTGTGTTAAAACCCAAGGAAACCTTTTTCACTCGAATTGATGGAAGAGGCACTTGAGGGGAATTCCTCTAAGTCCTGCTGGTTTGCCAGAAGCTGCAGTTTTCAAGGTTTTATGTGCTTCAAAATCACTAGATAGTACTCTTTTTGTGACTCCTAGGCCTGAACACCAAAACATTTGATTTAATAGGTATGGAGTAGAATCCAGAGTAAGCAGTTTTAAACAAACTGTTCTAATGATTTTGTGCCAATGATTTCAGACCAGAGTTCTGGAAATACTGCCTTAAATCTGTAGTTTACTGGGTACAACTCTCGTCTACAAGAGATTCAATTTGGGGAAGGAAGAACAGGAAGGGTTAAAAAGAGAGAACCAGAAAGTTTAAAGACTGTAAATAGTAAGTTATTATTAATTTATAATAATAATTCATTGATTCAACAAGTATTTATTGCAAGCCAAATATCTGGCAGGAATAAAACAGAAAAATAATCTGTCCTGATGGAGCTTATATTCCAGTGGGAGGAGACATACAATGAATTAATAACAAGGCAGAAATGATGAACAGTTGTCTTCAGATGCATTCTTTAGTTTGATTTATTAGTAAGCGTGGAAGGAAATAATAATTTAAAATTTTCTTTCCTTTGAAATATGTCCTCTCTCCACACCCCTCTCCACAGACTCATAATTCTATCAGTCAAATTTTTGAAGTTTTAATTGACAACAAATTAATAGGCCAATGTTTTACTTCAAAGACACATAATATCTCACATTCTAAATGATGTGGTTGCTACCTGTAACAGTAATTAGAATTAATAATCTTGACAAATTGTTCTGCTATGTTTTGTTTTCCATTTGTGAAGTACTATCACATACATTTTATTTTGGATGACTTTATACCTCATTGTTAAAGTTGCATACATTGTCATAATTATATTTTTGTGCAGTAACTTAAAAAATGTTTAAAGTTCTCTAATTAAATGATACATAGAAACTGTGTTTATATTTTTGTTGGTTTCTCAACTATCTAGGACACTAAAGTTGGAGGATTTAAAATGTATTCCAGTCAATAAAGTAAAAATAATAAAAAGTGTTTGTAAAACTCTAGAATGCAATGTTTAAATCTATTTATTAACTGCAGACTGTCTTGTAGCTTCTATTAGGTGACTATGAATCATGATCCTTCAAGACATGATAAAATATGCAGTGTTACCTAAACTTACACAATCATAAGTTCCTTTTCATAGAGTTTATAAAAGGTCTACAAACCCTAAAAGAGTAATTAAATACAGGAGAAAAATGTAAAAACTAGATAAACCAAGCCACGTTTTAAAAAATGTCTCTCTCTTCCTCCACACGCATGCATGCATGAGCGCACAAACATGCACTGCCACAATTGTATGACTACCTGGCCTGCATTTCGTTGGATATAAATTGTTAATGAGAACTTCCTTTCAACATTGAGTTAAAATTTAGTGATTTTTTAGTACTTGCATTTCAGCCTAACAAGGTTCTTTTCATGTCATTCACTAATCAGTAGGTGACTCTTCTATTCTAAGAGAGTAGAATGTGGTTTTACTAGCAAAGCACTAGAAAGAATCATATCAAAGGAAAGAAGACAGTCAACGGAAGGAATAGAGAATTCCAAGTCCTTTGTTGGCAGAGCTGTAATTATTGGCTTGAATTTTGTAGAATATATGGAGTGAGGAACGTCCAAGGGAATAAATTGCTAAGGGAAGATACACAAAGACACTCAAGTATAAATATTAGAAAAACCGGAGAGTAATCTTATATGAAAATAAAGGGTTTGAACAAAAAAATAATTATACTATTTACAGATATAATTTTCTAAAAATGTAATTAATATGAAATATCCATTAAATCAGGAATTATGTATATTTACATACTGACCTGTTGGAAAGATTTAATTACTTATTTAAGACCATTTTAATTTGTAAATTTTACACTTATTGTTTTTATGCTGCACTGTTTATTTTCAGTAGTGACAAATAATAAAACTCTTATACTGATATGTACTTCATGTTTGGTTTTAGGGACCAGATGCTATCAGGAAAGAATTCTAGGCTCAAACAGAAACTATCTCCTTAGTCACACTAGTAAAAGATTTTGTTTGTGTTTTGTTTTTATCCACTTAGGGAGGCAGAACTGAGAATCAGTCTCATAATTTAATGACTATTATTCCTAACTATATGTAGATTATGCTTAAATATAATAAAGTAAAGACACTCCTCCTTTATGGGTTTAGTTCTATCAGATTATAAAGATTCTTGTCTTCATAAAGTTTAATTCATTCATTTATTCACTTAACAAACATTAAAGGTTTATTGTGCTCATACTGTGTGCCTATCTAGGGATCATCACACATGTCTTGAATTTGGCATTTTCTGGTTCTTGCAATGAAGACACCAATGTCCAGATTTGACAAGGCAAGGTTAAAACTACACCTTTCAGAACATTGTCTCAATGAAACTGTAATCTGTTTAAGCATGTGACAGAGTAAGCATACATTAAATCTCAGTTACTTATGGCTCAGTCTAGACCCTATTGAGAGTTCATTTTTACTGCATAAAATGATAAAAATTTAGTTATTTGGTTATCTTATTCTCAGTTACTTAGAAATAGTAAATGTCTATATACATGTGTTTCACACATTCATACACATGGCAGTAATCACTACAGAATGATAAGTAAAGAAAACAGTAAATCAAAAAAGCCAAGAATTCTGGTATTATGTTAGCATTGGATAGAAAAATAAATATTATAGATTAATAATAAATAATTTTTATGATATAAATAGTTAGATCTCAAGAAAATGTTAGCTGTTTATTGTTATGACTATCTAGTTATCTCTTTCCTGGTGGGAAACCCATGGGACTACACACTTAATTAGAGTCCCATATTTGGGCAAATGACAAAGAAATTCCTCTCTTTCTATAGGCCAGAACAGATGCCAAAATGTAAGGAATATTCAGAGCAGAATGTTAAGAAATGTGATTTAAGCTATAGAAAGACCTAAAAGATGTAAGAAAAAAAATCCAAAAATGTGGTTGAAAATGAAGTCATGCTGGTAGAAACATCTGTTTTACGTTATGGTGTAAAATAAATTAGAATTATATCTCTGTGAAATTTACTGATAGTAAAAACCTCTTCTCTTACTAAGAATGAATAAATAAATATATTTTACTGCCTTTTTTTTCTGTCTGCCCAGACAGGTGAGGAAGAGAAAAGAAAGGAGTATAACAATACAGTGATTCTCAAACTTTAGCTGCATTAGAATCACCTGGTGGGATTGTTCAACAACAGGTTTCTTTGCCCTGACACCAGAGAGTCTGATTTAATAGGTCTGGGGTAGTGCCTGATCATTTTAATTTCTAATTTAAAAGCATTCAGTGTTTTAATTTTAACTTCTAAAAAGTCCCTAGTTAATGCTTCTGGCCACTTAGAGAATCTCTGAAAAAGTGCACGACATATTTTCAGAAATTCCTAGGATGCTAATATATATATATAAGCCCACACACATGAAACTAGTTATTTATATTGTCATTAATATCACATTACATCAATTACAAAAATACATATATTATGAAATGTCTTGCACAAAGTTTAAAATTTAAACCCTAAAGAATGGTAGAAACTCGTGGATAAGTTTAGGGATCCCAAAGTTACAAGATCCCAGATTTTTTCTGTGATGAGCATGGTAAAGGAGAAGGAGGAAGACAAAAAAGAAGAGAAGGAGGAGGAGAAAAAGGGAAGAGGCTTGTTTCATTGCCTACTCTGTAGGCAGTTAGCTCTGAGATGGTCCTAAAAGTTTCCCATATGTTATGGAAAGCAGGTAAATGTTTTCTTACATGTTCAAGTGTAGCTTGGATAAGCTACAGCAAGCTGATGAGCCTTATTATATCATTCGGATAGAACCAGGAGAATACAGAGAGCAGAATCCTGAAGGATCTGAAAATGCCTTCTTTCCTTTTCTTCCCTATTGTCCATTCTCCCATGCAAACACTTAATGAAATTTCCTCATTCTTTTTCTCAATTTTGTCCCCCAAACCCTGGTTTCAAAATCCTGTGAAATTTAAAGGCAAAGCTAGATAAAATCTTAGAGGAAAACCTTCCCTAATTGTTTGATATGAAGTTTTCATCATGTAAAAGAATGAGCATTTGAAAATAGTAATAAAAAACTGATTGATAATATTACATTGTATGTCAACTTTAATTGTGACCTAAGATTCATATTTACCACACAAATCTGTGTGTGTATCTAGAACAGGGTTATTTAAACATTATTCAGACTAGGAATGAAATGCTTCAATAGTACACAAATAAAAATATTAAAATAGAAGTGTTCGATCTTTACCATTTTTTCTAGTCTCTAATGTGACTCTTCATGGCATCTAGTCCCATCCTAGGTGTTATAATTTGATGGATCTGTACCTGAGTCTATGAAAAATGATGAGTGATTATTAAATGTGAACAAGTATTCTAATATATATGAAAAGCCACAGCTGGTTTACAGATCACCCTTCCATAGTAATTTTCCATCCCTCAACAATTTTGAAAGCAATTCATATGGAAAAATTAAGGTCACTTAATATGTAGTAGACATTATGGCTACATCAGAAAAGGTTCCATTAACTTGGATTAGGAGCTAAAACTTCTTAAACTATTGATCCATAATGAAATCATACTTGCATAATATGTTATCACTCAAAACTCAGAAAATAAAGCTAAAAATAATTTAAGGCTTTTTTAGTTGTTAATTAGACCTGACTAAATCTGAATTTAATTTAACCTCTTAGAATATCACCAAAACTAATCTTTACACTGTTTCTCTTCCAATAGTTTGACTACTCATAAAGTTTTACACTTCAGTGAAAAAATAATTTTAGTTTAAAATTTATATATTCATCAGTTATATGATACAAATTTCTGTATAATAATTTAGATATACTGTTATGTATAATTAGTGAAAAATTAGAAATAACCCTAGAGATATATGACTAAAAAAATAAATTACTGCATAAACCTATAATGATATATTAGAATCAACAGAAGTTATTTCTAGAAGAGGTACAGAAGAATAGGTAAATAAATTAATGCATAAATCTAAAATGAAATCTCATAGTCAACAAAAGTTGTAATTAGGAGTCAGGGTTATAAATAAGTTTCATTTAGTTCATTAATTTTCTATTTTTGCTATGTGTTCTACACTCACAAAAATTATAAATGATAAAGTATTTTCTTATCAACATACTTTTACATTTATAATTATTTATTTGTTATATTATTAGATTAATCGGTTTACTTATTGTAAAGGTCATTCATTTGGCAATTGCATAAACTCATTTGAAGAGCAGATCATAGCTTTGCACCTAGATAGAATACCTTATAATCAATTATAATATTTCCAAGAAACGCTATTCTTTATGAGAAAATAGTGAAAAAATTACAAAAAACTATTTTAGCATAGTAACAGATAGTTAGAATTCTTATTTACAAACTGTTTTCTCTTGCCAAGTTAGGCAATGTTCCAAAATCATAATGCTTCCAAATTATATGATGTTATTATAAAATTTTCATTTAACAGAGCCATAATGATTTTTGCAAAGTAAGTTGATTCAAAAGGTTTTTTAAATAACAACCATACCAGAGCTTCTAAACTTGTAAGAATGAATCTGATAATTGAGACTAATATTCCAGGCTTTATCAAGCAAATCAATTAATTCTACCTATTTGAAAACCAAAATCAAATACTCTATATTTTTTATATACACCAGTACTTTTCTAAAGCATCTGATGGATTTCATTACAGGACAGTAAGCCAAATAAGTTCTGCCGGTGAGATTGCCTTTTGCTTCTACATGTAGTCAAGGGAAGTTTCTTAACATATTCTTCTCTGAGCTCTACATGTGTAATCACACCTTGGTAGATGTGTCTATGACTTAACCCATTTTACAAAAATGCAGTGCTCCAGTTCCCCTATTACATATGAGTATAGAATTTCCTCATATAAATTACTTTGGAAGACATTATTTTCAACTTATAGAATAGTTATTATTTTATAAGTTATGCAACACAAATATATAGCCTTTGATATAATTATTCTACCATAGATCTCTGTTATTAATATACTGTTCCACATTAGGGAAAAATGAGTCAGGAACAATATTTACAGCTTTCATTGACTTTGTCTTGGTCTTTGTTATGTGGATTATAACCAATATTAAGATATATACATTGAAGGAGGTAAAATATGATCAATGGTTACTTTTGCTTATAAAGATTGGCCTCATGATTTTTACATAAAATAATTTAAATAATTTAATTAGAAATTAATCTTTACATTTGTGCATTCATTTTTAAGTTCTGATAGAAGTGTAAGACATGTACTTGACACTCTGTAATAGTTATTACATGATTAATTGATTAAATCGTATTTTCCAATAAGTCAGGATTAAGTCTCTATTTTGAATAGATTTATATCTTGCAAAAATAACATTGGTATTATAAAATGCAAAACAATAAACACTATTCCACAAAAACAAAGTTCATTCATATCAACAGGACATAAAAAAGGAACATGAAGAAAAATATGAAAAAGTAGTAGATACATGTTGTTTTTAATATTGTGGGGTGGTATTATGGCTTAATGAAAAGAAAAAGGCATGGCTGCATGGACCGTAGATCTCAGCGGGGAGTGCATTGGCATGGACTGGAAGAACGTAGTATATGCATACCACATGGACAAAGACAGAAGTGGTGAAGTCTAGAGGTGGGAGGGCTGGGTGGAGGAGGGCAAAGCAGGGAAATTGGAGGACATCTTTGATAGTGTCAACAATAAAAAAGAAAATTATTCTATTTATGAAAGAAAAAAAGAATATGTTGAAAAATGTTTGAAATTATGATGAATTTAAAAGAACCACTCTATAAAAAAGAAATGCACTTTACTATATGAGAATTTTCCAGTTAGAGAATATTTTGATAAAAAGACACCATAAAAAAATTATAAATTACAGGAAAGAGCCCCCAAAACATCAAAATTATATAGAAAATTAAAACATGTCTTAGGAATATAAAAGAATATTAGAACAAGAAGGAACAATATATTTATATGAAAAAATAATAACTATTCCAAAGATGGCAATTATCTACAAATATCATGGTGCTTTCTTTAGAATTCCAAAGGCATTGGGCAGGATGAAGGACCAGTTAATAATGAATCTAAATTTCATCTGCAAAAATAGATGATAAACATGATCTGAAAATACTTTTGAAAAGTAGTGAACAGTATCTTTAAAGTTTTTTAAGTTTTTTGATTAATTTTTACATTCAATATCATTTTGTATTAATTACTTGCAGGTGTACAGCACAGTGACCAATCATATACTTTACAAAGTGTTCCTCCTGATATTTCCAGCACCCAATAGTACCACAAACAGTTATTACAGTATCATTGACCACATTTCCTATGCTGTACTTTACATTTCCATGACTATTTTGTAACTACCAATATGTACTTTTCAATTCCTTCACCTTTTTTACACAGTTTTATAAGACCCCGCCTCTTTGGCAACCATCAGTTTGTTCTCTGTATCTATGAGTTTGTTAATGTTTTGTTTGTTCATTTATATTGTTCTTTAGGTTTCAAATATAAGCATAATCATATGGAGTTGTTCCTTAGATTGTGTGGCAGGTTGTTTGAAGATGGTTGCAATAATTCCTTCCATTCTGACATGCAAAAAATTTTGCTTTATGTTTGTTACAATCATGAAGTTAATAAAGGACATTATACATTATCAATACTTATTGAAATATTAAATCAAAACTGCCAAGCAAATGCATATCTAAACAATAATGAACTATTTTTAAACTATTACACTAATAGAGTCTAAACATAAAACTCCCTCATGTTAGCAAGATTTTGGAATAAACATTCCAACACAATGTTGATAATAGTATATGTTTTTTTAAAAATTTCTGAAATACAAGGATTCTATATTCTTCATTTTTAAAATGCACTTAACTTTTTATCAAGTAGTTCCAGTTCTAATGATGGATTTTAAGGGAAAAAATGGAGATGTTAATAAAAAGATGTATGTATAAGGATGTCCACAGCAGCATTATGTGTAGGACAGGTAACTTAGAAATAATGCGAATGCCATTATGGCATATTAATGATCTGGGTCAATATTCACAATCATTGCCAAATAAAAAATATTCACAATAATGGCTGTGTATTGTTAATGTGTTTGGTATTGATAGGAAAAAGACTATAAAGACATAAACTACATTACAACAGCAGTGCAATTATGCATAGGTTTAATTTTAGTAATAGTAACATTATTATTACTAACTGACATTTCTAAGGACATGCTAATAAACATTTTATATGGATAATGTACCTTAATAATCCTCACAAAAATTCTATGATAAAAATGCTATTTTACCTTGATTTTACCAATAAAGAGTTGAAACAGAAACTGATCTTTTCTAACACAGATTTCTTTTTTGCTCTTTGTGTGTGTGCATGTGTGTGTGTTAGGGGTGATGGCTCTAAGGTTTGAAAATGTTATTAAAAATAAAGCTAAAAATGTTATTAAAAAAAACAAAACAAGGAGTTCTCTAGTCTTCATTGTTTTGGTTTTATTAATTATCTGATGAAACTTCTGTATATATTGATACACATTCTCTTAAGATAAGGAGCCAAAAAAACCATATCTCTTGATATTTTCAAATGATATACTTTTATTATCTCAAACACAATAGCCTAAACAGACAACTAACCAGGTTTAATTGAGTGGTTTGGCATCTAATAGTAAGCATTTAAAAACATTCAACTGATAACCCCCAAAGGAAAGAAAGAATAGGAAAGGAAAATACTCGAGAGGAAAAGGGGGTGGGGGATGGGGAACACACAAAGATGATCAAAAAGAAAGAAAGCAAAGGAAGGACAAGCAGAATGAAAAGAAACAGTGTTCTCCAATATTTACATTAATAAACCAAGTTAACTCAGTTATTTTTAAGAATTTTCAGAATTATCGTCAGTATTATACTAGGAAATACTACTTCACATATCTGGGTACTCCATTACAAAGAATGTGTTCTGGACATTGTGAACATCTCTTACTATCTGGATTCTTTCTTTCTTTTTTACGATTAAAAACATACTGACCACTACAAAGCTGTTGAGTTTCTACTGCTCATTTAAGTCTGCACTGGAATAGTTTCATGTCAATTTATTTTTCTAAAAGACTGTCAAGTCCCCTCTTGCTCACCCCAGTGGGAAGATTCCAGTCACTTTCTATCACTGTAATTAATAAAACCTAATCCCTGTTCAGTTTTCTTCTAAAACATCAGAATCCAAACTTTATCTAAGAAAGTTCTACTGGCATTCCAGAAATTTGTCTTCTTCAGTTAACCATCCACATATGATATATTCAAAATTCAGTAAACAAAAAACCCACAATATTTATATAACTCAAGGAAAATAAATCAAACAAACCTTTTAAATACTTTAAAATATTCTTAGATCTAACCAAATCTGGATAAAGTGGGATATTCAGACTTTACTGTATCTATGACTGCTATAAAAAATAGCTCTGTTTAACTAATAGTTATGCCTATTGTAAGGATATCATCAAGAAGACCTTTCTCTATTATCACAGAGCCATTTGCAACGTTTTCAAGAATAGTTAATTTTTTTTTCTAGGAACTTAGTATTTTTTTATGGTTTTAATCTTGGAAATACAAAATACAGGTAACCCCTGTATATAACACGGTTGCTAGGTTCCTAAAAAATGCTGTGTTATGCTAATCTGTGTTATATGAAACAAAGAACTGGGGAAAAAAAAAGGGGGGGTTAGGTTCCAACATTTTTAACAACATATTATTATATTTTTATAATTAAGAGAAATATCTTTATTAAAGCAATTGTCATCAAAAGTACTTAATATGAATTAAGTAATGTTTTCTTCGTCATCACTACGAAGCTCCATTAACCGAATGTGTTTTCTTTTTCACAAGATATCCTCATTCTCTGAACTTTCTTCAATGTTATCTTGATTTCTATGCTCTACCTTTTGCAAAAAATCTGTTATTTTAGATTGCTTGCTTTTAGCTGAGAGATCTTTATAAATTCCATTATATGGTGCTAAGCGCTTTTGAAGTTCTCTCTTAAACTGTGCTCCTTTCAGCGCAAGGATCTTCATTTAAGAAATATGACTCTTAACTAATAGTTCATGAACAAAAGGGGTTTAAAATTCTGATTAATTTTTAAATTCTACAGGCAAATCTGATATGACATACACACTGAAATGAAAAATTTTAAATGAGTTATTTTTTGCTCTTAAAAGCTTTCATCATGTTCAGTATTATATGGGGATTTCCCTAATTTCATGTTATGTGAGAGTTTTCCCTAATTCTCTGTGTTAGAGCAAAACCGTGTTAGAGTACCATGTTATATGAGAGATACCTGTATGTAACTGATAATATTTTATATTCCTTCTAAACAGTTAGATAACTGATTTAAATTTGTGGCTCATGAACAGGTCACACGTGCACATGTGAGGTCAAAGCATACACTTTTAGCTTTACATTTGATTACTTTTATCTAAAGTTTTATTTTTTCTTTTATTTTTTATTCTCTTTTTGGCTTCTTTTTAATATATACTGACATTTCATTTGTTATGTGCTCTCTTCAGCTACCTATGTTTTTTTTTTTCTGGAAGAATAAATGAGTGAATGAATAATTAACTTTCCTAACCCATTAAAGATGAGTATCAATATCTGTTTATAAATATATATGGAATCAAGTTAAGTGTAATTACCAATATGATTTTGGTTTACTTGATCTCCAAAAACCATTGGGTGGTTTTTGTTTTATAAAAATGCATGCCTCAGAGAACCATGAGCCATTTTACCATGACCTCCCAAGTGCTTCTAGATCAGAGACTGTAAAATGCATTCCTTTCTTCCCCCTTGTAGTAGACAGAGCAAGTTGAGTAGTTTTTTAGAGTTATTGTTGTTGACAGTGATGACGCTATGGGCATAATGATATCTGTGCCAGCTCAGTCCAATTAACAAATGATTGTCTATTAGACACAGGGGTCTATAGGCAATGGAGATAAAATATGATTATGACCTGGATGATGCACTCTAGGATAATTTGAGAGTAATGGAAGAGATATGCACACAAAACAAATTATTTCAATTATGCAATAGGTACAGTGATAAAGATATACACAAAGGAGTTATGGGTGAGATTACATAATAAAACTTAATGTAAGTTAAAAAGCCTTCATAATGTCTGTAAATAGTCAAAAATTGTTTAATGGGCATCCCTTATATGTGAATGTAGCGCTAAATTCTAGGAATACAGAGCAGAGGAATACAGAATCCTCTATTTGTGTTCCCTTCAGCTTTTACTTGTTTTAGCTTTTTTCCTTCCCTTTCTTAGATTACTCCTTGCTTCATTTCTTCTCATTATTTTTTACTTATATCTATATCTATCTATAAAAACAAAGTATTTTATCCACATATGATTGAAATTTAAATATGTATTCCATCTCTATACTATTTTACCCCCTCATTATGAACCAACTCTATTATTTGTTTGCTATCTTTATACAGAATAAAAAAGGGTCGAGGAATATCACCATTAGTATCTGCAGATATTTGAAACATCATTCTAAAGATAAGTAAGGGAAGGGTCTAGTCAAGGAACGTGTACAAATGACTCATGGACATGGACAACGGGGAGGGATATGATTTCGGGAGAAGGGGTGGGTTGGGTGGGTGGCGGAGCAATGGGGGGAAAATGGGACAACTGTAATTGAAAAACCAAAAAATAAAAGGAAAAAGAAAAAAAAAAGAATATTAGCATTTGAGGAGATTTGAAACATCAATCGAAAATTTGTATCAGTATGTTATTTGCACCTGTGTGCAAACCAGTACACTCTCAAAATTCAGAATATCAGATAAAATATGCTTTTGGAAATGTTTTTGTTTCTTTATTTTATTTAGGTTTTTGTGTGTGTTTCAAATAGGATATCATGGGAGTTCCTGTTTGGGGTTTTTCATTGATTATAAGAGAGTCATCAAAAAAAGCAGCCTAAGAGAAGCTTAATTCTTTCCTTACTGTTAGTGAATGGTATAGTTCTCTGAGTTAAAAAAAAATCTTATCTATAAAACTTCAATTTAGCTGTGAGAAAACACTACAAAGAGCTTCTATTTGTGTTATCTGAAATTAAATGTAGCCATGCGGACATGTGAGGGAGAAAAGTCTTGACTGCGTACTTTAAGAAAAAAAAAAAATTACTTGAAAATGACGTCCTGTGGGAAGTCTTTTCTCAACACTGCCTGTCTGAACAAAGCTTTCTGCATTTTTACTCCCAGTTAAAGGTCTTACAACTTCATTTTTTAATTAAATTTATTAGAGTGACACCAATAAAGTTATACAAACTTCATTGTACAATTTTATGGTACATCATCTGGATAGTGCATTGCGTAAAAAAACAAACAAACAAAAAACCTTTAAATTCCTATTTCTATTAAAGAATCACATTGTCATAATTTTATTGTTTACCTTTTTCTGTACTTCCATATCCTAGACCCAAAAATTGACACAAAGGAGGAGCTCATTTTTTGATGAACTGTATTGGGCAACAAGCAGAACATTCCAGGAATTTAAGAGGCAAATCAAAGTTATTAGATCATAACATATATTGACTCTACCTAATCCCAGATTTAGTACTAGGGCATATTGGCAGTTGCTAATTATAAAACTGCAATAATATAACATTTGTATTTCACAGTAAGTTAAAAGAAGTCTGAAATTTTTAAAAATATGGCTACAGACTGATATCAGAATGCCAAAAACTTAATACTCGTTGATTATCTGCCTTAAATTGATATGACAAAATCTTTCATGAATTGTCACTAAGTTTTTGCTCTGCTTCTCCCTAAAGCCTCTTCATTAAATGTTAAAAGAATAAACACATGCCAGACAAGACAACATGAAAACAAGCAAATCACATATAACAAAACTTTTTCCTGTATAAAAATTAATAATATAATTTGTGGTAATTTGACAGTGTCCCTACAATTAAGCAAATTCACCCCCAAAACTGAAAAGTCAGATTTCATTTTTAACTGCTTATGGATTTTTGTTTTTCCAAAAAGGCTGTCATCATTTTTTCTACCATAGTCTTCTGTCTTCAGTGCCAGCATGATGGTGGTCTTGGTAGATTAAAAAAATGTATAATCTTTTCAATTATATAAAGCAAATATATTAACTCTACAATGACCATTGCTACTGGCAAAAAAATAAACACATATTCTTTCTAGGCTCTTTTATTATGAAAATTTAACAACAGAAGTACCATCAAATATAAATATGATTTTTTATAAAATACAAAAATTTAGTGTAGGAAAATTTAATGGAAACATGCTCTTTTATAGTTTGAAATTTCCATGTCATTCTAAAACATCAGTAGTTTTGTAGCAAAAGGGAATTGTTTTCCATTAATGTGTAAGATTATATATATATATATATATATATATATATATATATATATATGTATGTATATATGGCCTGTAAACAGAGAAGGAAAGTCAGAGAAGGAAAACTCTGACTCCAAAAAACCTCCGCTGCCTTGCGGCATACCTCTTCAGGGGAAAGGCTAAGGGAGTAAACCCCGACAGAAAATCCGGAGCCGGAGTCCCTAAGGCGGTTTGACGTTGTAGTCAACACCGGCAACTCCTGCGGCGCACCTGAACCCAAGCTGTATCGACTCCGTCTTTCCCTTGGACCCTTCAGCTGCGAAGAGAGGGGGGGTCTGCTGCATGGGCAACAGCAGACCCTCCATATTACCCTGCCCAGGCTCTGTAGCTTCAGCGTCATCACAAGATGTCGATTCAACACGGGAGGAGACAGATACCATGTCACTCCCGAGTCGGACTGCACAGCCATTCTCGGCGGTGCAGATAGACTCTTGAGAAGCTACACCATCGTCTCTCGAGACGGACGGCTGCCGACGACGATGGCCTGTAAAGAAGGTATCCAGCCATGTAATATGAAAAATAGAGACATACATTGAAGAGGAGACAAGATACAAAAAACATTGTACATAGGACAAGGATACCTCAGTCCCCTTCAAAGAAGGCACCTTGGGACCTCACACGGTTCTCCCAGTCATCATCAGCTGCTCCGTTGTATTTTCCTCAGTCTCATGGACAGCCTGAAATCTCTTCCCTATCAAAAGTGATTTTAGTCAGAAGTTGCAAAGCACCAAACCCGGGCTGTAGGTGGCCTGAGTCACCATTGTGACTTGAGGTACTGCCAAAACCTCTGCACCAGATGTGATGCATGAGTAGGTACATTGCTGTGATGAAGCTACCAATCACCATTTCCCCATAACTGCAGCCTTCTGAATCATATGAATAGTTTCTGTGGAGGAATGTTAAAGCTTAATGCAAAATTTAATGCAGATTTGTTGCTTTGTGGGTTCAGTCATTTTGAATGTGATGGCCACACAGTACACAGGCCTACTCAGTGGTGTCTATCTCCCCGACTGACTAGTACAGCAAAGTCATCATTGTTCACACCAGTACATTCCAGTCCACTCTCCTTGACTGCCAGGTTACAGTCATGCACACTGTTCTAGTTATATTAACAATGGCTGGACATTTTCCAGACAGACCTTGTATAGTCAATATTTTTAAAAAGGCAAATCATGTTGACAGCTGTAGCAAAGTGACCACTGAGACCAGAAAGTTCATTTGCTCTACTTATGCTGACACTGTAGCATAAAAATGCTTCTGTACTCAAAGTCTTGATAAATGTTTCCTATCTTAGAAACATGAATTCCTCCAAGGTGCCCCTAGAGGAAAGCCCTTCAAGCTTTCATGATTTTCTCTAAATGTTTAAAATCACTCTCTCCTTCTGTGTTCTGTTTAACAACCACTGGCTTCTTTCCTGGAAATAAAATATGCTTTACTCTTTTTCTCTCCTTATTGGCTTTATATGTATTCTGCTTTTTTTTCCAAAATTATAATTTAGTTTTTTCATTTAAAGGTTAAAAATAACAATTTTAAGTGTAGTAGTTATTTACTTAAACTTTATGACTGAGGTAAAAAAAACATTTAAATAATACAGAAAAAAATCTATGCAGTAATTAATAACAACTATTCATATTACTAGATATTAGAATTACCTACAAAAGTGACTTAAGCATCTTATTTCATTAAGTTAAGATCTTTTCAAGACAAAGATATTTCTTATGATATATTTAATGTATCGTATCGGCAGCCGTCCGTCTCGAGAGACAATGGTGTAGCTTCTTAAGAGTCTATCTGCACCGCCGAGAATGGCTGTGCAGTCCGACTCGGGAGTGACACGGTATCTGTCTCCTCCCGTGTTGAATCGACATCTTACGATGACGCTGGAGTGTCCTCTCCAGTGAAGCTGAAGCTACAGAGCCTGGGCAGGGTGATATGGAGGGTCTGCTGTTGCCCATGCAGCAGACCCCCCCTCTCTTCGCAGCTGAAGGGTCCAAGGGAAAGACGGAGTCAATACAGCTTGGCTTCAGGTGCGCCGCAGGAGTTGCCGGTGTTGACTACAACGTCAAACCGCCTTAGGGACTCCGGCTCCGGATTTTCTGTCGGGGTTTACTCCCTTAGCCTTTCCCCTGAAGAGGTATGCCGCAAGGCAGCGGAGGTTTTTTGGAGTCAGAGTTTTCCTTCTCTGATGTGCCCTGACTGGAAGATCGAACCAGCGACACTTAGCTCGCAGGCCGACGCTCAATTCACTGAGCCAAACCAGCCAGGGTTTATATTTAATGTACATTAGTAATATGACATATTTTATCTATAATACAAAACTAAGTAAACTTTTTGAAGAAAAAATACAGTATTAAATTATAAAATAATTTTGTGAATTAAAATACTCAATATAATTAATTAACATGTGAGTACTACTTGGTTATTTCATGGCATGACAAATTATTTGATATATACATGTGAAATCACAAAGAAACAGTGTATGATCTTAATTATGTTAAAAATACTTATGATTCATAGAAATGTGTATGCCAAAAAATTGGAAAATAATTTCTAGGTGGTATCATGAAAATAATTTCTAAGTGGATAAGGGCTATTTAAGTGATTGCCATACATAATTTCGTCGTCGTCGTCGTCGTCGTCGGCAGCCGTCCGTCTCGAGAGACGATGGTGTAGCTTCTTAAGAGTCTCTGCACTGCCGAGAATGGCTGTGCAGTCCGACTCGGGAGTGACATGGTATCTGTCTCCTCCCGTGTTGAATCGACATCTTGTGATGACGCTGAAGCTACAGAGCCTGGGCAGGGTAATATGGAGGGTCTGCTGTTGCCCATGCAGCAGACTCCCCCTCTCTTCGCAGCTGAAGGGTCCAAGGGAAAGACGGAGTCGATACAGCTTGGGTTCAGGTGCGCCGCAGGAGTTGCCGGTGTTGACTACAACGTCAAACCGCCTTAGGGACTCCGGCTCCGGATTTTCTGTCGGGGTTTACTCCCTTAGCCTTTCCCCTGAAGAGGTATGCCGCAAGGCAGCGGAGGTTTTTTGGAGTCAGAGTTTTCCTTCTCTGATGTGCCCTGACTGGAAGATCGAACCAGCGACACTTAGCTCGCAGGCCAACGCTCAATCCACTGAGCCAAACCAGCCAGGGTTAATCACACCCTTAGTTAAATAGTTTACACTGGTAAAATGTATATCAAAACCCTTGAAAGACCACGTATCCTTCCATATAGGTTAATTGATTTCTAAGGATTCAAGGAAACTAATCAGAAATGTAAACAAAAATTATATGTGAAGATGGATAATGCAACTCTCTTTATAATTGCAAAAACAAAAACAAAACAAAAAGAAGAAATATCCAACAATTGGGTAATAGTAGTTCAACAGATTATAAGATACATGATAACATGTAACATAAGGATCAATGTTGTAGTTCCAAAATGTTTAATAGTATGTGAAGATATCTACATTTTATATTGAGATAAAAAAATATGTACCACATACAAATATAGACACATGCCTTAGTATATTTAAGCGCAGCTATGTCACAAATAGATAAACCAGATGAAAAATATAATAAAATATTAACATTGTATATCCCTGAGTGGAAAAATTAAATTATTTTCCTCCTTCTGCACATGTTCCTGTATTTTTCATGTATTCTGTAGTTTTTATAATTCTAAGAAAATTGCTTCTTTAAATTAAAATACTTACATATTCTAATTCTTAAGCTCCTCAACTTTGTTATTAATAATTTATCTAAGCAGAAGTTTTAAAATGTTAAAGAATTTTCAAAATAGTATACATAATTGTTTAGAAATAATTTTATTTCTGTTACCAACTTGTTGAAATTATTACCTTAACCAAAGGTAAATGTGTTTCTTTTATTACCACTAGTGATTTTTTTTTAGTTCAAGTGTTTTAAGGCTTTGTTACTAATGTGAAAATATGATTGCTCCCAGGTGATTGATGAAATAATGATACTGAATGAAAACAGAATGTTGTAATCACATGTAAGCATATCATAATTTTAATAGCTTTTTGAAGTAAAGGAAGTGACCTTTCTTGGATAATACTTCACTAATACATGGAAGGCACTGTCATAATAATTTTTACACTTTTCATGCTGTAAAATTTCTATAAAATTTATAAGTAGCCATTCATTATTAACTTTATTTTTTCATTTTTTAATTTAATCATTATTATATTTTTTCATTACCATTTAGTACCCTTATACCTCCTCCCCCTAACAATTACCTACTGTTATTTATGTCCATGAGTCCTTTTTCCTTTTCTCTCAATCCTTCCACCCCTTAACATATCCTCAAAGATATGATCCTGCTCTCCATCTATGAGTCTGTACCAATTTTCCTTGTTAATTCAGTTTGCTCATTAGATTTCACATATGAGTAAAATCATATGGTATTTGTCTTTCTCTGACTGGCTTATTTTACTTAGCATAATGTTCCCAGGCTCATCCATACTGTCACAAAAGGCAAAATTTTCTTCATTTTTATGACCAAGTAGTATTCCATTGTGTAAATGTTCCACTGTTGTTTTATCCATTCGTCTACTGATGGATACTTGGGCTGCTCCTATATCTTGTTTATTGTAAATTATGCTGCAATGAACATAACGTTACTTAAGTTCTTTTGTATTAGTGTTTTGGGTTCATTTTGATATATTCCCAGAAGTGGGATCACTGGGTTAAAAGGTAAATCCATTTTTAAATTTTGAGGACTCTCCACATAGCTTACCACTGTGGCTTCACCAATCGGCATTCCCATCGAGAGAACAAAGGGTTCCCCCTTTATCAACATCCTTGCCAGCACTTGTGTGTTGACTTATTGATGATTCCCATTCTGACAGATGTGAGATGACATCTCATTGTGGTTTTAATTTGCATTTCTCTGATAATTAGTGGCATTGAGCATCTTTACATATGTTTATTGGCCATCTGTATGTCCTCTTTGGAGAAATTTCTATTCAGCTTCTTTGCCCATTTTTTAATTAGGTTGTTTGTTTTTTTGGTGTTGGGTTTTGTAAATTCTGTATAAATTTTGGTTATTAATCCCTTATGAGATATATCAACGAATACATTCTACCTTTCTGTGGGTTGTATTTTTATTTTGTTGATAATTTCCTTTGTTGTGCCATTTATTTATTTTTTATTTTATTTCTCTTGTTTGGGGAGAGATGTTGGATAAAATACTGCTATGGGCAATATCTGAGATTTTGCTGCCTATGTTTTCTTCTAGGATTTTTATAATTTCTGGTCTAATACTTAAGTCTTTTATCCATTTTGAGTTTATTCTTGTGTGTGGTGAAAGTAGGTGATATAGTTTCAATTTTCTGCATGTATCTGTGCAATTTTCCCAACATAATGTACTGAATAAACTATATTTAGCTCATTGTATGTCCTTTCTTCCTTGGTTGAATATTGATTGACTATAAAGGTGTGGGTTTGTTTCTGAGCTCTCAGTTCTGTTCCATTGATCTGTGTGTTTGTTTTTATGCCAGTATACCATGCTGTTTTGATTACTATGGCTTTACAAAACTAAATAAGGAATAATCATAGAAACTGAGTAGACAAGTTACAACTAGTGAAATTGAAACAGTAATCAAAAACTCCCAATAAGCAAAATCTCTAGATTGGATGGCTTCAAGAAGAATTATCACCTCTCCTTCTCAAGCTATTACATAAAATTCAAGAAGAAATAAGGTTCCCAAACTCATTTTACAAGTCAGCATTATCCTAATTCCAACACCAGATAAAATGCTACAAAGAAAGAAAATTATAGACAAATATCCCTGATAAACATAGATGCTTAAGTCTCAACAAAATATTAACAAACTATATATAGCAATGCATCAAAAAGATTATACACCATGATCAAGTGGGATCTATTCCAGGAATACAAGGTTTGTACAACATTTGCAAATGAATAAATGTGATTCACCGTATAAACAAAATGAATGATAGAAACTACATAATCATGTCAGCAGATGCAGAAAAAGCATTTAATAAAATCCAGTACCCATTTATGATTAAAAACTCTGAGCAAAGTGGAATTAGAGGAAACATACCTAAATATAATAAAGGCCATATTTGACAAACCCACTGCCAGCATCATACTTAATGGGCAAAAACAACGAGTGTTCCCCTTAAGATTGGGAACAAGACAGGGATGTCCACTTCCACTTCTTTTATCCAACATAATACCAGATGTCCTGGCCACAACAATCAGACAAGAAGATAAAATAAAAGGCATCCAAATTGGAAAGGAAGAAGTAAAACTGTCATTATTTTCAGATGACATGCTACTGTACATAGAGAACCCTAAAGATTCCACCAAGAAAGTGCTAGACCTGAAAAATGAACCCAGTGAAGTTGCAGGATACAAAATTAATGTCCAAAATCAATTGTCTTTTTATATGCCAATAACAACCTAACAGAAACAAAAATTAAGAAAACAATCTCAGTCACAACTACTACAAAAAGAATAAAATACCTAGGAATAAATCTAACAAGTATGTAAAAGACCTGTACTTGGAAAATTATAAGACAGTGAAGAAAGAAATTGAAGAAGATACAAGTAAGTGGAAGCACATACCATGTTCATGGATAAGAAAAATTAACATCATTAAAATGTCCATACTCTCCAAAGCAATCTATAAATTCAATGGAATACTATCAAGATTCCAATGGTGTATTTCACAGAACTATAAAAAATATTCATAAATTTATATGGAACCACAAAACACCTCACATAGCACAGCAATCCTGAGAAAGAACAAAGTTGTAGAAATTATGCTGCCTAATATCAAGCTATACTATAAGGACATTACTAACTCTATTTGATAGATGAGGAAACTAATACTCAGAAAGGTAACTGATTTACCTCACATCAAAGAGCTTGTGAAGGTGTATTGGAACAGGGTTCTGCTTTTCACCATGTAACTGAACTTAAAAATGTATTGAGCAGCATTAACTTGTTTAAAATGATAGACACAGAAAGGGGAATAGTTGTGGACACAAAATATATGAGTTATCTTTGCCTACAAGGGACTTAATATTTAGAGAGAAAAATATATCCACATTGGTAGCAAGGTAGATTATCCCTAACAAAGATACCACATATGTGCTAATGAAATATAGTGGAGATTTATTTTGATTTCAAAATAAGGTATTATGATGGAGATGGCCTTTCAGCTAGGTACGTTTGGCAGGCTGACTCTGTGGAGAGATATGAGAAGGTACAAATGAGGTCAACTATGGGGGGAAAAGTACAAGATGACTGGACAGTTATTTGGTGAGTATGTGCACAAATATTCAATCACCTCTTTGTGCACAGAAGTAGAAGATGTGACAAATTTTTTGAACTATGTTAATAAATATTTTGTGCCACACCTGTAACACAGGGGAACAATTTTTAAAATAATTCCTGTTGAGTTTGATTTTTCAGTTGTTTTAGACTTAAATAGGCATGCTGATTTCAAAATTGCAGTTAGTTCTGTTCTATCACAGCAAGCTTTTTCTGTACAGCTTATCTTAATGCAACCACTCTAGGCTGGATTAAGCCTGGATCGAGGGAGGTACTAGTGCTCTCCTATTAGCTGAGAGCAAAACTTCCTTGAGTGGGGAGTGGTGGGGGATGACCTTGGAGACAAGTAACAGGTTCATACTTGTCTAAGCTATTCAGTTACACATTTTTTTGAGGCATCCCTTATGAATATATTTATGTGCTCATACACACTTGCATATACTTGATGCTGAACAGGGAAGCAGGGGTCAATATGGAAAGCTCAGGAAGCATCCAGATGGCACTGGCATTGGCAAAGGGAGGGACAAAGAAAGAATTTGTCCTGGCTCTGGCTCTCACCATTGGCCTCCCAACAGAAGTGAACCCAGAGCTGGAAGAACAGGAAGTGCTTATTCTCATAGAGGAAAGTTTCAGAGTGCAGTTATTTCTCTTTAATGAGAGCCTCTTCCCTCCACTCTCTGGCCCCCTGAAAAAAGTCAGCACCCTGTGCAGTCTGTCCTTGAGGCTGGAGCAGGTCAAGGTCTTGGGGAATGGCATAAGGCCAAAGCTAGGTTGTGTGCTGCTCTATATAGTGAATCCTTGTTCTTGTCTGTATACAAGGAGTTAGCAAAATTTATTTTTTTATTTACATACATACTTATTTTCTTTCCTTCAGATCATGTCTGCCTCTGCTATTTCTCGTCCTAAGTGCCTAAACAACCCTTACTCGTTTTGTTATATCTGTGGCAGTTTCACCATTCCTAGTCAAAGGACAAATATCAGTGCGTTTGTCAGGCAAGCCTATTTTGCATGTTTTAAAGTAAAACTTGGTGATCAAGATAAGTCTTGGGACCCTCGCAAGGTGTGCAAACACAGTGTCGAGAGTTTATGGATGTGGACGAAGGGAACATGTGATAAATTGCCATTTGGTATACCTATGGTTTGGCGAGAGCCCAGAGATCATTCAAGTGACTGTTACTTTTGTATAGTGAAAATGTCAGGATAGAACCAGAAAAATAAATGTAAAATAGAGTATCCTAGTCTACCATCAGCTATAAGCCCAGTGCTTCATTCAGCTGAAATCCCAGTGCCAGTTTTCATTGAACTACCCTCTTTCGAAAAACAGGAGTATGGTGAAGAACAAAGTGACAGTAATGATGAAGATTTTGAAATTGAAGATGACTCACTTAGTAAGGGATTTGATCAGCATGAATTGAATGATTTGACATGAGATTGGGGACTATCCAAAAAGGCTTCAGAACTCCTAGCATCAAGACTGCATGAGAACAACTTGCTTCAAAAAGGAGCGTAGGCAACCTCCTTTCGATCAAGAGAAAGTGCATTTCTGCAGTACTTTTGAAGTGACGGTAGCTTTGTGTATTGCCATAACACACATGGTTTAATGGAGGAATTTTTCATATAAATAGACATAAAATAAAATTTCAAACATAGTTTATGAATATTTTTGAAAAGCAAATAAATGCGACAATACACATTATATTCATAACCCAAAGCAGCATAGCATTGTTCATTTATAAACCATTGTTGATACTGATTCAAACTGAAATTCCAGTGGTTGCAAGACTCATATATATTGTGTTAAACTTATGGCCCAGTTTCTTAATTGTCACTTAAAATTACAAATAGGCCTGGCTGCTGTGGCTCAGTGAATTGAGTGTCGGCCTGCGAGCCAAGTGTCGCTGGTTCGCTTCCCAGTCAGGGCACATGACTAGGTTGCACATCAGGTGCCCAGCTCAGGGCGTGAGTGAGAGGCGACCATACAGTGATGTTTCTCTCCCTCTCGTTCTCCTTTCCCCTCTCTCTACAAACAAACAAACAAACAAATAAATAAATAAATAATGTTAAAAAATAAAATAAAATTACAGATAATTCCAATTCTAATATATGGTTTAAAGTTTCTATTGCAAAATTACTTTTGTATTTTGAGTCAATAATTTAGTTTATTTTTTGCCTGATATTCATTGTAAATAATGTTTAGATTAATTTAAATATTCTTGAAAATGTACTAGACACCTAAAAGAAGAATAAGAGCTATTCATTAGGTATAGGCACATGAAGAAAGAGAAATGACCCTGCTTACTCTGTTCTTCATTCCTGTCAATGTATACTTTTCCTTGAGTGTTGATAATAATCATGGCTCCTCTGGAACTCAGCTTCAGCTTCAGCTTGAGTGTCTTTATCTTTTCTTTGTCAAATAGAGAAAGAGAATCGGGCTGGAAACTCAAAGCAAATTAAATAAAGTGCCTAGCAGAGTAGCTCTTGTGTTTTATTAGGGATTGTACTTTGTTGATAGTGAAACCCTCTCTGATTACTCACTCTACCATACTGTACTATGCTATGCTATTCTTTCCTCCCTATTCATGTCCATCAGAGGGGAAATATAAGTTATTGGTTCTTCTCCTCTATAGCTACTATATTAGAAGCAGAAAAAAAGTGGATGTGGCTCTTAAAAACCTTAACCACAGTAACTTAATCAGAAAAAGTTCAATAAATCAAAATTACTTCTGGCCTCATACTAATACTAAGCTAATGAAATAATTTGATTCAGTTTGAACTAAAATATATTTATTTCTCACAACTGTAAAAATAGTATGGATTTAACCCATTGTTTTGTCTCTGTCTCTGAGTTCTGTCTGACTGTCTGTCTTTGTCTTTCTTCTTTTAAATGAACAGTATGAAAAACTTGCTTCAACTTCACTGATCTTAAAAGAATGTACTAAGAGGTTGCGTAGAATCATAGAATCTTAAGAATGGAAAGATCTTAGGTGTCATCTAGGAAGTATAAAAAAGCTTGAGCCCTATTTATATCATTACAACAAAATCCTCTGTCTTATACTTGAAAAGCTCCAGTAACAAGGAATTTCCCACTTTTTCAGAAACTCATTACATTATTTGTTAGCACTGACCTTCACCAAGTTTTTTCTCACATTAAGAGGAAATCTGCTTTCTGAAGTTTCCTCTCATTAATAGTTCTATCATTTGAAACCAATTATATCAACTCTAAATTCTGCTGCCACATGCACACTTCTCAAATATTTGAAGGGGCTTTTTATATCTTCCCTGAGTATTCAATTCTCCAGCTAAATCTTCTCAATTCCCTCAACCATTTATGACAGAATATTGTTTTTAAGTATATTCTTTTATTATGGCTTAAATAACTATTTCTTCTCCCCATGCATCATGAATCCCCCCCACCCCCGAAATGAATGGAGTGTCAGCATTTCTAACAAAGAGCCAGACTCCAGGGACTACAATGCAGTGTACCCATTACAATTGGGACATTTATAAAAATAATCTAATAATGTTAAATAAATGGAAGGCAGACAAGATAATAAAAATATTAAATATTTTACTCAGAATACCACAGTTTAGCTGACAGATCTTCTGAAACCAGAGCAACGATTTTATTTTTTATTGCTGTTCATGTATCTCATTGACATCCAACATTGCATTAATGCTCAATCTATGCAATGTAAATAATTATTAACTTAGTGTGGTTTGACCCTTCCTCTACTACAAACACCTGCATTTATTATATAGCAGTAGAGGTAAATTTCAATGTAGTTACCTATGACTAAATATAAGCTCAGAATTTGGCAATTCCTCACTAAATATGACATAAGTATCATGTGGAAATAATAAAATTATTTTTTTTAATGACACAAAATGTTCAGTTACTTTAGATGGCATTTGTAGTGGATACAGTTATTTGTAAACTGAAGCTATCACTTCTGAGATGGAAACACTCCTTGTGACAGCTGGTGAGAATGATGGTGACTGACAGCTCCCAGCTGGGTCCGTTCCACACTGGAGAGCAACATCACCCTCTTAGGCCACATCCTCTTTACAGGACAACCCATGTCCGGTGAGTGGAGAATGAAGAAACATAAAGACCAAGCCCTCACGTCAAGGGTTCCAATGTAGTTACTCTTAAAAATTTGAAAAAAGGAATCACACATTTCAGAAATGGGGATAACATGTTGAAGAATAAGTTTTGAGATTTTGCGGTATTTGTTTTGGAAGGCTATCAGGAGCTCATTTGGAAACATGTTACATTTGAAACACATCTAAGACATCCAAATGGAGGTGCTCAGAAGTTAGAGGGAAATAGAGTTTGAAATGCAGACAAGAGATGAAGTCTAGCAAGATATGTTAGTTTTCATAACAGACAAATGATATTAAAAACCAAGAGACTAGGTGAAATCTCAAAGGAAGTAAGTGTGAATCAAAAATCTAAGATGCACTCTAACATTCAGTGTTTGAGGAGAGGGATAGAAATCAATAGAGAAAACTGAGAGGAAATAAAGAAGTGGGAGGAAATTGAGGCAAGAGGGGTATGTGGCTCTCCACATAGGAAAAGGGCATAGGGGCCTGAGAAAGGAGAACAAAAAAGTGGTTACCGTTGAAAAGGGAACAGAAATGAATGATTTTGTGTTTCTTTTTTTATTTCACAAAGTAATTATCCATGGAGCAAAAAGTTATTTACTCAGCAGAACTCCTCTCTGAGGAATGAGTTCCGTTATGACTGCCTGAGAAGTTTAGACTTTCACTTCAGAATCATTCAAGAGATAGGTTTTGTTAGCCTTTCTTAAATAATCTTTACCTATTATCATTAATAATCTTAACTCTGTTGCATAGGCCCCACACATTCCAACTAATGTTTTGTTTTGTTTTTTTAACTTACCAAAGCTTATAATCTTTTAGGCACTCTAAATTCTTGTTACCAACATTTGTAGCAACAATCACATAATGGTCACACGGAGCTCTGATGAAAATTTAGATTCTTTTTCATTAATTAGTATTTTTAAATACACTGTATTGGTTGTTTTCCATATGTACTAGAAAATGTTGAATAAAGAATAAGTATCACTGGCATAGATATTTTGGCATAGTGTTTTAATAAAAACATTATGTTTATACCATAACATGTACTTAAAGTATCCAAATTAGGTTGAGGTGAGTGGTTAGTATCTCTACAACTAAGGATGTAAGTCATAAATTTATAAGAGAGGTATATTTCAGGAAATATCCAAAAGACTACTTAGTACTCAAATTAATAATAATTTTACTAAAGTACATAAAATTATTTTAAGTCATTAAGAAAGTTATTATATTTCCAAAATAATTGAATTGGTCAAAAGGTGTCTTGATTTGATCACTATCAACTTCAGCTGGTCTACCCAACCGAGAAGCATTGTGTAGTGAGAAAGCTCTAGCAAGAAACTTCACAAACCACTTCTGACACATTCAATCACAACACCTTCTCCATACTCTGCACAGACCTTTTTTTTTTTTTTTTTTTGCATTACAGTTGCATTTTTACCTTTCCTGAAATAATAAAGCATAATACATCTAAAATGTTGTGTATTTTCTTTCATCTTCAATATTTAAATAGCTATAAAAAATTCACTAATTTTGATTTTTTTAAATGTACACTAATATGACAGCTGTCACAATACAATCTAACAAAATTATTTCAAATGAAGTTAAAGACATCTAAGCACTACTAGCCACCATATTATAGGGAAAAAATTGTACATTTTAAGCAACCCAATATCATAAACTGTTCAACAAATGTGAGATATTTGAAAAAACATGGGTACAATTTATTATTGTTATTTTTAGTCCTCACCTGAGGATATGTTTATTGATTTCAGAGAGGGGGGTAGAGAGAAAAGGGGAGAGAGACAGAGAGACAGACATAGATGTAAGAGAAAACATCAATTAATTGCCTTCCATACTCGCACCAATCAAGGATGAAATTCACAACCTATGTATGTGCCCTGACCAGGGATAGAACCTTCAACCTTTTGGTGCATGGGACAACACTCCAACCAACCAACCAACGAAGCTACCTAGCCAGAGCCATGGGTACAATTTTTTAACTGCTTTTATATATAGTCATAATCTATTACTTTTTTTTTATACTCCAACAACAACAATAAAACAAAATGTAGAAATAAATTCTATCCAATCTATTAAAGAATTTCAGCTTAAATGTGAAATTTAGAAGTACGCTAAATTATATTATATAAAGTTTAGACTTAATTTATATTAGTTACAACTAGTTACATATTTGTAAAATGTGAATATTTTGTGTTAGCAAACATTATAGAAAAGCAAGTAAAACAAGGCAATGTTTACTGTTTTAATTTGAATTTTTTTGTAAAAACAAATATATGTGGCATCAATAATCAAATACATGGAGATTAATTTCTAAAAGACAGGTTACTGAAGACATAAAATGTTAAAATTTATGGAATAAATTTGTTTATGTAGTGGTTTTAAATCACCTTACCTGATAGTCATATATCACATTAAGTAAAAGTAAAACATTTAATTATAAATGAAAAATAGAAATGATATAACAGTAAATGTGATGTGTATATTGTGCTTGTATGTGTGTTATACAGCAAAAAAACAGATTGAGGACTTATACTAAATTATTTCCCAGAATTCAAAAATTGTTTATGAATTATTTACATGTGTTTTTTCAAAATTAGGCCTCTAAGTAAAATTAATATAAAAGACATAAAGATTTGTATGCCATAGGTATTTATTTAATTTCATTTTGAAATTTATAAAATGTACTTTAACCTAAATTACACCCCTGGGATACAGAAAAATAAAAAGGTTATGATTGTTACTCTTAATAAAAGATATGCTTTGTGTGAACATATGTGACATATATGTCACTCTTGAGTCACAAAAAGAAATTCAGATACTTATATTATTATGCATAAACCTTTTTACCTTTCCAATTTTAAACAGAAAACAAGTCCTAATGATCAAACTTATTGCTTAGTAAACTAAGAAAGAGAAATTTAGAATGAAATTAAGTGCTCTATTATCTGTGTCTCTGACCTAGTATAAGAAAATTTAATCATTTTCTCAGATTATTTCTCCATTGTACATTAAATAAGTTAGAAATAGATCCTTGTAAAGCTAAATTAAAATTACTTGAAAAGTTAAAGTGGTGTATGAATGAGTAAAAATGATCAATAAAGCTATATTTGTTTGCATTATAGAATTATACCAATATGAAATTTAATAATAAATATTATATAGTCAATTTGTCTTTTTTTATGCCTAAACATATTTAACTGAATTTCATAATACTGAATCATTCCTTTGACTACTGAAACTTCAGTTTTCTTAAAATTATATAGATTTCAGGACAAGTGAGATAATCCCAGAATTGGTGTTCTCTTCATTTTTATGCACTGTATTACCCACTTGATAGACTAAGAAACTGATACTAAAAAATAATAATAATAATTCTACTCCTTAGGTGAAAATGAGAATTGAGTCCCCTACATTTATTTATATGTTTGTATCATTTCTATGCTGAATTAAATAAAGTTAAGGAAACATAGCAATTTTTTTTGTATATAATATTTCCTGGAATTAATCTGGACTTGTTAGTCAGACTTTCTGACTTTATGGTATGAACTGGAAAAATGCAAATAAAATTAATGAATTCTTTAAAATATAACTTTAGAATGACTGCCATATATATGATGAAAAATCATGTATTTTTTAACTTATAATTACTTAATTGTAACTTTCAACTAATTTTATATAGCATACTCCAGGCAAAGAGTACAATACAGTTGAGACAGTGATAACTCATAATGAAAAATTTTCCCCATATTCCTCACCCAATGCTTCTTTTATGAAGGATATTTATGTAATAAAAACTCCAAAGTATTGATGGATATTTCTTTTTATTTCTAAAGAGAGGCAAGACAAGCCAGTGCTCTTGTTTTTAATATTTCAAATTAACAAGTACTGGTGACTTGTATATAATTATAAAAAAGTTTGATAACAGAATGTCTTCTAGTGACATAAACCCAATGTGAGATAGTTTATGTATAGAGAAGAATTTATTGAGAGAATATTGCATTATCATACATAATTTTAACAGTTAAATAAACAAAACTAAGAAGGACAAGGTACAACAGAGCCTCAGGAACAAATGCATAAAATTTGTATATCAAAAAGTTTCTCTGAGCTTTCATCTCAGAATGATTCCAATTGAACCCAAAGTTATTTGACCTAAGTGCTTAGAAAAATGAACTTTCTATTAACTGATACAGAAGCTTACAAAAAATAATTATTTGGATTGGGGTAGTGGTGAGAAATCAAGCATTATATTTAGGATATGTTGAGTTCATAATCAACGTACCTCACTTTGATTAATTCAGTAGCCTACAAACTAGTCTCTTTGATTCAATCCTCCCCTTACATCCTTTATCCCCATAGTATATTTTCACATTACAGATAGTGAGATCTTATTAAAACTAAATTAAGATCATGTTACTTTTCTGCTCAAAACTTTGCAACAGTCTTTCTCTTACACAGAGTAAAAGCCAGAGTCTTTACCATGGTCTATAGGCCTTTACGATCTCGCTCTCCCCCAGCACTCAGACCTCATCTCTGATAGTCCCCTCTTAAATGGTCAATTCCTGATTCACTAAATTCCTTAACTGTCCTTGAATAAGCATAATTTTCATCTACAGTCTCTGTATGGTTATCCCTCTGCCTAGAAGGACTTTCTTCCAGACACATTCATGGGTAAACAGCTCACCCTCCAAAAAAGGAAGTCTGTCATATTTAAAAGATGTCCCCATTTAGACTGTAAACCTTCACCCTATAACCACACTTCCTAAGTCCATTCACTATTCTCCCAAGTATTTAGAAAACATGAGTCATTTAAGAAATATTTGTCAAATAAATAATTAATAACTCTTAGATACTTCTATTAGTGAGCATTAAATTCAATTGAAATATATACTAAATTTTAAAAGGCTGTAACAATATACATTTTTATTTATCTTTCACATAAAGGCAGTCTAGAAGGCTAGTTTGAGGTATCAGTATCAAAGCTCCTTTCATCTTTTCTACTGCAGCCCTTAGTATGTGGTTTTTACTTAGAGCTGTTTGAATTCATAATATAGGCAGAAGATCAACATGGTAACAGGTGGGCACATTTCCTACACTAAGCTTCTTCCTAGAAGTTGCACATACCAATCTACTTTATATTTTATTGCCCAGAACTTAGTCACCTTGTCATATCCAAATGTAAAAGAGATTGGGATGTTGAGTTCTTATTCCAGGAAGTTATGTGCTCAGCTGAAAAATCAGCTTTCTATCACTAAATAAGAAATCAAAAATGAGTATTTTTTGACAATTAATCATCTTCGTCACAAAAACCAAATGCATATGGTGAATGAGCATTGGATATAGATGTGGAGATCATATAAAATAGTTTATAGTCAATAACTGTCTTGGTTTATACATGTCAGAGAATAAATTATATTCATATACAAAAGTATCCTAATATGAACAAATAACACTGTCATCTTAAAAATTAGGACTGCAGCTCAGTGGAAATATCATGGCTAAAGATGTATTTCTTGGAATCAATAACACATAAAATGCATGACACAGTGTGAGTTGACCTAGAGAGTTGCTATATAGATGTAGAGAGCAAAGGTCCAATAACTGAGTTCCAAGGTACTCAAAAAGTTTAGAGGTCAAAAAACGAATGAGAAGCCAGGAAAAAGGCAGGAAAGGCAAACTAGTTAAATGAGAGGAAAATCAAAAGGAAGTTTGTGTCACAAAGGCCAAGGGAAGATAAACAACTTACCTTTACGTCTGACAATGTAAAGAAAATTATTGGTCTTAGCATTAGATATTTACTAGAATTATCACCACAAAATGGAAAAAGGGAATTGGAGAAAAGAAGTATATGCTGTTTCTGAAATAATTTGCTTGAGCAAAAAATAGGGTAGTAGAGGAATATCAACACACTTTTCTACTTCTTTTTAACTTTAAAACTAGGGTATATCTTAGCCGATGAGTATTTTGAAAAGAATGGTTCAGTAAAAAGTAAAAAATGTAATGATGCTTGGAAAAGAGACAGCAGTTATAGGATTGATTCCTCTGACAAAATAAGATGCAATCTAGTAAATTAGCAGAGGGATTGGCCTTATATACAAGCCCACAGTTTTGAAAGAGGGAAGACCTACCAAATGAAGTGGTTGATGGATTTAATGCTGATAGCATGTGAAAATTATCCTCTGATTTCTTTTATTTTTCTCCTTAAATAAAGCAAAATAGCATAACTAAGAGAACATCAGGAAATGTAAGGTTAAATAGAACTGAAAAAGAATTGTCTAAGTCCACGTTGCTATTCAATGTGAATCAGAATCAATAACATTGGTGTCACCTAGAGCTCACTAGAAATGCAGAATCTTAAGTATCTCACAAAATGTATAGAATCTGCTTGTTAACAAGATTTGTATGCATATTAACTGAGAAGTGCCAGTCTAAGAGAGTAGGGGAGCAAACTGATAAAGGAAATGTAGTTGGATTGGCCAAATGACTAGTTGCCCTTCTGAGGTTAGTAGTCATCATTAGCCATCTTCAGCCGACCTCCTAATTAAGATTTCCTCTCACACATACGTTAGTCTTTTCAAACTTTAAATCCAAAGCAAAATCTGTTCCCCACAAATCTTCCCCATCTCAGTATATGACACTACATTCTCCTCTGATGTTCAAGTCAAATAACAGGAAATCAACCTTGATTCCTTTGAGCTTCTTCCAAATTATACTTAATCCAATAAGAAGTCCTATGAAAATTACCACCAAAACTTACTGGAAATCTGTTTCTTTGATCTCTCTGTGTCCTAGACTAACCTTTATTATCTCTTACAGGATGTTTTTAACAGCTCCCTCATTGCTGTCTTTGTTTACACTTTTAAAGTGTGATAGTGACTTCACATTTTAAGAACGATTAAAAAAATCCAGCTATAGCAACCTTGAATTTCAGTAGATTTAAAACACTCTCAGCTGAGAAACAATTACAGTAATTTGGCTTGACTCACACTGAGAAGATAATCCTGAATTCGGGGGTGGTGGGGAGGTAATTTGATTTCTCCCTCAAGTATTTGAAGGTCAAATAATCACTAACAGTTCCAAGTGCCAAAGAACCACGCACTGGACTAGACAGTGGAAATCCACTTTCTCCGTTTCTTAAAATAATACTTCATAATAGTTTTCATTAAATTACAACCTTCAAGGCCATGAAAATTAGAACTTTGTCCACAGGAGTGATATAAGAAGTAGCTTACAGTCAACGCAGTCTCAAGCATGGATTTATACGAGAGTACCTGGCAGAATGTCACTTAAAATATTCAAGCATTGTCAAGATAGCCACCTGCAGTGGTGCTGTGGAGAGGATTCAAGCATTAGCTGGGGAGCTGGGCTAGATGAGGACTAGAGTTTATAGTCCTCACTGGATCTATGTCATCATGGTTCTCCAATGCATTAAAATCTAGAATTCTTTGCCAGAATGAAATCGAGTGAATCTACATTTGGGGCAACATGTAAAACATTCTATGGCATGGGCAAGCAAAATAGAGTTTTAATAGGGAGGTGCAGAAGCGTTTGAAATTTCAAAAGGATCTGCCAAGAAGGCCTGTGATTACTAACTTCTTATTAGAGAAATCAGGGTTGAAAGGAAAACAAAAGCGGCCTCAAACCAATGAAATGATTATAAATGATTATATATATATATATATATATATATATATATATATATAGTCTCATTGTGTGTGTGTGTGTATTTTTAACCCAGACGATTTAATTTCATGAGCATGCTTTGCAAAAAGTGGAGTTTTTTCACTGATCCCCTGGTTCTAAACACACACAAGTACATTGCTTCCAATGAATGCCTTGCTTTCTCAAGATTCTGCACCTCTCTCAGATTCTTTCTTTTGATAGAGGCCTAGAGACTACATTTTGTTGAAAAGTTGTCCAACATACACAATGCTTCCAATGAATATTTTGTGGTACCTCATTTTAGAAATATAAAATCAGTCATTACTTAAAAGCTTCTAACTAAAAAAATAAAGAAATCTAAACAAAACTAAATTTAAAAAATCAAAGAAAACATTTAACCAACCAGAAGATAACCTTAAAAAAATAAAAACTATAAATATCTTGACTGATATATGAGCAGAAATTATCCATGATAAAGTACACTAGATGCTATGAAAATATTAAAAAGTGATATCTAAAGAATCTGAACTTCAAAATTGAAAATAAGATAACATTAAAAATTGAAATCACACTGTGGGGAAAAATGTTGAGCAAATTTCTCACAAAGTCTAATTATTAAAAAAATAAAAATAAGATAAAAGAAAATTACATAGTTAAATCAGGAGATGTTATGTCCAAATAAGAAAAACTATTCCAAAAATACATAGAGGAGGAAATCAATCAATAAATAAAAATTTCTAATGTCTCAGAATTGTAGAATAGAGATTTCCAAAAACAAGGTCTAATGTTCAGAAGGCCATATTACAAAATATGACATATAAATATATATATCACAAAAACATCAGACTCTACAAAAGTATTACCAGAAATCTGAACTGTCAAAAAATGAGAAAAATATTTTCTAACCTAGAATTTAATATCTAATCACTCTATAAAATTCTTCTCTTTATATATCCCATCACAGTAACTTACTAAAGAATATACTTACCCTAAACAAGTGAGCAAACAAAGTAAAAGCATATCATCCAATCCAAAATGTGGGCTCTTAGAAAAGAAAAAAGACAAAAATTTCCAGGAAGATAATAAAAGGAAAATCCTAAGATCACAGCTATGTACTATGTCAAAAAATAAATTTAAAAAATTCAGATGGGAGCAGCAGTATATACAGAGTTGAGAATAAATATGGAACCAAAGTATTAGCTGATGTGACTAATCATAGAGAAAGGAATTTTACAGTTCTATTAGAGCTTTAAAATGAATATTTTAATTTGTCAAAAATGTTGAGCTTATAATATGCTTTCGGGTATTGCAGGATATGGCAGTGAAGAACAAAATGATATCTGCCCTACTAGAGCATGCAATCAAGAAACAAATTGATTAAGAAGTGAAAAGCTGTCCAAGAAAGGAAATATAATCATATTCCAGTACATGGAATAGCTACTAATATTTTTACATAGTCATAATAATTTATATACTAAATTTGATTTAAACAAAAATTATGCTAAAAGTCTTTAAGACTGACTGATTGATTGATTGATTGATTGACTTAGAGAATAATGTTGAGACCTGGGGATGGAAACTCACTTGTAGAAAGATCTGTAAAAGCTATATAAGCATACATGCCCATCTTTAACATACATAATCCATCATAACAGCACTGTTTCCTGCAGAGCTTGAACTAGCTCTCACTTTGAATCCCTCTCCATTCAGACCCATAGGCAGCTGCTACTGAAGTTAGCACCTGAAATAATATGTATTTGAAATTCTCCAACTAAATGATTTATAAAATAAGTTTCTAGATAATACATTGTGGAAATATTTTAAATTTTAGAATATAATGTCAGATGAGAGAAAATACTGCAAAAATTAAGAAGTGGGTAGTTGTGGTACAAGTGTGAATGATGAAAGATGGGGACAGGCATTCTCTTGGGCTATAATATGGTATGAAGTTTTTATCTTTAAATAAAAGTTATTACAAGAATATTTACTTGTTTGAAACATTTAAAACAGGTGGTTATTCCCAGATCAATAATCTAGATAGCAGCAAATAGAAAATCTAAAACTTTTCAAAATGACTAAGCTATTTTTTCTGAAGCTCCCAGTTAACACTGAAGTTTCGACTATGCAGCTATATCCTTTTTACAGACTAATCATGGATAGCACTCTGATAGGTACTGTATTAGCACAGCAGTATGTGCATTTGTTGTTTTTATATAATTGTTTTAAAATTTAATGAACCTATCTCTCTAAATAATAAGTGTTTAAATATTGGGTCTTAGTGTGGTGTTATAATATTTCCAATACTATTAAAATAAATCACTTGCCTCTATTTTACATTGTGACATGCAAATTGAAATGCATAGAGCAACTGCTTAATGGTGATCATTTGACATATGTACTATAAACATGGTTATTTCTTTTACTTCATGATTAAAAAATATTTATCCAACATTTCTTTCAAATAACTTCCTTGAAGAAAGAAATGATAATTTTAGTAGTCAATTTTAAAAGTCAGCAATTTAAATAGCATAATTGGTTTTGATTGACATTATTATAATGTTTCCTATGTTTGACTCTTATTCCTCCTCCCAACTGGTAATTTAAAAAATGAAGTTTTCATAGATTAAACAAAATCATGTTGGCACACTACCTGCTACCTATTAAAAATATATAAGTTTAGAATAGTGTGTTTTTACAAAACTGCAATAAAACAAGCTTACTTTTTCATGTTTGGGGAAGTCAACTTTAATTGAAATCTTCTTGTGGATTTCTTCAAGAAAGTATATATTGTTATAATAGCTCAGTAAAAATTATGACTCTCTGCAGAAGATGTATCCTTAGGGTATTAATTTAACTTTCCTATAAGCAGGACTGGCCCTGGCTGGTTTAGCTCAGTGGATTGAGCGTCGGCCTGCGAGCTAAGTGTCGCTGGTTCGATCTTCCAGTCAGGGTACATCAGAGAAGGAAAACTCTGACTCCAAAAAACCTCCGCTGCCTTGCGGCATACCTCTTCAGGGGAAAGGCTAAGGGAGTAAACCCTGACAGAAAATCCGGAGCCGGAGTCCCTAAGGCGGTTTGACGTTGTAGTCAACACCGGCAACTCCTGCGGTGCACCTGAAGCCAAGCTGTATTGACTCCGTCTTTCCCTTGGACCCTTCAGCTGCGAAGAGAGGGGGGGTCTGCTGCACGGGCAACAGCAGACCCTCCATATCACCCTGCCCAGGCTCTGTAGCTTCAGCTTCACTGGAGAGGACACTCCAGAGTCATCGCAAGATGTCGATTCAACACGGGAGGAGACAGATACCATGTCACTCCCGAGTCGGACTGCACAGCCATTCTCGGCGGTGCAGATAGACTCTTAAGAAGTTACACCATCGTCTCTCGAGACGGACGGCTGCCGACGACGACGACGATAAGCAGGATTAAAGTCCAATTCACCTCATGGCACTTTTTATATTGCCAAAGATTAAGGTCTATTTAGGTAAAATCATTTCAAGTAAACATAGTAAGAGTATAGTAAATGTAATTTCTGCCTTTACTGAAAAGCTTCAGTACATAATACATATACCATTAAACACATCTTGTATTACTCCCTTCCAATATAGAAAGAAAACCATTTGAATTGTATGCACTAACCTATTTAGCTACAAAGCCTGTTTATAAATTCTATGAGTTTTATGTATTTCACTTTTCCACACACCCAATGATCATTCAGGGATCAAATCTGGCAGCTGACAACTTGCCATTAAATATTCTGTCAATAGATCATTCTTTTTATAGCCTGTTACATTTCAAAAAGTGATTGAGCTAATTAAACACAACTGGGAAAATAAGCAGAGATTTAATTAACATCATTCAATGGCTTTCTAAAGGATACTATTATTATCTGAGGCATATTTGAAATAACTCAAACCAGAGTTAAGTTCATTAATCCTTAAATATCACTTATTGTAGAACAACTTTTATTTTTTTATTCAGTTTATAAGTAGTTTTCTGAAAAATGTAAGAGTAACATGGCAATATGGTAGACTGTTTAAAAATATAGTTTATTTTTAAATTAAAAGGATAGTGTAAATATTATATGTATATACCTTTATCAAAATGCTTATATTTTATTATAATTATTTTCTGTTTTTAATTTTTAAGCACTTAAAATTATTTTCAGCATAGTTAATGAAATATATTATTAGCAAAATTCATCTAATAAAATAGATAAAGCTAAAAAATGAAGAAACAAAAAACTTGTAATAGTACTGTTACCTATGTACTTGGATCTCTTGGATCCCCATTGACCATGGGCCTGAATTTCTGTCAGAGCTTAATAAATCTCAGCAGTTGTAGGCAATTCAGCAGGTTGGGGAAACTCCACTTCTTGGAGTGTGCTTCAGCAATATCACACAATTATTACTGATTATTTGAGACTGTGGTATATGACTCCTCCGAGGATTAATTTACCTGGTTGCAGATTGGTGCAGTACAGTTTCTAGTGCTTTGTTCCTTTGAGAGCCGCTACTATAATTACTGCATGTAGTATGTCCTACAGAGTCTTCCTATACAATATTGCAAATAGTTTTATTTGTCAAAATTATTCAGTTCATATCAACTTTATTATAAAAAATATTTTATATATTCTCATTTCAGATTTTGATGTCATTATTGCAACACAAAAATTTTCAAAGAAAGGCAACAAAAACAATTAAATTAGTAAGGGCTCATATGATAAAGCTTATGAACAAAGTGGCAGCCATAAAATCATTTTTATCCATTTTTAAAATCATTTTATAAGGTCTTTGTTATGTATTGAGAATTATAATTTGACCTTGTTTCATACAAGAGAGTAATTTAGTACCATCCATGAAGAGATAAACCAGACTAGACATGCTAGACTAGTGTTTTAGTTTGCATGTTTGTTTATTTTTTGATACTTTGACACAAGTGGAAGTAATTTTTGGTAAAAAAAATAATAATAATTTAAATAAGATTTTGCATTTTAAATTGCTATCTAAATTCTGTGTTTGAATTTCTTAAAGGTATAGTCATGAAAAGGATTCAGCAAGCCACAGAAAACACATAAACCAGGAAGAATGGAAAGTCGAAGCTCTAAAAATTGCAACAGGCTATTTGTTGAAACCATATTTAGCTCAAGCTAAGGTAAAAAAAAAAAAAAAGAGTAAAAATTCTTTCAAAACCCTTTTAAAATTAAATACACACATATACACAAACACAATTGGAAGTAGAAATAAGAACAAGGCAGAAAAAAAGGGACATTTATTGATTGATTGGATCTCCTACTCTGGCTTGCAGAGCACACACCACCTAGTATTTAACCCTAGACTGAAAAACAAAGCAAAAACAAATATCAAGACAATTGATTTAAAAGGAAGAAAAAAGGACACACCGTCTGGGGAGAATAAAAAGTTCTCTGTAGGAAAAACCTTCCTAATTCTAAAGTTTGAAGGTGCATCCCAGCCTGTCTTCTTTAGGGTCCATTATTTCATACATATATATTATAACGTGAAATCTGATAGAACAGATACGACCCACTTATAAAAAGCTCCTACTCAAAAAGACTTTCCACTTAAAAAAGGACCTTCTGTAGATGAATCTGTCAACACAATACCAGGAAAAAACCAAACTAGGCATAGAAGTATTAATAAACTAACAAATGGTCAGCAGACATAAGAGGAAAGCAGAATATCACAGAGATATACTAAGACACCAGAGGAAACACATAATTCAGGGAAAGGGGAAAAAAAGGACAACAGTCATTCCAAATTTTATATGCAAATTCAAATAAGTATTGCACTAAAAATGTTCTAAAATAAATAATTCATCAACAAAAGAGCTATTGTGAAAATTATTGCTAAAATAAAAAGATTGATTCATGAAATGTCTCAATATAAAAAAAACAGAATATATAATTCAGAAAAAGTAAGAAAATATATTTTAATAAGCCCTAAAGAATCAACAAAAGAGAAAGAAATTAGGGAAATAATTAAGAAAAGAAAAGGTAACTTGACCAGAGCCAAAACAGTCTTTCGAGTGAGTAAAATTAATACAAATGCTAAGAAACCTAGGTTTATCCCCATGAAATTTTAGACTATCAATCTAAAATTTGTTAGAAAAAGACAAATGTTAAGCTCTATTAAGAAAACAAAACAAATTAAATTTCAACTGCCTTCTTGTCATAGACAAAAACTGATAAAAAATTAAATATATCAATATTTTAATGTTTTCAATGTAGGATTTGAAATTATATAACAATAAAATCTTAAATAAATGTAAGCTAAAAACAGAAATAACCCAGCAATGCTGTTTCTGAGTATTGGAATTATAGCTAGGGAGGGATTTTACAAGTAAATATTGGTTTTTTATATTATTTAAATTGTGATTACTTGTAAATATGAATTTGGCTAAATAATTTTAAAAGTTTCAAGTAAGTCTAATACATTCCTTCCAGTACTTACAGAAAGATAATTCAAAAGAGTTGTACCATGAGTTACACTAATTATCCCCAGATGGACTGTCTTAGTCAGCTTGGTCTGCCATAACGAAATACCACAGACTGGGTGGTTTAATCAAGAGAATTTATTATTCACAGTTCTGGAGGCTGGAAGTCCAACATCAAGGTGACAATGGATTTCGTTCCCAGTGAGAGGTCTCTTCCAAGCTTGCAGATGGCTGCCTTCTTGCTGTGTCATCACATGATAGGTAAAGAGAGCTCTCCTGCCTCCTCATCTTATTCTAAGAGCATTAATCTCATCATGAGGTCCTCATACTCATGGTGTACTATAACCTAATTACCTCCCATATGCTCCAGTTTTAAAACCATCACTTTGGCAGTTGGGAATTCAACACAGGAATGAATGAATATGAATTTTATTGCAACACAAACATTAACTTCATAGTAGGAGATAACCCCTCAACAGTCTTTAATAGTTTACTTTAAATCTTTTGGGGAGCTAATCTACAGAACATCCTCCTTCCCAGAGTGCACCACTAGTCTTTGTATTCATGCCTTCCTTTGAATCTTGGATTGTGCCATGACTCAGGCAATACTGCATGACTTCTGAGGCTAGGTCATAAGAAGATTTGCAGTTTCTTGAGTTTCTTGTAATGCTCCCTCTTCAAATTTTCGCTCTGGGAACCCAGTTACTATGATGTGGGAAACCACACGGAGAAGATCAATAGGTCAGGTAGGTGCTCCAGTCAACTGCCTCACCTAACCCAGAGCAAAGTGCAAGCATCAAGAGCTAGCCAGTGAACCACCTTGGAGTTCACTGGAGTTAACCATTCAGATGTCTCTAATATCAGCTACTATCTGACCACGGCTAGAATGAAAGATCCAACTGAACCTAATTAGCCCATGGAGACTTAACAAAAAGTAATAAAATTTTGTTTTGAATCACTGTTTTAAAGTAATTTGTTTTATAGTAACAGAAATACTGCATGGTGAAAACCTAGCATCTGAATCTAAGTATTTCTGTCACCAAATCTTTCCATCCAATAACCTATTCTTTTTTAAAATTCAGTTATTATAATAGAATTTTACATTTATAAGATGTAGGCAACTACTCTTTATAAACACTTGGATTTTGTGAGCATAGCTTACTCTCAGGAATCAGTCAGTTCTTAAGATGGCTAAAATCTTGGCTCCAGTCTTAAATTTCCTGCACGCGAATCACCATCTCTGGCTGGCACACACAAAGCTCCCATGTCTGTGTTGGGGTGATGGTGTATAAAGGAAATACCATCATGAATCTGACAAGAGAAGTATCATTTTCTACAAAGCAATGTGTGAGCATAGGCTGTGACATCCACTGAGATTGTCACAGAGTTTACAGAAATTATAGACAGAACGGAGGGGGAAAGGAGAACATAAAAGACTATACATCTAGGAGTATGTAATTACTGTTTGAAGACTCCAGAAGTGAAAGAGAGGAACTGCAGTATTTGGGCAAGACTAATTGAGAGAAGCACTCATGATGATAAATCTGCAAGTGATGTTTCTTTCTTCTTTTTGTAAAAATTTTCCCTGTTTTGGGTCCAGGTTTCTAAAACTGGTGACCTAGCATCCTACTTGTTGGAAATATTCTAGAATCCAAATTCTATTTTATTTAAGAGATTTCTACATTTATTTGAAATGTGGTAAATGCAAATAAAACATCCTACAATATAAGTAGATAGAGCACTGACTTATTATTGGATTTATCTTGCTCATAAAAAATGATTTTTTAAATTTAAGAATGGTGTTTCTAAAAACCACTTTTAGAAAGTCACAGTATAACATTCAGACTAAAGAAATATATTGTACACATGCAATAATCTCCTATGTCTTTATATAAGACTACATAAAATTTAAAAAAATTAAATGATGGGAAACTCAGAGTGGAGGATGGCACACAGCATTTCTATTTAAAAACAAAAAACAAAAAACTGAAAAACAAAAGGGTCTGTAGATTCTCCTTACCAGTACATAACCAAAATGGCCGCTTTGGGAACTCTCAGAGGAGAGAATAGTCAAGAAAGAACTTTGCTCTCCCAGGGCATTGACTAACTCGGAGATGAGACGCAAGCCATAATTTTACAACTCCAGAAACAATCAGTCAGTCAACAATATGATAGAATAAATACATTTTTAGATAAGCGAGGATTCATGAAATCCTTTAATTCTCAAAAAATAAAACTATCATTGAAAGTAATTTGACACTGTGAACCAGCAAAACAGAAGAGAAAGTGCAGATCCCAGCCTGGGAGTTAAGGAAAGGCAATAGCATCCTTGGTAACTTGATTGCAATAGTTTCCTCTAGAGCAGTAAAGATGGACCCAGGAATGACACTCATGGGACATGATGTTTTACATGATGTCTTTCCCATAGAAGAAAATATAATGCATTAGGAGAAACTCTCTTTTTCAGGAAATTTTCTTAATGTTCAATAATTAGGAAAATTGTATTCCACTGTGATTTTTTTTGTGCTTTTTATTTTTTTGCTATTTGAGTGTGTCAGATATTTATGGCATATTAATTCTGAACAATCAAAAATTTTGACTACACTTGGAATTTAGAATTTAAATTATTAGATAAGTTTTATTTTAAGATAATTATGAATTTTTGTAAAATAAAAAACAATTCTTTGAAATTTTTACTGAGTGAGCCAATGTAATGTGATGAACACATTTAATAGACTGTAAGTTCACTGAACTGTCAGATCAATATTTTCCAAAATGTCGGTCAAGCTGAGAAAGTACAACTGTTCAGCACAATGAGCTAAAAATGCCTGAGAGCTGCAAGCAGGCCAGATATTTTGAGGCAAAGCAGGTTTAGAACTGAATACCTCTGTGCTGACTTTCATGCAACAATATCCATGCCATTGCAAAACTTTCTTCAGACCTCCCTGCAGGCCATTTACTTTAGGGATTGAGCAGTATATTTAACATTGTAGAGAGAAACTTTTCATTTATATACTCAGTTCTGGCTCTTAAACCTCTTCCATTCTGCACCAATCACAGGTGTTATACAATGATGTTGACAAAACTTTTGTCATGGCCAGAAGCTAATCATGATTTTCTGACAAAATGGCAAAAGATAAAAAGAAAATTACCCTTTTCCCTATAATGTTAAATTTCCTTTGAGAGTTAGTTTAATTGTTCTGTTTATGGGGAAGGGGTACACCAATATTAGGTTCAATAGCATGAACACTTAACTGTCACAGGGATAAGAATAGGTGATCTCAAATTCTAACATTTTCTTTAGTCACATTCATGTAAAATGTATCAGGCAGAAAATGATACACTGTATCAAGTTAGAGTATTTCTTTGGTCTGGACATAATTTTCTATCTCCATAATGTCAGAAATTTAGATATTGTCTTGTAAAATTATTGCAAACACTAATTTAGAAGATTCTTTTGAGGAATCTGAGAGTTAACAATTACCTTTGCACAAGCAACTACACATGCAATTTTCCCAAAGTATATAATTTATGTTGTATTATATTGTTTATATTTATTACTTATTTAATAAATGACTATGAAATATTTTTATTAACCAAGGGCACTGTAATAAGACTCTTAAACTAAAAGTATTCATTTACTTCGGATTAATATAGCATCTTTACAAGTCATGTTTTCAAATGTGAAACCATTTGTTTCTTATGGCAAGTGCAATCTATGATATAACCCTAGTTGCAGCACTCAGGTTATACCATAGATACAAAATGAGACAAAGATTTATCATAAGTGTTTTCAGCTGGTAAATTCTCCTATACTTTATTAACTTAAAATGCAAGTGTGAATACATTTAATATACTCAGAAATACCTCTGCTTCATAAAGTGCACTACACCTACATTCTCTTTCCCAGACACAAACCAGTTGGCCAGTATTTTGCTGTCAGGATGTTACAGAGTGGGGGTCCCCAGAAATCTTCAGAGCCCGCAGGTTGGGGGATGGGGAGAGGGAACAGTTTTTAAAATGCTTTTGCATAACTATGGCTGGTAACTAGTGTCTTAGTTATACAAATGACTTTGGTTCTTCCCCAAGGAGATTGGAGGGATTTTGACTATGAAATAGTAAGGAAAGAGCATACAGAGCCTGCGCAAGATTCTGTGAATGGTTAGAACTGGTAACCATGCCCACTGCATCAGGGCCACAGTCAGAGATTTAGAAATAGGCAACAGGCATTTTGGCAAGAAGGATACCATGCGGCTTTGAAAAGGAAAGGAAAACTCCATGCAGTTTACAAGGAGGCTGGGAACTCCACGTGGTTCTGCATTAAGAGCTGGAGGGTACCGTGACACAGGCAAAACCTCCCCAATCAGGTTCAAATGATTGTGAGCTGCTGGTAAAAATGAACTGTGTCTAGGAAGTGGGAAAACAGTATCTCTGACTTTTCTAAAACTAGCCTGGTTTGGTAGGGGGAGGGAGAACTATGTGTTTGTGGGTGTTTTAAAAAAAATAAGACAATGCCAGAAATCCACCAATAATCTAAATCTGTATAACCTTTAAATAAACAATTCTTTTTCTTTTCACCAAACTCTGGTATTGAGAGTTATGCTTCTGGCAGCAGGCAATCAGGCCCCTCATAACTGTAAAGCTCATGTTACAAGGACATAAAGCAACCTGAACTTCATGAAGCCCAAAGGACGTTCTACACAATAGCACTGAAGGACCTCAAATATGTTCAAAGATGATTTCATTGGAAGGCAAGATTTCACCAATATGTCTCTGAAAGCCTCAGTGGTCTTACTAGCAAAATTTCAAGGACAATATTTAAGGTGATGGCTATCCCCATTATGAGTACGGATATAGGATAAACGACCACTTAGTAAGGTTTTCCTGGCACAAAGTAAGTACTGAGTAGATATCAATCTTTTCTGCCCTCCCTTGCTTCCTCATTTTCTTATTTCCTTTCCCTTTCCACCTCTCTTCCCTTTCCTTCTCTCTCTCTTTGTCTCTCTCTGTCTCTCTCTGTCTCTCTCTATCCCTCTCTCTTTCTTTTTTTCTGGATATGTCCTGGATCTGAACTTAGAGATCTAATGCTCTTAAAATAATTTCAGACATATAGGGAATTAGAAAGTCAGATATTAATACCTAGCAAGATTCAATGTCATCTATTTCATTACATAAGAACTTTTAAAGACGTACCACAATGTTTGAAATCACTAAGATACATCATTTATGAACTGCATTTTTGTACTGTAATATACATACTGCATAGTACAAATAAACTAGAATAGTTAAATCCAGAGTTTAAATAATAAAAAATAAAAATGAGATTATTCCCTATAGGCCTAATTTTGTTATATTATTAAGAATGATAATTAGAGAAATCTTAAGATTCCCCCTGATTTTACTCAGTTTTATTATATTTTGCTTCAGTTTTGAGGGCAAAGAATCCAAAACTAAAGTGAAATCTCTTGCATATTTAGACTTTTGTGTTTGTTTACTGTTATCTTTGAACTCAGCTTTTTGAACTTTCTGCCACCTACATTTTAAAGAACCTTTACATCTCCATTGTTAAAATAAATTAATTCAGAGTCATTTCAACTTTATTTTCTATAATGCTTTAGCCTGCTAGGCATTGAATAAATGTCAATTTAATTAAATTGCTAATTGAATGACTTGAATAAACCATGAGGTAAAGCACAATTTTCAGATGAATAATTGGCTAAACAAAGTTTTTAAGCCCAAACCATTTCCTCAAGGAGAACAGACATCTTACGGATTCAAAATAATAAAAAGGTACCTATCTTAAAAGTTTCCCTAAGATGATAATGTAGCATGCAATACAAATTAATAAACTTATTTGAACTTAATGTGTTACTTCTAAATATAAAATGACTTACTTGAACAAAATAGGTGATTTATATATTACTTTTCTGTTGCTGCTATAAAAAATAACCACAAACTTAACAGCTTAAAAAAGACAATTGTATATATTATAGTTCTGTAGCTTAGAAGTTTAACAAAGAGTTTCTCCAGGATAAAATCACGATGTTGAGAAAGCTGTGTTCCTTTCTGGAGCCTCTAGGTACCATCTGTTTCCTTGTTTTTTTCCATATTCTATAGGCTTACATTCCTTATTCCAAGGCCACTTTCAGCTTTAAGCTAGAAAAATTGCATTTCCTGTGCCTTTTTTTCCATAGTCACATCTGCATCTGCATTTGACTGACCACATTTCTGCCTCTCTCTCTCTCACTTTCAGGAACTCGACAGTTCCTGACCAGCAATCTTAATTCCATCTGCAAACTTAAATTCCTTTTTCCATGTAACGAAACATATTCACAGGTTTGGAGGAAGAAAGTGAGGAGGGGGAGAAGAGGGAGCAGGGGGAGGAAAAGGAGGGAGATGAAGGGGATGAGGGGGATGAGGAGGAGGAAAGAAGAGGAAGAAGGAAGAACAACAACAACAACAACATGATTTGGAGACTGGGGAGCATGAGGCAGCTGAGGAAGGCAAGCCAGCCCAAGGATATGTTGCCTTGCTGATCACCATTGAGGATGATCAGCAAGGCAACTAGGGCTCAGTTCTACTTGGGACCCTCGATGGGACCATGTGGAATGCATATTAGAAGTGTCTGTCCAACAGATGAAAAAGGGCAGCATTTATGCTTCAGCTTCTACCCCAGAGTGCTAACCACTCTGTACCTCCAGGCTTGCAGCTGCATCACAATGGCTAAATAGTTTCCTTCAAAGACACTATTCCATGGGCAGAGAAATGCTGAGGCAGAAAGCTGCAGCTGGTGCCGGGTCACAGAGGCATGCGGCTACAACAAGCACTAAGGAAAAGTGGGCCTGCATCTCTCTTTAATTCTTAGTAGAGGTTGGGTACACAAATGAAATGGCCTATGGAGTAAAGTGATATTGGCAAAGGTGAAATATAGCTGCATAAGTCTGAATTATATTTGGGTACTGATGTCTATATCTTGGCTTGAATAGAAAAGAAGCAACGTGATGGTAGGGTGGAGAAGACATACATCAGGTGATGTGGATGATAAAATGAGAAGGCTTTTATTTATTTATTTATTTATTTTTACTTCTTTCTATAATTTATTTCAGACATGGATATTAGGAACTTTTAAAATAGATCCCATTATATATTTAATGCTGAAAACAAGGTGGGGAAGATTGTCATTCTTCACCTCTCCCTATATCCACATCCTTTGTCAAATGACTTGCATTTCCTTTCATTAGAGTGAGTTTCCCCACAACCATCATAGTGATCTCATCTAAGCAACCTGCTTTGGGCCAGCGGAAAATGAAGGGAAGGAAACCTGTGTGAGTTATGAGCATGGGCCTTAAAAGACATGGTGTGTTTCCACTTGCCATTCTTCAGTTTTGTCATATTCATAAGAAAAACCTGCCCAGGTGGCCTACTGGTGCAGCAGGCCTGACCACAATCCATGGGGGCGAGGGGCAAATCCAGGTGAAATCAACCTTCATCAGCTCAGGTGCAGCTGACCCACAGACAGGTGAATATGAGAACTGGCTGTTTTTTTTAATGGTGTGTCATACAGTATTATAGCAATAACTGACACATAATCTATTTCTCAGATTTTTTTTTATCATTTCAGCTCTGAGTGAAACTAGTCTAAAATTAAAAGGTCCTTTAGCCTGCAAGGTTTATTTCATATTTTATCTTACCCATAGTCATCGGTGGCACACACATAATCCTAGCCCCCATATTTCACTCCTTTTTCTACTTATCAGTAGAATTCACTGAAACTTCTTTGAAAATATTTTTTGATTAATTGTTCCTGCTCATTCTCCAAAGCCAACATTCTAGATCTAGGTTTTCATTATCAGATTATTATATCAGTGAACTTGGCCCTTAAGTCCTGTTTTCTGTGGCTTACCCTTCTTATGATCATCACCAGCATCAATGGCATCATTATTGATTACATTTCTTCTTTCTCTCATTCCTCTTTCTCTCTTCCTTTCATACATTAAGTCATACTTTTCTCTAGGTGTTAATGAAATACTCACTATGCAACAGCATCACAGATGGCATAGGGGATACAAGCTAGAATATAACTAAAGCTATCTTCAAGGTAACGATTTTCTTTTTGAAAGCTCTACAGCATGCTGGGATCCAGCAGGTCAGAGACATTTCCAGCAAAATAAAGCTGACAACAATAAACAACAAAAATCTGCCTTTTTCCTCAACAATATACTAAATATTCTTCAGAGTAAAATTAGTTACAAAAGAGCAAGTACCCCTTTCCCTTTTCACCTTATAGGGACAACTGCAATCTTTTATAATACACAAAACATTCAACATCTATATCTGTCTTTTTGTCAAATATATACCTTCTTTATTGTTTTGACCTGTTTTCCCTTTAAATATAAGTAAACATAATTGGATCACCATAACCATGATAACTAGGAGCAGATCATATATACATCTGATCTTATTTGGAACTTTTGCCCCATCTAGCTTGCCTACATATTGTCCTTGTTTTATTGTACTACTAAGGATCACAGAAAAACAAATATTTTGTCTCTGTTTTTATCATCTTGAGAAACAAACTTTATCAATAGTACTCAGAATTCTCTAAAAACGAGGGGGAGCCCCCCAAAATGGAATTTATTTATTAAAAACTGTATATTTATTATTACATGTTTAATCCTCAATGACCTTCAAAGTATTCTCTATCTGATGCAATAAACCTATGGAGATGTTTTTCCACTGCTCAAAACAGTTTTTGAACCTATCGATTTTGATGCCTTTTAGTGACATTTTTTTTTGTTTCTTCTCTTCCACATTGGCAAAATATTTCCCTTTGAGGACTTTTTTCATCCAGGAAAACAAAAAAAGTTAGTTGGGCAAGATCAGGTGAATAGGGAGGGTGAGGCACGGGGGTCATGATATTTTCGGTCAAAAACTGCTGAATGCTCAGCATGGTGTGGTCAGGTGTGACTGTAAATCACCCACCGTGAAATGGGCAAATGTGTTGAGGCTCAAAAGAAGAATTTACTGAACCTGAATGCAGCCTCTCACAACAATGCCAGCTGGTACACTGATACAGATGCGTTCCTACAACACTCACCTAGCAGGGAAAGCTTGTATTCCAATTGGCCTGCCCCCCTCATACTTGAACCAGTAAGATAACTTACCCTCAGTATATTGTAAAAATCTCCTGTTTCTTATAACTCTGTATTCAACAATTGCATTAATTATTTTGCCAACAGAGAGCAGAAGCAGTCCTTCTGTATACAACTGGCATCCCTTAAACACCTAATGTTTATCACACAAATTATTTTATTTCTTTCAATATTCAATTTTCTAATTACCTACTTTCTAAATTAGAAAATAATGAATCAAATAGGTGAATTCTTATGCTTAATGTTACCCAATAATTAACTGGTAGAATTAAGAATTAAACTTGAACCCCTTCGGTTTTAATCCAATGTCCTTTCTATTCTAAGGACTGGGAAGGACAGGCTCAAGAGCAAGCAGAAAAACCAAACGTGTTAATAAAGGAGGGCAATGATTCAAGGTGATATACTTGCAGTGAGGTTGAAAAAAATGTAACTATTATTGAAGATTTTGTTCTTTTTAGATGTGTTGGAAATGTGATCATTACATAGAGAAAATATATCAAATTTTGGTTTTCTGAATTTCATGTGTAATTGAGTAGACATATGAAAATATTTGTGAGTTGAATTTCTATATTCTAGGTCTTACTCCTCAATTAATTTATATTGGAGAATTTCAAGTATAGAGGAAGAAACATTTCTTCAATAGAAAATAGTTCCAGAAGTTTGATATATAATTAACAATCTATAAAAATTTATAAAAAAATTTATGTATGTCCTTAAATATGTGTATATAGTTTCAACATTTATTGTAGTATCTTATTGATATAAGTTCTGAGCAATAATTAAAATTGTTTTTAATTTTACAGTATTGTGGTCAAAATCATGTTTATATAACATACATTCTTTGGAATTTGTTGAAAATTTCTCTGTGACTTAGAATGTGCTCAATTTTGGAACTATTTCACATGTGCTTAAAAATTTAAGATTATGTGTTCTTGACTAAGAACAAGGTGCTAGAGAGATAGATGGCAGAAAGATAGATCAATTGATAATAGAAAAATATACGTGATATTGCCTCTCTTCCTCTGTTAAACTTATTCCTTGCATATTCAGTTTCTTAGTCCTATCCTCTAAATCAATTTCTTTTAGGATTTTCAGACTTTGAACTATTTGGTTTATGAATTTATTATGCTCTATGATAGTTTTCTGTGTTTCTTATTTTTCTTTACTTGATTTTAATTAAGGTAATAATATTTTCTTAATTCCCCTCACATTCTAGTTGGAAGGTATACATATTCCCTGTTTTTATTGTCTAGTTTTATATTTTTAATTTCATCTTTGCAGTTTAGTGTCTCTTTGTGCTCCTAAAATTTAACTACCATTGTCTTGTTGAATTCACCACTTCTAGTAGTCCTATTAAACACTGGTTGGAGACATTCATTTTACTGTCTTTGTTTCTTAACTTTAATTTTCATATTCTTGAAATTTTTATCTATGTTTTGAGTTATTTACTCAAAACTATTTCTAATTCATAAATATCTCTTCAGTTCAAAATAAACTACTATTAATAATTTAATAAATGCTTATTTTAAGAAAATATTTTAGTTCTAAAATTCTTATTTTTCAAATATGATTATTTCTTTCCTAAAATGTTTTCACCTTCATTGTTTTATCCCAACTATTTCTATATTAATTCTAAAACATAAAGATTGTAAAGTGATTTTTAGAGATTTTCTTCACCTCTTAAGAATGCAATATTTCAATTGTAAAATCATCCATTCCAAAAATTGTTTTCAATTAATAGTTCAGTGCTATAGGTTCTAATGTGATTCCTCTGAAATAGTTTCTTTTTTTTTCTTCTTACATTTGAACTTTCGCTTGTCTTAACTGTGTATGGACTCAAAGGTTGCATCATATCAATATCATATGTTATTTATTGCATCTCAGAATTTCAGCACCATTCATGGAGTGTGAGCAGTCCCAACAACATTGCACAGCATAAGCTTGTTTTTCCAATTTTCAGTTATTGCTCCTTGTCATTTACAGCTGAAGTGAAGTGCATGTTTCATGTTGTATTCTGAGTAGGAGGCAGAATTTTCCTAGTCCTATATTTAGAGTTGGGTCAACACTTCCTAATCCTTTGAATTAAAAGGAAAGCAGTTGTAGTTCCCTTCTGCACACAACGCTGGTATCCTTAATTACCATCCTCATGCAATTTTAGATCCTGGGCCCTAGAAAATATGTACTGCACAATTCTCGTGCTTGTCTAAGCAATTCAGTTTCAACTTCTGCTTTCTGTCCTCGCTTTGTGTTCACTTTCACTTACTGTTCTTAGGGTTTTCTCCTTCTTATTTTTAACTTTGTTATATATTAAAAATCACATTTCATTCTAATTTTCACCTTTATAGTGGGATAAGGCTTTGTATATTAGTCCTTAACATATTGAAGAAAAATTGGATGAAAAATTTCCATCTACAGGAAACCTATTATTTGAAAAATAATAATTTTGTAATACAATTATGCTTATGATTATATACATAGCAGCCACACCATCCCCCTCATCCACAGGGGATGCATTCCAACCCCCAGGGTATGGCTGAAACTGCAAATATTTTTTTCCTATATATACATACCTATGATAGTTTAATTTTTATTAGGCACAGTAAGAGATCAACAACTAATAATAAAATAGAACAATTTTAATAGTACACTGTAATAAAAATAATGTGAATGTGGTCTCTCTCTAAATATTTTATTGTACTGTATTCAACCCCTATTCCTCTTGTGATGGTGTGAGATGTTATGACGAGGTGACGGTATGAAGTGAGGTGAATGACATAGGCATTGTGAACTATAAATGTTATTTGAATTGCTAGCATCACTATCGTTGCACTTTGGGCCCATTCTTAAGTAAAATACAGGTTACTTGTCATAACTAACTGTTACCATGAGAGTCAGTCCGATAACCAAGAAGGCAGCTACTAAATGCAAAAGGGTTAGGAGCATATTTGAAGAAGGGATAATACATGCCCATGCCTCTCATGAGAGAGAGCTGGCATCGGGAGATTTCATCATGTTACACAGAATGACACACAGTTTAAAACATATTAATTCAAAATTCTGGAGTATTCCATTTAATATATTTGGGACTCAGTTAGCCTCAGATTCCCAAAACTGTGGAAAGCAAAAAGCAAGATAAGGGAGTACTGCTGTATACTTAAAATGTACATAAAACAAACAAAAAACAGTAAGTCTACTTAAAACTGAACTGGTCTTTGAGTCTTCATGACTAGATTATGAATGTTTTTCTCAAGTGTTAATGCATAGTTTATAATTATGTACAATATATAGTGATATATAGTGCCAAAAGAAGTAACTGCCAGAAACATATGGATATGGTCATTCATGTGGAGTTAGCATTTTGGTGCTGCGGTATGTGCATCTGTTTATAGCAGATGCAGCTTCATGTTACTTTTAACTAAAGTCCCCAGAAAACAAATATAACAGTAAGTAAAAATCTGCTATTCTGTCCTCAGTATTTATATCAACTAGTGAATGTTCTTTTTAAATATAATATATCCATATGATAGATTTAAATAAACATGTTTTAGTTAAGCTTCATAAATTTAGTTTTATTTGTAGCTTGCATGGTATAAGGAATGCATGATACTTCATCATTTTGGTAATTTTCATAAATATAAGGTAATTACAATTTGTAACTCTAGTATCTAATGTTATTTTTTATATATTTAATGTATTTTTCATTGTCATTTATCTCCCCTTACCCTCATCCAAATTTTATTAAATAATTAAGTATGCCAGCATATCTAGCTATTATTTATATACTGTTTTTCTAATTTTAAAACTCACTTTTTCTTTAACTAACTTGAATTAAAATAAAAACCTCAAAAAATATAAATATTTAATGCAAACATAGCTTAAATGTTTAGCTATTTACCTAAGAGTTAAACAACCTAAATACTAAATAAATTGTGGTGTTTTCATATAACGGTGTTTAAGGAAAACATGAAAAATCATGTTCTAAATAATTAAAAATTGTCTATAAACATGAAATTTCCATAATCTAACTCAGAAAAATTCTTATGTGTATTGAGATACTATTTCTCATCTATCAGAATGACAAAACATAAAATATCTCACAACCTACTCTCTTGGCAAGAATGTGATGAAAGAGGCACAAATACATAAATGGTGAAATGGGAAAAGGGAGTAAACTTGGCTGTTTCTAACAGAATTATATATGCCGTCACCTTTGAATCAGCAATCTTTCTCTGGAATCTATACTAAAGCTACATTACCAAACTATAAATTGACATATGTACATGATTATGGATTCTAGCATTATTTTCAAGAAAAGATAATCAAACCAACTATTCATCACCACAATACTGGCTGAGTAAACTGGTATATCTGTACAATAAGATACTGCTCATTTTTGAAAGAATGAGAAAGATCTCTATACAAAAATAAAATAATTTCCCTAATATATATATGTTAAGTAAAGAAGATGGAGTGAAAAATAGTGTTTATATATGCTAAAGCTTGTAAAAGAAAGGGATATATATTCATTCATATTTGGTTATATTTGGAATAATAAACTGCATTCCTCAATTGTATATCACTACAGGTTTTTTATATTTGCACGTTATACATTCAAAAGTGTTTTTACATAATTAGAGATAAAATTAAGCTAAAAAGTAACAAAATACCATAAAACTATAAATACCAACAATTTATGTGTTAGCATAATGATAAAATTGTTGCCTTAAGTGACTTTAAACATAGTATTTTGAGAATAAAGAGAATAGCAAAGAAATTTTAATGACTTCTTAGTTTATTTAGTGTATGTAGAAATACTGGTACTATGTACTTGAAGTTGTTATCAGTAGAATATAAGATCAAGAAAGTAAATAAAACTGAAGATATTCAGCATGAGAATACACAAAATTGAAGAAGTTTATCAAAAAACTTTCTCATCTTAACTTCATATTCGAAGTAAAGAACCTTACATATATGTGTATTCCCACAATTTTTGGCTCATTTTTAGTTATTAAAAGTCTACCAAAGACCAGTTTAAAACTCGTATCTTATAATTGCAGCACCTTAACTCCCTACTCTCCACTCACTCCATTACTCTGCCAATCAAGCTTGGGATTCCAGGGGCCTGAAAGCAATGAGGAAGGGGGTTGGCTGTGTGATTGCTTCTCTCTCCAATGCCTGAAGTGATAGGCAGTGTTGTGGTTTCTAGGATATGGCCACTTCCCCTTGGGTGCTGGTTTGGGTCTAATATGGGAGGCAGGCACATTTTTACTTCACTATCTTTGATTATAATCTTCACTTTGGGTTGTCTGCCACTTCGCTTTATACTGACTGCCAGTGCCCTGTTCAGAAGACTGAATACTAGAAATTCTTATTGGATACAAACAACATTTAGGAGGAAAAGCATGGGTGAATTACTTCTCAACCCCTTAGCTCCACCAGCTACAGGCAAACGCCTCTGTTACTTTTCCTGAAAATTCAATTATCCCTCAATGATTTTTAGTCAGAAACCAATAAGATGGGTCTTCACTGTCCATTTGGCCGACAGGAAATCCTTGAGAATTGGCTGCTCAACCCTAACACCACTATGGAACCATCTCTGTTCTCTTTTTTCATCCTCAAGCTTGTCTTCTTTCAGCCATAAGCAGATTTTACACTCACCCCGTTGCTTAAAGGATCTGTCCACACCATTGGTGTATCTCTTTGGAAAATGTGGGTACTGAAAAACACCATCTTTAATTCTGTGTTCATGAAGACAATGTGAGGATAGTAGGAAAAGTTTCATCCAACATCCTCTGACAATGGCTATGAGGATGGTAAACAATGAATTTTAATAAAGTGTACTATGGGAGACAAAATACATTAAAAAATAAGATTCTGTTTTATATTAAGAAACTTTAAAAACTGATCAACACAAATATTTCAAAAATATAGCTATGACTAGGCCTGACAGGGTAACTCAGTTGATCAGAGCATCATCCAATTTGCCAAGGTTGGGTTCCATCCCCAGTCAGGGCACATACCAGAAACAACTAATAAATGCATAATTAAGTAAAACAAATCCATGCTTCTCTCTCTCTTACCTCTCCCTCCCTATATATCTCTCTAAAATAAATAAATATATAAAATTTAAAAATATTTAGCTACACATTTTCAGGAAAGGAAATATTTCAGCTTAACAAAAGCATCACTAAAATAATAACTTTAAATATTTGGTAAATTCTTTAAATCTATGAGTGCTGTGATGAAAAAGAGGATTCAAAGTAGAAAAACTTTCCATTTATTGTGCTATTTTTAGGAACTATAAGAGATAAGATACTTTCTCCTTGTGTGGGTTGTGATGGGATAAAACCAAAAACAATATTTACTTCATAGGAAATGTTGGTATAATTTCAGTTGCAAATTTGATTTTATTTTTGTATAATTCTATCTAAGGAAATGTCCTAAATGTTTCCTTACTTCTGCTTTTAAATAACAGGTAGTATTGTTTTGCATTTGGAGAAGAATCTATCCTCTGAAGTATTGATAAATCTATGTTTTGATGAATTATTTTAAGATTATGATAACATTGCTATTTTATTGCTGCTACTTTCTCACTAAAGAGAAAAATAAACACTTTTAGCTTCAACTAGAAAATTTTTTTTGAATCATTAGCTCTTATTGTTTAGTTGCTGAAAATTTTAGTTTAGATTTAATGCATTTATATCTTTTAAAAATGTATTCTAATAGACAAAGTGTGAGAAAACAGTTTAATCTGTTTCACAACGGTCCTAATGAAGGTCACAGGAAAAGTGCCTTTTCATGATTTACTCTGTGTGTGTGTGTGTGTGTGTGTGTATAATTTTTTTTCTTCTTCCCTGAAGGTGATCACATTCTGAGAAAGAATTGTCCATTGCCTCTGAGTTTAGGAGACCACCTTATTTTATTTTTCAAAAGAAGTTAGTCTATTTTAATCATCATTTTCTTAACTATTACCCATATATCCTATCAAGATTACTTTTTAACTCACCATTCTCATGTTTTATTTTAGGTATCTTTGATCAACCACTTTTATCATAGGTCCTCAAAAAGTATTTTAATAAATTAAAGAATCTTAAGTTATTAAATTATTCTAATCAGGCTATTTAAGTCTCACTAAAAATAGCATATGAAAAAGATAAACTATTTTCTGATTTTATTGATATTTTCTTTCTTGATGCTTTTTCTTTCTTTTTTTTTTTAATGTTTTTTATTGATTATATTGTTACAACAGTTCCAATTTTCTCCCCCTTGCTCCCCTCCCCCAGCACCCCCCTCCCCCAGCAATCCCCCCCAAGTCCATACCCCTGGTTCGTAAAAATTAACTATCCCCCCCCTCTCAAATATTAGGACCCTTTGTAATCTTGTAAAGGACAATGGGCGAAGGTCTCAAGCTCCTCTAGCTGCTTCAAGCTGGACATGGTCGTCGTCCTACCTACCCTTGGGTCCAGAAAACCATAATAAGAGTGGGGGTGTGGAGGGGAGGGTGGCCTTCCCACATGGGGAAGGATCGTGCAGACTCCAGGTCAGTTGGCTGCCTCCGGTCAACGGCGTGCTTGGTTCAACAGGCTGGTGTCCTTGTTGTGTTCTGAGGGCAACAGATTTGGCGAAAAGGGTTAAAAGACATCATTCAATTCATAACTACTAGATGACAAAAGGCAGGGATTAATTTTTCAATGTTCCATATTAGGGAAAGAAAAAAAAAAGTTTCTTTGTAAGAAGGTGTGCTAGGCACATCTCGCCTGTCCAAAACCCTTTTGCCCATTATACTTAGTTTGGGCTGAGGTAAATAGTTTAGGTTTTTCCCCCTCTCAGACCTCTGGGCCTTTTCTGTCCAAGCCATTAGGATAGAAAAGAGAAACCAGTTTTAAAGTGAAGCCCACAGACCACCCCATTCTTCCCCAACCCAGCCATTTAGTTCAGCCAAACCGTTGAGTCTCAGGAGGCAGCGCTGCAGAGAGGATTAAGTGAGGCTTATGCGTACAGATGCTTTTTCTTTCTTAACTGTGTGTGTGCGTGCGTGCGTGCGTGTGCACACGTGCTCCCAAAGAGAAGATTGGAGTGGATTGGTTTCTCTGTTTACATCTTTCTCTTTTTCTTACAATCATCTGATTTCTTCCTAACTTACTTTCAGAACATTTATTTACCATTTAGGGTTATATAAACTAAATGTGAGTTTTTAAAAACACTACACACTGTCAAATAGAATTTGAAAACCAATGACTAATCTTTACATCTGTGTTTCCTAAAACTTCAACTTCCACTTAGAGTGTTAAATGTGATTTCTTCTAGCCACTTCTATTTTCAGTATTTATGATATTTTAAACCTTTAGTAGAGGTAAAATTTGTTTTCTCACAACACTACCATTTCCTCATTATTCTACAGAAACAAAATGTGTGGTGTTATTATTTCCAAGTAAAGCAATACAGTTAAAGTTCTTCAGCAGTGTACTATTTAAAAAAAAAATTTTTCTTTGTAATCCTGTAGATTCATGGCATTATTCTACAGGAGTACAAAGTTTATAGCATAAATAACTCTTATTAAGATTTTGTAACATTTATTGAACATTTTAAGTGCCAGATAATGAGCTAGAAGACAAATATATTTCAAAAATTATTATATAGAGTGGTACAATATGAGAGACAAAATGCTGTACAGGTAGGAAGAATGGCTGCCTAGATAAAGAGCGCATATGCAGAATTGGAGAAGCTTCCATTGGGGGTTACATCTGAGTTCACTGTCAAAGATACTAGAAGTTTGCCAAGTTAAATAATAAAGGCAGGAGTTACCCCAGGCAGAAGATTTAGTAGGTACAAATTCATGAAGTTGTAAAAATATCTGCACATTTAAGTACTACTGGTAGTTAAGTACAGCCATAATATAATGTGCAAAGTATATGAGGAGAAGATATCAAGAAGAAAATAGACAAACCAAATCAGGATACATCCAGGATCCAGAGAATAATTAAAAATCTACCTGGCATTCTAGTCAGGAAGTTACAAATAACAGTTTTACCTTTTAGAAACTTCACTACAATAATAAAAGGAATAAGTTAAAAAGGAAGTTTAAAATGATATATATTAGGAAAACAATTAGGAGATACTTTAATACTGCAAGAAAATCATAATGAAGACCTGAATGGAATCAATGAGAATGAGTAGATAGATAAGTGAACAGATTTAAAAGATATTAAAGAAGTAAAATAAATATGTCTTTGTCATCTCTTAGACATGTGAATAACAAAGAGGACATTTTTGACTAACTATAACATCAAATTGAGTGGTTAAGCTATTTTAAAAAAGAGAAAAATGAAATTTAAGATGAAGATAATTGGGTTTAATTATAGACAAATAATTTTATGTAAAACCAAAACTATCCAGTAAATAATTAGCTATATGGGTTTAGAATGTATGAATTGGTTTCAGAGCTTTTCACATAATGGATTTAGCTGAGACTAAAAGAATAAAAGGGATTACACAGGCCAAAAGGTATCTCATAGGAAAAGAAGAGAACTGAAGAAAACAACTTTGGAGAAAAGAACACTTTAGATTAACTAAGAAAAGAACATTCAGCAAACAAGACAGAAATAAAGACTTGACATAAGAAGAAGACCAATGAAACTAATACCATGAAAACTAAGAAGATAATTTTAAGGAAATAGGAGCAGATGATTAACAGTGACAAATATATCATGGGTTTGAGTAAGATAACTAAAAAATCATTGTACTGAGCAATGGGGTCAGATACTATGATGTTAGAATCAATTCAGTGGATTACCACTTAGAGAAAAAACTTCTATCTGGTTTCTGGAATAGTTTTCATTAAATTATTTGAAATCTATACCACTGCTGAATTAAATTTCATGTATTATTTTCAAATTTCTCTTCAACAGAAAATATCAGAGAGGCAGAGATTATAATGTTTTGAATATAGTAACCAGACAATATAATAACCCCAACTGCATAAGGATAATGGTTAATTATAATTCTAAGCAGTCATTAATTTAATAAAACATTTGAGTATTTTCTATGTGGCAGGCCCTGTGATAAATGCATTTATACACACACACACACACACACACATATATGTATGTATGTATGTATGTATGTATGGTGAACTACTATAGGTTAGTTTAATGTAATACTTCTTGCTACCAGCTTTTATATGTATATTTTTCTGATTGCATACATAGTGTCATTTAAATGCTAATGTTAATTTTTAACTGCACAATAAAACTAAAATCAGAGATTACATTTTAGAACATGTCACCACTCTTGAAATAGGTAACTATTACTGAGACAAACTGTGGCTTCTCTATTGGCAAATACTTGGGTCAATGACTTAATAAAGGAGCTTTCCTACTTTGAAAATTGAAATCTATTACAGGGCAAGCATGTCTTTGATTTCTAATCTCCCTCTTTTAGGACCCAAAACTCTTGGATGACACTTAGGTCATGGAGAGGATCTAGGTGCCCTGCAATATGAAAACAGAGGGAAAATGCCCTAAATATATGACTCAGCATGTCACAGCATTGCAACACTTCTGTTAAGATGTTACTTGGTTTGAGCAGCTGTATTTTTATCCATAATTTATTAGTGAACAGTTATTGAAAAAAATGCCTATAAGTGAAGCCATTTTACCATCTCATCTCAAAAGGAAATCTCTACAGGGAACTATTATTTCAATGAACAAAGTGTTCCTGTAGAGCATAACTGTGAGGTACAGAATTCAATGGTGCTTCAGTCCACTTCATTATCAAGTAGTTTTGTGACACAGCAATAAAAGAGGCATTTACTTGAATTGGACACTCTACATATTCTTTGCCATATAAAATACTCATTTTCAAATAAGAGTACTAACATTTTTAAAACAATGTAAAAAAAAAGCAATGTTCCAGCACTTCAAAAGGTATATCTGTATTCATTTATCAAAAATGTTTATTACTGAAAGATAAGGGCATCTTTGGTGAGACAAAAGGTTCAAGCAGCTATTACAGAGAGATTATAATCTTTTGAATCTAGTACCCAAATATAATAAACATAATCAATAAATTAGTGGTTAACTTTCCAGTTTTTTAAGGACTTGAGTACTGTCTAAACTGATTCACACCCCAACACTAAACAACAGACATACATATGGCCACATGCACACCAACTACCACCACCACCAAATCTTATTTGGCTAAGTTACTATAGAAAATATCTACTGCGCTTGTGTCTCAAAGGGAATGTAGGCAACATGAGGCTGAAGTCCAAGTAAGCAGCACTCAACTTCAGACAAAATGTGGGAATTACTATGAGGTGACTATCTAAATGATATTAAGAAATAACTAACTAGATTTTATATTGTCCTTTGAGCATAATCTTTTGGTAAATGGATTATATTTGCTCTTGAATTGCAGGGGTAATATAAATGTAATTGTAAAATTGTATCAATTTAAAAAACCTATATAAATTATTTAAAACACATTATAATTTAATTGTATTTGAAATGTAATTAATGTTTGTTATATTAAAATAGACAAACATTTGCATAAGTTTTATAAGAAAATAAATAATTTAATATATATAATGTATATATATTTATTGCATTTATATAACTTTAACTCCCCCAAAAGTTAGCCTATTGTTGACTGAAAGCCTCACCCATAGCATAAACCATCTATTAACACATATTTTTATGTTATATTTTACAGAAAATGTTATTAAGAAAATCATAAGGAGCCCTGGCTGTGTGGCTCAGTGGATAGAGTGTTGGCCTGTGAACCAAAGGGTTGCCAGTTCCATTTCCAGTCAGGGCACGTGCCTGGGTTGCAAGTCAGCTCCCCAATAGGGGGGACACAAGAAGCAACCACACATTGATGTTTCTCTCCCCTTCTTTCTCCCTCCCTCCTCCTCTCTCTAAAAATAAATCAATAAAATCTTTTAAAAAAAGAAAATCATAAGGAAAATACATTCATAGTATTTATTGAAAAACTATGCACACAGGTTGACCCCTGTAGTTCAAACCTGTGTTGTTCAAGGGTCAACTATATCCATATAACTAATTTTATATCTTACTTTAGGTTATACTTTTAGTTTTTGACATATTTCTGGCATTAAATGCAGATTTTCTGAATAGATTATTTTCTACTCCAAAATACATATTTCAGATATTTAAATTTTTTATTTACATTAATCCATATAGTATTACAACTAAAGGATTAAATATTAAAGCCCATTCATTGTGCAAATGAATAAAATTAGTCACAAGAAGATAAAATTTCCTCGATGTTACACTGTACTTATTTTTAACATATTTGAAATTATCTGATAGTTACAAAGACATTATTGAGCCAAACCCAAATGTACTCTAATACCAGTGTACATACACTTTTTCAGAAAATGGATCCTTCCGTTGAACTCTACATGTAAGTGCAATTTGCAATGCCACTCATCCTGTTTTGAGTTGAGTCTGTTCAATATCTTAGTTATACAGTTTGTCTCTCTCATCTGCTACTTTCCTTCTCTCTCATTTACTTCATATGTGGTTACATAATAAATAGTGTTTAAAACATCACAGGAGCTTAAAGATTTTCTCTGATTTTCCCCTGATCAGATATTTCAATGTAAGAGCTTGTTCTGGTTCCATACAGTTCTGCAAAGGGTTGACTACTACCCTCTGATGTTGCTTTTGATCTCTACACTCATTTCCTTGAACAGTTAATAGAATTTTTATTTTTTATATCTTTATACTTTTGTTCTATGTACATTATATGTCTCATATTACTTTGCTGAACTCAGCTCCTTTACTTGTGCAGCATTCTGTACTTTATTTTGGTATTTTCATGAAGCATAGGAGGTCTTAGGCTCCCTGGCTTTAGCCTAATAACCTAGCCAGTGGGGTCACTACTTATAAACAAAGTGGAGAAAGAGTAAGTTTATGGTTGTTTGTATGGAAGATAATACAATAAGCAATAAACAATAGTACAAGAATAAGCTTTGTTTTGAGAACTCACAACTGTAAACTTACTTTTGCCCCACTCTGTTTACATATTTCCCCCTCCTCTCTGGTTTGGCAACATGCTCGGGACATGTAACCACCCATTTGCCGGCTCCCCTCTTGAGTCTGATCACCAAACTGATACCAGACACTCTGTTCTAAATCTTTTGACAGACCATATGCATGCTTTAACATTGCGGGTTTTTGTGAGAAAAGTAACCCCTGCTTAAAGAGAAGCATATAGAGGTGATTCTGTGAATATAAACAGAATCTGCTTTTTGGCTTTGTTAGGTTCTCAACTTTAGATGTGTTAATACTACTAATCTTTAAAATAAATTTGTTGATTCCTTCATTTATTCACTCACTCAACAAAATTTTATTGTTGTTTACTATGTGCCAGGCACTATTCTATCTCCTGACACTACATAGCCCTTAATAGGAAAAAGAAAGAAAATAAACAAACAAGTAGCATGTTAAAAGAGTCAGATGATGAGACAGGAAGCATTGGGTGGTGAAGATGGTGCCTTAAATTGGGTCTTCAGTTCTCACTGATATGGTGGCACAGGGAAGTGCTTGGAAATAAATGAATGAGTGGCCATCATGCAGCATTTACGTGAGACATCTCAGTGGGACTAGAAGCTGAAAATGCCAAGAGACTGGAACTGTGCTTGGTCCTTGACTTGTTTTAGGTTTGATTTATAACAGGAAGTTCATTATTGATCAAAGAGAGCTACTTAGTGGAAGGAAAGTAGAAGATATGGTCAAAGTGAACAGAGAACCAATATCATGTCAAGCTCTGTAAACTATTATAAGAGCTTTCACTCTAACAAAGTAAAAGCCTTTGGAGGGTTTATGTAGCTTCAGTTCTTCTATCTGCCACTCTCTCGTCCTGAAAAACTTGGAATTGTTGAGAAAGAGCCTTATAAAATCCATGCTAATACTGCATATGAACCTTCTGGAATACTTGCATTTTATCCAACAGAATATTGGAGTCACATGAATTTTTTTTTTTTAATGTGTATTCAAGGAAACCATCTCCAAAAATTCTGATTCAATTAGATTGAGTAGAGTATGGATAAGTTAATTCTTTTTAAGAATATCAGATGACTTATGTCCCATTTCTACCCCAACAAACTGAGGAATTCATCACTGGATAAATCAAAAAGAAGAGGGACAGAAAGCAGGTTAGTTTTGGTGCAGATAGGTGGTTCAGACAAAACCTGAACGTGGGCCACATGACATTGAGAATCGATTGGGTAACCAGTGATGGAGGAAAAATTAAGTGATCAGATAAGACAATGAGTACTAAATTCAGAAGAGATTTAAGAAAGGAATATAGACACTCTACAAAGGTAAATTGGACAACTAAAACTTTTAGTAGAGGAAAACTTATCCTTGTGAACCTATAAATTCTGACAACACCTTGTGTGAATGTTACATATGATCTAATATATTACATTGCTTGTTTATTTTTAGCATATTAGCCATTGATGACATATCTATATATGAAGTAATTTCTCAATAAAGTTAAGAATGCAAACATGAAGTTCAAAGCTCATGAAATGCATTCTAAAATTCCTCTAATGAAGTTAAATTAAGTTGGATACATGTAATACATTGGATTACAAGTTAGATTTTTTTTAAAACCTAATATATACAGTGTATGTGATACAGTCATGTTAATAATGATAATGAAAACCATAACTTTTGTAGGTCTTGACTATTCTATTTTTAAAGTTGTAGCCTTAATATGGAATTAGCATATTTTCCATTTAATTTAGAAATGCACTTCTAAAGCTTGTAAATTGACGTGACATTTCTTTTGCTTGGTAGTGCCACCATGGCTTCATGATCTCTGACTATTTAGCACTGAGAAAACAGAATTTTAAAAGAGGCTTTATGCGTGCCTGCAAAATGCTAATGTAGCAGCTGCCGGGAGCCTGCAGCATCTTTGGATTAAGAAATAACATAAAATTGAGAGTGCATTTCCTCAGCCTACTTAATGGCTTATATATCACTTGTAATAGAAAACAAAAATGTTTCTTTTCTCATTTGCAACCTAGAATTATATAGTTTTAAACATTATTTTCCCTCTCTGTCTCCCATTCTCTCAATATATTCATTATATTCTTTTTAGTTCAGTTCTTTAAAACTATAATGATCTAGAACATGCCTTTAATTCCAAGAAATAATAATAAAACTCAGAACTAGAGGCAACCTTAAAGATCATCTAATACACCTGATGTATTTAGACATCAAGAAACCAAGCCCCTGGGAAATAAAGTGATTTGTCCAAAGTCACACTTTATGGATTAGAAAACCCTAAGACCAACCTGTCATAGTAGCTTTCTGCTGGTTTTAACTAAATTGCCCAAGCTCAGACATGACCTGAAGACAAGTGTTATGTTAAGAGAGATACACAGTGAATAAGAAAATTTAAAATAAGAATTACTATAGGCATGCTTAATTAGTTTTTTTATTTATTGCTGCCCATTATTTAGTGTATTTTGTTTTTCCCCATATTCCATGGTTTATATTGTTTCATTGGGTTTATTTTTCCTTAGTCGGAATATTTTTCTAAATGTTATCCACCTGTCTTTAGGTAATAGACATGCACATATATTGATCATCTTTCAACTCTTTCACTTGATTTTTCATTTTTTAACAGTTCTGCAAATGTGTGTGTTATTCCCCAAGTGATCTTCTCTAATTATTGATTTTATAATTCTTCCCAATATGAAAGCCTCATATATACGATAGTGCCAACATACATTTTTAACCTAAAAATTGTATATCAGGTTTCTTGCTGTTTCCAAAACTTGTTTTATTCAGCTTGTCCAAAACTGTATTCATTCAGTAACCATGTACTGAGTTCCTGCTGTATGCTATGCTTAATGTTAAGCCATGGAGATACCAAGAAGAATAAAACATGTAATTTCACATTACAGTAGTAGATCAGCTTGCTTTGTCATTCAAATATTCAAATCCACTTTTGGGTGGGGGTTAAGTAGAGATGGGTGAAGTGGGGGGGGGCTAAAGAGATTCCTTGGGGTGATGGGTACTCAATGCAGTGTGCAGATGACATTTTAATGAGTTGTACACATGAAACCTGTATGGTTTTACAAACCAATGTCACCTTAATGCTCTCTCCCACCATAATAATAATCCAATCCTTCAGTCCATCAGCCCTTGTACTTCTTGTATCTTTATTAATCTTTTCTAACTTAGGGAAGCAGTGTGTCTTCATAGCGCTTAACAACAAACTCTAGAAACAACCTGCCTGAGTACTCATCTAACTCTGCCTTTTGTATATGATATCTGTGTGACCTTGGGTAATATAGTTAAGCTCCCTTATTTTTATCTGTAAAATAAGAATAATATTAGTATCTACTTAGTATGACTATTGAGAGAATTAATTCAGTTAATATTCTAAAACATTTAAGACAATGTTTGGCATATAATAAATGTTATAAAATGTTAGCAATTATTACTTGAAAAATCAAAAATAATTTATTCTTTACTCCAAATACAAAAGTGTTACCTTTACTAATAATTTTAGTATCTCTTATGAACTTATATTTCTTGAAAACATGTAATTACTTAACCTAAATGTTTACATGATGTTTATTCAATTATTTGTGTACCTTGACAAATTGGATTCTTGCCTTTGAATTATATTATCTTTTTTTACATTATGTTATCTGTGAGGTAAGGATTATATGTAACATAATTCAGACATGTGGAGATGTTTTTCTATACTGTTAAAGTGTCAAATTCAATCTTTATATATAACTATGAATATACTCATTTGTATGCAGAATCTCTCCTTTCTCCCCACTTCTTCCTCCCTCCATCCCTCCCTCCATGTCTCTGTCTCTCCACTCCTTAGCACCATATTAACATGGGCCATCAATGCAGTTATCAGTGCCAGAGACAGTGGTACCCAAACTCTTCTTTTCAATTAATGGTACATACATTTTACCAACATACTCTGTTTTTGTTTCTCTTTAGTTCTTTCTTTATGTTTCTTAATGAGCTATCTCAAAAAATTTATATATATATAATGTGTGTGTGTGTAAAGATATATACAAGTTCTGTCCAAAAGGTATCCAGCCATGTAATATGAAAATAGAGATATTTATTAGAAGATACAAGATACAAAAAACATTGTCCATAGGACAATGACACTTCAATCCCCTTAAAATTAGGAACCTTGGGACCTCACACAGTTCTTCCAATCAATATCAGCTGCCCTGTCGTATTTTCCTGAATCTCATCAACGGTCTGAAACCTCCTCCTTTTCAAAGGTGATTTTAGTTTTAGGAAAATGCAGAAGTTGCAGGGCACCAAATACAAGCTGTGGGGGGCCTTAGTAACCTGGGTGTTTTAACGTTTCCTCAGAAAACTCTGCACCAGATGTGATGCATAAATGGGTGCATTGTTGTAATGAAGTTGCCATTCACAGGTTGCCCATAACTTCAGCCTTCTGAATCATCCAAATAGTTTCCATGGAGGAATGTTCAAGCTTAACACAAAATTTTATGCAGATTCATTGCTCTACTTGTTCAGTCATTTTGAATGTGACAGCCACACAGTAAACATGCTCACTCAATGGCATCTACCACCCCCGCTGACTAGTACAGTGAAGTCATCATTGTTCATGCACATTCCAGTCCACTCTCCTTGGCTGCCAGGTAACAATGATGTCACACAAACCATTCTCATTATATTAACAATTATTGGGCTTTTTCTGCATACACCTTGTATACTAAACATGCACATATGATTTTACATCTACTTACTTATTTATAGCTTCCATCTGTTTCTTCAAGCCATGAATATTAGATGGTGCAGAAATTTTAAGATCTCTAGATCTTTTATACTTGTGTCATATTCAGAGATCACTCTGGAGGCCAACAATAAGTATTATATATACTTTTTAAAAAAGATAAAAACTGTCCTAAAACAAGGACAATGAACAAATATTCTATGTTCTGCTATCAACAGTCATGTTTGTTTGTGTGGTTTGTTAAACCAAGTCTTTATCCTATTTTTAACTCTTTAGCCTCTAAAGAACAAAACTCAGAAACATACATTTTTAATCCACAGAATTCTTTAATAATTGACCTGTATACAAGCCATGCAAGGAAGTATAGAATCTAATATTGTGTTACATGTGAGGATATAAGATGCAAGGAGCTTCAGCTCTATCCACAGAAGTCCAAAGCTTCTAAGTGCAAATGCTCAGATTGAAGCCGGGTTAACTTATTTAGAATCTGTGCTATATATACAAGACTGCAGCACCACTAATATTCCACATAGTGTCCAGAAATTTTTTCAGATGCTCTACCAAAGGTTACATCTATTTATTTATTTTCTACTAATTTCTTGCTTTTCCTTAAGTAATAATAGTTAAAATATTTTAATGTATTTCATTCAAGTTTGCCTTTAGATTTTTTTGATTACTCATTCCGTTGTATCTTTGTTGTCTGTGGCGTTTCATTAAAGCCATACATCATTTCTCTTTCATTTTCATATCAAAATGTGTTATGATTTAGTTAGAATCTCTAGCCATAGCATATGGATTTATCATAGTTATGTAAAAATATATATTCTCTTTTTTATTTGATTTACTTATTGTTTTTCTATTACAGTTGTGACATTTTTCCTGCATTACTCCTCTGCATCCCTTCTACCACAGTCAATTCAAACTCTGTTGTCCATGTTTATGGGTCATTTATACTAGTTCCTTAACTAAACGCTTCCCCTTCTTATTCTCCATCTCTCCCTCCCTCCTGATCACTGTTAGCCTGCTTCTTGTTTACATGCCTCTGGTTCAGTTTTGCTCTTTTGTTTGTGTTGTTCATTAGTGTCATGTATTAGGTAATATCATATGGTATTTGTTTTTTGTTGCCTGGCTTATTTCACTAAGTATATTTCTCTCTAGTTCCATCTATGTTGTTGCAAATGATAGGAGTTCCTTCTTTCTTTCTGCTACATGGTATTCCATTGTGTAAACATACCACTGTTTTTTGATCCACTCATCTATAGATGGGCACTTAGATTGTTTCCAGCATTTGGCTATGGTGAATAGTGCTGCTATGAACATAGGGGCTTAGGCTCTTTTGGATCGGTGTTTCAGGATTCTTTGGGTATAATCCTCCTAGCAGTGAAATTGCTGAATCAAAAGGCAGTTCCATTTTTAGTTTTCTGAGGAAATTCCACATTGTGTTCCATAGTGGCAGCACCAGTCTGCATTCCCACCAACAGTGCACTAGGGTTCCCTTTTCTCCACATCCTTGCCAGCAGTTGTTAAAATATATTGTGGTTTCAGTAATTGTAGCACAAGCCATGAGCCAGCCCCCCCCCCAAAAAAAGGAGGCCTTTAAGTCTCAGCGGAACACCAAAAGGCCGTGTGGCAGACAGGACTGAAGGCCACTCAGAGGGTTCCCATGGGAATTGGGTTTAAAGAATGCATATTATGCTTTAGAGCTTGCTCTGCTTTTCTTACCTCTCAGTTAACTATAAACTACCTGTAGCTAAAAATATATGAAGCCTTGCACCTGATGTCAGCATGGAGTCAGGATATTTAGCAGACCCTGACACAGCCTGGTCACTGTGTTCTCTATATTGATATCTATAATCAGTAACTGTCAACTGTAACCCAAGCATCTGAAAGTTTATTGATTATTCATTAGTCTTGCCCTTGTGCCTCCCAAATCCCCTCCTCAATAAAGGCACAAGAGATGGAAGTTTAGTGCTCTTCTCCACTAGAGAGATTAGCTACCTCCCATTCCCCCCAGACAAAATACAGTGTCCTGGATAAATTTGTTCCACTGTGGTCATGAAACCTCTGCTAGACAGAGTTTCCAACTGAGCTGGGGCTTTAGAGGCAGATCAGCCTCATCTGGTGCCCAAATGCGGGGCACTCAAATAAACTGATGCTTGGAATGGCTGCAGGACCAAGAGCCTGACCACAGACAACCACACTGAACAGACGGGAATTGGGGTACCTCTGCCCACAGTAAGGGATTGCTGCCCCCAGGCTCTTTCTGGAAAAGGATGCCTGTGTGGTTAAGATAGGGGAGGGAGAATCTTTCTTCTTTCTGCCCAATTCTCTGGCAGTGGTTTTGGTTTCACCTTTGTCTCCTCTCACTAAAGGACCATTTTGGCTTCTCTCATTCAGTCAATTACTACAATCTTACAGGCATGAGTCAAGCATTTAAAAAAGTCGATAGGGCACTTGCCTCTGGTAAGACTCCCATGAAAGGATAAACTGGTTCGCAGACCGAGTTAGAGCACTAGGCTCCTTTCAGGTACAAGTCAAAGTCCATGCAACATCAGGAACACAGTCATAAGCACTCACTGCCTAACCCCTATGGCATCTCCCCCCAAATAGGATTTTATGAGAGCGAGAGAAGCTTTAGGCCAGAAATAAGATTTATATGATGGCTTTGGTGATGACTGAGCTCTGAAGATAAGAGGGACTTCCTCCCTCTGGCCCAAATTCTCGGGTGCCTCTACATGAGTTGGAACCTAGCAGAGGTGTCTGGGGTCAATCCTCAAAACACGCAGGGGCCTTATAGGGAATTCCACTCACAGTAATATAACTCTTGGGGATGTGCAAAATATGAATTGGTCATTCAGCACTCCAAGCCCTTCTAGTTGTTTTAGATTACTGGGAGAGAAATAGAGGAACATAAAAGAGCTAGAGATGACCCTTAGGAGCCCTCCTCCCGGGATCCTGGAAAGCCACAATGTCTCCCACCACCTCTGCCGGCTGACACAGGCCCGCCTACTCCTGCCTGACCCAAACCTTGACAGAAAAACTGTAAAAAAGTTTTTCCTATAATTGCCTAAAAACTAAGGTTCTGTTTAGTAAAATAATTATATATTGTGGTATATTACTCAAATATTCAACTAATATTCAAAAATTCATGTCTTTCAATGCTAAGAACTGAATTTTTGTCAGTCTATATTAATATCATATACATTTTATTATCATTTTAAGTACATAGTCAAATATCATTTCATAATATATATTTCTTAGTTGACAAAATTTCCAAGATTTAAAATTTAGAAGACTTCCTTATAGCCTTGAGGGCCCTTGAAATATCTCAAGGGTTTACTATTTTCTTCTTACTAAAAGAAGAAAACTCTAGACAAATCAGGCTTAATACATTTTGAAATACTTGGAAAGCTTTTTCAAATAAGAAAATTTTACAAAAAAACCTCAAAAACAATTTGTTAATACCTTTGCTCATTTATAGCAATCTACAGCCCAGGCAGGCTTACAAATAGCTCCTAAGAAAGTACAACAGTTAAAGCCTTGACAACCTCAAGTACTCCAAAGTACTTTCTCAAAGCCTTTAACTCTCAATAATCTCCAACAATTGTTAAGCATTATCAATTGGCTAAGACCTAGCCTCAGTGTAACTACCCACCAGCTTATTCATCTTTTCAACACCCTTAAGGAAGACCCAAATTTAAATTACTCATTACCCCCCCCTTTAAAAAATTTAAATACCTCCATATATTAATAAATACCTACTCTGAAATATTGCATGCCTCCGCTCTTACAGGAGAATCAGCCAAGCATATTCAGGTGCAAAGCATTCAATTTCTTGGGCCAACCACAGCAAATAAAAACTGATAATAAACCAGGCTACATAGCCCATCATACCTTTAAAAATCTTCTTAAAAAGAAAAAAAGGGGGAGTATGGAGTCCTCCCCAAAGAATCTAAACTAATTTAGCAATCTAATTAGGCTTAAGTTTTAAAGAATTCATTATGTTTCTTTTGGAATGTTGGGTCAAAAAGATTCAAGAAGTTCCAGTAAATCGTAGATGGTCTGTGCAAGTTGAAGGAGGATTGTGTAGGAGGAAGGAAGGAAAAAATAAAATGATGAAAATGGAAGTGAAAAAGAAATAAGAAGAAAAAGTAAGCATAAAAGTCTTTAAAACTGTAAAATTTAGACCTAAAAGCTGCAGTCCCAGGAATAAGCCATGCCCAGTTTGCTATCTCCACTGCCTTCTCTAGCCTCTGTCAAGGTCACTAGATAATAAAAACAGACCATTTTTAAGCACATTAAAGGAATGCAGTAATCACTAAAAATAAAATTGTTTTTCTTTCTCCAGCTTCAAACCAGGAACAGGGGCGCACTCTACACTCCCAACACCCTCCCAGGAAATAGCTGCCACAGTTTAGCACCTTAATTACAGAAACAGGCTTGTCTCTGCTTTACACGCAGGAAGTCCTAGGTTTGTAACATCATCTAAAATGCTATCATTCCAGCAAAGGTCTTGCTACTGTGTGTCTCCACAATCTTACAGACTCAAAGTCTGGTTTGTAATTTATTATGTAAATTAACCCTTTCTGCACAAGTTTGCTCATTGCAGGTTTATCTATCCGCCTGACAAGCCGCTACACCCACTCCAACCAGGGGACCAAGTCTTACTGAAGACCTGGAAGATTCAAGGCCCTGAACAGCCACTGGCTAAACAATAGACTGGTCCCTATGACATCCTGTTGCAGGCCTGTATTGATTAGGAAATTCTGGCCTGACTCTCAGCCTAGGAATCAGCCATGCTTGGCTGGGGAAATGGCAGGATGCCTTGATCACCAGACAACAGCTCACCTGTGACCCAGGGTTTTCAAAACTCTGTGTTACTCCCCTGAAATGAAACTCCAGACAGCATTCCTGGGTAGGCACCTAGCACTGTCTTCAAGGGGCCTTTTCTAACAATCTTAAAGACCAAGTTGATCAATTGAAATTTGAACTCCATCAAGAACTATGGACATAAAGCAATTGCTGAACAAAAAGTGTTTCAAACCCTAAATAATAACCATCAATGGCTTAAGCCTAAAAATTGGTTTCAAGAACTAAATTTACATATATAAATAATAAGAGCAGCTAAATGTTTATTGGTCATCATTATACTTTGTGTCTTCCAATGTGTCTACAAGCTTTTTTCCCATGATCATATTTGAGAAAAGCAAGTAGCAAGCTTTATAGATCTTTCTACTATAAATGTCATAAAAAACAAAAAAGGAGGAGATGTTGGGAACCACTCCTTGTGGTTTCAGGAATTGTAGCCCAAAACATGAGCCAAGCCCCTCTGAGAGGCCTTTAAGTCTAAGCAGAAAACTAAAAGACTGTGTGGCAGACAGGACTGAAGGCCATTCAGAGGGTTCCCATGGAAATTGGGTTTAAAGAATGCATATTATGCTTTAGAGGTTGCTCCCCTTTTCTTATCTCTTAGTTAACTATAAACAAACTGCAGCTAAAAATGTATGAAGCCTTGCACTTAATGCCACTGAGGTGTCAAGATGTTTAAGAGACCCTGACACAGACTGGCAACTGTGTTCTCTATATTGATATCTGTAATCAGTAATTGTCAACTGTATCCCAAGCATCTGAAAGCTTATTGATGATTCATAAATCCTGACCTTGTGCCTCACAAATCCCCTCCTCAATAAAATGCATGGGAGATGGAAGTTCAGCGTTCTTCTCCACTAGAGAGATTAGCCACCTTCCAATTCCCCCAGACAAAATACAGTGTCCTGGATAAATTTGTTCCACCGTGGTCATGAAACCTCTGCTAGACAGAGTTTCCAACCAAGCCAGGGCATTGGAGGCAGATCAGCCTCAATAATCATTGTTTTTATTTCCCAGATTGATTCAAGAAATAATTCTTTATCATTTTTTATTGTTATTATATTACAATTGTCCCAGTTTTTCCCGATTTGCCCTCCTCTGCCCATCCCACCCCCTGCTCTCACAGTGAATTTGCACACTGTTGCCCATGTTCGTGGGTCATTCATACATAATCTTTGACTAGTCCCTTCCCTCTTCTTTTCACCATTATTCCCCTCACACCTCCCATCTGGTCACTGTCTGTCCAATCCAGGTTTCCATGCCTGAGTGTCTAATTTCTTTGTTTATTTTGTTCATTAGATTCCTCTTATAGGTGAGATCATACAGTATTTATATTATTTGTCTTTCACTGACTGGCTTATTTTACTTAACATAATTCTCCAGTTTCATCCATGCTGTCACAAAATGTAGGAGTTCCTTCTTTCTTTCTGCTGTATAGTATTTTGTGTATACATACCACAGTTGTTATATCCACTCATTCACTGATGGGCAGTTAGCTGTTTCCAGCACTGGGTTATTGTACATTGTGCTGCTATGAATGCAGGGGTGCATAAGTCCTATTGATTGGTAATTGGGGGTTCTTAGGGTATATTCCAGCAGTGGAATAACTGGGTCAAAAAGCAGCTACATTTTTAGGTTTTTGAGGAAATTCCATACTGTTTTCCACAGTGGCTGTACCAATCTGCATTCTCACCAACAGTGCACTTGGGTTCCCTTTTCTCCATATCTTTGTCTGCACTTGTTGTTTGTTGATTTATTAATGATGGCAATTTTGAAAGGTATAAAGAGGTATCTCATTATGGTTTTAATTTGCATCTCTCTGATGGTTAGTGATGTTTAGCATTCTTTCATTTGCCTATGGGCTATCTGTATGTCTTTCTTGGAGAAGTGTCTGTTCATGTTCTTCGCTCATTATTTAATTGAATTGTCTTCCTGGTGTTATGTCGTATATGTTGTTTATATATTTTGGAAATCAAACCCTTGTCTGATGTATGATTGGTAAATATGTTCTTCCACATGTCAGTTCCTTTTTAATTTTAATGGTTTGTTTAGCTGTGCAGAAGCTTTTTAGTTTGATGTAGTCATACTGTATAATTTTTCCTTTATTTCCCTTGCCCTATGAGATACCTTGGCAAATATATTACTATGTGGGATATCTAAAATTTTCTTGCCTATATTTTCCTTTAGGACTTTAATGATGTCATGACTTTTATTTAAGTATTTTATTAATTTGAGATTATTCTGGTGTAAGGTATAAGTTGGTGGTCTACTTTCATTTTTTTTGCATGTACCTGTCCAGTTCTCACAACACCATGTATTGAGGAGGGTAGTTTTGATCCATTGTATATTTGTGCCCACTTTATCAAATATTAACTGACCATAGAGACATGGGTTTATTTGTGGGTTCCCTATTCTGTTTCATTGATCTATATGTTCTTACACCAGTACCAGGCTGTTTTTATTATAGTGTCCTTGTAGTATAGTTTGACATCAGGTATTGTGATTCCTTATACTTTATTCCTCTTTCTCAGGATTGCTGAGGCTATTCGGGGTTTCTTTAGTTCCATATACATTTTTGAAATATTTTTTCTAGATCTGTGAAATATGCCACTGGTATTTTAATAGGAATTGCACTGACTCTATAGGTTGTTTTGGGTAGTATGGACATTGTAATGATGTTAATTCTTCCAATCCATGAATTTGGTGTATACTTCCACTTATCTGTATCTTTCTTAATTTCTTTCTTCAGTGTTCCATAGTTTTCTGAGTACAGATCTTTTAACTCCTTGGTTAAGTTTATTCCTAGGTACTTAATTTTTCTCATTGCTAAAGTAAATGGGATTTTTTTTTCATAGTTTCTTTTTGTGATATTCTATTGTTGGTGTACAAAAATGCCATTGATATCTGAATATTGACTTTGTATCCTACTATTTTGCCAAATTCACTTCTTAGGTCAAGTAGTTTTTTTGTGGAGTCTATAGGGTTTTCTATGTACACTATCATGTCATCTGTGAATAATGACAGTTTTACTTCCTCTTTTCCAAGTTGGGTGCCTTTTATTTCTTTTTCATGTCTGATTGATGTGACTAGAGCTATGTTGAAAAAAGCGGTGAAAGCGTACAACCTTGTCTTGTTCCTGATCTTAAAGGAAAGCTTTTAGTATTTTTCCCGTTAGGTATACGGGTGGCTGTAGGTTTATCATATATGGCTTTTCTCATGTTGAGGTATGCGACCTCTATTCCCACTTAGTTGAGTGTTTTTTAATAAATGGGTGCTGGATATTATCAATTTTTTTTGGTATCTATTGGTATGATCATGTAGTGTTTGTCCTTCATTTTGTTTATGTGGTATATTACATTTTTTTGATTTATGAATATTATACCATCCTTGCATCCTTGAGATGAGTCCCACTTAAACATAATGTATGATCTTTTTTATGTATTTATGAATCTGGATTGCCAGTATTTTGTTGAGAATTTTAGCATCTATGTTTATCAATGATATTGGCTGGTAGTTTTCTTTCTTTGTTGTGTCTTGACCTGGTTTTGGAATTAGGATAATGCTGGCCTCATAGAAAAAGTTTGGGAATCTTCCTTCTTCTTGAATTTTTTTGAAATAGTTCAAGAAGGGTAGGAGTTAGTTCTTCCTTAAATGTTTAGTAGAATTCACCTGTGAAGCCATCTGGTTCAGGGCTTTTGTGTGTCTTAAGTTTTTTGATTAGCACTTTAATTCCACTAGCTGTTATCATCCTACTCAGGCTTTCTGGTTCCCCCTTATTCAGTTTTGGAATATTTCATGTTTCTAGAAATTTGTCCATTTCACCCAGGTTGTCCAATTTTTTGGCAAATAGTTGTTCATAATAATTTCTTCCAAACCTTTGTATTTCCTTGTAAGAGTAGTAACTTCTCCTTCTTTGTTTTTGATTTTATCTATTTGTGTCCTTTCCCTTTTTCCCTTGATGAGTCTGGTTAACTGTTTGTCAATTTTATTTATCATTTCAAAGAAGCAGCTCCTGAATTTATTGATCCTTCGAATGGTCTCTATGTCATTTAATTCTGGTCTAATATTGATTATTTCCTTCTTTCTACTCAATCTGGGCCTTGTTTGTTGTTCCTCCAGTTCCTGTAGATGTAGGGTTAGGTTGTTTATTAGAGATTTTTCTATCTTCTTTAGGTAGGCCTGCATAATTATTGTTTCTTCTCAGTACTGCTTTCACTGTGCCCCATAAGTTTTGGGTTGTTTGTGTTCATTTTCATTTGTTTCTTGATACTTTTTTATTTCTTCCTTGATCTCATTGTTGATCCATTCATTAGTTAATAACATGTTTTCAGTCTCCATGTATCTGAATGCTTTTGAGTTTTATCCTTGAGGTTATTTTCTAGTTTCAAGCCCTTGTGATCAAAGAAGATCCTTGATATGATTTCAGTCTTGAGGCTTGTTTTGTGTCTTACCATGTGATCTATTTTTGAAAACGTTTCATGTGCATTTGAAAGGAATGTATATTTTGCTTCTTTGGGGTGAAAGGTCTGTCGTCGTCGGCAGCCGTCCGTCTCGAGAGACGATGGTGTAGCTTCTTAAGAGTCTATCTGCACCGCCGAGAATGGCTGTGCAGTCCGACTCGGGAGTGACATAGTATCTGTCTCCTCCCGTGTTGAATCGACATCTTGCGATGACGCTGGAGTGTCCTCTCCAGTGAAGCTGAAGCTACAGAGCCTGGGCAGGGTGATATGGAGGGTCTGCTGTTGCCCATGCAGCAGACCCCCCCTCTCTTCGCAGCTGAAGGGTCCAAGGGAAAGACGGAGTCAATACAGCTTGGCTTCAGGTGCGCTGCAGGAGTTGCCGGTGTTGACTACAACGTCGAACCGCCTTAGGGACTCCGGCTCTGGATTTTCTGTCGGGGTTTACTCCCTTAGCCTTTCCCCTGAAGAGGTATGCCGCAAGGCAGCGGAGGTTTTTTGGAATCAGAGTTTTCCTTCTCTGATGTGCCCTGACTGGAAGATCGAACCAGCGACACTTAGCTCGCAGGCCGACACTCAATCCACTGAGCCAAACCAGCCAGGCAGCAAGGTCTGTATATATCAATTAAGTCCATTTGATCTAGAGTGTCATTCAGTGTCACAATATCCTTTATGATTCTTTGATTGGAAGATGTATCCATTGTTGACAGTGGGGTGTTAAAATCCCCTACAATGACTGGGTTGTTGTCAATATCTTTTTTGAAGATCTCCAGGATATTCTTTTTATATTTAAGTGCACCTATATGGGTGCATATATGTTTACAAGAGTTATACCATTCTGTTGAATTACTCCCTTAAGTATTATGTAATGACCTTCTTTGTCCCATTTTGTGCTTTTGTCTTGAAGTCTATTTTATCTGATACAAGTATTGCTACCCCAGCCTTCTTTGAATGTCTGTTTGCTTAGAATATTTTTTCCAGCCCTTGACTTTAAACCTGTGCAATCTTTTTTCTGAGTATGTCTCTTGTAGACAGCATACATGTTAGGTCATGTTTTCTTATCCATTCAGCTTCCCTATGTCTTTTGATTCGAGCATTTAATTCATTTATGTTTAAGGTTAATATTGATAGATATTTATCCATTGCCATTTTATCTGTATCTGTATCCCCTCCCCCCATCTTTCTTTAGAAGTTCCTTCTTTAGCATCTCTTGCAGTTCTGGTTTGGTGGAGATGTACTCTTTTAGCCTGCTTTGGCCTGGGAAGCTCTTTATTTCATCTTTCATTTTAAATGAGAGCCTTGCTTGGTTGCAGGGTCTTGCTTTGCTTTTCATTACTTGGAATAATATGTCATGCCAGTCCCTTCTGCCTTGTAAGTTCCTTGTAGTTCCCATAAAGTTACTTGTAGTTCTCACTGAGTTTCCTGAGTGTCCTTATAAGCATTAATTTGAATTCTCTTTCTGAGAGATTGCTTGCCTCAATTACATTTAACTCTTTTTCTAGAGATTCCTCCTTTCCTTTCAATTGGGGGGTATTTTTCTGCCCATTTTAGGTGGCTCTTTTGGTCTGCTTCTGTGTCTCAGGTTGCTCTGCTTTTCCTGCCTGTCTTTGTGAGGTGGGCTTCTACGGTAAGCATTCTGTGGGTCCCAGTGATGCATTCTTTTCAGTCCCTTGATCTGTATGCTTTAGGGTTGCCCTTTATTCAATTTATATTGGCTTTCTTGTTGTACTTGGGCTTTGATTATTGATGGCTCACTCACTGTTGGGTTCTCTGCTCTGGCTGGCTGACTGGAAGTCACAACCCCTGCCATGTCTTATATGCACCCATTGTGAAACATATTCTGTACTCTTTCACTTTCAAACTTCATATCAGCTAAGATTCTTGAATGATCTGTTTATTTTTCAGAAGATCATCCAAGTATCCAATTTGGGGGCAAGAGCAAGTGCACTGAAGCTTCCAACTATTTACCCACCATGTCTTTCATGTCAAGGAATAAGATTTTAAAATATAAAAATAAATGGACTGACTGTCCATAGATTAAACATTCAACATATATTACTCATATTATAAAAGTTTAAGAATGTATTATGCTGAATATTAATGTTTACTCTCCAACCCCTATCTCATCCAGATGATGGCCTAAGACAATCTTGGAAATTCTATTTCCAGTTTTAATGGTATCTTTAGGTATGGACATACACCCAAATATGGCCAATGTGATAGGAAGGTTGGTGTATTATATCCTGAGGAATGTTGCTTTATTGTGAAGAGAGGTATCAGTTCTAGATGTGATCTCTTTTATTGACCTGAGAATCAAGCCAATATGGGCAATACTGAATCAAAGAGGAAAGATGCAAAGTCACTGGATTCTGTAACATCTGTGAGCCATGGAATCAACCAACTGTGAAGTCTTTTCTCTCTTTTGACTTCTTTTTATGAGATAATTAATCTCTATTTTGAGTTTAACTTTTCAATTTATATCCAAAAATATCCTACTTTGGGCCAAAATAAAGGTTTATCTGAGTGTTAGTGTCCTCTCTTTCCTCTCCCCTCTGGGAGATACAATAGTATTCTTATATACTTCTAAAATAAAACCAACTAATTAATAGTCAAGTATAACTTTTACAATTAGCATTTTTCCAAAATGCATGAAATGCTAAATTTTATCTTCTTGAATTGTAATATTACTTGGTTACACCTAATAATTATAATCTAATTTATCTCTGGAAAATTGCTTATTTAGTGAATTTAATGAATAAATCCTTTATTGTTTTCAGAATGGCAGCCTCTGTAAACAAACAATAGCTTAACTCTCAACTGTGTTTTATGAACCCTTATTAATGGTTTAACAAGTTGTGAAACCATCACAACTACCAGATTTACAACCTCATTAACTATTGATTGGTAGATAAATGTTAAATTGTTTGCTGCAGTAAATTTCATTCTAGTATTAAAAACATGATCATTAAATCACTGATATGAACAAAATAATTTTAAGAATTGCTTTTTTGTGCTCAAACTTATGAAAAATTATTTGAAAAAATTTACCTAGACAATGTTTTGTTGCCTATATGACTTTTTAAAAAAAACAGAAACTGTTTACCTTCTCTCTAGATATGTATACAGATATACATGCATACATGTGTACACACATTCAAACACAACTCTATGTAGAGAGAGATCTTTAAAACTATGTAAATTTATATACATATAAATATGCATATAGAACATGTCTGACAGACTTGTATTTTCATGTTTCATATATACAGACATACCCACACACAAACACAATCTCAGTTATATCCAACTTTGCTGCATAATCAAATAACAAGTGTCTGAAATAAATTATGATTACCTATTTTATATTTATTATTTTATATTTTAACATATAAATTATCAAGGAAATATTTACTTGCTGTTTATAGGCATTTTGTAAATTTTAATAATGATATTAAATATTTTGATTCTCAAATTAATTTTCCAGTTATGTATACAAAGTACTCAAATACATTACTCTGCAGACCAGAATTACACTATATAATCATATGATAAATGAAGATCTAATAATGAAGCTCTAACTATAACTAAATGTTCACACAAATATGAGTTTATTTTTAATGCACAGTTGTACTATATATTTATATGTATATATATAAAGTTTTTCTCTTTAAGTTTACAGATACTTCTAAACTTATTATTTCTCAGTTGCAACTATGTTTTCGTAATATAATTTTATATTGTTCATATTAATCTGGCACATAAATTGAATCAAGTTAATCTATTACATGAAAATACAATAAAATTGCAACAAGCTAAGGTCCAATTTTTAACTAGTTTCACATATTTGCATTGTTTTCACTTCCAGCCAAGAAATATGCTAATAATGAATTACTACTTGTCTACACAAAAAGAAGTGGTACACTTAAACTCTCTGTAGGGAACCAAATACAGGTATAGGCTAAATGTTCTACTCAAAACAGGAAATAAATAAACCCAACAAGTTTTTTAGTGTATGTCATGTATAGTAATTCCTATGCAGATTATTAAAAACTGAAACTTCTATTATTTTCTAAATATTTTGAGAATCTTAAATATTACTGAAAAAATAAGTTTTAATTAACCAAATGAGAAATTGTTAAGGAATGTATATATAAAAAATATAGTTGGAAATATAAAAGTAAACTAATATATTGCTAAAACTTCTATTAAATAGAGAAATAATATAATTTAAAAAATTTAAAGATAAATTATTAAAATAATTGGAGAAAACAGCCACACATCCTCAGAAAGGGTTATTCTAATAAAGGGCAAAGGCTCCTGATGAAAACTGAATTCATTAAAAAACAGCAGGTTTGTTAAGACTGCAGACATCTTTGAGTTTTATTTTATTTTAAATTAATCAAAACGTATTATAGAAAACAAACTAAATCTACTTTGTTCCTACAAAATCATATTCCAGTTAAGGCATGACAATGGAAGCTGATTGATAATCTGAAACATTTCAATATGTTAGTATTTTTATGAATTTGTACCTTTTGCAAATTACATAAGAGCTGTTGTGATAAAAAACTGTTTAATAACCTGTGAGGTCAATAAAATGATGTGTCAAGAGCAAGAAATTTAATTTTCACTCTCCTATTTACATAATTTCTTCAGAAAGAAATAATGTTTGGTGTGAACAGAGAAGTTAAAAGCAGAGCATCACATATCAGATTAAAAACACTTAATGAAGTCTACCACCTGACAAATTTCACTCTGTTTCTAATAACAAAGGATAAAATTAGTTGTTTAAATTGACAAATGATCACCTTTGATCTTTTTTAAAGAATTGTTATTAAATAACATCCATGTCTTCATTGATAAGATTCACTGATAATTTATTTAAGTCACAAGGTAAAAGAAAAATGTCAACTATCATTTTTATGAGTAGAGCTAGATATTATGCATAGACATCTTCAGTTAAATGAAACTGGTGCAACCTAATTCAAGTAATATCTTCTGAGCCGTACAACTTCAGACATGTTACTTTGATATCCTTAGCCTCTACTTCTTTGTACATAGTAATATAGTGTTTGTGAATATTAGATAATGTATTATAGAAACCAACTAGTGCACATTAAAAAAAATTAATGTTTGCTTTCTGTGTCGATCAGCAATTTTAGAAAATAGGAGGCCTAATTTAACACAAGACATGAAGTACAGAAATTGACGGTCACCAAAAATGACCCAGAATTTTCCCATCAGCACATGCTGACATTTTGTGCTTAGGTTTATTGCCTCATAGTCTTAAGATTACTGCTGTAGCTTCAAGCACCAGAAGTTCATTTAAAAGCAGAAGCAAGAAGGTGAAAGGGCAAAGTTTATTCTCTACAAAGGCTTGCATCTGTCCCCTTGAATTGTTTTGTCAAACATTGGGTGATATGAACATCCCTAGCTGCACATAAACCAGGGAAAACAAATATTCAAAAAAGAACAGTATAACTATTATTGGTTTAGATAAATTTGGGCACACCCCCAAAGCAAAATACACTTTTCTTTGTAGGAAAAATAAAACAAAACAGAAAAATATATGAGATTCTGTTTACCAAGGAAGGAAGTTTGGGGTTGGGAAAGCAATAGTAATAGTAGCAAAATAAGCATAGGAAAAAGCACAGGATTGATTCTGAACGGATGTTAGTCAAAGGCATCATCATAGTGATATTTTACATGGATTATAAGTAGTGTTTTATGTGATGGAGTGTTATGGGGAAATAGTTTTAACAGTGGCTAACTAATTAAACCTTTGTGATGATATAATATTGGCTAGTTTCTTGTTCCAATCATCTCCAGAGGTTGCTCCATTATTTGCCACTTACCATGGTACTGACTGAGGTAGGTCATTTTACTCTGTTTCTGTATAATTTTAGAATTGCTTACCCTGGCTGGTTTGGCTCAGTGGATTGAGCGTCGGCCTGCGAGCTAAGTGTCACTGGTTCGATCTTCCAGTCAGGGCACATCAGAGAAGGAAAACTCTGACACCAAAAAACCTCCGCTGCCTTGCGGCATACCTCTTCAGGGGAAAGGCTAAGGGAGTAAACCCCGACAGAAAATCCGGAGCCGGAGTCCCTAAGGCGGTTTGACGTTGTAGTCAACACTGGCAACTCCTGCGGCGCACTTGAAGCCAAGCTGTATTGACTCAGTCTTTCCCTTGGACCCTTCAGCTGCGAAGAGAGGGGGGGTCTGCTGCATGGGCAACAGCAGACCCTCCATATCACCCTGCCCAGGCTCTGTAGCTTCAGCTTCACTGGAGAGGACACTCCAGCGTCATCGCAAGATGTCGATTCAACACGGGAGGAGACAGATACCGTGTCACTCCCGAGTCGGACTGCACAACCATTCTCGGCGGTGCAGATAGATTCTTAAGAAGCTACACCATCGTCTCTCGAGACGGACGGCTGCCGACGACTCTAAATAATAGAAAACTAGGAAGAAATGGCTTAAAGCAATTAATTTTAATTTTTCTTTCATAAATAAGAATTTTAGAGCGTATCAGCCCAGAGATGCTATGATAGCACCCTGATGTATCAGGAAGCTGATTTCATTGTTGTTCTCTATCATTTGCAAAAGGTAATATAACTCTCTGTGTTTAAAATTGGGTTTCAGGAGTTCCAACCATAATCCAGAGGGCCAAGGGACAAGTGTCCCTGTAAGTTTTCTTTAAAAGTCCACCTGTAAGCATCATCCAGTGATTTCTGCATTTATCTCACTGGAAGAACTGTATCATTTGACTATCTTCTGGTGGAAAGGAGGTGAAGAAATATCATTCTTTAAATGTACTGCTCTAAAATAAATTAAGATTGTTATTAAGGAGGAAATAGTAACTGAGCATTGAGTATGCAAATTATAGAGAATGCCATAGAGTCTCTAAAATATTCAATAATATGCTCTATTGCTTATAAATTGCAAAAAAGCTTTTAAATATTCCTATGTATAATTTCCAAGACATTTCTGTAATCACATCCACTAATTATCTTTCAGTGATTAATGAACATTTAAACAAATATTAACTAACTCCCGGTGGATGCCAATTGTTAAGGCCAGAGACCCCATGTTGCCTGCCCCATAACTTACCACCTGTAGCCAGGGGCCACTGTGTCCTTAGAAACTATGGCATGCAGTCACACAGGACCTGAGCCACAACCAGTGCTGAAATAAAGAGGGTCTGTGTCACTGGCCATGCACCCGATTATAAGGTTCCCCATAAAGAAAGGTGACTAAGGCATGGCCACCACTTCCTGCTGAGAGCTAATTACACCCCCATTGCCTCTTCCCCTCTCTCTTAATCATTTACCATAAGTCTCCTGACAGCCATCCCTAATCAGGGGACATTGTTCTTTCACAAACACTCATACTCTGGACTCTGGAACTGACCAGCAGGCTGACCCATCCCTCTGAGAGTTTGCTCCAACCCTTAGAAATCTCTCTATTCTTTCCCTTGGGGCTGCGGTTCACTCGGACTCAGCCACCTGCTTGAACATCCCTCAATAAAGACTTTGAACTAGTCTGCTCAACTCCTCCCTTCTTCCAGGCACAAACCTAACACCAATTAGCAGACTAATCCAAATGGGCTTTCTCCATTAAAGGTCCTCTTCCCTGTATCCAGTGTATCAGCCATAAAATTTTCCCTAAATTTACAACTCTTTCATTCCAATGTATAAATCTGGTAAACAAATCTGCTCCCTAGTATACTGATAATTAAAATCTTACTACTGTTGTAGGAAACCAGTTCAAATTCTACCTCGTATAATCAATCCTTCTATAATCTGTCAAAATTCATTCTTCATCCTTCTGTGCTCTCTAGAATAAACTATTCAATCTTTCTTCTTTTAAAATTTTGTTTTGTCTTAAAATTAGTTGTTTTTGTGTCTTGTCTCCCTTACTGTATTTTGAACTCCTTGGCTCAAATTCAATATCTTACTAATCTTTGTATCTTTCCCAATGTGTCAGAGTAAATTCTCCATAAATATTTGTCAATAGTTTATTTTTGAAATTCATAGTTACCTTCTGTCATCACTAGATGGCAAGTCTGCACTTTTGGTGTGTGAGACTAATTGAATTTACTTCCCTGGGTCTTAGGAGATAATTGCTATAGATGATGATTAGTAGTTCAATATAACAAAGAGAGAATATATGTCACATTTGACTGCCAGTGATGTCCTACTTAGGTATAGTGCAAAAATTGGAAACAGCTACAGACATGACTGGATGATGGAACTGAGGTATTATGATACTTCCACAATATTTATGGTCATTGCATATGCATTAAAAAGCACAACCAAGCATTTCACGTGCTTAAAACATTTTCTCACGTCTTGCTTTGTCCACCTGTGCCACCTGGGTCTAAGACAGAACCTGGCATGCAATGAGAATTTAATAAGGATCACTAAATATTAAGTAAAATTTTTTAAAGAGAAAATTTTTAACAATTAATGGAATTTCTTTCTTGATTCAAGGCCAGACCTCATTAAACTATTAAGAAATTTTAAATCACTAGCAACAAAAGTACTTATTGAGGTAAAATTGGCACTTTATGTTTCCCTTTACTTATTAATATGATATATTTACCAGTTAAAATTATTTATGACTTTTGCATTGAATTTAGAAGTTTAATGAAGTCTTCACTTTAAAATTTATATTTCAGATTTTGATTCCCTTGACTTGTCTTAGAGCATTATACTACAGATACGGTATTAGAGCTTTCAAACATATGTGTTATCTGTCCTACTTGAGTCTGATGTAATGTATAATAAACATGTGACTCTAGCAAAAATATATATATATATTTATGATAGAAAATACATCTAAGTTGAATCTTAGCTCTTCAGTAAATATGCACTTTTTAAAACTCAAAATATCACTAAAGTAAAATATTCTCACAAGCATTATCCAATGTAATCTTGAAAATATTGTGTTATTATTTTTACATATATGTGGGATAAGTGAGGCCTGAAAAGTCACATAACATTTCCATTTTTTTCCATTTCAGTGAGCATATAGGCAGTAATCTTGTATGATAGAGTTTATAATTTCCACTAATATTACCTCTACGTTTACCCAAGTTAAATTAGTTATGAGACCAAATTTTGTAAAGTGATATTTAGTTTTTACAGTTTCAATAATCAATATGTCTATAATTCATTGACAGTTTAAATAACCCAAAGAAGTTCCTTTAATATAAGGTGATTGTCCAAATGCATATATTCTTTGATATAATTCTTTAAAAAAACATAATTACATATGCATAATATACTGTCTCAAGAGATTTATTTAATAACATTTTGAATAGTTCTATAGGAGAGTTGTGTTATTTATTCAGCTTTTATAATTTAATTTGGTTTATTTTTAAATTATATAATCATATTCTTAGCAAATAATTTTATCTTAAAATTAAAGGCTAGATTTTTTTTCTCATACTTCCCAATGGATGTATAAGATCATAATTGTGTAACTATAGAAAGATTCTCTTTATGGTACCTGAAGTTAACTCATTTTAGAATTTTAATGATGTTTTTAATACTGTTGTTACCTTTGATATACATAAAAGATTAATAATCAGCCAAATATTTAAGAAAAAATTTTATGAAAATTAATTAACCCTGAAAAATAAGGCTATTTTCCAAAATAGAAATAATAAGAAATGACAATTTAAAAATATAAAACAGAGGGAAGCAAAACAAGTACAATCATATGAGAAAGGAGACCAGGGAAGTCCTTAGGTGAAGACCCTGAGGGAAAGAACTGTGGGTACCCAGAACATTTGAGGCAAGTGAAGCACACGTTCAAAGACTTTGACGTCAGTTTGTGCTGACCTACACAAACTAACTTACCAAGTTTAGAACACCATAGGTGAACGGATTTGGGAGTGAAATATCAAGGACTTTTGAACATGTTAGATTTAAGATGCCGAGGAAGGATTCTAAGTGGAGAGATCAGGAAGGCACTTAAGTGGGCACTTAATTTTATGCCCACTTTTTCTGTCTTTATAGTTCAATTATTTGTCTAATCACTATCTAGATATACATCTCTATTTGATCAAAAGGAGTGAAATCAGAAGAGAGGACTTCCAGCCAAGATGGAGGCATAGATAGAAACACTGCATCTCCATCACAACTAAGAAGGTATATACAACAATTTCAAAATTAAAAAAAAAAAAGACAGAAAGTCAAAACTACAGGGAAGTTTAGCAAAGAAACAAAGAAGAAATATTCAGCCAGAAAGGTAGGAGGTGCAGAGCTGGGATTGAGAAAATGAGGTGCAGAGCAGCAGCTATGGGGGCAGTGCTTAGCAGGGGCAGTGCTTGGCAGTGGCAGTAGGTAACACAACTGGCAGTGTGGTTAGGAGCATGGCTAGTGGCACAGTGACTGAAGCTGTGACACAAAGCACAGTCATACATCTTAAATCAGAGAAGCTAACCCAGAGCCGAACCAGACTGCTCAGCACACAGTTCCAGTGCTGGGGAAAATAAGGCCACATTGCTTCTGACTGTGAAAGCCAGTGGGGGTTGGGGTGGAGGAAGAAACTGCCGGTCTCTCAATGGAGGCAGCTTGTTTAGTACAGGAAGGAGGAGGAGTGCCTGGAAAAGGGATGAGCAAGAGGCCTTGTTCCCTCTCAGACCCCACCTCCGCATACAGTGCCACAGCATGTGAAACGGGTCACCAGCACTGACGAATACCTAAGGCTCTGCCCCTTTACAACACAGAAGTAAACACAGAAAGCTGTTAACATGAGGAGACAGAAGTATGGCCCAAAACCGGAGGCAGATCAAGGTTCCAGTGGCAGAACTAAGCGATGAGGAGATAGTGAACCTAACAGACCAAGAGATAACCAACCTAACAGATGCAGAGTTCAAAGTTCTGGTGATAAAGATGCTCACTGATTTGACAGAAAGAAATTAATCATGATAGGGAAGATGTGAAGGCTAAACTAAGTAAATTAAGGAAAATCCACATGGAACTAGAGATAAAAGAAAGGAAACCAGAGTTCAGATCAATGAGCTGGAACATAAGGAAGAAATAAACAGTCAAACAGTACAAAATGAGGAAACAGGAATTTTTTAAAATGAGGAGAAGCTTAGAAGCCTCTGGGATAGCTTTAAATGTGCCAACATCCAAATCTTTGGAGTGCCAGAAGAAGAGGAGTAGCATGAAATTGAAAGCTTATGTGAAAAAATAATGAAGGAAAATGTCCCTAATTTGGGGAAGGAAATGGAAATTTGGGTCCAGGAAGCACAGAGTCCCAAACAAACTAGACCCAGGAAGAACCACACTAATACACATCATAATCAAAATGCCAAAGGTTAAAGATAAAGAGAGAATCTTAAAAGCAGCAAGAGAAAAGAAGGACATTACCTACAAAAGTGTACCTATAAGACTGTCAGCTGATTTCTCAAAAGAAACTTTGCAGGCAAGAAGAGACTGGCAGGAAATATTCAAAGTGATGAGAGGAAAAGACCTACAACCAAGATTACTCTATCCAGCAAAGCTATCATTTAGAATGGAAGGGCAGATGAAGTGCTTCCCAGACAAGGTAAAGGTGAAGGAGTTCATTTTCACTAAGCCATTATTATATGAAATGTTAAAGGGACTTACTAGAGATAAAGAAGATCAAAACTATGAACATTAAAATGATAACAAAATCAAAACTATCAACAACAGAAGCTAAAAAATAAAAACAAAAACAAACTAAGTAGACAACCAGAGTGGGAACAGAATCATAGGTAGGGAGAGCATATGGAGAAGTGTCATCTGGGAGGGGAAAGAGGGGAGAAGGAGAAAAACGGTGCAGGAATTAAGAAGCATAGTAGGATAGTGCAGAATAGACAGGGGGATGTAGGGAAGAGCTTATACGTACCACCCATGGACATGGACTGAGGAGGGTGGGACCGCTAGAGGGAGGGGGGTTCTGGGTGGAGGGAAGCAAAGGGAAAATAAATTGGGACAACTGTAACAGCATAATCAATAAAACATTAAAAGAAGGAGTGGAATCATTAATTAGGATATTAGTTATATATAACATTAAATACATAGAAAACTTTCCCTAAATTCTCTCTATATAGTTGATTACCACTCCCTCATGTACCTGCTATGCACCATAAAACCCTTGTTTTGGACTTCTGGCCAGGATGGAGGTGTAGACAGACATGCTGCATCTCCCTCCAAAACTAGGAAAGTATACAACTACCTCAAGGCTAGAAAAAACCAGAAGTTCCAGAGAGTCAAAATACATGGAGGTCCAGCAAACAAAGATATAGAGGAGAGATACTCATCCAGACGGGTAGCAGGGCTGGAGCTGGGGTGGAGAGGATGCGGTGTGGTGGCGGCAGCAGTGGTGGCAGCGGCGGCAGCAGTGTTGGCAGCAGTGGCAGCAGTGGCAGGCCAGCAGAAAGTGCAGTCACAGGTTTTAGAAGGTTGGGAAGACACCTGGGGAGCATTCCCAGCTCCTCACCAAACCGCACGGCTCAGGGTCCAAGCACCAGGGAAAGCCAAGCCTCATTGCTTCTGATTGTGCAGACCGGTGGGGTTTGGGGTGGAGGCAGAACCTGCCGGTCTCATCAGAGTCCGCTTGTTTAAAGGGCTCCTACAGTCCTAGAACATCTGCAGACCCACCCACTCTGGGAATGACAGCCAAGGCAGCTGCTAAAGGGGCACTGGTCTGGTGCAGAGGTGGGAGAAGTGCCTCAAAAAGGAGAGAGTGCAGGGCAGATGGCATTGTTCCCTCTCAAACCCCTCCCCCACATATGGCACACAACATTGTGAAACAGGTCACCCTGTACTGACAAATCACTTACAATGTAACAGGAGCGACAGCTCTACCCAGAACGTGGAAGCAAACAAACACAGGAGCCTGTCAAGATGAGGAGACAGAGAAGTGTGGCCCAAAAGGGGAAAGGAATCAAGGTTCCAGTAGGAGAACTACACAACGAGGAGATAGCAAATCTAACAGATGAGGAGATAGACAACCTAACAGATACAGAATTCAAAACACTGGTGATAAAGATGCTCACAGGCTTGACAGATATGCTTGACTATGGCAAATGCATGAAAGAGAAAGTGAAGGCTATGCTAAGTGAAATGAAGGAAAGTCCACACAAAACCAATCGTGAAGGGAAGGAAACCAGGGTTCAAATCAATGATTTGGAACATAAAGAAAAAAATAACAAACAGTGCAGAATGAGGAAGCAGGAATTGAAAAAAATGAGGAAAACTTCCCAAATTTTGCGAAAGAGACGGACATACAGGTCCAGAATGCACAGAGGGTCCTAGGCAAGCTGGACCCAGAGGGGACCACACCAGGACGCATCATGACTGAGATGCCAAAGGTAAAAGATAAAGACAGAGTCCTGGGGGCAGCAAGAGAGAGGTGGAGAGTTGCCTACAGGGGGTTGCCTATAGGACTAACAGCTGATTTCTCAAAAGAACTTTGCAGGCAGGAATGGACTGGCAAGCAGTATTCAATGTGAAGAACAGCAACCTACAACCAGAATTACTCTGTCCAGCAAGGCTATCATTTGGAATGGAAGGGCAGATGAAGGGCTTCCCAGACAAGGTGAGCTAAAGGAGCTCATCATCACCAAGCCATTATTATATGAAATGTCAAAGGGACTTACTTAAGAAGAAGAGGATCAAAACTATGAAAACTAAAATGACAACAAACTGACAACTATCAACAACTGAACCTAAAAAATAAAAACAAAATCCGACTAAGCAAACCAGAATAGGAACAGAATCATAGGTATGGGGATCATTTGGAGAGTTATCACCTGGGAGGGGGGAGGGTAAGAATGGGGAAATGGTGCAGGGACTAAGAAGCATAGTCGCTTGGTATTGAATAGATAGGGGGCTGTTAAGAATAATATGGGAAAGGGTGAAGCCAAAAAACTTATATGCACAACCCATGGTCATGAACTGAGGGGAGTGGGATTGCTGGAAGGAAATGGGGTACTGGGCAGAGGGGAGCAAAGGGAGAAAAATTGGAACTACTGTAACAACATAATCAATAAAATATACTTTAAAAAAAAAACCCTTTGCTTTGGCTCACATACACACATGTGCACAACTGAAGTCTGTCCTAAAAGTGCCTACTTATGTAATATGAAAAGCAGAGACATTTATTGAAGAAGATAGAAGATACAAGAAACATTGTACACAGGAAAATAACACCTCATTTCCCTTCAGAGTAGGCACCTTGGGACTTCACAGTTCTCCCAGTCACCAGCAGCTGCCTCATTGTATTTTCCAGAATCTCTCTGATGGTCTGAAATCTCTTCCCTTTGAAGGTGATTTCAGTTTGGGGAAAAGCCAGAAGTCACAGAGCACCAAATCTGGTCTGCAGGGGGCTGAGTCATCTGGGTAATTTGATGTTTTGCCAAAAAACTCTACATGATATGTGATGCAAGAGCAGGCGCACTGTGACGATAAAACTGTCAATCACAAGTTGCTCATAGCTGCAGCCTTCTGCATCATCTAAAGTTTCCATGGGAAAATGTTCAAGCTTAACACAAAATTGATGCAAATTTGTTGCTCTACTCACTTGGTCATTTTCAATGCAAGGGCCACACAGTACACATGCTCACTCAACAGCATCAACCGCCCCCACTGACTAGTACAGAGATGTCATCATTGTTTATGTATGCACATTCCAGTCCACTCTCCTTGGCTGCCAGGTGACATTGATGTCTTGCATATCATTCTTGTTATGTTAACAATGGCTGGACATTTTCTAAACAGAACCCACTTAAGGACACTTTTTTTTTCATTGCTTTTTAAAGTGAAGGGGAGAGAGAGAGAGAGAGAGAGAGACATGGATGTGAGAAATAGCAGTCAGTTGCTTCCTGTATGCTCTCCGACTGGGAATTAAACTGCAACCAGGGTATGTGCCCTGAATGGGAATAAAACTCAAACTGTTCAGGTCACAGGACAGCACTCCACACTGTCCAGGGCAATTAGCAAATAGTTCTGAACATATATTTTGTGTCAGCCATCATTCTAGGTGTTGAAATGCAGATGAAATAACACAAAGTTCCTGATTTAAAGCATGTATTCATTAGTGAATTTTTAAGTATCTAGGCAAAAACTAGAATATATTTTTATCTTACACTATATGTAGTATATTACAAATGAAATATATAATAAAAACTAATACAGGAGCTGAACATGAAAATATATTAGGCAACTAATTCTGAGTTGGAAAACCTAATTATAAAAGCAGAGAAAGACACCATTATTCAAAAAAAGTATTTGGTTTAAAGCATAAAAATTGACACCATTTTTACATTTGAAATAACTTGTAAAGGACAGATTATAAAAGGCAAATTACTGCAATGTCTTCTGAAATACTTCTTCAGTTTCTATGGTATAGACTAAGAGTCTGTGAATAATAATTGCTGTTAAAATATTAAATATAGAAAACTTAAAAAGAAAAGATGTGGGTGCAAGTTTGTTATTATGATTATATTTATCTGCAATTAAATAGAAAAAGAAAATATGCTTATTTACAAAAGCAAAGCTAGAATCAATTGAATGTTAAAACTTAGCTCTTTGATTCCCTGATATTAATATTCTCACTTTTTAAATCATTACTATGTCTTTAGATCAAAGAGACTTAACCTAAGGTTTGTCTTGTAGATGTTGCACTGAAACTGAAATTTAGTTCATTCATAAAATTGTATTTTACAGTTTGGTCTCAGTTATTACAGTGATCATCATCAAATACTCCATATTATAATTTAAAATAATGTTTTTGTCATTTCACCCTTAAAATGTATTTTTCTTCTTCTTATGAATAGTCATTTCTGCACAGAAAGATACAATTTACTCCTTTAAAATATTCAAAATATATTTACGACTAAAAATGGCACAGCATTATTTATTTTGCTCACTCAAAATATAAAAGTACTTTTATTATTAAGACATATTAAAGATAAAAGAATGCTGATAAGGATTAAACTGTCTAATATCCACACACATACCTGTAAGAGTATAAATTAGTCTTCTAAAAATTATTTTCTCAACTTTCTCTCTCTCCTTTCACACACATACATACACAAATGGCATGGAAAACCTACCTTCCTGGAGTATTGAAAAGAAGAGACCTTGAAATTACAATTATTTAAAAAGACTTGAAGATTACATATATATATGGGGGGTGGCTAAAACACCAATCCAGGGATACAATCTGGAATTGCCATTATTGATAAAATCAATTTATTTGATAAAATTTGAAAAGCAATGTCTTCTGCTCCTCAAAAAATATTTTTACCTTTGAACTCATCTGTGTTTATAAGGGAAAACACCCTTTTAATACCTATTACACATACTTTAATTTTTTCTACTATTTATTTCTCACCAGAGATAATTTAATTCACAGAAACTTTAGTGCCTCACTAAGTACCTTTCAAAATACAATTTTTGATCATCTTTCAATGTCTATATGAAATAGGCTGAATACAATGGTTCGTCTATGTGCCCAGGATTGGCCTAGGAATATGGGACAAAGAACACTCCCTGCCCACAGGAAACTGGTATCTAATATTTTAAATTTAAGGAGAAAGGATTTTTATCTTTAATCAGAATTGAATGTAATTATTTATTTTTACAACAGCATTTTTAAGTTAATCAACCATGAGAATTTATTACTACTTCCTGACATTTCCTTCACTATATAATGCCACAGTTTTTCACAATAAGGATGTGATGAAAACAATCTTCAAAAATCTAATCCATTTATTTTCTTCAAACAGACCCTTTTAAGGCAAAAGCAGAGTAAGCCACAATTACTTTATATTAATTGATAAATTAATTAGTAAATCTTGAGTTACTTTTCTTTGTTGGGGGAAAGGAGATACAGTTGTCAGCATTTGTGATCTATTTTATTTCTATGTAAATTTTCAACAAAGATCGATAAGTCTGAGCTGGCCCTCTATAAGACTGACATACCAAATAAGGAAAATATATCATTTCAAGTGAGCCATGAACCTAGCTCAACAATTACAAAGAACATAAAAATTAAAGTCATTTGTAATTTAAAATAATACTTTGTATACAGCCTTTGTTGCACCTTCCTATAAACTACCTCCAAAATATCACCAGAGGAAGGTAACTATTATTAATAAACTATTTTATATTAAGGTTACATTTAAACATGGTTGTTCATAATTACTACATGTATCTGTGAGTCATTATTATAACTTATTCTACTTGGTACTGGTAATAATTTACCATTCAGTATAGAAAATGAAACCTTTTTTTTCTGAACATAGTTTGATAAAAAATTTACTTTAATAAAACGTTTAAGTTTTGTGGCCAGTTCTAGAAATGTATGATCATTTAAACAAGATTTAACTATAGATATGACCAGTTTGAGATTTAAAAAATTTAAAGAATACACTTGCAATTATAACCAAATATAACAAGAATAAGGGGTCATAATTAGCACACCAGCACTCTCCGCCCCCCACCCCCAGGTGCCTTTTCTTTCTTCCTTTTTTGCTTCTCTCTTTCACCTAAGCTCTAAGGGCCCTTCTTTCTTCTGTAACTTGTTTCCTGAGCTCATTTATTATTGGCTCACTCATTCTACCTCTATGACTTTTTAAATAAACTTTCTCTTATAGTTCGAGTTTTGGCTTTGAATTTCTTTCTCAGTCAGAACTCAAATACCAGGTCTCACTCCACCAGTCTAACATTTGATGCCATTTTGCTACCAACAATATGGCAATTTGCTTAATTGATGTTGTATTTGATTTGCAGATACAACTTTTGGGGATTATGTGTAATCTTTGAATTTAGTGTAATTTAAATAAAAATATGAACAGAGTCCATATATTTTTAAGACACAATGTATCTTCATTCATCTTCATAGCATTCTGTAAGTGGATAACATTATATTACTGTGTATTCTTACTTTACATAATTTCAATATAACTCACTTTTGCTTTTCCTGAGTTCCTTAAGATACTTTTCTAATCTTCCTTTCAAGTGGGAAATACAGGTTAAATATACAAGTATTTCCCAACTAATATAAATCAAAGTATCTCTTTGACTTTAACAACTAGGGTTAATTAGCTTGATTGATTAATTCAGGGTGCTGATGTGTTGATATTTATATGCACATATATCCATTAAGTTTATATATAAGATAAAATGATTCTGAGTGGCTAAACTTCTCATATATTTAATGAAAGAATAAAAGAGGAGAGTATTACTTAAATCTATCATTACCGCTAAAAAAATGAATCAAAATATTATAATTGTTTTTGAAAGTTTTCATGTATATTATTTCATTTTTTTTCAATATTTTGATCTTTATAATACCTCTTATTCAAGGCAATTCAGTATTGCTCTCCCTCTGGGTTGAAGAAACTGAAATAGAGACTTTAAGTAATTTGTTCAAGGTCACATTATTTGAGGAGTGAACACTTACTCTATGGTCTATAAAGTCCCCATCATCACCATCATTTTTAGAAGTGGCCATCATAGTTGTTGCTTAAGCTCTTAGTCTTTTATCTAACAAAAAAAGAGCTTAAGACCTAATTTTGGAAGATAAATAGAGTAAAAGAAAATAGTCCAAATACTTACAACTATTGTTGATGTATTTCAGAATAACAAGAAAACTGCCAAGAGGAAATAGGCATTTAATTTTAATTTTAATAAAATTAAACTTAAGTTTTGAGAAAAAGGAATTGCTTTCACACTTAAAATGAAAATAACCCAATAACTATTTTAATCTATCTATTGCACAAAATGAATAATGGAAAAATATTTAGTTAAATAAATATTGTAGTCTTAAAATTCTTCTGTTAAAACACTTTTCATTTACAAAATATAATCAAGAATCTTCTCCATTGAGATCAGTGACATGTTACAAAGCTCACATAATTTAAATGTCTGACATTTTTTTATTGAGATATAATGTGTTATCAAAGTATCCTTCCTGTGAAGTAACAATAGTTGACACTCCCAATTAAAAATGTGTCCTTTCTATTAATTTGTCACCTGATTTTATGAGTTTCCTAGCATGAGGTAAAATTAGCCAGAATATCACTCTAATAATGTAATCTTAATATTTCAGGTATTAAATACAGTTTTGGTTACAATTATTTAAATTGTTCTTACCAGTTTTCTACCATGCTGTGGACAATGTATGATAATAAAGTGAATTTCTAACCAGAATTAAACAATGGAAAACTTGCAAAACAATCATCACTTACCTTGTAGCTGTGTCATCAGATGCATTTGTGTTGCTATGCCTATATATCACCTCATTTTCAAATGCCCTTTCTTGCTTTTTGCCCTTTAGGTAGTTTTTTATTTGTTATTTATTTATTTATTTATTTTTTTGCAACCAAAAACACTTTGGAAGATTCTTCCTACTTGCTGTGTATTGTTTTGGAAATCAGTATGCATAATGGAAGTGACAATGCATTAGAAGTATCTATTGCAGGGTAAAGAACTGGGAGGTTTATTCTGTAAAAGCTAGACAGATAAATACATATATCAACCACACTTGACTTTTCCCCATATTCTTGCCTTCTCAATGTTTGTTTCTTTTTTCTTTTCTTTTGTCTGTAACCCAGAATCTAAATGATCATCTGTTGGCTGCTATCAACAAAACAAAATTAATGACAAAGAAGCAAGTTTCATTATTTACAAGTCAAGATCTGTTCTTTAAAAACAGGGAAAAAATCAATCACTATACTCCAACCCGAGGCTTAGTCAAATATAATACCCATGTAAAATATCTCATGTTTTCCAGTTATTTAATTGATCTATGACTCTATGAAATTCATGTTGTGTTGTTTTTAATATTTAAGTTAATCTAAGTAGTTAACAGAGAGAATTAGCTAAGACGTTATCACCACTATCACAAGTTTCCCTTTGAGTCAAATAGCAAGTTTGTGGTTAAAAACTAAAGTATTTAATGACTCTCATATTTTATAACCTTTATTTAACCTTCTCATAATAATTGCATGCAGCAAAAGATAATCTAATAATATTCAGTTGCTTTGGGGATAAGTGTTCTACAAACTGTTAGTTTATATACACTATTATTCTATTTTCAATGAAAGAAAATTATTTACTAAAAAATGTGTATCTTCCAAGATTCCAATCTTCTAAGATGGATACTTCTATAAATTATCTACTACTGTGCACAGAGATTGCTAATATCTTCTCTCTCTCTCTCTCTCTCCCTCTCTCTCTCTCTCATCTCTCTTCTTTCCTCCCTCCCTCCTTCTCCCCCCTCCTCTCTCCTATTTCTCTCTTCTCACTCTCCCATTTTCATTGCTCAGCCTTTACATTTTGGTATATTTTTAAATCTGTTCTGGAATTCACTCTCTTCTCTAATGGCATAGTTATTCTGCATGCTTATGATCTCCAAATCTTTATCTCAAGCCTTGAATTTATTTAAACTCTAGATACATATATCTAAGTGCTGGACACCATCACTTCTATATCTAATAAACATTTAAAATCCTAAAGTTACTCATTTAAAAAGATACTCTTAAACTCCCTAACTCTTTCTACCTCTAATATTGCTCTTGTAAGCAACCAGTGTTTTAATCCACAAAGTTGGTCCAAATAAAAGCCTAGAGATAATGAATCATTCACTCCCATTTAACATAATTTCCAAGTGCTAATACATCAAAATTTCCAAATAGAAATTTTTAAATCATCACTCGGGGATATATTTATTGATTATTTTTTTTCTGAGAGCGATGAAGGGGGAGAGGAAAAGAGAGGAGAGGAGAGGAGAGAAGAAGAGAGGAGAGGAGAGAGGAGGAGAGAAGAGAGAATTGATCAGGTGCCTCCCATATGGACCCAGACCAAGGATTAAGCCCTCAAACTTCTGGTGTACAGGATGATGATCCATCCAATTTAGCCACCTGGCCAGGTCAAAAAATAGAAATTTTCATTGGTTTACCTCAAACATCAATTTATTTAAGCCACTTATCTTTAAATAAAAGAAAATTCAATAATATAAATTAAAAATCAAAGATACAAAACATTAAACATACTTGTATTTGGAAAGAATTAAGTATTTTTTAATTGAAGAAGTCTCAACATAATGCCTTTTAACCCAACAAATGCTTTATTTTTCAACTATATTTTATTAATTATGTTGTTACAGTAGTCCCAATTTCTTCCCCTTTGCTCCCCTCTTCCCAGTATATCCCTTCCCTCCAGTAATCCCAACCCCCTTAGTTCAGGTCCATGAGTTGTGCATATAAGTTCTTTGGCTTCACACTTTCCTATATTATTCTTAACATCACCCTGTCTATTTTGTACCGACCAATTATGCTTTTTAATCCCTGCACCATTTCCCCCCCTCCCCCCTCCCAGGTGATAACCCTCCAAATGATCCCCATACCTATGATTTTGTTCCTATTCTGGTTTGCTTAGTTGGATTTCGTTTTTATTTTTTAGGTTCAGTTGTTGATAGTGGTGAGTTTGTTGTCACTTTAGTTTTCATAGTTTTGATCCTCTTCTTCTTAAGTAAGTCCCTTTGACATTTCATATAATAATGGCTTGGTGATGATGAGCTCCTTTAGCTTCACCTTGTCTGAGAAGTGCTTCATCTTGTCTGGGAAGCCCTTCATCTGCCTTTCCATTCCAAATGATAGCTTTGCTGAATATAGTAAACTTGGTTGTAGGTTGCTTTTCTTCACATTGAATATTGCTTGCCAGTCCATTCCTGCCTGCAAAGTTTCTTTTGAGAAATCAGCTGACAATCCTATAGGCAACCCCCTGTAGGCAATTCTCTGCCTCTCTCTTGCTGCCCCCAGGACTCTGTCTTTATCTTTCACCTTTGGCATCTCAGTCATGATGCGTCCTGGTGTGGTCCCCTCTGGGTCCAGCTTGCCTGGGACCCTCTGTGCATTCCGGACCTGTATGTCCATCTCTTTAGGAAAATTTGGGAAATTTTCCTCATTTTTTTCAATTCTTGCTTCCTCATTCTGCACTGGTTGACTGTATTTTTCTTCCTTATGTTCCAAATCATTGATTTGAACCCCAGTTTCCTTCACTTCAGCATCGGTTTTGTGTGGATTTTCCTTCATTTCACTGAGCATAGCCTTCACTTCTTCTCTTATGTGTTTGCCATACTCAAGCATATCTGTCAAGCCTGTGAGCATCTTTACCACAGTGTTTTGAATTCTGTGTCTGTTAGGTTGGCTATCTCCTCATCTGTTAGGTTGGCTATCTCCTCGTCACTTAGTTCTCCCTCTGGGACCTTGATCCATCTCCCCTTTTGGGCCATATTTCTCTGTCTCCTCATTGTGACAGGCTCCTGCGTTTGTTTGTCTCTGCATCCCAGGTAGAGCTGTCGCTCCTGTTACATTGTAAGGGGCAGAGCCTTAGGGATTCGTTAGTAGAGGGTGACCTGTTTCACCGCGTTGTGGTGCTGTATGTGGTGGAGGGGTCCGAGAGAGAACAATGCCGCCTGCTCAGCACTCGCCCTGCCTCCAGGTGCCTCTCCGACTTCTGCAGTGGATCGGTGCCCCTATAGCTACTACCCTGGCTGTTTTTCCCAGAGTGGGTGGGTCCCCAGACATTCTCGGACAGTGGAGGCCCTGCAAACAAGTGGACTCTGCTGAGACCAGCAGTTTCTGCCTTCACCCAACTTCCACTGGTCTGCACAGTCAGAAGCAATGAGGCTTGATTTTCCCTGGTGCTGGGACTATGAGCTGCAAGGTCCGGTGAGGATCTAGGAACGCTCCCCAGGTGTCCCTCCTGACTTTTTAAAATGTACGACTGTACTTTCTGCTGGCCCACTGCTGCTGCCACCATCACACCGCGTCCTCTCTGCCCTGGCTCCACACCTCCTACCTGTCTAGATAAGTATTTCTTCTTTGTATCTTTGTTTGCTGGACTTCCATGTAGTTTGATTTTCTGGAACTTCTGGTTGTTTCTAATTTTGAGGTAGTTGTACTCCTTCTTAGTTGTGGAGGGAGATGCAGCATGTCTGTCTACGCCTCCATCCTGGCCGGAAGTCTCTTAACTCAATAAATTCTTTTTAAATGCTCATTAATTGTGTATGAAATTAGCTGCCTGGATCTCTAATAAGACATGACTAGTTATATTTTAGTAAAATATACATATAAAATATTACTTTCTTTTTAACTACTATTTTGTAATCAGAGTGTTCCATATTCTAAACAATCTTTTTATACTAAATTTATCAGTGCTTCTTGATTTCTCTGTAGAACTATTCTTCTATTCACAACTAGTTATTGCTACTGTTTCTGCAAAAGCTGTAACTATACAGAAACTTCATTTCTTTAATGTGACCTTTTCTCTTTTCTTTGCTTTTGGTTAAAACTGGCCTCATCCAGCACCCTGACTCACCTGCTTCCTTCTCCCTTGCATGTCCACTCCCTTAATCATTAAGCCTTTAGGACAATGAGGTTCGGCTTTGTAGGAACAAAGCTTCGGATATGTTAACCACAGAGACAGCATTTCAGTAAAATAAGAGATAACATCTAGTTTCAGCTCCAAAATGACCCATGGACCACATCCTTGCAAAACCATAGCTGACTTCAGGACTAGCTGCATTAATCAGTTATACTTACCTTAGCACTGACCAGTCAACCAATCAGTAGAGACTACAACCTTACCATATCACAAATTCTTTTAACCTTTATATAACCCATCCCCTAGAAGCCATTGGGGAGATTATGCTACCTGTGACTCCAAACCTTGTACCACTTCCTCACCTAATAAACCTTTACTTTCTTTGCTGCAAGCTCCTTTTTCTGTCTCACTGAGTTTTTGTACATGCAAACAGACTCTTTTAGTCCTGTAACAAGTCAAACAAATTCCTTAGCAAAGTAACTGCAATTTTATTTGCTTCCTTCTCGATTACCCCATCTGTCATTGTTCAGAACAGAAAACAGAACTTTATAGAGGTAAAATATTGGACTTAAGGTGAGCTTCATATATGTTTTGTGAGGACTAATTTTAATTTCAATGTATTCAAGCTGATCAAATCAACAAATAGATGCTTTGTTTTATGTTTCAGTGCAGGCTTTCTTATGTTATTTAAGAGTTTGGAGGATTAATTATTTTAATCAAAAGTAAGAGGTAATAAAAGAGAAAGTTGCTTTGAACAAGGTTGTGAATCTCATTGCACAAAAGTTTTATTTGTAATGCATAATCAATTAATTGTAGATAAAGCCAATAACTGAAGCAACCATTGCTTTAAATATCCTATAGTGCTTGCCAACATAGTTTGAAGATAAAGAATACGATTACTTTGGTTTAAGGCCTATAAGTAATTGAATAAAATTTTTTAATGTATCTGGCTTTATACTTAGCACTTTTAAAAAATACTCATTCTCATTTAATATAACTGCTAGGTGCTAGTACATCAAAGCTACCAAATAGGAATTTTTAGTATTTTACCTCTGCTTAACATTTCATCCGTCTTCCTAATAGGCTTAGAGAGACTCATACCTGGAATAGAGCATGATGAGAAAAGGGGAAAAAAAGCTAGCCCTGTTAAAGGAAAAAACTGCTAATAATATATACAAACACCTAAAACCTATCATGCTGAATTGTGGTATGTGCCTGTGTATTGATTAAAATATTTTATGAGCTATATTGAGATAATAGAAAGGGAAAGGTTGTACTTATATGATATACAATATAATATTAAATTACCCTACATAAATGAGTTACATTTCAAAAGAAGGCTGTTCAAAACTATTGTGAGCACAAGTGGGAATAAATTTTAATTTGAACAAAATCTGGTTTTATATTACAGATAGAAAACTGGTACATAGACTATTCTCATTTCTCTTTCAATGCCCAGAGAATGTCCATAACCTGAGAGGCTCAGTGTCAAAGAAGTATGGAAAACAGAAAACAGTCTTTTCCTCTGCTTTCATAGTCTCCATCTCTAACATATTTATGTATAATCGTGAATTTCCTGGGAAAAATAAGAAAGAACACAGATTAAAATAGTGTCCTAAATATGGCACCCCTGGAGAACCTCAAGCTTTTAAATGTCAGGTAAGGGTATCTTAGGCAAAACTATTTCTAGAAGTGATAGGTGGTAACTTAGCAGTGTTATAATGTATTATATTTCCTTACAACAAAAAATACTTATGTCTTTAGATAATTTAAAAAGTAGATTAGGCAAAAAATATTGAAGTTAACTGAATGAAAAATAACCCTTTAGAATATTTTTCTTGTCTCTTCATAGCTTTGTTCTTTTACTCTGCCTTAATTAAAAATATTCTCTACATAAATCTTTCCTACGTGATAAGGAAGCTACTTCATACAATGTGTTAATGAGGGAGAAAAAGAGAGAGAGAGCAATTGAGAAAAAAATCATTCTGTATGTTGGCTTATGCATAATTAATAGTTTAGAACAGTTATAAAAGACATGAAGACTTTTTCTATTTCTAAAGATATATAGATCATCCCTGCTCTAGGTGGTGGTATGTTTAAACAAGCCAGCTTTTAATTGTTTAAATTTAAAACATTAGAATTCACAACTGAGATATTTAATGATTAGTGTATCTGCACGTATTCAATATGTATGAAGTTGACACACATAATATATGCATAGCCTTGCTAAGGATCATTTCCACATATCTTAATAAATAAAGTAGTATGTCAAGTCAATTTATGGCAACAGAAAGCTTTTGTATAATGACTATATTACATAATCATGCTTATTCTTAACATTACCATGAGTATAAGTCATTTGCATTCTTCATCACTAGATCTATTGCTCGTTTAACACATTAACAATTTTTTAATATTTTTCAGTGTCTTAACATGTTTCATGAATAATATTGAAGACTCATTTCATACTGAAGTCTAATTTGTTTTCATATTGAAGTCTAATTTTACTCATAATAAAACTGAATTAATATTACATTTTATATGTTACATAATTTTGGTATCTGTCAAAAGCCATTAATAAAGGGATGAAATACAGATATCTACAGTCCATAACAATCCAATTTCCTTTAATGCCTTCTTTCTTCCTTACACTTGTATAGCTTATCACAATTACAACTATATTATATATTGCCATTTCCTCTCCCTATATCTCAATTATTTGAGAGCTAATAACCTTTAGCCTCAGAATAAAAATAAAGGTATAAATAGAAGAGATATGTAAAATACATATTTCACACCTAAAATTATGCTTATCTTTGTAAAAGAATGGAATGTGTGTGTATGTCAGGTAGGGTTCATCAATGAGCAATGAGTAAGTGGGATGGCACAGCAAAAAAAAATAAGATCATAGAGGAGAAGATAAAAACATATTAAAAGTGCTGCCATGATTTTGAATTGAGGGATTTGATTAATAGAATCAGTTCTATTGATAGAAATGCCAATTCAAGGACAAAATAAATAGATTTCCAGTAGTTCAAGAGCAGTTGAGGCAGCATCCATGTAGAGATATTTGAGGCATAGATATACACTGGCTATGTTTATGTTGATTTGTTTATGCTTGAAATACAATTTGGGATGCATGCCTCTACATCACAGGGGATCTTGGAAGTACATGAGATTTGCAAGTGAGAGAGCCTAGAGAGGGACACAATGGCACTGTAGAAGAAAGAGGCCTAAAAAGAATGGCCAGATTAAAACATAGCCAGAATAACACAGGACCTTGGAATAAAGGGAAGGGTTAATGGAGGTTCAGAGCAAGCACTTAAATTTGTTCAAATGAAGCTGTCTGAATTATTATAGATTCTATAATCTATTAAAAATCATGACTATATTCATGAATAACATACATATTTACTGTGTTTATTATATGAAATACACACTGACATAATTGGGAATACGTTGATAAGAACTAATGTTCCAGTAAAATAAATGGGTCAATAAATATATAAGTAATTTTAAACACTGATCTTTGAACTTATTTAATATAAATATATAGCATAACATAGTTATTTCTAACAATGTATTTTAGCAGAAAAAAACGTAATGTCAACAATAAATGCAGTTACCTTTATGGAGCAGTAGTAGTATGAAAAGCTTTATGATTAAAAAATAATTAGGCCAGATTGCCCTTAAAGGGCTTTCCATTGTACCTAGAATCCACAACCCTTACCATGATCTTCCCCTTTCTACCTTTGTACGCTTCCTCAACCACATTTTAGTCACCTGGATTTTCTTTCTACTTTTGGAGCATATTATGTTTATATTCACCTGAACTTCTTTGAACTTGATGATTTTTCTCTGCCTGAAAAGACCTTTTCTAGTCCTTTACATAGTTGATTTCTCTAGGTTATCAGTTGTCACCTATCATACTTCCTCATGGGTTGTTATGCCCTTCTACTGCCTACTTATTTCCTGCATAGCACATATTACAATTATTAATTATTTATTCATATATTTATTTGACTTTATAATTCTAATGTATTTACTTGCTTGCCTACTTATATTCTAAGTTCTAGTAGAATGGAGAAATGATGTACCTTGTCTGTCTTATTAATGCTGGTCAATCAATATTTGGTGACTGAATGAATTAATAAATGAGTGAATAAGAAGTTTTGTATTTATAAATTAGCAGAGCATTGAGGGGCTTACATTTTAAGTTCTTATCCTAAATATCATGATGTTGTCTGTGCATCATTCCACAGTATAGAATGTTCAGCTATATTTAACCATTCAGTAGTGTTTGAAAATTGATATGTTTTTCATTTTCTGATAAAACTAATGGCATCTTGGCACATAGTAATTTGTCTAAAGCTTAAAATTCTTATAACAAAGCTCTAAAAGTATACTTACTGAATTAAAGGTTTTGACGAAGTATATTCTCTAGATCCATAGTGTCAAATTATATCTGAAAAATTAAAACAACCTGCACTTATATCAGTGAAATATGAAAATGACCACTTTACTACGGGTACCAATATCAGAAATGTTCTCATTTACAATATTTCCTAATTGCAAATAATATCTCAAAAATAATCTGTTATTTTATATTTGTTCTTTTAATGTTAGTGAGGTGAGATTGATTATTTAAGTCATTAGCAACCATTTTTATTTCATAATATTTATTTACTAGTTTATTATTAATTCAAACTTTTTATTTAAAAAATAGCATCTCTGAATAGTAGAGAGCCCTGAAGAAACTTTGTCTTAAAAAAATAAGCTGGAACTTCCGGCCAAGATGGTGGCTTAGACAGACACACGCGATCTCCCTCTACAACTAGAAAGGAATATAACTACCTCAAAACAAAAGATAACTAGAAATTCCAGAAAATAAAACTACACGAAAGCCCAACGTACGAAGTTATAAACCAGCGCGCTCATAGGGCAGGTAAGAGCGAAAGTGGGCGGTGCTGTTTGTGGTGGCACCAGGGACAGCGGCAGGGCGAGCAGTCCCGGCTGTAGTCGAGCCCCAGTAGCTCCCAACCCCAATGCTGGGAAAAGCGGCCCCTGCATTGCCTCGGACGGTGAGGCCCAGAGGGCGGGAGGACGGATCCTGGTCTCCCAGCAGAGGATAATGGCAGGAATCCATCTTGAACCCCTGACCCCACACAAAGCACCACAGCGCCGCAAAATAGGTTTCGGATCGCTGCCGGTTGCTGGGTTGTGAAGATTACACAGGCACTGCCCCCTATAGCCGGCCCAAGAAAACAAAACGCAAATCTGTCAAAATGAGGCAGACAACTATAGAAATCCCGGTGGCACAGCTCACCAGGGAACAGATGAAGAATCTGACAGATGAACAAATAAGAAACCTGTCAGAGGCTCAGTTCAGGGCCATTGTTATTAGGTGGCTTACAGAATTAACAAAAGATTTTGAAAAAGATGAGAAAGGATTGAAAACCACTCATACTGAAAAAAACAAAAACATATATGAGAGAAATGGTGAGGAAATAAAATCCAGACTTCAAATCAACAAACTGGAACATAGAGAAGGAACAAATAGTCAACCAGTATGGAGAGAGGAAACAGGATGCAAGAAAAGTGAGAAGAGGATCAGAAACCTCTGGGACAGCTATAAGTGATCGAATATAAGGATTATAGGATTGCCAGAGGGTGAAAAAGAAGAACTAGAAATTGAAAAATTAAGTGAAAATGTAATAAAGCAAAATTTCCCAAACTTGGGGAAGGAAATAGACTTACAGGTCCAGGAAGCACAGAGAGTTCCAGAAAAACTAGACCCAGGGAGAATCACTCCAAGACACATTATAATCAAAATGTCAAAAATTAAAGATAAAGAGAGAACCTTAAAAGCAGCAAGAGAGAAGAAAAGAATCATGTACAAAGGGGTCCCAATTAGACTATCAGCTGACTTCTCAAGGGAGACCCTGCAGGCAAGAAGGGACTGGCAAGAAATATTCAAAGTAATGAAAAGCAAAAACCTACAACCACAAATACTTTATCCAGTGAAATTGTCATTCAGAATAGAAGGGCAGAGAAAGTGCTTCCAGGACAAAATAAAACTGAAAGAGTTCATTAGATCCAAACCACTATTATATGAGATGTTAAAGGGACTGGTTTAGGAGAAGGAGGATCAAAACTGTGAAATCTAAAATGAAAACTGCATCACAAGAACCAACAATAGAAGCTAGGGAATTGAAACAAAGGCAAACTAAGTAGGCTACGAGAGTGGAAAAAGAACTATGGGTATGAGGAACATATTGGGGGGAGGTCAGCAGGGAGGGGTAAGAGGGTAAGAGAGGGAGATCGTACAGGAATTAAGAAGCATAGTAGGAGGGAGTGGAGTAGTCAGGAAGAGGCTGAGAAGAACTAATGCACAACCAATGGACATGGACTAAAAGGAGGGGACAACTGGAGGGAGGGGGACCACTGGGTGGAGGGGAGCAGAAGGAAGGGAAATTGGGACAACTGTAACAGTATAATCAATAAAACATTTAAAAAAATAAGCTGGATAAATAGCAATTAAATTAGTAAATCGTATTCCACTTCACATATTTGTCACAATGTAATAAAAACATCTGTGAGAGATTCCAATGGACAAAACACCCCACCCTGCCCTTAAAGTGAAGGTATATTCTGTGCAGAGAATGACATATAGTAGAGATCCTGAAGAAAACTTAACAGAGCAAGGAAATGGGTGAATGGTAGAGCACTGTTTCAGGTCAAGAATGTTTTAAGGGAAAAGATCTGAAGCATAGAACCAGGAATCTGACATGGACAGAGTTGACCAGGGCTGGAATGCAGGACAGCAGCCACAGAGGAATTTTAGAGGGTGTGTAAACTGAGATCTTGAATGGTACTGTATGCTATGCAATGGTGTTTGCACTTGATCTTAACGGCAGTTTGGGAACTACAGAAGAGGCTTAGGGAGAGCAGTGGGCTCACTCTGGCTAACAAAAGGACAAGAATACAAGCAGAATAAATGTCTTAAGTGGCCTGAGGAAGATATTAGAGTAATAGTTGTAGTTGAAATGTTTGTAAGAGGTAACAAATGACATCCAGATTTCTGCCTTAATCTTCCCTTTGGGTAAATACCTATGCTATAAAAGGCAGAGTGCAGAGAATGATGAAGCAAATTCTGCATTTCATTGATGGGGATGTAGGTGAGGAAGAGGCATGAATGAATAGGAAAAGGAGGAGCATATGGCTATGATGGGTCCTATACTTGGCACTTCTGTTTGATTTATATTGAGGGTCACCATATCAAAATACACAGCAGACTATAAGCCATGGAGTTCTAAAGTTAAATATATAATTTGAATTGGAAGTTAAAAAATGTGAGCCAGCAATATATAGATAGTAATGGCAGCCATCAAGGAAATGGCATGACCCACAGATTCTGCCACTCCATACCAGGAGTCACAGATTCAAATATCCCCTGGGCTTTGATGTTTTGTAAAATACATCACAGAAAAGAGAGCAGATCATACAACTCAGGGAATATAAAAGTTTAAGTTATTCCTGAAGGAAGACGACTCAGCAAATAGAACCTAAAAGAATTATAAGCCAAGTAGAAGGAAAACAATGAAAATGTCTTTTCAAAAATGCCACAGAAAGATTACCTTTTGTAAAAGAGTGAATGGTAGTGTGTCATGTGCTTCAGATAAGTCAAATAAGGAAAATACTTATGTACATCCATTGACATTTAATTGCAATAAGAAGCACATCTTCACTGGAGAAGTGAAAGAAGAAGCCAAAGTGCATTTTATTAATGATTTAATGAAAAAATGAGAAAAATAATAGGGACTACAGTAGAGCCAATTAAACTACATATCAATTAGAGTAAGAATGCTGGATTTGGAAAGGTTAAAGTGACAATAACTGACAGGAATAAAGAATTTAAATACATTTTGAGAGGAAGATCATCTGTACTTTTTATAGTGTATGCACACTGTCACTATAGTGTACCTTAATATTTAGTAGCACCCTAAATTGAGGTAGGTCTTTTTACTCAAAAGTTCACTCCATTTTAATTTTTTAAATTTTTAATAAAAATTGTTTATATCTTTACATTTATAACACAATGTTTTCATACACAATACAGATGATTGCAACAGTCAATTAGCACATCTTTTCACATAGTTATGTTGTTTGCATGACAAGTGTACGTGATTTATACTCAATCATCACATTTCAAGAGTTCAACATAGTATTATTATATATAGTTATCATGTCCGTAGAGTTCTATATTTATTTGTCTTATATAACTGGAAAGTGAAAATTCATACCTTTTGACAAACATCTCCTCATATTCACTGCCCCCAGCTTTGTGTAACCCTGGTTTTACTCTCTGCTTCTATGAGTTCAACTTTTTATTTCCTTTTTTTTTTTTTTTTAGATTCCAAGTATAAATGAGATCATAAAGAATTTGTCTTTTTTCTCTGACTTAGTTTACTTAGTATAATGTCCTTCAAGTTCATTATGTGTGTCCAAATGGCAGGACTTCCTTCTTTCTCCTGACTAAATGCTATTACATTGTCTACATAAACCACATCTTCTTTATCCACTCATCTTTTGACAGATACTTAGGTTGTTTCAATATCTTTGCTATTGTGAATAATGCTGCAATGAATACAACAATGCAGGTATCTCTTCAAGATACTAATTTCATTTCCTTTGAATATATATCCATAAGTGTGATTCTCAGATCATAAGGTAGTTCTATTTTTAATCTATGAAGGCACTCCATACTATTTTCTTTAAGGACCTATTTATTTTACCGCTAACAGTGTACAAGGGTTGCTTTGTCTCCACATTCTCATCAACATTTATTTTCTTTGTTTTTTGATAATAGCCATTGTAACAGGTTTCAGCTATTATCTCATTGTGGTTCTGACTTGCATTACCTGTTAGCCATTTGTATGTCTTCTTTTGAGAATTTTCTTTTCAGGTGCTTTGTCAAATTTTTAATTGGGTTATTTTTGCTTTTCTTTTTCTTTCTTGTTTTTTGTTTGTTTGTTTGTTTGTTTTTGCTGTTCAGTTCAGTTGTTTGAATTCCATTTATATTTTGGATATTAACCCCTTATCAGATGAATGGTTTGCAAATATTTTCTCCCATTCCATATGTTGTCTCTTTATTCAGCTGATTATTTCCTTTGCTGTGCATAAGCTTTTAGTTTGATGCAATCCCATTTCTCTATTTTTGCTTTTGTTGCCTAAGCTTTGAGGGTCATATCTAAAATTCATTGTGCAGAGTAACATCAAGAAGTGTATCCCTTATGTTTTCTTCTAATAGAAGAAATGGATAACTTCCTAGAAACATAAAACTTACCAAGACTAAATCATAAAGAAATGGAAAATTTGAACAGACCAATAATGACTAGGGATATTAAAGCAATAATCAAAAACTTCCAACAAATAAAAGTCCAGAACTTGATGTCTTCACTGGTGAATATTACCAAACATTCAAGATATATGAATACTGACAGTCCTCAAATTCTACCAAAAACATTGATGAGGAGTGAATACTTCCAAACTATTTCATGAGGGTACATTACCCTTATACCAAAGCTAGACAATGACACTACAAGAAAAGAAAATTACGGGGCAGTATCTCTAATTAACACAGCTGCAAAATTTCTCAACAAAATAGTAGCAAACTGATTCAACAGAACATTAAAAATATACACCATTCTTTTAATTATTTCTTAGCTGCCGGTACTTGATTAAAAATCCATCAATGAATGCTTAGGACACAAAAACAGAACCACAAAAAACAGATCTTACACAGACCACTTTTTATGCCCAGTAGAAGGCTGGAAATACTGCTTAACAAATTTCCTTCAGGATCTCTTGCCTGCCTCTCAAGTCACACTGCTCATTAAACACTGAAAATATGCCACAGAGGAAATTACTAATTTCAAGAGTAGCTTGAAGTCAGCAGAGATCTGAGAATAAAACCTGCTCTGTTAATATTAACATCACAGTTTTGATTTTACTGTCCTGTCTAACACACCATGAACACTAAGAATACCTAAAAGACACAAATGTGACAAATTAGAAGACCACTTAGGTCACCCAACTGTTTTGAAATGTTTCTACTGAATCTTTTAATGCTATTGCCTATTAAAATATCTGTAGTAAAAATAGATAGTTAATACCTCCAAAAATTTATTTTCCCACAAAACGATTGTCTTGATTAAATTACAAGTATATGTGCAGGTCACATCCAATTGAAAGGAGGCATTCAGATTTCAAGGTTGTTGACCAAGTTAGCAACATAAGAAACATCTGAGATTCTCTCCTCGTAGACACACCAGATGCATAGTGACCCAGGGATTAATTCTGTCTGAAAGAGATGCCAAATATCCTCACATTGGGAGAATGAGAAAATACCCACATTGAAATGAGTAGGAAAGTCTAAGACAATATTCCCATTAACCCCACTTCTAACACGGTGGAATACAATTGAGATGGAGCTTCCAGCTTCTCCCTGAGGAAAGAAGGGTTTGGACCTTAAATTCATCGCCCCTATTTAAAGACTCCACCCAAGGTACAGGCCCACAACACACCAAGCTCTAAAAGCCAATGGGGCTTACCATCCATTGGACCCATAAGATGTTAGCAAACCCAGAAAATTTTATTAGCGGTCTGAGCACTCACCACCATTACTCCAGGGTTTAATGCAAATGGAGCAGACAAAAATGTCCATCTCCCATCTTTCCCTGAAATTAGCTTATCTGTATACTTTAAAAGAAGCTGCCCAAGGGTCAGGACTCCAAAGCAGCACACATCAAAGGGCTGGCAGCAATTCTTTCTGAGACCTGGGAAGCCAGAGAACACCATCCCCACTTTTTCCCCCGATCCTACTCCAGGTTGCCCATATCTATTCGAAAAGAGCTTATACACACAAATGTTCTCTGGCTTTTCTGGCTGCCACATGAGGAACAAGTCACTGATCACCTGGCTCTAATAGCCAATGGAACTTTCACTCACAAGGCCCACAAGACTGTGGCCAAAAAAGCAGTTCATAACAAGTTCTTTCCCCAGATATCAGTTCAAAAGTGTCTGGCAAAAATGCCCATCTTCAAGTCTTTCCCAGAAAGCAATCTTCATATCTCAGAATCTCTAGCCTGAGGGATCAAGGCTTCTAACTTTATCACGTATCTAAGGGCTCTCCAGTATCCTCCCTAGAGATGGAGGAAGCAGGCAGACACTTACCTGGTCTTCTCCTTCCATCCCACTGTAGCCATATAACCAAATCACCAATGATTACATAGAAGGAGTTTGTACTACAGAAGTTTGCTTCTCTGACAGTTGTCCAAAAGACAATCCTGGATTACCTGGCTCTGAGAACCATCAGGGCTCTCAGCCAAGGGTTCCACGGGAATGTAGCAAACAGAGAAGTGATATTTAATGGGTTCAGGATCATTCCCCTATAATATGTAACTATACACCTGTATCCAGAAGGCAAAAATGCCCATTTCCAAGTTTCTCTCTGAAATGTTTTTTTAAATCTTTACCTGAGGATATGCTTATTGATTTTAGAGAGAGAAAGGGGGAGAGAGAGAGAGGGGGAGAGAAAGGGAGAGATATGGATGGGCAGAAAGCTTATTCAGAAAAATAACAGATGAAAACTTTCTTAACCTGGGAAAGAAAACAGACATCAGTATCCAGGAAGCCCAAAAAACAGAGATAAGAATGCAAAAAAATACCCATATTAAGACACATTACAATTAAATTGTCAAAAATTAATGACAAGGAGAGATTATTAAAAGTAGTAATGAACAAAACAAATTTTTATAAACAAATGAATCCCCATAAAATCACCATTAGATTTTTCAGCAAAACTTTTGCAAGTCGGAAGGGAGTGGCATGATATATTCACAATGGTGAAAGATCATTATGTTATCAAGTAGACTACAAGACAAAGCTGTCCTTCAGAACTGGAGGAGAGATGAAAAGTTTTCCAAACAAATAAAAGATAAAGGTGTGTACATCACCACTAGATCAGCTTTAAAAATGGATACATCTCTTAAGGCAAGAGAAATAAAGGAAAAAATAAACAAATGGGACTACATCAAACTAAAGACTTTCTGCTCAGCAAAAGAAAACATCAGCAAGATGAAAAGGAAACCAACCATATGGGAAAACATATTTGCCAATGATATCACAGATAGGGGACTGATCTCCAAAATATATAAAGAGCTTATACGACTCAACATCAAGAAAACAAACAACCCAATTAAAAAAATGGGCAAAGGACCTGAACAAACACTTCTCTGAAGAGGACATACAGAAGGTTCATAGGCACATGAAAAAATGCTCAACATCATTGGCCATCAGAGAGATGCAAATAAAAATCACAATGAGATAACAGTTTACACCAGTCATAATGGCCATCATCAACAAATCAACAAACAACAAATGTTGGTGAGGATGTGGAGAAATGGGAACCCTACTGCACTGTTGGTGGGAATGCAGACTGGTGCAGCCACTATGGAAAACAGTATGGAATTACCTCAAAAAAACAAAAATGGAACTGCCTTTTGAACCAGCAATTCCACTGCTAAGATTATACCCAAAAAATTATAAAACCCTAATGCAAAAAAAGTTATGCACCCCTATGTTCATAGCAGCCCTGTTTACAATAGCTAAGTACTGGAAACAGCCTAAGTGCCCATCTGTAGATGAGTGTATCAAAAAAATGTACATTCACACAATGGAATACTATGTAGCAGAGAGAAAGAAGGAACTCCTGCCATTTGCCACAACATGTATGGAACTAGAGAGAATTATGCTTAGTGAAATAAGTCAGGCAAAGAAAGCAAAATGCCATATGATATCACCTAATACAGGAAACTAAAGAACAACACAAACAAACGAACTAAATAAGACAAAGAGTAGAATAGTAGTCAGTAGGGGGGAGGGGGGAGGGAGAGAAGGGAGATAAGTAAGGGAAGGGTCTAGTCAAGGAATGTGTATAAATGACTCATGGACATGGACAACGGGGAGGGATATGATTGCGGGAGAAGGGGTGGGCTGAGTGGGGGGGAGCAATGGGGGAAAAATGGGACAACTGTAATTAAAAAACCAAAAAATAAAAGAAAAAAAAAATATATATATATATAAATACTAAAAAAAATAATAATAAAAAACAATGTTGAAGGGAGTTATTTAAGCTGAAATAAAAGGATGTCCACCAGTAATAGAAAATATGAAAGTATGAAAATCACTGTTACAAAGTATATATACACTTAAATTCAGAATACTCTAAATGTTGTAATTGTGATATGTAAGTCACTTATAACTCTAGTTTAGAGATTAAAAGAAAGAGGTATTAAAATCACTTCAACTAAATAAGTTTTTAATAAATACAATGTAAAATATGAAACATATGATATCAAAATACATAAGGTGTGTGAGGAGAATGTAAAACTGTAGAGCTTTCATTTATGCTTGAAGGTAAGTTGTTAGCAGATTAAAATAAACTTATAAATGTAAGATGCCTTAGGTAAGCATCATGTTAACTGTAAACGAAAACCCTGCAGTAGATACGGAAAAGTTCAAGACAAAGAACCAAGCATGCTTCCATAAAAAATAAACAAATTACAAAGAAAGAAAGGAAGGAAGAAAGAAAAGAACAAAGGAATTATAAAATAAGAAGAAAATAATGAACAGGTCATAGTAAGCCTAAACCTGTCAATAATTACTCTAAATATAAATGGAATACATTTCAAATGAAAAGACAAACAGTGGCTTAAAGAAAACATCAAATATATTACAACTATGTTTGCTATCTACAAGTGATTCACTGAGAATTTAAGGATATACATACTGAAAACAAAGGGATAAAAAGCATTCCATTCAAATGCAAACCAAAAAAAGCAGTACAATAAAAGGCTATAACATTTGTAAAGATGTATCTACCCCAACACACATATTTTAGGGGCAACAAATATATAAAGGATGAGAAAGAAAGAAATCCTGCCATTTGGGACAGCATGTATGAATGAATGAATGAAACCAGAGGTATCATGCTGAGTGTAATAAGCCAAGCAAAAAGAAATACTGCACGGTATCACTTACTTATATGTGAAATTAAAAAAAAAATACTAATGAAAATAGTAAATAGTATTAGAAATAGTGGAAGATAAAAGAAAACCAGAATTTGGAGGTGGTGGTGAAAATAGGGAAATATTAATAGTAGGGTACAAACTTTTAGTTATAAGATAAAAACATCCTGAGAATCTAATGTATAACATGGAAATTATTGTTAGTAACACTGTATTATATAATTAAAATTTGTAAAGAATAGAACTTAAGTGTTCTCATCCAAAGAAATAATTATGTAAGGTGATGAATGTTTTAATTAAATTGATGTGGGAAATCCTTTTACAGTGTATAGGCATATCAACTATCACATTGTATATTTTAAATATCTTATGCTTCTATTTGTTGATTTTACCTCAATAAAGCTGAAAAACAGAGGCATTCAAAATTCTTTTCCATTTTTTATCCTTATAGAAAGGGAATAAATTCTGATGCCAATCCAACTTTTGAACATGTAAATGAAATTAGACTACACAGGCTTGAAATAAGGAGTCCACTCAAACAGAATTTTTTCAATAAATACTTGTATTAATTTTGATGTGTGACTGGGAAAATGTGGATGCAGATGGTCTGCATGCTTTCATTGATACCAATTTACATAGAGAACTTGATATTCTCAAGATTTTGGTATCTGCAGGGAGCCCTAGTAACAATTCTCCATGGATACTGAGGGACAACTTAAATGAGGGCAAGTCAAAAGTTGTATATGTCATTTCAACTGTGTGGAGAAAGGAAGGTTAGGTGTCCCTAACCCCCACATTGTTCAAGAGCCAACTGTATATAGATTTGAGCCTGGGCTTTATTATACAATCTGCAGGTGAATGTATTATATGATAATTTTAATATTTCATTGTTCCTTGAATCGTTTGAACTTGTAATGTAAATATTAAAAATAAGGTGTTCAAGGAAATATATATATGTGTGTGTGTATATATGTGTGTGTGTGGGTGTGTATATATATTAGATTTGACACAGATTATTGGAAGTGATGAGAAGTGTATTTTAAATGCGAGTGATAAAATTTTTATTTTAATCACTGGCTAATGATAATAGTTTTGTAGTATTTCCAAATTGAAATTGATACCCTTTATATGATGTAGTAGAGCAAATTCAACCTTAAAAAACCATATTAAACTTGAGTGTACTAGAGTTTCCCTCATGACTGAAGTTAGTATTTGCATAGATGTTGACCTAAAAATGGTTCCATAGATATCTAATTCTCTATTCAAATATTTTTAAACTTATCTAAAAAGTGATAATTTTTAATAATTTTTTTTGCCTTTTATTCTCTTTATGGAAAACAGTTTTATGTGTCCTGGTATTTTCTAAATCTCCAAAAACATTTTTTCTTTGTCATTGAAAAAATGGTACTCATAACCTGTGACAACTTCTTCTAAAGCAAGGTACAACAAAGCTCTGCATGGTCCTTTCCAGAATATAAATTAGGTCTATATCTAGAAGAAAAATGAACATAAAAGAGGCAAAAATTCTTGTTGGAAAGTCATTCTTCCTTTAAAAAATACTTTCTGAGTGCGATTTTTTGTTGTTTGTTTAATCTGCCTATGAATAAATAGAGGAATCTGATCCTTGGTGCCTCAAAGGATAAGGTATAAAACCTATGACTGAATGTTAACACTGAGACTAATCTAAATAGCGTAGGGTTAGGAGTGGATAACAACTCTGGGGGTCACTATTAGCCCCAGAGTGAGTAATAAAGTGGATCAGGACACATTTTATCTTTGAAAACGTTTTTAAATTACCCTACAGATTTTGCAGTGAGTTGTGGGCAAACCCATTTGACAAGCTCTCCCAGTGAGTTATGTCACCCTAGGGGGCTGAGAGACCTTAGACAACACAGCAGTCCCCATTCTGGTGGCAGAGACCAGAATCTGTGTATGCAAGTAGCAGAATGTTTCTAAATATTGTTTCACATACAGAATGAAAGAACAGTAAAAACCTTTGAAATTTATAAGTAACTTCTATAGCAATTAAGGGGGAAAAGTAAATCAAGTTTTTAATAGGTCTATTTGAAGCTGAGTCTAATGTTTCATTGAGTAGGTTTGCTGGTTAGTAAAGTTATTTTTGGCTGAAACATTTCAATTAACAGTCTATATTTCAGAGAATATATACACATCTCTGATAAAGTATGTACAATGTGTGGTGCTGATAAATTTATTAATAAACCTGATGCTCTATCCTTCAAAATCTGGAGAAAATTGTTAAACCAAATTTTGTGTGTCTGTATCTCTAACTAGAATTTTGTGACAAAGAGAAATGCACAATAAACCACTCTGATTCTTGCAGATTACATTTTATTAAACCTTATATAATATTTAAAGTTATCGTAATATAAAACTCTATCAGAGATATCAGAACATAAATATTCAATGGGGATATTATATTTCATTTTTACTATGAAATGAATATCATTTCAAGCCAATTGCATGTAAAATCATCAAACATGGATCACTTTCCAAACAAGGATCAAGGTTCCAGAGGTCCTCCTTTCCTACACCTTTTTTTTTTTTTTTTTTTTGAATACAGTCATACTAAGGATCTGCGCATATGGTTAATCCCATTTACCACATGATTGATTGCAGAGATGATATTTAGTTGGTAATAAAACTGTTAAAAATGGACTTAATGGACATAAAACATAATACAGTCATTATAAGATTTTAAACAAGTTTAAGTAATTTAAAAATATTCTTATTAATATATAAAGTGATAATTTATACATTAATTCAACACAAATCTTTCTATAATACTTTTCAATACTTTATTTTCCTAAATATGTCATATTTAACCAAATCAACCATTGGTATCTAATGAAGAAAGTAATTCATGTGCTGTCGGTATTAATGAACAAACTTGCTTTAAAAATGCAACAATAATTCTGTGCATTTGCAAAAGGCATCAGTATCATGCTGTGATACTTCAATGATATCAGTTTTTTTTATTACTATCACACTGCTTCTCTAGAGTAGAAAGGGTCTGATGAAAAAACAGTAAATCAAATTAAACAGAAATCTTCCATATAAGGTGATACTAAAATAAGTCAGCAGTGAACTAGTAGCTGGTAAGACAAAGGGTAAAGAAAAGTTTGGTCAAAACAGTAGTTATGAAAGTGCTCTATACATTTTAATTCAGTAACAATGCAAAAGGCCAATTTGTATGACCTTGTGAACATGTAAACAATAGATAAGATTAGTTCCTACTTTTGTGGCTTATAAAATACAAATGTAACAAATTGCATAAATAATTTAATAATTTAATGCAAGTTATGAGAAGAATTCTCAAATGTAGTATGGGGCTTAGGAACATTGGGATAAATTAAATTAAAAAACTAAACATTAATTTTCTTAAATTTTTGTTATAAGATGATACTTAGTTTTAGAAAAACATAGGGAAAAATTCTTTATGTAATAAGATATTTATTGAAAGCTTCTTTTTACAAAGAAGTGGTATAGCAGACCATATTTGTGCCGATGCCATACTCTTTAGCTCACCTATGATTATGGTGTATTGTGAAAAAGTAACTTAGATGATATTTTAATTAATACATAATTTTCCCTGAATGTGAGCATAACCACTAATATGGCTGCCTGCTACATCTCTATTGAGGCAAATTTGAGATTTGGTTTCAGCATTGGCATTTACAAAAGGCATATGAATGATATTTGTAAATCTCATATCATTGTAAAGTCTAGTGCAATGCACTTTATATTCCAAGGGGTAAGAATGAAAAATCAGTAACAAATAGATGCACTGCCAGCAGAACTTTCTTGTTTCTGGCTTAGAAACCAATGTTAGACAAACATTTTGGTGATTATCTGCTGAACACTGGTAAGGCACTTTAGAATTAAAAATAAAATAAGCTAGCACAAGTCAGTGCTGTAGCTTCAATATTGCTTTTACAATATGAAATTAGCTTTGGGTTGAGATCCTTGAAGGGCACTTAAATATAATTTGGTTAACTATCTCTCTCAAAATTTAATATTATTCATAGATTTTAAGGCTTTCAGGCATGTGGCAAATGCATTATCTCTATAAATATCTTAGTCAATAATAACACCAACAAAAGAAAACTGTGCAGTCAGAATCTAGCCTTCCTGGTTAGTATTTTTATAATTGTTATTTAAATAATTTTTATTTTTATAAACTCAAGTTTTGACATTTTCAATTAGAATTGTGACTTGTGATATTAATATCTTGCTACTTCTACCTATTGAAATTGATTCATTTGCTATAAAAATTTCATAATGTTATATAAACTTTTTGAGGTCATTAATTTCTTATTTATTTTTCTGTTAAAATATATAATGTTTCCACCAGAGATTATGTGAATAATGGATATTTAATAAATATTTGCTTATAATAAGATAATTAATAGACTGTAATGTCCTGAAGAAAGAGCAAAAAATTCAGTGTGATGTGTAAATATTTGCTGTAATATCTTTTCTATTTTGTTCAACATTAGTTGTAGGACCAGCATAGTGCAGTTTTTATTAAAATATTTTACATTTTGTTATATTGTACTTTTCATGTAGAATATTAATATACAGTATTAGGAAAAATAATTATTTTCTTGTGGGAAAAGATTAAATTAAGGGATATCCTTGTAAGAAATATAAGGAGCATGCAAAGTAATATGCTCAGTAAACTGAACAACTGAATTTTTTTGCAATAAAATTTTTTGAACATGATTGTTGAGTGGAGACATAGGGTTATGCTAGTTCAAGTGCTGTTGGCAGCAGGAGTAAAAGTCTTATCAGGACACACAAGGATTCAAAAAATTTTCATAAAATATAATTAAAACAAATTATAGTATTCAAGAGCTGAGCAGGCTACTGCACTTATGCTACTTTATCTAAAATCACATATATTTTACCAGCTCTAATAAAAAATATTAAATATACAAAATAATTATAATCAGATAGTTTAAAAGAGGCCAAGGTTCAAAAAGTAGGTTTCTGATATCAGAAGAAGCTCTTCACAGCATTATTGAATTTTAGATCACTGCTATGTACCCAAGTAACTTTTCCTAACTTTCTATATTCCTTAAGAAAATGCCATATCATCTCAACAGAAAATAATTGTAGCCAATAATATCACCACTTATGTTGTGCGAAATTGAGAGAACATCCTTCAAATGTTCTCTCTTTTAAAAGAAAGTGAAATCAAGACAAGAGTCATCCTTTCCTAAGTTTTTTGGGACCTTTGCAATTGCACAGAGACATATGTGAAAGACCTCAGGCTTTAAAAAAATTCTGTTAGCAATTCTTGAAATTCTAAACAATATTTTAATAAGGGACCTCTTGTTTTTCATTTTGAACTGAGTCTTAAATGTAATGTAGCTGGTTCTGGATAAACACAATTTCCTTAATTTTATTGATACTACCTATGAAAATCTTGACAAACTAGACTATTTCTTGACAACACTCATATTAGTGAAGATGAGCTAAATCATGCTATACTTACAAACTAAAACCTCAGTATCTTTAAAAGAAAACAAAGATTCATTTCTTGGTCATGCTATTTGTCCCTCGCAGATCACATGGGAACTCTGTTTTATGTCATCCTATTATTCCTGATTTCTATGTCTAAAATATTTCTAAACATTTAAAAGTAGAATCTAGAAAACAGAGAGATTAAAGGTTATAGTAATCAAAATCAATTGCCAGTAGGATGAGAAACTTCACTAATGAAAATTACTGTGTTCCCATTATCAAAGCTCTTTTACTTATTCGCTGCTAATAAGTAAATAAAGGACAAGAAGAGGTCTTTTCTCTTATAAAATTTTTGCTGTTGAACACAGTCTCAAAGCTAAATTACAGACTATTTTTGAATCATTATAATCAAATACTAACAAATGTACTACAGCATTGTGTGGTTCTTACATGCATTTGCACCTCAAGGCCAACATTGCTTTCAATATTTCCGGTAAGAATCGTTACTTAATGTCATACAGCAAGCTTTGAAAAAGTGCTCTTTTAACACTGAATCAGCAATGACCTGGCTTCTCAGGACTGCTCTTTAGCACTCCCAAGTCCATAAACCAGCCACTTAGCAGTGTTTTCAAATCAAAATTATGTGCTTTTTGTTTTCATACATGCTGATCCCTCTGTCTAATACTGGAGTATTTATTTCCTTTCTTCTTGAAAACCCCATTCATGTTGCATTCATTAGGATACTGAATTATTTAGGTTCCAGCAAAAAATTTACTTCCTTGAGAAAGAAAGACAGACCACTCTAGGTGAGGTGCCTCTCCTCAGGATTCCCATCCCATCTGTGCTATCTCTCCACAGCATACATTTGCTGATCCATTCAAGTATTTGTTTACTTGCTTGTCTTTACTAGGTTATGACTTCTGAGAGGACAAGGGCCTGATTATTTTTCATAATTAAATATCTAGCACTCATAAAATAAATATTATTTGGATTGATTTAAATAAATTAGTCTATGACAGAGCCTATGAATAGAATAGGATGTTCATTTATAATTTGAGAAGAGTATTCATTACACTGGGGAACACAGTTTTTGTTGAGTTAGACCTGACATTGTTTTTGACTAATGGCAACTGAATCCAAAAATGACCCCAGTTTTTCTCTATCACATCAAATTTTTAAGGTGCAGGATACCCACCCTTTGTCCTAAAAATCATGCAAAATGTACATACAAAGGAAAATAAAGAAAAAATTACCTGACTAGACTGTTTATTTAGAGTTAAAAGGCTATATATTGTTACTGTAAGTCAAATTGTGTACTAATAGTAAAATTCTGCTACCAAACATACATATTAAGGTATTTTATCTTTTCAAACTACAGGCTAGGAAATGTCAAAATGAGATACTTGAAACAGTCTCCTTCAGTTGGCAAAGCTTTCACAGATTGCTTCATGAGACCCAGTTTTATGTGCAGAGGTGAGAATATAATGTTCTTTCTGTCAAAAAGTGGCTCATAGAGAATGTTTGGATCACCAGGTTGGAGGTCAGATCCTGGAAGCCAATTTGATTCCACCCAATGCTTTTCATGAGTTCTGCTGTCCCACATACGCAGAAAACAGGGATACTTGGTGTGTCTGCATTGCTGACCAAGAAGGAGGCAGACCATTTGAAGGTCAACACAGATGATCCAATTGTGTTTGTGATGTTGCAACAAATCAATGACTCTCTTTATGTCTTCATATTTGTCATGAAAACAAACTGAATAGCCAATTGGGACTGCACCAAATAAATTGCCATTGTGGAGGAAAACACACCTCAAGCTCTGTTTTGAGCTATCAATGAACAGTTGCCATTCAGTTGCATTATAGATTGGAATTCCCAATCCCTCTATTAAACCATGTATGTTATGGCAATACACAAAGCCACCGTTACTTCGAAAGTACTGCAGAAATGAACTTTCAACATTTATATAACAGAACAAAACAGGGCTGTTTATGCACTTACAATGAGAAATAGCAGAGGCAGACATGATCTGAAGGAAAGGAAATAAGTACATATGTAAATAAAAAATAAATTCTGCTAACTCCTTGTAATCAGACAACTCGGACTACACTTCAGAAAACGATTCACTATATAGAGCGGCACACAACCTCTCACCACACTGTCTCATGAGTAACTAAATAGCCTAGACAAGTATGAACCTGTCGCTGGTCTCCAAGGTCATCCCCCACCCATCCCCACTCGAGGGAGATTTGCTCTCAGCCAATAGGAGAGCACTAGCACTTCCCTCAATCCAGGCTCAATCCAGGCTCGACCCAGCCTAGAGTGGTCACATTAAGATAAGCTGTACAGAAAAATCTTTATGTGATAGAAGACAACTAACTGCAGTTTTGAAACCCTGATGCTCATTTAAGTCTAAAACAGCTGAAAAATTGAACTCAACAGGAATTATGTTAAAAATTGTTCTCCTGTGTTATTTAATGTAATTCTATGTGTTCCCATTTATATGAAAGTTTTACTATAACTGAAAGAAAAGGGAATTGTTTATGGCCACTTTATTTCCAAAACATGTTAGCAGTGCAGACTGTTTTCTTTTAAACCATTATACGCAAGGAAGCAATATCCAGCAGCAGCTTGGAAGTAAACTGATAATTCAAATGTTGATGGTTCTATTACCTCTCCTTCTAACATAATCTATAATTATGTGTAATCACTTGGTATTCTTCAAATACATTTTGCTTATTTTAAAAACAAGAGTGATGAAATGGAATACATGGGGATAATGACATATCTGGTGGAAAGAAGCAACTAAAATTTTTGAATGTGTCTTTGAGCATGACCTTGGAAAGTCCTTTTAATTTTAGTTTCTTTTTCTGTAAAGTTAGTAAAATAATATTGATCCCATAGGGATATTGTAAGCAGTACATGGCAAATATGCATGGACATATTGTGTAAACCTCACAGAGTTATATACAAATGAGAAAATCAATAAATAAAATAAATTTGCATAAAGTAAAATAACTTACAAAAATTACATAATTTATGCATATATATTATAATCTGTGTTTATAAGAGTATAAAATATATTACTCTGGATTAATATATGTGGAAAGATATACACACATGCATAAACATTATATGTACATAAATATGAAGTATTTATTGAAAGATAAATTTCAAATAATGCTTATATACATATATACATATACATACTTATGGTTATAATTTGTAGTTAAATAGTTAATGAATGCTTTAGATATTGGTTGCCATAACTCTGGAGATAATTTCACTGCAATCAAAAAGATGTATACTTTTGAGGTATTTAGAAAACTATAACAGTAAAGATATTTAGTAAGTTAATTTCCTTATCACAATTCCATTTTCTATCAACTCAACACAAAATTTGAATTTTTTGTATTTTTTTCTTTTCAATATAAACATCAAAAATAAAAAAAAGTAAACTCAAGGATTCAATTGAAAATATTACTTAAATAGAGCCATTCTTTTAATTCCATGAAAAATTAAAACAAGTGCAAAAAACTGTCATTTATATACTACTTATTTTATACTAGATAATTTTAGATATTTTGTTTATTCTATTAGGAGGCATTTGATTGTAAAGGAACATGCACACCATGGTCTATAAAGTTTTTTAAAAAGGAAAATACTATTTACCATATTTATAGAAACTCCTCCAGAATCTCTCACTTATGTTATAGATTTTCTAAGGTTCAACCTTAAAATATTTGTCTTTCCTCCTAAGTACCTGAATCCACTCCAATTGTACACCTTCCTATGGCTGTGTTTGATAAAATTACTGACCAGCATATTGTTGGGTCAGCATTGTATATTTTTTCCAGGGCCAGTGTTTTTAATATCTGAATCAGACCTTATACCAACTCAGAATTTCAAAGTATGACTTTAGCATTATAGCATTTTTAGAGGCAGTTTGCTTTTTCACGAAAGTTAAAGTTTTATAACAACCTTTTTCACAGACAACAGTATAGTGATGACCTGAGGAAGAGGGAGATGGGGGCAGGTAGAAGAGGGTAAAAGGGGGAATAAGTGGTGATGGAAGGAGAGTAGACTTTGGTTGGTAAACACACAATACACTATAGAATCCTATATAATTTTATTAACCAATGTTACCCCAATAATTTCAATTAAAAATTTTTAAATAAAACCATTTTATTTTAATTTCCTTTGCACCCATTTTTCCAAATAATCTCCTACAAGCCACAACAACTGAAGAATTATCTTTATAATTTTAAATGATAAGAAAATTAAGTTTATTTAAAAGAATTAAAAATAACAGAAAACAAAGCACGCTTCAATCTGTAAAATGTACCCAAACTCCTTCTTCTCCAGATAAAAATCATGACCTGAAATATTTCTACTGTGTAGCCTTTAAGCTAGTCATAGTTACTAATGTTTCTTAGTTAGTATAATATATCCCTTGGAAACCCCAAAACTAAGATCCTTAAAGCTTTTAAGATATGGAGAAATAACTAGGCATAATTATTTATTAACTACAAAAGACTGAATTAAAACAAAAATGGAATATAGAATCTTAAAAGGTAACTCCAAGGACGTAGGAGTATACACATATATGAGTATTTTCTAGTGAAAAAATAAAATGTCTTCAAAAAAGTAGTTGAAGAAAACATTCAACAATTAATTTTAATATTTTGTCTAAATATGCTAATATTATAGATACATTTTGATAAAGCCACTTAATATATATACCAATCTCTGTTCCACTAAACAAGGTTGTAACAGACAGGGTGGGGCAAAAGTAGTCTTACCATTGTTCATGTAAGAATAATACAATAATTAATAATGATACAAGAATAAACTGTCTTGTGTACTCACAATTGTAAATTTACTTTTGCCCCACCCTATATTTCTCTTTTATTATTTTTCAATATGTTAGGAGTATCATTTTCTAGTATTTCTAGCATAGCACCTATAATGAAAAATCTATACAGTTTTATGAGTTATAAGATGGACATGAATAATGAAAATGGGAAGTATTTATAGCTATCACTTATTTGATAACAGATAAGATTTTAGTAGATAACTTCCAAGGTGACACTTTTAATTTTTTATTGCTTTTTTAGAGAGAGAGAAGGGAGAGAGAGACATACACAGAAACATCTACTTCCTGTTCCTCTTATTCATGCATTCATTGGTTGCTTCTTGTATGTGCCCTATTCTGAAATGGAACCCACAGCCTTGGTGTATGGGTATGACACTGTAACCAAATGAGCGACCCAGCCACCCAGCTAGGGCTAAGGTGACAATTTTGTTTTCCAGTTGAATTTTATGTATTTTTGTTTCTTTTCTTTTTGTTTGTAACTTTTGATATTGTAAGATAAATCTTGCATTGTTAATGTTCTTAAAAAATACATATAATACTATGCTTATTTTTCTTCATTAAAAATATATTTACCTTATTTTTTAGTGAACATTTGCAAAACACTTTAGAGAAAATATCTTGTTATGATCGCATTGCTAGTCTTCACTTTATTTGCAGTTATAAAAAAGTGCACCATAACCAATTTCTCTGGTAATACTGATATTTGGTGCTTTCAACAATTCCAAGAATTAACAAACAAATAACTTAAGATGGAAATATTATAGTCATAAGTTACTATTTATTATATGTTAATTTTTTGAGATTACTTAAAAATGTGATATATGTGTTTGTGCATCTATTATGTGAGACTAATCTTTAATATACTATATAAATGACATTCAACTATACTGTAGTAATCCAAACTTCCCTCAAGAAAATAATTGTCTCACATTGTATCTAATATTTAAAAATAAGTTTATATATGTATATGTTTGTTATTATAATATTGAATAAATTGGTTTAAATATTTATACTTTTTTTTAACATACTGCACACACCTAATGGCCAAACCATTAACATATCTTCTGGTTCAATAAGAATTGAAATAAAAAGAAATTATTCTGACTCCTCAATAGAACTGATTTTTTTCCTACTCATATGCATGAAAAGTTGGAAAGACTTAGCATACCCCATGTTAACATGATTCTAAGGCTATTCTCTGCTTATTGTTTTGTCTCATGGAATCCCAGTGTTTCCCTATTAATTTTAGCAGATTTTTTCTTCTAATTTTTCTGAATCAGCTTCTGAATTACAATTCCAAGTCTCTAAATTAAACTCCCATTGCCTCCCACTCCTGCTATCGCCCTGAAGGAGGAGCCTTGCTTTCCATTTACTGCAGCCATTTCAGCAGAAAAATTATGCTGTTATCACTGTCAGGTTTGGAGTATGAAAGTGGAGTTGAAAAATACCTTACAATAACTCATAAGGACAGATAAGAGACCACTTAAGAGTTGGGTTTATTTCGGGGTTCTATAGTGTCTTCCATTGATCAAACCAGTGACCTTTGGCTTTGCAGAATGATGCCCAACCATCTGAGCCACACTGGTTAGGGAAACACTGCTAGTTTACTACTCAATACTTAGCTGTTTATTCTTGCTAACAGAACTCCATTTCTGTTCAGCAGCAATAGGTCCAGATAAAATAACCCTCTCATCCAGCCTCTTTTGTAGCCAGTAGTAGCCATATGCCATATTATATCGAATCATATGTTGCATTTATTTGTGTGTGTAAGCATAGTTGATGATCAGCAATTTAATGTGATTGAACCTAATATTTTTGGCCAAGAAGATGTAAATGCAAATCACTAGCTTTTGTGAAGGCTATTTTAAAAGAACTATATTTTGCTGGCTGGATTGTTCAATCTTCTGTTCTTTCCCCTTTTCCATCATTTCTCCTCCTGTTGTCTTTGACCCAATGACTGGCATTACATTGGACTAAAAAATTGAAAGCTGCATCTTAAAGAGGGCAGGGTGGAAGAATAGAAACCATTCTTGAGAATTCTAAACAACTGCACCAATCCTAGAGTGCATGAGTAGGTGCTACTAAATACCCTTAGGGATCATGTCGTGGGGCTGGGTCTGAATTCAAGATTCTCTGATATTTATTTAGTTGACATAAAACACAATGATATAAATCACATTTTGGTATAACACCGTTTAGTCCACTTAGTATGTCCAGGACACCATACTCTTCACAAAAGCAATTTCTTAAATTTTAATAAAGCTTCGATTGCTAGAGAAAGATAGTCCCTCATATCATCTCTTGTTTTTTATGCTTATGGCTACCATTGAGCCCTTTTCAAACACTCTTACTATACACTTTACAAGAATTATCTCAAACATTTACAGAAATTTAATGAGGTAAGTGTACCCATTAACCCATTTAAAAACAAGAAAGCTGAGAGCTTAATGTATACCTAAGGATATATAGTAAGCAAGTGCAGGACCAGAATTCAAACTCAGATCTGTCTGCCTCCAGAGCAGAATACTTAACCTCTCCTCGTAGTAATGAGAATACTAATGAGAAGGATAAAGTGATCAAACAATCTTGTGCTATATTTGTGCAACAGCTCTTAACAGAGGGCAGCTTTGCTCTCCATGTGCCCAGGGAATATTTAGGAATGGCATTGGTCCTGTCTTCATTCAAAATGTTGGTATTTTATAATTAATTTTTGTATTAATTTATATTGTTTTAAATATTGCATTAAGTATTGTTTGTCTTGATTGCTCAGCTTTGGTGCCCCCCTTAAATGTTCATGGTAAGTGCCTCATTAACCCCACCAAAGTCCTGGTCCTCTGAAGATGTTTGTGGTCCACATCACTTGGGGGATAAGGGGACGCTATTGCTTTCTAGTAGGTAGGGACCAAAGTTAATGCTAAACATCCTAAAATGCACAGGACAGCTCCCTATAATAGAATTACCCAGACCAAAATGTTAACAGTGCCTCAGTTAAGAAACGCAGGATTAGTGGGCTTTTTATGAATTAAAAATAATTTTGAAAATAACTCATTTATTTGATTCAACCACTAAGTCAGACAGTATTTAAGAAAACTTTTAAATTTAAGTATATTTGGTACACGATATTATATTAGCTATATTATCTTCAGTATACAATTAAGTGATTCGACAACCTACTAATTCTAGTAATCATCTGTCATTATGCAATCATATCATGATACTATGGACTGTATTGCCCTTCTTTCTTTTCATACATCCCCCTACCCTCTAGTAACCATCTGTTTGGTCTCTATTTCTATGACTGTATTTTTGTTTGTTTATTTGTTTTATTGTTTTAGATCCCACAGAAATGTGAAACTAATGGTATTTGTCTTTTTAATCTTGTTTATATTTCCACTGTTCTTCCCTCCATATTTGCTGTGATGTTTATTTTTAATATTTTTTTTCTGTGCATATAGAAATAAAACAAATCACCACAAATTTAAAGGCTTAAAACAATAGAACTATATTTTCTCACAGTTCTGGAGTCCAAAAGATGAAAATCAAGGTGGCATCAGAACCATAGTCTTTCTAGAAGTTCTACAGGAGAATTCTTCTTTGCCTCTTATAGCTTTTAGTAGCTCCAGGCATTCCTTAGCATAGAGCTGTGTGATCCAATTAATTTCTGGCTCCATATTCACATGGCCTCTCTTTTTTGTGTGTATTCTCTTTTTGTAAAGATCATACCATTGGATTTTGGGCCTACTCAGTTAATTCAGGATGATCTAATCTGAGATCTTTCATCTAATTACAACTACAAAGATTATTTTTTTCACATAAGGTCACATTCACAGGTTAAGGGGTTAAGATGCAAATACAATGTTGGAATGGAACAATCCAACTTACTAGATCAAGAAATTAGGATTAGTCCAAAATTCCTTCATTTTTCTATTGGTTCTGGATGTAAAACTCAATCTAAATGGAGATAATAAAATTAATTTTGTTAATGGACACATGGGGTATTCTGAAAGGATGTGAAATTATGCTAAGAAACATTTTGAAGGATTGAAATAGTCAAAATATTCTGAATTGAAGGAGAGGATGTAAAGAGTAAAATGACAGGCAATAGCATGGAACAAGGTGAAAAGAGAATAAATATTTATTGAATAATCACTACCAGTTAGGTGTTATGCTATTATGCACATATATTATGTTATCTATTCCTATAGAGCAGTAGTAATGAAGTTTCACCGTCAACAATGCAAAAGCTTATCATAATAATTTTCATTTATTTTTGTAAAAGTCCTATAAGAAGTACATTTCAGAGTATTCTTGAATGATTCAGTTTATGCTAAAGCTAGTTCTACATTTCCGGATCTCTAAGTACATTTTACTTAGTTCAATATTTAGTTTACATTTTAGGTATCTGTGTAATATATTTATAAGTAATTGAGATTGGTTTCATTTTTTCCCATTTTTCCCCCTAAGTTTTAGTTGAACTAATATTTACAGTGATTTAACAAAATATTGGGGAGAAATAACCTTTGTTCAACACATATTACTTTTTTCACTCATCTAGTTTAGATTGGAACCAAGAAGATGGATTTTATTTTCTCCTTTATTTGCTTTTCTCACGAAAACCATATTAAAGCAAGATAACAAATAACTAATAACAAGTAATAAATGTCTCCTAAAATATATCCAATTTTTACATCTATGATCTCATTATTTTTAATTAAATAAAACAATGTGCGATGTAGGTAGCAGAGAAAAGAAAGCCAAAAACAAAATACTAGCATCAACAGTTTTCATAAACCCCTGGCTCAAAATAAATTGACATTTAATCTTTATGTTAGATCTAAAAGTTCAGAAACATTGTTTTGACACGGTCCATTTCCTTCTCTACCTTGGCCTCCCCTATCACTTAGGGATACACTTTACATTCTTTCTTACCTATAGCTTTCCTTGGAAGCAGGCTGAAGTGGACAAAAAGGCAAATGAAGAGGATTTCAAACCAAATATAGAAAAATATCTAGTTTAAGGGCATATTATTTCCTCTCTTTAAACAATCTTTAAACATGTTTGCAGGTCCTACACAGACCAGAAAAAATACTTTATTACTCTTGTCATTAATTTATAAAATTTTGTCTGAAAATATTAAATTTAATTTGATTCTTTTAACACAATTATATACTTTCTCATAAAAAATTTTAAATTGTGATTTACTCTCCCAACATAACAAAATAAATGGCATTTAATGATGAAATAATGGACTCCAACCTCAACGTGACCTGTCCAGACTTGTTATTTATTTTTCCTTCAGGAATATATAGTGTAAGTTCAGGTGATATGTAACAAAACAGATCAACCTACTTAAAGCACAAAAATAATAAGAGCATACAGCATAGGGAATATAGTCAATAACATTGTAATAACTACATACAGGGGTTGGCAAAAGTAGGTTTACAGTGTATGTGAAAGCTTATTCTTATATTTATATTTATTTATTAATTATTGTATCATTACTTATTATTATTATTAACCTGCTTTGGCCCACCATGTATGGTGTATAGACTTATTGGCATGATCACTTTGTAAGTTATATAAATATCTAATCACAGGGTTATACACTTGAATTTAATATAATATTGTAAGTCAAATGGAATTTAAAAATAAAAAAAATAAAAACAGCATCAAAAACTGCTAATGCACATTGTTCACTTATTAATCGTCAGGTTGTTTCTAATATATATATATCCTTCATAGGAAAACAACAAACACTGTGGGAATCAAGAGATTAAATAACTTTTGCAAGATAGCACAGCTAAGTGGTGGATCTGGGCACTGAATAAGAGACTAGGTTGCATATATGTAACCATTGTACTAATAATAAGTGTCTCTGTAAATTGTTCTGTGTGTGTCTGTGTACCCTGGTGGGGAGAGAAGATATGACTCTATGATGTAATAAAATATTCTTTTGTAAAAGTATCTTTAAATTATTTATGTTCATAAAAGTCAGTTCTTTAGTGCTAAACTACAGAAAATACTTAGCACTTAGGCATTTTTCATTTGGAATAAAAATAATTATGATTTTCATGCTGAAAATTATAAAGAATAGTCAAGGTCCATAAATTTGTAGACCTTGAAATACTTTCAGTAGAATGTAGTTTTATAGTGATACCTTTAAGACAGATTATTCCTACATTTTTTTACCTGTATTGGAGATAGTGGATTTTTTGTAAAGAATAATTTCACTAGGTAAATGGCTTATTGTGAACAACTTTTGATATTATATATCTGTTAAATTTCTTGATTTTTCTATGTGACACTACAATTCTTATACACCATTCAAATTCACAGCTGGTGAATGCAAAATAAGCCATTTTGCAGTCCATCTGTTCTAAGATATTTGTAACAGTACACAGCTCAGGCCAGTACTGCATTATCACTAGAATTGCACTTTCTATATATATTTCAAAAACAATGATGTTCAGTTTCCACTTTTAGAAACAAGTGAGATAACACCTGTCTAGACAGATGGTCTCTGGACTGTGAAACTAAAGACAGAAGAGAAGCAGAAAAAATCAAGTTGGTGACTAGTGTGAAACCATTAGCAACTCTTGCAGAAAACTGGTAGTCCCTGAAAAGCACTTTCTATTAAAGACATACAGAAATTTAAGCAATCTATGGATATGAGGTATGGAATAAAGTAAATGAAAAATATAAGTGCCTCAAAGATTAAAGGAAATTGACCCATAGTTATATTTAGACAGAAATCATGGATGAGACAATGTTTCCCATTAAGCAGTTCAGGACTACAGCTTTCCTCTCTCAGAGAACAGCAATTACTAGCAATTATTTTGCCACAAAGTCAGAACAAGAAAATGTCATAGCACAGAGCTGATTTTATTTCCTTTTTAAGCAGCTAGCTCCTGTGGTGTAGGAGAGCCTATCATAAAGTCTTTAGCTCTTTCGGCCTCTAGTGTTTCAGTCCACGTAACGTGGAAATTAGTTCTGGTTACCTCAAGGAAATAAAGCAGACATCAGACTTACGCTGTTCTGATTACACTGTCTTACATGGCCTAATTTGTCAACTGTGTCATTCTCCAAGGTTAATACCTGCTTCTTCAGGGATAATTCCATATGCATGATGGAAAATCATATGTTCCAAGCTAGTAAATATTTTTATGATTGGAAAAAACCTAACTCTTGATATCACTGAAGCCATGAATGGTAAATGTGTACATCTGTTCTCATTCATATATGCTTCTTAAGTATTTATATAGAGAAGGAACCCTTCATTTCCTTCACAGGAGCCTACAAGGGTTAATGAAGTACGGAGAATTACTCATTTTCTAACAAAACCCAGGTACATCAAATATATTGTATTTTAAAACGAAGATTGTTTCCACTAACAAAATATGTAATACATGTAATTCTTCAGAAATTACCTTTCGATTTAATGTTATATTGATTTCTGTAAAATTTTATTTCCTTTTCCTGTTTTGTTTTATGAAATCATTTTTTATTGTTATTCTCTTATGGTTGTCTTCCCCCTTTGCCCTCCTCTGTCCATCCCAACGTCCACTCACACTGTTGTCCATGTCCATGGGTCATTAATACATGTTTGTTATCTAGTCCCTTCCTCTTCTTTCCACCATTATCCCCCCATCCCTCTCAGAGATCAAACCCTTGTACAAGTTATCACTGGCAAATATGTTGTTTCATACAATCGGTTCTCTTTTAATTTAGATGATGGTTTCTTTAGCCGTGCAGAAGCATTTTAATCTGATGTAGCTCCATTTGTTTATATTTTCCTTGCCCTAGGAGATAATATCAGCAAATATATTGCTACGTGGGATATCTGAAATTTTCCAGCCTGTGTTTTCCTCTAGGACTTATGGTGTCAAGATTATATGGATGTCTAATCATTTTGTGTTTATTCTGGTGTATGGTGTAAGTTAGTGGTCTAGTTTCACTTTTTCGCATGTCCCTGTCCAGTTCTCCCAGCACCATTTATTGAAGAGGCTATCTTTACTCAATTTTATGCTCCTGCCCGCTTTGTCAAATATTAACTTGATTGTACATACTTGGGTATATTTCAGGATTCTATGGGCTCTTCCATTGACCTGTGTGTCTGTCCTTATGCCAGTACCAAACTGTTTTGATTATAGCAGCCTTGTACCATAGTTTGATATCAGGCAGTGTGACACCCCCCCCCCCCCCGCCCCACTACATTGTTTTTCTTTCTCAAGATTGCTGAGGCTATTCAGGGTCTTTTTGGTTCCATATAAATTTTTGAAATATTTGTTCTAGATCTGTGAAATATGCCATTGGTATTTTAATAGGAATTGTGTTGAATCTATAGATTGCTTTGAGTAGTATGGTCATTTTAATGATATTCATTCTTCCAGTTTATGAACACGGTATGTGCTTCCATTTATTTGTAGCTTCCTTAATTACTTTCTTCAGTATTTGTAGTTTTCCAAATACAGATCTTTTACCTCCTTGGTTAAGTTTATTCCTAGGTACTTTATTTTTCTTTTTGCTATAGGAAATGGGATTTGTTTTTCTAGTTTCTCTTTCTGGTAGTTCATTGTTGGTGTACAAAAATACCATTGGTATATGAATATTGACTTTGCATCTTGTATTTTGCCAAATTCACTTATTAGATCAAGTAGTTTTTTGGTAGAGATAATAAGGTTTACTATGTACACTATCATGTCATCTTTAAATAATGACAGTTTTACTTCCTCCTTTCTAATTTGAATTCCTTTTATTTTTTCTTGTCTGATCATTGTGGCTAGAACTTCCAGTACTATGTGAATAAGAGTGGTGAAAGTGGACACCCTGTCTTGTTCTTGATCTTAAGGGAAAATCTTTTAGATTTGCTTGTTGAGTATAATATTGGCTGTAAGTTTCTTGTATATGGCCTTTATTATGTTGAGGTATGTTCCCTCTATTCCTATTTTGCTGAGTGTTTTTATCATAACTGGGTGCTGAATTTTATCAAAAGCTTTTTCAGCATTTATTGATGCAATCATGGAATTCCTGTCTTTTATATTGTTTATTTGGAGTATTAAATTTATTGATTTGTGAATATTGTACCATCCTGGTATTGCTGGGATGAACCACACTTGATCAGTGAATGATTTTTTTAATGTATTGCTTAATCTAGATTACCAATATTTTGTTGAGGACTTTAACATCTGGGTTCATCAGAGATATTGGCATGTAGTCTTCTTTCATTGCTGTGTCTTTACCTGGATTTGGAATCAGGATGATATTGGCCTTGTAAAAAGAGTTTGGGAGTACTCTCTTCTTAAAAATTTTTGTAACAGTTTGCAAAGGCTAGGAGTTAGTTTTTCCTTAAATCTTTGCTAAAATTCACATGTGAAGCCATCTGGCCCAGGGATTTTGTGTGTCAGGAGTTTTTTAATTACTGCTTCAATTTCACTAGTTGTTATCAGTCTATTCAGGCTTTCTGATTTCTTGACTCAATTTTGAAACATTGTGTATTTCTAGAAAATTTGTCCATTTTTTCCCAGGTTGTCAAAGTTTTTGGCATATAGTTGTTCATAATAATTTCTTCCAATCCATTGTATTTCTGTGGTATCAATTATAAATTCTCCTCTTTCATTTCTGATTGTATTTATTTGAGTCCTTTCTCTTTTTTTTTTCTTAATGAGTCTGTCTAAAGGTTTGTTGATTTTTTTCTATCTTTTCAAAGAACTAGTTCTTGAATTTATTAATATTTGAAATGTTCTTTTAATCTGTGATTTAATCATGCCCTGATCTTGATTATTTCCTTCTCCTTACTCACTCTGGGCTTTTGTTGTCATTGTTCCTCTAGCTTTTTCAGATGTAGGGTTAGGTTGTTTAATTGAAATTTTTAAGTCTTTTTTAGGTAGGCTTGTATTGCTATGAACTTCCCTCTCATTACTTCCTTTGTTGTGTCCCATAGGTTCTGGGTTATTGTGTGTACACTTTCATTTGTTTCCAGATAGTTTCTTATTTTTTCCTTGATCTCATTGTTGACCCATTCATTAGTTAATAACGTGTTATTCACTCTTCGTGTATTTGAATGTTTTTGAGTTTTTTCCTTGATGTTCGTTTCTTGTTTCAATCCATTGTGATTTCAGCACACACCTGATATAATTTCAATTTTCTTGAATTTGTTGAGACTTGTTTTGTATCCTACCATGTGGTCTATTTTTTAAAATGTCCCATGTACTTTTGAAAAGGATGTATATTTCACTTCTTTGAGGTGAAAGGTTCTGTTTTTAGAGCTTTGTTGAGTGCCACAATATCCCTGTTGATCCTGTTGGTAGATGTATCCATTGTTGATAGCAGGTTGTTAAAATCACCTACTATGAGTGTGTTGTTATCAATATCTTTCTTGCAGTCCTCCAAGATTTTCTTTATATATTTAGGTGCTCCTATGTTGGGTGCATATATGTTAATAAGAGTTATATCTTCCGACTTCTGGCCTAGACTGACATGCTCCATCTCCCTCCACAACTAAGAAGGACTATAACTACCACAAAACCAGAAATAACCAGAAGTTCCAGAAGATAAAGCTACATGGAAGTCTAAATGTATGAAGTTATAAACAAGTGGTGCTTGTCTGGACAGGTAGGAGGGGCAAAGCCAGGGCGGAGAGATCAAGCTGTGCCAGTGGTGGCAGCTGCAGCAACAGGTGGCAGGACTGTGGTAAGCATAGACACCCGTATTTAAGGGGAGGTGAGAAGCACCTGGGAGCACCCCTAGCTGCAGACCAAACACATCAGCTCGTGATTCCAACGCTGGGGAAGGCAGACCCCCATTGCCTTGGACTGTGAGGCCCAGAGGGTGTGGGAATGAAGGAGGAGGCTCCCAGTCTCTCAGTGGAGAGAGAATGGCAGGAATCCATATTGGACCCCCGCCCCCATGCAAAGGGCCACAGTGTGCTGAGAAGGGTCCCCCAGTAGTGATGAGTGCATGGGGCTCCACCCTATATAGCATAAGAGGTGTGACAGCCCCACCCAGGAAGCAAAAAAATGCCAGGATGGCAGGGTTAATGATAGAGATCCCAATCACGCAGCTGACCAGAAATCAAATACATGAATTAATGGACAAACAGATAATCTTTCTGAGGCTCAGTTCAGAGCTATAGTTATAAGACATCTTACAGAAATAACAGTGGGACTTAGTCAAGATGGGGAAGGAATGAAGGCTAGTACTGCTGAAATGAATGGAAATACATATGAAACAAGTGGTGAGGGAATAAAAACCAGGGATCAAATCAACAAATCAGAACATAGGGAAGGAACAGTCAACCAGTGCAGAAAGAGGAAACAAAAAGTGAGGAAAATGAGGAGAAACTCAGAAACCTCTGGGACAACTATAAAAGAGTGAATATCTGAAAGTGAATATCTGAAGGTGAAGAAGAAGAACTGGAAATTGAAAAATTATGTGAAAAAATAATGAAGCAGAACTTCCCTAACTCAGGGGAGGAAATAGACTTACAGGTCTAGGAAGCACAGAGAGTTCCAAATAAACTGGACTGAGGGAGAACCACACCAAGACAAATTATAATCAAAATGTCAAAAATTAAAGAGAATCTTAAAAGCAGCAAGAGATAAGAAGAGAATTATATACAAAAGGGTCCCAATTAGACTATCAGCTGATATCTCAAAGGAGACTCTGCAGGCAAGAAGGGACTGGCAAGAAATATTCAAAGTAATGAAAAGCAAAAACCTACAGCCATGAATACTCTATCAGCGAAGCTGTCATTCAGAATAGAAGGGCAGAGAAAGTGCTTCCAGGACAAAGTAAAACCTAAGGAGTTCATTAGATCCAAACCACTGTTACATGAGGTGTTCAAGGGACTTGTTTAGAAGAAGAAAGATCAAAACTATGAACATTAAGATGAAAACTGTATCACAACAACCAACAACAGAAGCTAGGGAATCGAAACAAAGACAAACTAAGACAACGAGAGTGGAAAAAGAATTATAGGTAGAGGGAACATATTGAGGCGAGATAAGCAGGGAGGGGGAAAGGGAGGGAGATGATGCAGGAATTGGGAAGCATAGTAGGAGGGAGTGGAGTAGACAGGAAGATGTTGAGAAGAACTATATGCACAACCAATGGGCATGGACTAAGGGGGGGATATCTTGAGGGAGGAGGTCACTGGGTGGAGGGGAGCAGAGGGAAAAGAAATTTGGACAACTGTAACAGCATAATCAATAAGATATAATCATTATATTGATATCAATGTAAGTTTTCAAAAATAGATTTAATCAGCAGTTGTGGTTTTAAATATTCTATTATTGATTCACTAAGAGTACAAGAATTTTTAGCAACTTCAACTATTAAGAAATTAATTATCTCTATGTAGATACACTGACATTACAAAATGGTATTATTTATGGTATGCTATTCTTAATTTGATTTTAAAACTATGCAACTATCCTAGAAAAACATGTCCCTATGATCTTGGGCACAATTTAACCCATGGAATAGTATATAGGTAAATAAAATATATTCTATCTTAAAAATTTTTAGATATTAAATTATTTAGTGAGATTGCCATGACTTTACAATCATTTTTGTTTTATTCTTTTTTTTTCTGGTGAAACATAAAATCTTCAAGTCTATCTCATTTTGTTCCCACATTCTTGTATGGTGAATAACTTCCCCAAGACAAAAAAATAATTGTTGAGGTGTATGTAGTAGAGGCACTGGATTTAAAAAAAAAAGCAGAAAGCAGCATTTGGATGTATTAATGTGCTGATGGTTTCCTCTACACATTCCTCCATATCAGTTATCTGTGTTATCAGAAAATCAAAGTTAATACAGGTTGTTTGAAGGTATTTTTAAATACAGACATTCTACTTGCAAATGAGCACAGGATATCTAATGAAATACAGCATTTCCCATGCATATAAAACAAATATAATTGTAACTTTATAATTTTTATAGTATCCACAGGTCATTTTTCCCAATGAAATGTCTAAATCGAGATCTGCAGTGCTTTCGAAAGAGAATTAAAATCATTACTTGAAAAGTATTTCAGCAAGGAAAGGAAAAGTCTGCCATATAAGAATATTAGGTCTAAATATAGTCTATCCAAGCATTATGACAGTGAGAAATATCTGACATACCTTTCATATTTACTTACTTGATCAACTTCTTGTAAGCCTTGACCCCCTCCCCCCAAAAAACCTTGATATATTTGTGCCAAAAAAAAAAAAAAAAAAAGTCTAGTAATAGCCTACTCCAAGTAAAGAAAATACAGAGAAGAAAAACACAATGGCATCCTAATTCCAGACCTGAAATCTAGGGCAAATTATTAAAATAACAATACATTTCACCACTTGCTGTTCCTATCTTAAGGAATTACTGTGGGGATCAAGTGAGGTAGAGTTTATAAACTCACCTCAAAAAATATACAATACTAGACAACCCAGTAGTGTTACTATATTCTACATGTTTCTAGTGAAAAGAAAACAGATATTTGAATATTCTTCTAATCTTAGATGCTTATTTTAAATTACTAATCCATTAAATTTATGAATCTTATTCATTTGGTTTCCCCTAAAACAGGACAGGCATTATTACTGTCCCCAAAATCATATTGTTTTCATCAGCAATATATTCTATTATAACCAAAGCAATGGCATAGAAATGAACAAATTTTATTCTAAATTAGGCATTTCACTAATTCTAACAGCTTTTATCTGAAACCAATTATTTTTCAAAACCCATGGACTTTTGTGTATATTAAGATACTTCTTTCAAATTATTTTCACAGTTGAATTCATTTATTTAACCAGTAGATATTTTTCAAAGGAACAAAAGCATTTCCACTAAATTTATTGTAAGTTGTTAATTCAACTATAATACCCCTGTTTAACCATTCATGTAAATTAAAGACAATTTAAATATTGATGTTATTTGAGTAAAATTGAAGAAATATCACTGTCTCTTATTTTAAAGCATTGCACTTAAACAGAATAGATGAAAAATATGATACCCATTTATATGTTGATGGATTGTTGTATACTTACTATTTTCAAAAAAGCATATCATATCTCTCAATAAAAGTCACCTTATTTTTGTCACTCATCTGAATAAAAATTTTCACGGCTACTAACTGCTTTAATAATATAGTCCAAAATCCTTAGCCTGTCATATAAATCCTTTCCCAAACTACAGGCCTAACTTCGTCAATTCACTTCCTTTCCACTGTTGTGCAATCTGACCATCATGCATCTCAGCTTCCACCACTACACATAAATCTCTTAGTTTCCTGCATTCCACTGAACTATTCTGATGCTAATATACTTTTATGTCTCATGTCCCACATTTATCTTCAAGGCAGCTCGCTACTCTTACTCTTTCTTGATTGACATTCCACTTTCTCACTCAAGGTACATAACAAATGCAAGTGTTACTAAAAACCCCAGATTAAATTAATAACTTCGATATAAACATATAATCTTAATAATGATTAATCTCTTACAATTATTGCTAGTTGGATATATATCTTTATTAACATATTTTTAAATTTTATTTTTCAATTACAGTTCACATTCAATATGTTTATATTAGTTTGAGATGTACAGTATAGTGATTAGACAATCATATAATTTATGTGTTTTCCCCAATATTTCCATAGCCATTTGTCACCACCATACATAATTATTACAATATTATTGATTATACTCCCTTTTGCTGTACTTCGTACTCCTGTGACTATTTTGTGACGATCAATTTGTACTTTTTAATCCCCTCATCTTTTTCACCCAGTCTCCCAACCAAGCTTCCCCCTCCAACTATCAGTCTGTTCTCTGTGCTTATGAGTCTTGTTCAATTGTTTGTTCCTTTTATTGTGTTCCTTAATCTTGTTTTTTAGATTCCACATATAAGTGAAATCATATGATATTTGTCTTTCTCTAACTTATTTCACTTAGCATTAATACCCTCTGGTCCATTCATGCTGTCACAAATGGTGAGATTTCATTCTTTTTATGGCCAAATAATATTCCATTGTATATATGTAACACACCTTTTTATCCACTCATCTATTGATGGGCACCTGGGATGCTTCCATACCTTGGCTATTGTAAATAATGCTGCAATAAATGTAAGTGTGCATATATTCTTGCAAATTAGCATTCTAGGTTTGTTCAGATATATACCCAGAATTGGAATCACTGAGTCAGTCATAAGGCAGTTTTATTTTATTTTTTTTAATTTTTGAGAACTTCCATACTGTTTTCCATAGTAGCTGCACCAATATGCATTCCCACAAAAGTGCACAAGAATTCCTTTTTCTCCTCATTTTCATCAACGCTTGTTAATTGATTTATTGATGATAACCATTCAGACAGGAGTGAGGTGATATTTCATTGTTTTCAATTTGCATTTCTCTGATGATTAGTGAGGTTAAGCCTCTTTTCATATGTGTATCGGCCATCTGTAGGTCCCCTCTGGAGACCTGTCTATTCAGATCCTTTGCCCATTTTTAATTGGATTATTTGGTTTTTGGTGTTGAATTGAAAGAGTTCTTTACAAATTTTGGATATTAACCCATTATGAGATAAATCACCAGTGAATATGTTACTCCATTCAGTGGATTGACTTTTCATTGTGTTGATAAGCTTCCTTTGCTATGCAGAAACATTTTAGTTTGATGTAGTCCCATTTATTTATTTTTTCTTTTGTTTTCTTTGAGGAGATATATCAGAAAAAAATAGTCATTTCTGCTCTTCGCTATGAACATGATCAGTGCAGACCCCCATTAGAGATCCACTAGCCCCGCCGTCCTTACTGGAGTAGACACGCCCTGCTGACCCTGCGGTCCTGACAATGTCTGTCCAGAATCAGAATTACAACCCGCAAGGCCAACCTGACCTCTACACATGGGCCCAGGCAGCTGACTCCTTTGTAGGGGGTGAGGTGGCCAAAGTGGGAGGATAAGAAGTTGAGAGGGTGCAGCTATTACATTCTCCTAGGCTGATGCCATGTGAAGGAGAGTGCTCCCCCCAAGAAAGTCTGTGTCTGTGGGAAGTGTGGGAGAAAGACTTACCACAGGTCCCTGGCAGTTGTCCCTTCAGCTCTCTTCCCAGAGCTACACAACCCAGTGTCTCTTCACACTGCTCTAGTCTTAGTCCTCTCTGATCTTCCCTCCCTCTGTTGGAGCCCAGGGGGAGTGGCTTCTAATGAGATCTTTTGTGCTTTCCTTTAAGGTGGTACCTGGTTTTCTAGTAGACTCTTGTATCAACCTATAATTTAGTTATAATCCAACTTGGTCTTGGGAGAAGGTGAGTGGAACTTCTAACTAGTCCACTGCAATCCTGGATCTCCCACCATTTCATATTCTTGAGGAAAGTGTATATACACTCTTTTCTGTAGGTATAAGAAGAATTGAATAGATTACTGTACAGCAGAACAGGTAAGCATTATACATTAGGTGAAACATTTTCTAGAGTACAATTAGGTTAATTATGTGCTTGGTAGTAGAGACGACTGGGACACGAGGTAGAAAATATACTAAAATTACATATTTGTACTTGTCAAGAACTTTCAAACAATGAACGTTGTGAGAATCCCTTATACTCACAATGACAGTTGCTATATCACACACAACTTTAATACACTAATATTGGGAGACTTTAGTATTCATGGAAGGGGAAGCTGGTAACAACTTTTGTAACTGTCCACCCACCCGTGACTATGTACTTTGCTAGCAGAAATATGCCTATTCTCTATAAGCATCTGCACATCTCTTTGCTATTAATAATGCTATCACTATTTTTCTTCTTGTGTCAATTTTTTAAAATTGTTTTCTCGTCATGGCTCTTTTCTGTCATGTTTGCCATGTACTTGAGTGGTCTTATCTTTTAAAGATATTACAAGACATTTCTATCTTTCTCAAAAGTGCAGTGCTTTTATCATTAGAATCTTCTTTCTTTTTGCTTCAAACAATATTTTATTATTTTTCATGTTTCTGTGTTTTGGCTGAGGGTTCTTCAGTTTTATGTGGAACATTTTATTTACTAGGATTTTTTATATGTGTACTTTATTTTGAAATTTTAAAATATCTTTATTGTTGACATTATCACAGTTTCCCCCTTTTGCCTCCTTCCACCCAGCCCCCCCCAACCCTTGACATTTACTACATTATTGTCTCTGTATATGGGCTATGCATATCTATATAAACATATATATGTATATATTCTAATCTCTTCTAGTCCCCCCAAAACCCCTCCCCTCTGAGATCTGTCAGTCTGTTCTATGTATCTATGCTTCTGATTTTATTTGTTGGTGTTTTTTTATTATTATTAAATTAAAATACCATACAAGTGAGATCATATGGTATTTGTATTTGTCTTTCTTTCACTTGATTATTTTGCTTAGTAAAATACTCTCCAAGTCCATCCATGCTGTTGCAAATACTAAGAGTTCCTTCTTTTTTACAGCCAAGTAGTATTTCATTATGCAAATGTACCAAGATTTTTTATCCACTCATCTACTGATGGGCACTTGGACTGTTTCCAGATTTTGGCTATTGTAAATAGTGCTGCTATGAACATAGGTGTGCATATATTCTTTCTGACTGGTGTTTCCAGATTCTTAAGATATATTCACCAAATTGGATCACTGGGTCAAACAGCAGTTTCATTTTTATTTTTTGAAGAAACTAACTCCATACTGTTTTCCACAGTGGCTGTACCAATCTGCATTCCCGCCTACAGTGCACAAGTGTTCCCTTTTCTCCACATCCTTTCCAGCACTTGTTATTTGTTGATTAATTTATAAATTGCATTACTATTTTTAAGTGGTTAGTTGTTTATAAACAGCTTCTCTGATATAGGGATTGGTCATTTCATCCATTCTTTCATTCATTCATATTTAGATTCTCAGTATTTCTACATATTTTTCAGTAGTCTAGGCTCTGTGTGTTGATTTCTTAGTGCCTGCAATTAGGATTCTAAGTTTTTTCAATGTACAAATCTTTTACATACACATTAATTTCAATTATACATGGATAGTACTACTAACAATTATGACATATTAATGAGATTAATCAATAATGCACTTTATTGGCAACAACATTGCGATTATTATTGCTACTCTTATGATAGTTACAGATATGAATGAACAGAAATTACTAAGCATTGTAAGATATTTCATAGATCACGACAAAAGATACAGACTATTAATGTGGGAGGGCACAGCTGAAGCTGTATTTTTTAAAGATAAATAAGTGCACCGACAGTATCCAATTGGGTATAAATCATTAATGTCAGAAATAAGTCCATTAAATTTTATTAATTCTCTCATATTTTCTATTTCAATATGTTATTTCAAAATGACTTACAATGTGTTAAATACTTACATGAAGTGATCAAATATGAGCCTCTAGAATGAAAATCATGAGGTACAGTAGAAAGGGCCCTGATTTGAAATCAGCTATTTAAATAAATTATTACATTTTCTGAGTCTCATATTTCTCATAAAAGTAATTTTACTTGTCCTAACTTGCATTTCGTTAACTTGACTTACCGTGATATAGAATGAAAATATAATGACACATTACACTGGCCAACATTTAAAGTGCTATAAAATCAGTGTTTGTTATTGTAAACTGTCCCTATTTTTGTTACTGTTAATTTCACAAAAGCACTGTAATATTGCCTTTATACTCTCACAATGTCAATATTATGATATCAGTTTATTTTTCTGACCCCTTGCATGATAAATTTAGCTCTCACTTAACTTTCCGAAGGCTGTTACATTAATGGGAAAGAAGACAACTGTTGGTACATATTAAGTAAATATGTATCGATAAAATAAAAAAGAATCAAAAATGAACCAAAAGCAATAGCAATATATTTTCAACTTCTACTGCACCATCCAGGATACATCAGAGACTGCCCCATTTCTGTTTTTCTTTCATTCCTTCAGACCACTGCCTAGTGCCTTGCAACAAGGACCATGGAGGAATTTCTTTAAGATTCAAAGCTTAATTGATTTATTTACTTAATTCATCTTGCTATTGCCTATTAAAACTAAGTCTAAAAATAGCCATGCCTTAGGATAATTATTCTGATTTTGCTTTTTTGTCTAGAGTAACTAAGTTTAAATTTAAATTATTTCTATTCATCCATAAGTCTGGCATTAATATATAAAGTTTCTAGCTTTTCAACTGTATTTGTGTTCTCATTCAAATAATTGCTATTTATTATGTGACTTAGAATATTAATTATATACAACTCATTTACTTTAAAAATGGACACATAAAAATAAAGAAAAAATCAAGATTACAGGACCCATTTTTCAAAGTAAAAGAAATCTTTTCTTTATAAAAACACAGTCATTGTAAAACAAAATTGTACAAACTTTTTCAAAATACCAGAAAGTATGGAAACATAAAGATGAAGTAAAAATAGCTTATAATAATACCTCCCAAAGAGTAGCCACTATTATCAATTGATTTTATATAACATAATATAAATGGCACCATGCTCTTTTGTAATTTATTTTACTCAATAATATATCATATACAACTTTCCATATTTGTTGATAAATATTTTAATGATTTTATGGTATTTCATACTTAAACCATATTGAAATGTATTTAACCAGTGTTAAAATTGATGGGAATTAGGATTAATTTCATTTTTTTATATATCACAAGCTTTGATTCCATTGACTTACCTGCACATACATTCTTTCAAATTGGCCAGTTATTTTAGGTACTTTCCTGTAAGTGAAACTGATAAAAACAAATTTCGAAATCTTTAATTTGTAATATGAAAACTATTTTAATTTTATAACATTTATTCATAAATTTGAGAAACTGAAGTTTTCTTCATACAAAAAGATGTACTACCTTCAATTTTCATATAAATTCAGATATTTGGATGATGTACAGAATACTTTGGTACTAAATCTTCTCATTTATTTCAAATTCCATTGCATATCCAGACTACTTATTAGATAGTCATCGAATCTTTGTATTCTGATTTAAGTTGTCTACCTATTAATTTTTCTCAGATAAACTCTTATAAAATAAGTGATATTACTTTTTAAAAATGCACCTTAAATGTTGAAGAAGGCATACAAGGTTTATGCCTTTTTTAATGTAATTTATTGATTATGCTGTTACAGTTGTCTCAATTGCCCCACTTTGACCCCCTCTGCCTGGTACCCCAATTCCCTCCAGCAATCCCCCCTTAGTTCATGTCCATGGGTCATGCATATACATTCTTTGGCTACTCCATTACCTATATTATTCTTAACATCCCCCTGTCTATTTTGTAGCTACCAGTTTGTACTTCTTAATCCCTGCACCTTTTCCCCTATTCTCCCCCCTCCCCAGCTGATAACTGTCCAAATGATCTCCATATCTATAATTCTGTTCCTGTTCTGCTTTTTTGCTTAGTTTGTTTTTTAGATTCAATTGTTGATAGTTGTGAATTTGTTGCTATTTTAATGCTCAGAGTTTTGATTTCTTTTTTTTTTTTTTTTTTTTTTTTTTTTGTAAAAAAGTCCCTTTAACATCTCATGTAATAAGGGCTTGGTGATGATGAATTCCTTTAGCTTTACCTTGTCTAGGAAGCACTTTATCTGCCCTTCCATTTTAAATGATAGCTTTGTTGGACAGAGTAATCTTGGCAGTAGGTCCTTGCTTTTCATCACTTTGAATATTTCTTGCCAGTCCCTTCTAACTGGCAAAGTTTATTTTGAGAAATCAGCTGACAGTCTTATGGTAACTTCTTTGTAGGAAATGATCTGTTTTTCTTTTGCTACATTTAAGCTTTTTTTATTAAGAATTTCTTTGTAAAAAACAAAAAAAAAAAAACCCCAAACCTTTTTCTTATGCATTTGCTCCAGTTTGAGGTAATAAAATTAGAGAAGAAAAAATACTATCAATATACCATTTAATATGTTCCAGGATCATTATACTTTATAAATGTTATTCAATTTAATCTTAATGAAGTATTAGGATTTTGATAACATTACCTCAATATTAAAGAAGAAATTGAGATTTAGATGTTTAAACTGCTTCATCAATATCATCAAGTTGGTTGTGTCAGTCATTTGCCTTTTTCCTCTTATATCCATCTGTGTCCTTCCCCTGTTCTGGTTTATATCACACAGGGCTGATCTGCAAATCACCCTACTCAAATTCTGTTTCCAACCAGCCTTTAGCCCATGAGATGCCTGGCAGGTAATTAGAGGATGCAGAAATGATAAGCCATGGTAAGTTCCCTTCCTCTGCTCTGAACAGTGTCTTCAGAAGGTGATGTGTTTCTTCCATGATTTGAACTTCTCACTTAGTGGATAGGGCTACCACAACGCAGCCCTCACTATGGTCCCAGCTCCCACCATGTGGCTTCTATCCTTACTCTCCTCTCTTAGGATGGTAAAGCTAAAGCTTGTGCTCTATGAATTTCTGGGTTTGTTTTGAATGCATTTCCCTACCAAGTTTTTCAACAATAGCCTCATTGGTTCCCATTATTAAAATGGCACTACAGAATTATTTGATATGGATTTTGTTTTCCTGACTAGAACCAATAGTGAAGCAAGTAATGAAATTCTGGTCTAGCTGAACCCAAAATGAGCAGTCCTTCTAATATTTTATCTACAAATTCCTATGTAGAGGCACTTGCTAGTTAGAGTAAAGGGGAAATTGACCAAGGTAATAACAACAGGACCACAGTGGGAGGGATTCTTGGCTCAGTCTATGGATTTTTCAGCATGGAAAGGCAGATACTTGCAGACTACACGGATTTCAAATCCTTATCTTTACTTTACTTTACTTTAGGCCTTTACTTTAGGCCTTCTCAATTTTATTTCCTGAATTTTCCTGTAGGGTCAGGAATCTTCCAAGGACACAGAGCTCTTATCTGGTCAGCAAAAATATGTTAGAAATAACCTTTGTAATAGTAACAACGAGTTTGTTTATTCTTTAGTATATTTTTTAGGCTAAACAGTTCTCTGTTTCCTATGGCTAAAATCTTTTACACAGATAAGTTACAATATACATGCAAGAGAATTAAGGGGTATGGGGGGGTTTTGTTTGTTTGATTGGTTCACTATGTCTATCACCTGTTTTTCCCACCTGGAAAAACATCTGATATGCAAAGCATTTTGGGACTTCATAAGTTCTTTTACCGGACATGAATTAGTAATTAATAAGTTATGTATGTTACTTATAGTTATAGCTATGTGCAGAATTAGTGTTGAGACTGTTATAAAACCTAATAAATCATTTGCATTTCCAGTTTCTACTTCCATGGCTCTTCCCACCCTTCCTTTTTATAAACCCCAATGGGCACACACTAACTCCACGAGGCTGCTGATCTAGCTTTACTGTGTAATAAACTACTGCATATAAACAGAATATTTATTTGCATTTTAAAAAGAAGGTGGTTTTTAATGTAAATGAACATCCCTACTGTCTCTTTTTATATAACATTCAATAGTAGTGACATATGGATGTGAGCCATAAATTTGTAACTTGTGTTATCATCATTAGTAACATACTGGTAATTTTAGAATGAAGTATCTCAGTTTAAATTAAAATTCAGATAAAGGATAAGTCTATAAATCACACAAGTGTACATATGCATACTAAAAGATATTAACTTTACTTTTTTATTAAATATTTAAATTTTAAATCTGAGTTTTTGCATCTGAGCTGAAACTAACTTGAAAAGTCATAAGTGATCTGGGTCAGCTTTGACATTTGGCACAATATGCATTTCCTTACAATGTACACTACCTAGGTGCTTGTTAACCATAATGATTAAATGTCAGTTTTTAAATGAAGTTTCCCTACTTATCCATTCTCTGAATGGTGAACATTGACTACTATAAATGTGGAATATGCCTCTTGTATGACTTTTTTGAAGATCTTGTTCATTTACAAATGACAGTTTAATTCTTCAGGATATAACAGTTTTCACCCCAATATCCTGTAAGCACATCTGTCAATCACTGACACTACCAGTGTATGATGAGAGCACATATAAACAGTTATGTAAAGTCAGTGGTGAAATATATGTATGGAAGGACATGGTGGGTAATGTTTCTGAAAGAAGTGAAGTAGCTGCCCCTGAACAGAGCATTCAATATTCCCTTACCATCTTCTCTCAGGACCTCTCCTCCAAAAATTCTACTCATGTCATCTACATGGTTTTAGGCGAAAAGGAAATGAAATGTCAGGAGCAGGACTCGGGACATAGTTAATGGAGCCTGGTGCAAAACAAAAATGTGGGACTACTAGAACAGAAATTATTAAGAATTTAAAGACAATGACATCATTAAGCCAAGACTTAAGCCCTTCTGAGCCCAGGTCATGCATCCATGAAGCCAGCCAATTCATTCTTGAGAAAGAATGAATCTCAGTAAAAATAAGATTGCTCTTTTCCATTTTCTATAACAAAATTCCTTGTTATTTTGCAGCCATAGGTAATAGACATAACTGTAATGCCTTTTAAAACTTACAGCTTGCACTGAATTGAATTCACATCCACTAATATTTATGAAGCAGTTACTTTGTATAGGAGACTGCATTTATTATTGGGAAAGAAAAAGGCACACTCTGAGCTCTAAAGGAGATCAAAGAGTACTAGGGGAAGAATTGTATACAGCCATCTGGAATAAACATTAGACTGAGGGAAATGCCTTGATAGAGCTGTGAATATTAGGGGTCACTTTCACTTGCTCTTTCCACATCGCAATCGCTTGTTTCCTTAACTGTCACCCACTAGGCCTCACGGTTTTCACACTAATTTCAGCGTCTAATATCGTATCTGTTGTACAAGAAAGTTTCAAGATTTTTAATATATGAGTAAATATGTGGTCCAGAAAAGAATCATATAATAGTATTTTTAAAATTTATGTCTGGAAAAGCATAGACTTTTGAAATAACTCCTTGTTAACTGAATTCTACCTCTGACTCCTACTGATTTTATGGCCCAGACAAGTCAGATATTTGCACTATTCTTTAATAGCCAAAAGGTTCATTAATATGAGGTCTGCTATGAAAATTAGAAACAAGGTATAAACAGTGCTTAGCATCTCCTCAATTCAAAGTTCCCTACAGAATTAAATTTCTGGTCTTCTGTTCTTGTTTTGTTTGTTTTTTTAGTGTAGAGAGGAAGAACAGAAACTCTAGCCAGGCGTACTAGGCTCGAAACCAAAATTTACCACATACTGTTATCCTGAACATATTACTCTATGAGCCTCTGTTTTCCTTCTTCTTTTTTTTAAATTATTTTCTCTGGTTTAATTTATTTATTATTTTTACCTTTATTGTATTTTTCCCATTACCATTTAATCCCCCTATACTCCCCAGCAATCACCACACTGTTGCTCTAGTCCATGAGTCCTTTTTCCTTTTTGCTCAATCCCTCCACCCCCTAACCTTCCCCCACGTAGCTGTCATCCTGCTCTCTGAGTCTGTCCCTATTTTCCGTGCTAGTATAGTTTGTTCATTAGATTCCACATATGAGTGAAATCATATGGTATTTATCTTTCTCTGACTGGCTTATTTCACTTAGCATAATGTTCTCCAGGTTCACCCAGGCTGTTGCAGAGGGTAAAATTTTCTTCTCCTTTATTATGGCTGAGTAGTATTTCATTGTGTAATATGAAATAGGCATGTAAAACCATTGCCATGATGTAGTTGAAAAGCTTATGTGAATTTATATATGTAAAAACACTTGGAAACTATATTTGCCAATAGTTAGCATTTTGTAGTCTCTGTAAGTATCATTACTGTTATAACCCTATTATGTAATTGGACCAGGATCAAAACCTCAAATATTATTAAATTCCACCTTTATCTTTGTTTCCATCAAAGTAGCTCTCACATATATTCCTTCCATTCCACACCAATGACTTCAGTCTAGTTCATACATGTCATATTCCTGGATGAAATAGTAAATTATTCCTCCTCACATATTAATGCTTTAATTGCTTCTCTCAGTAATCACAGACTAATTTGTTTTTTTTTTAATTCTAAATCAACTTTATTCTTTCTGATTTCCAAGAGCTCTTATAGCTATACTTTAGATTTGAATTTAATATTTAGTATTTTATTTGTTAATTAATTTAAGTTTTAACCTATATGGATATTGTTAAAGCATTATATTTTTATTTTAATATATACTCCTTTACATTTACTTATTTTAATATATCAATAGTAAGCTAATAAGTTTAAATTATTTATTATATAATATACAGGATGTAGAAAAAGATAGGTTTATAGTTGTTCCTGTGGAAAATGATACAATAATAAATAATAATACAAGAGTAAACTCTGTATTCTGCATACTCACAACTGCAAACCTACCTTTGCCTAACTTTGTAGATATGAATGAAACCAATAAAACTGTGAAGCAATTAACAAACCTTTTTATAATACATAGTGCATATTATCAGCAAAAACCAACTATTTGAAAGTAATTAGGACAAGGGGTCAATGGGAAGTAACTGGGACAAGACTTTGGACCTTGATTTTATTTCTGCCCATTTATACATTGGGCAGAGTTCCTAAAATTTCTGACCTTAATTTTCTTCTGTCTATAATAGGGGGAAAAATACTTGCCTTAATTAATTTTCAGGGATTAAAATACAATTTATAGATATTATAAATACTAAATTTTAAATAGAAATGCATATATTAAATATATTTGAGTATTGAAATAAATATTAAGCATAGGCTTATAAATATAATTACTCATCACAATAATATTTCAAAAGAACAAAACTATTTTAACTCCACTAAACATATTTTATTTTGCTGGGTAAGCTAAAACATCTTTGGTTATTATTAGAAAAGCTATTAAAAGGCATTAGAACAAAAATATGAATGAATTTTATGTATAATGATGATTCTAAAATTTACAGTTGAAAAGAAACTCAGAATATTGAACTACAATCTAATTTTTAGCCTTAAGTTTTTATTTAATGACATTCACATACAAAATAATTTTTTTTATTTTCATGACCCTGAGTATATAACTTAGCAATAAATATTTCCCCATCTGACATATAATGAAAATGAAAAGTAAATTTTGCCACAATTACATAGGATTGTAATTCCTATTTGATTCATTACTAAATAAATTTATATTAACCTGAGAAACCCATCTTAGAAAGAAAATGCGGTGACTTGTTGTCATCAGAACCTGGAGACTAAATTGTTGAGGGAAAGTTTTGAAATGTGGCTAAGCAATGGAATATAAAGGAAGAAAAAGGAAGAACTTACAGAGTTCTGAAGTTCTTTAATGCAATGCTACCTAAAAATGAGAGACTTTATTTTTCTATTATTTAAATCTTATAGTAACATTTAGGACAATATAATCAGAATGTTTTGGAGTTAAAGAAAAGTAAATTCATTTATGTGGTAAAGGAAAATCTAGAAGGAGAAGGTAATAAAATAGGAATATGTAAAAAATACAGGGGTAAATTAAATAGAAAATAAAATACCTCAAGCATCTGAAAAATATATTACATAAAGGTAAATTCATTTAACAAAAGTTAACAGTAGAATGGAAAACAGAAATATTATCATTAGTATATATTTGTGGATTTACTCAATGCATTTTGATTGAGCCCCTGCTACAATCAAGCCAATGATCTATGTTCTGGAAAGCATTAAAAATAATCATTCAGAGACTCACCCTTAAATAGCCTAGAGAAAAATAGAATTCCTAATATACCAACATAAATAACCATAAAACATAACAGAAAGGAAAGTGACAGCAAACATACAGACACAATTAGAAGAATCAAAGATTGCTGCATGTGGAAGGCAGTTCTAGAGCTAAGGAGATCGTTTTGCAGATAGAGCAGGAATGCAGAATACAGGATGATAGAAAATGACACAAGTTTCTATTTGCATTTCTCTAATGATTAGTGATGTTCAGCATTTTTTCATATGTCTATGGACTCTGTATGTCCTCCTTGGAAAAGTGCCTATAAATAAATGTTTAAGAAAACTTGAGTTACTAAAATGCGATCATTTGAAAGCAAGTGGTAATATTACAGGACAAGAACATCAATCCAGTACCTAACAGTGGCTTATCTGAATTTGCTGGTGTTAAAAGGATCGAAAAATAGGCATGATATCACCTTGAGATCATTGTTTAGTTCTGATGACTAAAACTTCTGAGAAATGCACCTGTGGGTATATTTTTTCTTTTAAGTTACAGATTAATTGAAAGGAGAAAAATGAACTAGGCAACATATCCTGAGCAAATGTAGAAAGCATTATTATAGCTTGTGTGTTTGAATGAATTGAATCTGAGAAATGTTTTCTATACACCTTTCTATGTTCTATGTTTATTAAAGTAAGAATATCTCTTTGTTAAAATAATGAGCTTGCAGCTTCACAGTGAATTCTAAAGAGCTACACTCTATAAAAAGCACTAAATATATTGAAGAGACTGTAAAAAGGGGGATTTATTTATTGGATTCATCAACTTTAACATTATATTATACAGAAATAAAGAACACATGTTAGTTATTGAAAACACAAAATGCAATGGAATGTTTTGTTTGCAATTTTTAAAAACTACTGCATTAATTTGTACTTATAATTCAGGGCATTGCATATACATCTGAAAAGTAAAATTTCCATTTTCACCATATTCTTCATAGCTTCAAGACAATAACACAGGGAGGCAAAAATAGGTTTACAGCTATGAGTGTGCAAAACAGTGTATTCTTGTATTATTATTTATTAATTATATTAGCTTTCATACATACAACTGTAAACCTACTTTTTCTCACCCTTCCATGTATGTATGTATGTATTTTTTTCTGAAAAAGAGGTATTATTCCTGAATAGGTAAGAAAAATTTGAACCACATCTTCAAAATAGCTATTGCAGCTGTCTCCAAAGAAAATCCTCTGCCTCGATAGAAGTTATGCACATTATCTAAAACTTTAAAGGGCTTCTTATTTTCTATATCATTGTCTACCTTCCTCCCTAAACTGTTCTCATTACACTTATACAAACCTATTTTCCACTTTTCTCAGTACATGTTTCAGGAACTGCCGGTTGCCTCTTCAATAGCTGTTCTCTTTCTTTGCTTCTTAGCAGTGTACTGGCCCCTCCCAGTGTGACAGGGAGAAATCATACATATTAGTCAATTATGTTAATTAAATTCCCAATTCGATAAAGGCTATGACTTAGTTCTGCCAATTGAGGTAATTTTGCTGAAAATATTTGACAAAATATTTTCTCACACTAATAAAAAAACAAATGGGAGAATCCATCCCTTCTTTGCTGGGCAGAGTTGTATCTGGGTATGATGCTTCAAAATATGGTAGAAATCTTATCCTCTTAAAAGAGTCATCCTGAAGACCAAGTCCACATTTTAATAGCATAATGTCAAAAAGATACACTGAATGTTGGAACTTGTTTACCACTCTTTTATGCCCTCTTTCCACTCCACTTCATGATTATTATGAAGGTTACTATTAAATGAGGTAATATGTTTCCCTTTATATTTATAACATTCTGAGTTTCATTTTCTATTATTTGCTGGCAGGAACATCAAAAAAGATGAAATTTGTAATATCGTGTTCATATTCCTGCCATTATCACTTTAGTTTCTTTGCTTTGAATACCCTGCTTTTTTTAACCTTTACAAATTCTTAATGCTATCAGAAAACAACATGAAACCCACCTTCTCTACAATCTTATACTTAATGTAATTACCTTCACCTTTCTCCTCTTTCTTTGAATTTTTACAGCACTTATGGTCAGTAATACACACTTTGGCATAAAAAATAATATTTCAATGTGTAGCATTTATTTTATAATGAAATTAAGCACTATGCATTTGCTGAGTGTCTCTAAGTTGTCATGACGAGCGCTATACACATGTGATAAAGCACAATCGTACTCTGTTCTTGTCTACAAGCAGTTCAAATCTGGAAGAAAAATAAAATACAAATAAGAGCAAACTCTTCACTTATTTCTGCAAAGGCTGGAATACAGGTGTGTACAAAGCGCTGTGGTAGCAGAAAAAAGACAATTGTCTGATCTAACTGGGGGCAGTCAGAATGTTACATAAATTAACACGTGTTTTCTGTTTTCAAAGGACATAAGCCTATGATCGCATTACCTGAGTGATTATCTGTACGCATAAGCCTCACTTAATCCTCTCTGCAGCGCTGCCTCCTGAGACTCAACGGTTTGGCTGAACTAAATGGCTGGGTTGGGGAAGAATGGGGTGGTCTGTGGGCTTCACTTTAAAACGGGTTTCTATTTTCAATCCTAATGGCTTGGACAGAAAAGGCCCAGAGGTCTGAGAGGGGGAAAACCTAAACTATTTACCTCAGCCCAAACTAAGTATAATGGGCAAAAGGGTTTTGGACGGGTGAGATGTGCCTAGCACACCTTCTTACAAAGAAGCCTTTTTTTTTTTTTTTTCTTTTCCCTAATATGGAACATTGAAAAATTAATCCCTGCCTTTTGTCATCTAGTAGTTATGGATTGAATGATGTCTTTTAACCCTTTTCGCCAAATCTGTTGCCCCCAGAACACAACAAGGACACCAGCCTGTTAAACCAAGCACGCCGTTGACTGGAGACAGCCAACTGACCTGGAGTCTGCACGATCCTTCCCCATGTGGGAAGGCCACCCTCCCCTCCACACCCCCACTCTTATTAGGGTTTTCTGGACCCAAGCGTAGGTAGGACGACGACCATGTCCAGCTTGAAGCAGCTAGAGGAGCTTGAGACCTTCGCCCATTGTCCTTTACAAGATTACAAAGGGTCCTAATATTTGAGAGGGGGGGGATAGTTAATTTTTACGAACCAGGGGTATGGACTTGGGGGGGATTGCTGGGGGAGGGGGGTGCTGGGTGGAGGGGAGCAAGGGGGAGAAAATTGGAACTGTTGTAACAATACAATCAATAAAAAACATTAAAAAAAAAAAAAAGAAATTCTGAGCTGTCTTAAAGAAGGAGTTGGAGTTCACCAGGTTGAGGTGATTAAGGGCTTTATAGTTAGAAAAGATAGGATGTACAAAGACAAGGAAGTGTGAAACAATATGACACCTTCAAGGACCTGAAGTTAATTTGTTTTGATTTGAGAATAAACGACAAGGAAGAAGGGCTTATAAATTAAGCTAGAAAGGCAAGCAGTGAAAATATTTGCATTCTGTATTTGCTCTCCAAATAAGTTGTGTTTATTATTAGCTTACGTTAAAGTTGTGTTTTTGGTTAACATATTGTAGAATTGCAAGATCAGACTGATTTCAAACTTCCTGCACTTGTGGCCAATGAATTTACTTGAACTTATCTGACCTCTAGAGCACCTTGATTTTTGAGCTAAATTGCATGGTCATTATATACTACTTCATTTTTTTTTTTTTATTTTTAACATTAGCACCTAAAGTTGTGCAGGGAATATTGCAGGCATTCTACTTCTTTGTGAATGTACTGCATTATCAAGATAGAGTTGGAATTTTGCAAGGAAGCCTTAATACAGTACACACGCTTATTAGTAATCTATTTTTCTATTCTGAGAGTGAATCTTAGAATTCTGTCTTGCATATCTGTCTTTTTAAAGTTCTCCTTTACCATAGTTGGATAAGTACCATAACAATTCCCCAAACAGAAATCTACCAAAAGATCCCATTGGATTGAGTCTCTTTATCTAAGTTCATGGACCCATAGATTATCAGTTATCAACAATAAATATCTGTGTAACATTTATTTCCTGAAGCAGTATCCTCAGTATCATATAAAATTTAAATATTAAACTTAGTTACTTAGAAAAAGTTACCTTTCCCACTCAAGAAGAAAAAGTATGTGTTGATATAAATAGTCACTGTAACTAGATACCAAATTACTGATAAGAACAAATGAAATAAAAATTATGTTAATCCTGTTTTATGCTCATGTTTAGAAATAACAATTATTTTTTAAATCATGAGAAATTAATAACAAATTAAGGTTTAGCAGTGATATTAGCAAAGACAGGAAGAAAAGCTTCTGAGCATACTCTCCATTTACAGTTTACTGAAGAGAAAGAAAATGCTTGAGGTAATTCTAATGATGTTTTAGGACCACAGTATAACTGATTATGTATCAGCAAAATCACAAACAAGAATTTAGTCATTTTCTGTCTCCAAAAGAAAAGTATTGAGAATCACTGAGATAAATACTACACACATTTTGGAATAGTGTTTAAAGTGTGTTAACTGTCACATTTTGTAATTTTTTTGCAGCAATGTTATTAAATATAGTCCGCACAAAGTGCTGGCACCAAATCCATCATCCTTATTATTACATAAATAGTAACAGTATTGTTTTTTATAATTTTCCCCTGGAACAGTATATCACAAAACTTTTATTTTAAATTTTGATCATTTGTCAAACTTTATATTCTATAACAATGTTAAGAGTAACAACATATCCCAAATGACTTCTCCTGAATATCTGAATTTGAAGCCTAGGTATGCCACAGAAGGCCATATAAACTCAATACCATCACTTAGTTTCATAAAATGCAATATGCTAGCACAGCTTATCCTGTATCCTGAATATCAAAGGAAAACAAATTGCACATGAGGCCACAAGAATACAGTGCAACTCAATTCTAATCAGTGATGTGTGTAAAAAAAATGTGTGATTGGATCAGTTGGAAGCAGAAAAATAATGAAATAAGTGATCCAAAGAAACAAAAATACACAATGGGTTACAATTTTCATTCATTAGAAAATACAGTGCTAGTTTCCCTGATTCTTCTCCTTCGGACTCCTCCTTTCTTTAATCTCCTACGTGCCATGTGAAAAACTTTACACAAATAATGTTTATTTTCCAAATACCATAAAAACAAGATGCAGCATTTTCTGTGAAAGAAATCATAAACTCTTTTTACAAATCATGTCATACAGATATAAAAATTTACTTTTTAAAAATATTTGTGAACATATCTATAGGATGACAAGTACTGAAGAAGTAACTTAATCATGGAAAAAAACCTCAGTGTTTTGTATCTTGTGATATTACTTGTCTTCGAATTTGGGTATACTGAAATCATGACCTGGAATTCTCATGCATCACATCTCAACACATTCAGTATTCTTTTGGTAAAGGAGGTATGTGTATGTTGTGTGTATTTGTGTGTGTTTTAAAAGTTTCTATCTATATATTTGGAAATGTTAAGTAGTACTTTTTCTATTAATGGGAAACTCCTCCTAAAAAGTAAAGTACTTCTTATTTGAACTAAGTTTTCCAAATTATAAAAGTGGACCCATATATAATATATCACCAAATGATATCTCGCACAACTTTAAATTCTACCATATGTCAATAGAAAGAGTTTGTATTTTTGTTGAAGTAAATTTTTTCTTAATGATTGTATCTAACTTTGGGGGGAAGAAAGAAAGCTTAAAAGCAACTACTTAATGCATGTAATATTATTCTCAACTTGGTGAACCAAAAATAACATAGTGATAAAACTATAACCTGTTTTCATTCCTAAACCAGTTTTACTTTCTAAATGTATAGTATTTTATAGGCCAATTCTGTTAACAGCTGTCAGTATGCATTCAATGAAAAGAATGTAATAAGACTATCAAATAAATATCATTTATAGGAGAGATAAAATAAGGAAGATTCCTTAGGTAATGGAAGGGAAAATGTATTGCAGTTTTTCTTTTATATTTTCATAGTTTTGATCTAGCTTCAGGTTGAAGTGTTGTTTCTAAACTTTCCTTTCAGTTGATTTGTTTTATCAACATTTACTTGAAAGTTTAGATGATAATCAACTAAAAATATGTCTACTGGTTCTTAAAACAGATCTAAAATAAAAGGAATGTTTGCCCAATTTGTATTTTAATCAAGTGTTGAATATGTATTTTGACCCAATCACTCTTCCTGGTATTTTCAATCTGTATTTTCAAAATTCATATCTATTGATATTAAAAACAGTGCTATCATTCTTTAGGTACATACAACAGAAAACATATGAACCATATTTACATATGAACATTTCATATACTAATTTAAAATAATTTTATGATTTATTTGGTTGCCCTAACAAAATGTGATTTTCAAGGACGGTGTTGGAGAAACTTAAATCTTTGTAGCTTATGGATGTGTTACTAGAGATGTTGTAAAAACAATGAATAATTCATGAATGTGCAGAATCTATAACCAATGCTAAACTCCATTCTGGTCTTTACAAGGGTTTCTGCCTTGAGCGAATAAAGAGAGGGTCTGGTTCTTCATTTATTATATATATAACTGTTAGACAGCCAAAATACTTTTGCTGTTTTGTATCATATGATACATATTTTATATTATTCCAATTATTTTAGTCCAAAGAAGCTCACAGTTCAATAGCTGTTATATGTTCTAACTTAAAAACATTGTGCCTTGAGGTATATGCCTTTTTTTTTTTTTTAAGCTTTGAATCACTGAGTCTTTCTAGAACATAGTAGACCCAAGAAATGCTGGGTGGAGTGAACTGTACTAGCAAACATTTGAAACATTGCTACAAAAAATACACTAGCCTCTGAAGATTGGATTGGGTTATTTCTAAAAGTTACATGATAAAAAGCAGACATTTAAATTCAGTGGCATTGAGTTTTAATTTAATGAACATATGATAATCAGAAATATGAAAAAAAATTGATTCCTCTTGGAAGAATTAATGCTTGCGTGAGGAAGAAGACAAATTCCTAAACATGGTAAAACTAAAAGCAATGAGAAATACAATGTGAATTGCAATACAAAATAACATAACTATTAATTAAATGTATTGGGAGTTTTATATCCAAATATAAAAATAATCATTTTAGAAATGAGATATTTAACATCAATCACAATCTCATTATTCAAAAAAGTTTTAGCTTCTGATTTGATATTATTCCCTTGAGTATTCTTAATGACAGCATTTTTCCCAAACCTAAGACCAGTTTATTAACTTACTACGCATGTGGACTGATCTGAGCACCAAGGGCATTTTTATATATTTTAATTTCTTTTAACTTTAAAGAAATTAGGTTTGAAAAAAGAAATGTTTTGAGTTCTGGAAAATGTGTACACCATTTTAAAAACCATCCCAATCATTTCCTTCATTGAAAAATGTTCTCCCATGACTCTTTCACATTTGTTCCAAGATCCTTATAGGCCATGGTCACTCTGATTTCTCTCATCATTCATTTGATTAGCCAGTTTTTCAACTTCATATAATGGCATTGTGTAGTATGTGTACGTGTGTCTGACTTCTTTTGTTCAATTGTTAGATGTGTTCAGACAGAGTTTGTGTGATTGTATCATTATTTCCTTAAACTTTTTATAAAATTAATCAAAGAAACCATCTTAGCCTAGAATTTCCTTTAGGAAAAAGTTTTAAATAACAATTTAGATTTCTTTAACAGATATGGGCCTATTTAGATATCCTAGTTCTTTGTGTGCCAGTTTTAATAATTGTTTTTTCCAAGTAACTTATTTCATCCATGCTGCAAACAATTTCTGCAAATATCTCTAAATTTGGCTTCCTTTAGAAATATTGTAAAGTTCTTCTGTGTGAAATTTGGCAGTACAGTTATGACCTATTGGGTAAGTGATGGTTATTTTAGACTTCATGAAGTAAAAGTAATAATATAAATGATAATTTGTAGGGCAAATATTTGACTTGTGTCTTATATATTGCCTATGAAAGTTCTCTGATATTAAACTTAAGGTTAGTTATATTCTAGCTTTTCTTAATTGTAATTTTTACTGCAGTAATTCATAAATCTGCCAATAGCTCCTTTAAAGATTTGAATCCATTTAAAATGTGCAAAATTTAATTGATTTCCTCTTTCTACTTGCATAAGTTTTTTTCCCCTTTAATGTAAATCTTTGTCCTAGTTTTATGGACTGTGTGTAATATTTTCAGTTTATGCATAATTTAATGATGTTATAGATTTAAGTACAAATCAGTCTCAGCAACTGGCTTTCCACACTAAAATATTAGGGGAATTTATATAGAAGAAAAACCTGTCTGTCTAGAGAGAGGCCTACAATAAAACAACTATGCAGCCTCTAACAGAGTGACCTTAGTTATGTATTTTATGTTCCTTGAGCCTCAGTTTTGTACATATAAATACAGCAGTTATAGATTGTTGTGATGATTCAGTACAATGAACAACATAACCCTGACAGATTAGCCTACCACATGGTAACTGACATACTGCGCATTCTAAGCCTTGCTGCTTACAGGACAGTGCAAGGCCAGCAACATCAATGTCTCCTGTAAGATTACAGGGTGCCAGCCCCGCTTCAAGTCCTACTGAGTCAGCATCTGCATTTTAATAGGTTTCAGATGATTTGTATGCTCATACCAGTTTCAGAACCAGTTTCTAAACTACTGTTAGTACTATAATTAATATTAACTCTTCATTTCTACTCAAATTGCTCTGGCCATTTGAACAAGTACTTTTTGACATTCTCTGGACTAATTATGTTAACACTGGTGTCTGACAGTGAGACATGCACATAATTCCTGTGTGAGGTCCACCAGGGTGAGTTTAAAAAAATATTATTTTAAGACTACTGGTATATTTTACCTTGTATATTCAAAATTGATTTAAGATTAAAAAACAGCTACCCTTACAAAGTGTTTACTATAGATGAGAAAATGAATACTTATTTTTACTTAATTAAAACATATATATATATATATATATATATGTCTAATTTATTGTAAAAGTATATTTGTTTATCCCTTGGCTCATCTTTTTTTTTTAGTTGCATGCATACAGATATATCTGGATATATGTCAAGTGCTGGAAATGGTTCTACTGGACAGAGGCACTCAGGGTGGTTTTTTGTTTGTTTGTTTTCATTTTCTTCTTAACTTTTTTTGTATTGCTTGTATTTAAAAAATGTAAAAAAGAAACAATCAAATTATTTTCAGAAAAAAAATCATTATTTCTGAATACAAATAATAGTTTTTAAAAAGGCACCTAAAATATAAACTCAAACTGCCTTTGCATGCAAATCTTGAAGAAAGAACTGAGAAGACCTTAACAAGAACAGCGGGCTGGCTGGAATATTCAGCACTCAGTAAAGGAGAATAGTCAGTGATAGGAGATCGAGTTGGGAGTCACCACCAGTGGGAAGTTATTGGGAGGAAGACACTGCTGGGGGCACAACCAGAGCAGCTCTTGCAGCCATTGTCATGCCAGTGGGGACTAAGTGATCATCAGAAAGCCGGCTCACCAGCTGTGTGGGAAGAGAGAAACCAGTGTGACTGGCTGTCAGTGCAGACCTCATTAGCAGTTGAGGGAGATCTGCCCCCTACACCAGAGGAAGTGTCTAATTAAATCCTTCCTGCTGCAGCCAGGGAGCAAGCTTGTGTGGTGGGCGGGGTGAGGGTCTTTAACCCCATTGCTATGGTGTAAGCAGTAACACTGGCTTGGACAGTGGTCTTTAAATTTGGTGCCAAAAGCAGAAAGCAAATCACGCTGGTAAGATTTACATATGTAGCAAAGTAATTCCTGGAAGACAATAAAGCTAAAGGACAAGAAGCTGATGTTTACGAAAACAGGACATTTTCTAGGTACCTAAATTATTTATTAAAACAATAACCAATCAAGTTATCTATTCTTAAAACAAATACTAAGTGTCTAATACAGGCAGGTACTGGTTGGTACAGGGCGCTAATAATAAATACATAAAAACACCCAGTACCTGTACTCTTAGTAGCTTATGGTCCAGTGGGAGAGGCTGACTTGTAAACTAATAATTACGGTACAATGCAAGCACTATACCAGATATTTACAATACAGCATGGGATGGGTGGAAGCACACAAGTAGTGTCAAGACATCACCAACCAAGGCAACTTGCAAAGGTAAAATAAAGAAGGGTATATTTGACCTTGATTTATAGACTCTTTTTAATGCATCATTCACCCACTTTCTATCCTGACTCCTTTTTAAAGGTTACCTGAATCTTATCCGCCCCATTCCCCCAAGACTGCTTTATACCTAAGTGATAAACAATTCTAGTGAAATTTCAGATGAATATATTGGGTTGGTCAAAAAGTTTATTTAATTTTCTTCCATAAAATGGCTCTAGTAGCTCTTAGTTATCTTTAATTTTATTTGAAACAATTTTGTTAGATTGCATTGGGACAACTGTCATATCAGCGTGCATTTAAAAAAATACTTATCAAAATTGGAGAATTTTTGTGTAGCCGTTTTAATATTGAAGATGAAAGAAAATACGCACCATTTCCAGCATGTTGTGCTTTATTATCAGGAAAGGTAAAAACACAACTGAAATGCAAAAAAAAAAAAAAAAGATTTGTGCAGTGGATGGAGAAGATGATGTGGCTGATCAAATGTGTCAAAAATGGATTGCAAAGTTTCCTGATGGAGATTTCTCTCTGGATAATGCTCCATGGGTGGATAGAACAGCTGAAGTTGATAGCAATCAAATTGAGACATTATCTGAGAATACTCAGTGTTCTACCACATAGGAGATCACTGACATACTCAAAATATCCAAATCAATAAAGTTATTGGTGAAAATGAAAAATGTGTCTCATATGAACTTCTGGACCAACCCAATGTATTAAGGAATTACTGGGAAAGAGAGGCATCTTTATAATCCAATAGTCAATTTTGGGGTGGAAAGCCCTCATCTTCTAAAGAATAAACTCTGAGAGGTTTTATTTTCTATTAAATTATTCCTCACTGATGATTTCTACTGAGTCTGGCAGTAACCCTCAATCATGTCAACTTCTCATAGCTTTAAAATTAAAGTAAGACTGAATCATTGTGAACTACCATAAATGATACTAGAAGGATAGCTAACACAAGGCGAGAATCCAGGAAAAGAGTTAAGGGAGATTTCCTCATTAAAGGTCACTCTTAGGAAGATCAGATTTTTAAAATTATATTCAATTTCTAGAATTCTAAAGCCCTATGATTATTTGTCATTATACACTCAATCAAAGTACATATTATTTTATTTAATGTGAACTTTTTAATAGATTCCCCTGCCTTTGTCTTCCCATACTTCTGGTTTACTATATTCAAAGTTATCTTTCTAAAAGCCAAACCGACTATGTAACTTCTTTTGATAAAATACTTCCATGGCTCTTCAAGACTGTTGGGGTGAAACCTTTGGTTTCCCAAGCAATTTGTAAAGGGCCTGCTTATCTCTCCTGCCTCATCCTCTTTGCTCCCTCACCAGCACTGTTAGCTTAAGGCACAGTTCTCGAATATCTCTAAATAGTGTCACCTGATGCTGTAATATTTTTAAACAAGCTGTTGACTAGACACATATTCCCGTCCTTTAGACCATCTAAGAATTGAACACATGTCTTAGTTCTAGCCATGCATTATTATATCTAAAATGTCTTTCCTGATTCTTTTTTAAATGTTTTATTGATTATGCTGCTACAGTTGTCCCAATTTCTTTTCCTTCTGCTCCCCTCCATCCAGTGACCCCCTCCCTCCAGTTGACTCCCACTTAGTCGATGCCCATTGGTTGTGCATATAGTTCTTCTCAACATCTTCCTGTCTACTCCACTCTCTCCTACTATGCTTCTTAATTCCTGCATCATTTCCCACTCTTTCCCCCCTTCACCCTCCCTGCTTACCTCCCCCCCAATATGTTCCTCATACCTATAATTCTTTTTCCACTCTCGTTGTCTTAATTTGTCTTTGTTTTCATTCCCTAGCTTCTGTTGTTGGTTGCTGTGATACAGTTTTCACTTTAATGTTCATATTTTGATCTTCCTTCTTCTAAACAAGTCCCTTTAACATCTCATATAACAGTGGTTTGGATCTAATGAACTCCTTCAGTTTTACTTTGTCCTGGAAGCACTTTCTCTGCCCTTCTATTCTGAATGACAGCTTCGCTAGAAGAGTAATCGTGGTTGTAGGTTTTTGGTTTTCATTACTCTGAATATTTCTTGCCATTCCCTCTTGCCTGCCATGTCTCCTTTGAGAAATCAGCTGATAGCCCATTTGGGACCCCTTTGTACATAATTATCTTCTTCTCTCTTGCTGCTTTTAAGATTCTCTATCTTTAATTTTTGACATTTTGATTATAATGTGTCTTAGTGTGGTTCTCCCTCAGTCCAGTTTATTTGGAACTCTCTGTGCTTCCTGGACCTGTACGTCTATTTCCTCCCCTGAGTTAGGGAAGTTCTGCTTCATTATTTTTTCACATAATTTTTAAATTTCTAGTTCTTCTTTTTCACCTTCTGGCAACCATATTTCAGATATTCACTCTTTTATAGTTGTCCCAGAGGTTTCTGAGCTTCTCCTCATTTTCCTCTTTTTTTGTTTCCTCTTTCTGCACTGGCTGTTTGTTCTTTCCTTATGTTCCAATTTGTTGATTTGACCCCTGGTTTTCATTTCCTCACCACTTGTTTCATATGTGTATGTGTTTTTGTTCATTTCAGCAGGACTAGCCTTCATTCCTTCCCTGTCTTGATTAAGTCCTGCTGTTATTTCTGTAAGTTGTCTTATAACTATAGCTCTGAACTCAGAAAGATTATCTATCTATTCATCCATTAATTCATGTATTTGCTTTCTGGTCAGCTGTGTGATCGGGATCTCTGTCATTATCCCTGCCATCCTGACAGTTTTTGTTTTACTTTTCCTTCTTGGGCGGGGCTGTCACACCTCCTACACTATAGGGGGCAAAGCCCTGTGCACTCGGCACTACCAGGCGACCCTTCTCACCACACTGTGGCACTTTGTGTGGGGGCGGGGGTCCAAGATGGATTGCTACTGTTCCCTCTCCGCTGAGAGACCGGGAGCCTCCTCCTCCATCCCCACGCCCTCTGGGCCACACAGTCCAAGACAATGGGGGTCTGCCTTCTCTGTCATTAGAATCGCGAGCTGACGGGTTTGGTCTGCAGTCAGAGCTGTTCCCCAGGTGACTTTCTCCTCCCCTTAAATATGGGTGTCTGTGCTTACAGCAGTCCTACCACCCATCACTGCAGCTGCCACGGCCAGCACAGCTTGATCTCTCTGCCCTAGCTTTGCCCCTCCTACTCGTCCAGACAAGCACCACTTGTTTGTAACTTCATACAATGGACTTCCATGTAGCTTTATTTTCTGGAACTTCTGGTTATTTCTGGTTTTGCAGTAGTTGTAGTCCTTCTCAGTTGTGGAGTCTAGGCCTCCATCTTGGCCGGAAGTCTTTTTCCTGATTCTTCTCATGTGAATGAATTAAATACCTTTATTCTATATCCAACCATATCCTAGGCATACATTTTCGTATTATTTATCACAATAAATTGCAATTGTTGGCTAGTTTTCTTTCTTCCTTGTAGGAGATCTAGCTCTAAGTAGGCATATGGTAAAGATTGTGTAAGTACTTAATAAATGAAACTTCTGGTCAAGATGGAGGTATAGGCAGACACACTTCACCTCCTTGTGAAACCATAGAAAGAATTACAATCAGATCTTAAAAATAAATAACACCCAGAACTGTCAGAAAACCAAGCTATATGGAAGTCCAACAACCAAGGATTTAGGGAAGCCATATACATGCAGACTGGTAAGAAGTGAGGAGTTGAGGAGAAGGGATGGAGAGGCAGTGTGGCTTGGACACATAGTAGTGACAGAAGACACGGTCCCATATTCATGTGTGGTGGATAAAAATTGGAAGTGATACCTTGAGAGAGAATGATCCCAGCCCCAGTCCAGATCACACAACTAAGGATTCCAGCACCGGGGAATTAAACCACAATTACCTCTGGCTTTAAAAACCATTGGGGGTTGGGGTGGCAGAAGAAACTGCTGGATTTTTGTCATTAAAGGGCCTGCATGGTCTTATAATGTATGCAAACCCCAGGGCAGCAACTGGAAGTGCACAAATCTCATACAGCAAGTGCATAAGGTGACTGGAAATAGGGCAAGTGCAGGGTAAGTTGCCAGAAGCCAGGCAGTGGCTCTGTCTGTTCTCAGAGCCACTACTACAAACAAAGCCACAAGGTGGCAAAGTGGTTGACCCCACCCTGGCAATTACCCAAGACTCTGCCCCACACAATTTACAGGTTCCTTTGTTACACAAGCCATGCTACTATGACAGGGAGTAAAGGCAGCTTTGCCTAATACTGAGAAATAAACACAGGGAGGCTGATAAATTGAGGAAGCAAAGAAATATGGCCCAAATGAAAGAACAAACAAAATCCCAGAAAAATAAATAAAATGGAGATAGCCAACCTATCCAAAGTAGAGTTCAAAACACTGATGATAAGGATGCTCAGAGAACTCATAGAGTATGGCAAAAAAAGGAAGAAATGAAGGGTAAAAAAGCGAAATAAATAAAAATATACAATGGACTAGCAGTGTTGGAAAAGAAGCTGAGATTCAAATAAATGCTTAGGAACCTCTGGGACAACTTTAAATGGACCAACATCCAAATTATAGGGGTGCCAAAAGAGAAGAGGAAGAACAAGAAATTGAAAACTTATTTGAAAAAAAGAACGAAAGCAAACTTCCTTAATTTGGTGAAGCAAATTGACCTGCAAGTCCAGGAAGCACAGAGAGTCCCAAACAAGTTGGACCAAAAGAGGACCACACCAAGACACATCATAATTAAAATGCCAAAGGGTAAAGATAAAGAGAGAATCTTAAAAGCAGCAATAGGAAAGCAGAGAATTATCTACAAAGGAGTTCCCATAAGCTGATTTCTAAAAATAAACTTTGCAGGTAAGAAGGGACTGACAAGAAGTGTTCAAAGTGATAAAAAGCAAGGACCTACAACCTAGATCACTCTATCCAGCAAAGCTATAATTTAGAATGGAATGGCAGATAAAGTGCTTCTCAGACAAGGTAAAGCTAAAGGAGTTCATCATCACCAAGCCATTATTATATGTTAAAGGAACTTGTTTAAGAAAAAGATTAAAAATATGAATATTAAAATGGAAACAAATGCACATCAATGACTGAATCTAAAAAACAACTAAGAAAACAAGAAGAACAAGAACAGAATCCTAGATATGGAGATCATTTGGACAGTTAGCTGGGAGGGGGAAGAGGGAGAATGTGAGAAATGGCATGGGGATTAAGGAGCATAATTAGTAAGAACAAAATAGACAGGGGGATATTAAGAATAGTATAGGAAATGAAGAAACCAAAGAACTTACATGCACAACCCGTGGACATGAACTAAGGGGGGAATTGCTGGAGGTAAGGGGATACAAGGTGAAGGGATCAAAGGGGGGAAACTGGAACAACTGTAGCAGTGTAATCAATAAATATACTTAAAAATGAGTCATAGAATATTATAGCTAGGCTTTATATTAAGAGATTAGAGATTACTATATCCTTAGTCTACAGAAGTAGAAATTGAAGTTTTAATATGCTTTTCTCAAAGTAATCTAAGTTTATTTTTTTACCTCCAAAGCTTTTTTATTTACTTTTACTTTTTTGACTACTCTAAAATGCCTCTTTCCTACACCACTTTTTCTTCCTGTGTGTAGCACTGCCCTACATTCCTCTTTGTACCCAATAGACATTCTTATATTTTAATGACAAACATGACACTTAAGCCAATCTTCCTATTCTCAGTCTTTTAAGGAAGATTTCAGCTTTTGTTTAGTCCGCATTGATTGCCGGCTTCTCTTGCACATCTCTGTATTGGCAGAACTGTCAATATTTATTTCAAAAGAACAATAGCTCTTTAAAGGAAAGGAAAATAAAACCATGGGGCTGCCTAGAGCAGGATGAGCATCTGGTCACCATGATAATGCTTACAAATTTTCTGACTATGCATGTGTTTAGTATTTGCAGAACAAAAGGATATTTTTAGTGTTAAATTAAAAATCTACAGACTCACAAGTAGTTTCCCTCCTGTAAAATTCTAAAGATATCAAAATGTTTGGGTGTTAGGGTCTTTGGAGAAGCAATTGCCAAAATGAAATTAGATTTGCAAGTGATTTATTGGAGAAAGTCTCTATTATGGAAAATGGAAAGACACTAGGAAGAAGTTCAAAAGAGCTGGCAGAGTACAATAAAGGTCTCATCTCTATGAAGAAGAGAGGGAAGGGAGTGAGTTTTTTTTTTTTTTAAGTATATTTTATTGATTATGTTGTTACAGTAGTTCTAATTTTTTCCCCTTTACTCCCCTCCACCCAGTATCTCCCTCCCCCAGCATCCCCCCCCCAAGTCCATACCCATGGTTCGTAAAAAATAACTATCCCTCCCTCTCAGATATTAAGACCCTTTGTAATCTTGTAAAGGACAATGGGCGAAGGTCTCAAGCTCCTCTAGCTGCTTCAAGCTGGACATGGTCGTCGTCCTACCTACCCTTGGGTCCAGAAATCCCTAATAACAGTGGGGGTGTGGAGGGGAGGGTGGAATGGAACATTTAGACTGCAGTGCAATTTGAAGAAAATGTGCCAAGGTCAATGGGAAGTCTTTGAGTTGAAGTCATCATCAGAAGAGACAGGTGTCCCTTAGGAACAGATCTGTTTAAGTATTCCTGATCATGATTGGCTGGGGAAAGTTAATGGGAAGGGAAGCAGGAGCTTCAATGCAACAATAGATTTCAGAGTGGAAGACAATGAGCAATGGGTCAATTGAGCTCTGTTAGATCTGAGAAGCACATGTTCCTCACTGCCTCAGTATGTTTTACATTCCATGCTTCAGTTCATGGGGAACTTTCCTTGATACAATGCTAATTATCATCCTTTTCCATATTTGGTAGTGATTTTACCTACTGAAGACAGTGGTTTTTAAAAAGCAGTTGCAGTTAAAAAAGAATAGATAATTTTCACATATACTGTATTCAATGGAGAAAACCATGTTATCTTGTCCTTTTAGTCATATCCTCACTGACAACACCAGTAATAAGAGTTATTAAAATAAATATAGCAAAAAGGCTGTTTGCATGTATTATATGTGTGCATGTTTATATTTCATAACAATATCTGTATATATTCTTTTATCATTTTGTGTATGTTATAGAAAAGTAATATAATCTAATGAACAAATGAGAATAAGATAAAAATGAAAAGCTTGATTAGATTTTAAGAACAAAATTAACATTTCAAAACACTTTTATTGAGTTCAAAATTATATGTCAATCATTTTTTTAAATGTTTCTCATATTAACTGTATCTATATTTCAACTTCACTGTTAAAGAAATCAAACTGTTCTCTCTACTCATCATTTTTGTCAAATAGAGTATGAATCTGCCCTAATAAGGCCAGCGTGTTTGTATATGTGTCTATATACATATAGGTAGGTGGTGGTATGGTTTCAAAAGTATATATAACTTTTCACATTTTCTGATAAGATTACTTGTGATTTTATAATGACCTATAAATTTTTAACATGGAAATATTGCTGTCATTGATTCAACATAATATAAAGAGGAGGCAACACTATGAAATCACTCATTTCCTTTGGTTTCAGAGAAAAAGGGTAGATGGGGAGATGTGTTTGTGTTCTGCAATTTGTCCTTGACTTTAAGACTCACTGGGATTTGTAGGTTATTTTCCCCTGGTCTTAAGACTTCTATTCTTGTGTGGTCCTTTATGAATTTGAGAACTCTGTTTCCTCCATTCTTTTAAGGTTAACTGTCAGGGTGATTACCCCTGAAAATCTACCTAACTACCTTTTTGCCTCAAACATCCCTAAAGATAATTACATGCCTCCACTATAGGCAGATTTGCACATGATCATTGTAAATCTGAAGGTTTTCATTTAACTTCTTTTCTACTCTTTTATGTGCACCTTTACTTTGCAAATATATGTCCTCTAAAATTATAAACATACTCTAACAGGCATTTAATTGAAAAATTAAAATACTTTAATATTGATATCACTTTTTAAAATTTTTAGTCTGAAAATTAGTGCTAATATTTTCATTATAGAAAGCAAATTAAAAAGCAACCATTCTCTTCACTCAGAAATTACCATTTGTTCTAAATATTAGGTCAAATAATTATATTAAAAGTTGGAAAATAAGAAAATATTTTATTGAATAATACACATTTAATATTATCAAATTAATATTTATACATGATTTAATATGAATGCAACTTTAGAAATAAAAACAATAGTGTTTAGAACACACTGCCCCAAAATATGGCACCTTGGCATAGTGAATATTTTAAGCTTTTGGTTGAGATAATGGCAGAGGCAGCAATGTCACACTGACTTCCTCCCCTTTTCAACCTCTTTCTTCAAACCCTCTTTTGAAAGGTGCCTTCTCTATGCCCTGCCCTCCCTGTATCCAGAAGAAAGGAGCATTCTTACCTCTGAAGACAAAGTGATGCCAAGAAGAATCTTAAGGAATAGGCATTACTATGTTTCCCCCAGTTTTAGAACAATTACCTCATACTCCTTAAGCTGCCATATTCCTCCACAACTACGTACTCTTCATCGAACCTATCATATAAATACACAATTCTAACTATTTCTTTGGGTCTTCATTTCCTTATCAAAGCTACCATGTCATTTACATCTTATATTAATAAAATTGTATGCTTTTCTCCTATTACTAAGTCTTTGCCACTTTCATTCTTCGACCCAGCTAGAGAACCTAAGAGAATCAAGGTAAACTTCTTCCATACAATCACTTCCAAAAATTTTAAGATCATTTTTAATGAAAATAATACTGTCTCTAAAACAAGATATATGAACTTTAAGTGAAATTTTGATTATTTCTTTTCTGATACCACATACTTTATGAAAAACATGATACTAATTTTGATATGCTAAAAATAAAATTTATTATAAAAGGTTGTGATATTTTTATGTAACTTTAATTTTAAAATATTTGGTTTAAGGTTTTGTTCAACACTAGTCACTTCTCAGTTTTTTAATATAAAAAAGAAGTCTTGTGTTACTAGTATTCCATTACTTCTAGATTATCAGGTGCCTCTTAACTATGTTGTCTGAAAAAATCTGTATCCTCTCCATAACGAAAAACTTCAAATGATCTATACACTTTTCTGATTTAGACTGTTCTTTTCTTACATGTTAGGCAAAAAGGAATATAACACCTCAGGATGTGATACCAATAGAGTCATAAGGATGTGAACAGAGAGAATTGGCAAATAATGCTCAAGCAGCTGCTATGCTGAAGAGACAAAGCAGAAGAAAAGTCATAAGGACATATTGGAAGAAAAGTTCAAATAGTAGAACGTGGCTGTGGAAAACTGCAAAGCAACAGGGATGAGCAGACTATCTGAACAAATGAGGTGATTAATTTTAAACAAGGGGTTTGCCTTTGAGGCAGTGATGTTCTGAGACATTGTAAATTTGACTCAGCCATTAACAATATCCAGCACTGTTTAATCAATGTGTCCTGAATAAATGATTCAATGCATAAGTGAAGGGCAGTAGCAAGTTACACATGGACACAGACACCCACACACACAATTTATGCAATATGATAGTCACATGTAAGCAACAAAGAAGTACACTGTAATATGTTGCCAATGTAGGATATTTTCTCAATTCACTCCATTTGTATTAAATGAAATCTAGAGCACACTGTCTCACAGAACCATAACATGAGCCACAAATGAGAAAGTAAAAACAAACAGGCAAAATTAAGTTTAATAATGTATTTCATTTAAATCAATATATCCTGAAACCTGTATAATTTTGTTAACCAGTGTCACCCAATACATTCAATAAAAACAAAAAAGACACCAATGTATCCAAAATATAATCTCAATATATAAACAATATAAAATATTTTACTTTTTTTCATATTAAGTCTGATATCTGATGTGTAGTTTACATTTACTGCACCTTCATTTGTAGTAGCCACATTTGAATTACTGAATTGGTCTGGGAAGATATAGAGATTTTTATAGAGATTTGATTTCTGGAAAGTGTGTTCTCCATGAGGAAAAGAAGACTCTGACATCCAAACTATGCTTTTTGGGATATTGATTATTTTTAAGCTGTTTTTTGTTTTTGTTTTTGTTTTTGTTTTTTAAGAAAAGAAAGTCTCAGAAAAAAACCTTAGAAATTCCCCCAAACTGCCTATAAGGAATTTAGTTAGAGAACCTGCTATGGGGGGGAAGATATACCATCACAGATAACTTTACTGTAGAGTAGTGTGTGATAGAGATGAACCTATCAAGGCCCATTTGTTCAAAGTTTTAAAGTCCTCTGTATGTCCCATTGTTAAAATGCACCAGCAAATATTTATGTATCGAACTATGCTTTTCAATCTCCATACGAATTGCCTTCCTGCTCTCGGAAGACCCAATCCATGATTCACCCCCCTTTTCCTCAAAATGGTACATAAGCCTCAATTGCCAGATCTGTCCTGGGGTCTCATGTTCTTATGGGACCTCTGGGTGCACATACACATTAAATTTGGACATTTTCTCCTCTTAATGTCTTACGTTAATTTGATTATTTATCCAGTCGGAAGAACTTCAAAATGTCAGAGGAAAATTAATTTTACTTTCCTACACACCCACAAAGTCTGTGGTAACCTGCTAACACAGTTGCCCCTATTTGTTTTTCAAAACTTCTTTACAAATCCGATGACATTAAAACCATTTATTTCTTTATTTACTCTTACTTATTTAGTGATGGGACAAGCACAATTCTTGGTGGGTTCCTAGAACACTCACATAGTGGGGGAAGCTTGTACTACAAGGGACCCACCCTCCAGAAGATAATCCCATTTCTTTTTTTGATCCCCCCTTGTATACTTGAGATTGCACACATATCTTAAAATATTTCCATTTGTTTATTATATTTTTCTTCAAAAGTACTGTATTATAATTTTCTGATTTTATAGTCTAGTGTTAGATGTTTTTGTTGTACTTAAAATAAAATCCCTTATTTTCCAAACAAGAGCTTATCTACAAGCCTATATGTAACCATATTTATTTGTATAAAATTTAAACCAATCTCTTTCATTCTCTTACATTCCCAAAATTTACTAACTTTAACCATTCCAGTAGACTATATTCAAATGTTAAAATTCAATATTATAAAGGAAATTCAAGTCAGTAAATGGGAAAAATATACAAAACATATATTGCTATAAAACTGCACTTGAATTATTTATGTGAGCTTAGGTTCATATTTTACAAACCACTGACTTATACAGTTAGATTAACTTATGAGTGATTATTATAATCACAAGTTGCATTTATATAACTAGTAATGATCTTACTGGAATTATATGCTAACTTGACCCATCACATATATGAGAAAGGAAGCTTGGGGATATTGAGAACCTATAAATAAGAAAAGAAAATAAGCATGCTGTAATTCGTACATGTGATATTATTGTTAATGAGAGGAAATAAAACAGTAAAGAGATATTAATGGAAATATTAATAAAGAGACTGGAAACTCCAAATACATATCATAAATGGAACATTACAGGAAAGTCAGTAACACTTTGTTGTAAGGGCTCTTCTAAATGCTTTTAGTGAGAATGGAAAGAAGTGTTTGAAGTCCATGTGACCATTCTGAATGGATGGAAAGGGGATGGCAGATGTTTTCAGAAAAGAAAATCTCCTGGTATTATTTTTAAATTTGATATTATGATGGTACTAAAGACTAAGGAAGCAACCTCTACTAGGAGCATCACAGAGCATAATATTAGGAACAATAAAGTAAATTTCCCTTTCTACTAAGCAATGGTTCTAGCTTTTTGTAAAACAATAGTCTACATCTGGTTTCCATGATAATAAAGGACAAAAAAGTCTAGAAACAGCTCATTATTAGGGACTAGCTATTAGTCTAATAAGTAGATTCCTACCTGCCCAGATACTTAACCCAAAATGACCACTACGTGTCATGTTTCTGAAATAAAAAGAAAGAAAGCAGAAGAGAAGAAAAGAAAAAAAGGAATTGAGCAGGGAGGGAGGAAGGAATAAAAGAAGACAAATGGAGGAGGGGTCAGTTTTTCAAAACAACTACCCGAAATGAATGTTAGTTCTAGTCCAAGATTCCTTCATTTAAATAATTGATAGACTTGTATAAATAAGCAACATCTAGTATTCCTACATTTGAGTGTGTGTGTGGGGGGGGGGTGTTAGAAAAAGAGACAGAGACAAGAGAAAGAGAGAGTTTGGTATATTGTAGGTAATAGCACATGGGCCAATATGTTTGATGTGTATAAGTAATTTGCTAATTAAACACTGCAGTATAAAAGTACTTGTGATGGACAAGTTCTTGGAGGAGAGCAGAAATTTTCCTAAGCCCTTATCCATTAATACAGTTCACTCATATAGAGAAACCAAACCAATAATGATAAAATAGAAAAGATTCAGGTCTTAAAAAATGGGGGATTAACAGATAAATTTATTTAACTGAAGAACTGTAAGTCATGAAAAACTATAGAAAGGATCCCTAAATAAAAGTCAGCAGCAGACTACATCTGGCCCAGGGATGTATTTATCTGGGATAAAATAGTGTTAAACAAAAAGGAGAGAGAGACAAAAAAAGAGGTGGGGAAAGGAAGAAGAAAAAGAATGAGATGGAGAAAGGGAGAAAGAGATAAAGAGAAACATTTTAGCAAGACTAAACTGCTCAGTTAACCACAGATCCCAGCATGCTCTATTGAGATACCAGATAATCTGAGCTTTAAGATTAATGTAAATTCTTACCCCTAAAACATTTTGAGGTAGTGACCCTTGCACATCAATGAGGAAAAATTTGATAGGATGAGAAAAGCCTTGAAGGGATTCTTGGAATTTGAGGCTAATTGGATAACAGGGGAAATGGAGGATGAAGGTGAGGAAAGGAAGACTATATCATAAAGAGAAGATAATTCTTTTTATTATCTTTAGTGTTACAAAGATATATTCTAAAATTCTGCAACAATAATTAATTGACACATTGCATGGTTTGAAACATTCACAAGAGGTACTGTGGACCCTTATATTAATACATGAATTTTATCCATCTGTGCTTTAGCATCCTCATCTGAGTGGTTTTCATTGAGATCACATGTAATGATACATAAGAAATTGCTTTAAAAACCTTAAACACTATAATGATTACAGTAAGAGTGAATTGATAAGATAATGGAAGACTAGGCAACAGTCTATTATATCAACTTTAAAAGTCATATACTTATGAATACATGAATACATTTATATTTTATTTCTTTCTTGAAGATACTTAAGGGCAGTATGCTGTGACTGAATTAATTTAACTTGGTTGGAAAAGAAAAAAAAAACAAAAATTGTCTACAAATTATATATATATATATATCCTACCCGCCATTACTTGACCCTTCTTTCCATTCTCCATTCAGTCCTCATCATTCAGAATTGTGTAGTCTTGACCTCATTATGTCTCAGATTTCTGTGGCACTTTGACTGATCCCTTTTTTTTTTTCTTTTATTGCCTTTCAGGATGCTCAGATGACTGGAAGAGTGCCACACTTTGATTGTCAGTGAAGAAAGAGTTTTGGCAGATAAAGGGAACTGGCTATGTGGGAGAAACAAGCAGAGAAGGACACTACATACTGGTGAGGAGTTGTAGGAAGAGCAACCAGCTCAAGGAAGATGCTAAGAACACTGAGCTGTGTAATGGAAGGACTTGAATCTTCAGAAGCAGAAGGCTCTGAAATGTAATCCTTGCACATAACTTTCTAGTGTGTATGTATGTGTGAGTGGTCAAGCTATTTAGCTCTCCAAGTCATAGTTTCTCATTTCTAAAACTGTGAGAATTTTTTTTAATTAAAGGAGCTAATTTGCGTGTGCTTGTGTGATGCTGCAATAGATTATAGGCTTAAATATGATTTGTGTGCATATGGCTCTCAAATTTATATCTCTGGCCCAAAACTCTACCTTAAATTTCAGTCAAAAATCTAACCACTTAATTGATATATCCCATTAGATGTCTAATATCTAACAGAAATAAAGCATCAAAAATGGAGCTTCTGATCTTTCTTGCCAAACTTGCTCTTCCTTCCCTGTGCATTACTATCTCCACAGAAACTACACTACTGTGCTGAGGCTGGACTCTTCAGTCATCTCAGTCCTGCCCCTCACATCCAACATCAAAACTGTCAGCAGCGTTTATAGCTATATCCAGAAATTGACCACATGCTTTAGCACCACCTAGTCAAGGTGCTCATTATCTGTTATTTGAATTTTTAGTATCCTTGTTAGTATACTGCACGTTATTGCCTTTGTCTATTCTTCCTACCATTTATGATTCACCCAGGAAGGAGAGTTGTGCTACTGAATGCCAGTCAGGATATAACCTTCTGTAGTTATAAACTCCGGTGCGCCCCATCCTACTCAGAGTAAAACCCAATGTCATAATAATGATCTCCAAGCTTTTTCATCCCTTCATCTTCCCCAAACCCCAATAGTGACTTACAGCCAAACATGAATCCTTTATGTGCCTATGGAAAACCAGGAAGATTACTACTCAAGATGTTTTGTCACCCTGTTTCCTCTATCTAGAAAGTTCTTTTTATATCCACATGACTTGCTCCCTCAATCTATATTTAAATAATAACTTCCCTGGCCCCTCTGGCTAAAATTTTAACCATTTCTGCTCTATCTTTCCCAATACTAACAACTCCCCTCTCTACTTTTTCTACTCATCATCTGTGGCCATATAAATGAATACATTTATATTATGTTTCATTTACTTATTAAATACATGTCTGACAGCCTTACTAGGACATAAGTTCTATTAGAGTGAGCATTTTTCACCTTTTCTCAATATTTTATTCTTAACATTGAGAACAATGCCTGATACCAAATAGGCACTTAAGTATTAACTGAATGAAGAAATGAATCATAATTAAACATTTTCCTTTAAAATATTTTCAATAAAATGCATAATTAAATCATGAATAACTGAATCCAAGACTCTATCTTCTGGATAGGTTTTAGTCACCTAGAAATGCTTGCAGGTTGAAGTGAGCTGCTCTTCTATCTAGAAACATTATCTTCTCTTACTCAAAGCCATACTTAGATAGGACCAGAAAGAATCAGACTCTTCTCAACCTAAAATAAGCAAATAATATTAAGTATTTATTACAAGGCCAACCTTTTAACATGTTTATAGAAAAATAAATAAAAACCAGCATTGTTTTGGTTATATATGGACTTTGGAGTGGATATAGTTCAGAAGTACCTTAAAGCCAGGAAATTGGAAGAAGAGATAAATGACTTTTACAGACAATGTTTAGGATAAACAGATCAGACTCACTGAAGGCAATGTCAAGGACATACAGTGGTATATGTAATTTTCCAAGCACTTCAAATGCAGAATAACTTTCTATACCGAAAGACAGCATGATTTAAGTCACTTCTGACCCTCCGGAGGCTGCCCACACATCAGCAAACCGAAAAGCTGAGATTTTGTTTACAGTAGTTTCCATAATTCACCTGATGTTTCAGGGCAGTTGAGAACAAAGAGAAAAATGTTGGGCAGCCAGGAATAGAAAAAAAAAATTATCAGTCTCACTAAATGAAAAGTTAAATACAAAACTGAAAACCTGTCAAAGCTCATGTAAGGTGTGAAATATATGTATATGAAAATGTGTCTGTTCCCAAATTCACCCACATGCATGAAGGGTAAGGAATGACTGAATAAAGAGGTAACCCATTCCAGATCGGTCAATGGAAATTTTAAAAAGCAAAGGAACTTACAAAAAGGCAACTGCAGGACAAAGAGATCTCCACACACACTGGTCAGAACCCTAAAAGTTTATAAAGACACCTTAATTGGGTTCAGTCCCATATTCAGCCCACGTGCTGTCAAGAATACTTTACTCTCCAGTATGGCATGAAATGGCTGCGAGCATGGACACAGCAGGCAGGGGCACTTCCCAAGGACGCGGGAGGCACAGAGCCTCCTATTACCAGGGTGCAGCTTGCAGGGCAACCGGCAGGCACGTCCTCCAAACGCAATGATCTTGTAAACATTTTTCAATGATTTTAAAATCATGTTTTCTTTGACACAATATCTGAGCCATTCCTGGTGCCGGGGGTGGGAGTGCAGCCATCGTGAATGCCTTGCATGGAAGCAGGGCAACTTCTCCCGCTTTGCAGGCCGGTAAGTTGAGAAGGATTTATTTCAGCCAATCGGATGTTCCTAGCTGGGACCTCGAACACGTAGCTAGTGATTCAAAGGAAGAAACTTTTAATAAGCATTTCAATATGACAGTGGTGGCCTCAGTTCCAAGGGTGGCATCAGTGTCCAACATCTGTATAAGGCTGTTTTCAGCTGCTCAGTTTCTGTTGACTCCCTCGACCTTCCCTTAGATGGTTTTTTGGAGCATCGTTCTCAGCTTTGTGTTCTGTGTGCCCCCTGAATACCTCCCAATAAACACATTTCTGCTTAAATTGAAACAAGTATGTATCCTAGGTTTATTACCAATACTTTGACTGGTTATGACAGTGTAAGTGTGCAAATAATTTCTTCTATCAGAAAATATGCATTTGGAGAGATGGTGATTATATCCTACATAGCTTACCACAGCAAAATTCTAAGGTTTGAAATAAAGTATAATATAAAAAAAAGTAATATATAAGAAAAGGGGATATTGAATTTCTTAAGAGGGAACATCAGATCAATGAAACAGCAGCCCACATCCATGTTATTGAAGCATGAAACAGGAAAATACTGTAATGAGAATGTGTTTAAGCCACTAGGCCTTTAAAACCTAATACAGAAACTGAAAAGGGAAAACCTGAGGGTAAAAAGCAGGCAAGCCTTGAAATTGAAACTGAAGAAGACAACCCAAAGGCAATATTCACTGGAGCCTGGATGATCAGTCTGTAGGAATGGAGAGAGCCTACAGGCAAAATGCATTCAGGCCCAATAGTAAGTTCGAAAGGATTCCTCTAGGGCAAGACTCAATCTGTTTCTAACAATAAATTTGAATAGATCCAGCTTAGTGGCATCATGCTCAATGCCATGGAATTGAAAAAGTAAGCATATAACTAGGGGCAACCTGCATTTTTTATAAAATGGTAATAAGTCTGATTGGTAAGAACTAGGATGTGGCTAGCATTTAAATATGTGCATGAGCTTATGAGAAAAATTAGACAATGAAAAAAGAAAAGAAAATGGGATTGGCAGGCAGAGCACACATTGATAAAACCTCTATTGAGTATAACATTGTGATCCAGAGTCAATGTGCACATATCCTCAGTCAGTATATATTAACACTTACTGATGGATCTATTTTCATAATATATAGATCTCTAGGAAACCAGAATAAATTGTCCTCTGATTACTGATGCTGAGTTACTAACATTAGAGCAATCTCTTTCCTATTTGGAGGAATAATATAAAATTGGCATATCTTAAATTTAGTTATGCAGAAAAGTAAGACTCCCTTTCTCTTAAATAATAAACATCTTGAATATTACAAACTGAAAAATATGAGCTGCATTAAAACAATTTTATTGGCATTCACAGTTATACACATATTTAGTTTCCCTGAAACTATTACCAGTCATACAGCTTGATACAGTTAATGTCTAAGACGGTCTACATCAGTGGTTCTCAAAGTATTCTCACAGATCAGAAACACCGGTATCACCTAGATACTTATTAAATATGCAAATTCTAGGGCCCCAGTCCCAATTTTTTGAATTCTTCATATAAGGTCCAGTAATATGTGTTTTAATAAGCCTTCCAGATTACTGTGATTTAAGGTAAACTTTTAGAATTACTCGTCCACATTATCATTAACATGACTACTATTTCAGAAAAATTTAACCCATAAGAATTTGTGAATAACTTTGTTTAGGAATCTCCTGATACATCTAAACAATAAACTACACAGCAACCCCACATATTATTTATATTCTTCTAATAAAAGTAGATTATTCAATTGGATAAACAACTTTTTACTCTGAAGTCTTCTTTCAAAACAATTATGACTATGTCACCCCTTTAACCTTGGTTATAAAGATGAGTCTTCTGTTGGATCTGAACCTTGGAACTTCTACATTTAAGAGGCTCCCAAATGCTGTTAGGAATGAAAAGGACTATATAAAATACTTTTGGCAGGTTCCTTTTGAAAGCTTTTATTTTTGTGGAAATATGCTTTGTTACTAACAAAACTGGTAAATATATATATATATATATTTCCCTTACTTTAAGTAGAAATTCTTAAGGAAGAGAACAACTATAAGTTTGGCCATGCCCCAAAGAGCCAATGAGTTAGAAGACCTAACGATTCGGCATTTCTGCAGACAGATCTTGCCACATACAGTAGCCCCCCCCTACCCTTATCCAACGGAGATGCATTCCAAGATCCCGGGTGGATGCCTGAAACCATGGATAGTACTGAATCCTACATACACTATGAATTTTCCTTTACCTACATACCTATGATAATATTTAATTTATGAATGAGATACCTTAAGAGATTAACAACAATAATAATAAAATAGAACAATTATATAATATATTGTAATAAAAGTTATGTGAATATGGTCTCTGCCTCAAAATATTGCATTTCATTGTACTCACTTTTTCACATAAAGGAAACATTTTAGTTTTTCTTTGGCACATTTGAATCCCCATCATCACTACTCTTAACTTTTGGGGCCATTATTAAGTAAACTAAGGGTTATTTGAACACAAGCATTGGAACACATCAATAGTCAATCCTATAACTGAGAGGACTACCAAGAGACTAGTATGTCCAGCATTGTATACACTGGACAAAGGGACAATACTCATCCTGGGCAAGATAAGCAGGGTGATCTCATCATACTGTTCACAAAGGAGTGAAATTTAAAACTCATGAATTATTTATTTCTGAACTTTTTTCTTTAAAAAATATTTATTTTTAGAGAGAGGGGTAGGGAGGGAGAGAGAGAGGGAGAGAAACGTTGATGTGAAAACATCGATTGGTTGCCTTTCATATGTGCCCTGGACAGGGACTGAACCTGCAACTAGGCATGTGATGTGCCCTGACCAGAACTCGAACTGGCAACCTTTCACTTTGTGATATGATTTTCAACCGAGTCACACTGATCAGGGCTATTTTTGGAATTTTTGCTTTAATATTTTCAGATCATGGTTAAGCATGAGTAACTAAATGCAGGAAGCAAAACCACGGATAAGGGAGAACTACTGAGTTGCACATCAGAAAACAGGAGATTTGGTATCCAGACCTGTCCTTTTTGTCTCTAAAAGCCTGTTTCTGAGAGAGATCTTTTCTCCAACCAGTCGCCCAGCCATTCCAATTCTGGATACAGAATAAGAGATCTCACCTGGAAGGTCTCTAAAGCTCAGATCTCACCTGGTCCTGGGAGTCTCCAGCAAGATGCAGCTCAGAGAGCCTGGTGCAGCCACCCCGGGGCTGCCTGGTAGTCACGAGAACTCTGAGTGTAGTAGCACATGCCCCGGAAGGTCCAAAACCCATCTCAGGTTCTCAAAGCAAACAGAGGCGAGGGCCCAGGTCACAGGCAATGGCAAAAGACCTCCTTGGTTTTTCTCTTGGCTAAAATGCACCGACAGCCAGGACTGGGATAGAAACCAAGTAACCCAGCCCGGGTTTCCACTGGGAAAAGGGCAGCTCCAAGTCTCACTCTGTTCTCAAAGACTGAGACGTGGGATGAGGAAAATATTCTCAGGTAGTACTGGAGAACACAGGGCCTCCCTTAGGTGAATAGGGAGTGGAGGAGGCCCACCACAACCACCGCAGGTGGGGCGGGGAGGAAGGGGTCTGATTTCCCTGGAGGCTGCACTATGCCCTGGAGAAAGCAGCACCCCAGAATTTATGCTTAAGGACCTGGCTTGGGGCCATGAAAACATATGTGTATCTCAGGATTTGATTTCCCCTTTATAAATGCAGGCGAGTGAGAAAAGAAACTTTTGACTGAGTAACATAATACTTCTGGGTTCAGCCCACCAGGGTTGGCCCTGGAAAGAGTAAAAAAGCTGCCCTGTCCCAACACGTTTGTTTGTGGACACTGGCCGCCAGCTGCCACTCACTGCATTAAGGCATGGAGGGGAGGGGAGGGAAACCAATCCCCAGGGAACAGGGATGCTGGGAAAGATATTTTGTCCAGCCTCAATCCCCAGAGCAAGGCCAGGGGCCAACATTTAATGCCATCAGATATAACTCTGGACCTCACCCGCACCTCATGCCATCTCAGCTCCCACTTTCCTCACTGACCCAGGCCCCAGAATATAGCTGTTAAGTCCAGGACTTCTTCTCCATAAATCCCATAAGCTGAGGGACTTCCCAAAAGCTACCTTCCCAGGTGGTGGGCCTCCCCTACTGATATACCTGTTTTCTGTAGGTCACAAGCCAGAAGCAAGCACCTGTGACCCAAATGGTCAGCCACCGAGGTAAAATGTTAGTAACAACCAGCATTTTATTCAGTATTCTGAAATTTACAAAGTACTTTTTACACATTTCCATCCTCCTAAATTAGGCATGAACATCTCCCCATTTTACAGATACAAAAGCAAGAGACTTAAAGAGGTATTCACTGGAGTGATAAAGTCATGTCTTAATCCCAAATTATAGAACTCTACAGATGGTCGGATTGTTAATGGACAAGCAACAATTAGGTTGCACAGGCAATAAATTGATTCAGTGTTTCCAGACTTTCAAGGGCTTGTCCGAATGTAAGCCTTTTATACCCTCTAGACTAAAGCTCCTGCTTCTTATATATACTTAGACTGAAATCAAAATTTTTACACTTATTTTTAATGGTATAATTACACCAACAAATAGAATTACAATCACCACTTTGGGGAATTTTATACATGAAACATATTATTCATTTGATTCATTTTTAATTGGAATGGGAAAATTCCCAAAAGAAATTCAGGTTCAAAATTGCTTCCTTAAAATATTCCTTGGCTACGGCAAGTTAAAAATAAGGAAAAAATTTAAAACTCTCACTGAGATCCTCCCAAACTTCAACTGAAGCCTAAGGCTTTATCTTACTAGTCTTTTTCTCTTAGCCTGCGCTCCTTTATTACCTGCTACTTGTACTTCTTTTTCTGTCCTGTTCCCCTTCTCTTAGAACCAGCTAGGAACCCACAAAGCTCAATTATATGTTAAACTCCATTCAGCACAGGGGCATATCTTCATTGCAAAACTTTTAAAAGACTAAATAAATCAAAGAAAAATTTAAACAAATCACATATTTAGAATAATTTCAGGAACATATATGTTCTAGGGTCCTCATACGTATATCAATTAGTTCATATGTTGGTGGAAACCTCACATGCAGATGAAAAACAAGAATAAAAACAAAATTGAGAGATGGAAGGAGAAGGTTTTGAGGATGACTTAAAATACTCCAAATTGCATATGAACCCAGCAGGGTTTAGAAAAAATGTACTTGGTTGTCATTGTCTTTTAGCTGTTATCCCAAATTGTTTACTATGAAAATAGACTGGACTTGACTTCAAACTATAAATAAAGAACTAGTTCACTGGAGAATTTAGGAATAGGCTCTTTGAAAACCTTAACACACACACACACACACACACACACACACACATATATATATATATATATATATATATATATATATATATATATACACATATATATATATATGAAGCAGATGTGATTCCAGCTGTCTTCTCATTTTTTTGTTAATCACTGTAAACCAGAAATAGGACATGTAAAACATAGCATATAAACTTTTTATTTTACAACTAGAAAGATAATTGTGCTGAATGTCTGTTTTGAAACATAACAGAGGTGTGGAGAAGGGGGCATGGAGGAATTTGAGTCTTAAAGTAGGATAGAGAACTTTGTATATCATGCTCTGAAGCTGGGCTTTCACCATGTACCAGAGTCAAATTTTTGAAGAAGTTTAATTTCTAGTTGCTCTAAATGTGCTATGTAAATACAATCGGATTTAAGCAGCGGAAATTTTTCTCTTGTGATAGCATTAAAGATAGATTGAAAGAGTAAAAGACTAGACCCACAGAGCAAGTAGAATTAACATGACTTAGGAACATTTTTTTTAAATGCACATATCTATCTCATACATCAAAATTGCTCCCTCTTCATACAAGACAACACATCCAATATGTAACCACTAAAAGCATTTTACAGGTGAATACTTGACCACATTAACCACTCTTTCAAAAATATTTGGCAATCTGTTAACTCTTTAATTAAATTAAAACTTCTAACAATACTTTTCAAGATTTTTTTTCATTCATGTTGCTCAGCAGAGCTCATCCATTCATAGTTCATATTTTTTATGTTTTATGTATGTGTGTATAAATATATTTAATATGTAATATAGACACAATTCTATACATCACACATATCAACATATGAGGTCAGTCCAGAAAAAGTTCAGCTACTGTTAATATAATGAGAATGGTTTGCTCAACATCTATGTAACCTGTCAGCCAAGAAGAGTGGACTGGAATGTGCATATGTGAACAATGACAACTTCACTGTACTAGTCAGCAGGGGCAGTAGATGCTGTTGAATAAGCATGTGTACTGTGTGGCTATCATATTCAAATTGAAGCAAGCAGTGCAACAAATCTGAATCAAATTTTGCATTAAACTTGAACATTCCTCTTCAGAAACAATTTAGATGATTCAGAGGGCAGCTTTGTCACAACACCATGGTTGCTCATGCAACACTTCTCGTGCAGAATTTTTTGGCAAAACATTAAATCCCCCAGGTGACTGAGTCCCGCTACAGACTATATTTGGCACCCTGTGCCTTCTGGATTTTCCATAAACTAAAATCTCTTTTGAAAGAGAAGAGATTTCAGACCATCGATGACATTCAGGAAAATACGATAGAACAGTTGATGGTGACTGGGAGAACTGTGTGAGGTCCCAAGGTGCCTACTTTGAAGGGGATTGGGGCATCATTGTCCTATGTACAATGTTTCTTGTGTCTTGTATCGTCTTCAAGAAATATATCTATTCTTCATATTACACGGCTGGATACATTCTGAACAAACCTTGTATATTCTGCACTTTGGTCTGCCTTCTCATGTCACACACTTTGTTCTGTCATGCTAAGCTACTATTTGCAGTTTCCTAACTGCCTAACATGATTGCTCTGGGCAAACTTTGTGCCTTTGTTTTTAGTATTTTCTCTACTAAATTTTACTTTCTCCAATCCCCAGCAGTCAAAACACAATTCATTCTTTAAAACCACAGTCAAAAACTACTTTTTCCCGTCCTTCTTCCTTAACATACCTAGTGATAATACATTGTTCTTCTACTATTCTCGGGTAGTTATATCACGACTTGATGGGCATACATTCTGTCTTGTGCATCTGTATAAATTCCAAAAGCTAAAAATAAAAGTTAAGTACATAGTACACTTCAATCAATGAATGAATAAAGAGTACATGGATGAACTAATACCTAATCATTTATATAAAGTTTTCTTTTTTCCCTTCATTAGATGATAAGTATGTGATTCTCTGAACAAATATTTTACTTCCTGTATAATGACTTCCTCACAATACACAGTACAATGCTTTCAACACAGTGGGTAATCAATACCCACTGTTGACTGTTGAAATAAAATAAATTTACAAAAATAAACCAGGCTTGTTTCTAGTAATGGAACTCCCCTTGGTGATTGTTGGCATGCTAAATGAAATCACCACAGGAAAGTTTATGAATGATACACTGAATATTCCAAATGAATGCTGTATTTTCAGATAGAGCCCAATTAATTGCAGTTGTTATAGATATTGAAAATTAAGTAAGTCTCAAAAGGGAAAATTTTCTGGGTGACATTAATGATTCAGTTATTTGTCTCTTCCCTTTGGGACTCCATATGCTGATGTCATTACATTGAATATGAATAAAATTATACAATTAGAAAAGTCTTTCTTCAAATACAGTATAAAAGGAGATATGACTTGATATTATTAAGCATAATATGACACAGGAATAGAGTATACAGGCCCCCTAAAACAGCTTTCCCAAATATGACTGACATCAGAACATTATTTTAGCTATATTTTAATAGTAATGTATGTAATATATGCATACATGTATAGGCATTAATAACTGTTATACACAGATTCATTTAAGGGAAAAAGCTATATATGTTTTTAATGTAATAAATATATGGCATAAAAAGCATTTGTTAATATGAGAATTTTTCATTTTAATTTCCATGGTTATTTCTTAAGGAATGAAAATTTTGAAACATCGAGTTTCTAAACATATGCAAAGCACTAAAATATTAACCTTTGTGCAACACTTAGAAATATTTGTTACCTTTAAAGAGCCTCTTTTTCACTAGAAAGACGTAAGTATCTTAACCTGAATATATATATACTTCACATGGGTTTCTCCTTTTAATTAAAAAAATATATTTCTTTAAGGTATGGTTTTCTTATTCTCCATTTTTTTTTCTATTTGGAATACTAATTCTGATATAGGATTGTTCTTTTCTTCTGACAAATATCAATAGTTGATTTCATCTAATTAAAGAATAGCACATCCTCCATCAAATTGTAATACAAAAGTTCATATATTGCAAATAAAAATATTCTCCACCTACCTTCATTACTTTTAAAAATAATAAAAATAAGTTGCTTTGGTTTATCTTTTAAATTATATTGTCTAATATAATTAGACAATTATAATTTTTCTCATTTCTCATTTTCTACTTTTCTTTCTACTAAAGTGTCAGTCAATACATCTCAAAGAGAGTTGGCTGTTTTGTTCGGCAGTAATTCTCCATACCAAAGAATTATGGAAGTAATCACACTCAGAAGGAATGTGTTTCTAGTAGCTGTACTGCAATGGGCCCCAGATATCCAATTTACAAGTTTTAAATTAATGTATGTTTACTCCGCTACACAACAAAAAGTAGTTATCACAGAAACTAATTCTTTGCTTAATACTCTCACCATCAACTAGATTCACATCACCCACTCTTTGGAAATAAAATAAATAGAACAAGCAAGATTTTATTATTTCCTTTTAAGATGGAAAATGTGAAAAATAGGATCACAGTCATGTGGGGCTGTGACAAAAATGAACAAAAAATTTTGATTTTTAGTCTTTCTTTATCAGTGTTATTTATACAAGTGATGACAGGGATATATAGGGACCAGACATAAAGGAAATAAACATAATGGGATATAAGGAAAACTGATATTAATTTGCCTCTGTTTTCTCATTTTCTTCTCTTAGTTTTTCTGGAAAATCTTCCTTTCTATCTGTGTTTCATGAAGGTTTTCATCTTATGGTGATGAATAGATTTTTGATATACTTCTGGGGCAGCTGGCCCATGAAGGAATTAGGTTAACCATGGACTACAGTCAGTACAAAAGGTATGTTCGTTTAAGTCATATTTCAAAAGACAGCAAGAGACTTTCTGTGAAAATAGCACATCTTATGCATTTATTTCTCTATTTTTCTTCTCTGTGAAGCTCAGTTGAATATGCAAATAAAGCTAAGTCAATTGCTAAAGTTAAGTCAGTTGAGCAAGCCACCTTCAATTTATCAAGTAATTCAGATCATTACAGATGAGGACAATGAGGCACAGAGAATATAACTTGCTCAAGCAGAAGCACTACATTTTGAAAGCCAGGTGATTTGGCTCCATCATTACTGTTGTTAACCAGTATATTCAACTAGTGAAGCCATCACGATACATGCTATGACATTGTTTCCAAAATCCCAGAAAGGGGAGGCAGAGCAATTGAGGCAGCAGCTGAAGCAGCAACGAAATTAAATTTTATCATGAATTTACAAGTAATTAGCAGTGTTTTTAGGCACCTAGTTATAGGTTTTTAGTCCAACTTTGCATGATGTAAGTGTTCTAAGGAAAATGTAAGGATGAACCACTTCTGGTGACTCTCAGCAGCCTAGACGCTATCTTTGTCCAAGATGTGTACTTGGGACGCAACTAATGCCACCGTGGCAATTCCCATTTCATTCTAAATTCCTTTTGAATTTTTTAAATAAATGATATAGAATTTTATGGTACACTATTGATACATAAGAAACTGGCTTTGCCAAAATGAACCTGCAGACTAATGTAGTCTCTTAAGAGTTGACAAACTGAAAAGTGCCTGCGATGCACTAGGACTTAGAAAGGAGCCAATAAAAATACAGTTAAACATATGTATAATTTGTTTCTGCTTCCCATCTAGTAATTTATTTCATAAGTAATTAATGTGAAAATATTTAAAGATTCTGGGAAAGGTATTTATTTGTGACTACTTACATAGAGTAATTCCTGAAAATAGAGAAAAACTTGAAAAAGGGAATCATTTTTATATGATTTTCTTTAAAATTGGCAACAATGCTTTTGTTTTTGGAATAATTGATATCCTAACATTGGGATACCAGCAGGATTCATGGCATCACCTTTGGATTGAGGCGCTCTTGCTCTGTCTTAGGTTTATAGTATTACCTAAACCTTTTTAGAGCAAATCTTAAAGTCACTCCATGGATTTAGTACTTTGGGTCACATTCAATTTTAACTGTACACTGACATCAGTAGTCTGATTTACTATCATTTTAAGACTTAGTTTGTGTAGTGACTATGAAACCTGGACAAAATAAAAGGAAAAGGTAACGATAATACAAAATGCTTTAAATAGGATATTATTTTAAGCTTTACAATTATTTATATTTGTGAAAAAGCTTGATTTGTTTTCAAGTGTCTTTTGTAATAATGAAATGCACTGGGATTTTTTCATGAAAAGGCATGGAAAAAATTAACTCTCAATACACATTTTAAAATATGTTAGATACATTTAATGTAACTGGAAAAATCATGTAGAAGTTCCATAAGCTGTACTCTTTCACAAATATAACTATTTTCACTATTACTTAAAATGAAAATAATTGTATACAAATACATGTAGAAGCTGTGATAAAACACTTGTTAACTTGTGTATGAGCTATGAAAATAGTCAGTGACATAATTTGCACTGCAGACAAGGCATTTTTCATTTTCAGGGTAAAATCTCAAAATCAAAAACTAAACAATTGATTCCATTAAGAATAGATTATTTGCATTGCTTAGATGGGTGAATTATTTATTAGCTTTTCCTGGATTAATTGCTGCAAAATAATGTTCACATGATCAATAAAAGAAAAACTTTATATACCCAGTGTTCCAAGCTTTTAGAAAATTGTGAAAGGCAATGCTTTGAACACTCAAGGCCAGGGCGGGCGCATGTCTTACTAATTTTTGTGTTCTCACAGAATAAATAAGAAATGAGAAAGAAAGTTCTAGATTTGAGGGGACTAATTCAAATTAAAATAAAATCACATTTCTTTTTCGCAATAGATTTGGTGAAGCATCTCCTAATTTGCTTATTATTATTATTATTTGGAATGGCATTTATTACATTTTGCAGTTTTGCTTTTTAGATTTCTAATGAGCCTGAAAATTGTGATTAAAGAAATATTAATAATAAATACTTTAGATTTTTTACAGCCCTTTCTTCTGTAACCATAAAAATGATAGTTAAAAGTATATATTTGTCTATACATGCACCAGCAAAACCATTACATAATGGATATTGTGAGACTTTGATCTCTGCATAAAATATTCATAGTAAACTAGCTATACCACTATGTTTAAAAGTGTGTTTGTGCCACCCAACTGTCAGCTTGCCCTGCACAGTGTAAGCAACAAACAAACCCAGGCTGAATTGAATTTTATTCATTTTTACTTTTATTTTTGTATTATCTCTTATAGTTATTTTTCTTTTTATTTTTATAGCTTCATGTTTTTAAAACAAACTTTATGGAAAGAAATGCAGTTAATTGGCAAATATCAAGCCTAAAATAATAGCACCAAATAAGGCGGCTAGAATATTTATCTTATATCCAGTGTAATGTATTTAATGTTACATAATTATTTTATGATAAAAATTTGCTATAGGGGTTTTTCCAAGACTAATAAAAGCATATATATATATATACACATATATATATACACACACACACATATATATATATATACACATATATATATATACACACACACATAAAAACAAAAAATGGTAAGAGTTCTAGTCATTAAATTACATTATTCTCTCAGAATTTATATATATTTGTGTCACACGTAATCATCTTTTCCTCTTTCTCCAATAATTTTTCCATTCTAAGTGGCACCTTGGTAATAGTAATCCAAAGTGTCCAAATTTCCATCCATCTGCTATTGAGCAAATACCTGCTGGGTGACTGTGTTTATCAGACTGGTTTTATGGCCTGTGAAACTATCAAACCAAATGAAAGATAAATCCCCACTACTCCCTGCCATCCTAAAATAAATGCATCATATAATATTACTGAACAAACTAAAATAAGTACATAAAATTTACTTGAGTTTTCTTGATCCTCTGAGATGCTAAATACTTATTTTAAATGTAAAAATCTCTGATATTGTTTCAAACAAGTTTTGGTATACCAAGAAATATTTCTTTTAAATGCTTGATAAGGTACTGCTGATACCTCCAAGGCCACCTATTTCTTAACACAAGGAACACATAAGCTAATACAACAGTTGGTGTATTTTCTGCTTTCAGATTGATTGCTCAACATTAAGTATACACACTTGCTCACTCCTTTTCTTGTTAACTGCCTACCATTCCATAAAATCACAGAAAGGTCATTTTAATTGTGCACTGTAAAGTTGGTGGCTTTAGCTACTGTGTTTGTGCTTGATACTCGCCAACTCCCTATTTTTTCTTGACCTCAAAGAGAAGTTTTGGTCTTCGATTTGATTTTTACTGTTAGTGTTTTCTACTGAGGCAGAAAGAATACAAAGAACAGCAGCCTGGCTTTTCTGAATTTATCTGTGAGAGAAAAAATAAAGAGTGTTGATCCTTTCTGTAGTTCAATTGTACTTCCTGTTGATGACACAGGTTCTTGTTCAGAAGAAATTGGTTCAAGGAATAGTATCGTAAGAAAGAAAAAAGAAGCACAGGATATAAAGGAGGTAACAGCACATCCTTAGACTTAAATACTATGAGACGCCTTTAGGCTTTTGGTGTCAAACTACTCGAGGATTTTCCTTCTTTTCATTTTTTCTCCTAAAACCTGTTTAATACTTTTTATTGCTTATATTTCTATGATGTTATAAAATTGAATTTATAGTTTCACTTTTAGTCTTATTATCAAAATATAAACCAGAATAAGGAAAAACACTGATTGATTTTTAACTAGATCCCCAAAGAGTTATCTTAAGAATTTTTTAAAATATTATTAAAAGATACAGAAAAAGCTGTTTTAGTTTTCTTTTTTTTTTTAAATTTAACCTTTATGGTATCTTTCCCATTACGATTTAGTCCTCTTATACCCTCCCCCCCACCAGAAGTCACCACACTGTTGTCTGTGGCCATGAGTACTTTTTCCTTTCTCTCAGTTCTCAATTAATTATTTATTCTTATTATAATAACTTGTGTATCCAATGAAAAATACAACATTTTAGCTAGCTGCTAATTTGTTGAGTTGAAGCAGAACTATACAACTAGAAATAAGAATTAAGTTCATAACTTATTTAGGTTACAGATAGGACATTTTACTTAGAGCTGCTTATGATTTGATTCAATGATAAAAATTAAACACAGTGTATGATACAACATCTTCATTATAAACTTTCCTATTATGATCTTAAAATGAGTCATAAAATAATATATATCCTTGATTTCTTTGTGCTGAGTTTTCACTGTGTAGAACATTTGTAAATGATACATAAAATGAACAATATTTCCTGTGTTTCATTAATATTAAAATAACTATTGGTTTACTGCCCATGTTTTTATAACAAGCAATGTTACATGTTCTGTAATGAGCAATGCAGGTGTACCAAAATCCAGCAAGGCAAAGGATCTTTAAATTTATATAAAATTTTAAACAATTTTAAAAACCTTTATCACAAATTTGTCAAGGTTATATAACTTTGTTGTTTTTTTTTTTTCATTATAGTTAGGAAAAGACAAATTACATAAATATTTAATATCATTGATGTTGTAGGTCAAGGACCAAACACAAATTTATGTTAGAGGTATAGTAAGAACACTTGCTGAGAGCTTGTTTTGTGTGATACTATACTAAAGGTAATTGCTTCTTATGTAGTATTTCTCAATGCTGGCATCTTCAGACTATTATGTTATTTAGAAAATTATGTGTTAGGACAAAAGCCTAGTTTAAGTAAATAAACATTTCACTTGTTTATATTATTCACAGCAGTTTATAAAAATGATCAAAATGTGTTCCTATCTTTAAAGCCTCTTGCATGGACATCTTTGGAAGCATAATTTTTGGCAGAAAAAATCATGTCAGCAAAAGTACAGAGACAGAAAATTTAATGACAGGTTTTGGAGAGATGTGGCTCAATCTGAAATGTGTATGTTGATGTAGTTGCAGAGGAGCCTAGAAAGAGTTTCTGAAGGACAGCTATGGAGCTCCTTACTGGCACACTGCAGAATCTGAAACATGTTCTTCAAACAGAAACAACCATTATAGCCTTCAAAGTAAAGAAATGGAATGACTAGACTTGAGTCTTTGAAAGGTTATCCCACCAAAATGACTGACATTTTGGAGAACAGAGGGAGAGAAACTAGTCTGGAGATGTTATTCCAGTGAAAGATGCCCTGAACCAGTGCTGTGTGAGAGAGATTTGTAAGGCGGGTTTGAATATAAAAGGACTCTTTATCCAGAATTTATTTGCTTGAAGTCCTTTCTGCTCTACCCAAGTAGAATTATCTTCTCTTCATTGTATGTCCACTGCGTATTTTGAATACAGTGGATAAGAAAAGAAAAACAATGTTATTTATACAAATAACTCTGGCTTTTCACAGATATGTGCTTTATTTCTTAGAAATTTTGGCAATGCCTCAAAGCATTTTTAATAGACTTCTTGCTGCTATTTGTTTCTTGCTTTCAGTTAATATGTAAAGGCAATAAGAAAAAGATTAACTCATAGAATTAAACTGGGGATGAGCAGAAACAAGTTTAAAAAGTTTTATAAACTTCTGAAAATGCTCAAAATATTCGGCATAAATTAAAACAAAAATAAGATACTTTTTCACCTGTTCCACTGTGTATAGGACAAGACATTTGTTAATACACAATATGTGCTAGAATGTGGAGAGAGAGAAATTCTAATGCACTGATGGTGAGAATGTTAATTGGAACCATCTCTGTGGAGGGCAATTTGGCAGTAAAACTAAACTTTTAGATGCACATTCTCACTGACCTAGCAATTTTACCTCCAAATCTAGTCACACTCGTGTAAACATGAATGCATAAGAATTTCTATTTCATAAGCATTTGCATATAAAAATAAATTGATAGTTTTAAGTGATTATTTATATAAATTTTGATATATCTTTATCATGATCAGTCTATAGTGTTCAAAAACTTTATACCTTTTAAATTCTTAGGTAGACACACAAAATTATTTTTAAAAAATAACATCTGCTGGAAAGAAGCCATACAAAAATCTGTGTATGGCTACCTTTCTGAGGAGTAGAACTAGAGGACACTTTAGGGAAAAGATTCAGCTTCCATCATATTCTTCCTACACTGTTCCTTCTTATTTCTATAATATTACAATAAAAAAGAGATGATGACAACAGTGTTCATTTCAAGCAAGATTCTGACTCAGGAGACCTGCTCAATCATGTGGTCCTAAAACTGACAACACACCCAATAGAACACTTCATTTGTAATCTAACAGAAAGAATTTCAGCATCATTTTACAAGTCATTCTTAAATAACATTCCACTCTTCATCAATAAATGGGTGGGGAAACAGTTATAATTATCTTTTCTTACTGGAAAGTAACTTCTACAAAACAATGCCTTTTAAAATTAATCCTTAAAATTATGTCTGCATTATTTTTACCTTGGGGAAAAGCGACTAATAAGAGAATATATCTATTTGTATTTTAGTTTTATTTTTCTCTCCTGAGAAAACTTAAATTAACCTAATGGTTTTGAAATGAAATGACAAAGGAAATTATGAAAGAGTAATTTTTTCAGATTAAAAAACTGATCTCAGATAGACCATTTACTGAAATATTAACTAAAGACAACACTAACCAAACAGAGATTAACATTTAGAAAAGATATGTTGTCTTAACTTATAAACATCTTTTAAAGTTCTAATATGTAAGAGACATCTAATCTTGCAAAATATCCAAAGAAGAGAAATAATAAGAATGAGAACATTAAGTCATTTCTTTCTTCTAAATTAATATTTATCAAAGCACCTATATGGCATCTTGATGGCAAGTCAATATTCAATCTGTGAAAATTAACCATATATTTATATATAAAGTCCATTATTTTATAAGACATATACATGCAGAAAAGATAAAAAGAAAACTGTGTTTCAGGTAAAATATAAAGTCCAGGTATTTTTAAAAAGTATTTCATGATATGAATTCTTATTTAATCACCTCCTCATTGAACAGTTAAAAATTGCTTTCTATCAGCTCCCTCTCCTGTCTGCTTTGTGGCTTTCTCCACCTTTCTTTTCCCTCTGTATCTAATATCTCTGAAACCAGTACAATATTACCATACTTTTTTGAAAGGAACTATTTTTTGTGAAATTTGATTCTTTCATTTCTTTCTACTGTGTTCAAACTCCTGCAATAGTAAAATATTCAGTAAATATCTAAGGAAGAGGTTGATTGGTTGTACAGATACAAAGCATATACATATTTAAGTTGGCACATAATTTACTACATTACTCATGGAATTTACTCTTTTAATAACTTGTATTATCACAGTAGCCAAGCCAAAAAATAGCAACATATCTAAATATCTCTTATAGAAAAGCTTAACTATAAAATTATTGTAAATTGATATGAAATCTTTTTTTTGTTTGCTCTAAAATATACTAACAATTCACAATTTAAAAGATTTCAATTTTAGCCCTGGCTGGTGTGGCTCACTGGGTTGAGTGCCAGCCTGCAAACCAAAAAGCATCCAGTTCAATTCCAGGTCAGAGCACGTGCCTGGGTTGCAGGCCAGGTCCCCAGTAGGGGGCATGCAAAAGATAACTGATAGATGTTTCTCCCACACATCCCTCTATTTTGCCCTCCCCTCTCCTCCCTCTAAAAAAATAAATAGATATTTAAAAAAAGATTTCAGTTTTAATTTGTTTTAATAAATTAGAATTAAACATAATGGCAACATGAGACATTTCCTTAAAATTATTTAAATAACAAGAGATATAATCAAAATGAGAAAAGAAAATATTTGGGGAAACTAAGTATTTTTGAATGAATATATTCTATACCATTTTGCAATCCCATTTGGTTCAAAATCAACATTTGAAAAAGCTTCCCCTTCTATCAAAACAAAATCAAAGCTATAAACAAATTTATGAATGGGTATTAAAGACTTTTTTCCTCAGGTAAAGCAAGACACAATAAAATTTTAAAAAAATAAACAAAAAACACATAATCTCTTTAAATACTGTCAAGTACAATTAAGACCATAAGAAGAAAATACCTCACTACCAGCAAATGTACAGGGTTGTGCCAAGAAAATAGTGATTTTCCTCATATTTGGAAAACTTGAAGTGATTGTACTCAGATGTATTTATACAAACAAACTTCAAATGAATTTTCTGCCTTCAAATATTTCTTGTACTTAAGCATAAAAAGATATCATTGTAAGCAACTATACCTAAAGATATAAAAAATGATTTTAACTTGTGAATTACACAATTGCATTTCCTTGTCTCACACACACACACACACACACACACACACACACACACAACTATGAAGTAGCAGTTAATATCCTTTTACAGGAAAAGAAATGAAATCTTAGAAAGGTTATTGTATTGCTTAGGTAAGCACATAGAGAAACTGTTGAGTCAGGATTAAACTAGCGTGTAACAAGTCTGTGCTTTCTCCATGGCCTCCCCATATGCCATGAAAGTTACCTCTGTTTAGTGGAATGTATCCTAAACTCAGCTGTTAACACCCACAATTTTGTTTCTTTCAATTTTCCTCTTCATCAAAACCTCATAATGTGCACAGCCATTGAACTGCAGTAGATCAAAATGTTAAAAGAAAAACTCAGTTACGTTTATTGATTTTAACTCTTGCTGGAGAGATTAATAAAGTGAAGAAGTGATTTTTCCACGTCAAAGTAAGGAGCAATACTGGGGCTGAACATCATCTTCAATACCATCTAATCTTGATATTATCCTCTCCTTTTTGAACAAAATCCCAATTCTTCAAATGTCTCTCAGAATCTTTGACATTTCCTCATTTTATATATTTTAAATTATTTCTTTGCATAACAAAGAATTCTTTCTTTACATTAATTGCCATATTTTTCGCACTATAAGACACACCTGAACCTAAGACGCACGCACGTTTAGAAGAGGAAAACAAGAAAAAACATATTCTGAACCAAATGGTGTACCAAAATATTTAATAAAATATAACAGAATAATATTTCAACCATGTAAAGTGAACAGCAGTCGGCAGCGGTATTAAGAACCATCACCACTGTCATTAACAAATGAGGAGAGACTTTAAGGTTCAAGTACTCTTCTAGTTTTCTGGGAACCCCAAGAACTCATCATCGCTAGTGTCAGAATTTATGGGAGCCTTTAATAACAGGCATTGGGGGAGTTAAGAGGTATCACTAGTTGTAACAGTCACTGAGAGTATCACTATCCTAGTTACAGGTTATGGTCGACTACCCCCAGTGCCTGTTATGGCTAGTGATGCCCCTTAATCCCATCAGTGCCTGTGTTACTACTAGAATAGTGAGCCCACCGTAACTCCCTTTATATACTACGAACTTCAGCCTTTACAACTGCTCATCCAGTTACTGCTGGCCTCCTCCCACAAAAATCTGGTGTGCACTGGAAACAGTTTGGAGGTAGATGAGACAGATGTAGCATCTACAGGAGCCAGTAGCCAGGTGAGAACATGTTGCTTCAGCTCCACTCATCTGCCTCTCATGATTGGCAAAGCTTAAGACACAGTGATTGGTGGCTGGAGGTGGTTCTACTGACATAGATCCCACCCAGTGTCAAAGACAATTGGCAATTGGCACTGTGCCTCATACCCTTTATTAGCCTCAGCTGATCCTACAGGTCAGCGGTTGCAGCTGGGAGTGTCAGGCGGCTCTCTGCACTCTCCCAGGTCCTGGGTTATGGGCAGAGGTGAATGGGAACTGACCAGACGCTCTGATATTCAGCAGTAAAGTGGGACATTTAAGTATCCCCAGGGGTTTTGCGTGGGCCCACTCCTTCCTCTTCTAACAGCTGTCACCACTGCTGACAGGTCAGGTAATACACATCATAGTCCGTGACACAATATTCACTCCATAAGATGCAGAGACATTTCCCCCCACTTCTGGGGGAAAAAAAGTGCATCTTATGGAGTGAAAAATATGGTAATTTTCCTACTTTCTTCTACACATCCATCTTATTCTGTTAATTTTCCCATTAACTGAAAAAGTTTCCATAACTGCACATTCCATCAAGTCCTATTGCTTCTCATTTTGCCTGGGATTTAATTCATCCCCACAATGGTCATTTCTGGTCCTCCAAGATTCTCAGAATGTGTGACCCATATCTTGGTAATTATGTTTACTGGTAGATTTTCTTAAAACTTTTATTATGTTATGTCCTGGCTGACAATTTCCCACCTTTCCATTGTCAGGAATCAAATCTCTAATTTCCTTCGCATCTCTAACAGTAAGTGGTACCATAAATGGGAATTTTGTAAGAACTGCCTATTAAAGTAATTTACTTGAATCAAAGACAAAATACGAAAAAATAATCTTTAAATACTCATGGTCTATAGATCTCAATGTAACTTTCCACAATTAGGACTGCATTGTGCCTTATAGAAAAATAGAGTATTTTTGTAGACAGATAATTTAAAACTTATATATTAGAAAAGGAACTGGAGTAAAACCAAAATTTCTTCCCAGACTTAATTTTTTGATGTTTCCAATACTGTCAATTTTTTCATTGAAAATTATACTTTTTCCCCTATATATCATCACAACTTCATGACAGTTTTTATCCTGACTTTGCAAGTAAATGAGTTAAGTAACTTTTCAAAATTATATAATAAGTTGTGGAGCCAATCCGAAACCCTACAATTCAAATACCAAATCTCCTGATTCATACTGTCCCCCTATATTAGATATACTATTATAAATAGCAAAATCTACTGCTCTGCTGCTACTATTATTACTTTAATCTTGAAGGACCTGTGTGAGCAAAGCTTCATTAGCTTCACGGTTAACCCATCCCAGTAAAGTAAGTATCACCAGTGCCATTCATGTTCCATACTTAATAACTCAAAAAAATCAAGCTTACTTATAACAACATATAAAAATTACATATCTTCATAGCATCTAAGCTACATTCGTTTTACCTCAGATTTGGCTGTATCATCAGAGACTAGATGGTTCTAAGTTACTAAAGTTAGCACCATAATGAGATGTATAAAAACACAACATTCCTTTAAATTAGTTAGGTGAATCTTGGAGCCACTGTTATTTCAAAATGACTTAGGCTCCAGGAAGTAAATACAGCAATTACAGAACCAATGCTAGCATGAAATAGTCCAAGCTGGGAGACTCAATAAAAGAAAACTAACAGCTGTCTTTACAGGAGAAATATTGAAAATTTGCATCTCAGCTGTATATAACTCTATCACTGAACATTTCACATTGAATTACCTTCATCCTATGTGCTTATTTCCTCCATCAGTCCATGAACTACTTATTCCCCTTTATATTATTACTTATTACTACAACTGTCCAGAGAAGCCCACTTCAGTGTCTGAAGTAATGTAGAAATTGCTTTAAACATAAAAGGAATTACTTTTTGCTAATTTTACCCACTGGGGTATATAATAACAACAATGCAGTAAAGAATATGAAACAAACAAATATAGTCATATGTTTTAAAATACAATTAATATAGTAAATTTTTTATGAAATCAACTCTAGATCATTTAACTTAAATCTCAAGTAACCATTCTTACTAAGTCTACTGTTATTTAAAAACATTAAAGAATTAAAAGTAAGTTATAAGTAAATAAATATCAAAAAAAGTAAAAATTCAAAGAATTTTAAGCACCATTTGTTCATTGAACATGGAGAATACATTTTATATTTTCTACTATTTCCAATTTTTGTCTATAGGCATAAGGTGGAAAAGACCTCAGGTCTAACATTAATCATTTTAGCCACAATCTTTTACCATATCTTATTACACTTGTCACCTTTAAACATTCAGAATTTAAAGGAAGTCTTAAAATATGAAGTCAACCCATTTGAACACACACACACAAATTTCTTGTCATAATTTGACAATAAAAGGTTTGAGAGAAAGCATCTGTAAAAATATTACTATACTCTATCAGAACTCCAGGAACATAAAAGTGCTTTTCCACTAAGTTGCACTATGTCGATTTTACAGTTTATCGCGTTCAGTCTACTGGTGAAAAATTATCATATAGAGTCATTCTAAAATGATTTATACTGCATTATTAAAATTAAACATAAACGTTGGTTCAATTACAATGATAGCTAAATACTATTACAAACTCAAATTTGCTCTATATTTGCTTAGTATTATACCAGTAAAATGAAAATTTATATACAAGTTAATATTTGAATTCTAAAACTCAGAATAGTGCCTATATTTAGAGACCCATTTTCTGCTTTGCATTTTTTTTTTTCTCACACCACGAATCCCTTTTGACAGCCTTTCTATGACAGACACAGTCTCTCATCGTGTTCTTCCGTGCATCGAGGTATCAGGGAAGCCTTGCTCTGAGAAATCACCCAGAGACCACTGTGAAATTAGGCAATGGGTTTATTGAAGGGGAAAAAGGGGGAAGTGGGGCGGGGAGAGGCAGCTCCCGGACCAACTCAAGGGCCCATAGGACAAGGGGAATGGGGAACGGGGAATGGGGACTCCCGGTCCTCCTAGTGGGCCCGTAGGGGACCCCTGCTTTGCATTTTATTAAATGCTCTAAGATCATTATTACCCTAAGAAAGCCCATTATTTAAATTTTATCCAAATTTTCCAATACACAGAAATATTTTCTTACCCATATTTCTCACTGGTTTTCTAATTAATTTAGCACTCCATTAAACATTTATTACTGGGGGGTGGAAAACACTGCCAAACCAGAAAAGAAAGTAATTTCAAAAATGTATGGTCCTTTATAATCACTGGAAAAAACTACATTTCCTTTCCTCCTTGAGTTCCCAGGTTTCTTAACTCAAACTGTCAAAAACCTCCCATTTGATTTAGCTGGTGAGTGCACACTAAGTTCATTGTGAAAAAAGTTCACATCTAGCAATTAAGTTGTCTAGTCATTTAAGTCTCGATTAATAAGAGAACCCAGGTATAGTAGCTGTTTCCTCTGAGTTAATGTGATTGGATTTTAAACGTTCTCATCTTAAAAGGTAATGTTTTACAAACAAGAAATGGCTACAAGGAAATACATACACTTATGCCCTAATCTTAATTTGAATAGATATAAAAATAGTTAAGACTTGTATATGAAAAATGATACAAATTATGAAAAGTTCTGACCTAGACATTTAAGAGAACTGGGTTCTAATCCATCTTTTCCATTAAATATAATGTTAAACACATCACTTAACCTTTTTATGTCGTTGTTTACTCCTCTTTATGATAAGTATCTGAAAATACAAGGTTGGTTAGCTCTTTCTAACATAAAATGGTACTATCCTGTCACTTTTTCCTAAGTGTCCTCATAATTTATTTATCATCAATATCTCATGAGATATGTACTTATTTTTAGTGAGCTGGTTATTTAAGCATTAGGAACTCTCATTCACTAGCTCACACATTTCCATTAGAATAATGCTATTGAAAGAGGCTGTATGTTAAATTGAATTATTAAGTTAAAGGTTACAATTTTATTAAAAATTATATTTTTAAAGCTCCTATCAACAAATATTCTCAAAATAAGAAAAAGTAATGATCACTTACACACTGTTTTGTTAATTTTTGAATATGAGAGATGAAATTAAGCTAGTCTATGTCTTTTATAAAAGAATATAAACAGGAAAGTTTTCAAATAACAAAATGTGGAAAAATGTAAAATTAACTATGAGATTTTTCATAATGTTTTAGAAATATTTGTGAACACTTAAATGTATGTAGGTGCCCAGGAAACAATTTTATATTTAATAATCATGAAATTCCACTAAAATAAAAATTATTTTTTAAATTTCTACTATCACTCACCTGTACCTTCAAATAAATATTCATATTAATCACTAGGAATTTCATCTAATTCTGTCATTAGATACTATAAACTATAATAGTATCTCAGCAAATATTACATCATTGAAAAGTGAACTTGTATATAAAACTGAAATGGGAGAACCTAGAATATTTAAAATAATTTATCTAAACTCTCTGTTACCTTTACTTTTGGTTTAGTTTCTGAAAAATTCTTTAATACTTTTACATATAAAATTAAATATTTGAGAAAATAAAAATTAAACTTTATATATTTAGAAGCAAATTTTTCACCAAATAAATGAACCATTTCTCTACAGGTTATCTTATAAATATAAATCCTGCAACTAGTATAATTTGTGAAAATAAAGCAGCTCCAGACACATTATAATTACCCTATTATAATATCTCTTTCAATTAAAACTCCTTATATTTTTCACCTCATAATGAATGATTATGCCAATATTATGACTACCAAGTGGAAGAAAATTCAATGCATCTCTTATCACTTAAGGGATTAGTAAAATGTCTCCTCCTAAGCTCCATATGCTATAGTTACTACTGGATCATAATGGAAGATGAGATGTTCTCCTTCTTGAGCATTTAACAGCCATAAAAATTTTAAAAAGCAAAATCCTATGCCCCTTATAGTATGGTAGTTATATAATTATACTTCTGCTGTCAAAGGTCACAAATGAGTTTTTGATCACTCAGATAAATGCAATACTTTCATCTTCCTCCTTGCCTGATATACATATTATGCAATTACTTAAAATTTCTATGTTCATATTAGTCACTTTAATGCTTAAGCAAGTCCAAATATTAAAGACACAAAATACAAAATACAAAGGTGTGTTTGTGGGAAAGTTCATACAAATACATTAATGCCTTCCTTTCTATCAAGATCTCAACATATTTGGCCTATATGAGTATAGGAAATATTTGGAATCATGACTAGTAGAGAGGAAATATGCAGGTCCTGCCAGATCCTTTAAAAGAAGTCCACTTGTTAAAAATGAATAAAAAAGTTGTGCCCACAAGGAATTAAGTTATTAGGTCATTATGGACTTTTAAGGGACCACTAAGAAAACAATAAAAAAAGAAAGAAATTTTGCTCTTATGTTGTCAAGTGCAACCAATGAAACAGTTTTGAAGCTGTATAAAAATGACAGTGATCACAAGAAATTCCAGCTTAAGAAATACATGAGAAAAGAACAGAACTGTATTTTTAAAATTTCCCACAAATAATAAATTTTATACTGTTTTATATTAGATTAAGTAATGGTGGATTCATCAGTTTTTTAAATTTTGATAAAGAAGACAGAGCTTGACTTATATTTTTGGAATTACTTTATGCCATTTTCTATAGTTTCATTTCCCTGTACTAAAGAAAAAAAGTGCTTTCACATCTTGGCTGGCTTTTAAGTCTTGTGAGCTAATGTTTAAGACAGCTATAATGTCAAAATATAATATGCACTACTCTGGCATATGAAATTAAAGACCTGTTTTAACTTAAGGGTTTGATAAGTTTGAAAATGCTCTATATTTAGAATATAGACATATTTATCATACGTAAAACATAAATAAAGTTAAATATATAGTCATATATTAAGTTCAGGTAATATAATATTGCCAAATAACTCTGATGGAAAAAGTTAATTGTAAAACTATATTTTCTTAAAAGTAAATAATATTAAATGATTTAAAATTTTATTTCACATTCACATTATCAATGAAGCATTATCAAATTTGTCTTATTTATTTTAATGAAAATAATTAACAAAAAACTGTTCAAGTATTTGGGAATAATATAACTTGGCACTGTTCCATTTATCCAAACCTTCTAAAGATTATTTATGTATGTGAATATCAAAAACAACTGTACAACAGGAGAAATTAATTGAAAGGGTATGGGTTTGGAGATGGGACATTGTTCAAACTAGTATTCAATCCTAAATATTGTGCTAATGACTTTTTTATACTTCATTACTTTTTGAAATGTACCTGTCTCTAATGTAGAGTTATTGATCACAAGTGCTCAGAAAATAGACTTCTGTAGAGATTCTACTGCTTGGAGCTTCCAACCACCCTCTTTCCTGGTATAAAGTGCTAAGAAGTTCATGTAACATATTAGCACAAGCTTATAACCCTAATCCTAGAAACATATTGTCAGAAATACACACCTCTTTCATGCTTGTATCTTCAGTAATAGGAGATTAATAAATCTGAGCTCCTGAAGTTAGAATTTGAGACAGCAATTTACATGGAACTATTTAAGAGTACAACCTCTTCATAAATTTTTAGAACATATTTAAAAAGAGACGCAGTTCAAAAACTATGAGTAATCAAAATATGTGTGGCAGAATGGATTCAGCAAATCCAACATTTTGAAGATCTTGGTCTCATAAAACCTAAATTAATTTTTGAAGAATGAAAGGCACTAACCTCTACTATAAAATTTTGTTTTAGCCAATGGAACTTATGGATAGTCAAATCATCTGTATACTATTACAGCCATCTAGACAAGTTTTCATTTTTTTCACAAAAATATGCCTTTAATTTTATCTAGAAATAAGACAAAATCCAAAATAACTTGGCCAGCATAACATCCCCTTACTTTCTTCATCTGGAGAGTCCTCTACCCTTAATTGACATCCTGTGGTACTTATCATGAAATCAGCTTTGCCATTAAACCACACTCTAACTTGTACTCTGAAGGTGGCAAAGGTTTTCTAAACTGTTAAATAAAAAATACACTTAAAGAAGTATATATTAGTCAAACATAACCTATGTCTTAACTTAATTTGGCACATAAAGTTGAAGTAAACTTTCACAAGCAACTGATTTTTAATTCTTAAACAAACATAGTCTATTTGTTCATTCATAGTTTGATTTTAGTTCATAACCCAAAATTAATAATGATGTCAGACCACTGCAGAGTTGAAGTATTGCTTACCTGAGGAAAAAGGGTATTTCAATGATCTGTTTAAAAACTCCACATCTGTAGCTTCTCAGATCTATTTTCCAATACATCCTTGTTATGCATGTGCCTCAAGTTATAGACAAAGTCTGGTTTTTAGTGAATCTATTGGTGTAATGTTCTTTTTTCTTAGTTCTTATAATTCTAACTTTCTGTTCAGTTGTGTATGAAATCAAAGAGAAATTAAAATGAGCAGTTTTCTCTTCATTTTGTAGTTTCCCAAAGTGTTAAATATGAATAACTGAAAGACCCAGACAAGCCCTACGCAACACATTGGCATCTACACAAATATTGTAATAAACATTTTATTGTTTACTGTTTTTAAATATGTTTTTCTATCATCTCACCATACTCCAGCTAAGTTAGTTTTCAAATTTTATTTTTTTAGGTCACATTTCCCTTTTTTAACTTTTAACTTTAAATTTTGTGCTTTATTTCCTCCACTAGACTTAGTTGCCCTTTGTATGCAATATCTTTCAATCTTTATTCATTTGTTGTATGTGACATAGTCTTATATAATCACATCATTTTCCCCATTTTAATCATGGAAACATATACCTTTGAGACTCAATAAACTGGTCCACATAGAACTTATAATCATTTGAGTATGAAGTAGGAAAATACATAAAGAGACATTTCCGGGTTTCTTAAAATTGACAAAAGGCACTTTAAAAAATAATGATGTAATTATTACTAATTATTTTATGTTTAAGGTCACCATATTAATAATGATGAACTCTTTTAAGCTTAGTAGGATAGTCATAAGTATTTCTGTAGTTTGTTGCAATTCAACAGTCCTCAATTGTGCCTCCACTAATTTTTAAAATTTGACCCACTACTTATCTGTATTTTTATGGCTAGTACCCTACATCTACTTCTTATATCCTTATTTCCACTCTTAAAATTGAGAATCAAGGTATAAGCATAGGCATCGCTAAGTGATTTTTATCTTTAAAATTAAAAAAATAGATGAATATAGGTAAGACATTTCACATGCAAGAGTTAAAAAGTTTTTTGCTTTTTACAGATACCTGCATTTACATTACCTCAATGAATAGTATTATTCAAGGTAAAGAAGTTATAAGATTAAAAAAATAAAATAATTCTAAAATATTACGTGGATTCTTAGCTTTCCCAAATAAAGTTAGTTAAAACAACTTAAAATTTTTGAAGGTGTCAGAGTAATTCTCAGCTTGTTGTAACCATGTCCATGTATATGCAAATTACCATTCTATCCCATTTCTCAATTAAAAAAAAAAAAAAACTCAATAAGGATGTTTGAATATATTTTCATCTTATTTTTTAAAATCTACCACAGTCTTAACACAACACTTAGAAAATAACTCAGCATAATCTAAGATACTGTTGTTTTAGTGTCTAGAACTTTGTAGAACTTCACTTACAGAGTATCCCTGCTGAAATTTAACAAGTTACTGCACTGCCAGATGCCCAATCATTTGGTCTCTATTCTCCCAAACACATTACTCAATCGTAAGACACACTCAGCACCTGAGAACAAACCCTATTTTATGAACATTTAGTGTCGTTTTTAGAAAAACCCCTACTCTATCCTGGTATTCATCCCCTTACAATTTAGTTATAAGAATTGTTTACTCTTGTTCTCGATGACATTATGAGAAACACAAATAGGTTATATTTACTCTTGCTTCAACTTTTCTTACATAAAATCACAGCAGAGAAAAAGCACGTTTAAAAATATACAAAAGCTTTAATTTGCAGTTTTCAAATTCTGGCAGCATGGCTAGAAGGGGTGGCTATGCAGAAGCGAGTGTGTCAAAATCTGAAAGCGCCTGGAAGATGAAGTGCACAATCACAGAAAGCAGTCACTGGCGAAGGAATGTATGTCAGCCACTTACCAATGAGACGCCAGACTCCCCTGTCCTTCCTCTGAGACTCTCAATTCCCGGCTCCCATCCTCCTGCCCCTCCACACAGTTCAAAGAGAGCAGTTCCTGGGGTCCTTCCTCAGCCTGTGGCAGAAGAGAATCGGGGAGTGTTTAGTCATTCAGAGGGAATCCTCCAGCTTGCCTGGCTTCTCCCTGAAGAGAGGACCCAGGTAACGCCTCCTTTCCGCCCCGAGCTTTAATGGCACTTTGGCTGCCGCCTTCTCGCAGTTAATGCTCCCGCACTCCGTACTTGGTTATATTGGGAAGTAGGCGCGGCGCCTCCTCCGGCTGGTATGTTTGGGGCTCGCGTGTTCTCCAATGCGTCCGCGCGCCCCGCGCCCCGCGCTTCTGACTGGCTGTGTCCTTCCCGGCGGTCCCTCGCCCCTCCCCGCTCGCCCGCACTGTCGCCGTCGCCCGCGCCCAGCGCCTCACTGCCTCTCGCCGCAAAGGTTCATTTAGCATGTCCCCGGGCTTAAAGGTCTGTTTGTCTCAAGAAGGGTTTTATATGTTTCCCTACTCGTCTCACCAGCCAACCGGTATTCCCTTCGCTCCCGGGCACGGAGGGCTTCCCCCCAGCGCATCAGCCCTGCCACCTTCCCCAGTCGAACGTCCGGAGACTGCAGAGCAGACAGACGTGTCGGCGGTGCCGGCCAGGCGAGCCCAGACCAGAGTCCCTCCCTGTCCTCGGAGGCAGCTGCCTCTCTCCTGACTGCCAGGCTCGGTGCTTTCACCTCAGATCGCCTCTGCGTGCACTTCGGTGGCTCCGGAGCGGACTTTGTCACTTTAGAGGATTTCCTCGGGTCCTGACTGGGAAGCACTTCTCTTTGTTTATACACTTACGAGTTGTATCTTCGGACTGTTAAGCTGTCTGACTGTGTCGATTTCCCCCGGATTTCCTCCCCCGTGTCCGTTCGACATAAGCGGAGGAAATAGTTGCCTGAGTCCCAGACAGCAGCCCCTGTCTCTGAATTTTTATATCACAATGGATGTAATTGGGAAAATAACCCAGGTAGTAAATCCACAGTGTGGCAGCTTTAGTGCCCTTGTTCTGCTAGTACCCCCCTCTACTTTCCCTCTCTCGGAGTCCTTCTCTGATTCTCTTGATTCGTTTGATGTTAATTGAGTGTTTGTTAAATGAATTCTGTTACATTTCTGTTGCAGTGTCTCTCCGTAGATAATGCGGGTGGCACCTGTATGTTATGGAAAGGAAATCCCGCATGCTGCTTTCTATTTCTGTACATCTGTAAGTGCAACTGTTCAGAGAAGCCTCAGGTCACCCCTCTGTGGTCAGTGTCGGTTTTTCCTGTGTGTTTGAGCCCAGCTCGACCCTGCTCTGAGGCTGATTCCTCTGCTCACTTCACCCCCAGTGGGGCCTCACCGGCTCTGATTGGCAAGGAGAGTACAGTGCCATGCAGCCTGTAGCGGGAAGCCTTCCTACCACCAGCTCTGTGGTCTTTCTCTCACAGCTTTTCTAGTAATTAAAATTAGTCTTTTTTTTCTTTTCTGTTGCTTGGCTCCTTCTCATTCATCCACACATGTTAGACAAGCATCCAGTCTTTAATGGCTACCCTCAGGATCTAGGCTGATTTCTCGTTCCTCAGCAGAGACAAATTTGTGTTCGCATTTCATGCTTCTCTGCCCTCCCATACTTTTTACTTTCTTTTTCTCCTGCTTTGCAGTAATTAGGTTATTTTCTTTATGTGTTCACTGAGGGATTGTTGCTGAGATTCGACTTGTCTTGACTTTTTCCTCTCCTTCACTGACTCCACTCCTGCATCAGGCTATTGGTTCACAGAGAGAATCACCAGGACTTTTCTAACCTCTTTAAATATAGCACAAAATAAAGTTCAAGTCTAGCGCTTAAAGCATGTTTTTCTATTGTGCAATTGTTTTGCCTTTAAACGTTTATTATAATTGAGCACATTCCATCTTAATGGGGGATTAAGAGGGTGAGCTTGCTTGTAGTTTTCTTCACTTCTTAAAACATCTTTATAGTATGTTACTTAAGATTTTTGGCATTTACATCAGTGTCGCATGTATTTCATATATTTTCTTTTAACTGGATTTTCAGAAAGGATTTAAGTTGGCTTATCAAAATTTATTCAATAAAAAATTAATAAAAAATGTAGGTCAGGCAAATCAAGACAGAGGGTAAAATGAGAGATAATAGAGATAGGAAGCCAGGAATGGGGTTTAGAGAGAAAAATTCATTTGTAGTTTGTCAGAAAAGGCCCCAAGTTTACCATTAAGATACTTAGTGGCTAGTGTAAAGAAGGAAGTGTTATCAGCTACATGATTCATAGTATCCTATCACAATTAACCTGAACAAATAATGTATGTTTTGAATGATATGATTAAATCACTTTCCATTTTTAATAAAATAACCTAAAGGCATATGATTTTGACTTGTTAAAAGTAAACAATATTATCACAAGTATTGGGCATGAACATATTTTAGCAACAAGTAAATGATATAATAGTATTTTTCATTTCAGGGTTATCTGATAATTTAAAAGAAGAGAAAGGAGATGTTGAATATGGTTAATCAGGAATAGTAAGGCCTATTTCTATCATTTCAAGTTTAGAATGTCAGGTTCAAGTCATAATTTGGGGTGACTAGGTTACATGGCCACATTTCTGCAAGACACAGAATGAGTGACGATATTTTTATTTCTTTTATAGCTTATAATGTTCCATTTTATAATATTTACAATTAGATATTCTATGTTAATATTATATCTATTTCAAATTAACATCTATATATATTAATTTGACTTCTATATCTTTCTGAAAAATTTAGATTTTTTATATTAGGGAACTTATTTTGAGCTGCACATTTTTTAATTGTGTTTGTAAAGTGAGGGGACTATAGATCATGTGCATCTCTTTATCCTATTATATACACAAGGTTCAGGTATAAGCATGTCAACATCTGAAATTGGAAAAAAAGTAGTGCATAAAGTAATAAGCAGACAAATTTTTCTCGTAGGAGGTCTATCAAGAAGAAACAAATTACTATAATTTCCTAGAATCACCCTGGCTAGTGTGGCTCAGTTGGTTGGAGCATCCTCCTGTAACTGAAAGTTTGCAGGTTCAATTCCAGGTCAGAGCATATACCTAGGTTGTGGGTTTGATCCTTCGGGTGCATGTGATTCCTGGTCTGGTTCATGCTCTTACAGGAGGCAACTAATCAGTGTTTCTCTGTCTCCCTTCTTCCTCTCCAAAAGCAATGGAAAAAATGTCATTGGGTGAGGATAAGATAAAAAAAAAAAAAAAAAGAATTCCTAGCACCCATTAGGTCTTTTCACATACATCTTATGCATGGTAAATAGAAGTTTCTATTTTTATCATGTGAAAATGAGATTTTAAAATATTATTCTGACTTAGAATTGTCTTTGAAAGGCATCAGAGTATTCATACCCCATTTAAAAAATCACAATTCTGTTTACTTAAATAAAGCAATTATTAAAACATCACTTGTCTTCTCTATTTCAGAATAATAGTGCTATTTTTAAATTAACCAGATTATTGTCTACCCCGATTAAAATATAAGTTGAATGTTAAGTGAATTAAAAATACTGTTTGTAAGTGGGCTAGGTGGTTTAGTGGGTCATTTTCTCCATGCTATGGTTAGTGTACCTGGAGCTTGCTGTCTTGTCGCTTATCTGATCTTGTTGTCTAACCATCTTTGTGTAAATGTCTTAATCTCTTTATCTGCTGGTCCCCAGTGGGCAAGTGAGCAGATGCAGCACATCTGTAGCAGTTAAGTTACCTCTAAGCTTTTGTCTTATTTGTGTTACAAATTTTTTCTTTAAATCATGCCCTCCTTTTTCTCTGCTTTTATTTGATTCGCATAAGGTTAAAAGTTCTAGTTAATAGACCATAACTACTATTATCTCCCAACAAATTTTACCATAAAATGTAGGGAACCAGAGAGCAACACTCAATTCAAATCAAATTCAATCCTTTCTTTCTTGGATCAGCTGCCTTGCTTATTGGAACCAATGTTAGCATTTACATTTTGTGTTTTGATGTTTAAATCCTCTACGTTTTATGATAAAAAGAATGGTGAGTGTGAAACTACTTAGAAATAAAAATAAGAAAATAAAAATCTTGCATTCTGTATATACACTGGTATTCCCTATAAATATAAATAAAACATGAAGACCCAAAAGTAAACTTTTACTTAAACTGGACAATATATGATAATTTTAATTTTAGTTTGTTATTCTTAGAACATCAGTTTTAGGACTTACATCACATGTTTTATGAAAACAGAAATAAGCATACCTTAATCAGAGTTGAGAAATATACTGACTTAATTAATTTAACAGCTGCTTCAGTTAACCAACACTAAAGAATGGAGATTACTTTGTAGATGTCTTGATAACATCTGCAACCAAAATCATTAAGAGACATGGAAGAGGCACTCAAATTCAAGTGTTCTGAGGCCCAGAGTGCCAGCTTTTGCTTGCAGTAGCTACAGACATGACTGACCTCTCAGTGCTCCTGATGCGCATGTCCTGTGACATCTTGGTCTAACAAAAATGTTCTTCCTCAGGAAAAAACAAACAAACAGCAACAACAACAAAAAAAACATTGGCAGTTAAACTAAGATTTTAGGAAACGAGTAAAATTTGAACTTTTATTAATGTAGAAATAAAATTTACTTCTGTGCAGTAGCTTTTGTTAAACAAGCACTTGCATGTTTCCTTAGATATATCATCAATCTGATGCCTATCAATTTTAAAATACTTTTGTAGATGTCTAATTTTTATTTTGTATAGTGATCATTCTCCAAGATTGGCTAACATAAAATTGTTTCCATAAAAAAAATCTAGAATTCAGTTTTTCATGACCACACATGTTTTCAGATAGTCTCTGTTTTCATACAACTCTTCTAAATCTGAGATAAAAATCTCTAGTAGCTTCATATATTCTGTCTAAGTTAGAATGTCTTATTTTAAAGGATTTTCATATGTGCGTTGCATCTTGATTGTTTCCCATCTCTTTCCTGTTTTCCATTAGCTTGACATTTCTTTGATGTTTTGCACTAAATCAGAATAATCTTCCTTCAAAAAATGTTTGCTATTAAATATCATATCTACCTTTCTGTCTCAGCCCACCCTAGTTTCATTTATATCTGTAATATTTTTTCTAGTTTGTATTTTTAATCCAACTTAAGTATTTTATGTGGGTATTCAGAACTAGGCTATATTCTTCCTGTAGCCCAGAAACTAAATTTCTTTGACGTTCTGGCTGAATAATGTGTGTATAGGAAGCCTCATTTGTTGTCTGAGATTCACTTCAGGAGACTGCATTATGAAGCAGAAGCAGATCATTTTCACCATACTTTTCTGTTCACCAGTAGACCCGTATTTAGCAATTGTTACCACTAGATGGCACTCGTGTTCTAATTAGGAATGTCATATAGGCGTTGTCCTAGGGATTTTCTGATTTTTTAGGGAATTGAGAGGATCCCCCAAATTAGTAATTGCAACTATAAGAGTTACATATATATATGATGTAACATACAACATCTGATAAATACACCAGCAAGTTGTAAAGTGTCAAAATGCTTAACAGGTGGTCTTGCACTTAGAGACGAAATAAGAGCTATTAACATTTGTTGAGGGCTAACTATACACTAGGCATTAAAGTAGGTATGCTTTATACGAAATGTTTCTTCCATTTTATCCTAATGGTATAGTTGAAACTCTAACTCAAATAATGAGTCTCCACTGAGTGTTCTCAACTGTTTACTAAACCAATCCCTATTTTGATTAGCATAAATTAATCAAATCATCACAAAAACAAAACAAGTGTTAGGAACTACATGCAGAGAGGCAGACCTCATATACAGAGAATCCAGTGAATGGAAAATAATTTAGTACAAGTTCATAATAAGATAAAATGCCATATTAAACCTATTAGTTGGCATTTATGGCATGTTTGTATATCCTCAGGGACATAATTCATTCTTATAATATTTATTAGAACTTACTACTCTAAGCACTGTACAGAATTAAAAGTTTTTTAGCAAAACTTTTGTTTCATATAGCTTAAAAGTCAATACTATATATTCTTTTATTCTAATGCTTTGCCTGAATAATAGCCTTATTCAACATACTAATTGGCATATACAGATCATAATTTGAAAGGAAACACATAGTTTTAACAATAATCGCTATTTTGTTCAGAAGAGATTACATTTTGGTGTTTCACATTTATTTGTTATCAATCTTATTTTTATCTGGTTTGCTTTCTTTATACATTTTTTAAAAATCACTGTTTTCTAACCATGTCGGGTTTACCTTGGCACATGGAAATAGAGCTGTGTTCTTTCTACCTATCCACAATCAACCATTGCTCATGGTAACTGGTAACAATGAAGGGCTTAGGACTGATAACAGAGGAGGCTCCCATCTGGAATAGAGCTATCTCAGCTTTGCTTGCTTTGTGTCTGTGAGATTTTGAGATATAACTTATACGCTATGCAAGTATATATACGACACCAATATTTTATGCTTAAATAGCACCTTTCTTGTAAGGATCCAAGCTCATTTAATATGGCAACAAAAATTAATCAGTATAGTATAGCTACACGGCACTGCTTTTGTACACCCCTTATTATTTCCTGTGCCACATCACTAATGGGCATATGCAAACTGTGTATGAAAGGAAGGAATTGTATACACTGTGAACCTGCTTTGTGGACAATTGGTGAAAAGGTGTTCCAAATGAAATAAAAATAATTTACTTCAGGTACCAAAGCACAATATAATGTAACTTAATTATCAGACATTAATTGATTATTAATTATTAGCTTACAAAGTGCTGACAGTCTCATTATAAGGAAAAGAAAGGAGTCTATGTTGGACAGGCCCAAGAGAAGCTAACAGGCTAAACAAAGTGGCATCATGTTGGCTTAGGTTTGTGCTAAATGATTGTTGCTAATGAGGTAGCAGATACTGATGAGAACTCAGCAGCAAAAGAAGGAATATCAAAACCCACTGGAAATAATAAATGACAAGAAAAAAAATGACAATGTTGGCTGAAAAAATGACAGTAATAAGTGTTCTGTACTTACAGTGAGCCTTAAAGACAATGCCACCAAAAGTGAGTGACAAGCCCTAAAGGATAGGAAGTATGGTCATTTTACCATGAAAATCAGCACAATTAAAGGGTAATGATTATTATTATCGGGGAAACTGCATGTTTGACTAGGAATTTGGAAACTTAATAGCAAAGTTATTTAAGTGGAGATTTTTCAATATTAGTTGAATAATGGGAAAATTTTTTTAGTTTTCTGACCAAAGAATTAATCTTTTGAGAAGGGCAAAAAAGAACCTAACTTTAGATTCATGGGAAACTCGCTGGGAGAATTGAGCTTCCTAAAGGCACTTTGCACTCCAGGCCACAGTCTCCACTTCCCAGGTCAGCCTGGCCTACTGGTTTTCCCTTGAATATGTTAATGGAGCAAACTATAGCTATCCTATTTTTTCCACAGCCAAAACAAGACTGCATATCTTCCTTTTATTTTCTTTACCTCTCTTTCCATATTATCTGAATTAGAGTTCCAACTTCTCTGGTTCTCTTTGAATGATATAAATACAATTTTATCCTGATTTGTTCTCAATTGTGTTAGTTACTTCAAAATGAATGTACGCTCTCTATGAAGAGCTGGAAATTAATATTTTATTTTAAAGTCTAAATTGTTGACTTTGATATGTTTTCGTATTGAGTAACACATTTGTGCTTTATTTTTCAGTAACTCTTGACTGCATATTGTGTTCACAGTTTGTTTGTTTGTTTGTTTTTATGAAAGCACAAGAGCCATTTTAATGTTGAAAAAATTAACACAGCATAAAAAAGTAGGAAGCGTTCTTTCCAGTATCTCAGTTGGACTTGCTTACGGAAGGTAAAGCTGAATACTGTAGAAATAGCCAAATACATTAAGCTTGTCTTTTCCTATGTAATTACATTTGAGGTAACTTCCTTTGTTTCCATCAAACACTAGTGTTACAATAATTTCCTGGGAAAATAAGTTTCCAAATAAGTATCTTCAACTCTTAATCAAAAGTACGAACTGGAAACAATTTATTGTCAAAATCCCTGAGCAATTTCGATGTTTTTTAAAAAAAATCAAATTCTTGCCTATTTAGCCTTCTTAATATATACTATAATTAGTTAACAGATTTAAAATAGCATAAGTAAATATTTATTTATTCTATTTTGTATCTGGGATATTTTTTCTTATGGTAAGTATTATTTATTGGCCTTATATTTAAGGAAAGAGTTCTGAAATTTTTATTTACAGGGTTCCTAATTTGAGGTTCTCTGTGCCCTGCTACTTGGATAGGTGTATTTAAAATTAGATTTCTGTCTCTTTATATGGTAGATTAATATGATACTTAATACATATTCTCATTTTTAATTCACATATCCCTTTAACAAACATTTTTACTAGCAATTATGTGATACTGCATCATAGACCCTGGTGTACCATCTCTGTTCTCAAGGAGCTTACAGAATGTCCAAAGTACTTTAATTGAGATATTTCCAGTATTATCTTAAAAGTTGGGGGAGAACACCTTTCTGTGCATCAAAGGGAGTTCTTCACCAATGACATACACTTGAATTGGCTCAGAAGAATGAGCAGAAGAGCAGTTCAGAGGTAATTAAAAATATCAATGTTTACATTTGCATCTACATCCACAGCCACATATTAATAGCTATGTCTATATCTACATAGCTATAGGTATTTACATCAATATCTACATCTATCCAGCATTGTGATAGCAGCACGATGTGCAGTCACAAATTCAGGGAAATTCCAGAAATCTATCTTCAGGGAAGTTAAAAACAATGAATGTGGGTAGATACTGCATTGAAAGAAGGTGATATTGGAGTAGAAGACGGCTCAATTAAGACACATATCATCTGTAGGAACTGGAGTTATTGCAAATTTTTAATCAGAAGGAGATAATTCTATAGATGCGTAAGCTTGAAGAAGGTACATCAGTTAGGGGGCTTAGAATATTTGTAGCCATAAATGATAAAAGAAGAGACTAAGACTGTGGCGTAGCAGTGGATTTCAGACACTTTTAGGGTAAGAAATCAGAACGACTTGTGGACTAACTAGCATGCAGTCAGGTGACAGAAGATTCACTTTGTGTTAACTCTTCTTCTAGGACAGCAGAACGAGGTATGCCACAGTGAACAAAACAGACAAGAAATGGACTTCACTCTCCCAGATTTTACACTTTATTGTCAGATATAAACAAGTAAACAAGATGTTACACTGAACCCCTTATGCTGAACCCAAAAATGTGGAACTCTAGTTGCTCAAAATTTGTGGGTTTAGCTGAAATATAGTATTTCAGGGACATATTTAGGGACACATATAAGTTTGGTTTTGGAAAAAGTGACAAGATTCATTTGTGTAATACTTACGGAAGTTGTGTTGAATAATATTGACTGCTGTATTTAGAGGCCATATATCTTTCTTTGAAAGTAAGCAGGTATAGTTGATAGCTCACGCATGGAATAAATCGATGTACTGTTGAAAATGAGAAAACGTCAGAGATGATGATGAAACCTTGGGAACACAACAGTTTAGAGTCACAGGAAATAAGAACCAATTCTAGACACTGAGAAGGCAATATTGTGCATGTAGGAGGAGAATTATATAAAAAGATCTCAAGGAAGCCAAAGCTGAAGAGAATTTCCAGAAAAGGGGCTTGTGTAATACATCGTTCAAAGAAAAGAAAGATTAGAATGCAAAACTGAGTTTTGATTTGTTTTTAGGAGTTTACACAGGTATGTTGCAGTTATGAAAAATTTCCCCAAAGCAATGGGTAACATGAAAAGATCATCAAAACTTAAACACATTTGTTTTAATGAAATAGAACATTGAGAAATTGGAAAAGTTGTTCTTGGTGTAAGTTTATTTGGCTGAATTTAACTTGGGGTCAACAGTACTAATAAATTTAAAGAATTCTTTTTTTTATGAAGAGATATTTTTCAAATATATGTCATCTTACCATTCCCATGAGTTATTGTTTCTGTTGCTGTTAGAAAGAAGATTAGATAATAGGAATTCAATTTCTGGAAATTAATCCATATAAAAACATATATAGATATTTTGTATATATATACATATATACATATTTGTATCATTTTATATTTTGATAATCATTTGTTATTAAAACAGAAGGCACATTGTAACATAGAGCCCTTGCTGAAGCATATGCATCATTTTATATTAACACACTTGCCAATTCACAATTGAGAGAATCTAGGCATAGGAAAATTTACTCATTTAGATTGGTCCCAATAAAAGTAATTCTCCTTGAATAAAATCCAGTTAAGATTAGTCATACCTAACATCCCTATTTCTTTATTAATAACACAGGTGAATGTAACTAAAATATGCTGTGACATTCCTAATTGTAAAATACGGTCCAACATATGCTCATTGTCACTAACGATGAGTTATAAATAATACAATCTTAAAACTCAAATAACTAATGCTAGATAAAACAGGGTATCATATCTAATTTTCTTCTAACAACAACCAAAAGAAGCAAAAGAGTTTTCCATGCAATCTAAACCATTCACTTAGAAATGATTTACTGCTATCTGAAATAGTAAAATATCAACAAAAAGAAAATATATTTTAGGTGACTTTGGAGTCTGTGGAACAAATTTAAATATATGTTACAATTTTCAGAAAAAATAAGGCAAATAAAAACAGTCTTTTAGGGTACATTTCTTTACTCAAAGAATGAAAAAATGTTTTTCATTGTTTCCAGGAAAAAGGTTTTTCTGTAAATATAGCAGATATGTTCCATACCAACAAATAAACTGGCCTATTTCTTAACTATTATCTTATAATGAGAATGCAAAATTATTTTTACAACTTCTTTGGAGTTTGTTATAAGTTAATTTGGCAAGTGCATCTTTTTTAATTCTCTTGCATTTTCTGAAGATTAGTGTTTAAATCTGGTCTTCCAAAAAATTTTATTTACTATACAAAAAACGTAGCAGAATACATATTTTTATTTTAGGTTATGCTTGTAGACATGAATTTTAATTAACTTGGCAACAGCTGATAATAAGATATTAGCATGTAGAAAGTGTGCAGTTAATAGAAGCAGAACTAGAGGCAATTAGTGGAATTAGGTGTTTTTTCTACCGAGAGACAGTATCCTAAATACTAATTGTTTATGCCAGTCCAAAAACAGCAAATATCACTAATAGCATCATTAAATCTATGTAAAACTACATTATAAGCACTAAATAGACTTACTGATTTGGTATCAGATTGGCGCAGTGATGAGCTTATTAATATTTTTCATGACTATGTATTCACTGGAGAAACTTGGTGTAACAATATTTAACTGAATATATTTTTGGAAGATTAAAAACATGCTTACTCTTCTATGTCACACTCTTAAAATTACTCAATAACTTACAGTTTTTAATTAATTCATTTATGCAGTGAATTTTTTATTTAAAAAATTGCCATGAAATAGAAGTGCTGTGCCCTAGAGCCAAAAAAAAAAAAGTGTAGAAGAACATTTAGTAGTATTTATTACTTTTTTAATTTTAGAGTTGCATTATTTCACTTTTTATGCTTCTTATTATCCAAAGGTTTGGGCATGCATGTATCTTTGATGGTAGGGACAGTGGACTTCTGATCTTTCTTGTGGTGTATTTATTTCTGTGGAGGAGACAATGTTTTCTATCTGACACATGAAGTGAGCCTCATACTTTCTTCAGTTCTGTTTGCAATGTGTTCTTTTTTCTTTCCCCTTACTTTTACTTTTCCTTTTTCACCTGAGAATGTCTTGATCGTTTTTCTACATTGCTGAAGCAATAAGATAAAAGTGGTGGTTGACAGTTCTTTTCTTTCAGCTCTTCAAAGATGTTGTGCCAATTCTGACTTCAATTGTTTCTGGTAAAAAAAAATCTACTGTTATTCACATTACTGTTCCCTCTACAGGTGAGGTCTCATAGATCTTATTTCCCTCTTGTTGTTTTCAGGATTTTTTTGTTTGTTTAGAAAACACACGTGGAGAAGTTTGACTATGACATGCCTTGGTGTGGGTTTCAGAGTGTTTATTGAGATTGACATTTTCTCAGCTTCTCATGTTTCTAGATTTATGTCTTTTGACAAATTTGGGATGTTGTCAGTCATCATTCCTTGAGTATTTTGGCCTTGACACTCTTTCTTTTTAACTTTGGACTCCAATGATACAAATATTAGGTAGTTTTTTTAGTGCCATAGGTCCCTGAAGTTTGGTTCACCTTTTTTGTTTGTTCTATTTTATAAAGATTGGGTACTTTCTATTGTTTTATTTTCAATTCACTAATCAGCTGTTCTGACACCTCCTTTCTAATGCTGAACTGTAGTGAACTGTAATTCTGGTTTCTCAATTTTCCAGTTTTAAATTTTTTATTCAGTTCTTTATAACTTCTATTTTTAGCTGAAATCTCTTTGTTTTTTCATTTGTTTCATGCATGTTTGTAATAGTTTATTGAAGCATTATAAATCATTGCTGCTTTAAAAACTTTATAGTATCTCCATCATCTCAATATTTGCACCTATTTATTTTCATTTTTCATTTAATTTTAGATCTTTCTGGTTCTTGATATAATAAAGGATTTTCAGTTGAAACTTGGACATTCTTATTATGTTATGAAATTTTTTTAACTTATTTAGACATTTTTAGCTGACTTTCTCTGACAGTGCTCTGTTGAGAGAATTGGGGAAACCGCCAGATAGAGAAAGAAGTTCAAGTTTTCCACTCACCTTCTTTTGATATCTGAGGTAAAATGCTCCTCATGACTGCTGGGAGTGAAAGTCTAGGTTCCCTGTGTGGTCTTCACTGACACTGAAGGATAATAGGGCTTGTTATCAGCCAGCAGGGATGAAAGTTACATCCCCTATTTGACCTTCTCTGCCATCACCACTACAGAGGTTGGGGTGACTTTTATAGTCTTACATGGGCCAAAGTCTAGGTTCCCCACTTGGCCATTGCCAGGACAAGTGGGAAATGGGGCCAGAGTTTTTCCTGTGGAATTTGTCTGGAATAGGGCAGTTATTATCTAAAGTATTCTGTCTTGCTAGATTTGTCCTATTTTTCCTCCTGGAAAAATGGCACTTCTTTTTTGGGCAACATTTTTGTCTGTGCCTATAGGCATTTGCAGGTTACAGGCTTCTTAAATGCATGTCCAGGTTATATGAAACAAAAAGAAAATTCAGAGACTTAATTTTTTTCTTCAGTACCCATGTCCCTAACAAGTATGCCTTTTTTTTCCAGCTTTCAAGAATTTTCTTATGTTTGTTTTATATATAATGTTGAGGCTTTTAGTGGTCCTGGCAAGAAAATTAGAGAAGAATATGCCTACTTTATCCTCCCAGAAGTCAAAATCTTCATCACTGTCTTTTAAAAACTCTAGATTTAAAATATTTAAATTTTTTATTACATCCCAATCACAACACTGATTTCCTCTGAATTACAACAGACTCACCTGTGTCATATCAATCTTCCTTATTTGTTTAAAATTTACCTCATAACTCTGTATCCCTAAACTCTATTGTTTAGCTTAGCCATTAAAAAACAAAATTATAGTTAGATTCATTCAGCATGCAATCTTTCCTTATTATGAACTTATTTCCTCAATGTTATGATTTTTAAATTATGTTTTGACTTGAAGTTGTTGCTTATATTTTTGTTTATATAAGTAATCACTTGTATGAATATATTATATTATAACATGTATCTATTCTACTTTTGATTACTTTTGACTTGTTTCTAGTTTTTTCATCAATAAAAATATCACTATAGACAGTCTCATACATGTCTCCTGCTACAAGTGTGCAGTCTTCTAAAGTAATATCAAGTTGTTGTGTCATTTTTTAATAAAAAAATGTATATACATGAGTGTAGAAACATTCACTTTGCAGTAATGCAATGTGGAGTAGTAAATATATATTTTAAAGTTTTATTATTGTGTATGTTAAATCGGTTTTGTCGTAATTTATTTTCTTGGATATTTTGCATCTCATGGGAATGAGGAAATCTGCTTTAAGTTGCTTCTTATTCACTTGTAATTCTAGATCAGTAGCCTACCTCTGTGTATATCAATGTGCCATATATTTTTAATCTTTGTTTTGTAGTGATACAGCCTTTCTCTCTTCCAGATTTGTGGCATTCAGTTCCAAATCTATATTGCAGAAGAGCTATGTGTCTATTTCCCATGCTGACTTCTCTTTTATATACTGTTTGATATAAATTATTACATATCAATGTTCCAGTTGGTGGCAACAAAAATATTCCTCTTCATGGTTAAAACCTGAGATTTCTCTTTCTTGCCATTTTCTCTTGATTCATATTTTAAATTAATGTTTACTGTATTCTGTCATTTTCTATGTATTTAAGTGGAAATTTGAAAGACAATAAGCTCAGTCTAACATATTGACCATAATTGTCCTGAATATTCTTTAATAATTAAAATGCCATTGCAGTGGATTTTTTCAGTATAACAATATTTGGTACTATATTAAACTATTTATCTACTTGTTTACTTATTTATTTATTGTTAGAGAGGGGAGAAGGGAGGGAGAAAGAGTAGATGAGAGAGAAACATTGATCTGTTGCCTTTCATACATGCCCCAACCTGGAACTGAACTTGGAAATCAGGCATGTGCCCTGAAAGGGGATCCAACCTGTGACCCTTTGCTCTGCAGGATAATGCCTAACCAACAGAGCCACGCCAATCAGGGTTATATTAAACAATTTTTAAGATCAAATAACATGTGTTACTTCCCTTTGATCCCACTCTGTAGTCATATATTTTTAGAAGTAGCTACAACGTAAAATGAAGAACAGTTTTCTCGCTGAAACAAATCCTGATCTTAGTCATCAATCAGGCATTAAACAGCAAAAGAGAAACAGAAGGTTAAGAAGCATACATTTAAACTATACCTCTGTAAAATGTTTGGGATAAAGATAATAGAGCCTTTGAAAATAACATTTCTGAATCTGAATCCTCTAGGAAAATCAATAATGATTCCACTGAACATAATTAATTATTGTCAAGGTTAAAGATAGGAAATATATCAATGTCATTTTACTATAATCATGTTTTTTAATGTTTGGTTTTCTATTTCTTAACAAACTTTGTTTTTCTTATAAAAATAGCATATTTGAAATAAAAGGGAGTGAAAAAGTTTCTAAAGTCTCAATCTTGAGATATGTAAATCAGTGCAAATGCACTAATAATGGTTAATTTATACGTATGACTCTTCTATTAATATTAGCTATAGGGATTTTAATGCTACTTCTATCCACCTGTTTTATTATAATCATGATTGCTCTTCTTTAATTGAAATTACTAAACTTGGAGTCTTTGCTTTTTAGAAGGCCCAACACAATACACTTTTACTTTTAGTGCTTGAAGTTATAAATAATTAAGTATCTACATTGTTTTTCCTCCTACTAATTAGCTTGAAATTTACTGTTTTCCCATTATTATTATTTTATTGTATTATTATCCACAGTTATTTAGCAATCACATACTATAGTCTAAATAGTTGCATCTTTTAATCCTCACAAAGATATGAAATAGATAGTACTATGATCTCCATTGTATAATTAAGTACTTTAAGGCACAAGGATTTGAAATAACATGCCCAAAGCTATAGAGCTCCAAGTGACAGCAACTGAATTGTAAATCTGTCTGAATGGTTTTGAAACTTTTCTCTTATCAGTGGCACCCTATTGCCTCTCACATACAGAAATAAAAATTAAACAAACAATCTATCCCATCACCATAATATATTATTTGTAATGCTGCTATTTATTATTTTTACCCATAATTCTTTTCCTACCTTTCTTCTCACTATATGAATACGCCTACCATGGTTACATCTATACTGAATATGTACAAACTTTCTTTTCTTGTCATTATTTTCTAACCAGTACAGTATAACAACTTTCTGCATAGCATATACATTGTATTAGGTATTATAAATAAATTAAATATATGGATACTCCTACCATGGTTGCATCTATATTGAATTTTTATGGACTTTTTTTTCTAGTTATTATTTTCTGAACAGTACAGTGTAACAACTTTCTGCATAACATACACATTATATTAGGTATTTGAAGGGATGTGTACAGATTACATGCAAATATAATACCATTTTAAATAAGGGAGTTGAGCATTCTTGGATTTTGGTATTCTTGGGATCTTAGAACCAATCCCCTATGAATACCAAGGGATGACTGTATGTGCTAAAGTTTGTATGTGTGTGTTTTATTTTTAAATATTGAGGCTTCCTGCTGTGGCTCAGTGGGTTGAGCGTCAGCCTGCGAACCAAGTGTCGCTGGTTCGATTCCCAGTCAGGGCACATTACTAGGTTGCACGCCAGGTCCCCAGCTGGGGGCACGTGAGAGGCAACCACACATTGATGTTTCTTTCCCTCTCTTTCTCCTTTCCCCTCTCTCCAAAAACAGATTAAAAAAATAAAATAAAATAAAATAAATAAAAATAAATAAGTAAATATTGAGGCTTTGTCCATGTATATTTTAATTATTACCAGTAAATATAAATGGTAAGTTCTGAATCATGGTACAGAATCCAGCATTAAGTAAAAATGACAGGAGCACTGATACCCCCTGGACCCTAGTACATCAGAGGAGAGTCAGACTGAGTTAGTTTGTCACAGCACGGTGGCTCTCACACCGTGGGGAAGCTTTAGAGCACTTAAGAATGAGTGCCAGTTGAAGCAGTAATCACTGTGGGTGATCTTAAGAAACTTAACAGGCACCACAGGCCTCTACGACAGGCCTTGCTAAAGAAAACAAAAAGAAAAATAATAGGAGGTGAACTGAGGGAGCTTTCATAAGATGAAAAGAACATTCAACATGTCACTGTCTCAAAAATCCACCTGGACCTTTGATTGGTATTTCAATTAATTTATAGATCAATTTAGGGAGAATTATTATTCTTAAATGATTGATTTTTAAAACCTAGGAATAAAGTCTATCCTATCATTACTTTAGCATTTTAATTCCTTTCAACAATGTTTTGTAATTTTTACAGTAAGTAGAGGTTTTAATTATACTATTATTAAGATCTGATATTTTTGAAACTTATAAATATTATTCTTTAAAATAGTTTATTATTTACCTAGAATCTCCAGTAAAAGTGCTCTCTAAATAAAGTAGCCATAACAAGTATTCTTGTTTTGTTATCAATCTTAGGAATAAAACTTTTAAGAATAAATTATTGAAGTTGCTGTAGACATTTTTCTAGATACTTGAATTACATTTATAACTTAAAGGCTTAAAAATTATATCAACTTCTGGTGTCAGGAATCTGGGTGTGGTTTAGCTAGATCCTGTGCCTCAGGTCTCTCTGGAGTCTGCAATTAAAATGTCAGCCTACTCTGGCTTGCCTCCCAAGATCACTCAGTGTTTGTTGGCAGAATTCAGCTCTTCATGGGCTGTTGGACTGGGGACCTCAGTTCCTCACTGGATGTTGGCTGAAGGACAAGCATTTCTTTGCTACTTGGACCTCTTTATAAGGCAACTAACAAAATGGTAACTGGCTTCGTCAAAGTAGAAAGCAAGATACGATTGGGAATGAGAGAGATGATGTCACAGTGGCATAAAACTTAGTATTAAAAGTAACATTCCCTCAAATTTACCATATTCTTTTTCTTAGAAAACTATCACACAAGAGAATAGCCTTGAATGCAGAGATCATTGGTAGCTATTTAGAAGCAGAGTAAGACAAAATTCTTTATCGGATTGGAAGTTCTTTCCATTGCAATTTTGCTGAGTCGTTTTTACTTAAATAATTGCTGGATTTTGTCAAAATCTTCATGTATTGAAATAATTATATAATTTTCTCCTCTTTTTAAATTTTCTTTACTGATTTGGTCAATTATATTGTCTGACCTGTGATCTTTATACTAAACTGATTCCAGCATTAACTCTGCTTGGTTATAGGGCATTACTTTTTAATATATTACTGTATTCTACTTAGTAGTATCTTATGGGAAATATTTGAATCTATTACAAAAGAAACATTTACCTATAAATGTCTTTATTGTATTTTGTTGTCATGTTTGATTATAAGGTTATGGCACCCTCATAAAATTAGTTCAGAAATACTTTCTCTTTTTAAACATTGGATTTGTCAAAAAAAATGTTGGTGTTCTTCTGTCCTTAAATGTCTGAAAATCTTTACTGGTGAGTTAATTTGAGCCTAGAGATCTCTTTAAGAAAATTTTTAAATGTGGATTCAATTTAAAAAGATATATAAATTTTTGTTGATATTCTATCTGTCTTTTAAAAAATGTATAACACTTTTTGAAATCTTTATTTAATTGAAATTTTTTTTAATTTAGTGCTATAGAATCGTTAATATTGTCTTCACCTTATTTTAACATCTGAAAGTTATGTAGTGATAAACCCCTTTCATTCCTTATATAGGTAAATTATATGTACTCTTCATTAGCCTTGATAATGATCTATTAATTTTATTAGCCTTAAAAAATTTGTTAATTTTTAATTTGTTAATTTGTTAATATGTTTTACTATTTCATTAATTTATAGTCTTGTTTTTCCACTCTTTACACTCTGTTGGGTTAATAAGCTTTTCAAAAATTACTTGAGGCAGACACATATTTGGGGGGCTTTTAAAAATATATGTATTTTAATATTCTATATTTCTCTAGAGGTCCACATTAAATTAATCTTAATTTTGCTATGGAGTGCTTCTTTTGATCATTTAATTAAAAATAATTACTAGCTTAATTTATAATTCTTTTTACCATAAGATTTATTTGTCAGCATTAATTACTTAATTTCTAAACTGTTTAGATTTTTTAGTTTTAGTTTTGTTGTTAACTTTTAAGTTAATTCGGTTGTGGCCAAAGAACATATCCTGCATAATTACAACCTTATGCAATTTTTTGAGACTTGCTTTTTTTAATAATCATGGGGTTAAATTTAAGAATATATAGCATGAGTAGTTGAAAAGAATGTGTATTCTTTTATGTGCAGTGTCTTACATGTGGCAATTAGCAAATTGTTAATTTGCTTGTCATTAGTTTTATTGCGCATATATCTCCTATATTGTTACTAATATTTATTATTTTCTTTTATCACTTGTGAGAAAGGTATGTTGAAACCTTCCAGTATGAATTTATTTCTACTCTGTTTATTTCAATTTTTACTTAATATATCTGAAGCCATGTTATCATGTGCAAAGAAACTTTACACAGTTACATTTTCCCAAAGAATGTACACCTTTATCACTATAAAATGCCCCCCCTTTTTTTAACCTAGTAACAACACTTAGTCATTTAAAGTCCATTTTTACATACTAAAATAGGGATGCAAGCTTTCAGTTAGAGTTTTTTGAAATAGTACTGTTTTTATCCTTTAATTTTCAGCCTTTCTATATCCACATATATTTAAGGCATATCTCCATATCTCTAGAAAAGAATACGTAGTCTGTTTTTTAAAAATACTTTTCTAATTAAATTTATGGGTATGCCATTGGTTAATAAAATCATATAGGTGTCAAGTGTACTTTTCTAGGATATATGCTCTATATATTGCATTGTGTGCCCACCAACCAAAGTCAAATGATCTTCCATTGCTGTATATTTTGTCTCTTTTACCCTTTACTACCCCCCCTTCCCTCTGATAACCACCTGTATAGCAAGGAATTTATAGTCCCTTTTTAAAAATTCTGGTCTGTCTTCACATTTATTTAGTGTTTAGTTTTTTGAACACACATGCACATATACACACATTCACACAAGTGTCAGCAAAAGTAGGTTTACAGTTATAATATAAATAAATAATACAATAATTAATAACTAATAATACAATAATAAATTGCATTTCACATACTAACAACTGTAAACCTCCTTTTGTCAACCCTTGTATGTATATTATTAACCTAAAAAAATTAAACACTGAAGTAAGGCAACAAACATTTATCTGAGATCAAAATGAATGGCTACTCAGGAATCACTGAGTCAAGCAGAAACCCAAACAGTGTTGTGATCAGGGGGTAAAAGCAAGGTGTTTTTATTACAAAGGGAAGGAAATAAATTACATTAATAGAAGGAAGGAATTTCTTTAGATGCAAAGAAACTTATTCTTTAGCTGTACATGGTGCTGCTAATTCTAAAAAAAAAAAATTTCATACTGGATTATTAGTTCAGTAATCAGGATGTCTGCTTTCCTGTTAACTTTTCAAAGAGTTGTTTGAAATACAAATTTTTTTTGGGCCCATTTCAAGGTTTTTTTGTGTGTTTTTTTCCCCATTTCAACATTCCAAATGTTTTAGGAGTAAGAATTGCAGGATATTTCCATTGAAATAGTTGCCTTAGCTGTATTTTAAAATGACTTCACTTAACGTCAATTTCTCACAATATATATAATGTTTATATCTGCCATGTTACTATTATTTTAGTATATACTCCACTTTCTGGCCTTTCTTTGAATTACTTTTTAAATTATTTAATAAGCTGTATTATATGACATTATTTTATTAAGTGGTTACAATAGAAAATTAAACATGGATACAGACTTATTTTGTCTAAGTTATTGCTTTAAGCAGTGCCCAATGATACAAAATCTTCCCACCATTTTGTTTTGTGTGTATTTTAATTTTACATATATTTAATTTTTACATTATATTTTTTGTTGCCAGAATCCAATAAATTATCACACACATTTACCCTTTGAGGTACAGTCTTTTCTTTCTGCCTCTTATACTTTCATAAAGGATTATTCTCTTTATGCCTAAACAACATTCTAGTATTTCTTTAACTGTACATATAATAATATGTTTTTTTGTTTTTCTTGTCTGAAATCATCTTTATTTTTCTCCATTTATAGTCATATTTTTGCTGAATATAGAACTCTCAGGAATTTGTTTTGTCTGCCTTTGGTAATATTTTTTATTGTTTTCTGGTTTCTATATTTCTATGAACATTCAGCCATCAGTGATATTTCTGCTTCTGCAATGATGTGTCACTTTTTATAGCTTCTATTGAAATGTTATCTTTATCTTTGTGTTTTCACTATGATATGCCAAGATATAGATTTCTTTGCATTCATCCTGCTTGGAATATACAGAATTTATTGCACCTGTGGCTTGGTGTTAGTTTGGCTTTAGAAAATTATCAGTCAATATTTCTTCAAATGTTTCTTTTGCTGTATTCTCTGCTCGCTGTCTGGACTCCAGTTAAAAATAAGTTAGAACTCTTAATCCTATGCATTGCTGCCTCCTGAGACTCAACGGTTGGGCTGAACTAAGTAGCTGGAATACAACAAGGATGCCAGCCTGTTAAACCAAGCACACCGTTGTCCGGCAACAGCCAACTGACCTAGAGTCTGCAAGATCCTTCCCCATGTAGGAAGACTACCCTCCCCTCCACACCCCCACTATTATTAGGGATTTCTGGACCCAAGAGTAGGTAGGATGACGACCATGTCCAGCGTGAAGCAACTAGAGGAGCTCGAGACCTTCGTCCATTGTCCTTTATAAGATTGTAAAGGGTCTTAAGTCTGAGAGGGGGGAATTGCTATTTTTTATTGTTATAAAAAATATTAATTAATTAATTATTTTTTTAAAAGACTAATATAGGAAAGGGTGAAGCCAGAGAAATTACAAGCACGACCCATGGACATGAACTAAGGGGGGTGGGATTGCTGGGGGAAGGGAGGTGCTGGGCAGAGGGGAACAAAAGGGAAAAAAGGGGGAAATATTGTTATATTATAATAATATAGTCAATAAAATATACTTAAAAATAAGTTAGAACTTTTAACTTTGTTTCACACATTACATATGTTTTTTTCCAATCGTTACCCTTATTTCTCTATATGCATTGATATGAATACATTCTATTAATCAACCTTCCTATTTCTTTTAGCCTTGAGCACTGGGACACTCCAGAATTAAGTAAATGACTTCCTATGAAAACGGAAAGGGTAGTGAGCTCAATGTCTCATCTGTACTTTTCACTGGAATCCTAACAATCTCTTGTGTTTAGCTGTCTTCTCTGTAAGGAGACTATCACATCTCCTTTGATTTTCCTACCTCTAAATGGCAGCTCATGCCTGGGCCTTTTCCCAGAACATCAGTTTCTTTGTCCAGAATTGACAAAAATCCCGAGAGGAAACGTGGCTGCAAAATTCCAGCTCATCTTTTGGAATTGTTTCTCCTTCTTCTGGTATTTTTTCTGTTTTAATTGCTTCAGCTTTTTCCAATGCTTTCACTAGATTTTTTAATAGAAATTTTTAGCTTTTTAACTTGTTTTAGGTGACAGTATTGTTATTTTACATTCATAACTGTAATCATACTATAATAACTGTCATCAGTTTATTTGTTATTAATCTTGGTTTTCAAAAAGAAAAATGGGATGATACAACTTTATATTCATTTCAAAAGTACTATTATTGCTATTATAAAATAATATTTTATTTTTATCTATTCATATTTAAATATTCTGCTTTAATTTCAAACATACTTATATACATTCACTCACCAATGTTTTGAAGTAAGGTAGGGTTGTGAATGAATACACTATTTGGAGCTCTGCATTACCTTTCTTGAACAAATCACACTTACAGTAGGCATTTTTATGATTCCCAGTTTGGCTTTCTTTAAAGTGGAACAAAAACTGAAACACACCTGGGAAAGAAATTTCTGTGTGGGACTTTAAGTTACTTAGAATTATTTACCAACTTTTTACAATAGTTTGCCCATACTTATTTCAGTGTTGCGTATTTTCTAATTATATTTTAAGATTATGCTATTATAGTTGTCCCAATCCTCCCTCTTCGCCTCCCTCCACCTAGCACTCCCTACTCCCTCAGACAATACCCCCACCATTGTTCATGGCCATGGGTCAGGTGTGTAAGTTATTTGGCTGTGCCATTCCCATGGCTATTCTGTAACTACATATTTATACTACTTACTCCACTCATCTCTTCACCCATTCTCCCAAAACCTCCTCCCATCTGGCACCCAACAGAACACTCTCCATGCACATGGAACATTTTCAAAGATAGACCACATGGTAGGACACAAAACAAGCCTCAACAAATTCAAGAAAATTGAAATGATATCAAGCATCTTCTCAGATCACAATGGCTTGAAACTGTAAATCAACATCTAGGAAAAAAACTCAACAACATTCAAACTCATGGAGAATGAATTACATGCTATTAAATAATGAATGGGTTAACAATGACATCAAAGAGAAATCAAGAAGTTTCTGGAAACAAATGATAATGAACACACAATAGCCCGAAACCTATGGGATACATCAAAAGCAGTCCTGAAAAGAAAGTTCATAGCAATACAGGCCTACCTAAAAAGGATAGAAGAATCTCAAATAAAAGAAGATGAAGAAACAGAAGAGAGGAATACAGGTACAAAGGGGAAAAATGACAATGAGTAAGTGCCTATCAATAATAACCTTAAATGTAAATGGATTAAATGCACCAACCAAAAGACATAAGGTAGCTGAATGGATTAGAAAGCACGACCCACATATATGCTGTCAACAAGAGACCTAGTTCAGAACAAAAGATCTACACAGACTGAAAGTGAAGGGATGGAAAAAATATTTTAAGCAAATGGACATAAAAAAAAAAAAGCTGGGGTAGCAATACTTATATCAGACAAAACAGATTTCACAGCAAAGGCCATAAGAAGAGACAAAGAAGGACATTTCATAATACTTAAGGGAACAATTCATCAAGAAGATATAACCCTGATAAACATATATGCACCCAACATGAGAGCACCCAAATATATAAGGAAAATCTTGAAGGACTTCAAGAAGGATATTGACAGCAACACACTCGTACTAGGGGACTTTAACAACCAATTTTCAACAATGGACAGATCTTGGAAGCAAAGAAACACCAAGGATGTTGAGGCACTGAACAACACTCTAGATCAAATGGACTTAATTGATATATATAGAATTTTTTACCCCAAAGAAGCAAAATATACATTCTTTTCAAGAATCTAACCCTACAGCTATAAAAACTAAAGGAGCAACAAAAAAAATCCCAGAATGAATAGAAGACTAACAGTGACAACGGGGGATGGGGAAGGGAAAGGAGGTGGGAAAAACAAAACAAAACAAAACAAAAGAAAAAACAGTCTCCCTATGCATGATTCTGTCTCTGTTCTTCTTCTTTGCTTAGTTTGTTTTCTAAATTCAATTTTAAGTATACTTTATTGATTATGTTGTTACAGTATTCCAAATTGTTTTTCCCTTTGCTCCCCTCTGCCCAGTACCCCCCTTCCCTCCAGCAATTCCGCGCCCCTTAGATCATGTCCATGGGTTGTGCATGTAAGTTCTTTGGCTTCACCCTTTCCTATATTATTCTTAACCTCCCCCTGTCTATTTTGTACCAAACATTTATGCTTTTTAATCCCTGCATGATTTCCCCATTTCCCCCCCTCTCCCTCCCTTCTGATAACCCTCCAAATGATCCCCATACCTATGATTCTGTTCCTATTCTGGTTTGCTTAGTTGGATTTTGTTTTCATTTTTTTATATTCAGTTGTTGATAGTTGTGACTCTGTTGCCATTTTAATGTTCATAATTTTGATCTTTTTCTTAAGTAATTACCTTTGACATTTCATATAATAGTAGCTTGGAGATGATGAGCTCCTTTAGTGTTACCTTGTCTGGGAAGCACTTTATCTGCCCTTCCATTCTAAAAACTAACTTCGCTGGATAGAGTAATCTTGGTTTAAGTCCTTGCTTTTCATCACCTTGAATACTTCTTGCCAGTCCCTTCTTGCCTGCAAAGTTTCTTTGGAGAAATCAGCTCTTATAGGCACCTCTTTGTGGGTAACTCTCTGCTTTTCTCTTGCTGCTTTTAAGATTCTCTCTCTATCTTGAAACTTTGGCATTTTAATTATGATGTGCCTTGGTGTGATCCTTTTTGGGTCTAGCTTGTTTGGGACTCTCTGTGCTTCCTGGACTTGTATGTCTATTTCCTTTGCCAAATTTGGGGGGTTTTTCTTCATTATTTTTTCACATAAGCTTTCAAATTCTTACTCTTCTTCTTCTGTTTCTGGCACTCCTGTGATTTGGATATCGGCATGTTTAAAGTTGTCCCAGAGGTTCCTAACCTTCTCCTCATTTTTTTCTTGTTTCCTCATTCTGTACTGGTTGATTGTTTTTATCTTCATATGTTCCAAATTATTTATTTGAACCCTGGTTTCCTTGCCTGCACCATTGGTTTTGTGTGGATTTTCCTTCGTTTCATTTAGCATAGCCTCACTGCTTCCCTTATGTGTTTGCCATACTCAAGCATATATGTCAAACCTGTGAACATCTTTATCAGCAGTGTTTTGAACTCTTCATCTGTTAGGTTGGCTATCGCCTCATTTGTTATGTTGGCTATCTCCTTATCACTTAGTTCTCCCACTGGAACCTTGATCCATCCTCCCTTTTGGGCCATACTTCTCTGTCTCTTCATCTTGACATGCTCCTGTATTTGTTTGCCTCTGTGTCTTAGGCAGAGCTGTCACTCCTGTTACATTGTAAGGGGCGGAGCCTTATGTACTGGTCAGTACAGGGTGACCTGTTTCACCACGTTGTGGTGTTGTGTGCGGGGGAGGGGGTCTGAGAGGGAACAATGCCACCTGCCCAGCACTATATAGGGGGAGAGGTCAGAGAGAGAACAATGTTGCTTGCTCAGCACTTGCCCATTTTCCAGGCACTCTTCCCACTTCTACACCGAACTGGTGCCTCTCTAGCTGCTGCCCTGGCCATCATTCCCAGAGTGAGTGGGTCTGCGGACATTCTAGGACCATGGGGGCCCTTTAAACAAGTGGACTCTGCTGAGAGACCAGCAGTTTCTTCCTCTGCCCCAGCCCCCACTGGTTTGCGCAGTCAGAAGCAATGAGGCTTGGTTTTCCCTGGTGCTGGGACCTTGAGCTATGTGGTGTCGTCTGGTGCTGGGAGTGCTCCCCAGGTGTCCCTCCGACTTTTTAAAATGTGTGACTGTGCTTTCCGCTGGCCAGCCTCTGCTGCTGCTCCTGCCACAACCACATCGCATCCTCTCCACCTCAGTTCCACTCTTCCTACCTGTCTGGATGAGTATTTCTTCTTTATATCTTTGTTGGACTTCCATGCAGTTTGATTTTCTGGAACTTCTGGTTGTCTCTAGTTTTGAGGTAGTTATATTCCTTCTTAGTTATGGAGGGAGATGCAGCATGTCTATCTAGGCCTCCGTCTTGGCCAGAAGTCCTAAATTGTTGATAGATATTTATTTATTGCCATTTTATTGTTCATAGTTTTGACCCCCTTTTTCTTAAATTAGTCCCTTTAACTTCTCATATAATAATGATTTGATGATAATGAACTCCGTTTGTTTTATTCTTGTCTGGAAATGTCTTTTTCTGCCCATTGATTTTAAATGATAGCTTTACTTGATAGAGCAATCTTGGCTGTAGGTCCCTGCTTTTCACCACTTTGAATACTTCTTCCCGGTCCCTTCTTGCCTGCAAAGTTTCTTTTGAGAACTCAACTGACAACCTTATGGGAACTCCTTTGTAGGTAACTCTGTTTTTTTCTTGCTGCTTTTAAGATTCTCTCTTTACCTTTAACCTTTGGCATTTTAATTATGATGTGTCTTGGTGTGGTCCTCTTCGGGTCTAGCTTATTTCAGATTCTCTTTGCCTTCTGGACTTGTATGTCTATTTCCTTCACCAAATTAGAGAAGTTTTCTTTTATTATTTTTTCAAATATACTTCCAAATTTTTTCTCTTTCTCTTCTCCTTCTGGCATTGTTCTGACTAGAATGTTGGATCTCTTGAAGTTGTCCCAGGGGCTCCTTTTACTATCCTCAATTTTTTGGATTCCTTTTTCTTCTTGATATACTGATTGAATGTCTTTTTCTTCCTTATGTTCCAAATCACTTTTTTGATTCTTGGCTTCATACACTTTACTATTAATTCCTGTAAATTGTTCTTTATTTAAATTAGTGTATCCTTCATTTCTGACCTGCTATTTTTTATGCTGTTGAGGTACTCACTAAATTCCTTGAGCATTCTTATAACGAGTATTTCGAACTCTGTATCTAATAGATTGCTTATCTCCATTTTGTTTAGTTTTTTTTTCCTCTGGTGTTTTGATCTGTTCTTTCATTTGTACCATGTTTCTTTGTCTTTTAATTTTGGCAGCCTCCCTGTGTTTGTTTCAGTGTATCAGGTAGAGCTTCTTGACTCCAAGTCTTGGTGTCATGGCCTAATGTAGTAGGTGTCCTGTAGGGTTCCATGGCACAGCCTCCCCTATCACCCAAGCTAGTTACTCAGAGTGCACCCTCCTTGTGGGCTGAATACATCCTCCTCTTATAGTTGAGCCTCATTTGCTGTTGTCAGATCAATGGGAGGGAATTGCCAAAACCAGTCAGCTATGAGGACTGGCTGTGGCCACTGACCAACAACTTTTGGCCAGTGGAGGATCAGCTGTACAGGGGAAGAGTGGTGGTACTCTGACATGGTCTATAGCTGTCCATTGAGTGTATGCAGGTTCTGTGGTTTCCCAGCTGATGCAGGCCAAGGTCATCCCCCACCCGTGTTCTGCCCATGGCCAACCAACATGAGCTACAAAGCAATCTTTAGATAGCTGTTACCTTTGCTGAGCTTGGAGGTTTCCAGTAGAAGCCAAGCTATAATCCTAGGCTGGCTGTTGCTAGTACTGGGCCTGGGATCACTTAGCAAGAGGTACAAGGGCTAGGGGCTTGCTAATGCTGTCTGGTGCTTGTTTGAGAAGATCTGGGAAGATCTGAAGCATCAGCCATGACAAGTAATTTATATGGCAAAGCCACTGTTAACAGCTTGGGTGGGCCCAAGAGAAGTTGCGTGGGGTGGAGCCTCAGGGGTTCACCAGGGCAAGGCAAACAGTGTGAGCCATGTTGATGGAGTCTCAAATATGATACCTTCCTACTGGCTCTGTGGCTCTGTAGGGGGAAGTTTCAGAAAAGGCAAAATGGCCTCTGCCCACCATTCTGCCTAGGAGAAAGCTTTCCCCCAGCTCTCACCCTGATGCCAGACACTTCAGTTCCACCCCGTATGCCACTGGTGCCTTTTAAGCTGCTTGCTACCTCCAGTGCTAGAGCTCAGAGGGAGTGAACCTGAGAAAATCCATAAGTGGATCCTTTAGGAGGAACTGCTTGGGAATCCAGGGGTTTCTTCCACCAACTCAATCCTGCTAGTTTTTACAGCCAGGTGTTATGGGGACTTATCTTCCTGGCACTGAAACCTTTGGCTGGGGGGCCTGGTGTGGGACAGAGACCCCTCACTTCCAAGATATCCCTCCCACATTTTTATCCACCACATGTATGTGTGGGACCATCCTGTTCCACTTCTTTGAGCCTCTGTCCCTCCTAGCGGTCTGGATGAATGCAGTTTCTTTAAATTCATAGTTGTTGGATTTCCATTCAACTAGATTTCTGAGAGGTTTTTGTTCTATAGTTTAATTGTAATTTTGATGTGGTTGTACAAGGAGGCAAACAATGTTTACCTACACCTCCATCTGGACTGGAAGTCAAAATAATATTTTCTTATGCATCTACTAAAAATAAAACCGACATTTAATAATTCAATATATTGTGACAGAGCTGTATAATAAGTAACATATTAGAAAATAAGTTCTTAAGCTCAAATATTTTCCCTCTATAAATTTTACTTCACCTGATTATTAGATGTGAGTAGATTTTTATTATCCTCACTAAAGAATTCACTGTTTTAGGAAATACCCATATCACAAATAAAAACTATTTGTAGCACAGAGAGTAAGACATTTCTCATAAGTGATAAGAGATTTCATTTGCTGTTGAAAATTTGAATTTGAATTATAAATACTTAATGTGTATTTTTATGGATGTTATTTACTTTTAATTCCCAAGGCATTTTTTTAAGCAATTCATTATTTTTGTATCTAACTTCTCAATTTAAGAATTCATTAGCTATTTATTGAGAACCTACTAGGTGTGTAGCATATATTTAAATGGCAATGTATTTATCAGCAAGAAGGTTTTTTTATTGTTATTCAAATTTTATTTGGTTATAAATTATAACCATTAAAGAGACATAAGGCGGAATCTGCAATTCCAAGTCTTATCTGAAGTATTGGAATTTAAATAGTTGACACTCTGAACACTTTCACCACCTTGGATGATGGATTCTAATGGGCATAATATTTTAAATTGCCTATTAAAATAATGCAATACTACACTGTTTCAACTTTTATGCTTCTGCAGTGCTAACCATCACACATTTGTTTTGGTACAGGCTCTAGAAGTCATTGAAGTTTCGTCCTTTCAGAAAATTACAATGACCAGGTTTAAATTAAATATTTTCATGATACTTAAACTTATAGTTAATAACATTAATATTTATATATACTAATATGGCTAATATGATTACAGGTAATACAACATAACTAATATCTATATCTTATTCATCTTTGCACCCTTAGTACTTATATATTATTTTGATTATGCACTATTAAATGTTTATTGACTGAATGAGTAAATAAATTATTTCTATTTATTGAGATTATAGAATTTAGACTTCTCAATTTTATTTTAAAACACATTTTACATAATGATTATAGTAAGGAAAATCCAAGAACCAGTTTATTGTAGTAACTTCTATGTTCTCTATAATATTGCCTTTGACTGTAAGCCTGTGTTGTTGGATATTGATCAGAGTTATCACAATAAGTAAAACAAGGAGGTAAATTACCTGAAATTCTAAAAAGAATCTTTTCAGAGTGATGTGGCCAAACAGGATGTTGTTCTAAGAAGAAGAAGAGTTCCAAAAGATGTCATGATGAATTAAGAAAATAAGCAAAATAGAACAAAGTACATGTGTCTCAGTAACTATATAAAAATACCGCCTTTCTCTAATTTAAAAAAAAAAAAAACTTGTTTGTGGAATAAAGTATTATAATAATGAGGATGTGTTTAAAAGGCATAAAATCCAGTTAGTAAAAGATCAATAAATATTGAAAGCATACATATGCCAGAGACTGTTTTACATGCTGGGGATTAAACAATAAGCAAGAAAGTATACTTGTAGGATTTAAAGCTAAAGTCAAGAAATCTCCCCAAAAAGCAAACAAATGTTAAAAGAGATTTTTAAAATTAAGAGAAAGTAAAACATTGCTGGTATGACAGCAAAGCAAGGTTTTCAAAGTTTTGAAAAAACATAGTTTCCTACCTATAATTTATATTTAGTTGAATTATCAAAAATATGAGGGCAATATGAAACTGTTTTCACATTTTCAAGAATCAACATTTATCTCTGACAAAACATTTTTAGGATTTCCTTTGTGTGTATATTTTAGCAAAACTAATGAAGGGAAAGATATTGAATTCAGGTAAAATATTGGACAAATTAAGGGAAGACCTAGACAAAACTATGTTTTATCTATTTTTCACGTGTTGGGGCCCCCAGACTTGCAGAGATCCCCTGGTGTTGCGGATGAAATGAACACTTCTCAGATAGCTTGTACTAAGGGAGAGAAGACCAGCAAATGCCTGAGTGACAAGTGCCTCAATTGCCTTCCTTCAAGGTCTTTTATTGATTGCAGTAAGCTTAAGGGCAAAAGGCATGCATGTAAAGCTTATCAATCAATGTTAAACAGTGCTGATTACAGAAAACAGTATTGTTCAGGGATAACAATTGAAGGAATGTTGAGATCTCCCTCAGGTCAGGGTGTATTGGACACAAAGACTTCAAATGGCCATAAATTAGGGAGGGTAAATTCATTTTGAGTTAAAGTTAAAATCTCTGCTGCTGGTACAATAAAGTAATCAAGCGAGGTAAAAGAACCGAGCAAGCTTCAAAGGACATAAAGCATTTTCTCATGGCCCAATTCCCACCAGGGCCCACTGGCTATAGCATCGAGGCATATATGTACCCATCTTTCCTGGTTTTCCGGTCAGGTCTTACAGGCTTTGTTTCCTTCACCTGGCCTGTGCAGGGCTCCGAGTCTTGATACCTTCCCCGGGGGACCCCAACATTCATGTAATGATAATATGAAGTCTAGAAATGTGAAGTAAAATGTAAAATGGATAGCACTATTAAAAACATGCATTTGCCTATCAATGGATTGATTATATCCTGAATACTCAATGGTCATCTCTCCAAAAGTCTGTACTACAAAGAGGATCTCAAACCTTTGAGCCAAAGCAGAATTATCATCTCTTGCCAAAGAGGCATAGTAAAATATGTATACATTTATTTCCAGGTTTGCTTTAGAATTGTGTCAGCCTAATCAAATATTCTTTTCAGTTTTTCACTTTCTAGGTAGGAGATGACCACATTCTTGAGATTCTGTTCAGAATAGAGGCATAAATCCATAACAGTTGTGGATGATTCAGTTAGTTTCCTCAGACTCTAAAGACAAATGTGCTAACTCCTAAAATTACTTGAGTACTTCCTGGAAAATGTTAGATTTAAAAATAATTGTTTTTTTCAAAATCTAGGAAGCAATATAGAAGTTTGCTGAAACTACTCTTTAGATGAATAAAAAGGATCATAAATAGACATGGAATTTTGCTGAAGTGAAATATTTTTGCTAAATAGAATTTCAGAATTTGTTAGTCTATTATATTAAATCTTTACTAAATTATTTATTTTAGCTTCTTCTGATACCTTAAGGTAATGGTCCTGATCTTTTATTTAAACATTCCTTTGTGCTATAATTCTACTGTCTGTTCAAGGGCAGACTTACAGCTAGTGAGAGGCATGTTGGTTAACATGCCACCTCTTTGCTTTTTCAATGAAACCCACATCTGTACTTACATCTGGATTTCAATAACCCTCCACTCAATATGCTTTGTTTGGACTTTTTAGCTAATTATACTTTTTCTTCTTATATTTCCTGCTCAATAATCTACTCTTATTCTTTATCTCAGAGAGAGGGGGGTAGGAGAATGGGAGGAAGTGAAGGAATGGAAGAGAAAAGAGTGGAGGGAAGGTGGAGGGGAGGAGGAATTAAAAACCCAGAAGGGGTGGACTGATGCCCCAGGGTCATGAGTATGAGTACTTGCTTAGCAACTCAACTTCCATTGACCATGTGTAAAGCATTTCTTTATTCATAAAATAATTCAATACTTGTGGACTCTCATTGATGTGCCACACACTATTTTAAAAAAGAAGAATAAAAAGAACTCACCAAGCATTCTTTCTGCCTTAGACTTACAATGTGCTGTCAGCATCTGAACTTTCTGAAAAAGTTTCTTCATCTTGAAAAGGGTGATATTAAGGCTTAACTGTATTACATTTACCTATTGTTTTTTCCTTTTGTTATGACCATAATTGTTTTTATTTTAATTTTTTTTTTCATTTTATTTTCATTGAATTTATTGGGGTACATGGGTTAACAAAATTATAGATGTTTCAGGTGTATGGTTCTATAACTCATCACCTGTATGTATGAAAAAGCTGTAATACTTTTACACAATGGAATGCTACTCAGCCATGAGAAAGAATGAAATTTTACCCTTTGCAACAGCATGAATGGACCTGGAGATTATTATGCTAAGTGAAATAAGCCAGTCAGGGAAAGACAAGTATTATATGATTTCACTCTTATGTGGAATGTAATGAACAAAATAAATTAACAAACCAAATAGAAACAGACTCATAGATAGAGAGCAGACAAACAGCTCTCACAGTGGAGCTGCGTTGCAGGGCTGGATGAAAAAGGTGCCGGATTAAGCAAAAAGCAACAACGTGTGGACACAGACAACAGCGTGGTGGTTACCAGAGGGAAAGCGGGGGTGGGGGGAGGCAATGAATGGTGATGGAAAGAGACTTGACTTGGAGTGGTGACCCTGATTCTTTGATAAGAATTTTACCTTCATTATGAAAGAAATCCAATGAAACATGGTTTATGATGGGGGCCTTGGAAATGGACATATCAGTTCATTGAAATGTATTATTATCTCATTGTACAGATGATAAAATTCATATTTCTAAATGCTTAATAAATCCACTGGAATAATACAGTGCGTACAAGCTAAAACCATCTGAGGTCCAGGCAGTTCCATGCCAATCTTGATGTTCTCAAATTTTGTCTCTGATGCTAGGCTTCTTTTATTCAATGTTTAATGTGCCTCTCTACACATGCACCCAATGTCTTTGCTTACCTTTTGAGAATTCCTGAATTTTCACTCCCCTTTATTCCAGTTCAAACTTATTTTCTGGAATAACCTGATGCAAAAGAGGATATAGTACCTGAAGTATATTATTATGTGGTGTTACCTAGCACTTTATATGTTTTAGGTTTTTACTCCTCACAATAACTTTGAGGCAAATGATAGTATTATCTATATTTTTAAATAGCAAAGTGAGACCAAGAATGGTTGTTTATGCTGTCAACCAATTAACCTATGAGCATAGGATAAAATACTTGGGGGTTTGGGAGTTTTCTAGTATCCTCAAAACATTATAATTTCTATATATCTGTAAATGTAGTTTTAACATGAGTATGACATTGCCAGTATAAGCATGTAGTTAAAAAGAAAAAGCAAAACTCTTAATTATTCTATACTTTATACTACACCTACTTATACTAAATGTGATTACTGTTTTAATCATCATACTGATAACTTCTGTAGCAAATAATGGGTATGGAAAATTAGGCTTACACCTCTCCAAATTCTCCATATGAACTGCCTCATTATTCTGCATCTGTTTCTATTAGTGATGGTGATGGTATATGTCTGAGAAAATAAAACCTTTTAATACACAAAATCGCACACTGAGTTATACCCATACCTTCTCAAATGTGTAGCTCCATGAGAAAAGAATCCATACTATGTGTTTACTCGTAGGCTGTTCTCAGCAGCAAACTGTAAATCACAAAATGTCTGGCATTACGAAGAGAATTTCACATAATCATTATTAAGTATTTTCAGCAAACACATTTCTTCACTTCTCCTTTGCTACAATGTCTTTCTCTGCCATTCTATTTTACCAAGACTAAAATATCAATAGCCTTCCTAACACATTTCAGATAATAAAGAAAATTGTTACATTTCATGTCCTAACATTTTACTTTTTCTTAGTTTCATTCTCAGTGCTATAGGATAAGTTTATTGTCTGTATGTCCATTCTCATTGTTCTTGATGCCAAAATCGTTTCTAGTTTTTTATATTTACTGAATGCCTGCAATATTGGAAGCATTAGGGAGAATCCATTCAAGGCTCAATTGCTAAAAGGGCGAATGCTACCTTTTTTTAGGAAGGCAGTGAATAAAGACTATGGCCTCAGACTATACAAGTTATGGTATCTAACTTGCCAAAGTCTTATCGTTAACTAATATTTTATCTTTATAGTTAATTCCACCTAAATTACTCCACTTATTAATTCATTTAGTAACCAAAACATGATAAGTAAGATTAAGAAGTAAAAAAAGAAGTAAAATGCAAACTATAAATACTATGTGAGGCCCTGACCAGGTTGCTCAGTTGGTTAGAGCATCATTCCGATTATCCAATGCTGTATGTTCCATCCCAGGTCAGGGAATATACAGTAATCAACCAAGTAATTCATAAATAAGTGAAACAACAAATCTCTCTCTCTCTCTCTCTCTCTCTCTCTCTCTCTCTCTCTCTCTCTCTCTCTCTCTCTCTCCCTCTCTCTCTTTCTCTCTATCTCAATAGAATAAAAATCGTCGTCGTCGGCAGCCGTCCGTCTCGAGAGACGATGGTGTAGCTTCTTAAGAGTCTATCTGCACCGCCGAGAATGGTTGTGCAGTCCGACTCGGGAGTGACACGGTATCTGTCTCCTCCCGTGTTGATGACGCTGGAGTGTCCTCTCCAGTGAAGCTGAAGCTACAGAGCCTGGGCAGGGTGATATGGAGGGTCTGCTGTTGCCCATGCAGCAGACCCCCCCTCTCTTCGCAGCTGAAGGGTCCAAGGGAAAGACGGAGTCAATACAGCTTGGTTTCAGGTGCGCCGCAGGAGTTGCTGGTGTTGACTACAACGTCAAACCGCCTTAGGGACTCCGGCTCCGGATTTTCTGTCGGGGTTTACTCCCTTAGCCTTTCCCCTAAAGAGGTATGCCGCAAGGCAGCGGAGGTTTTTTGGAGTCAGAGTTTTCCTTCTCTGAGAATAAAAATAAACACATAAAAATACTATATGATAGCATATGTTAGACTATGAAATGAAGTATGAGAAAATAACAGGTAATAAGGTTTCATTGTATTATTCTTGATCTATTAGAAAATATTATCCTGAAAAAGCCAACCAATGGTCATTTTGAGCAGAGAAAAGAACATGTTTTCTATGTACCTTAGCAGACATTGATGGCTTTGAAAATATGGAAGTGGGCAGTTTGGGTGAATATAAATATACACATGTGGAAGTTACTAGTGACAGATAAGGCCATTGGGTTTATCATTTAGATTTCAGTTTGAAGGTAGTCGGAAAGATATGAGAATTTTCTTTTAAATGCAGTGACCACATCATGTACTTTCATTCTTTCAGTTATTTATTTTTTCAAATTGTTGCTCTTGAAACAGAAAAGATAAGTGAATGAGAGTGACTCATAGCCACCTTGTGCTAGTATAAGAAAAAGATAAAAATTTGCAGCCCTGTGTCTGGTGGATTAATAACATTTTCTTCATTCAAAAAAACTGCATAGCACTTATATATCTAGAAATTATCTTGACATAGTTTTGAGTAATTAGACTGCAATACTGACCTTTTCTATCATGTTGGGCTTCATTTAGAAAGTAGAATTACAAATGTGATGCATATAGAAGGAACTTCTGTAAGAATGAGACCTCACATAATTGTGGGAGCTGTTAAAGAAATCTATGAAAATATGCTACCTGTGTATCCAGTGATGAGTCTGTAATTGCCATAGGTCATCAGGGCCAACAGTTAAAAGAAGAGTGACAGTCTCATTGCCACCAATCTTGATAACATAAGTAAACTGTAGAAGAAGCTAGTGTTTTTCCTGTTGAATTAACATGCACCTGGCCCAGTACTAGGAGAATATAAAGAAGAACATCCAATGGGAAATAGAGGAGTTTCAAGCCTGAATTCAGCCAGCAACCAACAGGTGGACTCAGCCAATCATGACTGTGACTGGTGCAGGAGCATAATGGCTACCACTTCACTTACACCTTAAATATTATTTGCTAATTCCTTAGCAAGAAATGCTGGAATGTGTCATTCTAACTGAGCTAAAGAATGTGACAATATCACCACCATCCAGCCCTTGTCAACCTGGATTCCATACATAATTTATTGAACCATATTTAAAATCCCAATAAAGACAACAGCAAACTATGATTCATGTTATGTGAAGCAATTATCACCTTGCACAACTGAAACACACTGTTACTTTCCCCAAAAGTGAAAGAAAGACCTAATATCATTTTATCTATTTTTGAGTGATACTTCTCCTTGTCTAGGCCAATCATGTCCTTCTCTGATATCTTATAACTTATATACTGAGATATTAAGTTAAACATTATTAATACAACTTATACAGTAAGGGAATGGGAGAGGGCAGAAAAAGAAAAAGAATTGGTCAATGCTTAACAAATATTTTGACATCAAAATAAGAAAGAAATTACTCATAACAAATGCAGTGTGTATTTGTGCAACTTCTATGTTGAATTTATAACTGGTATTTTTTAAAGTGTAAATGCTCTTTATTTTATGCCTTTTTTTCCCCAACACATACATAGGTTAGTTTTGATGTTCTGATATGGTGACCCAAATATTCATTTCTATAGAATCTAAACAAAGCCCTTGTGGTGGTTTTTAATATATATATCCAAAAGTACTTTGATATTCCTCCTTTAAAGAAGTGGAGTTTAATTTCCTTTCCCTTGAGTATGTATAGCACTTTGTGAATCACTTCTAATGAATAAAATATAGTAAAAGTGAAAACATGTAACTCCAATATTGTTATAAAATACTGTGGCTTCACATCTTGGGGCTCTCTTTCTCTGACATCTGTTTCTCAGTACGAAAACTCCCTATCTTTACTAGCCCTATTGAGAAGCCCTAATTGGTATGTGAATGTAAACCTCTAGCCACATTAATGAACTTGGAAGCAGATCCACCAAGCTTCAAATAAAATGTCTGCTGTCTGGTGTGCCAGTTTGACTGCAACCTCATAAAACACCATGAACCAACACCATTAACTAAGCTACTCTCAGAATCTTGACCCTCAGAAAGTGAGATAATAAATGTTGTTTTAATCTAGAAAACTTTCAGATAGATTTTTAATGCAGCAATCGATAACTAATACCACTTCTTTGTATTGAAGTGAGGAGTGCTTTAACTACAACCTAAAATGTGCGAATGGCCTTGGGACTGGACAATGGGCTTTGAGGGGAGTTACATAAAAGCTTAGAGTACCTTGAACACACCATTTATAGAAGTCTGCAATTTCACATGCAGTAAGACTTCTCCAGAAAATAGATCTTTGTTATGTAGGGGCTAAAAGTTTAGCAATAGCATTGCCTGAGACTATATGGTAAGTAGAAAATGTGTTCAATGAACTGGGTGATCTAGATAAGGAGATTTCCAACCAGAGAAGTATCACTTTTTTTTCCCTTGCTACTTAGAGTGAAATGCAGGAAGATAGAGAAAAACTGTTGAGAAGGAACAAAAGAAAATTATTATATGATAAGGGAGCAGAACTTCATGATTTTAAAGTGTTGCAGGTACTTTAGAAGCAAATGCTGCTAAACTTAAGAAATTATTCTGAAGCAAAAATTAAATCCAAAGATACTGTCTAAATAGGGTCTAAAGATGAAGCTAAGGGTGTGATTATAAAACTTTTTGTTAAGTACCCAAAAAGAGTAAAGGTAGTGTCTCAGAGTGCCTTTTCATACAACAAATACTCTTCTAAAGAAATTAAGGGTATACTTCATAGATCATCTCAATCAAACAATAGTGCTTCTAGGAAGCTTAAGGATATTATATCCCAGAATTTGTAGCAGTAGTTCACAGTAGAGAAGGGCTTAACCTTGAAGAGTTATGTGGTTATAACTTCTGTCAAATAAACTAAATCTTAAGTGAGTTAGAGGACACCCAAAATATTTTAGAGAGTGATATTGGAAGTGCTGTCATCTTAGACTGAAGTGGAGAGTGGTACAAGTAAAGAACCTATTGTAACCCTAAAGTTTTATTGGCAGAAAGCAAAGAGAAAAGTTCTGAGATGTCAACATGTGGTAGCTACCCTTCATGAAAAACAAAGTATGTTGCAGAGAGCAGAACCATGAGAACAGCACAGAACCAAGGGTGTAATATTTCTATTTAAAAACTTTCCCCTGATCTACTAGTATTATTTCATAACTCGTTAGTATAGCTTACATAGAGAACACTGGATGCATGCTTCACTCTTTCCTTTTATTTCCCAATTCTTTTAAAGATAATTAGTCTATTCATGATATGCACCAATTTCGGAATGTTCTTCCTGAGCAGCATCACAGTCTTCTATTGGTGCAATTAATCCTGAGACTTCTCTAAAGATTTTCCAGTTTTCTTCTCAGTGAGTTCATTACAATGAGGGATAATCCCCTCTGTCCTAGGTATTTACTGAACCTCAGTTGACCCTTTAAATGTTTTGATATCAAAGGGCAATTCAGAACTCTGAAATCTACTTCTTTTTACACTCTTTATACTTTCTCTCTCTGCCTCCATCCTTGTCTTTAGCAGTCTTGTAGCAAAGAGAAGAGCCCTTCTTGCTGACCGGCAATTTTGCTAAATTATATAATTCTGTTGATGATGGTGTAGTTCTAAGTGTAAGACTATTAGTAGGAAATTCCAGAATTTCCAAAAATACTGTTTTTCCCTATACTAATCTTGGACTTTGAGATAATGGCTTTACTATGACTTCAGGAAAATTAGCTTTAAAATGCAAAAAAAAAAATCTTCTTTGTAAATTCAATGATTGGGGTAATATAAGCCAAAATGATTAATAGGACATGAAAATATTTATAGAAGTTAAAATTACATTTTTACACGTGCTAGATTTACCAAATATATGCTTCTGAATCTTTTGCAAAATAGATATTTCGATGTTCAATAAAATGTTCACTGTTCAAAAGTGATTTTTGATAGTAGTTATTACATGGCAGCTTTTGAACAAGAACTCAGTAACAAATCAGAACATTCAGGTTATAGGAGTGATTTTATCATAGGCTTTGTTATTACTGAGAATGATGTATGTACTTAAAACTTGCTTAAGGCAAAATACATTAACATATTATCTCATTTATTTTGCTGCTATTTCTATATTTGTAATAGATGAGTTCAAAATTCAACTGTAAAATTCTCACTGTACAGTCACAGGACAGGTGGATTTAATTTTAATTTTGTGAAGTAAGATATGAACTCAAATATCTGACCTTTTAACCTTCTTGAATTTATATTTGGTTTTAAAAACAAACAGTCTGAAACAGATTGTTTCCTTCATTCTAAACATGAATACTTTTTAAATGGTAAAGTAGTAGGGAGCATTGTGACTATGTATTTTCTTCATTTTATCAAAACTTATTCAGATACCATGGTAGCTTATCTACACACATAGTTAACATCCTTGATATTTACTTATTGACTAGCATTCCAAAAGTCTCTTTTAAAAACTCTTCACCAGTCAATATGTTTATTGATTTTAGAGAGACAGAGGAAGGGGGAGAGAAAGAGAAAAACAGACATTGATGTGGGAGAGAAACATCGACTGGTGCTTCCTGAATGTGCCCCCACTGAGAATCGAACCCGAAACCTTTTGGTGTATGGGATGACACTCCAACCATATGAACCACCTGACCAGTGCCAAAAGGTTTTTGATTAAAGAAGCATTACAAATAACTCTTATGTTTATGTGATTGAAATATTTTTGATGTTTTCCAACATCTTCCATTAACAGGATTGAGACAATTTTAACCTATTTTAAAAATATTTTAATTTATGTTTTTCTTCTAAATATTTAATTTTATTAAACTTTCATCATTACATTTTGTGGGTTAAGCTATCATCTGTGAAGAATTTGTTTATTTTTTTGCATTCAGTATTCTTGGAAGTTCTATTTTAATTATATTGCCCATTAATTAGAGCATTTAGAAGTCATTTTTTTCTTGTTTTAGTGTTGCTATTAGGAAAGTCTTGATATTGACCTAAATAATTTTAATATAGAAAACTCCATAAACTTCCAGAACCTCATTTTACTTTTGCAATGTTATAAGCTGCAGATATTTTCATTGTAGTTTTAATGACATCTTGATCTCCTTTCTCATAGAGAAGCTTAGAGACAACTAGAAGGGGCATTAAGTTAAAAAAAGAGAGAGAAATTTTGTAGGAAAGACAAATGTTGAGAAATAATTCTTAATAACCCATGGGTCCTTAATGTCTCAAGTCAACAACACCAAAATACAGAATACAACAAATGGAAAGTGCTACTAGCACATTACTGCGGTAGTGGGGAAGGAATAATGACAGTTTAGGACAGCTGGCCTTCAACTAAACAAACTTCCAAATGAGGCCGTAATGAACACCTGAGTGGTAATGAATCGTACCCTTTAACCTAACAGCACTTTCTTAATTCTAAGGACATGATTTTAAAATTGAAGAATAATGGCACACAATATCCTATTATTTTCAGGTGTACATCATTGCAATTCAACATTTATATACATTACAAAATAATTACCACAATAAGTCTAGTTACCATCTGTCGCCACACGAAGTTATGACAATATAATTAACTATATTCCCTTTGCTGTACATTAGAACTCCATGACTTATTTATTTTATAGCTGGAAGTTTGTGCCTCTTAATCCCATCCAGTTTTTTTTTTTTTTTCCCTGCCCTCAACCCCTGCCTCAACAGGTAATCACCAGTTTTTTTCCTGTGTCTATGAGACCCTTTCTCTTCTGTTTTGTTTGTTTGTTTCTTTGGTTTTTCGGTTCCAGATATAAGTGAAATCATATGATTTTTTTCTCTGTCTATTTTACTTGGCACGATGCCCTCTAAGTCCACTCATATTGTTGCACATGACAAGGTTTCATCCTTTATGAATGAATAATATTCCTGTGTGTGCGTGTGTGTGTGTGTGTATGGGATGCTTTCATATCTTGGTTCTTGTAAATAGTGCTGCAATGAACATAAGTGTCCATATCTCTTCAAATTCATAAGAATATGATCTTTAAGCCTATATACTTCAGGTTTTGGGTTGAAAGAACATACTAAATCTGCAATTAAATAAACAGATATTTATCTTTTCTAGGATATCCAGAGAACACTCATTGCTCCTGAAGATGAACACCACTCATTTTAGCTCAGGATAAAGGTAGATAAGCAATTACTCTGCTCTCTAGCCTCCTGAATTACTTTTCACTTAAATGAGAAAATGACTAGTGCCTTTTTAATAAATACGGTTCACATTCATGAATTCACTTTTGAGGTTACATTTCTAGAGTATCTGAAACATTACACTACTGCTAAAAATTTTATTCAAAACACATATGACCAATATTTTCATTACATATAAAATTCATTTCTAATATAAAATGAATATTTTCAATATGAATCTTAAATAGCGTTAACTGGTTGGCAATAATCCTCTGGATAATATGAGTATAGATTCTTAAGATATAAAATTTTATTTCATGTTATTTTATTCATTGAAAATATTTAATTAAATACACATTCTTTTAAGAATTAATAGACACAATATTTTCCTTCAGCTGCATATGATATACAACTGATTTTGTTTTTTATTCTGTACAAATAATTAGCAAGATAGTTTGGAAAAAATATGAAGCTATATCTTTATGTGAGGAAATCTTCAAATTATGGTATCAGATTATGTATGACTTTGACTAATTAAGGAGATGCCCACATGAAGAAGTCACACATTGTCAAATAGGAATAAGTTAGTGCATTATCAGGCCATGAAAAGCTCAAGTCATCTCTCGTCTGGAATCACCACTTTTGTCACTATGCTTTGACCAAGAGATTATTCTTCCTAACAATAACTCTAAGTATAGTCTTAATTCTCCTTTTTCATGTGACCACTCAGCTTGGATAAGGAAAGGTAACTCTAGGTTCTTCTTCTTGTGGTTCTCCTCCTTTCCAGTGCTGTGTGGGTGGCGGAGCTTCCTGATGACTCAGTGAGCCAGTCAGTGGGAAGCTATGTACATGAATGCATGCATGCACACACACATACACATGTGTAAACAAAGCAACTCTGGAATTGGAAATAGCCTACTAATGATGAGCAGAGCACTAATGTCTGGATAAAAAGCTGGGGAGGACTTTGAAAAGACAGATAACACCTCAAACTAATAAGAACACATTTCCATGTTTCATACACATAGAAGAAAAACATTTCCTCCACCTGCAGCATTGTAAATCATTATATTCTGTTTGTCCTCATTTGTGAAGGTGATTTTATGGTGTTTTACTTTCAACATTTTATATTGCAAAAACACTATATATTTATGTTTTCTGAGTAGAAATTATATTAAAATATAAAATGTGCTTTTGTAAATTACATTGCTCTAGATGGGGTGCCTCATCTTATCTTTTCCACTTGAAGTATCAGAAAGCGAACTTCTGTGAGTGATTATTTTTATTTTTGCTAACCTGTCTTAAAATGCACACATATAAAGTCAAATATATATACAGGTATATTCATGCCAACCATATGTTCATTGTCTTAATATTAAAATAGTTAGAAAAAGAAGATACTGTATTATTAATGTCAAATCATCAATGAGTGATGAGATCTTTGAGTAGCAAATAACACAGCTTAGCTATTTCATAAATGTTTTTCAGACATACAGAAATTATTCATGTCTAATCATAAAGCACTGCCAAATTATTATATTAACTTTATATTAAAAGAGTAATTAGTAGTAGCAAAATAGTCATGGGGATGTGAAGTACAGCATAAAGTCAATAATATTGCAATAACTATGTATTGTAACAGGCAGTACCATTTTGTAATGTATATGATTGTCTAACCACCATGCTGTACACTTGAAACTAATGCATAATGATACTGAATGTAAACTGTAATTAAAAAATAAAAATTTTGAAAAACAAATAAATAAATAGATAAATAAATAAATAAATAAATAGTTGGCTAATGAAGATGAGAGTGAGGATGTGTGTGTAGTGAAATGTCAGGTTGGGTTTTTAATTACTCCTTGAAAGATAGATGCCGAAAAGCCACTTTGGAATCATTACATCTAACCACTTGGAAAGCAGATCTTACTGGAATAACATAGTAGAAATTCACATAAAGTGTTAAATCAATTCTGAGTTCCTGAAAAATAACTCCCTCTGAGACACAGGTGTTAAAATTAACATCCTTTAGGATTGACAGGCACTTTATACCCACTCCCCATAAAAAAAATGGAATTAAGAAGGAAAGATTTGCCCATAATGCAGAAGAGACTGGGAAACAGAAATTATTTGAGGGATTTGAAATTAATATTGCCTTTCCTAATACTAATACTGCTGAATAGAATATTCTACTACCCCAAGAATAAAGGACTAAAATTACTATTAACTGCACGTATCTCTCAAAGATTGCCTTCAAAGTAACTTCCCAATTCACTGGTAAAGAAATTAGCCAGGGCCTTTGTCTAGTGCATATGCTCCTGATTTGGCTTACACCACAAACTAGTCAATATATCTGTCCTTTTCTTTTACTTTCTGTCTTATTGTTGTTCTATTACAAGTTGTCCCATTCCCCCCCCACATTGCTCTCCCCTGTCCTGCCCACACCCCCTTCTCCCACACTCAGTCCCCACCCGGTGTTCATGTCCATGGGTCATTTATACTAGTTCCTGGTAGTGCTTATTTTATGGTAACTGCAAAAGGAATTAAGTCTACTTTTGACACACCCAGCAAGATATCCTTAACTTTTATGGAAATCAGAAATGAGGAAAAAAACAAGGAAGAAAGGAAAGAAGGAAGGAAATAAGAGAGGGAGGAGGAGAGAAAAGGATATTCTGGCTTGCTCTTACAGAAGTTAGTTGAGGTGATATTTGGGTAACTGGCATAATCTTGTGAGTTGGGATGGAATGGTAATAAAGTGTTTTTTTCCTAAAGCAAAGCAGAAGCTCTAAGCCACAGAATTAGAAAATTTGGGGCTTAGGTATTATCACTTCTTAAATATCTTGTAAGCAGTAAATAGGGCACAAGACAAAGAAGAGAGAAGAACCTCACTAATGCACAGGGATATTTCTTATATATTCATTAAACTTCCAAAGTTATTTATTAAATTTAGTGGCAAGCATTATTATTTTTAATAAAATGAAAAATACTTTATTATGTGATGCTTTTTGTAGTAACAAGTTAAATTTTTAAAATCAGGTTATATTGTTAACAAAGAAATACAATTGTCATTGGGTATTATTGTAGGAGGGAAATGTGCTCTATAGATTTTTTTTATTCACATTGGAAAACTAGGATAGATAGGCAACACACTTTTAAAAATAGATCCATTCTCAAGGGATTTATTAAGAAAAGATCATGACATATATACTGTGTATCTCCTAAAAGATGGAAGTATTCTTTATTCTGTATTTAAGTCTTTTAATAGGGTTAAATCAAAGTAAAAATAATAGGCAGGGACTTAGAAATCTGTGCTTGAACTCTAAGCTTGGATATAACAGTTTTCAGTGTCCTGTGTGCTTTTGAAAATCTTTATTAGTATAGAATATCTGTGCCTAAACAAATTATAATATCTGTTTCCTAACCTTTGTGGACATGATTATAACCCATCATCAGTAGCAGATTTTAGAAATAAAACTGTGACATTTTTATGTGAATACATTGGTATTAGCTCATTTTTCACTTGCTGGAAGACCTAGAATTTTTAATTAAAAACCAACCTTCCCCAGGTATAACTGCATTTATGTCAAACAAAAAGCTGGTTGAAAGATTTGGCAGTTATAAAAATAAGATATAATCTAGGACTTGTGCTTTTTTTTTCTTTCACACAAACTCCTTCAAGAAATATGTATGCCTCATTGTTTTATTAGTGCATAAGAGAAAAAAAAATCCCTTTCTCTTAGAAAATCCACTGTCACATATATTGTTTTTTTACTACTGTAATAAAACCCAGGGATTTGCTTTAAAGGACACCACATTATGGATTTTTCTTTGAGAAAATGCAACAGTGAGCTTTAGTTAAACAATGAATTATGCCTCTTTCTTTCAAATGAATACAGTTTAAATATAGTAATTTGAAATATAAGTTTAGGCAGAATTTTAATTAGCTTATAAGCCCTGGGATGTACTTCTCAGTAATGCTGAGTGTTTTCAGTCTTTACTTCCAGGCACACTCAGTATTAATTTTAGCATGATTAACAACACTTCGTACATTTTAAAATCAAAGAAATACTATCATAGTTGAATCTAGTTATTATATACTAACTCTCTGTTACCTGAATTTTATGAGCTGATGCAGAAGTTCAGAAAGATTGGCATCACATGTGAAAAAGTTTCAAGTTAAAAAAGAATTGGCTCATGAAGTTGCTAAGTGATAGGCAGTTTCTTGAACAACGCATCTCTAAATCCAGGGAAAGCTCTAAGATATTAAGCATCACCTCTTTCAATTTATATAATGCATTACAAAGACATAGTTTTAGTAAAAGATGATAACATTAGCATTTATTAATTACATGATATACTAATAATTACTAACATTTATTCAACATCTTGTAAGTACTTGGTATGTGCTGAGTTGTTTACATTGATACTTTATTCTTAAGCACCTACAATAGCCTATGGTTTGTACATTTTACAGTCAAGTAAATGAGTAATATGCCAACGTAGAAGTGACACAATAAAGACTTTGATTCAGGCCTATTCATATCTAGGGTTTAAATATTTAACCTCTTTGCTATATTGCTCAATGACATTCGGGTAAACTGACATCATAGCGCTACTAATAACTAACATTTATTAGACATTTTCCAGACACTCTTCTAAATGATTCTCATTAATTCAAGGTTCTATTACCACAACAATTACTATCAGATAAACAATTAAAAAATTTAAAATACACAAATATACAATTCTGGTAATATACCAGCATACATATGATGTATATGAGTATATACATTGCACACATAATCATAATATGTACTAGAATATTTATAACACCCTTATTTGCAATAGCCCCAAACTGGAAACTATCCAAACATCAGTGGTTGAATGGTGAATAAATTGTGGCTACATTAAGTTGATTCTCAGAAATAAGATGCTGAATAAGAGCAGCCAGACTTTAAAAAGTGTGTAGTAATCTTATTTCAGTGAAATATAAGAATAGGAAAAACTTATCTGTGCCGTTACAAGGTAATAAGGGAATCTAAAGGGAAGATTCTGGGATGCTAACACAGCTCCTTTTTTTGAGTGGTGGTTTTTATGAATATTTTCAGTGTATAAGTATTCATTAAACTTCACACATTTAAGTATGTGTGCTTTTGTCTATAAATACTTCAATAAAATTTAGAGTTGATTAATAGCTCTTCTTTTTCCTGGGTTTACATTTCCTGTTATTACCACCTCCTCATAGTGTGTGTATACTGTTCCCTTGTTTCTTTATACAAGCTTGGCATGAACTTCAGCCTGTCCTATGTATCTTGAAAGTGTTATGCCTTCTGTTCATAAAAATAGCTATAGATTTTGGAGAAAATTTTGTAAACATAAAAGGTTTGAAATATTTCAAGCCGTGGCTGGTATGGCTCAGTGGATTGACCACTGGCCTGTGAGCCAAAGGGTCACTGCTTCGATTCCCAGTCAGGGCACATGCCTGGGTTGTGGGCCAGGTCCCCACTTGGGGGTGAGCAAGAGGCAACCACACATTGATGTTTCTCTCGCTCTCTTTCTCTCTCTAAAAATAAATACAAATCTTTAAAATAAAGTAAAACATTTCAAACATCTTTGAATTTAGACAGCATTTATGTTTATATATGAATATTATATATTTGAAAAAATTTAAAGTATATATAAACAGATATGTTTAATGTACTAAAAAGACCTTCAAAATATTTTTACCTTTTAGTTCCTATCATCAGTTTGTATTTTAAAATTAAAGTTTATGTATTTTCATTCACTTTCTAATCCTTAATTTTTTCATCATACTAAACAAGAGCAATGCTATAAATGCATATTTATATTCTTTGATGCTCAGGTTTTCTGTATTACCCGTTTTTAAAAATTAATGGAAGTTTTATGTTAATGATATATTGCAAATGAAAGAATATTCATATTTACCATCTTGAAGAAATGCTGACATTACCATTTAGCTTACTGATTGTTACAAGGTAGGCATTTTTGACCGTGATATGGGACTTTCCTACAGTTTTTAAAATTATTATTTTAAAATATTTACTGCTTGCCTATTATGCAACAGGCCCTCTTCTAGTCAAAATACCCTCCCTTCGGAGACCTTGCAGATTAATGAGGGTGGGTAGCTATATACAATAAAATATGGAGTAAATACATAGTATTTCAGATATTGATCAAGTAAAGCTGAGGCTGGGGTAAGAAAGAGTTTTATTTTAAATAAGAAGTTTAAGAAAATCCCCTATAAGAAGGGAGTATTTTGGCACAGACCAGAAGAAAGTGAAGACTGAGAAAAACAGGTGTCTCTGAGAAGAGCAAACCAGGGAGAGGGAAGAACAAGGACCAGGCTTCTGGTTGGGAGTGAGTCTGGGAGAGAGCTTTAGTAGCCAGATGTCCAGATCTTTGATGATTTAGGCCATTACAAGGAATTTTCTTTTTATAAGAAGCCGCTAGAGAAGCAGTCCCCAACCTTTTTGGCTCCAGGGACCAGTTTTGTGGAAGACATGATTTTTTTCCAGGGACCGAGGTGGGTGATGGTTTCGGGATTATTCAATGCATTCCATTTATTGTGCACTTTATTCCTATTATTATTACATTGTAATATATAATAAAATAATTATACAACTCACCACATACTAGGGTTAGCATGTGGGCTTACCAAAACTGACTGGGATAAGCACAGAGTATGGGAAAGAGGCACGGATAGAAGTAAATAAAGTAAAGGGTAGGCCACACATGGTCTAAAATAAGTGTCGAATTATGACTTAAAGCCTGCCACCAGATGCAGCTGTAAAACTGAAGTGCATCAACTCACTTGCCACTAGAAAGCCTGCCACCAGTTGCAGCTTAATTGTCACTTGCTGCTCACTGATAGTATTTTGTTATGCATTTACAAGTAATTGATTTATTGTGAGCTCTGTGTCATCAAATCTCTCTGCTAGTGATAAGCTATATTTGCAGCTGCTCCCCAGTGCTGGTATCACTGCCTCTGCTCCACCTCAGATCATTAGGTATTAGATTCTCATAAGGAGCATGCAACCTAGATTCCTCGCATGCACCGTTCACAGTAGAGTTTGCGCTCCTATGAGACTCTTATGCCGCTGCTGATCTGACACGAGGCAGAGCTCTGGTGGTTATTCGAGTGACGAGGACCGTCTGTAAATACAGATGAAGCTGCGCTTGCTTGCCACCGTTCACCTCCTGCTGTGTGGCCCAGTTCCTAACAGGCCATGGACAAGTACTGGTCCATGGCCCAGGGGTTGGAGAGCCCCTGCACTAGAGGATTTTGAGGTGTATGGTGAGATGATTTGTATTACATGTTAAAAGGGTCACTCTAGATTCAATGTTGAAAATAGACCCTAAGAATGTGTGTGTGTGTGCTTGTGCGTGTGTGTGTGTTGGTAGTGGTGGTGCAGGGATAAAGCATGGGTATAAGTTAAAACACAATTGCCATAATCCAGTAGAGAACAGGTGGTGGTCTGGGGCTTATATTTTCACAGAAAAAGAAGAGAGTTCATATAATACATTTTAAATTAAATTTATTGGGGTGACATTAGTTCATAAGATTACATAGGTGTCAAGTGTATATTTCTACGATACATGATCTACATATTTCATTGCTGTAAATTATGCTGCAATGAACATAGGGGTGCATATATTTTGGTGAATAAAAGTTTTTAAGTTTTTCATGAACATAGCCAGAAAAGGGGTTACTGGGTCATAAGGTAACTATATTCTTAACATTCAGAGGAAGTTCCATACTGTTTTCCATAATGGCTATACCCATTTGCATTCCCACCAGGAGTGAATGAGGGTTCCTTTTTCTCCACAGCCTCTCCTACACTTGTTATTACCTGTCTTGTTGGTAATGACCATTCTAAGAGGTGTAAAGTAGCATCTTACTGTAGTTTCATTTGCATTTACCTAATTGCTAATGAGGTTGAGAATCTTTCCATATATTCATTGGTCATTTGTATGTTCTTCTTGGCGGAAGTGTTTGCTCAGGTCCTCTGCCCATTTTCTGATTTGATGGTTTTGCTCTGCTTTGTTTCATTTCATGTTGAATTGTATGGGTTCTTTAAATATTTTTGATATTAAACTCTTGTAGGAGCTGTTGTTTGCAAACACGTGCTCCCATTAGGTTGTTTTTTGTTTTTGTTGGTGGTTTCTTTTGCTACACAGAAGGTTTTAAGTGTGAAATAGTCCCATTAATTTATTGTTGCATTTAATTCCCTTGCCTTTGGGGTCAAATTCATAAAATCATCTCTAAGACCAAGGTGCATAAGTTTAGTGGCTATCTTTTTTTTCTATGAAGTTTACTTTTTTGGGTCTTATATTTAAGTCTTTGATCTATTTGGGGTTATTTTTTGTACATGAGGACAAACTATAATCTACTTTCATTCTTTTGCATATGACTTTCCAATTGTATTTTATTTATTTTTCTTTCTTTTTTATTGATTGTAGAGAGAAGAAGGAAAGGTGGGAGGGAGGGAGAGAAAGAGGAGGAGAGAGAGAGACTTTGATCCATTGTTCCACTTATTTATGCATTAATTGGTTGATTCTTGATTGGTTGATTCCTTCCTATATATGCCCTGACCAGGGATTGAATCTGCAACCTTGGTTTATCAAGACGATGCTCTAACCAACTGAGCAACCTGGCAGGGCCTCTCCAATTGCATTTTAAAAGTATAAACAATAAAGTATTAATAAAAATAAATGAATGCCATTTAAAAAGCACACCATAAAAATTTATCACTGTATACCCAGTAATAATACAAATTTTTCAAAATAATTGCCGAATGAGTGAGTAGGACATCACATACTCCTTTTCTCTTTAGATGTTCCCAATTGTACTCTCAGATCACTGTCAATTATAGAAATTTCCTTGTTATTTCTCTGAATTAATTGCCCCTTGTGCATGCCCTCAGCATTCTGTGTATATCTCCATCAGGGTTCTTACCAATGTTTTATATGCACAGAGAACATGGTTCTTAGAGGATCTAGAACAGTGCCATCCAATAGAAATTCAGTGTGATTCACATAGGTCATTTAAAATGTTCTGGAACTAACATTTAAAAAACAAGTAAAAACAAATAGGTGAAATTAATTTAATGATATGTTTTATTTATCTTAATTTATCAAAAATATAATTTCAACATGCAATCTATACACAAAAATATCAATGAGATATTGTACATGACCTTTTTTTTGTATTATGTCTTCCAAATCTGGTGTGTATTTTACACTTACCATACACCTCAGTTCAAATGCTAAATTTTCATGACACAACTTAATTTTTCATTTGTATTTAATAAAATTTATGGTTGAAAATGTAAATTTTCATGATTAGGTTATTACAAGCATACTTCAAAGTTTTCAAGCAATTGAATCGAAGGTCAGTTTTGAAGTTTAAACTAAAAATAATTAAAATTAAGTAAAAATCAAAATTCAGTTTCTCAGTCTCTTCAGCCACATTTCAAGTGAGCATTACCCACATATGGCTAGTGACTACTTTACTGCTTAATGCAGGTCTAGAAAAAGTTTGTCTTAATATATAGGGATAGTATACATAATGAAACATAGTGATACATACACATGAAGCCTGAGATTAAAGAATTCCAGGCATAACGTGTGAGATATATTTTTTTTAAATGCCAGCTACATAAAGGCGGAAAGTCAGTTTTAATTAGGATTGAGGTTTTGCCAGGAGAATAAATTGGAAGAGAAGAAGATAAAATAACTTTGCTTTAGTAAGGCAGCAATGATAATAATGGACTGTAGAATCAGAGCTTGTTGAAGTTGTAATATCCTTGCCAAAAATGTATATTCTGACTGTAAGAAGAAACATGAGACCAATCAAATTTAGAAGATATTTGACAAAATAAGTGATCTTTATCCTTCAAAATGTATAGATCATGGAAGACAAAGATAGGCTGCAGAAATATGCCAGATTAAAAGACACTAAAGAGACATGATATCTAAATGCAAGTTGGGAATTTAGATAGAATTGTAGACTGAGAAAATATAGTTGTTATAATAAACATTATTGAGGAAATTAGGGAAATGTACTTGTATAGAGCAGATTAGATAAGAGTATTATAACAATTGTAAACCTCTGGTTTTGCTCAGTGTACTGCAGTTATGAAACAGAACCTCTTTGTTGTTAAAAGTAAACATTGAAGTATATAGAATAAAATGACACAACGTTGTCTATATGCTCACATGGTTCAGGAAGAAATGGAGAGAAAAGGATAAACAGTGAGAGTGCAAAACAAATGATAAAACAAATGAGGCAATTTATTAATCATTGATCTAGTTAAAGAGCTCTAGGACTTGTTCATACCATTCTTGCAACTTTTCTGTACATTTGTAATTATATTAAATTCACAACGCTTTTCAGAGTGAGCCATCATTCATTCATTTATGCGTTCGAGGTACTTTTTTGGATGTCAAATTTGTGCTTAGTTTTGCTATGAATAGAGATCCTATGGTGCATCAGACAGACATGTTGCATTTTCTTACAAATTTTATGGTTTAGATTTCAGTCAGTCCTTTAAGCTAATATTTATGGATTTTAACTTTTAATGTGAAAGTCATGATAGTTTAAGTAGAAAAATATAAAGATGTTATCATTGCAAGGTAATTATCATTTTTATGAGAAAAATGAAATCAATGCTTAGCTATAAAAATCCATCTATTTTAGAACATGTGCATTTATGCTTTGGGTATAATAAAGGTATGATTTCTCTTCTCCTTCATCTCCAGTGTGTATGGAATATCTCCCTTTCTATCACACATACTACCCAATCAGAGAGCAATAAATTAAACAAATTACCGTAGGCCTTTCACAATATGTATTGTATGTATATACATACAAAGAAATATTATTCAGAAATAGGAATGGAAATCTGATACATGCTACAACATGAATGAATCTTAAATACTTTATGTTAAGTGACATAAACTAGACAAAACTGACAAATATTGTATGATTTCAATAATATTAAATAACTAGAACATGCAAATTCATAGAGACAGAAATTAAAATAGAGGACACCAGGGGGGCTTGGGGAAGGAGAAATGTGGCCTTATTGTTTAATAGTACAGAATTTCTCTTTGGGAAGAAGAAAAATTTCTGCAAGTAGAGGTGATATTTACACAACATTGTAAATGTACTAATATAGTTGAATTATAAACTTAAAAATGGTTAAAATGGTAAATTTTGTGTTATATTGATTTTTAGCACATTGAAATACAATTCATGTGTATGTATTTCAAAGAAGTTAAACATGGTTTTAGCCTCAATATCCTAGCCTATAAAATAGAAATACTTGTTTTGTAAGGCTGTGTAAGAATACAATAGATTATGTATATTATTCACCCAGCCTGTCACAGGGTAGCTATTTGTTTTATGACAATTCTTGTGTTATTTGGGAAGAGCAGGGGTTATAGAAATGTATATCAGAACTAATAATTTCCTAACATAGTGTTTTAAAAATGTGTCCTGTGAAACAGTAGTACTAAGAAAAATGGTTAAGCAGCAAAGACCAGTAGGAAAAACTTGGTTGGGAATTGCTGCATATTACACTTATTTATTTGGAGTTGATGGTGAAAATTATTTTGTGATAGCTTATGAAAGGCCTGTAAAATAAATCTGTTTAATCTTTTTAAGAGCACCACGATTTGAGCATTTGACCATAGAATCTCATTTTGTAGACACACTTTTTTAAAAAAAATTTTAGAGAGAGGGGAAGGGAGGGAGAAAGAGAGGTAGAGAAACATCAGTGTGTGGTTATCTCTTGCATGCCCCCAACTGGGGACCTGACCTGCAACCCAGTCATGTGCCCTGACTGGAATTTGAACCAGCGACCCTTTGGTTCACAGGCTGGCGCTCGGTTCACTGAGCCACAACAGCCAGGGCTCATTTTGTAGATATACTTTGAAATGCTTCATCCAGGTATAATTTCTTAAGGATTTTTTTTTCCTATCTGTGGCTGAATTTTTATATATTTAGGAAAGTTTTGAGTAGAGTAATTAAATGCCTTTCTTTAGAAAATCATTTCCCAAAGAATATTTCAAGAATTTATATCTAACATTTTATCAACATTTGTCCCAGAAAATGGAGCAGATTGCCACACAGTTTTATCTTCTGTCATTTTAGAAAAATCTTGGACATATAAAACTTGAATTTGAATTTTCTTTGTTAAAAAATAAATAATGAATAGGCGGAGCCAGGCATATTTAAGGCAGTAAAACTAATCTGTATGATACTGTATTGGTGGATACATGTGCTTGTATCCACCATGATACATGATATCATGATACATGTGCTTGTAAAAACGCAGAGAAATGTAAAACACAAACAGTAAAACTTTTGTTTTAATTCTTACTCAAGGATACGTTTAGAGAGGGAGAGAGACAGAAAGAGACAGAGAGAGACAGAGAGAGAGAGAGAGAGAGAGAGAGAGAGAGAGATCAACAAAACCTAGGTAGTTACCCTGACCAGAATTCGAACCCTGTAACCCTGTAACCTTTTGGTGCACAAGACAATGCTCTTACCAACTGAACCACCCAGCCAAGGCACAAACAGTAAACCGTAATGTAAACTGTGCATTTTAGTTAGGAATAATGTGTCGCTATTGTTTCATTAATTGTAACAAATATGTCGTTAATGCAAGATGTTAATTATAAGAGAAACTGTATGTATAGTGGGAAAAAATGAAGTATATGAAGATTGTAAATTCAGAGCAATTTTTAAATACATCTAAAATTTCTCTAAGAAACAAAAAATGCATGTTAAAAATATAAAAAGAAAAATACACATATATGTGTATGTATAAATATGTAATATATATTTCTACTGAGTGCTTAAAATGTTTTTAATCTTGTCACTATACCAAGTGCATTTTAAAGAGTTTAAATATATATCATTAATGCCACTATCCTGCACAAGTTTTAATTACTTGAGCAGTTGTACATTTTATAACAAAGTAGTAATTGCATCCTGTTTTTGCTAAATCTTCTAGGTAATCTCCTTTCCTCTCATGTGTATTGGTATTGTGATGAATTAAGAGAATGTCAGATAGCGTGGCTTTCTCCAATTACCAATAAGGCATATTCTTGCATTTATAATCGTCGTCGTCGGCAGCCGTCCGTCTCGAGAGACGATGATGTAGCTTCTTAAGAGTCTATCTGCACCGCCGAGAATGGCTGTGCAGTCCAACTCGGGAGTGACACGGTATCTGTCTCCTCCCGTGTTGAATCGACATCTTGTGATGACGCTGGAGTGTCGTCTCCAGTGAAGCTGAAGCTACAGAGCCTGGGCAGGGTGATATGGAGGGTCTGCTGTTGCCCATGCAGCAGACCCCCCCTCTCTTCGCAGCTGAAGTGTCCAAGGGGAAGACGGAGTCAATACAGCTTGGCTTCAGGTGCGCCGCATTTATAATAAATAAGTAAAATTTCATAAATTGAGATACAACAAATCAAAGATTGAATGAAATATTACTAAACACATACACACACATTAGTGAGTTCCTCACAAAAAGCTCTGGAACAGGAGTACAAATAGCATGGCACATTTTTAATTAGGGACAATGAGTATTTCTAAAATTTGAACTTAAAAGAAAGAAAGGAAAATAATTTATTTTAACAAATTCTCATGGAAATTGTCATTCTTGCAAGGTTAAAGTAAGACTTCTAATTCAGGCATTTAGTATATTAAATACATTTTATCATTATATATTTACAGATCTGCTTAAGCAGAGAATCAGATGGGACATACTCTCCCATGTAATTTTAATAATCCAAGTCTAAGCTGAATGTTTGCATTCAAGATGATAGTAGAGGTTCTTTCAGAAGCAGTCCCCAAGGCAAGTATTTCAGTGCAAGCAAGTAAAATTTGGAAGGTGGAAGATAAAGGGTAGAGAGTGAAGAAGTTGGACAACAGGAGAGAGGAGAACAACATGAGTTCATTTTATGCTAATTATTACTGTGTACCAAAGGAATACTTGAGTAGAACATACACTCGATCTCTACCCTGCCAAAAAATTGAGAATTAGGATTTGTACAACTTCCATCATTTGGGTGAGACTGCTCCCAGGGGGCATTGAATCCCCAACACTCTGGCCTGATGCACTAGAAGGAAAAGTATACTTTAGTGGCTATAGAAAGACTTTAGGCAAAGAAATGTGTCCCAGTGAAATAATTTGGGGCTGTGTGCATTAAGTGATTAATACAGAGAGATTTATTAGATACCACCATCATCTGCTATAGTTACTAATACCTTATCAACTGTAATGTTGCCAAATTACTATTATAATGGTTGTTTTTGTTACTACTACTCTTATAGTTCAAGTTTTATATCATACAAGGTAAGTTGGAGAGAGGAGTATGTATGTCTTTTGTTAGCAAAAAAACAAAAGCAATATCATGCATCAGAACAAATAAAAACATTTTTAATTTTTTTTAATTATTTGAATGAGTTTAACAATTTTAATTGAAAATTTTCTTAACCTTCCCTTAAAGAAGTAATTGAAGGTTTCTCTACCTACATCCACCATGCAATGTAGAAATGAATTGAAAGAGTAAAATATCTGTGATTGCCATAAAATCCTAATTTACCAGGATCCTTATTTAGATATTAAATAAACTTATTATTCATGTAAAACATTTTATTTAATAAAGTTATTTATTTAATTAGTAAAATTCTGGTTCACAACTGTAAGAAGGGAGTTCCTCAGAAAACCATGAAGATGCAGTGAGCAGAAAAAAAGAAGTTTATTGAGGGAATTAGCAAGCCAGGAGGAAGCCATGCCACAAATGGCTCTGACTCCAGACTTCTAGGGAAGGAGGGTGTTGTTTTATAGGGGGAAGAAAAAAGAAACTATTGAATTTAGTCATTTATCTTGCAGCTGTAAGCATGACAGGCCAATCAAGGCCAAATGGGGCTTGGCTTAACGCAGCCCGCTATCACGGGAAACTCCCAGACAGCTGCAGGTAGGTGGGGGGAGTGGGGAGGGCATGGGAATTGAGGCTGTCAACAACTACTTCCTATTTTGTTTCCTTATGTAATGTGAAGTTATGGTGGAGTGTAGGGGACACAAAATATACCCCATGGAATTTCCTTTGGAGTCCAAGATAGAATTAAAAGTAATTTATAACTAGAAGTACAGAGCCACATAGGTAGATTTAAACTTTTAAAAGATGTTGTTTATTTTCTGTTGTGTGAACTAAGTTAAAGTACCTTCCTATTTCTCAGTATCTTCATATGAAAAATTAGGATATAAGAATATATTGAATTATAAGTTTGTAGTGTAAATTAAATGGATAGATACATACAGAACACTTAAGAAAATTCCTGTAATATATGTGTAAGGTATTATCAGGGTGTATTTATGTGTGTCTCATCGTTTCCATTGATCATTGTGTACCAATGTCCTCCATAACTGAGTTTATACAATTGGGTTGAGGCAACTTAGAAAGAGTGAGATCTGGAATGCCAGCCTTTGAGGACTTTATTTTAATTTGATAATGTATTATTTTGTCTGAAGAGCAATGAGAGAACATTTACAGAGTTATGTTGATAAATATATTTTTTGTCTCAAAAAAGCTTTTAACCTTCTGTTTGATTTATCTCACTTTTAATGTTTGTAAGCATGAGTAGTTATGATAATCACATAATTACCATAATTATGTAGTTAATTACCACGTAATGATTTATTAATAACCTGTTCTGTGCCACTATTCTGAGATTTAAAAAAAAGTAGAAGACACCTTCAAGGAATTTATAATTTATCTGAAGATCATTTCCCACTTATATTTAATTACATATTTTTTTCTTGAGTGCTATTATAACTTAAATATTTATATCCTTTGTTTTAAAATTGTTCAATTATAGAATGAGAATTCTTGTCAGAACTTATAAAGTTTGATAATTTAAATAGCTCTGAATATTTAAAATCATTTAGATACATGTAATTTCATTTTTTTGAAAAGTTTTTATATCAGTATATAATATTTTTCTATAGTGCTTAAGTGAATATTTTATCATCAGTGCTTAAGAAGAATTAAAAATAAAAAATTGAAAGCCATGACCCAATTCTTAAATGCTAAATTATAGAAAATTATTTAGCACATTGTAAAAAATAAGTTACAAAACTAGCATTAAACTATGAATTGAAGTAACCCAATGATATTCTATTACTTTAGAGAACACACACTTGCTCCATAAATCGAGTTGGTTGTAAAATATTTTAACTATAGAATACAAACATTGAAAACTACATGTTATAATGGCCTTCTAACTTAAAAGAAACTTTAATTAAAAGTCTATCAATAAAAATAGTTTATACATTGTGCTAAATGCAGAAAATATAAAAATGAATAAAAACATATATATTCCTTACTTTCAAAGTCTAATTCTAACTACATGGTCACTAAATTTTGTCAGTACATAATTTCAGATATGTCAAGCACAGATTAATTAATTATCCTGCTTCTTTCACCAAGCTATAGCACATGCCAAAGGCCACACTCATAGCCATTGCACCCTTCTGCTTCTCATAGAGATAAAGAGTGCAGCAGGAGTTGGGAAAATAAGTGTTATTTGAACTAGATCAGAAGCATCTTTAAGGAAGAATAGACACTAAACTGAGAAGATCTCCTTTTTGGTTTCTCCTACATAGGTCTGTCTTGATTTAACCACTGTGGTTCTTTTCTTTGTACCCATTAATCTTAATATATAAGCCTTCTTATTAGAGAGAACAGCAGAAGAGTTTAATATTTAACCTCATTTAAATTTGTGGGGTATACATTTAATAAAGAGTAACTTATCCTTCAACTCATTGCCAAACATTTAAAATATGATTTAAGGTAAAAATACAAAATTTTTACAAGTCCCAGCACAAAAGTAAGCTTTTTCTTGTCAAGCTTGACAATGATGCAGTATCTATGTAACAGTTATTATTGATCTCTAATCTGAGGTGACAAGATGAGGAGGCTAAAATAATTTTTAAGTTCTGAGTATTTATATATTTATGCATGAATCTGTCTTTATTTATACACAATGGAGAAAATGTATTACAATTAAAAAATAAACCAGTAAATCTATTGTAAGATTCATAGGATGAGAAGAAAGTCCATTAAACATAAAATGTTCAAATGGGTAAATGTAACTAACTTATAATTCCCTCTTCACTGCACAGTTCTATGAATTTAATTTTTAGTTAAAGTATATTCTAAAACAATTTTATGTCAGTTTCAGAGTAATTTGAAACTATTTAATTTTTTAAATTACTATTCTTAGCTCTAATAAATATATGAGTTTTATCTGCTTAATTATGCTTGTTAGATATTTTATTTTATATAAATATTACTTCTACTTTTATTAAAAAATTAAAGTACTGAGAACTCAAAACACCCTGGGGAACACAATTTTAATTTAGTTAGATCTGACACTTGTTTTTGACTAACTTTTGGCATCTGAATCCAAAAATGACCCCGGTTTATCTCTATCACATCAACTTTTTAAGGGACAGGATACTCTCCCTTTGTCCCAAAAATCATACAAAATGTACATACAAAGGAAAGTAATTTTTAAAAATTACCTGAATATACTGTTTATTTAGAGTTATTTTATTCATATAAAGGCTACATATTGCTACGTAAGTCAAATTGTGTACAAGTTGTAAAGTTCTGCTACTAAATATATATATTAAGGCATTTTATCTTTTCAAATGACAGGCTAGGAAATGACCAAATGAGGTACTTGAAACAGTCTCCTTCAGTTGGCAAAGCTTTAACAAATTGCTTCATGAGACCCAGTTTTATGTGCAGAGGTGGTAATATAATGTTCTTTCTGTCAAGAAGTGGCTCATGTAGAATGTTTGGATCATCAGGTTTGAGGTCAGAACTTGGAGGCCAATTTGACTCCACCCAATGCTTTTCATGAGTTCTGCTGTCCCACATACACAGAAAACAGGGATACTGGGTGTATCCACGTTGCTAACCAAGAAGGAAGCAGACTGTTTTAAGGTCAACACAGATGATCCAATTGTGCTTGTGATATTGCAACAGATCAATGACTCTCTTTATGTCTTCATATTCTTCATAAAAACAAACTGAATGACCAATTGGGGCTGTTCCAAATAAATTGCCATTGTGGAGAAGGACACACTTCAAGCTCCACTTTGAGCTATTGATGAACAGTCACCATTCAGTTGCGTTATAGATTGGGCTTCCCAATCCCTTCATTAAACCATGTATGTTATAGCAATACATAAGGCCATCATCACTTTGAAAATACTGCAGAAATGCACTTTCTCTTGATGAAATGTAAGAAGCCTTCACTTTTTTTTCAAGCAATTTCTTATCATGCAGTCTTGATGCTAGGAGTTCTGAAGACTCTTTGGATAGTCCGAAAACTCATGCCAAATCGTTCAACTCATGCTGATCAAATCCCTTATGAACTGAGTCATCTTCAATTTCAAAGTCTTCATCGTTGCTCTCTCTTAGTTCTTCACCATACTCCTGTTTTTCGAAAGAGAGTAGTTCAATGAAAACTGGCACTGGGATCTCAGCTGAATGAGGCACTGGGTGTATAGTTGGTGGTAGACTAGGATACTCTGGTTTACATTTTTTTTTTTTGTTCTATCTGATGTTTTCACTATACAAAAGTAACAGTCACTTGAATGATCTCTGGGCTCTCACCAAACCATAGATATACCAAATGGCAATTTATCACGTGTTCCCTTCATCTACATCCGTAAATTCTCGACACACTGCTTGCACACCTTGTAAGGGGCCCAAGACTTATCTTAATCACCAAGTTTTATTTTAAAATATGCAAAATAGGCTTGCCTGACAAACATGCTGATGTTTGTCCTTTGACTGGGAATGGTGAAACTGCCACTGATATAACAAAATAAATCAGGGTTGTTTAGGCACTTAGGATGAGAAATAGCAAAGGCAGACATGATCTGAAAGAAAGGAAATAAGTATGTATATAAATAAAAAAAATTAATTCTGCTAACTCCTATAGCAATACAAAAAATAAAGTACCTAGGAATAAACTTAACCAAAGAGATAAAAGACCTGTACTATGAAAATTATGTAACATTGAAGAAAGAAATTAAGGAAGATACAAATAAATGGAAGCAAATACCATGTTCTTGCATGGGAAGAATCAACATCATCAAAATGGCCATACTACCCAAAGCAATTTACAGATTCAATGCAATCCCTATTAAAATACCAATGACATATTTCACTGACCTAGAACAAATACTCCATAAATTCATATGGAACCAAAAAAGACCCCGAATAGCAAAAGCAATCTCGAGACAGAAGAAAACAGCACAAGGAATCACAACACCAGATATCAAACAATACTACAAAGCCACTGTGATCAAAACAGTCTGGTACTGGCATAAGAACAGACATATAGATCAGTGGAACAGAATAGAGTTCAGAAATAAACCCAGGCCTCTATGGTCAACTAATATTTGATAAAGGAAGAAGGAACATAAAATGGAGTGAGAAGAGCCTCTTTAACAAATGGTGCTGGGAGAACTGGATAGGGACCTGCAAAAAAATGAAACTAGACCACCAATTTACACTACACACGAGAATAAACTCAAGATGGATCAAAGACTTAAATGTAAGCGTGACACCATAAAAGTCCTAGAGGAAAACATAGGCAAGAAAATATCAGATATCTCACGTAACAATTTCTTCACGGATACATCTCCTAAGGCAAGAGAAATAAAGGAAAAAATACACAAATGGGACTACATCAAACTAAAGAGTTTCTGCTCAGCAAAAGAAAACATCAGCAAGATGAAAAGAAAACCAACCATAGGGGAAAACATATTTGCCAATGACATCACAGACAGGGGACTGATTTCCAAAATATATAAAGAGCTGATACGATTCAACATCAAGAAAACAGACAACCCAATTAAAAAATGGGCAAAGGACCTGAACAAACACTTCTCCAAAGAGGACATACAGAAGGTCCATAGACACATGGAAAAATGCTCAACATCATTAGCCATCAGGGAGATGCAAATAAAAACCACAATGAGATACCATTTTACACCAGTCAGAATGGCCATCATCAACAAATCAACAAACAACAAGTGCTAGCGAAGATGTGGAGAAACGGGAACCCTACTTCACTGTTGGTGGGAATGCAGACTAGTGCAGCCACTATGGAAAACAGTATGGAATTACCTCAAAGGATTAAAAATGGAACTGGCTTTTGAACCAGCGACTCCACTACTAGGATTATACCCGAAGAATCTTAAAACACCAATTCAAAAGAACTTATGCACCCCTATGTTCATTGCAGCACTGTTTACAATAGCTAAGTGCTGGAAACAACCTAAGTGCCCATCTGTAGATGAGTGGATCAAAAACCGGTGGTACATTTATACAATGAAATACTATGTAGCAGAAAGAAAGAGGGAACTCCTGCCATTTGCAACAACATGGTTGGAACTAGAAAGAATTTTGCTTAGTGAAATAAGCCAGGCAAAGAAAGAAAAATTCCATATGATATCACCTAATACAGGAAATTAAAGAACAACACAAACAAAGGAACTAAATAGAACAAAGAGCAGAATAGCAGTCAATAGGGGGGAGAGGGGAGGGAGAGAAGGGGGATACGTAAGGGAAGGGTTTAGTCCAAGAACGTATATAAATGACTCATGGACATGGACAACGGGGAGGGATATGATTGCGGGAGAGGGGGTGGGTTGGGTGGGGGAGAGAAATTGGGAGAAAAGGGGACAACTGTAATTGAAAAACCAAAAATAAAATTAAAAAATTAAAAAAAAAATTCTGCTAACTCTTTGTATACAGACAAGAACTCGGACTACACTTCAGAATATGATTCACTATATAGAGCAGCACACAACCTCTCACCACACTGTCTCATGTGTAATTGAATAGCCTAGACAAGTATGAACCTGTCTCTGGTCTCGAAGGTCATCTCCCACCTCTCCCCACTCAAGGGAGGTTTGCTCTCAGCCAATAGGAGAGCACTAATTTAGCTTCCCTTGATCCAGGCTTGATCCAGCCTAGAGTGGTCCCACTAAGATCAGCTGTACAGAAAAACCTTGATGTAATAAAAGAAAACTAACTGCAGTTTTGAAATCAGCATGCCTATGTAAATCTAAATCAACTGAAAAATTGAACTCAACAGGAATTATGTTAAAAATTGTTCCCCTGTGGTATTTATTAAAATTTATCTTCTTTGACTTTAACATTTTTATGACATTAAATATTTTCTTCTGAAAGTATAATATTTGAAGACCACTTTTATTGTGATATCATCAACAGATTACTTAGTCTATAAATATGAATTAATAAAGTCATATGTTTGAAAATTATTTTGGTTCCTTTGAAAACTGTTGATATCCATTTTTAAAGATGAGTGACCTGTTAAGAAGGTTGTATTTCAAGTTCTGGTACATGACCTGTTAACCAATACGGCAGCTGAAAAAGACTGATATTTTGTTATAAGTCACTGAAAATTAATTTATATTAGCTTAGCTATCACTGTGATTTTACAGATTTTTAAAAGTCATTTGGATTTTAAAAATAAAACAATGGCTATTGAACTCATGCTACCTCTTTATAAAACTTCCATATATATTTTCTTATTATATGTGACATTTTTCTAAGTTAATTAGAAAATATTAACACCACGAAACAAGGAAATAAGAAACTAAAATTTTATTGATTAGAATATATTTATGATATAACACATTTGCTAATTTCTTTCCTGCATTCACTATAGTCCTGAGCCTTTATGCTATTTATATGGTTTTATAAATATATTTGTGCATAACCTGTATAGATTCATACATAATGTATTATTTGAACTGCACAGAAACTGTATGGATATTTTAAAATCTGCCTAACCAATAGTGGCCTGGAAATCCACGGTTCCACAAAATTTATGCATTCAATTTTATTTAAGTGAAAATTACTTAACTTCACATACAACATATGGGAAACCCCAGAGCCTCTCTACCTCCATATCTCCCAGAATTCTCAGAAAGCCTATATGTCTCCTAGTTACTATTTTCTCAAAATCCTAACAGTTGTTAAATTTTATTATAGCTCACATCTTATGGTTGGTTCTTTCTCTCTGCCCTGCAATAATTCTGAAGAAGAAATACAGTCTTGTATTTGGTTAACTTATTGAAACTTTGAAGACAATAGTTACAAAACAATAAACTTAAAATATTACACCTCCTTGTTTTTAAAAGTCCTTTGCTCATTCCTTCTCCCTTCACTGTGAATTTCTCTTTTTTCCCATGTTGTTCCAGTGCCTTGCTCTCACTTTATCCTTTCACCTTTTTCTCTCTCACTTATCTCCTCTTCCTTGAGATAATACTTTCGGGAACTCAATTTCACATTCTCTCTTATAAAGAAAGTTTAAGCACCTATTTTATTTTTGGCTCATAGCCTATCTTTGCATATCTAATGGCTCATTAATATACTCTAGCAAGATATATTCATTTACTACAGGTTTAACCATCAGCATAAAAAAGATCTGGCAAAGCCTGTGGAATTTTGATCTTTAGTCCCATCCCCAATAGTAAGTGGAATAGAGTAACATAGAGATGATTTTCTCACTGATCTTAATTATGCTATTTTTGTTAGCAAGTGGGAACACACATGTGGAATCTGAAATTTAAAAAATAAAATTAATATAATATTTTATTAACAAGTGCTTTTTACTTCCAACTAAACTCTAATTCAATGTAAAGAAAAGGATCCAAAACCTAACTTAATTGAAATACATTGAAAAGACAGGTATCCAAACATTAATCTTAGTGTCTATCCACTGTAACTCTCTTCCTGTTTTAAGGCTTAAAATTGATTTCCACTGATACCAATGTTTTTAGGGTAGTGTCTTGCATATTTACACACGTGGTGCATATAACAAACACAGCTATAATTTTAGATATGTGTGAGAAAGTACAGAGTTATTCATAATTGCTTAAAAGCTAAGTGGAAAATATTTGAAATTGTCCAAAAGCAATTTCCATCCATTCAAAAAGTAATTGCTGTCAGCTTCAGTCAGGTAGATAGAGCAAGTGCTTACTTAGAAAACAGAAGAAAATAAACAGTTTTCATTATGTGTGAAATTGGCTTGTGATGATAAAAAAGAAGAGTCTAGGGAATCTCTCCTCTATCACCAAAGACATAATAAATAAGGGGATCTGGGAGATTTACCAGAAAAGCCAGGAAGACAGGTATTTCCTCATCCAGTTGCACATCTTGCTTCAATAAATGTTAAGCAAAAAGCAATATGAAAAGAGAGGGTGATTAAATTGCATTATTGTCTTTTTTGCTGCACTTTGGAAAACAGAACACAGTGGAGAAATATTTATCCAAACCTAATCCAAGGGGCAAGAATTGTGGCAACTTCAACGAGGCTGGGTCTAGAAGCAGTGGGCAAGGAGATCTGGCCTAAACTTCGAACTAGCTCTTGAGCCTGTTTGTGGTCATCTACACTGTAATATTTTAGGGCAAGAGATTATAAAGTGTTTCTCAGAAAGTAATCAAGGCATACCTCATCAAAGGAGTTTTTTCTCATTAAATACAAGCACAGAGAAAAGTAGACTTTATTGTTCTTCCTTAAGGTAAAAATAAAACCTGTAAAAATGTAATTATTCATATGATACCATAAACACCTTAATTTATCAATAGACATTAATATTAATAACAATCATGTTCACCTTACATAAATAATTAGCTCAAAAAAAGAAATCTCAGTAGACAGACAACATACCACCACGGGGTTGGAGTCAGTTAAATCTAAGTTAGAATCCTTTTACTGACTCATAGTTAAGTGCTTGACTCTATACTGATTATTTAACATTCTAAGCCAGCGTATCTTCATCTTTCAAACAGGACTAATAATCTCATTATTGCAGGGTGATGGTGAGAATAAGAATAGTATATGTGTCCGGTCAATAAACAGTAAACATAATTCTTTTTCATTTTCTTTATAGAGACAGTGAGTCGATTTATCATTTTGTTTTATTTTCTATGCTGAGGATATTAAATATTATTTTTGGAAGAAAGAATGCATATATGATCTGTGAACATAATCCTATAGAGAGGAAAAAATCTTAAACCTTTCTTAACCAGAGAACACAAAATATTGCTTCCTTAATTACCTCAGTCTGAGCCATTCAGTAATTAATTATGAAGATGTACAGAGAACAGATACAGAAACACCAGATATTTGCCTGTTCCACTTGAGAAGTAGCCAAATATCTACATAAGGTGCAAAGGCAAAATAAGCAAAAGATTACTTTATTATTAGTTGATTATTTTTCATAAGTTCCCTTGGAATCTGAGGATTTTTTGTTTATTTTGTTTTAGTAAAACTAACATATAATCTCAGAACAAAGGGAACCCATAAAGGTGGCTGGTGCCAAATCCCTCATATCTGATTTTACCACTGTGGTGACAGGTGGAAAACATCTGATTCAAAAAATAGCCTCTACTGAAAAAAAAATTTTTTTCCCCAATATCTGAAACCTGAAGCAAAGGTAGGTTGGGACAATAGTTTTCAAATTCTTTAAAATGAAAAGCTAGTAAGAGACATATTTGTATCTGTTTTTGAAATTTATTTTTATTGTATTTTTCCATTACCATTTATCCTTCTTATACCCTCTTCCAACTCCACCCATCCCTGGCCTCCCTGCAATTACCACACAGCTGGGTTGTCCATGTCCGTGAGTGCTTTTTCTTTTTTGCTTGATCTCTGCACCCCCAACTCCACACTACCCCCCAGAGCTGTTGGCCTACTCTCTGCCTATGAGTCTGTCTCTGTTTTGTTAGTTCAGTTTCTTCATTGGATTCCACATATGAGTGAAATCATATGGTATTTGTCTTTCTCTTACTGGCTTATTTCACTTAGCATAATATTCTGCAGGTCCATCCATGCCGTTGCAAAGGGTAAAACTTCCTCCTTTTTTATGGCCAAGTAGTATTCCATTGTGTAAATGTACCATTGTAGTTTTATCAATTCATCTACTGATGGATGCTTGGACTCCTTCAAAATCTTGGCAATTGTAAGTAACACTGCAATGTACATAGAGGTGTTTATATTTTTTTGAATTAGTGTTTCAGGTTTCTCTGGATACATTCCCAGAAGTGGAATTGCTGGGTGATAAGGCAGTTCTATTCTTTATTTTTTTGAGGTAACTACATAACTGCTTTCCATATTGGCTGCACCAATCTGCATTCCTAAAACAGTGCAAAAGCGTTCCCCTGCTCCACATCCTCACCAGAAGTTGTTGTTTGTTGATTTATTTATAATAACCATTATGACCACTGTGAGATGGTATCCCATTGTGGTTTTAATTAGCATTTCTCTGATGATTAGTGACCTTGAGCATCTTTACATGTGTTTACTGGCCATCTGTATGTCCTCTTTGTAGAAGTGTCTGTTCAGGTCCTGTGTCAATTTTTAAGTTGGATTTTTTTGCTTTCTTTTGGTGTTGAGTTTTGTAAGGTCTTTATACATTTTGGATATTAATCCCTTAACAGATGTGTGAGCAAATGTGTTCTCCCATTCAGTGGTTGTCTTTTTACTTTGTTGATGGTTTCCTTTGCTGTGCAAAAACTTTTTATTTTGATTAATCTTATTTGTTATTTTTTCTGTTTTCCTTACCTGAAGAAACACACACATGCACACTGAAGAAGAAGTTTTCACAAAATATATTTAGTTTTCCTCAGTAAGACAATTTGATATATTTTATTCCATTTTAATTGTATTTAATGCCTAAATACAGTTCAGCGTCCATCTCAGTCTGGAATATATGTTCGTGAATCAAAGTGAGAAACAAGTGCCTTATTTTTCTGTTCTTATGACATGTCCTTGAGAAGCCATATGTGAATTTACATCTTTCTCTCCCTTTCTATTGGATCTGCTTGAAAACAGTGAAAATTTAGTTTTTTTCTCTTTTATTCTGAATATGTACTTTTCGGAGCTTAATTCTCAGCTTAACATACATCCTGAATAGGAAATCTCACATAACTTAGTCTCTTGTTATTTTACCTTCATCGTAGGGCTGGAATGATGTTTATGCTTTCAGAACACCTTGTGCACTTCTCCCTCAGTGTTTTTACATATGGTATGAAGGTAATGATGACATGATGATGATGATGATGATGACTGTGTGCATCTCTGTGTTGGGGTTTCCCCACTATATGATTTTCTCAGGGCAGGAAGTCGGTCACAAAGGAAGACAATAAATATAAATTTTATGATTAAAGAGTTTGTCTAAACTGGGTGAGAAGGTTTTTTTTTTTACACTAATAATGATATTCCACCCAATTCTCTAGTATGCCAGCAGGCTACCATATATTCTTATTATGTCTCCAAGATAGTGTATATAAGACAACAAAAAATAATCTTTTTCAACAAAGTCCGAGAAGATTTTTAATGTGTATCAGTCAAGCCAGCACAAATAGATGGTCTATATAAGAACAACCATTATCCAATAAAGTGAATTCTGATCTGCATATATAAATCTTTCCTGTGTCATTGGGACTTACTTTTAATTTTATATATCAACTTTTAAAATAGTCAACACATTGACACTCATTATTTAATTTGATAATTACCTTAAGTTTAAGATGGTATTATATATTCATAGGAGAAAAATGGCACCAATATAGCAATCCCTGCTTCTTTTGTAGAATTTCACATGAAATTATATATTCGTTGAAAAGACTATATTACCTGTTTTGTCCATTGTCAAAACCATAACAGGTTTTTCACTCCTCAACTACGAGCTCCTCATACTAAAAAATTCAAGTGTGAAAGAATTTACTTCTGTATACTTTCTAAATATTAGAAGAAATTTACCTCCCACCAACCTTAGTTGTCTCCAGCTAAGTGTGTGTGTGTGTGTGTGTGTGTGTGTGTGTGTGTGTGTGTGTGTGTAGAGGAGATGTCGACTCAATCTTGGCACAGAGCTGAGCTAGGTTTGAATATGTCAGTGTACCACAGGTTTCAAGTTTTTCTAGTGCTACTCTATATCTAGGGTGGTTTGTCAGAGGTGTGTTTTTCCCCTACCCATCCTCAGTGTCTGCCCCACACTCAACTTCAGGTTTTTCCCTGACGATATTCTTTAGAGAGGGTCTTTCTCCCTGTTCTTGTCCCTGTTCCAGATATAGAGAGCTGTGACTGGTTACTCAGTGTTTATTGATTTGGAAGTGGGAAAGGCTGGCATCTGGAAAAGGGCTTTCTTTCTTTTGAAAAAGCCAGTATCTTAGGCAGGCACATGACCTGGGTAAAGACTGGCCCAGGGGCTGGGGAGGAGATAATGTGTGTGGAGTTGTGAGGCCCTCTCAATGAGCCTGTGATTCTCTAGCACCCCCAGCTGAACTAAGTCAAAGTCTATGAAAGACAATTATTTATTTATGGATCCAGCATGCATTATTGCCCCTCTCCCAAGAGTAGAGGTGTTTTTTGTTATTTTTGGTCTGTTTTAGTTTTATTTCTGTTCCTTTCACAGCTGCAATGGGTTTCCACTTGGAAAATGCAATTTCTTGTGCCCCTTCTGCAGAAGGTTAATCCTTTCATTCTATAGTAGAGATAGTGGAAATTATTCCCTCATTGGTTGCTGGTCACCTCTGCTAGGCCTATACCTATACCACAAGGGATGCTGTGGTACTGCGGCCAATGTTTTGTTGAGCGCTCAAAGAGGTCTTTGAAGATAACATGTAAGTGCATGTGAATTCCCCTGTGTCTGCATCTTGCTTCTCAAGGTTTCATATTTTATCACCAGCCCATACTCCACTTAAAGGTATTTGTTAAAAAGTTTTGCTGAATTCTTACTAATGTGCAGCAGTGTCTGTCACAGATAAGAAAGTCCTTTGAGCTTTATCTGTCCTGAAAACGATTGTCTTTCATAGATTTTTAGTTCATTGGGCTGTAATCTTAGGTCCTTGGTGGGTGCAAGAAGGGTTATGAATGTATTGATTGTCTAGCATCCTCTGGGTGATGACGTTGGTTAGTTGGTAGAAATGATACTCCTTTTAGTTTTCGACATCCTAAATAAAAGCTAGAAGTACTGTGTTGATAATTATTTGAGTCATATATCCAAATCAAACATACTGCATTGCATAATTGCATTTACATTAATTATATGGAAGCTTTTATTTTGTCAATTTAACATTAGAATGCCAGTATTTCTACAATGGCATAAAGAAATAAGTTGGGAGTGACCACCAGTTTCCTACATCAGCTAAGACTTGGATTTTTTTCTTAAATGCAATAATTACATATTTATACTGGCATTCACAAGCTTATTGACCATATCTAAAGACTTATTTTTAATTTCCTATAGGGTTTTCATTTCTTCAGTTTAAAATACTTGCTACCATGGAGGGTTCCAGAACTTAATTCTCATAGTTAAAGTAGGATTATTTCATAATTTTTAGCCACGATGTTCAAATATTATTACTATTTCAAACGGAGATACTAATATAACATGCAAAAATGGTGTTATGCTTCATCCTATCAATATTTAATTCTATGAATGCATTTTATAGAATTTAAGATTCCTTTAAGATTATATTAGCCTATTAATAAGAACTATCCTGATATATTTTGGGGCCACAACATCTCTTTCCAATTTGGTATAAATATTGGATATCAGTACAATGTTTGCCCACATGCTTATACAGATTCAGATTTATTTTCTTTTAATGGCCAGTATACTCATTGTTGTGAAGAAACAAATGTTTCTCTCTTAATTTTTAAATTATTTCTGTATTAAATTTTTACAACCTGATATTAAATATATCATCTGCATATCTTGCTATGAAAATATGATTTTCTTTAATTAACATTAATAGTAATACTTTATCAACTGTTAAAAATAGAATTATTAACTTACTATAATCCACACTCACAAAAATCTCAATAAAAATATTTGATATTTTGGAGAGACACTTGGATACTAACAAGAAACTCTTGTTCATTGTAAAGAGGGTTAAATATGGGAAATTGACTTTTTAAAACATTTTTACTGTAATTATGGTGATGAATGGATACTTATTGAAACCTTGTGTTGAAATTCCTTCCAAGTTATTTAAACTCTATCTTTTTAGTATCACATAATCTAGATTATTTTTCTAGATTATAGCCAATACTTACATAGGACCAGTATGTAAATATTGCCAGTGTATATAGATTTAATTATAAACACTTCCATTTTTCCAGAGGGGAAACATAAATGCTGTCTATCTGAAGAGTCCCCTATCCTCTGCAAGGCCCAAATGGAAGCAATTGCTAATTATGTTACTTAATGAGCCTATATTAAAATCTGCATAGTCAATACATGCTAGAATTGGTGTCTGTAAAAAGAATATCCTTTCAAAAATAACTAGTATATTTTGTTGTTTGAACAATGGTAACAATATATACTTCTATATTCTCTTTTCTGCTTTTGTTCACAAAAAAACTATAACTATAACTTAACCAAAATATTGATAACTTGTATTTGTTTGCTTTCCTGGTAAGTATTCGAATGACTTATTTTTACTTATATGTAATATTTATTTCAACATTATAAAGCAGCAGTATTTTTACAGTTCAAATAAAATCATCTTATTTTAAAATAAGGGATAATCAATTAGAAGATTTCTTTTATTTAAGTATACTTAATTCTAATTTACATATGTCTTTTGAAGGATACAATCATTTAGTTCTTACTGCTTAATCTGCTTGTTTTATGATGTGGAATGTTTAATCTGAGAGTTGGCTCACAGATGTTCTTATTGAATTAAAAAGTATGATCACTACTGATAACATAATAGAGCAAATTTCATTTTAAGACAGTAAAGTTTAATGTGGCGGTAGGAGGCAGGCTCTCCACCAGAACTTACTACATTTGATCCTAGCTCCAATTATTATTTGTGTGTTTTCTATTTAATCTTTTTAAGACAGTTTCTCTACCCATAAAGTAGTGCTATAATAATAACAGCTGCTACCAAAGGCTGTTGTGAAGATTAGTATAAATTCATGCAAAACACTAACCATAATGTTTGACAGTTATAGTCTTAGAAAATTAAGGAGGTCCCCCAAATTTGACAGAGAGAACATCTAAGTGAGGGCTCACAATAAGTTCAAATTCTATTTAACTTCTTTATGTAATAAATATTTTTCTCTAATCTGAATATTTTGTGGGAAGGGTTAATAACTTTCTCTTATGTAAAAATGTATATTTTAATACACAAAATTTGGAAAATACAGAAAAACCGAAGCTGCAAGCAAAAGTGATCATTTTCTTCACTAAGAAATAATCAGTTAATATTTTATGTTTTTATTTTCAATTTCATTTCTTATAAATTAAAGAATATTTACATGTATCATTGAAAGCATAAGAATAAATGATATAATGTGTGACAGCAATTGGTGATAGATACAGTGATAAAAAGGACAGATTTATGTCTCTTAAAAACAATGATCAATGCAGGAAAATATTTGCAAATAATCTCTCTGATAAGGGGTTAATATCCAGAATATATAAGCAACTTCTACAACTAAAAAAAAAAATCTCATTTAAAAATGGACCTTATTTTGTGAGATAGCTGAAATTTTCCCGCCTATGTTTTCCTCTAGGACTTTTATGTTGTCACGGCTTAAATTTAAGTCTTTGATCCATCTTGAGTTTATTCTCATGTGTGGTGTAAGTTGGTGGTCTAGTTTCATTTTTTTGCAAGTCCCTGTCCAGTTCTCCCAGCACCATTTGTTAAAGAGGCTCTTCTCACTCCATTTTATGTTCTTTCCTCCTTTATCAAATATTAGTTGACCATAGAGGCCTGGGTTTATTTCTGGACTCTCTATTCTGTTCCACTGATCTATATGTCTGTTCTTATGCCAGTACCAGACTGTTTTGATCACAGTGGCTTTGTAGTATTGTTTGATATCTGGTATCGTGATTCCTCCTGCTGTGTTCTTCTGTCTCAAGATTGCTTTTGCTATTCGGGGTCTTTTTTGGTTCCATATGAATTTTTGGAGTATTTGTTCTAGTCAGTGAAATATGTCATTGGTATTTTAATAGGGATTGCATTGAATCTGTAAATTGTTTTGGGTAGTATGGCCATTTTGATGATGTTGATTCTTCCCATCCAAGAACATGGTATTTGCTTCCATTTATTTGTATCTTCCTTAATTTCTTTCTTCAATGTTACATAATTTTCAGAGTACAGGTCTTTTATCTCTTTGGTTAAGTTTACTCTTAGGTACTTTATTTTTCTTGTTGCTATAGTAAATGGTATTTTCTTTTTTGTCTCTGTCTCTGATATTTTATTGTTGGTGTACAGAAATGCCTTAGGGCTGGGTGGGGAAGAGAAATGGGGGGGAAATGGGACAACTGTAATTGAAAAACCAAAAATAAAATAAAATAAAATAAAATAAAAAGAAAAATGGACCTTATTAAAAACTAGGCAGAGGACTTGAAACTGGCAATTTTTTAACTAGGACAAGTCGTTTTACCCTTTAAGTGACAATTTCCCTACTTAAAAATAGTGCTAATAGCTTTGCCAATGACTTGAATATAGAAGACAGAGTTTCCCACTGTCCATTGCAATATATGCCACACCTTGATCCAGGTATATCCAGAATATTGGTTCACGCATTATTGAAACTATCTGACTGAAATGCCAAAACAGATGTTTGTTAACCTCAGATATCTCTTCTGTGTATTAATTAAAATAGGAGAATTAGACTCCTTTATTGTTTTATGGGATCCTATTAAGACTATTGAGATTAATAGTTCCAATGCAAAGAATTATTCCCTTTCCCGTGATCAATAGTCTGTTCAGTCAATGATATAATTGTGATACAAAAACCTTTAACTGTGAAGTGAGTTTTGGAATTATTTTAGGAACTGAGAATTCTGTTAACATTTTAACCTTACTCTCCCACTGATGTTTTTAAGATAAAATAGGTTAAGCTTCTTGCATCTTATATATTGTCTCTTATAATGCCAAATTATGAGTGACCTGCCTGACAGCAATATTGTATGAACAACCCAATAAATAGCTATTATATCTTTATTTCAGCCTTTATATTCTATTACTAAAGGTATAATTCATTGCTTGAATGGACAAACATAAAATATTACATAAAAGTCAAGTTTAAATGCAAAGACCTTTTTTTTTTTTTACAGTTACCATTGCTATCTGCAAAGCTAAAAAGTTATTTTTGGGGCCAGAACTTAAAGCTTCTATTCATCATTTTCTTAACTAAATCTGCCTTTTAGCACATTTCTCCCTGTCAGTGAGTCCTCCTAGCATTTTACTTTGAGCAGTGCTTGCATTTATTTTTTGACAGGGGTTGGCCTTATTACAAAACTATCCATTTAGATCACTGAACTTCACATAACAATTGTTGACTAAGCCAATACCCTCTCCATTAAAACTTTGAAATACAATGCAAATACTGCATGTTTTTACCACCTGACATTTTAATTTCACGGAAGGATCACATAGACATTTTAGACCTGTTTCTGCCTCTTTGTGGACTAGTTCAGTCACCACAAGTTGATGCTTTGAATATCATAGATCAAAGGAATTCATTATTTTTTTAAATGCACTCTCAGTATGCCCCAATTAGTTCACTCTGAATATCTATAAATATTTATATAGAGGTATATAGAATGATTGAATTATGAATCTGGGATGCATCTTGAACTATTATTCTATCTCCTTCACAAACAATTCAATACATGCTGATTCCCCACATTCACTGCTTTATAAATATGCCACCATCACTATCATTATCTTGTCTTCATTGCCACCTTCTGCACAGTGCACCATCATACCATGTCACTTGGAATATTGAAATAATCTCCAAACTAGTATCTGTGCTGCAATTCTTGCTTCTTCCCATCTGTTTTCTACAAAAAGAGCATTCTAAGAGCAAAATTTAAGCTGGCTCCTCCATACATCTGTCCTTCTGGCTCTTATTTTAATTACAATTGCCCTTCCTTCCATACTAATTCTATATATAATAGATAAAATTAATAATCTATTAATAACTGTCAAAACAATAGGTTACCAATGATACTGCAGCTACTAGTATACCACCTCTGCAGTTCTAAACTTCAATTGATACATGGTACCCACATCTCAGATTGAAAACCCAGAGAAAAATTATGCTCTATGTCCTGGAACATACCTATTAGAAATTCAACCTTCCACACATTGTGATGCACATTTCACTCTAATTACATAAAATGATAATAGTAATAATAAAAATAATGATAAAAGAAGAACTATTTAAAACCACAAGAGAGAATTGAGAAAATGGCGGAGGAGTGAGGGGAGGCTGTGCTTTCTGGCTCCCGAGACTCGTCTGTAGTTTGGACTAATTGCAAACAGAACATCTCAGTAAACAGCTAGACACTGGCAGGAGTTGAGCCTTGGCACTGCTGGATTAGAGAAAACCATCTGGGAACAACCCGTTTGGTGAGGATAGTGGAGGAAAAAGGGACGAGACGGGGTTTCTGACTGAGGTGGCTGCCCGAGCTGCGGCTGGAAGTACACAAAGGCTTATTGGCGACCACAGGCTGCCCCAGAGAGGAGTCGGGAGGAGAGCGGATCTCTGTCCGCTGGCAGAGACAGGACTGGGACAGGTGGCATCTGGTGCTGAAAGACAAGAAACAGCGTACTGCTGCACATTTGAGAACGTGATTTTCCTTTATATTTTTCTTTTGTGAACTGCGGAGAGGGGAGGAAAGGTCAGGGATTATAGGACATTCTTGAGGAGCGCAGGGCAGAAGTGCTCTCACCCACTCCCCAACCCTCCCTTTGGGTCACAGGGGTGCGCACAGGGAAGTGCCCTCATTCACTGGCCCAGGTGCATGGGGCCATGCATGCAGGTGTTTCTTGGACACACCCAAACAGACATAAGATCAGTGCCCCAATGGGCACAGGGAGGATGATCTGGGCATGCAGAAGACCGTGCGCAGACACCCCTTGCTGGCTCCAGTGGGCGCCAGGCCGGAGCGCAGACCACTTGTGTGGGCTCTGCTTGCACCTGCCCAGGTGGGTACGAAACTGCAGGCGGCTGCTGTTGTGGGAACAGCGTGTGGTGGTGACTCACAGATGCTCACTTCCACTGTGCACAAGTGTCCGGGGCCCCGCCACAAGGGGCAAGAGAGACGGACTCCCAGGGCGTGGCTCAGCAGGCCTAAGGCTAGTGCATAGGCCACCTTGTGCTCCCATGTGCGCGCTCACACAAGCACCCCAGCCGGCTCAAACAGGCACCAAATGAACGCACCGGTCACTGTGGGTGCACACCGCTGCTGCAAGGAATAGGAACCTCTGGCCCGCCTCGATAGACCAGCTGTGGATCCAGAAACAGAAGATGACACACAAAGGCTGAACTGAGTAAAAACTTTCCTTTTACATATTTTTTTAATTTTTATTTCTATTTTATTTTTTTATTTGTATCTTATTTGATTTTAATTTTTTTTAATTTCTTATTTTTAATTTTAATTTTTACTTCCTTTTAAAATTTTTTTTCTTAAAAAATATCTCTTTAATTTGTTTCATACCATCTCACCTTCTCATCCTTACTCTTTAATTTTGGTTTATTTGTTTGTCTGTCTAGTTTAGCCTCCCTTTCACACTAAATAAATAGAATATAACTACTATATAAATCTAATACTATACAATTCCACTTTCTTACTATACTCTGCATTCTTTCCTCTTTTTCTTTTATTATTATTAACATACAATGTAAATATTACCTACTGTTTTGCATAGTCTCGACACTACTTGCTACTATTATTAATTTATCATCCCCTATCTCAAAAATCATATCTTTCCTAATTAAAAACAACTCTTATCTATTCTTCCTATTGTATAAAAGCCCTAATCTCTCTACATTTATATTAATACAGGCTCATTGACTGACAATAGCGGGATAGAGGGTGGGGGATATTTTTGAGGGTGTGGGTGTTCTGCCTGGGTTGTGTGTTTATGTTTTTTACAGCATCTCCATGAAAGAACTCAACACAAAGTGGACAGAGTGACTCTCAATCAACTAGCCAGAAAGAATATCTTACCAAAGAGCATCTGAAATATAACCAGACAGCATAAACAAACAATACAAAGGGTATCCCAAGAGCATCAGGCTCAGGAGATCAAAGAGGCTGCACCATGGAAATCCCCAGATCTCCTTTAAAGAATCTCATACCACAAAGGCAGGAAGTCAAAGCAGACAAACCCAAAAAACAAAAACAAACAAGAAGAATCCAACATGGTAAGATGCAGAAACAACCTCTCAATGAAAAGAAAAGAGGAATTCCCAGAAAGAGAGGTAGATGGAATAGACATAGACCAAATGTCAGACATGGAATTCAAAACAATGGTGGTGAAGAAGCTCAATATACTGCACAACCTCAACAACAACTATGACAACCTCCAAGAAAGTTACCTACAGCTCCAGGAAAATTACAGGGAACTTATGGAGAACTACACCAGCATAAAAAAGGACATAGAAACTATTAACAAGAACCAAGAAGAAATGAAAACCACAATCTCTGAACTGAAAAACACAGTAGAATCAATAAAAAGCAGGCTAAATGAAGCAGAGGATAGGATCAGTGAGTTAGAGGACAATGTAGAAAAATATTCCCATACCATACAACAAAATGAAAGACGATTGAAAAAATATGAACAAGATGTAAGGAAATTACAGGATAGCATGAGAAAAAATTATATCAGGATCGTCAGAATAAGAGAGGGAAAAGAAGAAGAGCATGGAATAGAAAATCTGATAGTAGAAGTATTGACAGAAAATTTTCACAACCTGATGAGAGAAGAAGTTATGCAAGTTCAAGAAGCACAGAGTCCCAATGTAAAAGAACCCCCAAAAACCCACTCCAAGGCATATTATAATTAAAATGGCAACATTTAAAGATAAAGAGAGAATCCTAAAAGCAGCAAGAGAAAAACAGCAAATAACATACAAGGGAGCTCTGATAAGTCTATCGACCAATTTCTCAACAGAAACACAACAAGCCAGAAGGGAACGGTCAAAAATATTTCAAGCAATGAAAAGCAAAGGCCTACAACCAAGAATACTTTACCCAGCAAGGCTCTCATTCAAACTGGATGGTAAAATAAGGAGTTTCCCAGCAACGGAAGACTACAAAAATACATCTCCACCCAATCAGCATTGCAAGAGATGCTAAAGGGAATGTTTTAAGAAAAAGAAGGAAAAAAAGGAGAGGAACACAGGTACAAAGGGAAATGAATAAATATATGTCAATAATAACCATAAATGTAAATGGATTAAATGCTCCAATTAAAAGACACAGGGTAACAGAATGGATAAGAAAACAGGACACACATATTTGCTGTCTACAAGAATCACACCTCAAAACAAAAGATTTACACAGACTGAAAGTAAAGAGATATAAAAAATTATTCCAAGCAAACGGATATGAAAAAAAAGCTGGGGTAGCAGTATTCATATCAGACAAAACGGATTTCAAAGCAAGGGCCATCAGAAGAGACAAAGAAGGACATTTCATAATACTTAAGGGAATAATCCACACAAGAAGACATAACACTAATAAACATATATGCACCCAACATAGGAGCACCCAAATACATAAAGCAAATACTAGAAGACCACAAGAAGGATATTAACAGCAACACACTCATAGTAGGGGACTTCAGCACTCCATTATCAACAATAGACAGATCTTCGAAGCAAAGAAACACCAAAGATATACAGGCATTGAACAACACACTAAAACACATGGACTTAACTGGTATGTATAGCACTTTTCACCCCAAAGAAGTAAAATATACATTCTTTTCAAATGAATATGGGACATTTTCAAAGATAGACCACATGATAGAACACACAAAAAAAAGCCTCAACAAATTCAAGAAAATTGAAATTATATCAAGCACCTTTTCAGACCACAATGCCTTGAAACTAAAAATCAACCTCAGAGAAAAAAATCAAAGACACCCAAACTCATGAAGAATGAATAACATGCTATTAAATAATGAATGGGTTAACAATGGCATCAAAAAAGAAATCAAGAAATTTCTGGAAACTATTGGTAATGAACACACAACAGCCCAAAACCTATGGGACACAGCAAAAGCAGTCCTAAGAGGGAAGTTCATAGCAATACAGGCATATCTGAAAAGGGTAGAAGAATCTCAATTAAAAAATCTAACCTGAAAGCTACAAGAAGTAGAACAACAACAACAAACAAAGCCTAGGGTAAAAAGAAGGAAGAAAATCCTCAAGATCAGAGGAGAATTAAATGAGATAGAGACCAAACAAACAATTCAAAAGATCAACAAAACTAGGAGCTGGTTCTTCAAAAAAATAAAAATAATCGAAAAGCCTTTAGCTGGACTCATCAAGAAAAAAAGAGAGAAGATCCAAATAAACAAAATCAGAAACAAAAGGAGAAATCACGACTGATACCACAGAAATACAAATGATTGTAAGAAATTACTACAAACAACTGTATGGGAAGAAATTTAACAACCTAGAAGAAATGGACAAATTTCTAGAAACATATAGTCTTCCAAAACTGAACCAAGAAAAAGTAGAAAGTCTCAACAGACCAATAACAAAGAAGGAAATTGAAACAATAATCAAAAATCTTCTGACACACAAAAACCCTGGACCAGATGGCTTCACAGGCAAATTTTACAAAACATTTAGGGAAGAACTAACTCCTACCCTCCTCAAACTATTACAAAAAATCCAAGAAAAGGAAAAATACCAAACTCTTTCTATGAAGCCAGTATTACCCTAATCTCAAAACCAGGTCAAGACACAACAAAGAAAGAAAACTACAGGCCAATATCACTGATGAACATAGATGCTAAAATCCTCAACAAAATATTGGCAAACAGGATCCAGCAATACATCAAAAAGATTATACACCACGATCAAGTGGGATTCATCCCAGGGATGCAAGAATGGTTTAATATTCACAAATCAATAAATATAATACATCACCTAAACAAAATGAAAGACAAAAGTCACATGATCATATCAATAGATGCAGAAAAAGCATTTGATAAAGTACAACACCCATTTATGATGAAAACACTCAGCAAAATGGGAATGCAGGGAGCATACCTTAACATAATTAAGGCTATATATGAGAAACCTGAAGCCAACATCATACTTAATGGACAAAAATTGAAAGCATTCCCCCTGAAATCAGGTATAAGACAAGGCTGACCACACTCTCCACTTTTATTCAACATAGTGTTGGGGGTCCTAGCCACTGCAATCAGACAAGAAAAATAAATAAAAGGCATCCAAATTGGAAAAGAAGTAAAACTGTCATTATATTCAGATGACATGATAGTATACATAGAAAACCCTATGAACTCCACTAAAAGACTATTCAATATAATAAGTGAATTAGGCAAAATAGCAGGGTACAAAATAAATATACAGAAATCTAAAGCATTTCTGTACACCAACAATAAAATATCAGAGACAGAGACAAAAAAGAAAATACCATTTACTATAGCAACAAGAAAAATAAAGTACCTAAGAGTAAACTTAACCAAAGAGATAAAAGACCTGTACTCTGAAAATTATGTAACATTGAAGAAAGAAATTGAGGAAGATACAAATAAATGGAAGCAAATACCATGTTCTTGGATGGGAAGAATCAACATCATCAAAATGGCCATACTACCCAAAACAATTTACAGATTCAATGCAATCCCTATTAAAATACCAATGACATATTTCACTGACTAGAACAAATACTCCAAAAATTCATATGGAACCAAAAAAGACCCCAAATAGCAAAAGCAATCTTGAGACAGAAGAACACAGCAGGAGGAATCACGATACCAGACATCAAACAATACTACAAAGCCACTGTGATCAAAACAGTCTGGTACTGGCATAAGAACAGATATATAAGTCAGTGGAACAGAATAGAGAGTCCAGAAATAAACCCAGGCCTCTATGGTCAACTAATATTTGATAAAGGAGGAAGGAACATAAAATGGAGTGAGAAGAGCCTCTTTAACAAATGGTGCTGTGAGAAATGAACAGGGATGTGCAAAAAATGAAACTAGACCACCAACTTACACCACACATGAGAATAAACTCAAGATGGATCAAAGACTTAAATGTAAGCCGTGACACCATGAAAGTTCTAGAGGAAAACATAGGCAGGAAAATTTCAGATATCTCACATAACAATATCTTCATGGATACATCTCCTAAGGCAAGAGAAATAAAGGAAAAAATACACAAATGGGACTACATCAAACTAAAGAGTTTCTGCTCAGCAAAAGAAAACATCAGCAAGATGAAAAGGAAACCAACCATAGGGGAAAACATATTTGCCAATGACATCACAGACAGGGGACTGATCTCCAAAATATATAAAGAGCTTATATGACTCAACATCAAGAAAACAGACAACCCAATTAAAAAATGGGCAAAGGACCTGAACAAACACTTCTCAGAAGAGGACATACAGAAGGTCCATAGACACATGAAAAAATGCTCAACATCACTAGCCATCAGGGAGATGCAAATAAAAACCACAATGAGATACCACTTTACACCAGTCAGAATGGCCATCATCAACAAACAACAAGTGCTGGCGAGGATGTGGAGAAAAGGGAACCCTGGTGCACTGCTAGTGGGAATGCCGACTGGTGCAGCCACTATGGAAAACAGTATGGAATTACCTCAAAAAACTAAAAATGGAACTACGTTTTGAACCAGCGATTTCACTGCTAGTATTATACCCCAAAAATCCTAAAACCCTAATTCAAAAAACCCTATGCAACCCTATGTTCATAGCAGCACTTTTTACAATAGCTAAGTGCTGGAAACAGCCTAAGAGCCCATCTGTAGATGAGTGGGTCAAAAAACTGTGGTACATTTACACAATGGAATACTATGCAGATGAAAGAAAGAAGGAACTCATACCTGTTGCCTCAGCATGGAAGGAACTAGAGAATATCATGCTAAGTGAAATAAGGCAGGCAGCAAAAGACAAATACCATATTATCTCAACTAATACAGACACCTAATGAATAAAACAAACAAACAAGCAAAATGGAATCAGAGCATGTAAACAAAGAACAGACTGACAGTGACCAGAGGGGAGGGGGAAGGGGGAAGGAAGGGAGAGGGCCTAGTCAAGGAATTAGTATGAATGACCCATGGACATGGACAACAGGGTGGAGATTGACCATGGAAATGTATGTTGAGCCGGGCAGTAGAGAACAATGGGGGAAATATTGGGACAACTCTAATAAAACAATAAAAAAAGAAAAAAAAAACCAAATTTTGTACTTTGTATGCACTAGATATGCTAAGCTTTTTGCATGAATGTTCTTATTCAATCACAACAATCTACATAATATGAGAAATCCATATTTTAAAATTCCATTTTATAGATAAACAAATTTATGTTTAAGAGGTGGAGTGGCTTGTCCAAAGTTAAAGAACAGAGTCAGTATTTAACCTAATTCTTGACACAAAAGCCAAACTCTTAGTGACTGTGTATACAGTTTATACTTTTTTACACTTAATTCATCTTCTGTTATCTTTCATGTTCCAGGATTCAGCTTGTAAGTAACCTCTGTGAAACCTTTCTTAAAATATGCCTGAGCTAAATTTATTGAATAAATTGGCCATGTTTCTTTTTATAACTTCATTGTATTTTAAACTTCTTTTGATTTTCCAGACTTCAATATATGACCTGTATTTTCCTCTGCATAGGTTTTGAAAATTCTGTGGTAAAATGCTAATGAATAAAATTAATGATTATGTATATGTTGCTAAATTGAAAATAGTTTATCATGACAAAGATCATCCTTTGTTTTGAGGTAAGGATGTTCCTCCCTTTGAGATATTAAATATTTCTCTCTAGTATAAAATGAAAAAATTTTAGATATCTTTAAAAAACAAAAATCAACACAATGAGCTGCTCCTCTAATTTTAGAATATTGTTATGAAATGTAATAATATAGAAATTTGTTGACTACATTGAAATTGTTATTGGAACTTACATTTATTTATAGGTAGATTCTTTTCTAAAGCAAAGCTCTTTAAAAGTTATTTCCTATCAATTTTTCAATTCCTGGGATGGATATGCTTTTTGTTTGCAGTGCATGCTTAGTTAATGTTGCTCTTGAATGTAAAAACATATCTGTAAAAGTTTCTTTCACATTACAAATATTCTGTCAGTCAGATGTTTATACTTTATTTCTTGCTACTAACACTACTGCTATTATTACTACAATTACCAAACCTGCCCTGTTACATTACCATTTAAATGTTTCATGTGTAATATCCCCTTCTTTCCCCACATAAACACATGTTGCAGCAGATGTGGCAGGTTTAATTATTTTAATGTAGTAAAGAATGTGAAGCTCAGGGATATAAAATATTTGATAACGGTTAATCAATTATTAAGTTATAGAATTGGAGTCAGAACCCGATCCTTTTGTCAGTCCAGTGAACTTCATGCACATGTCACCATATCACATATAGGTTCTTTCTTCACAAACTAGTTTATAAGAACATTGGCAAGGGCTACTTTGAATATTTTCTCAAAGCAGATATTTTAGCAATAATAATCAAGGAGGTTAAAATGGAGAAGACTATAGTTTATTTTTGAACACTTCTAAATCAGGATTCTTTTCTAAACTTTCCTGATAAATGTTACTTTGGTTAATACTACATCAATTAGCTGAAATGTTCTGATTTTAAAAATAAAATTGTTTGGCTTTTTTTCATCATTACCTGTTCTTAATGAATGAATGTACTGCATGTTTTCAAGGCTCCTAGATACCTTTTTTTAAAAATTAATTTAAGGTCAACTCAGAAGAATGCACAAATGATTGACGATACTCCATTCTGCTAAAGGGATCATAGAGCTCACTTACAATCTACATGTGTTCTCCAAGAGCTGGTACAACATAGAATGTTGACAAAATGAGAGAGGAATATACTTTCACATAAACTGCAGACTCAATATAAGAAAAGTAGTCTAAATATATTTTGTCATCTTAAAATACTTTAAAAAATAAGATTTTATTTTTTAGAGCAGTTTAAAGTTCACAACAAAATTGAGGAAAAGGTACAGAGATACCCCATGTATTCCCCATTCATAAACATGCATAACCTCACCTATTGTTAATGTCCCCCATCAGAATGGTACATTTGTCACAATTAATGAACCTATATTGATACTTCAGAATCACCCAAAATACACAGTTTACATTATGGTTTATTCTTAGTGTTGTACATTCTGTGGGTTTGGACAAATGTTTAATGACATATATCCATCGTTATGGTATTACATGTAGTATTTTCAATGCCCTAAATATCCTCTGTGCTCCACCTATTCACCCTCATGCTTAGTTCTAGGAACCACTTGTCTTTTTCTTGTCTCTGTGGTTTTGCCTTTCCAGAATGTCATATAGTTAGAATCATACAGCAGGTAGCCTTTTCAGATCAGCTTTTTTCACTTAATTACATGGATTTACTTTTTCTCTGTGTCTTTTTATGTCTGCATAGCTCATCCTTATTTAGCGCTGAATAATATCCCATTATCTGGATGTACCAGAGTTTATTTATCCATTCACTTATGGGAGGGCATCTTGGTTGCTTCCAGGTTTTGGCAATTATGAAAGTAGCTATAAACATCCATGTGTAGGTTTTTGTATGGAAATAAGTTTTCAGCTGCTTTGGGTAAATTACCAAGGAGCATAATTGCTGGATCATATAGTAAAAGCACGTTTTGTTTTGTAAGAAATTGCCAAACAGTTTTCTGAAGTGGCTGTACTATTCTGCAACCCCACAGCAATGAGTGACCGTTCCTGTTGCTGTGCATCCTCATGAACATGCGGTGTTTTCAGTGTTCCAGTTTTCTAATACGTGAACAATGTTATCTTACTGTTGTTTTAATTTGCATTTCCTTGATGACATGACATTGAACATTTTTTCATAAGCTTATTAGCCATCTGTATACTTTCTTAAATGAGGTATCTGTTAAGGTCTTTAGCCCATTTTTTAATTGGGTTGTGTATTTTCTTATTGTTGAGTTTTAAGACGTTTTTTTTTTTTGAATAATCATTTATTGGATGTGTCTTTTGAAAATATTGTCTTTTCTAAGATAAGTGTGTGGCTTCTCTTCTCATCTTTTGACATCTTTCACAGAGTAGATTAATATATATTCTCATGACCAAATATACCTGAGCAAATGAAAAGATATAAAATTCTAACAATTCATAGAAATCATCTTTGTAGTTTTAGAGATGTAAATACCTTGAGTGAAACTGACCCTAAACACAAAATTATGAGTTGATTTAGGATATGGTACCAAGAAATCTGGTGTCTTTTGACAATAATATATTATTAACCCTAAATGCTTCTCCTGAGGTCCATTCTTTTCCTTTCTCATTTGATCAAGATTTGACTTTAAATCAATAAGAATTTCAGTTTATCTTGCACATATGAATCAGTGTAACAAAGGGTTAGCTTAATGGGGAACTGAAGAAGGACTCAGATAGGTAAGCTTCCAAAAAAAGTTACACATTCATAATAAAAATTTTTGGAGTAACATCAAAGCTAGACACTCTAAAAGAGTACTATAAACTTAGATTAATCTATGCATATTCAGAGACACAATATGACTTTAGTGAACTCTAGGGACTCTTGGCTTTGTAGTCTCCTTCCTTTTTAAAAATATTTTAAATGTTATGCCTTCATTGGTAGAACAAATAATTTAATCCAGATTGTGTTGATTATCATGCATTCACTACTATTAATATACATTTTTATTTCTGATATTAAAAGAGAATTAAGAAGTACAAATAGGTAGTTACAAAATAGCCATGGGGATATAAAGTACAGTATAGAGAATGGAGTAACCAAAGGACATATATGTGTGACCCATGGACATGAACAACGGTGGGGGGATTACCTGAGGGAGTGGGGGGGTACTAGGTGGAGTGGGGCAAAGGGGGAAAAATCAGGACACCTGTAATAGCATACTCAATAAAATATAATTAAAAATAAAAGAAGTTAAAGTTAAAACATTTTAATTAAAATATTCCAAAAATATAATGGGCCCTAGGCAATGTGCCTGATGAATAAGATACTCCATTACATATTATTCAGTTCTTTAATGGTTTATATTATTTTAAATTTTACCCTCAAAATTTACTGCTTCCCATTCTATTAGGAAACCAAGATTGACCAATATATTTATAATAGCTAGCATTGTTTGCACAGGTGCTTACTCTATACAATACTTACTCAGGCATTGTGCTAAGTACTTTTACACATATTAGCTCATTACATTTTTATAACAATCATAAGAGGAAGCATTGATTATATCACATCTCTTGGTTTCTGCTCAATCATGAAAATAATTCTCCAAAACTTAATGTTGTAAAAAGGCAATTATTTTATTTCAATCACAATTTTTTTGTGTTGGTAATTTCATATGGAATCACTTGGGTAATTCTTGCTCGGAGAGTTTCATGCATTTGTGGTCTGATAACAGTTGGAGATACCTGATGCCTGAACTGACTGGATTTCCAACATGACTGGCAATCGGTGCTGGCCGAGGAATGGGAGCTCAGGTAGAGCTGTTGTTGAAGAAGTGAATTCATGTAGATCTCATGTTATTGACAGAAGTGAATTCATGAAGGCTGGCTTCCCTCAGGGCACACAGAAAAAAATAGGTAGAAATGTTATGGCCCTTCCTGACTCAGCCTTATCATGCAAAGCAATTCATTTGCTTCATTCTGTTGGACACAAGTGCATCACGAAGGGACATAAGTCAAGAGTAAGAGACATAGACCACACTTCTCAATGGAACAAGTGTCAAAGAATTTACAGGCTTGTTTGAAAACTGCCATAATTCCCTACTGAGTTTTGAAAAAATTGAGAGTTAACATACTTTCTAATGATTATATGACTTATAAGTGGAAAATATAGAATTTAAACCCAGGCAGTTCTGGATCCAGAGAACTTATTCTTAACTACTCTTCTGTGGAGTGACATTTGAGAGAATATTAAAATAGTCTGTATATCCACTCTGTGCTAAAATATGTAAAGTTGATTTATTTAAAATTATGGAATTTTATAATTCATTTAGCCCAACACCATCATTTAAAGCAGAGGTAGGCAAACTATGGCCAGTGGACCATATCTGATCCATAATCTATTTCATAAGTAAGATTTTATTGGCACAAAATTGCATCTGCTTGTTTACATGTTTTCTATGGCTGCTTTTCTGCTTAAATGGCAGATTTCGAGGGTAGTAAAAAAGATGATCTGCCTAAAATATTTATTATATGATATGACCCTTATTAAAGTATTTTCCAACTTCCATTTAAAGAATCAGCTGTTAATCCCTGGCTGGGTGCTCAGTTGGTTGGAGAATCGTCCGAAACACAAAAAGGTTGCAAGGCTGCAGGTTTGGTTCCTGGATAGGGAGTGTACAGATTTTAAAAAATCAGGTGGTAAGAAATGAAACAGTCATTGCAACAAGAAGTTGTATAACTATCCCAATATTGCTAAATGTACTAGTGCAAGGATTGGTACTACTACAGAAGTAGTGTCTCTAAAGTGAACATTTGTTTATATTTTATAATGTCTGAACTTCTTCGTTCTAGCAATAGCCACATTCTATTGTATAGTAAGAATCATGATATAGAATACATAACAATACCTGAAACATCATGCTGTAATGGAAAGAACATAAATTTGAAATTAAAAACAGAAAGAAATTATTCCATTTGTACTTATCAGAAGTTTCTACTAAACTTCAGATCCTGATTTTTTAAATTGATTTTTGATTGTTAATTAAGTAGTGAGTGTAAAATATATTGGATCTCAATAAATGTTGGACATAGGTCCTTTAAGTGTTGACTTAGAAGAACAGTTAACAACCCCTGAAATATTAATAAGTTATGGGTATTTGAGGAAAAGGAAGCAGAATAAGGTTGAGAGAAAACCCAGACCTGTAACCTCCAGGATTGAAAGTTAGTTCTATATCTGAGAAAATAATATTACTTGGAAAAATTTGAGTAATAATTCTAACAATAACAATAGGGGAACCAGGGTACAGGGTATATGAAGACTCTGTGCAATTTTCTGTATATTTAAAAATGTTCTAAAAAAATAAAGTTTATTTTAAAGATTTTTTCGTTGTTCATTGGATCTGTTCATAGAACTCTGGATTCAATTAATTGGTTTTCTTGAATTTTAGTTATATTGAAGAAGATATGTTTGTGGTTATGAGTCTATTTCTAATGAGAAATATTTAAAGTTACATCTTATAAACAATGAAACATAATAGTACCTCAAGAGGAAACTTGCTATTTAAATCAAATTATAGTAAGCATAGTCATGAGCAGACTTCACCACTTGACCAAACTTCTGAATCACACAACACATGCACTTAGATAGACTTTTACTCATAGAGAGTTACCTCCCTCTGTTTAATTCATGATAGAATATGTGATATATTATTAATTCATTGCATATAATATTCATATAGCAGAGTCTACTAGCTATTGTATGTCATTTAATATTTGTAATGCTTTATATTCAAGTGCTGGAATACTTGATTTTCTTTTTTGAAGTGCCATAGGGAAGAAGATTATAATGAAAACATTCTTTATTTTACAAAATATATTTCTGATTTTACTTCTATTTTGCAACTTATCTAAGTTATGAAAGGCAATTTGAATTGTCAGTCACTGTCTGGGCATGGTTTAAGTGATGGATTTTGCTTAGAATGGTACAGAATAAACAAGTTTAGTTTCACAGAAGAGTTCTATTCTTCAAATTTTAAAAATATTAAAACTTTACAAGAGGAACTTAAGTCATCAAAAGCGTGACAGTATTCTTTCAATTACAAATGTGTACGCCTTTGAAAGACACTGGTTATTTTCATTGGAGTGGAAATTACATTTCATTACTTTCTTATAGTAAAAGCAACTTGAAGCATTGCTTTCCACTGAGAGAACAAAAATGAGCCTTTAAAAATTCATCTTGATAATTAAGCATGCAAACAGGCATGCCTAATTATTTAACAAGATATTTCACATGCCAGAAATTAGAACATTTCAAAACTAAGTGAGGTGAGTTTTTTTTAATATTAACATCTATAAGGCATGTGTATACACATGTACATTATTTTGATAAAAATTGTTAATTATCCTGCAGAACCTGTAGCATTGTATAGATTTAGATTTCCCCCTATTTACATTTACTATGCTATTATTTCTAAAATTAAGTATTTTTTGTTACTTTCAATTGTTTTCTCTATCAATTTAGATATCAAAAAGGAGCTATGTAGTAAGAGGTCCCATCAGCAAATCAAGTCTATATAGTTTACACATGGTAGTGGAGTTTAGACCCATAGGACCAACTGCTCAGCCTCAACTCTTTCTTCTGGGAACTACCTCTCTGCTCATAGGTACTCTAATCATCCTGGAGGGAGTTGGCATATTGTTACACATCACCCCACTTCTTGATCTTCAGTTGAACAAGGTTAGTCAAAGGTGAGCATCTGAAAAATAAAGTCAATGTATCCTCCCCTGGGATTTCTGGGATTAACAGAGTTTGTATCTCTCCATCAACTGAACCTGGAATATTTAAAAAAAACAGGAGTAATGGTTTCCATGCTGTAGAAAGAAGGTATTCTATAAGCAGAGAATACAGAATCTGGCAGATGTTCTGGCAATGGGAAACACTCAAAATAACTCAGTCAACAGGCCCCACTTGTTCTTAAGGCTCAGTTGTATGTGTCTCCTTAGCCAACATTATTGGTTTCCACTCAGATCCTTTTTTTTTTTTTAAACCAATTCTGGGGGCTCATGCTGCTAATTTCTTTGCTGCTAATTGCTCACCATTGCAATCTTCTTCAGAGGATTGTCTTTGGCCACTGAAGACTCCTGACCATTTGGGTCTCTTGAAGAAAACAGAGTTAAAGTACATGACTCCTGGTATAGTCAATGCCTGAGTGATGTGAGGATACAAATGCGCAATTATTACCATAGATGAGAAACAAACTCTGAGATAGATCTTACATTTCACAGCCCCCTAAAGGGCCAGACTGAATCTGGACTTCATCAGTAATTACACTTTTGATTAACTGTCTCCCTGTCCTTCTTTTCCCACCTCCTAATTGATTTCTCTTGGAAGTTCTTTTTCATAAATGACCTGCAGTGAAGTCCTTGGCTCAGGGTCTGCCTCTGGGAGAAAAGAACTTAAGATACAGCTTTTTCTACCTATCTTAATACTCTGAGTTTGTTCATGCTCTCAGGACATTCTTCTTTCGCTTCAGTTAATTTACATTGAGTTTTTATGATTTGCTTTCAATGAAATTTTAAGTACAATAAATTCCACCAAAATACTATAGATGGAGTCTAAAACAATCAAGTGTGACAAATGTGGGAGTTGTATTATTATGTACTTAATGAAATTATCTGTATCAACCTGCTGCAGACTGCAACTAATGACTAAACATTAATATCCAAATGTGGGTTATTTCAAATAGTGCTATATGGGTTTTCATTTAATATTAATAATGAACATCCCCAATTTATGTCATGGTATCTGGAAAGGCATCCTGTAATATTTTATTTCCAGATGTAAATTTAGATAATCATGAAATCCAGGTGATGGATTAAAATTCCATATGTTTTTTTTAAGTATATTTTATTGATTATATTGTTACAATAGTTCCAATTTTTTCCCCTTTGCTCCCCTCCACCCAGCACCCCCTTTCCCCAACAATCCCCTCTCCAAGTCCATGCCCATGGGTTGTACATACAAGCTCTCCTGCCTCACCCTTTCATATATTCTTCTTCTTCTTTTTTAAAAATAATTAATTAGTTAAATATTTTAACAATAAAAAATAACAATCCCTCCCTCTCAGACTTAAGACCCTTTACAATCTTATAAAGGACAATGGACAAAGGTCTCGAGCTCCTCTAGCTGCTTCAAGCTGGACATGGTCATCGTCCTACCTACCCGTGGGTCAAGAAATCCCTAATAAAAATTCCATATGTTAATATACGAAGTTACCATAAGATTGTATATGGAGGTACCCTAAGGTTGGGTGAGGAGGTATCACTGCCCTCATCCATTAACTAGAGGGTTGTGAAGACTAAAGAGACCATGCCTGTGAATATATGGTACATAGGATGCAGTTAATAAATGTTTCTCCATTATTCTCCTACTCTTCTTCTTCATGTAATCAGTTATTAATATTGGATTTTCCATTGACAAGTATATATATAAACCCTCTCTCATTCTTTTTTCTTTCAAAATGCAGGGATTTTTTTAAATCAAAGTGACCTGAAGTATGTAATTTCTGTTTTTTCCAGTTGTCTTTTCCTTCAGACAATTGTTACTTAAATATATTTTTTGTCAAAGTTGGGGAAATCATCTAAACTTGCCAATGTATCTGTTTAGTTTTTTTCTTTAATTTTAATCTGTCTTTCTCAAATGTTTACATACATCGGAATCATATGGGAGATCGATTAAGATACAAGTTTTTGGACTTTAAATCCAGGTTTTCTTCTCCACCCTCCTCCTCATGCTTTCTTGTTGCTTATTGGTTTTGTAATTTTGAGCAATTGTTCCCCCTTCTTCCACCTCAACTAACTCTCTCAGCCTTTTCTTCTCTTCCCCATTTTTTTTTTATTAAAGAAGTGAGCATAGTTAGAGAAATTATTTTATGGAAACCTATAAATCCTTACATTATAATTACTGTAAGAGAAGTACTTCTTATACTATTAGGCCCTTAATAATCTTTTGCCAAGTGAGTGAATAAACCCACTTCCTCACATTTTGAAGCCCCATATGTTTATATTTTTGCTTTTGGCTGCTTCTTTAAGATTATAAGACTAGTAACTACAAGTCAGTATACACTTTATTATATATTTTTTTATTCTGTATGAAACAGTCTACCAGTTTTGCAAAATTCTGAGTGCAGTTAGGTTTTTCACAGGTGTTCCCTGTCATATCCCTGTCTTTCTTATTGCATTTTCTTTAATATCCCAAAATGTTTATGAATTTGAAAAAATTATTTTCATATTTATTTTTATACTATAGAGGTAAATTAAAGTTTAAAAAAAAATTTCAGGCAGTTAGAGAAAATACTTTAAAAATATTTTATTGTTTATGCTGTTACAGTTGTCTCAATTCTTTCCCTTTGCCCCGCTCCACCCAGCCCATCCCCCAACTTCCATAGTCAATCCCCACCCACCCTGGTGTCCATGTCCATGGGTTCTGCATATATGCTCTTTGGCTAATCTCTTCATCTTCTTTCTATCAGTCCCCATCTCCTTCCCCTCTTAACAGCTGTCAGGATTTTCTATGATTCCATGCCTTTGGTTCTATTTTGTTCATTAGTTTATTTCATTTATTATATTCTTATAAGTGAGATCATATGGTCTATGTCTTTCACCAACTGACTTGTTTCACTTAGCATAATAATCTACAGTTCCATTCAGAAGGTATCCAGCCATGTTATATAAAAAATAGAGACATTTCCTGAAGAAGATACAAGATACAAGAAACATTATACATAAGACAATGACACCTCAGTCCCCTTCAAAGTAGGCACCTTGGGACCTAACACAGTTCTCCCAGTCACCATCAGCTTCCCTGTCATGTTTTCCTGAATGTCATCAATGGTCTTAAATCTGTTCCCTTCCAAAGGTAATTTTAGTTTGGGAAAAGCCAGAAGTCGCAGGGCGCCAAATCTGGGTTGTAAGAGGGCTGAGTCACCTGGGTGGTTTTATGTTTTGCAAAAAAATTCTGCACAAGATGTGATGCATGAGGGGGTGGGTGTGTTATTGTGATGAAGCTGCCAATCACCAGGTTCCCATAGCTGTGGCCTTCTGAATCATCCAAATAGTTTCCGTGGAGGAATGTTTAAGCTTATTGCAAAATTTTATGTACATTTGTTGCTCTACTTGCCATTTTGAAAGTCGAAGCCACACAGTACACATGCTCACTCAATGGCATCTACCATCTCCACTGACTAGTACAGTGAAGTTGTCATTGTTCACACACGCTCATTTCAGTCCATTCTCCTAGGTTCCCAGTTTACATGGATGTCACGTAAACTGTTCTCATTATATTAACAATGGCTGAACTTATTCCAGACAGACCATTACATATATATATTAAATAGGAGAGACTAAAATACAAAGAGAGATAGCAAAAGAATAAGAGTTTTTATTTGATACTAGTTAATGTGATTACAGATACTGAGAGATCTGCAGCCTGGGGACACAGGGAAGTTCTGTGGTGTAATTTGATGTCCTCGGAGCCACACAGTTGATGGTGTAGACTGCAATCTAAGTCTGAAGGCCTGAGAACCAAGAGTGCTAAGAACAGGAGAGTGGTTACTTGATTCAACAATCAGGCTGAGATGGAGAGTCAACCTTCCTCTGCCTTTTGCTCAATTCAGGTCCTCGGTGAATTAATTGGTGACCACCTGCATTGGGGAAAGTCATGTGCTTTACTCAACTGACCTATTCAAATGCTAATTTCTTCTGGAATCATTCTCATAGACACACACAGAAATAATATTTAACCAGATATCTCAGCTTTGAGTGGCCCAGTTGACACCTAAAATTAAACATCAAAAAGCACAATCCACTTTAATAGCCTCCTCACTATGAAGGATGCCCTGTTCCTAATTAGCCATTAAATTTCTTCTCTGTCATTAATCATCTTGAGAATTAAATTAAAACTACACCACAATAAGATGCCACTACACAATCTGTGGAATGCTTAAAATTGAAAAGCCTAATAACACCAGAGATAAGGAGGATTCAAGTCTTAGAAACACAAAAGACTTATTCATCATTGATTAGTAAGAGCAAGGGGACATCCTATTTACAAATGTTAACCTTCCGATGATAATTAAAAAAATCTGGTGCTATCTTTCTTAAAAAGAGAAAAAATTATTTTTGTCATATTTATTTTTTATTAAATCATTTTTTATTGTTATTCTATTAAAGTTGTTCTAATTTTTCCCCCTTGCCCTTCCCCACCCATCCCTGTGCCCTGCTCCCAGAGTCAATTCCCACACTGTAGTCCATGTCCATGGGTCATTCATACATGTTCTTTGTCTAGTCCCTTCCCCTTCTTTCCACCATTATTCCCCTTTGGTCACATTCAGTCTGTTCCATGTTTCCATGCCTGCGGTCCTATTTTGTTTGTTAGTTTATTTTGTTCATTAGGTTCCTCTTATAAGTGAGATCATATGGAATTTTTTTTCACTGACTGGATTATTTTACTTAGCATAATACTCTCCAGTTCCATCCATGCTGTTGATTTTTAGTATAATACTCTGCCCCAACTATTACAAAAACAAAAATTCACTGAGCTCCCACTATAATTGTGCTAAGATCTTAATTCCAAAGATAAATAAAAGTATTTTTCTCTTTCATTTTTTGTTTACTATTTCTAAACTAGTTACATTATAAAAAACATATATAACTAAGGGAGAGTTTAGCATACTGTTATGGGCTTAATTGTGTCCTCTCCCCCACCACCAACAATATTGATTGTTAAAGTCCTAACCCCACTTCAAAATGTGATCTTTTTGGAGATAGGGTCTTTACAGAGATAATTAAAGTAAAATAAAGTTACTCAGGTGGTTCTTTATCAAATGTGGCCAATTTTCTCATAAGGAGAGAAGATATGGGCACAGACACATACAGAAGGAAAATGATGTAAAGACATCCATCTATAAGCACTAGAGAGAAGCCCAGAAAAGATCCTTCCTTCATGACTGTTAGAAGGAACCAACTCCATCAACAACTTGATTTTAGACTTTTAGCCTACAGAATAATGAGAAAGTACATTTGTTGTTTAAGCCACCCTGTCTGTATTGGTTATGGTAGCCCTAGCAAACAAATACATGTACAAAGTGCATTTCAAGTGTAATTTAATTTACCTGGCTTATAATCTGTTTTTAAATGTTTACCATTTAATATTTAAAATGTTAAACTAGTAATATCATACACACACACACACTCTTGTCAAAATGATAATAATAAAGATGATGATGATGGTGGTGGTGATGATACTCATGACTGATTCTTATTACCTGCTTTTAATGTTATAAGCAATGTACTAAATGTTTCTATGCATTAATTTATTTAATCTCCAAAATAACCCCTGCAGTAAAATTACTTTAATTCTACATTCTATTAAATTTTGCATTTCATATTACAGATGAAAGTAGGAGAAACTTTAAATTTTTTTTCTAAAGTTACAGAAGTAGTATTTGAATCAAAGAAGCCAGTGTTTCACAACCCACAGTATACCTTCTAGCTCTTTTTATGCATGTGTGCATATATGTGTGTATATATTTACTTCATTTTTAATTTTAATTGTTGACACCATTACAACTATCCCCATTTCCTTACCTTTTCCCATCTTCATCCAGCACCCACCGCCCCCCCCCTTCCCTCTGGCTATCACCACACTGCTGTCTGTATGGTTTACCCATATGTGTCATTTGGCTAATCCCTTCACCTCCTTTCATCCCCAAATCTTAAGATATATATGCATATAAATTAAATATATAAAAGTGCAATTAGCCCTAGCTGGGTTGCTGGTTAGATCTCTTGTCAGGGCATGTATAAGAAGCAACCAATGAATGCATAAAGAAGTGAAACAACAAACTGATGTCTCTCTCTCTCCCTCCCTCTCCTTTTCTTTCTCTCATATCAATAAATAAAAATTTAAAAACTGTGATTATATTATACTAAATTATATTGCATCATGCTCTATTTTTACACCATAATAAATATATTCTCATATCAGCACACGGAGTTTTACCTTATTACTAGAAATATTGCATAATTTATAGTTTATATGTATCACATTTCATTTAAACCTTCTCGAAGTTGATAGTCATTTAGGTTGATTTTAGCTTTTAAAAAAAATAATCAATGCAAAACAATATGTAATATATCTTTATTGAGTTTGTGGGAAATATCAAAAGCAGTGCAGTTGTTGAAGTAAGAGCATGTACATAAAAGATTTGGATAGGTACTAAAAATTTTTCTTCAAAATCTTGAAGTAATTAAAAAACAAAAAACTTGTACAGCATATGACAGTGTCTTTTCCCAAGGAGAAGACTTTTAAGTATTAAGTTTAGATTATTTCTTTTTTTGCGCAGGACAGATTTAAAGGGTATATTGGGTTTTATTCTGTAACAGCCAATTTTGAGAAGTACAATAAATTAAACAGGGATTTTTTTAAAAATATTGTCTGAATATCTTTTATTTTATCTTATTTTATTTATTTGTTTTTAGAGAGAGAGGAAAGGAGAAAGAGAGCTAGAGAAACATCAATGTTCGGTTGCCTCTCACACGCCCCCAACTGGGGATCTGGCGTGCGACCTAGTCATGTGCCCTGACTGGGAATCAAACCAGCGACACTTGTTTCGCAGGCCGACGCTCAATCCACTGAGCCACAGCAGCCAGGTTAAACAGGGCTCTTGATGACTACTTACAGTAACCCTATCATCAGAACATTGTGCTGAAATTATTATAATGTTCATTGCATTGCTTTTCTCCATTTTTTTATAATCTTAAGAAAATGTAGCACTCATACCCTTTCTTCATGTGGCAAGTTGACTCCAATATAACCTATAATTAAATCAAATTCATAATCATGTCTCCTTTTCAGTATTATTATATTCTTTTGTATGAGTAATTTTAATATGGATGAGCATCTTCATTTTCTTCAGGAAATATATTTTGGCAGCATATTTTAATATCTTGACCCACCTTACATTTATAGTTTGATTTAATCTCTTCTGCATTCATAATCTTGATCCCAATCATTTCTTTCATGATTCCTTATTATTGCCAAAGCACACATTGAATTTTCTTGGCCTTATTAGCATAACATTCTTTCCCTTTGGTACCTCAAGTCTTATTTTGTTTGGATGTGTATATTTGCTTATGTATACTTGGTAGTGTTTTCTCACAAACTACAGAATTTTCATGAAAATGAAACAGCTATAAATCTAAGTCAGCAAGAATGACAAACCACTTTAACTGAGTTAAAGTTAATGGACAAAATAAGCAACACTTTTAGTAATGTAACAACATTTTCAAAGCAATGGTCTATATTAATAACCATTATTTATAATAAATGTGATAAAAAATAAGACTAGTCCACAGCTCCATGTGACCACTTCATATCATGTCCAGCTGATTGAAGATCGTAGACAGCAGACCAGCAGCAAATAAAAAGCTAGCTTTGGCCCCATTTTTTTCAGTGAAGATTTATTAAATCCCTGTCTTGTGGAAAGACCAGTGCAAAGGTTTGTGATTAGATTTCTACCTACTGCCGTTGTTTTTCTGCCTTCTTCCCAGCAAGGCTCTTACTACCAGATTATATGCACAGTGAATAAGTTTACTTATAGAAACTATAATTGAAATGCATCAATCAAAATCACAGACAATGCAGACAAATATCAAATAACCAAAAGTAAGATTTTTTTCATGTTATAAACTATTTGTTGAAACACTATTCCCTCTCAGAAATGACATCTTTATTTTGCTCTGATTCAGTTCCTATTCAAAAACCAGAAAAATAACCCATTAATTCATTGTATATTTATTTATTAAAATTTTCCTTGATAAGTGCACAGCAGGCTCTGTTGCTGTGCTAAAAATGAATGATACACAAAAAATTTGTGATCTCATGATAACGTGGGAGAAGATAAAGAACAAACAAGTTAAAAATAAATAAAATGTCAAGTGGTGACATAGTCTATGAAGAAATATATTTCAGGGATACAGTGTGAGGAGGATGGGGAAGGGTGCATTTTACAGGGTGGTCAGGGATGTCCTTCCTGATAAGCTTACATTTGAGGACACATATAAAGGCAGTACAAGTGCTTGTCATGTAGATTGCTTTTCTCCAAGAGAGCTTTTCCATCAGGGAGAAGCATGAGCATGAAGACTCTGAAGCAGTTCTTTGCTTGGCAAGTTAAGGAACAGTAAGGAGACCAAACACTCTGGAGCATTTGTGGGCAAGAGGGAGAGTGAGAGAAGATGAAGTCAGAGAAGCAGTGAGTGGGGATATCATGGAGGGTCTTGTCAATAGACACTATGGTGGCCTCTGCATTTATGTTCTGTATAAATCCCATCTCCTTGAGTGTTGGCAGGGCCTGTCACCAGCTTCTCACTAGAGAAATGGCAAAGATAATCTATGTCACTCTCATGATTACAGTGTGATTATATATTTGTATTAAATTACAAACACACTAAAAATTCTTCTCCATTGTTGGCTTAGAGCCTGCTGTCATGTTCTGAGAGAGCCTATAAATGGGGTCACATCCATAGGACAAGGAGTAGCAGATAACCTCTAGGCACCCAGAGTGACCCGCTTCTGACAACCAGAAAGAAACAAAAACCTCAGTCCACAAACACCAGCAAATTAGAGGTGAATTCTGCCAACAACCTAAAGGAGCTTGGAAGGGGATCTGAGACTATAGCCCCTGTCAGCAGCAGGATTGCAGCCTGGTGAGATCTGAAACACGGCACTCAGTTCAGCTTGTGCCCAGACAGCTGGCCCAAGGAAATTGTGTGTGATTTTAAGCCTCCTGCATTTTATGCAGGAGTACAAAACTGATACAGGCCTTGGAGGATATTATAAGAAATTTATATGTCACTATTTGACTCAGAGTAAAATGGACAGCTTTTGAGCACAAAGTGTCATGATTTGAACTATGTGTTAAAAGGGTTAGCCTTGGCTGGCACAGCTCAATGGATTGAGTGCTGGTCTGCCAACCAAAAGGTCACCAATTTGATTCCCAATCAGGGCACATGGCTGGGTTGTGGGCCAAGTGCCCAATTAGGGGTGTGTAGAGGCAACCAACCGACATTACTCTCACACATCAATGTTTTTCACCATCTCTAAAAATAAGCAAATAAAGCCTTTTAAATAAATAATAAAATAAAAGGATTACCCTGGATGCTGTGTTGGAAAAAGACAGTAGAGGGTGGGGCAAGTGTAGGGTTGTGGGGCACTTCAGAAGATGTTGTAATAATCTAAATGAGATTTTGCTGGTTTTGGCTTGAGTAGCAGCAGTAAAGGTGATGTTAAGTAATTTTGTTACTGAACAGCAACTTGGGTGTCCTGCTGCCTGCTGCCACCCTCTATGCAAAATTCCAGAGGCAAAGGTTTGGAGATAATGGAAAGGAGTCTTTATTCAAAAAGCATTCTTTAAGGCTATTAAGTCACAGCTTTAATTACTTAAGCCCATCAATTAAGGCTAAACTCTTAACACCCGAGTTTTCCTGGAATCCCCCTGTTAGTTTCTGTAGAGTTAGGTTATAAACTAAAACAACATAATACACAAAAGCTACACAATCCTGGAAGAATGACAAGCTTCTGCCTCAGATCCTGTCCCCTCTAGGACACCCAAAGAATAAACCTGCCACCCTCTGCCAGCTCAGCCTGATCCTAGGCTGCTCAGAATTCCTTCCCATTCAAAATACTATCTGTTGGAAAATGCAGGCAGCTGCAGCACAATCATCCAGGCATCCTCAAGGAAGAAAATCCTGAGAACAAGCTTGAGAGCAAGAGTCAGAGCTTGAGAGAGAGAGCCAGTTGAGGAGCCAGAAATGCTCAGAAAAACTTGGAAAAGTTCATGAGCCAAAGAGCCAGCCCTCTTTTTATTTCCATTGGCTCTGGAGGCATTCAGCTTCTCAGCCAACTCCATCCTAGATGGCTTTCCATTGTCTCAGCAAACTTCTTCTATGGCCCCTCTTACTTCACCCCAGTGACCTTAATCAGATTTCTTTATATTAGTTTGATTATAATTTTGATTCTGAACTTGAGCCATTGGTTTTATATAAGTGATTGCAAAACAAGAGTCAGAAATGCCACCAAATTTTTTAACCTGAACAACTGAAAAATTCAGTTGTTATTGGATATGATAGGGAACCCTAAAAGTTGAGATCATATACTTCCTAAATGACCTACTTCTTAAAATGAGTAGCAAGCATGAAGTCCATGAATAAACCATTAATATCTCTTTTCCCTGTTCCAATTATTTTATAGGAGAAAATATTATGGACATCAGGGTTAAAGTAGTCCAAGAAATTACAGAAGTATTCTAGTACTCAGCCTCACTTGTTACTGTTTACCTAATACTCAGAGTTTATAAGTTGAATCAGGAGCTTACATACTCAGAGCTCCTTAGCTAGCGTTACCTAGTCATATACACACTGCTAAATAGAAGTAGTAGGGTGTGATACAAATCAAGTAACTCATAGATGTTACTTAATTTTTATCAAGAAATTATTTTATGCTGAATTACCACCTCCCTACTTCAGTTTGTCCAAAATAACCCAACTTATATTAAAGAATTAATATGCACTTTATAGTTTACTAAAACAATAAAGTATGAATTTACCATATGTTTTAATAACTAATCAAAGCAATGCAAGAAAATTTGCACATACACCAGTACCTTAATATTAGGTATTCTGCTGACTCTAGTAATAGAACATAGCTATGAACAGTAACATGGATCCAAACCACTCTCACTTCTAACACAAAAAAACAATGAATTTGCCATTGAGAATATATAAAATCCTTATATGAATTCAGACACCTTCATAAAAGTACCTGATAGACATTGACTTAGTGTACTTTTTATATTTGTATATAAATATTAACATTAAATGATATCTAAATATGACAAAATTGTTTTAAACATTTTAAGAAAAAAATTGCTAATTATGAAATAAGCAGTGTATCTGATAAATTGAGGGCATTTTCCTCACTAGGGAGTAAAAGTAGCCATGATGTATTATTTTAGTCCACTTATCCAGACTCCAAATTCTTCACCCAAAGTAGTATCTTTAAAATTTCTGGTATTTTTCCTTGAGTATAGAAAAATTTTAAGCATAATAAAATATTTTATAGACAGTTTCACTATGAAAAATAAATATAAAGTCTTTTCTACCAAAAAACTCATTGTATATGTGACCAAACTTAAATTATGGGCTACACTAATCAGGAGAGGTTAACTTTTTATTGCCTTACATTAATGCAAATCCATTATCACGCTATAAAATTCTGAGCCCATACTTGATATAAATATTGGGTCAGATCTTCAAGTATTGAGTTGGTCAAAAAGTCCATTTAGTTTTTTTTATGTTAAAAAAAGACATATTTTTCATTTTCACCAATAACTATTGATTTGGATATTTTGAGTATGTTGGCTATCTCCTGCATGGTAAAACATTGATTGCTCTCAGTTAATGTCTAGATTTGATCACTACCAACTTCAATTGGTCTGCCTGATTGTGGAGCATCATCCAGTGAGAGAAATCTCCAGCATGAAATTTTGCAAATCATTTTTGACATGTTCAATCAGTCACAGCATCTTCTATATAGACTGCACAAATCTCTGTTTTTTTGTTTATGTTTTTGAAATAATTAAGCATAATATGCCAAAAATGTTGTGTATTTTCTTCCATCTTCAACATTAAAATGACTACACAAAAATTCATCAATTATGATTGTTTTTTTAAATGCATGCTGATATCACAGCAGTCACAATACAATCTAACAAAATTGTTTCGAATTAAGTTAAAAACAACTAAGCAGTACTAGAGCCATCTTACAGAAAGACCAAACAAACCTTTTGGCCAGCTGGATGTGAAGATAGCATATTGTTGCTAGTTTTAAATGAAACAACCCTCCAAACAACTTTAAACATAATTAGAGATTTCTGAAACACATATAACAGTTTGTTTTGAAAATTTTCTCAATATTGTGGATTCTTTATAGTTCTTATAATATTCAAGAAAGTAATATATGTTTTATTGTTAAGCTGCTTCTGCTGCCGCTGGAGCCAATGTTTCATATATTAGCACAAAATAAAAGACTGGTCTCTATTCATAATTAAAAGGTATACCCTATGGAATTGGAAAAGAAAAAATGAAAACAGAAGAGATGTGACAAAACCCCGGAAGAACTCTCATGAATCCATTGAAGAAATGGACACAGGAAGTATAGTGAGCATGTTAATGAATGTACATGCTCAATACGTTTGGGGCATGGTCAGGAGGGTTATTACACCTTGAGGGTTGGATTGAAAAGAAGGTGAATTAGAAAAGCATCTAATTCATCATGAAGAGCTCAGGATGGCTCTTGAGTATGTGAGGTCTGGGCTTAATATTAAAAATTAAGTAAGCATTAGCTATTTGGCTAGCTATCTAGGAAGGATGAAAGCAGGGATAAAATAACAGAGATCAGAAACCACTCAGAATGTATGGTGAGATGTAAGCAGTTTTCTGTGTTAGCAGACACATTTTAAGGTAAAATGTGGGGATATAAGAGAAGGTTGATGAAGTAAAGGTTTTATAATAAAACATCTTATTTGTCATTATAAGGATTTGAATTTTATAAATAATTTTTTAAATGCTGAAACATTTTAAGCAGCAATGAAATGCTTTCATTTGTGTTAGAAGACAACTTTTAATTTGTTAAATCTGAAGAAAGGAAAACTAGTGATGAAACTGTATTAATACCCCAGTACAATATTATCATTCAAAGGATATGAACACATATATGTTAAATAGTCCTATAAAATTTGCTAGAGGAAAGGTGGAGAAGGGAAGCATGTTTGGATATTAATTTGGGAATCATCTGCATACGGGTGGTCAGAGGAATGAGGGATGTGTTGGAGTCATCTTAGGAAAATATACACAAGAGCAGTGTGTTGATAAAAAGAATCTCAAGCAATATTAACATCTCAGGGACAGAGAGAAGAAGTAGTGTGATCAAGGGGGACTAGAACAAGTGAAAAGAGGGGTAGAGGAGTGATCTCCAGGAGATCAGAGGTTTATGAAGGAGAAGATGGAAAATATGCCAATTGAAGAGGAATTTGGTAGGATGAGGACTGGCAATTATGGTTTATGGAGTTCATTGAATGAGTAGGGGGAGAATAAAATTGACCATCTCTATCAGAACACTTTAAAAGTGATAGTCATAGCTAGCAACAACTTCAGCAGGTAAACAGATATAATCAGAAATATGCTATCCAACCCAGGACATAGAGTTACCATAGAGATGAGAAAGTGTTGTCTACCTTGTTGAAAGACTGAATGATGTAGAGAGGAGAGAGATTAAATAGCAGTTAGACAGGAAAATAGAGTCAGGAAAGGATTTTGTATAATGAGAGTAACTTGAATATGTAACGGTATCTGGGATGTTAAAAAAAGAAATCCACAATTCTAAAGTCAAGTGAAATGTTGCCACAGAAATGTCTGAAAACTGAAATGTATGGAAATTCAGTCAGGGAGACAGTAAGTGAACATAAGGGTATATTGGCATCAGATAACAGAGTTGATCTCTGCAAGCATCAAAGACAAAACTGCAGATTCAGGAACTGAGTAAAGCAGATAATCTATATAGGTAGATAACTAGGTAACTTGCTATTAAACAGAAAAAGATTTTATTTTGACATTTTTATGGGTACCAGGAAATTTTATTGATTTAAATATTTTGCACATTGGGAAAAAGTAAGCAATCAAATCAGGTTTTCAGGCAGCAGAGAGCAGTCAGGACCCAGTTTAAGACCTGGGCCACAGAAAAACACCAAAACAAAGTTAATGGAACGGTAGCATGTTACCACATGACAAGCCATGAGTTTCTTTGGAGACACATGAATATGTGTCAAATCTATGCATCATGACATATTATAATTTCAGGACCTAATAATGTTTGACATAATTAACACTTATTATCAGAATATGTCAGTATTAAGAAATCCTTATTATTCAACATAGAGGGCTGATTAATCAGACTAGTAGGGCTTGATTTTTACAGATGTATGTGTTCTGTAATTTCTGGGATGAGAATATTTAACTCCTCTTGCTTAGTTATGTTTTGATTTACCTTTTTACATAGGCAAGTGAGAATGCATAAAAGAATGTTGACAATCATAATTTACATACTGTGTGCATGCATGTATGTGTAGTGTGTGTGGCATTTGTGTGTATTGCTATGCAATTTTTCTATAATTTTACAAAAATATTCTTTGTTATCTTTGCTCAGGTATTTTTATGTTCAAAGATTTGTTTCTAATATGCATATATTTTCTAAAAAAAACTTTTAGGAAAGCAAACTTGTTAATTTGCAGCATTACAAAAATAATTATTTTAATTAACACTTCAGTGCTTTCATAATGGATTGAGAATTTGTGTTGTTTTAATGACTACAAGGCATCTGAGATCTTGCAATGTTTCTATATGAAAGAAAATAACTCACCAGAATAATATATCTTTTAGTGGTTTTTTTTTTTTAATTTGGTAATTCAGGTGAATGACACTTTATGATTAATTTATTCTTACATACCACTAGATATTTTATTATATGGAGATTCTTTTTCAATGTATATAAACATCCTTTGGTAAAACGTTCTTAAAAGTATAGTGACAATTTTAATAATGACTAATGGTATTCATCCCTATGAGTTAGTTTATTTAAAGTAATAATAATGATTACAACAGTAGTGAAAATAGAAACTGGTATGTGTTTTAAAGTCTAATATATCCACATGTTGGTCTCAGAAATATATATATGTCTTATGATATTAACCACTTCAAAACACTATGACATGATTCATTTCATTTACCAATGACAAAACAGAAATTACCAAAATTGAATAAATTTCTCAAGGTCACAGAGCAAGTAATGGCAAGATGATGGGGTTTTAACTTCCATTCGTTTAACATAAAATTTGGGCTCTGTGAACATTGCTGTATACTGCTTTTTACCCAGAAAAGGGATCTGCGTTCTTTGATGTTTCATATTTTTCATTTTATCTTCATCTCAACTGCCTTTTCTATATTCAGAGGCCTGATCCAAATCACCATCTGCTCTTCCATTACCTAGCTACAAATGTGAAAGTCGCTCAAGTGCCTTTTGGGCTACTATATAGTGGCTGACTATTCTTAAGTGAGAGTTAATTTTCTAGCCAGGATTATTTTTCTCCCGCAAACACAGAATTATAGCACAGAGCAAAGACAAAAGCTTAAAAAAAAAAGAATATGAAAAAAAATGTACCTTATGGGTGTAGGTGGTCAGCAAAGTTTTTTTTTTTTTTTTTTTTTTTTTTTTTTTGCTATGAGGCTGTTTCTAAAGCCATGCAATTTTCTGTGATTAAAGAAAATAATGTACAATAGTCCCTTTTCTTTTCAGGAACCTTTCAAATTGGCAAACAGCCACTTGGAACACCAGGCACATTCTGGCCATTCCACATTGACATGAGATTGGTACTTCAGCAAAAAAGAAATAGTCTACATTTATCCAGCCACAGAAACTGTAGACTTTTTCAAGAAAATCTATCTTTGTAGTCAAATAGTTAACCCTGAAATCTCTGAGATTTATCAACACAGTATATTGGGCAAATGCTTAAGTAATATCCTTTTAATTAAGATTAGAATGATAAATTGACAAAGTATGAAATATCAAATAACTAATAAACATTGTAACCAATCATTGGTATATATAATAAAAGTAAGTAGGCATTTTTTTATAATATGCTTAATGATCATTGAGGTGGAGGGATTAAAGACTTGTCTGCACAGCTAAGTGGTGATCTACAATTCTTGGCAAACACACACACATACATTGTTGCTATTATGACAAAAACTCCAAAGGTCTTCTTAGGCCTTTTATATAAGTCCATAGCTTTGGAAGTCTTTTGTGCAAGTTATTATTTAACTTTGTGATTTCATTTTGGGGTAGATATTTTTATTTACCTAATACAAATGAAATGTATTTAATTTTATTTAGGTTGTGAAGCAAAGTAGTTACATTAATTTTTTCTAAATATATATAATTTGTCCCAATAATTTTTTTAATCATATGCATTTAACTTTATTTATCATTGTCATTTAAAGCTTGATTTTTTAAAACACAAAAAGGCATTGTTAAGAATTCTATATCACCAAAATTTAAACAGTAGAGATAGGGATAGCTTTGTAAGTGTAAATTACATATATATTAAATCAAATAACTGGAGACTTTTTTCAGTATGGAAACTATACAAATGAAATAATGGGCAAAAGGACCTAATAGCAATATTTTGTTATTGTGGATTATCAGTTACTTTATGACCTAAATAAAAATTATTCCAAATAGTCAGACTTCTTTTGCTGTGTTTTATATTTACCTATATTCTGAGTCAAGCTACTTAGCCAAAAGGTCTGATTACAAAGGCATCTAGCTTTATAGCAAAAGTTTTCACATCTAGTTACCACCTTCAAAGAATGACATGACAGTGCAAATGTCATCTGCTGGTTCCCTTTTGAACAGTATGCAAAAAATTATGTCAACTCTATGGAAAGTCAAACTGATACCAAAAATGGAACAATTATGCACAGTTCAATAAAGTATCATGTTTAGTTTTCCCCAACTAAAAATCAATGAAATACATCCCGAACTATAGTTGACCTGGTTTCGGGAAACACAACTGGGAATTACATTTTTGTTTTCCGCTCACTTTCGGTCAAGGACAGGGATTTGGTAGGCTACCATGCTGTTTATTTTGTGGATTGTAGTAGTGACGGGATGCAGTCAAACTTGCTCAGGATTGATAATGAACTATGGTTCCGACTTTTCCCACTTTTCAGATACAACCAAATCTTTGACTGTATAGATCAACAGATCAAGTGAACAAGAAACTTCCAACAGTGGCAGAAATGTCACTGTACCTGTGATCTGTCTCATCACTGAGCGGATTTCATCCTGGATAGCTTTCTGAGATTTTTCTCTGGGTGTACTGTTATCTTTGGCAGTTTTGTCACACTCGACATCAAACTGCCATCTTTCAAGGACCTCACCACTTTCAATATCCAAGATGACTACCACCAGTTTCTGAACTGAACGTTTGTATAACCAATCTTTTAGTTGTTCCACCACATTATTTAGGTATTTTGTGAGCTCAAGATCAGTAGTTACAAGCAAGGGTGAGTCCATATTTCTGTACTGGAGTAAAGGTTTCAGAGGGATAAATGCCAAGCTGATATAAAAGGCTGTTGATGGCAAATGAGAACTTGGCCACTATTTCGGCGCTCCCGAGCAGGGTGATGCCCTGCTCCTGGGAGTTCTGCGCGCCATGACCAGCCCGATTGCTGTGACATGTGTCCCCCAGCACATGGTGACCACACATTGTGACCACAGGGCTCCGATGGACTCAGCAGCGGCTCCTGCCTCTCGTTTCAAAAGTGACGACAGCTCGCCATTGTGTCTTCCTGTCCCAACAATTTTTGAAGTGCCCATATTTTCTCCCAGGTGTGAAAGGTAATATTTAATACCAATATATTATCAGGTCTCTATTTTCGGATTATTTATTCTGTTCAATTAACCATTTTCTTTTATTTATGTGATAATGGCAAACTGTTTCAGTTATGATTTATTTGTATCGTATTTTAACACCTGAAAATTCAACTACCCTTATTATTTTAATTTCAATATTTTTTATGTTCTAATACCCTTACATATCTGTGTTCCATGTATCCTCTAAACTTGATATTAGAGTTCCTCCTTCTCCACTGTGCATTGTTTTTATCCTATTTTGTTTTCCTGAAATTCTATTGACAAAACTGCCTAAAATTTTTAATAAACATATAGTTGTTATCTAACTCAAACAACTGAATTTTGTTCTAATAGAAACTAACTGCTAACTAGGTGTTATAGGCTAAATTGCATTCATCTAAAATACATGTTTTGAAATCTTAACTGCCCAATATCTCATGACTGTATTTGAAGACAGTTTTTTTAAAGAGGTAAATTAAACTAAGGTCATATGGGTCATCTAATATGACTGCTGTTCTTATAAGATGAAGAGGTGAGATTAGGGCATGTACGTGAACAGAGGAAAGCCAACAGAGGTTCTATTATTTTTCTAATGTCAGTATATTATTTTATATTCCACTCCAATTTTTTCTAGTAGTAAAAATACCGCAATTGTTATTAGTAAAATAATAATAAATGTCAAACTGAGTTTTTTTTTTTATCACAATGCCATTTAAAGAGTCTACATCAAGTGTTCACTGTTTATCTTTAAAAATAAATGATTCCAGGAGAAACAAGATGGCGGAGGAGTAAGTGGAAGCTACGCTAACCTCCTCCCAGGACCAGTCTGGATTTACAACTTAATTTTGGAGAAATCATCTGTAATAACCAACCAAACACTAGCTGGAGAGAAGTCTTATAACCACAGAGAGACAGAAAAGGCCGTTATATCACAACGTGTCCGGTAGGGAGTGTGGAGACGTGGAAGGGCTGACTGGGCTCACACGGGTGGCAGCTGAAGGGACTGAGAAACAGCTCAGCATCTGGGAATTCCCCCTGAGAAGGGCAGGGTCTAAACCCCCAGCTGAGCTTCCCAGCCTACAGCAACAGAGTGGAATGTAAAATAGTATCCAGCTGAAAAAAGTGAAAAGTCACAGAGTTTCTTGCTAGCCGGAGAGAGAAATAGCTGAAGAAAAAGAGCTCTTAAGCGGATCACATACAAAAATATTTTGGCCCCCACTTACCCTGGGCACAAGCAGAGGGAAGGCAGAGAGGACTGGAGACACTTGGGGAGAGTTTGGTGTGGTGGCTTTGAGGGGAGAACTGAGGAAACGGCTGACCAGGTCCAGTGCTGACTCATTCCCAGTACTGCAGGCACACCATTCCCCTCCAAGTGGCATCAGCCTGAGGGGAAGCAAAAGCCGTGCCTACAGGAATTAAGCTGCCACACCCATGGTCCTTAACCCTGATTGCTAATCACATATTGAATAAATTAACAACTAAAGAAGACAGACAAAGGCAGTAGATCCCTGGAAGTCTCCAACAGGCTCCCTAGGCCCAGACTGGTACAGGATCTGACGCCACCAGGGGCAGACCCAGGAAGCGTAGATCATTCTAAGAAGCACCAACAAACAATAGGAGTCACAAAAATGGGGATACAGAGAAACAACCCCCCATCAAAAGGAAAGGTAGAATCTCCAGAAAGAGTGCTAAATGAAATAGAGGGGAGCCAACTATCGGATATGGAATTGAAAGCATGGATTATGGAGAAGCTGAATGAGCTCAGCAGAAACTACAGGGAACTCCAGAAAAACTACAAGGAACTTACTGAGAATTACACCAGCATGAAAAAGGACATAGAAGCTATCAATAAGAGCCAGGAGGAAATGAAGAATATGATCTCTGAATTGAAGAACACGGTAGAAGGAATTAAAAGCAGGCTAGAGGAAGCAGAAGATCGGATCAGCGAGCTGGAAGACAATGTAGACAAAAACTCCCAGACAGTGCAACAAAATGAAAAAAGATTGAACAAGACTGAAGAGGCTCTAAGACAGCTGCAGGACAACATGAAACATAATAATATCCATATCATAGGAATTCCAGAAGGAGAAGAGCAAGGGATAGAAAACCTCTTTGAAAAACTAATGACAGAAAACTTCCCTAACATGATGAGAGAAAGACTCATGCAAGTCCAGGAAGCACAGAGGCTTCCAATGAAGATGAACCCCAGCAGGCCCACTTCAAGACACATCATAATTAAAATGGCAACATTCAAAGACAACGAGAGAATCCTAAAGGCAGCAAGAGAGAAACAATTAATAACATACAAGGGAACTCTAATAAGGCTTTCATCAGATTTCTCAGCAGAAACACTAAAAGCCAGAAGGGAATGGCAAAAAAATATTCCAACCAATGAAAAACAAAGGCCTACAACCAAGAATACTCTACCCAGCAAGACTCTCATTCAAAATGGAAGGTGAAATAAGGAGTTTCCAAGACAAAAGAAGGCTAAAAGAATACATCTCCACCAAACCAGCATTGCAAGAAATGCTGAAGGGTCTGCTTTAAGAAGATGAAGAAACAGAGAGAGACAGAGAGGAACACGAGTACAAAGGGGGGAAATGACAATGAATAAGTACTGAAAGAAAGAAGGAACTTCTACCATTTGCAACAACATGGTTGGAACTAGAGAGAATTATGCTTAGCGAAATAAGCCAGGCAATGAAAGAAAAATGCCTTATGCTATCACCTATTATGGGAAACTAATGAACAACACAAACAAAATAGCAAAATTGAACCAGAGGTATGTAAACAAGGAATAAACTAACAGTAACAAAAGGGAAGATGGGAGGCAGAGAAGGGGGTAAGAAGGGGAAGGGTCTAGTCAAAGAACATGTATAAATGACCCACAGACATGGACAACTGGGTGGGGACTGAATGTGGGAGAACCGGGGGCAGGGTGCAAAGAAGCAAGAGGGGGGGAAGTGGGGCAAATGTAATGGAAAAACAAACAAAAAAATTTTTAGTGGGGGAAAAAATAAAAATATAAAGAATGGAAATGAAAGTTCAGTGAATATTGGAAGGACAAGGATTTTCCTTCACACTGTATATTTTTCTCCCTATCTGATCCCTCCACCCCCTGGCTGGTTTGGCTCAGTGGATTGAGCGTCGGCCTGCGAGCTAAGTGTCGCTGGTTCGATCTTCCAGTCAGGGCACATCAGAGAAGGAAAACTCTGACTCCAAAAAACCTCCGCTGCCTTGCGGCATACTTCTTCAGGGGAAAGGCTAAGGGAGTAAACCCCGACAGAAAATCCGGAGCCGGAGTCCCTAAGGCGGTTTGACGTTGTAGTCAACACCGGCAACTCCTGCGGCGCACCTGAAGCCAAGCTGTATTGACTCCGTCTTTCCCTTGGACCCTTCAGCTGCGAAGAGAGGGGGGGTCTGCTGCATGGGCAACAGCAGACCCTCCATATCACCCTGCCCAGGCTCTGTAGCTTCAGCTTCACTGGAGAGGACACTCCAGTGTCATTGTAAGATGTCGATTCAACACGGGAGGAGACAGATACCGTGTCACTCCCGAGTCGGACTGCACAACCATTCTCGGCGGTGCAGATAGACTCTTAAGAAGCTACACCATCGTCTCTCGAGACGGACGGCTGCCGGCGGCGGCGATCCCTCCAGAGTTTGGCATTCTAAAGAAGTAAGTAATGACATATGTTCCTTTGCATCAAGAAGGCAACAGGCCCAATCCCCTCCAAGATCGCCCCCCTTAAGTCCAAGACAGGTGAGGTCATCACTGACCAGGAACAGCAAATGCGGCGGTGGACCGAGCACTACCTCGAGCTGTACGCAACGAGGAACACCGTAACAGACACTGCTCTTAACGCCATCCCAGACCTACCAGTCATGGAGGAGCTAGACACCCCACCTACTGCGGCAGAGCTCGGCAAAGCCATCGACCGCCTCGCTTGCGGGAAAGCACCAGGAAGCGACGGAATCCCTCCAGAAATCCTAAAGAGCGGGAAACCAGTCCTGCTACAGCCGCTCCACCATCTACTCTGTCTCTGCTGGAAGGAGGGTTACATCCCCCAGGATATGAGAGACGCCAACATTATCACCATGTACAAGAACAAAGGAGACCGCAGCGACTGCAACAACTACCGGGGCATCTCTCTCCTCAGCGTCGTCGGCAAAGTATTCGCCCGGGTCGCTCTTGCCCGCCTGCAGACCCTTGCTTCCCGCGTCTACCCAGAGTCCCAGTGTGGCTTCAGAGCTGGCCGCTCAACAGTGGACATGATCTTCTCCCTACGCCAGCTGCAGGAGAAGTGTCACGAGCAGCATAAACCACTCTACCTCGCCTTTATTGACCTCACGAAGGCGTTTGATCTGGTCAGTCGAAGCGGACTCTTCAGCTTGCTACGGAAGATTGGCTGTCCACCACATCTGCTTGCTGTGGTCATGTCCTTTCACGACAACATGCACAGCACGGTGTCCTACAACGGCGCAACCTCTGAGGCCTTCCCAGTCAGCAGCGGAGTAAAGCAGGGCTGCGTCCTCGCGCCTACGCTGTTCGGAATCTTCTTCTCCATGCTCCTCCAATACGCCTTTAAGGACTGCAGCGAGGGTGTCTTCATTCACACCAGATCCGATGGCAAGCTCTACAACCTGGCCCGTCTACGAGCCAAGACCAAAATCAAAGAGGTGCTCATCCGTGAGATGCTCTTCGCCGACGACGCAGCTTTGACATCACACTCCGAAGAGGGACTCCAACAGCTAGTCACTTGCCTTTCCCATGCATGCAAGGAGTTCGGACTAGCCATCAGCCTGACGAAGACGAATGTTATGGCTCAAGGCACGGGGACTCCCCCATGCATCACCATCGACGGATACACCCTGGAGGTTGTCAACGACTTCACTTACCTCGGGTCCACCATCTCGAGCTCTCTGTCAGTCGACTTGGAGGTCAACCGGAGAATCGCCAGGGCAGCCACAGTTATGGCCAGACTGAACCGGCGAGCGTGGAACAATTCCAGCCTCACTGAGAAAACCAGACTGCGCATCTACCAAGCCTGCGTACTCAGCACTCTCCTCTATGGCAGCGAGACGTGGACCACCTACGCAAGGCACGAAAGGAAACTCAACAGCTTCCACATGAGGTGCCTGCGACGCGTCCTGCATGTCGCCTGGCAGGATAAGGTCCCCAACACCGAGGTGCTGAAGCGAGCCAATATGTGCAGTTTGCGTGCAGTTCTTAGCGAGAGACGCCTCAGGTGGCTCGGCCATGTCAAAAGAATGGATGCAGGCCGTATCCCCAAAGACCTCCTCTACGGCGAGCTAGCAGAAGGCAAGAGGATGACAGGGCGCCCAAAACTGCGGTTCAAAGACATCTGCAAAAAGGACATGACACAATGCTCCATCAATCTCAACACATGGGAAGTACAAGCAGACGACCGCCTAGCCTGGAGGCTCGCGGTCAGGCAAGGTACGTCACGCGCGGAGGCTGCGCGCAACGAGGAGGCGGTCCAGAAAAGATCGAGGCGGAAGCAGCGTCAGCAGCAGCAACAACAGCCATCTGCCTTCACCTGTAACATGTGTGGCAGGGATTGTCACTCCCGAATCGGACTGCACAGTCATTCTCGGCGGTGCAGATAGACTCTCAAGAAGCTACGCCATCGTCTCTCGAGACGGACGGCTGCCGACGACGACGATCCTTTGCATAAAACTAATAAGACCAGTTGTTAATAGAGGGTTTTTTTTTTTTTTTTAACTAAGACTTTGACTGGAATGTCATGCCTAAAGGAGACATGCTTGGGCTTTGGTTGTTACCAAAAAGCCCTGAGGAACTGGGATTGACTTTCAAAGGTAATAAAAGTCCACGAGATAAAAGGCCTGGTACCTTGGATGGATGCTCGGTCCATGGCAATCTTTCCAGGGAAGGAATAAAGGTTGTTTTCCTAAAAGATGGCTAGATGGGACCTTAAGGCCCAATGGAAAACCAGAAGGACTAGGAAAAGACAGGTTTTTGCAGGCAAGGCTGAATGCCAGGTATGTGGTTCTGTTTCTGTGCCTTGAAGGACAGACTGAAGGTCACCCTAAATGTAAGTTCCAGCAAAGCACAACTAAAGATCATAAATGATCATTTTCTGCTCTTGTTGTGTTTATGCAAATGAACAGGATAAATTAAAAATGGACTTAATGCATTCCCTTTAATGATAAGAAGAGTAATCTTAGGGAGAAAAATCGCAATTCAAGGAAAATCACAATGATCAGTGGTAGACTATAAAGTAATGCAGCTAACCATCTTTAAAGTTTCTTTTCACTTAAAATATGTTTTCATTTGAAAGTTAAACTATGTCCATGGTATCATCCAAGATGTTTAATATACAGGCAAGAAGAATGTCAAATGCCTTGCAACTGGATGTCTTTCCGATAAGACAGTCCTACAGATTTAGAGACTGGTTTTTGGGTTATGTTGCATAAATTAACATGTGTGTTCTGTTTTCAAAGGGCATAAGCCTATGATCTCATTACCTGAGTGATTGTCTGTACATATAGGCCTCACTTAATCCTGTCTGCATCGCTCCCTCCTGAGACTCAATGGTTTGGCTGAACTAAATCGCTGGGTTAGTGAAGTATGGGGTGGTCTGTGGGCTTCACTTTAAAACTGGTTTCTCTTTTCTGTCCTAAAGGCTTGGACAGAAAGAGCCTGGAGGCCTGAGAGGGGGGAAACCTAAAATATTTCCCTCAGCCTGAACTAAGTATAATGAGCAAAAGGGTTTTGGACAAGTGAGATGTACCTGGCACACCTTCCTCCAAAGAAGCCCTTCTTTTCCCTAATGTGGGACATTGAAAAATTAATACCCATCTTTTGTCATCTCATCGGCAGCCGTCCGTCTCGAGAGACGATGGTGTAGCTTCTTAAGAGTCTATCTGCACCGCCGAGAATGGCTGTGCAGTCCGACTCAGGAGTGACACGGGATCTGTCTCCTCCCGTGTTGAATTGACATCTTGCGATGACGCTGGAGTGTCCTCTCCAGTGAAGCTGAAGCTACAGAGCCTGGGCAGGGTGATATGGAGGGTCTGCTGTTGCCCATGCAGCAGACCCCCCCTCTCTTCGCAGCTGAAGGATCCAAGGGAAAGACGGAGTCAATACAGCTTGGCTTCAGGTGCGCCGCAGGAGTTGCCGGTGTTGACTACAACGTCAAACCGCCTTAGGGACTCCGGCTCCGGATTTTCTGTCGGGGTTTACTCCCTTAGCCTTTCCCCTGAAGAGGTATGCCGCAAGGCAGCGGAGGTTTTTTGGAGTCAGAGTTTTCCTTCTCTGTTTTGTCATCTAGTGGTTATGGATTGAATGATGTCCTTTAACCTTGTTGCCAAATCTGTTGCCTCCAGAATACCATAAGGATGCCAGCCTGTTAAATCAAGCACGCCATTGTCTGGGGACAGTCAACCAACCTGGAGTCTGCACGATCCTTCCGCATGTGGGAAGGCCACCCTCCCCTCCACATCCCCACTCTTATTAGGGATTTCTGGACCCAAGGGTAGGTAAGACAATGACCATGTCCAGCTTGAAGCAGCTAGAGGAGCTCGAGACCTTCACCTATTGTCCTTTATAAGATTATAAAAGATCTTAAGTCTGAGAGGGAGGGATTGCTATATTTTATTGTTAAAATAATTAATTAATTAATTAGAAAAAAGAAGAAGAAGAATATATGAAAGGGTGAGGCAGGAGAGCTTGTATGTATGACCCATGGGCATGGACTTGGGGGGCATTGTTGGGGGATGGGGTGCTGGGCGGAGGGTAGCAAAGGGGAAAAACTGGAACTATTGTAACAATATAATCTATAAAATATACTTAAAAAATAAATAAATAAATGATTCCAGAGATATATAGAAGGATATGACACACAGTTTAATGAACTCAGAATAAAAGAGGGTGAGAAGGGGACCAGAAACCTAAAAAGACAACTACACCACAAAGTTACATGCCCTAGTAAATAGAAAAGAGAGCTATTAGAGAACAGGCATGGCAGTAACTGCCTTATGCTCTAGAATTGGGAGGGGATTGACATTGTTCCATCAAACACATGGAAATATATTTGGAAAAAGATTCAAGAAGCTTCAAGTAGAGAAAGTCTAAGGTGTCAGAAAGAGTATGAGTTGCTGGTGTGTAAACCGTTTTCACATTTATTTAGTATATTAAGTAAAAATCTCTTCAGTGATCACATCCATTATAAAATATAACAATGCTTGCTCAGTAAAATAAAGATATTTGAGGTTATTTGTCTAGAGTATGTTTAAATAATATTTTAAAGGAAAAAATGATTCGAAGTAGCATGAATTTCCAATTTATTCATTAAGTTTGCTTCAGCCTGATTGAAGGTCTTTGAAATTATCTTTATTTCTTTTTATTTATTCATTTTTAATTAAATATTGAGATGACATTGGTCAATAAGATCATATAGGTTTCAAGTGTACATTTCTATGATACATAATCTGTATATTGTATTGCATGCCCACCACCCAAAATCAAATCATCTTTCCTCACCATATATTTGGCCCCCTTTAACTTTACTCTATCTCCCTCCAGCTTCCCCTCTGGTAAACACTATACCATTGATGGTATCTATCAGTTTCAGTTTTATATCCCACATATGAGTGAAATCATGTGGTTCTTATATTTTTCTGACTCACTTATTAGCTTAACATGATATTCTCAAGGCCCATCTATGTTGTCTCAAATGGAAGTATTTCATCTTTTCTTATGATCAAGTAGTATTTATCCTCAGAGGTATATGCACCCCTATGTTCATTGTAACATTATTTATGGTAGTCAAGACATGGAAACAACAAAAGTGTTCTTCAATGTATGGTTGAAAAATGGAGATGTGGTACATATATACAATGGACATTACCCTTTTCAAACAAGTTTTTCTCCAATTTTTGCTTTAATTGATTAATATTCTGTAGCCATTAGCCATTATTACCTAATTCTGACATATAATCCACATTCTGAGTTGATTTCTTTTATGGAACAACACTATGTCAAAAAAAATTGCTAATATGTTATTTCCACTACTTAAGCCATCATGATAAATCAAGGTTATTATTATGATGGAATTCAGAGATATAACTCCCCTATAGGTACACAGTTTCCAAGTATCCTACCTGGATCTCAGAAGATCAATTGTACTCTGTCTACTGTATTTTTTTGTGTTCTAATTTTCATTGCAATATGGGAAAGGGCAGAGAAAAGTCTATTTTTATTTCAATCAGACCTCAGAATGAGAAAAGTTTTATATGACTCCTTTTGGTGATTACTCTGTTTCAATACACTGTTAAGATAAAATCTATACTTAAATGGATATTTATAGAAATAAATATCAGTCTTAGAATATAATAATGCCCAAATACATTATTATAGCTGTAACACCAATTTAATAAGACTAAGAACATACTAAAATAATAAACTCAAAATTAAGAAATGGGCAAACATTATATAAATAGACTTCATTTTTTCCTAGATGCTTAATGCTTGCATCACACAAAGAAAGTGTTTTAATCATAAAATAGATAAAATGCTAGAAATGGAATTAACATTAAGAATTGTCCAAGTTAGACTCCTCAATTTATAAATGAAAAAATAAAGACAGAGGTTAAATTATTTGTATAGGTCAAAAAATATCTATGGAAGTATATGGTTAACTATTTCCTAGAAATTCAGTCTTCTAGTTCCTATTCTAGAGCTATTTTCAAGACTATAGTTTTAGAGACCAAACAGAAAACTGAGTGTGTGAAATTCAGTTTTGTTTAAATAGTAAAAAGAGAGAAACCATCAAAAATAGAAGGAAATTAAAATCTTACTTATACATCAAACCATCTGATCATTTGAAGTAAGTACCTAACATATAGCAGATCAATAAATGTTTAATCACAGTAAGAACTGCACTGATAAGAGCAACAAATAACAATAATTAGAATAATCAACCACTGACTGATTCATCTACCCTAAAAATTAAATGTAATGGGAGCCCAGGAAGAGAAAGAGTTGTGCAAGGGTGTGGCGGTATTATAATTCAGGGAAGACAGCCACTTAATAAATAATTATTAAAACACGTTGTTTCAATATATCATTACAGTTTTCTAAAAATGTATATATTTTTATTTGCAAATCAACTTCTTATGTAATGACAAAAATTTACAGCACTTTGGGTTTTTTTTTGTTTTTGTTTTTTGTCTTGTAGGTTTTTTGCATGGGGATGTTTGGATTTACATTGCTTATTCAGTTTTCATGGTTATTTGTGTTGGAGCAAGTTGGGAGGAAGGCAGAGAGTTTGATGCAGCACATCTGGCAGCACAAGAAACAATATCACCAGACAAATTAAGTGACTGAAAACTTTGAATGGAGACAGCAAACAAACAAACATACTAAAACTAAAACTAAAGCCTTAGACAAAATGAGCAGTGAAAGGATAAGAGGTGTGATGAGTGTGAGGTGTGCTGGAGAAGCTAATAGATCTCTGGATAATATCAACTGTAGAGAGAAATGAATACTGAAAATCAAAGGGTGTGAAATAGAGACTCATTCTAATGGCTAATTTTCCTTCTACCTGAATACCTCACCTCTTTTTCCTTCCAAAATTTAAGTATGAACATTTTCAAATGTACCAATTAAAAAAAAAAATTAGAATGAATACTCATTTTCCACTATAGAGATCCCACCCTTAATACGTGACTAATTGGTTTCCCCATATGCATCCATCTATTTATCACTCCCTCCTTTCATTAATCTATTTCACTTTTTGATATATTACAAAGTAACTTGTGGACATCAAAACACTTCACTTTAAATATTGCTGCAATCTCTTTTGAAAGGCCAGGTTTGTCTTTCTGTGGTGAAATCCTTCCTCATTTAAATGAAGAATTATTTGACTGTTTGAGGTTTTGGCATTCTATACAAATATATAGCAAAGTACTTTATCAATGGATATAATATTTTCTTGAATTTCATGAGTACATTGCAAGATTATATTATTTTAGTTAGACTCAACTGCCTTGGCAACATTATAATTAAAGAATGATGTTTGGTGTTGAAAGTTCAGTTAATAAATATTTTATAATATAAAATATAAGTTGTGAATATAATTTCATCAACTTATTTACACAAATTTACGTATTTCCTCATAATGTCTGTAAATGTGGTTTGGCAGAAAACTTAATTCAGTTTTACATATGAGGAAATTAAGGCAAAGAGAAGTAACACTGTAAAATCATATACCTCAATGATTAGGAAATCAAAAACCTTAAGCTAGAGCAGCAATTTTCAACCAGTGTGCTACAAGAATTTTTAAAACATGCAATACCTGACTATTTAGCCAGGAACACTAACATCTTTTCCCTTAGACTGACAAATAATAAAATAAAATGGCAACAGCCAACAGAACAATTGCCATCTGGTGTGAATAAATTCAAATTATATCAATTTTTCATTAGGGAAAAAATAAAATATTTTTTGGTGTGCTGCAGAATTTTAGTAATTAGTTTATGTATGCCATGAGATGAAAATGATAAAAAATTGGTGACTAGACCTAAGTTCTATAGAGTGAAAACCTGGAAATTATTCTCTGCATGTAAGGCAGGCAAAATAAACTATGAATATTAAAACACACATAGTAATAAACGTCTAACCACACACGCACATACACACACACAAAAAAAAAATCTCTATAGTTTCAGAAATCATCTATTACTTAAGAAAAGCCAGATTTTACATTTTAAAACTTTTCTTACAATATTTTGCACATTAGTTACATGAGTATAAGTTAAATCTTCTTTTTTAGACTATATATTCCCAGAAAGCGAGGGGGAAAAAAAACTAGTTGACCTCTGAACAACGTGGAGGTTATGACTGCCAACCTTCACCACTCGAGCCAGTGGAAAATCTGCTGTAACTTCTAACTCTACAGTCAGCCCTTTGCTATATGTAGATTCAACCAATAATTGATGGAGAGCAATATTTGCCATCTGTGGTTTGGAATCTGTAGCTGGGAATGCAAAAATACTATTTTAGATGCTTGGTTGATTGAATCTGCCATTTTACAAGTGGACATTTGTCGTGACAAAGCTACCAATCACCAGTTGCTCATAGCTGCGGCCTTCTGAATCATTTGAATAGTTTCCACAGAGGAATGGTCAAGCTTAATGCAAAATTTGATGCTGATTCATTGCTCTACTTGCTCAGTCATTTTGAATGTGATGGCCACACAGTACACATGCTCACTTAATGGCATCTACCTCCTCTACTGACTAATACAGTGAAGTCATCATTGTTCACACATGCACATTCCAGTACACTCTCCTCGGTTGCCAGAGTTATATCAATGTCACGCAAATCATACTCGTTACATTAATAATAGCTGGACTTTTTTCAGACACACCTAGTATGATAGACAAGAAAACTTTTCTTTTTATCCTGTATTAAAAATATTATATCACCTTTTCATGAAATTTCTTAATTTACATGCAAAATTCATTAGATCATTCATTCACTGTGTAAAGATCTTAAATATTTAACTCTATTATTATATGTGGGTTAGAAGGGTAAAATATGATGAGTCTTCAATCAATAACAGTTTAAATGAATAGGACCAAGAGGATGTGAAATGTAACAGTTTGCTCTTGTACTGAGGATGGTGACTAGGGGCAACCCCAGATAGGGTAATGAGGTCAAAGTTGGAAAGCCAGTATAAGCATTAAGGAGTAAGAGTTAGGCGTGCGGTGTGACATTTTTCAAATTTTCCTTACTCTTACACATACACAGTTAGCAATAAAATTTGTGGATATAAAAAAAGGACAATGCATTCTGTCATCTCCCTGAATGCCATTGTACCTTCTTTGAAAAAAAAAAAAAAAACTGTCAACAATTTTAACAGCCCTGTAAACTCAAGCAAAATTCATTCAATACCATTTCAGCCCAAGTCTAATCATTTGTAAAAAGCTTGCTGTTCATAATAAACACTTGTAAAATGAAATCTTGTATTTCAGAGGAAACTTTAGGTATTTGTATATCTCCATATCTGCATGATGTAAACACAACCTATTTTTTAAATGTCAAAAACTTATAATGATCAACAGCACTATGTGCATTAAAACACTTAGTTTCCACAGACCTTAAAAAATATATTGCTACAAGGCAAAAAATGTTTATGTTATAGAATTTCATTAGCTGTGTTACAGTTATCTAATATATGGTTTTAAAAACATTTTAATATTGATTTAACCATGTAACAAATTCTTCTTTGCTTTAAACAAAAAATATTTTATATGAGGTAATTTTGAGTAAACATGTTATTCCTGTGAGTGTTATTGTCTACACAAGTAAATTTAAGGGTTGCATTTTTGCTTTTCTGTCTTAGGTTACTGAATAGTTATTTTGATAGATATTAAATTCATAAGACCATAAAATTGGGTTAAACCTATGAACAGGTATCATATAATTGTGTGGAAAAATACTTGTAGTAGAGAGTCTTTTATCCATCCCATTGCTAAATACTTTAGGCATTTAATTATCATCTGAAATATACTTTTGGACCAAAACTGGCTTGGGAACAATTTGTTTTGAATCATGGGAACATTAGAAAGGAGACCATAAAACTTTTAACTTATTACCAACTCCCTTTAAAATCAACAACTAAAGCTACCCAATGTGTTTGTTCATTCATTCATTCATCCAATACAAATTTCTTAAAAACCTATATGGCCCAAGTCCTCTTTTAAGTGCATAAGATATAGTAGCCTAAACACAGGGAAAAAAGTCTTGTCCTCGTAAACTTATATTTTAATAGTGATAACAAACAAAAATGTATCAAATCGATGACTCTAGAAAGCATCAGTAAAGACAGGACCCAACTCTTTTGAGTCTCTGTATATCTCCATTTAATGTTTAGCCTCTATAAAAGGCAATCTCATAGGCTTAGCTTCAGTTTGGAGTCTATAACTTAGAATCAAAGAGGCATGCCCAAGCCAAAGACTTGAAAGATATTCTAATTTTTTATCTATATTGTTCTCGTGTTCCTTGTCTGTTAGTACTCTCAAGATAATTCAACTATTCTAAATGCAAGAATAAGTCTCTAGAACTCACTCATTTAGCATACACCTATTGAACAACAACTCCATTTCTCCCACTTCCAACCCCTGGCAATCAGTATTGTATTTTCTACTTATGTGACTTTTGTGATTTTAGATACCTTACATAATATAGAATTATATGTTCATTATTTGTCCTTCTGTGACTGGTTTATTTCATATAGCATAATGTCTTCAGTTTCATCTATGTTGTTGCAAATGACAGTATTTCTTTTTTTTAAGAATGAATAATATTTTTTTGTATATACCATATTTTCTTTATCTGCTCATATATCAGTGGACACTTGGGTTGTTTCCATATCTTGGCTATTGTAAATAATGTTGTAAAGAACATGACAGTGCAGCTATCTCTTTGAGATCCAGGTTTCATTTATTTTATTAATATATCCAGAAGTAGGATTGCTGGATCATATGATGTACAACATAGTGTCTGTTGTTAACAATAAAGTATTGTAAACCTCAAAATTTGTTAAGAGGGTAGATCTTATATTACATGTTCTTATCATAAAAACACAAAAACAAAATCAAATAGAAAAAAAAATAAAGAGACACATGGGAAATTTGGGAAATGTTATATATGTATATATAACGTGTGTGTGTGTGTGTGTGTGTGTGTGTGTATCTCACCATGAGAGTGGTGGTGATATTATAGGTGTTTGTATATGTCCAAACTCATCAACTATACAATTTAAATATGTGCCATATTTTGTATGTCAGTTATATCATAATAAAGCTGTTTAAAGACAAAAAACACAAAAATAATGCAACAGCAAATGCAATAATCAGCTCTCCAATCAGAGGCAAACCAAATTATCTTGTCATTGTATCCAGATGTGATGTAATACACTTATTATAGTCTTAGTCCAGCACCCTGGAATTTTGTCTGTTTTCTACTGAGTGGTTTTCATCTTGGCCTACCTATCCTGTAACATTGGTATTCTTCAAGCTATAGTCAGAGTTATGAGTTCAAAACCACCATATCATCTCATGTGTAATTTTCAAGTGATAAATTTGTATTTCATAGCAAACAGGAGGGAAAGTATATGGTCAAATGTCTTGAAGTTCAAACATGTATTGTTGTTCTTTATAAGATGATGGGATAGACTTCCGGCCAAGATGGAGGCTTAGACGGACACGCTAGGTCTCCCTCTACAACTAGAGAGGAATACAACTACTTCAAAACAAAGGATAACTAGAAATTCCAGAAAATAAAACTACACGGAAGTCCAACATATGAAGTTATAAACCAGCGGTGCCATTTGGGCAGGTAAGAGTTAAAGAGGGCAGTGCTGTTTGCGGTCGCACCTGGACAGCGGCGGGGGTGGCGAGGAATCACGGCTGCGAAAGCCCCTGGCGGTGCGCGACTCCGGCGCTGGGGAGAGCGCCGCCGCATTGCCTTGAACAGTGAGGCCCAGGGGGGCGGGAGGACGGATCCCGGTCTCCTAGCTGAATAACTGTGTGAATCCATCTTGGACCCCCGCCCCCAAAGAAAGCACCACAGGGTTGCGAAATAGGTCGCGGACAGGCAGGCGCCGGTCGCTGATTTGTGACGCCAAACGGCGCCGGTCGCTGGGTCATTACGAGTACACAGGCACTGCCCCCGACAGCCGGCCCAAGAAAACAAAACGCATCTGTCAAAATGAGGCAGACAACTATAGAAATCCCGGTGACACAACTCACCAGGCAGCAGATAGAGAACCTGACAGATGAACAGATAAGAAACCTGTCAGAGGCTCAGTTCTGGGCCATTGTTATCAGGTGGCTTACAGAATTCACAAAAGAGCAGGAAAAAGATAAGAAAGAAGCGAAAAAATTTCATAACGAAAGGAACAAAACCGCATACGAGATAGAAGGTGAGAAAAATAAATCCAGAGTTCATTTCAACAAACTGGAATATGGAGAAGGAACAAGCAGTCAACCAATGCAGCGAGAGGAAATGGGAAGCAACAATGAGAGGATCAGAAACCTCTGGGACAGCTATAAAAGGCCCAACATAAGAATCATTGGTTTGCCAGAGAATGAGGAAGATGAACTAGAACTTGAAAAATTGAGTGAAAATATAATAAAGGAGAACTTCCCAGACTTGGGGAAGGGAATAGACTTGCAGGTCCAGGAAGCAAGGAGAGTTCCCAAGAGACTGGACCCAGGGAGAACCACTCCAAGACACATTATAATCAAAATGTCAAAAATTAAAGATAAAGAGAGAATCTTAAAAGCAGCAAGAGAGAAGAAAAGAATTATGTACAAAGGGGTCCCAATTAGACTATCAGCTGACTTCTCAAGGGAAACCCTACAGGCAAGAAGAGACTGGCAAGAAATATTCAAAGTAATGAAAATCCAAAACCTACAACCACGAATACTCTATCCAGCGAAATTGTCATTCAGAATAGAAGGACAGAGAAAGTGTTTCCAGGACAAAATAAAACTGAAAGAGTTCATTAGATCCAAACCACTGTTATATGAGATGTTAAAGGGACTGGTTTAAAAAAACAGAAGCTAGGGAGATGAAACAAAGGCAAACTAAATAGGCAACGAGAGTGGAAAAGGAACTGTGGGTACGGGAAGCATATTGGGGGGAGGTCAACAGGGAGGGGGAATGGGGAAAGGGAGGGAGATGATATAGGAATTGGGGATCAAGGTAGGAAGGAATGGAATAGACGGAGAGAGGTTGGGAGGAACTGTATGCACAACTAATGGACATAATCTAAAAGGGGGGGACAACTGGAGGGAGGGGGGCCACCGGGTGGAGGGGAGCAGAGGGAAGGGAAATTGGCACAAATGTAATATTTTAATCAATAAAACACATTAAATCTGAAAAAAAAAAAAAGATGATGGGATAATAATCTGGAAGTGCCTATGGGGAGTGAGAAGGAAATCAGTAATTTCTAACAGGCAGTATCCCAACATCAAGTGCTATTATGTCTCAACAGGAAAAAATGACTGGCTCTCCCTTTTTAATTATTATTTTATATAAACTACCTCAAAATCACAGAAAAAATTATAGAAAATGATATAAAAGATGGCTATGTATCCTCCATCAAGTTAAAATACATGTAAATATTTTTGCCATCCTTATATCAGAGGTTTTGCTTTTTTATTTTCTTTAAAAAATATGTCTTAAATACCTCACTGAATTGACACCCCATACATTTTACCCTCATTCTATCTCTGTTGCAACCATTAATCTGAAGTTTATGTGTAGCATTTTTTATGTATTTTTTGGTATTTTTACAGTAAATATATTTATCTACAAACAATATAAACTATCATTTTTATGTATATAAAATATATAGAAATGGCATCATTTGATATATATAATCTTACTCTATCCTTTTTTCTATCTCATAATTGTTTGAAATTTGTTAATACAAATACATTCACTTTATTCAATTTAATTGATGATAGTACTCTGTGTGAGGGCTTCTTCTGTTATTTTTATATCTTACATTTATATATAAACAGTGTTGCTGTAATAAAATATCCTTGAGTATGATTGATAGTGCTCAATTGTTAAGTACTTCTCTATAATGAATGTCTGGTTAAAAAATTTCTTATTAGAAGAAAAATGATTGTCCTCAAAGTCAGTATCTTTAAATTTTACAGGTATTTCTCAAATTTATACTTTCATCAATAATGTATAAGAGCATTAGTTAGTCAACTTTGACTCCAAACCCCACTACTGTCAGAATTATGAATTCTTGCACTTTGATAAAGGTGTTGGTTTAATTTGCAGTTACTTGATATATATCAATAAGCACCTTAGGCCATATGTATTCATTTGCTAGGGCTGTCGTTACAAAACACCACAAACTAGGAAGGCTTAAACAATAAAAATTGTTTAATGGTTCTTGAAATTCAGTACCAGGTTACTGGCAGGTTTGTTTTCTTCTGAGACTTCTTCTCTTGTCTTGCAGAAGGCTACCTTTTTACTGTGTCTATGTTTTCAAAAAAAGAGGAAAGTGTTACTGATGCAAGAGAAAGACCCAAGTCAGGAGGCCTTTCTTCCTCGCCTCCGTTCTTGTCTCACTGCAAGAGATGAATTCAAGTGACAGATCAACAGGTATAGTTTATGTATGCACTTGAGCAAAATATAGAGGAAAGAAAGTTGTTAGTAAGGTAGCGAGTTTGTTCTAGACACTTGATCTGAGGCTACAAGTGGGTACTTAGCTAATCCAAGTATGCCAGCTATCAGGGTTCAGGGGTTATATACCTCAGCTGCCTTCTAGATTCCCCTCCTTCTTCCCTTCAGGAATAATGTACAGCTACAAAAGCTTTCTTTCTCAGTTAGTAAAGGCTCTTTGTCTTACTTTGTGAAATTGTTACAGAGGCATCCCTTTCCCAGCATTGGAGTCCCTCTTCCTCGTGTGTAATTCCTGCTTGTGATGTTCAGAACAATGGACAATCTTAGTAATATTGTTATAGAAGCCCCCTTTCTCAGCACAGTCTGAAGGACTCTCCCCTCCTCCTGTGCTATTTTGCTTGTAATGCTTAGTACCCCTGCAATTTTATCAAAATGAGCTTAGGACTGCTGAGTTAATTGTTGAGAAATGTTTTCCGTTTGCTTCTAGCTTCCTGTATTAAGTTCTTTGTTAGATTGTAATGGCGAGGGCCCTGCCTTTATTTCCCCTCTGGCTGCTCATTCCCAGCTGCTACCTAACAGAAGTAGGAGACATTCTGAAAGACTCAGCATTTAAACTGAAAAAGACCACTTACTTCAAATGAGATTATCTAAATTATTCAAGTGCCCTAAGTTTATATAATGGGATAAAAGTAAACACTACTTTTGGAGGTTAAAATAATGACAGTAATAAAACATTTACTGTAGAAATAACCACAATGTTTACTTAAAATTGCCTTGCAAGTTTTATCAGCAGTATTTTCTATATATTTTTATTAAATGATATATTAATAATGCCTACAGATCTGAAAGGTATCAATTAATAAATACATCATTTTTATTTCTAGTTAAATGAAATGATCCTAAATGCTATAACATTTTTATTTTTTTCAAGTAGATTTAAAATTTCCAGAGAATTGTCTTAACTTACTTTGAGCCTGCTCTGTTTTTAATGTGTGCTGTTCACTGGATGAAATAGCTTCAACTGAAACTGCAGCAAGAGAGAGAATAAGAAAATGGGAGTAGCTTGTATATCTGCTTGATTTTTAAGTCCCTGGTGTATTCTGCTTTTCTTCATCCATGTAGTAGAGTTGTCTTTGAATTCCATGAGTGCTCTTTGCAATGCAGTGGTATAGGGAGTACAGAAGTGGTGAGAGTTCAGAATATGAAGTGAAGACAAAGTATTTTGCGTTCAAAAGATATCAGTCTTCAAAGTACTGTCTCCCTTCAATAATAGACTTAAGACCAAAGGGTAGAACATTGAAGAAAAGACCAATGAAATAATCGAGCAAATGAAATTCTCACATTTGAAATAGAGAAGCAGCAGACATCTCAGAATTATCCAACGTATCAAGGCAATACAATTAGATTTAGTCTTGGAACTCAAGAAAACAGCTTTAATATTGTCATTAGCGTTAACAAACTCATAGACATTTTTGCCAATGAGATTCATAATATAACCCTTTATGTCAAAAGCCATTATTCAAATGGGTCTGTGAGTCACAAGGTTCAATTCCTTTGGAACCTTCTGAGCATATAAAGAACGTCTCTAAGAATTTTCCAACTAAATATTGGGAGGTGGGAACATTTATGCATTACCTATCATTTCCCATTGTAGAATCTCAGCAGTTGAGGTTCCTCTCTAAGTTGTATGTGCAAGTTCTGCAACTATCTGTAGTGTCTATAGGGCCTGAGGTGTGGAGGCAGAGAGGAAGTACACACTGAGGGGATAAGATGCTGTCAAATCCAAGTGAATTCAAGTCTTCAAGGGGACAGTCTATCTCAAGATGCCTGAAATCAGAGGTGGGATAAGAAAATGTGACTGTAGGTGTCAGATGTGCCTGAAGCACTCCACTGCTTGTAACATATTGACCTGCTCATGTTGTATGTATAAATATTCCCATGACAATGACTTTAAGGGGTACAATCTCTACAAAAGGTTTAATGCACAAGAGTTATAGAGGCATGCTGTACATCCCACCACTGCCACTGTCCTTGGTAGGCTCATCTTCCTTCTCTACTATCTCTTCTAGTTTCTCATCACTCTTAAAAGAGCTGCCACTAGAAAAGTTGGTTTGCTGGTTCTGTGATGTAAACCTTAATTCTCGTGAGATCTGAGTCCTTGCTTGCCTTGCCCTTATTACTCTATGTTTTTTGCAATTGCCCATTTACCATTTTCACTCTGCAGGGAAGCAACAAAATGGCACATTGAATAACTCAAATTCACACGTGTCCACTGTGTACAAGCAATCCAAGCTGCACATGATAAAGCCAGTTGGTTTTCTTTGCCAGTAGAATAATTTCTTTCCTCGTCTCCTGCTCCATTGGCCTGAGAAACACAAAGTAACCAGGTAGTTGTTTAAGCTTCAGATATAGGTATGATCATAGGTTCTCTAGGAAGGTTATGGACTGACAGCCAAAACTAGGAACTTGCCTTTGGCTGAAAAGATAGCCATCTTTGGAAAGGTTGGGCTTCCTTTCCTGGAGAGTTTACATTCAAAACTTATCAGTGCAGGGTTATAAAGGTCCAGCCTCCTACCCCGAATTGTAAAAACACTGATAGTAATCGCAGTTTTATAGCACCCCATAGAATATGCTAAGGCATTTTATGACCACACTACAGCTCAAATTCTTTTGCTCAACCCTGATTCCTTTCTTTCCTCAATCCTGAGTCTTTCTTTCCCTAGATGGATTGATTTTAAGAGATATATTGGGCTTATCCAGAAAAACAGAATATGCATACATGCAATCATACACATATACATCGTCGGCAGCCGTCCGTCTCGAGAGACGATGGTGTAGCTTCTTAAGAGTCTATCTGCACCGCCGAGAATGGTTGTGCAGTCCGACTCGGGAGTGACACGGTATCTGTCTCCTCCCGTGTTGATGACGCTGGAGTGTCCTCTCCAGTGAAGCTGAAGCTACAGAGCCTGGGCAGGGTGATATGGAGGGTCTGCTGTTGCCCATGCAGCAGACCCCCCCTCTCTTCGCAGCTGAAGGATCCAAGGGAAAGACGGAGTCAATACAGCTTGGCTTCAGGTGCGCCGCAGGAGTTGCCGGTGTTGACTACAGCGTCAAACCGCCTTAGGGACTCCGGCTCCGGATTTTCTGTCGGGGTTTACTCCCTTAGCCTTTCCCCTGAAGAGGTATGCCGCAAGGCAGCGGAGGTTTTTTGGAGTCAGAGTTTTCCTTCTCTGATGATATATACATCCTAGTATATATCTTATGAAAGTGAAGCACATGTTATTTCCCAAACACTTTGTTGCATAATCTAATTTAATCCTCACGCAAAGCCTAGGAGAACTGTTGCTTCATTGACATCTTAAAAATAATATAAATAATACTGAGAAATAATACTGAGTTCACACAACTGATAAAAAGTGATCCAAGATTAAATTTTCATAAATTGCTACTGAATTTGTCTGTGTATTTGCTCACATACTCCTTACATACATACATACACACATACACACATATGAGGGGGCAAAAAAAAAAAAGGAAATTATCTTTTGGAGGGTGGAACCGTTGTAGTACAGGCTTACCCCAGTAGGTGAGAGTTCTAAGAACCCATCTGTAATAGTGTACCAGTTGGCATTGTTGTGAGAGGTTACAATATATGTTGGTGAATCCATTTTGAAGATTTTCAGAGATTTTGCCAATTTCACGATGGCTGATTTACAAGCGAGCACACCTGCTCACACTGCACTGAGTGTTCAGCAGTTTTTATCAAAAAAGTGATGTGTCGCATATCCCACCCTCCTTATTCACCCAAGCTCACCCAGGTGACTTTTTTTGGTTTCTCCATATGAAAAAGTCCTCAAAGAGAAATGTTTCGCCATTGTGGAAGAGGTGATACACCAAAAAATGGCAGAAGCACTAAAAGGCATCAAAATGAACAAGTTAAAAAACTGTTTTGAGCAGTGGAAAAAATGTCTTAGGAGATATATTGCATCAAATGGAGATACTTTGAAGGCGAATGAAGTTTAAATACGTAAGAATACATACACAATTTTTAATAAAAAATTCCATTATTTTGGATCCCCCCTCATACATATATTTGTATAAAGAGATTTATTATAAAATATATGATTCTGTGATTTTGAGTCTGAGAAGTCCAGTAATCTGCTGTGTGCAAGCTGGAAACCCAGAAGCTGACAGTGTAGCTTAAGACCTGAGAGCAGGAGAGGATGGGATTGATTCCAGTCTCAATTTGAAGGCCTGAGAACCATAAGTGCCTAAGGCAGGTGAATATTAATGATCCAGCTCAGTGGTCAGGCCAAGGACAGATGTGACCTTCCTCTGCCTTCTTGTTTTATTCAGACCCTCATTGGATTAGATGATACACACATCCGGGGCAATCAGCTTCTCTGGGTCCATCAATTCAAATGCTAATCTATTCTGGAAACACCCTCAGAGTCATACTCAGAAATAATGTTTAATCACATTTCTGGGTACTCCATTTCCCAGTCAAGTTGATACACAAAATTAACCATCACACATCCACCCCTTGTCATTTGACACCCATATGTATCTCCCAGACTATACTAAGTATCCAAATAAAGACAATAAGAAGGTCATAATTCAACCTAACATAATACAACTATCTTGTGTACAACTGAAAATGAACTCACCCTTCCTCAGAAGAGACAGTTAAGTCCTAAGTGGTATTTATTCTTCTATTTGATATTTCATAGATTAAATACTATACAATATTCCCTCAGTTATCGCAGGTATTATGTTCTAGACCCTCTCCGCTATAGGTGAAAATCCACGAAGTAGGAACTTTACATTTATTTTAGTATTTATATATATTTTAAGGCTTTATAAACCCTTCCCACACACTTATAAACCGTTCCCAGTCCCTTATTAACCTTTCCCACTCCCTTATTAACTTTTTCCACACTTTTATAAACACTACTTATGTTCTTAAACATATTCTACAGTCTTAAACCTACGTATTCCGCTGCCTTGCGGCATACCTCTTCAGGGGAAAGGCTAAGGGAGTAAACCCCGACAGAAAATCCGGAGCCGGAGTCCCTAAGGCGGTTTGACGTTGTAGTCAACACCGGCAACTCCTGCGGCGCACCTGAAGCCAAGCTGTATTGACTCCGTCTTTCCCTTGGATCCTTCAGCTGCGAAGAGAGGGGGGGGTCTGCTGCATGGGCAACAGCAGACCCTCCATATCACCCTGCCCAGGCTCTGTAGCTTCAGCTTCACTGGAGAGGACACTCCAGCGTCATCGCAAGATGTCGATTCAACACGGGAGGAGACATATACCGTGTCACTCCCAAGTTGGACTGCACAGCCATTCTCGGCGGTGCAGATAGACTCTTAAGAAGCTACACCATCGTCTCTCGAGACGGACGGCTGCCGATGACGACGAAACCTACGTAACTTTAACAACATACATATACAGTACCACAAAATCCCACGATATAACAAAAAATCTACAATAAATAATTAAATATATTATTTTAACAAATCCCATGATACAGTGAGGCCGCGATAAGTGAACCACAATATAGAGAGGGACTACTATAATATAAAATCATACTTAAGTACTAAATGAAAACATCAATATATCTTATGTTACATAAGGAAATAAGAGAAGAAAAAGAAAAAAAAGAAGACATGCTTATTTATAAGTGAAAACATTTATGTATATGCTTAATACACACACATACAAATGTATCTATGTGAAACTAAGAAATAAATACTCATGACAATTAGTCTTTACTTGTTTTATAATGTATAGTCAACTTTTGAAATCAAATGCAAGAAAGTATTTTCTTTACTCTGATTTTGTGGCCATTTTGATTGCTGTAGTTGTGACTTATAATCTTCAAAAATTTGTAAATTTGTCTGTCTCTCCATCTCTCTTTTTAAACTTTTCCACATTATGATACCACAAATGTGCTTATACATTCTGTAAGGCTCTAGCACACTGTAGACATACTCATTATGATCAGCAATAATGTTTTTAACATATGCCATATTAGAAAAGATATGCCAGCAATGAAGAGATATACATTAAAAAGTTTTTCTAACATTACATAATGAAACTCTTCTGACAACTGGTTGTAATTTAGGAAACTCACTCCTTGCATAATCTCTGAAGTTAACTGCCAGGGCAAGATGTTTAGAGAACTCTGCCATGGCAACATACTCCTTCTATTAATTTGTTCTCCTAATGTCTTTGACTGTGGCAGAAACAAATTAGGACAGTGGTTCTCAAGCTTCCTATTGCCGCGACCCTTTAATACAGTTCCTCATGTTGTGGTGACCCCAACCATAAAATTTTTTGTTGCTATTTCATAACTGTAATTTTGCTACTGTTATGAATAGTAATGTAAATATCTGATATGCAGGATGTATTTTCATTGTTACAAATTGAACATAATTAAAACATAGTGATTAATCACAAAAACAATATGTAATTATTATATGTGTTTTCTGATGGTCTTAGGTGACCCCTGTGAAAAGGTCATTCGACTCCCCAAGGGGTTGCAAGCCACAGGTTGAGAACTGCTAAACTAGGATGATTTTTCCTTATAAGAACTAATTTCCCTTGTGTAAACTTGTTTAAATAAAACCAACAAAATTTTGATATATATTGGATTTTTCTGCCTTTTTTCCTTGTGATCAAGAACATTGACTTTCATGATATTTTTTCCTACAGAAGATTGATGAATAACTATTTACATTTTATGAACTGATTAAAAAGTAGAAAATATTGTTTAATATTGGCTAATGCAATATTATTTGAAATTTAGTGCCTTTTATTAAACTGAATAATGTACTTGATTTATTACTTTCCATGAGGATATAATAGCATATTTAAAGATTAGATATAGTGATTGTCTTAGTTTATCAACAGGGTTAAATTAGTGTTTTATGAATACAGAAAGTAAAAAAATATGTTACAAATTACAAACTGAAAATAAATTTAATAGGCTTCCTAAATCTTGACAAGTATATAATTAATAAAATAGCAGTTAAAAGAGTTATTATCCACAGAAATTAGAAAAGGACACAAGAGATGTCTGAAAATAAGTAGATCAAAAAATGTAGCACACTTTCTTTTTAAATTTAATTTTATGTTTTCAATTTAACCTTTATTGTATTTTTTCCATTACCATTTAGTCTCCTTATACCCTCTCACTCACCACTGGCTGTCATCTGCTCTCCATCTATGAGTCTATCTTTGTTTTGCTTGTTAGTTCAGTTTGTTCATTAGATTCCACATATGAGTGAAATCATGGTATTTGTCTTTCTCTTACTGGTTTATTTCACTTAGCATAATGTTCTACATACTGTTGCAAAGGGTAAAATTTTCTTCTTTTTTACAGCCTAGTAGAATTCCAATGTGTAAATGTCCCATAGTTGTTTTATCAATTCATCTACTGACGGACACTTGGGCTGCTTCTGTATCTTGGTGATTGTAAACAACACTGCAATGAAATAGTGGTGTTTATGTTCTTTCCAAATAGTGTTTTGGGTTCTTTCAGGTATATTCCCAGAAGTGGGATCACTGGGTCAAAAGGCAGATCCATTTTTAATTTGTTGAGGTAACTGCATACTGCTTTCCACAGTGGCTGAACTAGTCTGCTTTCCCACCAACAGTACAAAAGGGTTGCCTTTCTCCACATCCTCACCAGCACTTGTTGTTCGTTGATTTTTTGTTGCTAGCTATTCTGACAGGTGTGAGATAGCATATCATTGTGATCTTAATTTGCAACTCTCTGATGACTAGTGACATTGAGCTTCTTTTCATGTCTGTATTGGCCATTTGTACATACTTTCGGGAGAAATGTCTATTCAGAGTCTTGCCTACTTTTCAATTGGGTTCTTTTGGGGGTTTTTTGGTGTTGAGTTTTTAAAGTACTTTATAAATTTTAAATATTAACTCCTTGTCAGATGTATTGGCAAATATGTTCCCCCATTCTGTGGGTTGTCTTTTTATTTTGTTGATGATTTCTTTTGCTGTGCAAAAGCTTTTTAGTTTGATGTACTCCCATTTGCTTATTTTTTCTTTTGTTTCCCTTGTCTGGGGAGATATATCCAATAAAAAATTTCTACGAGCAGTATGTGAGATTTTGCTGCCTATGTTTTCTTCTAGGATTTTTACGGTTTATGGTTTAACATTTAAATATTGGATACATTTTAAATTTATTACTGTGGTGTAAGAAGGTGACCTAGTTTCATCTTTCTGCATATGTTTGTCTAATTTTCCCAACACCATTTATTAAATAAACTATTGTTAACCCATTATATGTGCTTCCTTCCTCTGTTGAATATTAATTGACTATAAAGGTGTCAGTTTGTTTTGGGGATCTCTATTTTGTTCCATTGATCTATGTGTCTGTTTCTATGCCAGTATGAGGCTCTTTTGAATACTTTGGCCTTATAGTACAGTTTGATATTAGATAGCATGATTCCTCCAACTTTATTCTTCTTTCTCAGGATTGCTGTTTGTATGTGGGGCCTTTTGTGGTTCCATTTAAATTTTTGAAATATTTTTTCTAGTTCTGTGAAATACTTCATTGGAATCTTGATAGGAATTGCATTGAATCTATAGATTGCTTTGGATAGTATGGACATTTTAATGATATTCATTATTTGTATCCATGAACACAGTATATGCTCCCACTAATTTGTATCTTCTTCAATTTCTTTCTTCAGTGTCTTATAGTTTCCAAGTACAGGTCTTTCACATCTTTGGTTAGGCTCATTTTTAGGTATTTTATTCTTTTTTGTAGCAACCGTGAATGGGACAGTCTTCTTAATTTCTCTTTCTATTAGTTTGTTATTGGAATATAAAAATGCAACTTATTTTGGATAGTAATCTTGTATCCTGCTACTTTGCTGAGTTAAATTTATCAGTTCTAGTAGTTTCTTGGTGGAATATTTGGGGTTTTCCACGTATAGTATTATGTCATCTGCAAATAAAGACAGTTTTACCTCTTCCTTTCCAGTTTGGATGCCTTTTATTTCTTCCTCTTATCTGAATGTTGTGGCTAGGACTTCTAGTACTATGTTGAATAAGAGAGGTGAAAGCAATTATTTCTGTCTTCTTCCCATTCTTAAGGAGAGCACTTGTAGTTTTTTCCCATTGAGTATGATGCTGGCAGTGGATTTGTCACATATGACTGTTACTATGTTTCAGTATGTTCCCTCTGTTCCCACCTGGCTTAGAGTTTGACCATAAATTGGTGCTGGAGTTTATCAAAAGCTTTCTCTGCATGTATTGATATGATCATGTGGTTTTTATCTTTCATTTTGTTTATGTGGTGAATCACATTTATTGATTTGTGAATGTTGTACCAATCTTGCATTCCTGGAAAAAAGTTCCACTTAATCATAATATATTATTTTTTGATGCATTGCTATATTCAGTTTGCTAATATTTTGTTGAAGATTTTAGCACCTCTGTTCATCAGGAATATTTGCCTACACTTTTCTTTGTAGTGTCTTTACTTGTTTTTGGAATTAAGATAATGTTATCCTCATAAAATAAGTTTGGTAGATTTCACTCCTCTTTAGTTTTTTGAAATAGTTTGAGATGGAGAGGTGTTAGGTCTTCTCATATGTTTAGTAAAATTCAACTGTGAAGCCATCTGGTCCAGGGCTTTTGTTTGTTATGAGTTTTTTTTATTACTAATTCAGTTTTCTTAGGTGTAATTTGTCTCTTCAGATTCTCTGATTCTTCCTGATTTATTTTTGGAAGATTGTATATTTCTAGGTATTTATCCATTTTGTCCAGGTTGTCCAGTTTGTTGACATATAATTGTTCATAATATTTTCTTACAATCCTTTGTATTTCTTTGGTGTCCATTGTTATCTCTCCTCTTTCATTTATGATTTTATTTATTTGGGTCCTTTCTCTTTTTTTTCTTGATGAGTCTGGGTAAAATTTTCAATCTTGTTTATCATTTCAAATTACCAGCTCTTGGATACATTGATGGTTTGCATCATTTACTTTTAAACTCTATTTCACTTATTTCTGCTCTGATCTTTATTATTTCCTTCCTTCTACTGACTTTAGATACCCTGGCTGGTTTGGCTCAGTGGATTGAGCGTCGGTCTGCGAGCTAAGTGTCGCTGGTTCGATCTTCCAGTCAGGGCACATCAGAGAAGGAAAACTCTGACTCCAAAAAACCTCCGCTGCCTTGCGGCATACCTCTTCAGGGGAAAGGCTAAGGGAGTAAACCCCGACAGAAAATCCGGAGCCGGAGTCCCTAAGGCGGTTTGACGTTGTAGTCAACACCGGCAACTCCTGCGGCGCACCTGAAGCCAAGCTGTATTGACTCCGTCTTTCCCTTGGACCCTTCAGCTGCGAAGAGAGGGGGTGTCTGCTGCATGGGCAACAGCAGACCCTCCATATCACCCTGCCCAGGCTCTGTAGCTTCAGCTTCACTGGAGAGGACACTCCAGCATCATCGCAAGATGTCGATTCAACACGAGAGGAGACAGATACTGTGTCACTCCCGAGTCGGACTGCACAGCCATTCTCGGCGGTGCAGATAGACTCTTGAGAAGCTACACCATCGTCTCTCGAGACGGACGGCTGCCGACGACGACTGACTTTAGACTTTGTTTATTGTTCTTTTTCAAGTTCTTTTAAGCATAAAGTGGGATCATTTATTTGTGCTTTTCCTTTTTCTTTAAATTTTTTTATGCTATGAATTTCCCTCTTAGGAATGCTTTCCCAGGGTCCCAAGATTTTGGATTGCTGTGTCCTCATTTTCATTTGTATCAAGGTATCTTTTGATTTCTTCCTTGATCTTATTGTTGACCAATTTATTGTTTAATAACATGTTATTTAGCTTCCATGTCTTTGCATGTTTTTCAGTGTTCTTGTGATTGATTTCTAATTTCATAGCATTGTGGTCAGAGAAGGTGCTTGATATGATATCAATCTTCTTAAATTTATTGAGACTTGTTTTGTGTCTCAACAAGTGATCTATCCTAGAAAACATTCCACATGCACTTGAAAAGTATGTTTATTCTGCTGCTTTTGTTTCAGAACCCCTGGGCTGCTCCAATTGAAAACAAACCCATGGAGTCTTTAGTTAGGGGCCCAATTGCACACCACAAAAATTATAACTCTCAATACCAGAGTTTAGTGAAAAGAAAAAGAATTGTTTATTTAACAGTTATATAGATTTAGTTATTTGCGGATTTCTGTTGTTAAGTCTTATGTTCTTTAAAACACCCATAAACACATATTCTTGCCTCCCCCCTACCAAACCAGGATAGCTTTAGAAAAGTTAGAGAAACCGTTTCCCTACTTTCCAAACACAGCTCAGCTTTACCAGCAGCTGCCAATCACTCTTCTGATTGGGGAGGTCCTTTCTGTGCTGTGGTGCCCTCCAGCTCTCAACGCAGAACTGCCTGGATTCTCAGCCTCCTTGGAAACTGCCTTCTTCCTGCAAACCACATGATCTCCTCTCCTCAAAACCGCATGGCAAGAGCCTCTTAAAGCAGCCTGGAGATCCCTTTTCCAAGCCACATGGAGAACTTAGCTTCTTTATTCCGAATGGAGAAGGTCCCTTCACCAAGCCACATGGAGGGGGCAAGAGAGCGAGAGGGCGAGAGAGAGAGAGAGAGAGAGAGAGAGAGAGTGAGAGAGTGAGAGAGCGAGAGCTAAAATGTCCACAGCTGCTTATATATCCCTGACTGCATCCTCTGACGCAGTGGGCGTTGCAAACAGTTCTGACCATTCACAGAACCTTACGTAGGCTCTGTGTGCTTTTTCCATACCATCCCCTGGTTCAAGACCCCTCCCATCTACCTGAGGCTTTGAATGCATTAAAGCCATTTTGCATAAGAAAGACATAGCCATCAGACTCAGGCATGTGGAGGCATTCTAAAAGCTGCTTCCTTCTCCCCATCCCCCAGCCGCAAACTCTGGGGATTTTTGGAACACCCCTGTTTCTGTAACACTTTGGAGTGAAGTACTCTGAAGATATCTATTAAATCCACTTGAGCTAGTGTGTCATTTAAGGCTGCTGTCTTTTTATTAATCTTCTGCCTGGAAAATTCATCCTTTGAAGTCAAAGCAATGTTAAAATCCCCAACTATGACTGTACATCTGTTGATCTTTCCCTTTGTTTCCATCAAGATTTGCTTCACATATTTAGGTGCTCCTATGTTGAATGTGTAAAGGTTTACTAGGTTTATATCCTCTTGTTGGGTTGTTCCCTTTATTGTTACGTAGTGTCCTTTGTCTCGTACTATAGTATTTGTTTTAAAGTCTATTTTATCAAATATAAGTACCATTACCCTTTTTCCAGCCCTTTTACTTTTAGTCTCTTTGTATATTTGGATCTGAGATGGGTCTCTTAGAGGTAGCATATGAGTCTTATTTTCTTGTCCATTCAGCTACGCTGTCTTTTGGATGTAGGGCTCAAGCCATTTACATTTAAGGTGATTATTGATAGATATGTATGTAGTGCTATTTTATTGTTAGGCTGTTTTCCTCTTTCTTTTTTTTTCTTTCTCTTTTTCTTCTACTTCTTAACGCAAGCTCATTAACATTTGTTGCAGTAATGGTTTGGTATTAACAAATTCCCTTAGCTTTTCCTTGTCTAGGAAGCTCTTTATTTCTTCTTCTATTTTAAATGATAGCCCTGCTGTATAAAGTAGCCTTGATTGCAGGTCTTTATTTACTATCACCTTAAATATTTCATGCCACTCCCTTCTGCACTGAAATGTTTCTGTTCATGAATCAGATACCACTCTAATTGGTGCTTCCTTGTAGGTAACTCTTGTTTTTCTTCTTCAGCTTTCAGGATTCTCTCCTGTCTTTAAGCCTTTTCGTCTTAATTAAGCTGTATCTCAGGGTAGGCCTCTTCAGTTCCAACTTGTTTGGTACTCTGAGCTTTTTAGACTTTGTAACTTTTTCCTTTACCAGATTAGAGAAGATTTTGGTCATTATTTCTTCAAATAAGTTCTCAATCTCTTGCTCACTTTCTTCTCCTTCTCGTATTCTCATAATGTAGATGTTGTTATCCTTCGTGTTGCCCCAAAATGTTTCTTGAGCTCTCCTTACTTTTTTAAATTCCTTTTTTTCCTTTTGCTGCTCTGCCTGGGTGTTTTCTTCTATCTTGTCTTCCAACACACTGATTTTATCTTCTGTTTCATCTAACCTACTGTTTATTCCTCCCAGTGTATTCCTTATTTCAGATACTGCATTCTTTATTTCTGACTGATTCTTTTTTTATGGTTTCTATGTCTTTTTTCATGCTGTTGAGAGTCCGTATAATCATTACTCTAAACGCTTTATCTGATTAATGCCTGCCTCTATTTCATCTAGTTCTGGAAAATTTACTTGTTCTTTCATTTGGGTCTATTTCTTTATCTTCCCATTTTGACTGCTTTGCATTTTCTGCATTTGCTGTTAAACTAATCAGCTGGTAAACTGATCAGTTGTTAATCTAATCAAAGCAGTAGCCAGGAGCCTGGCAAAGCACCACAGTGTTTAGCAAAGTAATTTCAGTGGGTGGGGGTATTGTTTGCCCTCAGGCTGATGACATTCAGAAAGGAGTATTCTGCCTGAAAGTAATGGCTCCTGCAATATGCGGAATGACTCAGCACAAGAAACCTTGCTGGCGTTCCTTCAGTTTTCTCTCCAGAGCCACCAAACCCAGACTCTCCTCAAGCAGTCTTCTCTGCCCTCCCTTTGCTGGTGCCTGGGTAAGTGGCTACAAATAAAACTGTGTGCATTGGCCTCTTCAGAGGCTCTCTGCCTCTCCAGCTATCTCTCCCTGGCAGATAGAAACCCTACTTCTTTTCACAGCTGGATGTTATCTAGGTTCCTTTTTCGTTCTGGTGCTCTAGGCTTGGGAGCCCAGCTTTTGGGGTTTAGACACCACATTTCTCAAGGGGAACCCACTGGGTGCTGATGTAACCCTCCAGAACTTCAGCTGCTGCCTATGGCAGCCCACCCAACTCTCTAGAGTCTCCTCCACACTCCCTACCAGTCAGGTTGTGGTGAAGTAGTTTCCTCTATTTGTCCATGGTTATAAGGCTTCTGTCCATCTAGTATTCAGTTGGTTATTCTTTTTGATTTCTCTACAATTTAGTTGTGATTACATATTTGTCCTGGGAGGTTAATGTAGCTTCCACTTAGTCCTCACCATCTTGGATCCTCATAAATGTGACACACTTTCAATTTAAGGCTTGATGCTGGCCTCCATTTTTAATGTTCAACCACTGAATGAAATGTATGAACTTCTAATAAGTAATTTAAATTTATTTTAATCAAATTTACTAATAAAAAATTCACATCGTTTAAAATAACTGGTCAAAAAGCACTAATGAATATACCCTCATATAACTGTCATCTCAATAAAATTATGTAATATTTTAATTAAACAAAATGATTTATTGTTTGTTTGTTTTTATCCAGTTTATACACCCACCCTTACTACCATCTCAGGCTGTAGTTGACCTTGATCTGCTTTCTTTTGCTATAGATATCTTGCCTGTTCTAGAATTTCACATGGATAAATCACACAGCCTACCCACTTTTGTTCTAGCTTTATTTTCTCAGCTTTAGGGATTCACTAATGTTACTGATTAACTCAAGTTCATCATTTTCTATTGCTGAGTAGTATTATAATTTATGAATATACCACAGTTTTAAATTTTACTCCCTTATTAATAAACGTGAGTTTTTTCTAGTTTTTGGCTATAAAAATCAAAGAACCACAATTTTATAAACATATATGTTATATATTTATTAATATTTATATTATATATATTTACAAACTAAATTATAATATATTCCAGTACTAATATTTAGTCATATACTTATATATAAGTTATTTCATATATATGTGTTAAATGTATTAAAATATTAGTAATAGAATTGGTGGGTAATATATTGGGTATATGATTATCATTATAAGAAGCTGAAAAATTATTTTCCAATGCAGTTATATTATTTTATATTCTGACCAGAAATTTATAACACTCAAGATGCTCCTCATCCTTACTGATATGCAGTAATACCACATTTTTTTAATTTTAGCTATACTAGTGGGTTTTAAGTGTTATTATTTGAATTTATGAAGAATAATTATGTTGATCATCATTTTATACACATTTAGACAATCTTATAGCTTATTTCTTTTAAGTTTCTCCAATTCTTTTTGCATTTTTATTGGTCATTTGTCTATTCTGGACTTCTAAGAGTTCTATTCATTTTCTGAAAACAAATACTGTGATAGACACACATGTAGCATTTTCTCAGATGTATGTGCAGTATATTTCTCCCAAATGTACATTTATATTTTTAGTATTTGTCTTTTAATTTTCATAATGAGGTATTTTGAAGAAAGTAATTATGAAATTTTAATTAAGTTCCATTTATAAATATTTTATTTTTGCTGAATTTTTGTTGCTCTAAGGAAACTTTACTTTAGTGTTACAAATACATTCTATTATGTTATTTCTAGATTTTTCATTTTAGCTTTTATATTATGTCTATAATCTATGTCAAATTCAATATTGTGTACTGATTTAGAAAATATTTGAGATTTTTTAATAGAGATATCCAGCCCTGGCAAGGTGGCTCAGTTGGTTGTAGCATGGTCCCATACACCAAAAAGTTATTGGTTCAATCTCCAGTCAGGGCACATACCTAGGTTGTGGGTTCAATCCCCATTCAGGTGTGTACAGGAGGCAACAATTCGATGTTTCTTTTGCACATCCATCTCTAGCTCTCTCTCTCCCCCACTCCCTCCATTTCCCTTCCTCTCTCTCCCTTATGATATTACCAGGAGGTTTTTTCAAAAAGTAATTTAATATATATTCATGATTCCATATGTAGGCTTTATATTATGTTTATTTGAATGCAAATGCTATGTTCTTTTCATTTTTGTAGCATTATAGTAAGCCTTGAAATAAAGTCCTGTGACTCCTCCAAATTTGGTATTCCCGTTCAAAATTGTTTTTTAAATTAAATTTGTTGAATCATCAAGGTTATCTGGATTGCAATACAAGTTTTAGATTCAGTTGTCAGTTACAAAAATGTTGACTTTTGCTATTATATTTGTAGATTAATTTGAGGCAAGTGATGTCTTGACTACATTGAATCTTCCAAATAATGAACATGTCTATTTTCCTTTTTATTTATATCATAATTACATTTTTCTCTGCTTTTTGGTTCTTTATAAAGGTCTCACCCAGTTTTCATTAAATTTATTTTAAATATTTTAAATATCTTAATTTTTTAAATGGTTTTTGAAACATTGATATCTTATGGTAGTATAGGAAGAAATCAACTGGTGTTTTTGTATACATATCTCATATTATGTAAAATTAGTTATTTTTTTGTATATTTATTAGGGTTATTGTTTTTCCTTTCTAATCTGCACACAATTCTTTACTTTTATTGCCTCAATTGTATTGGCTGGGACTTTCAGCCCAAGAGTGTTTTTCAAAAAATAGAAAAAAGGAGGAGAGGAAAAATCCTTTTCTTGTTCCAGAATTTAGTAGAAAAGCATTCATTCTCTCAATTTGAAGTATAATATTAGCTGCAGGTCATAATTAGGGGCCCTTAATCACACTAGGTTTCTTTCTATTGCTTTGTAGAAAATTTTTGTGATGGAAGTCTGTTAAATATTGCCAAGTATTTTTTCTATATCTCTTGAGATTGTTTTTTTTAATTCTTATTTTTATAAATATGGTGTACTGAACTTATGGTCCTGAATTTTAAATGCTACGTGTTCATTATTTATTGTCTTTGTTATGAGACAGAAGTTCAAATCTCCCACTATAATTCCAAGTCATTATACTTATTAAAAGTTCCTATAAGATATTTATATTTAAATCACCTATAGAAATGTTCTATTTGTTGTCTCTATTTTGTTCCTTACTTTTTAAATATTGTCTTTTCTGAAAAGTTATAATTCTTCTTTTGATGTTCAATATTGTGGAGGAGTGCAGGGAGAAAGAGAGAGAGAGAGGGAAATTGAGAGAGACGTTAGATAAATTATCTTTCTCCAATGAGGTTTATAATTTAGGTTTAGCCTTTGTTTTGTTCTTAGCTCTAGAAGTGGTCCTTACTTCTAGGGCCTGCCTGGTCATTACTTCTAAGGATCATCCTTTGTGGAGTCTCAAATGAAAGCTGAATGTATTACCAAGTACCTGCTTCTTTATCAGAGGTTCAACATTGTTCTCCCCTCAAAATGCTGAAATTAGTACTCAATGCTTTTAGCTTCCCAGCTGGGTTTTACTGCTCTTGCTTTATGGAGATGCACTCTGAATATGCTGAACTTATGGCTTGCAGGGGTTCTGTGTGTAGCATTTTGGAACTTGCCTGCATTTAGGTCTTCTACAGAAATTTGTCCTTAAATTCCAGTCATTTTATAATCCCCAACATCTTTTCTTTATTTTCTCAGCCTAGTATATGGCTGCTATCCACTTCAATTGCTTTTCCTTTTCTGCTGAGATTTGGAAAAAGTGCTGTCAGAGAAAAAAGTGGATGTAAAAGTGTATTGCACACCTTCCAGTGATGGTAGTGCTCAAATCATGCACTCCTTTGTTTTCTTCAATGTCTTCATGTTTTATACATTCCTATTATATGTATTTTATCCACATGTTACAAGTCTTCTATAAGCAAGTTAGTCTGGTATAAACTACTTCATTTTGATGTGTCGAAGATCTTTTCAAGAATTTTAATATATTATCTTTCAATCTAAGGTTTCATGTGACTGTAATTGATGTTCATGAATGGATTAAGTTAAAAAATTCAAATTTTTTTCTTCATTTTGATAATCAATTTTCCCAACACTATTTCTCATGTATTTAATTCATGCACAGATTTTCAATTAGTCTGCAATGCCACCTTTGCCATATATCAATTTTTCTAATATGCATGGTTAAGTATGAATCAGGATTTTCTTTTTTTTTTTTTCAGATTTAATGTGTTTTATTGATTAAAATATTACATTTGTGCCAATTTCCCTTCCCTCTGCTCCCCTCCACCTGGTGGCCCCCCTCCCTCCAGTTGTCCCCCCCTTTTAGATTATGTCCATTAGTTGTGCATACAGTTCCTCCCAACCTCTCTCCGTCTATTCCATTCCCTCCTACCATGATCCCCAATTCCTATATCATCTCCCTCCCTCTCCCCACTCCCCCTCCCTGTTGACCTCCCCCCAATATGCTTCCCGTACCCACAGTTCCTTTTCCACTCTCGTTGCCTATTTAGTTTGCCTTTGTTTCATCTCCCTAGCTTCTGTTTTTTAAACCAGTCCCTTTAACATCTCATATAACAGTGGTTTGGATCTAATGAACTCTTTCAGTTTTATTTTGTCCTGGAAATGCTTTCTCTGTCCTTCTATTCTGAATGACAATTTCGCTGGATAGAGTATTCGTGGTTGTAGGTTTTGGATTTTCATTACTTTGAATATTTCTTGCCAGTCTCTTCTTGCCTGCAGGGTCTCCCTTGAGAAGTCAGCTGATAGTCTAATTGGGACCCCTTTGTACATAATTCTTTTCTTCTCTCTTGCTGCTTTTAAGATTCTCTCTTTATCTTTAATTTTTGACATTTTGATTATAATGTGTCTTGGAGTGGTTCTCCTTGGGTCCAGTCTCTTGGGAACTCTCCTTGCTTCCTGGACCTGCAAGTCTATTCCCTTCCCCAAGTCTGGGAAGTTCTCCTTTATTATATTTTCACTCAATTTTTCAAGTTCTAGTTCATCTTCCTCACTCTCTGGCAAACCAATGATTCTTATGTTGGGCCTTTTATAGCTGTCCCAGAGGTTTCTGATCCTCTCATTGTTGCTTCCCATTTCCTCTCGCTGCATTGGTTGACTGCTTGTTCCTTCTCCATATTCCAGTTTGTTGAAATGAACTCTGGATTTTTTTTCCTCACCATCTGTCTCGTATATGGTTTTGTTCCTTTCGTTATGAATGTTTTTCGCTTCTTTCTTATCTTTTTTCCTGCTCTTTTGTGAATTCTGTAAGCCACCTGATAACAATGGCCCAGAACTGAGCCTCTGACAGGTTTCTTATCTGTTCATCTGTCAGGTTCTCTATCTGTTGCCTGGTGAGCTGTGCCACTGGGATTTCTATAGTTGTCTGCCTCATTTTGACAGATGCGTTTTGTTTTCTTGGGCCAGCTATAGGGGGCAGTGCCTGTGTACGCGTCACAATTCAGCGACCGGCGCCTGTCTGCGACCTATTTCGCAGCCCTGTGGCGCTTTCTTTGGGGGCGGGGTCCAAGATGGATTCACACAGTTATTCAGCTAGGAGACCGGGATCCGTCCTCCCGCCCCCCTGGGCCTCACTGTTCAAGGCGATGCGGTGGCTGCTTTCCCCAGCACCGGAGTCGTGCACGCCAGGGGCTTGACTGCCGCCGGGATTTTTCGCCGCCCCAGGTGCGACCGCAAACAGCGCTGCCCTCTTTAACTCTTACCTGCCCAAATGGCACCGCTGGTTTATAACTTCATATGTTGGGCTTCCGTGTAGTTTTATTTTCTGGAATTTCTAGTTATCCTTTGTTTTGAAGTAGTTGTATTCCTCTCTAGTTGTAGAGGGAGACCTAGCGTGTCCGTCTAAGCCTCCATCTTGGCCGGAAGTCCAGGATTTTCTTGTTATACCTTTGTTTTAGCTATCTTTATTAGAAAATATTTACAAGGTTAAGTATCTGGAAGGATACATTTACTTTCCTATCAATATTTTACAAGAATGGTACCAATTTAATTCAAATAATTTTATGCATGTTTCATTTAATAAGATAGATTGTGGTTACATTTGTATCTGTTGTATTATTTGCATACATGGATTAGTCTGAGATATTCATAATTAAACTCTCTGATGTACTTCATGTATATATATATATATATGTTTATGTATTTTATGTATTATAAAAATAAATTACTTGATTAGGCTCATTATATATCAATATATAACATATGTATATTAGTCTAGTATCTTGTCCAATGCCAAAATATTGTTAAGACGGTTTAAACTATTGTCTTTCAATCTAAAGATTTCATATGACTGTAACTTATTTTTGTGAGTGGCTTAAAGTAAGGGATTTAAGTTATTTTCTTCATCTTAATAATCAGTACCCCCAGCATATATATATGTATACATATATATTTTTCTAATTTCATATGGAAATTATCCGTGCTGTCTATATTCTTTAAAATTGTTAATGATACTCTAATATTCACTGGTATTGTCATAGCATGTGCTTTCCAATTTTTAAGAATTTGTATAATTTTATATTACTTTTCATTCTTTTTTCCATGTTTTTAAATTTATTTAAAATATATACATATTTTTATTTTTAATAAGTGTTGGTGAGCACACATTTTTATATGTGTGTTATTTTGTATAAATAATTAAAAGTCATTATACTGTCAAAATACATTATTATTAATTGTGTAGTTAAGTACACTTTCAAATATCTAGAGATTTCATTATATTTTAAGCATAATTCATGATGTTGTAGAAAATTATTACCAAATAACGAAACAAATGCATATAAATACATCATCTCTAAGTAAGCACTTGACCCACTCTATTTGCAGAGACACATATAGCTGAACAAATTCCATTTATGTGATAAGTCTACATAGCGTATTGCACTTTATTACTCTCAGGGCTGTCCCCACTGTCAGTTTCCATTGTTCATGTTCTGTCATCCCTGGATTAGGGCGGTCAGAATCCATGGAACACTTGGACTCAAATGATTGCCTCATAAGCCCCTGCTGTTAGCATATATGCAAGATATCTTAATTGGTTTGTTCAGTCTTCTTTTATACTGCAAACCCCAAATTTAATATTATTCAGGATCATTCCATGTCTACTGATTAGATAGAAGGGTTTACATACAATTTCTTTGTAATTATAAAACATGCTACTGAGTAAAGAACATATATTTCTGGCATTATGCATGCAGCATCTGCTCTAACTCACTTTCATAATTTAAGCTGCCTTATCACTAAACTTTACACCTTGTTATACAGTACAGTTGGTACAGGTCCACAATCACTGATTTGTGTTTTAAAAATGCAAAAGAAATATCTGGGAAAAAAAACAGAACTTCTGTTTGCCTCAAAATCTCATTTGATGACAAAATCAAATATAAAAATAAAATTTATATTCTTTATTTTTGAATTGAGGGTTAGTATTCATATTTTGCTATAACAGCTATTAATGTATTTAATTATAAGGTAGTATCTCATATTCCACTGCTATTATAACTATATGGCATATGTATACTACCTTTAAAGAAACTAAAAAATTAAAAAATTTGAAATATATTTGGCTGCAGGGGTTTATTTTCTTTTCTTTTCCTTTTTTTTTTTTTTATTTTTGACCACTCACTCTGTTCTCAACTCTTAGGCTGGTCCTCTCTCCTCTAACTTGAGTAATATTATGGGGGATTTAAGGAAAATCTAGGACTTGTTTTACACGACCTGTTCCTTGTCGATTTGAATGCCAAATTTTTAAGCATTCTTTCCTAATTATTCCACAATGCCCCACACCGTTGCTAGAATGAGACCTCTTCACCAGATTAGGAGCTATCCTGACATTTCAGGATAAGCACAGACAGGAAATCTTAAATCTGTTAAAAGAGTTAGACTCCCTAAACAGGTAGCAGTGATCCACTATAGGGGTCACCAGAATAATAGGTCTCCTGTTACTAAAGGGAACAGCAAGTCAGACCAAAAGGCAGCTCAGAGGCCAATCGCAGAGTTAGCGTTATTCCCATCCACAAACGACACTAACCTGAAGCCCGACATGTCTGACAAGAGATCTTGGGCAAGGGGGTACATAGGAAGGGCCATGAATTTACGTTGGCCAGAGGCTTCTTCCCCAGTCCTCTCAATGGAAGGATTTTTGTTGTTGTTTGTTTGTTTGTTTGCTTTTTGTTTTTTAAGTATATTTTATTGATTATGTTGTTACAGTAGTTCCCATTTTTTTTCCCTCGCTCCTCTCTGCCCAGTACACCTCTTTCCATCCAGAAATCCCACTCTCCTTAGTTCATGCCCATGGGTTGTGCCTATGAGTTCTTTGGCTTCACCTTTTCCTATATTATTCTTAATTTCCACCGTCTATTTTATACCAACCAATTAATTATGCTTCTTAGTCCCTGAACCATTTCCCCATTTCTCCCCCTTCCCCCTCCCAGCTGATAACCCTGCAAATGATCCCCACACCTGTGATTCTGTTCCTGTTCTGGTTGTTTGCTTAGTTTGATTTTGATTTTGTTTTTATTTTTAAGATTCAGTTGTTGATAGTTGTGAGTTCATTGTCATTTTAATGTTCATAATTTTGACTTCTTTTTCTTTAACACTTCCTATAATAATGGCTTGGTGATGATGAAATTCTTTGTCTTTACCTTGTCTGGAAAGCACTTCATCTATGCTTCCATTCTAAATGATAGGTTTGCTGGATAGAATCATCTTGGTTGTAACTCCTTGTTTTTTCATCACATTGAATATTTCTTGCCAGTCCCTTCTTGCCTCCAAAGTTTCTTTTGAGAAATCATCTGAAAGTCTTATAGGAACCCCCTCTGTAGGTAACTCTTCTCTTGATGCTTTTAAGATTCTCTCTTTATCTTGAACTTTTGGCGTTTTAACGAGGATGTGTCTTGGTGTGGTCCTCTTTGGGTCTAGCTTATTTGGGACTCTCTGTGCTTCCTGGACTTGTATGTCTATTTCCTTCACCAAATTTGACAAGTTTTCCTTCATTATTCTTTCATTTAGGCTTTCAGTTTCTTGCTCTTCCTCTTCTCCTTCTGGCACCCCTATGATTTGGATGTTGGTATGTTTAAAGTTGTCCCAGAGGTTCCTAAGCCTCTCCTCATTTTTTTCAATGCTTGTTTCCTCATTCTATACTGGTTGACTGTTTTTTTCTTCCTTATGTTCCAAATCATTGATGTGAACCCCGGTATCCTTCCCTTCACCATTGTTTTTGTGTGGATTTTCCTTCGCTTCCTTTAGCATAGCCTTCACTTCTTCCCTTATGTGTTTGCTGTACTTAAGCATATCTGTCAAGCCTGTAGACTTCTTTATCATCAGTGTTTTTCAACTCTATGTCTGTTAAGTTGGCCATATCCTTGTCTGTTATGTTGGCTATCTCCTTGTCACTTAGTTCTGCCGCTGGATCCTTGATCCATTCTCTTTTTTGGGCCATACCTCTCTGTTTTCTCATCTTGACAGGCTCCTGTGTTTGTTTGCCTCCTGGCCCCAGGGACTTCTAAAGCAGTAATGACTAACTACATAAATTTTTTTCTTTCAAAGTGCCATTTCTACCATTTATTGTCTGTGTAAATTTGAGTAAGTTACTTAATTTGGACATTACTAAAGCTAATAATTATAAAATTAAAATAATAATTGTTCTTACATTAGAGGATTGTTTTGAGGAAAATAAATTATGTACATAGACTTTAAATAATTTGTGGAACATACAAATCACATTTTTTATTACTATAGTTTTCTTTCTTCTTTTCCTTTCAATTCTTCCCTTCACTGTTATATGCCACATTGAAAAATAAAAACAGTTCAATAAATCATTTATCATTTTTATCTACTTATGAGGTCTACATTATATTATTACTATCTACATTTAATATAGATGTTATTGCTTGCATAATGCCAATATAAACTATGGCTTCTTCACATTAGCAAAATTTACAATTTCTAACAAATCAAGTTCATAATTGTTTGTTATTCATAGAGGGTAGAAGTGGGAAAGATTATGTGATGATTAAGTCATTAAATTAATTTTTATCCAATGGTAGATATTTTTTCTTTCTTTTTTTAATATGTTTTATTGATTATACTGTCATAGTTGTCCCAATTTCTTTTCCTTCTGCTCCCCTCCACCCGGTGGCCCCCCTCCCTCCAGCTGTCCCCCACTTTTAGTCCATGTCCATTGGTTGTGCATATAGTTCTTCTCAACCTCTTCCTCTCTACTCCATTTCCTCCTACTATGCTTCTTAATTCCTGTACATCTCCCTCCCTCTTCCCCTTCCCCCTCCCTGATGACCTCCCCCCAATATGTTCCCCATACCTATAATTCTTTTTCCACTCTCATTGCCTACTTAGTTTGCCTTTGTTTCAATTCCCTAGCTTCTGTTGTTGGTTGTTGTGATGCAGTATTCATTTTAATGTTCATAGTTTTGATCCTCCTTCTTCTAAACCAGTCCCTTTAACATCTCATATAAGAGTGGTTTGGATCTAATGAACTCCTTCAGTTTTACTTTGTCCTGGAAGCACTTTCTCTGCCCTTCTATTCTGAATGACAGCTTTGCTGGATAGAATATTTGTGTCTGCTTCATTATTTTTTCACATAATTTTTCAATTTCTAGTTCTTCTTCTTCACCCTCTGGCAATTCTATTATCTGAATGTTCGATCGCTTATAGCTGTCCCAGAGGTTTCTGAGCCTCTCCTCACTTTCCTTGCTTTCTGTTTCCTCTTTCTGCACTGGTTGTCTGTTTGTTCTTTCCCTATGTTCTGGTTTGTTGATTTGATCTTTGGATTTTATTTCCTCACCACTTGTCTCATATTTGTTTTCGTTTAATTCAGTATGAGTAGCTTTCGTTCCTTCCCAGTCTTGTTTCAAATATTTTGTTAATTCTGTAAGCCACCTTTTAACGATAGCTCTGAACTGAGCCTCTGAAAGGTTTTTTATTTGTTCCTCTGTCAAATCTCTCAACTGCTGCCTGGTGAGCTGCGTCACCGGGTTTTCAATCGTTGTCTGCTTTATTCTAACAGATTTGTGTTTAGCTTTCTTCCCAGGCAAGCTATAGGGGGCAGAGCCCTGTGCACTTGTCACTGCCTGGTGACTGGCGGTGATTGGCGATCTTTTTCGCCACTCTGTGGTGCTTTGTGTGGAGGCGGGGGTCCAAGATGGATTCCTGCCATTACTCTCCACCGAGACCAGGAGGCTCCTTCCCCACAGCCTCACCGTCCAAGACAATGGGTGGTCTGCCTTCCCCAGCATTGGAATTGCGAGCTGCCAGGTCTCAACTGCAGCCAGGATTGCTCCTCTGGCATTTCTCAAAGTCCCGCTGCTATTCCCAATGCTACTGCAGACAGCTCAGCCTGACCCTTCTGTCCCAATTCTGATCTCACCCCTCCTACCAGTCCAGATGAGCACCGCTGGTTTATAACTTCATATGTTGGACTTCCATGTAGTTTTATTTTCTGGAATTTCTAGTTATCTTTTGTTTTGAGGTAGTTGTATTCCTTCTTAATTGTAGAGGGAAACCGAGCGTGTCAGTCTAAGCCTCCATCTTGGCCAGAAGTCCCTCCAATGGTAGATTTTAATAGGCTTCTTGACACATCAGTTTTTTAGGTTTACTTAATCTTGTTGCATTTGTGAGTTTCACTTGTCATTGTATAAACAAAAGAATGACACTGACAATTAAGAAGTCATTTAAAGAAATTTAAGATATTTGTATTAAATCTAATAAAGTTTTCAATGACTATATACACATATATAATTATTTAAAGAATTTAAATATATATTTATCTCGAGAGAGAGAGAAATGAACTTTTTTTGTATCAGAGATAGTAGCTGGGCATATTGAGAAATTTTGACTACTGGAGATGGAAAAAGTTCAGAAGGGGAAAACCCTTATATAAACACATGAATTGATAGGCTTGATAGAGATGTCCAAATGTGAAAGTAAAAATCTTCTCCAATTGCCCTAGAGAACGTTTAATCTTCATTAACAGAATTTTTTAAGACCCAAATAATAACTTGTAAAAAATTGGAAATCCTCTCAAAAATTATAAAAATTAGCAAGAAAATATTATTGAGGTGCCCTTTCAGATAAAGATCCAGAATATCATTCAAGCACTCATGGAAATGGAAGAAAAACAATTCAAAAAGACAAAAATAGAATACCAATTTCTAACTTGTTATTACTGATTTAAAAGAAGTCATTTGGAGGAGGAAGAGAAGTGAGAAGGAGGAGATGATGAGGAGGAGAAAAAGAGGGAGGGGAAGAAGTAGAGGGAATTGAATTTGAGCAGAGTGGGAGAAAAAGCGAGAGAAACAGCAAGAACAAGAGAAAATTGTATTGGGCTCTTATTGGACTGAAATGTTTTGAGCTTTCTCTTTTCCTAAATAAAAACTTCCTTCTTAAATAAATATTCTTTCTCTGCATGTTAAACTATTCTTTTAAAAACAGCATCTTTAAAGGTTAATCTCCTTAGAATTTATGGTTCTCAGTTCCATTTGCCTAAAAGCTGAACTGAGTCCTTGTTGAAGCAGTTTTCATATAAAAATTAGATGTCTTTATGTAGTAAATTGTTAGATTTAATTGCTGGGTGAAGTACAAGGACATCAGACACATTCTGGGAATAAGACCACGTATATAATTTGCAAGACCCAGTGCGAAGTAAAAATTTAAGACACCTCATTCTGATTAGAAATTTTAAGACAGTGACAACTGAGCCCTAAACTAAGCTAGAGAGTCCTAAGGCAGAAGTCTTGTGGGACTGCAAATTCATGAAGCACATTCATGAGGCAGACCCCCTCCAGGAGACTTCTTACTGACCTTAGGGGAGCAACTGAAAACATTTATAGTCATATTATTTAATATGGAAGCCACTAGCCACTTGTGCACCTGAAATGACATGAGGCTGGTGCAAATGAGAAATCCAACATTTAATTTAAGTTAACTTAAATTTAAAAAGCAAGAAAGTGTAAATTATTTTCCGATAAATACTTTATCATTTTGGTAGAATTATATTTTATTTTAATTCTTAAAAATATATTTTATGAATTGAGGTGTGATATGAAGTATAAAAACATATTACCTTTCAAAAATTGAAATATGTAGTATGAAAATAGAAGATAAAATATCTCAATAAATCTTTTTAAAATTGTTAAAATGACAAAATTTTGTTATATCAAGATAAATAAAATGTACCTTAAAAATTAATTTGACCTCTTTAATTTTAACTTTTACATGTGATTACCAAAAAATTTAAAATGATGTATGTGGCATGGATTATATTTCTATTGAATAGTGCTGATCTAGATATATAAAGACCTCCCAAAAGTTATATTTGGGATCTTTAAATCTTAAACTGAATATTTCCTTGAATTTTCACGTATCTAAGCAATCTTACAATTGAGAAAACAGTTATCAAAATTCAGTTTACACCAAATCTCACCAGGCAAGAAATTCAGAGACCTACCCATTCCAAATAGCTGATTGAGAATGCCACTATCCATCTCAGCCTTTGACTTGAGTAAATCCATCAGAATAAAATTAAATAGCCTTATATTTTATTAACTCAAATTATAGGTGTCAGGAAACTTTCATTGTACTAAAAGAGAGTTGAGATTTATAATTTCTTGATTATTGATTCAACAAGAAATTCTTCAAGGAAAAAAGAATGAAGAGAAAAAAGCTGAAATGTATTAGTCTGAAGAGAAATTAGGAAATTATAGGGAATAAAAAAGAGAAATGGGAAGTTTTTGAAACAATTTATTTACTGAAGCTAGTGAGTATCTAAAAAAAACTTGGCCTTAGTGAGTGAAAAAAAAAAAAAAACCAGACATGATTTATATTTCCTTTTGTTTATTCTCTTGGGCAGGCACAGCATTATACCGTATACTTCTGAGAAGGCAGGTGTCTAATTTAATAAAATAATGACTTTTGTATCAATTAGTTAGATGTGTTGCAATTAATGGGGGGGTAAACTGTATTTGATACATAAAAAACACTTCTAAAATTGGAGTCTGGCATGGCCTTGAATACAAAGGTTTGACTGGACAGGTAACATGTTATAACTTTAGCGATCAATATCAACCTGAAAATAAGTATCTACTCATTTTTCTCTTTGGAAAAATGACTAAAAAATGTTAACTGGCACAATTTTTCTTAGTATTGCCTGGTGTTTCACAACAGAACGTATTACAAGTGAGAATGCAAACTGATATTCTCAAAAGAACGATTTTGACTGTTGCCATTTTGAATCCTCATGTAGAAGAATTTTGTCTCATAAATTTGATTATTAGTATAAGCAGTGATCAATCAATATTAGTTACATGAACTTTGACCTGAAATATGAGAACATGTTTAAAAATGTTTAATAGTTTCATAAAGTTTATATTAACTTTCTTATTGTGTTTATTTATCATCAGTATTTTATCCTCATCATTGATGTATCATATCAAGATGGTATAATATAAATATATTTGGACTGCTAGAGAAGAGACAAAAGAGGACAAAGAGAAGCAACATTGAAAAGATAATATTATCTTCTAGAATTAATTGACAATGTATACTATTAGTTAATGAAACAAAAGAGATCACATGTAGGGTAGATAATTTTTATCCTGAAGTGAACCACACCTCCTAAAACTGTAGAATTCAATAAACAAAAGACAATCTTAAAACCAATTAGCAAGGAAGATGATCACCGACAAAGGAAGGGTTATTAAAGTGAGGACATAATTTTCTATAGCAATTAATTATGAAAAGTATATTAGAGGGAATAATTTTTCAAAACTCTTGAAAAACTTGGCATCTAGAACTGATTATCCTGTAATATCATAACTTATGACAGTTCAACAAGATACTTATAAATTATTTTTACTATATATGTATAAGGAAAAATTATGAATCACTTAAAAATTAAATAACATCTAAAATATATCTATGTTGTTACCCTAAATTCAGCATGTTGAAAGAAGATTAAGGCAATATGATATATATATATATATATATATATACACATATATATATATAATATGATACTATATATAACCATCAAAATTATTATGTAAACTTTTTATTATCTATTGTTGTATAAAAGCATGAACACATTTATAGATGGGTATACACCAAGTTGGAATTTTCTCAGAAATTAAAAATATAACTACCATATGATGTTAAAACCCACTTATGGATATGTATCCTAACAAATTCAAAACAAGACCTCAAAGAGATATTTGCACATCCACATTCATTGCTGCATGTTTCACAATAGCCTGAAGAAATCAAAAAGTCCATCAACAGATGAATAGATAAATAGAATGTGGTCTGTACATACAATGAAATATGATGAACCTTTAAAACAAGGAAACCATGTCACATGCTACAATGTGGATGAACCTTTAGAACACTACATTGAATGAAATAACCAAGTCACAAAAGACAAATACTATGTGATTCTAATCGTATGAAGTATGTATAGTAGTCAAAGTTATAAACACAGAAAGTAGTGTTGTAGTACTTTGTGGTCGAGGGCATGCAAGTAATTCCAGCAGACAGAATGGGACGAACGGAGGGCTCCCGCAAGCTCAGGCAGGTCAGCACTGAGCAGTGCAAGCACCTTCCTTTTATTGGATTTTGCTGATATGCTAATCAACAGGGAGGGTCCAGGAATGAGCTCACAGGCACATTCCAGGAATGATTACAATGTACTTGAAACTTACAACAGAGGAAGCTTAAAGGATTAACTGAAGAGAATGCTTCCTGATAAACAAGTCTATATAGCATCTATAAATTCAAAAACAGAAAAACAGAAATCTAATCATTTATTCTTTTAAGACTATGGAATGGATGCGCTGTTCCTTAAACACTAACAGAAAGCAATCAAGGTTAAACACCATTTGTGCTTAGTTTTGTTTGATTTCCTTATCAGCATCAGGGAAGATGGAGTACTCAGCAAGATTCTTTTTAAGTCACAGGATGTCTTTAAGATCCTGAGGCCTGAGCAGTCAGAGACTGTCGGCACCAGCGAGTCCAGCTCGCTGCTCGGATCATTAAACACCTGGACCGAGAGGCATGTAAACATACCTCATATCAGAAGTCTTGATTTCCAGCATCAAGTAGAAAGGTGGTTGTCCAGGTCTTGGGAGAGAAGGAGGGAGAATAACTGCCTAATGTGTATAGAGTTTCAGTGTTGAAAGAAAAATTTTCTAGAGATCTGTTGCACAGCAATGTAAATGTATTTAACAATACTGAACTATATACACTTAAAAATGGTAAAGGTGGTTAAAAAAAGGAAGAATCATAGGCATACATTTTCCTGACAGGATTGTCAACAGATTTTTAGATATGACATTAAAAACAAAAGCAACAGAAGAAAAAAAAAAAGAATTTGGGCTTCATCAAAAGCTAATACTGTTTTCCTTCCAAAGACACCATCAAGAAAGTAATGAACAGCCCATAAAATGGGACAATTTTGTGCAAATCGTATCTCTGGAAACAGTCTGTTTCTTAAAATATGTAAATAACTCTTATAACTCAATCCTAAGGCACAAATAAACCAACTAAAAATTGGCAGAGGATGAACACACATTTTTCCAAAGAAGATATACACATGGCCTATAAACATATGAAGAGATGCTCAGCATCAGGGAAACACAATCTCAACCCACAATGAGAGGCCACTTCAGAACCATGAGTGTGGTGACGATTCTTGCTCCTGTATCCCTGGGATTTTCCCAGGACGTCATGGCTTCTTTGGAGGAATTTATTCCTCTTGAAGGAGAAGGAGGGCCCTGGAGCCAAACCTGTGTCACTTCAGTTCCTAGTGTGTGCTCTGTACTCAGTCCCCTGACCTCTCTGAGCCCTCTTTCCTCACAGAAAAATGGGTTAAACATGACTCTCCCCCAGGCTCTGTGGAGATCCAATGAGCTACAAGAAAGTGGAGCACCAGGAATCTCCTAACACATAGGCAGTGCCTTCTTGTATGAGCATCATGATTTCCAAGGAGGTTTGATGAGATGGCATTGTTGGTTTCACAGATTCTACTTTAGTCACTAGTAAGTCCTTCCTGATACCCACCTTCTACATCATCCTCACAAAGTGTCATTTCAAGTTTGTTTTCTGTAGTAAAGAAGGTTGGCTGCAATGAAAATGTGAATTTTTTTTTCCCCCATTGGACATACCCTAGTATTTGCCAAAGACTAATGTGAAAATTTCTACAGGATCCCATGTAGCCCATGGAGCTGGAATTGCCCAGGGTTGAAGCATCGATGGACCTCAGTCGGCCTCATTGTACAGGTTCCAGGGAGATTTCAGAGTTCATAGGACTCAGAGGTGTGGGCATCTCAAGTTCTGCCTCCTCCTGGGAACTATTCATCCAAATAAGGATTCAAAGGCAGAGATAGCCAGGTGAGTGAGGACAGGTGCTGCAGAGACACCCAATGGCCAAGCGTGAACCTAATGATGGTGACTGAGGGCCCAGCACACACAAGGGTGGAGCAAGTAAGGTCCCTTCCAACACGACTCACTTGATGTTCCTAACAAACTGAGAAGGGGATGTGTTATCCTGTTTCACCACGAAGACCCTGCAAGCAGAGAAGCCACAGGATGAATTCACACCAGTGAACGGAGGGTCCGAGCTCTGTCCATCACTCACCACATTTGCATCCAGTGCCTGCCACCCTAAGCAGGGACACATGGGTGGGCACATGGGGAGGATGCTCGCCCATGATAGGTAACAGCTTCTGGACCACCCCCACAACACACACTGATCTCTGAGCCTATTTCTCTGTGTTGAGGCTCAGCTGGACAGGGAGGGGCAGCAGCTGGGGAAAGTGTAGTCATGGTGAGAAGTCTCCTTCACCAAGTGCTAGGGGGTTGAACGACATGGGTGCTGCCCACCATGCAGGAGGAGGGAAGGCAGCAGAGCAGGCCTGTGGGCTGAACTGCAATTATGTGGAAAGTGAGGGCCCTGATGTGAACCTATTCACACCCATACTATTTTGGAGGTCAGCAGAGGGCCAAGCCACCTTTGGAACTGAATGGCTTTAGCCCCATCCCATCACTGCTGCTGGATCACCACCCTGGACCACAGCTTTCCATGCTAGGCGGGGTCATGCTCAGAGGGGTCCAGCCTTTCCTACACAACCTGGGCCCAGGAAAGGACTCAGAACTTAAACATGGGGATGAGGCATTGGCCGGGAGGGAAGGGGATCGAGGCCAGGGCATGGCCACACGTGATCAGAACATCCTCCTGGTGCTGGGGTAAGGCAGTTCTGGAGACAGGGCTTCTTTCTGGCTCAGCTACTGTCCCTCATCTCACTCATACATCTGAGATTTGAATCCCCTGCTTTGATTGTGGAGTTGTACCAGTGCTCACAGCAAGGTAATCGAGGACTCCCTCCCTCAACCTGTATCTCCAGCTCCCGCCAGCCCTGGGGTTACACACAATTTGCTCCTTACAACCCTTGCTGGCTGTGCTGTGCTTGTGAAATGGGTCATAGTTAGCTGGAACTGTTTTCCACACAAACATAAATCTGGGTGAGCATCCATTCACACAAGAAGAAATGGTAGTTATAGGGGGTCTTGGAGACCCATTGTCCCCAAGGCCAGTCCCCCAGCTGTGGCAAATGGATCCTCCTCCCTCAGATGGACAAGATTGTTCTACACAGAAATCCCACAGGGACTTGGTATATTCTCCAATCCTTGTCATTTCCTGCATATACACCTTTAACAGGTATCCCATTACTCTCTTGTCACCCCTTTGTGCCAGCCTCATGGCCTCCTCCATCTTCCACTTTCAATCATACTGCTGAGACTAGAGGATACTTCTGCCACGAGGCACAGAGGCAGACAGCCTATCCCCTGAGGCCATGCCCTTTCCTCCCTGGTCAGGAGAGGAGACCATGGAAGAGCTGAAAATGGCTCAGCCCCTTGTCTGGCTGCGTCCGGGAAGCCCCTCACCCAGTCTGGCTTTGGGAGAAGTAGTGATGAGAGGGGTCCTTGGGGATTAGAGAGCTGTGTGCTCCCAGGAACAGTCAGAAGTCCCTGTCAATCTGGAAGGAGGGACTGAAGGGTCACCTATGAATCCGTAGCGCCCATGACCTCCCACATACTTCCTTCCTCTCAGGTCCCTTCCCCAAGGATCAGCACAGACTCCAATGTGGAGACAACAGCCACTAGAGCATTTTCGAACAAAACCATCTTTATTCATTACCCCAAGGTGCTTCTCCTACCCCAGGCCCACCCCCACCCTTATTCTCCCTCCCCCTGCCCCATGTCAGTAGAACAGCCAGGAGCAGCCCTCTGGGGGCAGCCAGGTCACGTCTAGGCTGGGCCCCCTGGGGTCTGGCAACGGGAACGACACCCCGTTGCTCTGCACTGGCTGCAGTGCCACTTCCTCCAACTCCCTGTAGCAGACTGGTCACACTTTCTCTTTTGAGGCTGGGACTGCACAGCTCCCCAGGACCCCCGACCACCAGGGCAGGCAAGGCCCAAGGCAGGGACCGGACTCAGAGAGTGCACAGAAGGCATCAGACTGTTAGGGGGTGCCCAGAGGAAGGGCAGGCCAGGGAGGTCTCCCTCATGCTCACTGGACCTGCCCGCTGGCCTGCAAGCCTCCCCAAGACAGATTTCTCTGGGAATGGAGGCATCCCTGGGCCCCAGTCCAGAGAAAGTGTACCTGTGACCTTGGGGAGCAAAAAGAGGGCATTGAGCCTGCAGTGGTGGGTACTCCTGACATCCCAAAGAGACAGCAAAGGCTTTTGGCTTGGACAGGTGGATGTCTGCTTGACCGTGCCTTTGGCAGCCTTTGAAGTCAGTCTCTGGTAGGCAGGCTTTGTCATTGACCCCCAGCTGGGGGCCGTAGTCATGCCTCTGGATGTCTTGGCAGGCTGCAGACTCAGAAGGACTTGAGTTTAATTGGGGTGCACCGTGACTCAGGGGTGCCTGCACACCCTCCTCCTCCTTCAAGGCCAGGAGCCACTTCTCCACCAGCTGGGAGGAAGAGGGGAACAGTGATTGGCTCTGCACACATATGTGAGAGAAGGAGATGCACGGGTGATAGGCAATGGCATTGGGGGAGGCAGGAAGGGGGTGTCACTGTGACATGAATCCAAAACAGACATGTGGCTCTCTGCCGTTCTCCTGTGCCATAGTCCCAGCTTTGTGCTCTTCCCTCTCCATTCTCTCCATCCTCTCCTCCTCTCCTTGTCGTCCTGCACTGCCCCACCCCAGAGCTAACCCTCGGCATGCCATACCTACAGGCAGGGGTGGGCCGGATAGTCATTCACACCACTGTTCTGGGTTCCTCCTGGCCTTGGTTTACCTGGGTGCTCCCTCCCATGGTTCACCTGCTCCCTCCTATGGTTCACCTGGGGTCCCTCCCTCCCATGGCTCACTTGGTCCCCAGGTCCTTTCTCCTGCTCCAACAAGTCCTCAGTGAGGGCCAGGAAATCCAACTGTGCTTCTGGGGAAAGCACATACGCCAGAAATTGAGGCTGGATGACCTCCTCCACCTGGGACAGACGGAAAAAGCTGTGAGCACTCTTGGTAGGGAGTAACCTGTGATTCAGTAGGACCAGGAGGAAAACTGGAAGAGCAAAGACCCACCCCATCCTGTTGTACAGGGTATTTTACAATTCATGGTCATCCGCTACAAACACATGCACACAGGAACATACACACATACAAACACAAGAGTACACCCACATCTACACACGGATAGCACACACCACACATACAACATGCACACACACACTCACACCCATGCATACACTCATCTCAGGAACAAAGAACAGAGCTTAACCCCATCCGTCTGGGCAAAACCCAGGCCTGGGTCCTGGAGCACCGCTCTCCAGAATCTTGCAGACCCCGGAGCTCTGAGCCAGCCCACCTTGAAGAAAAAGTCCTCCTGAGAACAAAGCTTCTCAATGTAGCTCAGGAGATGCGGGTCCAGGCAGGTCGGATTCTCTTCCTGCTGCGACTCCTTTCTCTTTTCCTGTTCTGCACCTGACGCCCCCGTGGCTGAGAGGGCCAGCCGCACCAGCTTGTCCGTGACGTCTATGTACTCTTTCAGGGCCCCAGGAGGGATATCCTTGGGCGACTTGGTCTCCGGGGGCCGCTGGCGTACGCGGATGCGCTGGGCCTTGGGTACGGCCTTCCTGGGAATAGGAGCTGGGGCAGAGCGGGAAGAGGAGGGAGTGTGAGGGGCTCCAGCTTCCTCCTCCTGAGCATGCGATAGTGAGGGCAGTGTTGGGGGGGACACTAGCGTGGGTGCAGCTGGGTCAGGACCTGAGGCCATGTGACCATGGGAGGGGAGAGGTCAGAGGGGAGAATCCAGGAGTCAATTATGAAGAGAGGCCGAGCCGCCATTCTCCAAGGGGTCCTCCAATCACCCACCCCGCTTCTTAGCGAACTTTGTGTTGGGTCCTTTGATAGGGAGGTGGGAGAGGGTTTACGAAAGTCGACCAAGTGCTTCTAATTCCTCAGGACAGGTGTCCTTGGGTGTTTACTAATGATACAGAAGGTCATCTTCCTCCTGTGCCCCATTTAAAAAAAATCCACCTTTACAGACATTCCAACGGAAAACCAACCACACTACACATCTGTTTCGGTCCGCGAGGCAGTGACGTGGAGTATGAGCTAACCCTTCGTCTCAAAGGAAAAAGGCAGGGCAGGGGGCACGCCGTGAGACAGATATGCGAAAAGAGGAAGCAGATCTGAAGAACCGAGTTTCCACGGAGGGGGAGCAATTCAGGACAGGCAGGGAACCGAGCCCTGTCCTGGTGGAAGTTACCGGGCTGCCCTGCCGCTGCTGAATCTAGGACAACAAGCAGCTCCCTGGACTCAGGAGAAGTGAGCTCTGGGCTGAAGGAGTGGAGACGCCCTGGGCTGCAGCAGTTGGAGTACCTTCCCGCCTAGCTCTCAGGGATGACACTTCACTGTAGAACTGGCCACAGTCAACACCACTGGGCAACGTATGGCTAAGACCACCTCTCTGCACTGCCCCCATTAGGACTAGTATAGTCAGTTCATATTGTGAGGCAATCTCCAGGTGCCTACAGAACAGGACACAGGACAAGGCTGTCCCGTAACCCTCCCCCGAGTGCCACCCCCATGACAAACCACTGCTCTCCCCACTCACACGTTGAAGTGCTTGTCTCCTCTCTAGAAAGAATCAGAGTGCCTGCTACCATCCTCTCTGTACCCCCAGGCACTTCCCCTGAGTCATCCTGATCCACCTCTCAGGAGCCTCTCTGCCCAGTGCTGTCACAGGTTTCCACTGGCTCCTAGCATTCCCGGGTGACAGGTTCGTGTAGGTCAAGGGCTCTGTCCTTCCTCTACTTCAGTCCAAACTATGTTTCCCCAGTGGAAGTGTCACATTTTAATCCCACGTTTTGAGGAACAACACACTCCCCCCTTCAACCTACAGGCTTACCTCCTTCTGAAGCCATCCCTGCTGGTTGAGGCACTGACCACCGCTGCCCAGGAGCCTCCACAATGAGAAATTTCAAGTCCAGAAGCCAGAGAGTGACCTGCTTCAACAGATGCTCAGCATCCAGTGGATGGAAGTGTTTGAATTCAAACGGCAGAATGTTGGACTTCAGACATTCTGCAGTGGGGGAGGGGCACAGGGCAGGTGGCATGGGTGGGGGTGGGAGTGGGGAGACATTTCAGGGAAGGCTCTGCTGGTACACAAGAACAATAAGTTCCTTTCAAATTTTACATGGTAATACAATTGTTTCGTGCCTCTTTATGCAATTTATACATTGGCTTTTTTAGATTCACATACAAAGACTTTACTTGATGTTCCCTTTATTTCAGTTCTTGATCCATCAACTTAATTTTAGGTCCCTCAACCTGCTTCCTATCTGGCTCTTGGCTTACTTCAGCACAGGCTATAATTTCTAAACAAAATTTAAACATATAACCTTAAAAAACAATGGGTACTTCGGGCAACATGGAACCCAGTGTTTGAAATTAGTATTGATGCAGAAGATCCAGCCTGTTCAGTAGCTGTGTGCACATTATTCTTTAGGAAGCAGTCCCATGGTCCCAAGTACCATCCCGTGCCAGAGCTCTGCAGACTGCAGCCCGTCCAGCCTTGCTAACAATCTCCTTTGCTCCAGTCCATTCAGGGGAAGGCTCTGCAGCGAAGAGTCTCTCTCCTGTCTCTTTCCCCTGGCAGCACAGACTTCTCACCCACAGGATGCCAGTGTCATCTGTTTCTTTTCAGTCTTTTCAGAGATGTATTGTGGAACTAAAAGGAAATGCAAACTATTTTTATTTTTTAAAAATAAAATTTTCTCTGGTTCAAAATTAATATATGTCCCAATATATTTATTTTAGATGTAATATTACTTAGTATAGACCATAATTGATTGTCTTCGTACTGGTAATGTGGCTCCTCTCTTTACTTCTGGAGGCTAGATTCCTATAACAAGTTCCGCAGTCCCTTAAAATTCAAAGTACATGGAAGAATAGGTCGCTAGATTTAGCAAATAATGAGCGCCCAACTGAATTTGAATTTCAGATACACAATGAATTGGTTTTTAGGAGAATTCTGTACCATGCAATACTTGGAATATACCTTTACTGTAACCTTGCTGAAATTTACATTTAACTGGTATCCTGTATTTTATCTGACAACTCTACCAAACAAGGAACTTATTAGACTATTATTAGCTACTCTCTTCATAAGAAGTACTCTCAGTAAATAGACTCAAGCATGCATCTTGCCTCCACCACAAAACACAATTGCACATACACGTAAAATATGCATGGTCTTTGGAGGATATGGAATTTGTGAGAACTGTCATACAGCGCTGATCATCTAGGCTCAGTTGAGGTAAGGACAGAAGTAAGGGACAGGAAAACAAAATCTGTTTCTATGTGTTAGCGAGACTTAACATCTTAGGACCCTGGTTTTCCTAGGTTGTTAAAAATTGCACTGCACATGAGATGGATGTGCACTCTGAGACAAAGCCAGAATTCCATACACCATGTCCAACCCCCATTCACAGAAGCCTCATCTACCTAAATTCTAGCTTGCCAGTCTGAGCCCAGAAGCCCTGCACATTGGTTTCAAAGTTTCCTGTCTGCATCATACATATACTCTTGCTCTTTGAATCTAGGGTCATCACTGCATGTGGTACCATCTGCATATGAATCATGGTAACACTGTTAAAAAATCTGTTTGATTCCTATTTTCATGTACATAAGTGTCAGTTGATCACTGTCAAAAGGGCATGTATGAGCATTTGTACTCTGTGTTGTGAGAGGAGAGGATTGTTGGGAAATTAGTCAGGGGAGACAACAGGTGACAACTTGAGAGGATTGCAACCAGCTCTCTTGGGAGACAAGCTTCATTTCCTGTTTTAGCAGCAGAACTCTTACTGACTGTTCCACACTGTGAACATTCACTGAAAAAGACTCCAACAGAACAACAATTATAAATAAATAAATAAATAAATAAAAACTTTTTTCAAAAAAGGAGGGAGGAGAAGGTGAAATTGTTCCCATACTACCTGTTATATGAGCAGAAACTGGCCCAGACAGTGCAGTCTTGATCAATGTTATAACAGCAACCCTGTAACAGAAATATCTGTGAATCAGCATTTATTGAAAAACCTCCATGTACTAACTAAATACACTAAGAAAAATACGCTACTGTAGTTAGTGCATTTGGAAAAACTCTAGGAACAAAGTCAGGGGAAAACTCTCTTAGAGTGTTTCCCCTAAATACTAAATTTCTAATGTTTAATGAAACATTCAGACTTGCTAGAATAAAGGACCTACTATTTTTAGAAAGCATGGAAATGCAGTCCAAAGTGCATGAAGGCACTTGTCTTAATTTGAGGATATGTGCCTTAGGTAGACTTCTCCAAAACGTTTTCAGGAGGGAGAGCTGTATGTAAGTTCATGGATTGCACAGTTGCAATTTTAACATCCTAAGTGATCACTTCACATGTTCTGGTGGTTCAGATCAGAGGTTTCTGACAAGGAGGCCTTGCTGGAGAAGCTTCGCTCTCTATTTCTTTCTTTTTCTACAGGGACAGCCTGTTACCCTACCCTACCCTCGGGTGCCTCGCGCCAGGCTGCAAGCACACACGCACACTGGGCGCAGGGCTCCGTCCTGCAACGGCTCCCTGCGTCCGTTGTGGCCGGTAGTCTCCGATGGGTGCGTGTGCGCTAGCGGGAAGAGGGGGACCCCAACGGCCGTCCTGGCTGGCACGGGGCCTGACATGGCGGCCTCCAGAGTGGGTTATGTAAACAAGGAGGTAAAGGATACTTGGACTCTTCACCCGTCATGTGTCGGCCCTCCTCACTCCTGTTAACACTGTGGGCTGTTTGCACCCAGGTCTATGTGCACTTTCCCCCTTCCCCGCCACAGCTCACTTGCAGCGGTGCCTACATCAGGGAATTGGCACCTCAGAAACTGGTTGCATCCTGGGTCAGTGACTGCCGGGCTTACAGTGGGGTCTGATACATGTGAGCTATTAAACTCTGAGGGCCATTTTTTTTTTTTTTTTTTTGTTTCCGGCATTCTGAATAATACATGATCTCTGGGGCAGTTCCATTCTTCTGATTTGAAATCATCCTTCATTTCAGCAAGAAGTAGCTCAAGTCACTGAACCTGAGTGGAAATGAGTGAAGCTTTCACAATCGTCCTGATAGTTTTACGTGAAAATCTCAACCAACACTTACGTTCAAACCGCACTTTTGCCAATGAAGTGAGTGACTTGGCTGGTTCTATAGCAGTGAAGCTGTTGTTAAATCATGGAATTGCAAACATAGGTGTGGTTCGTGCGTGTTTAATTGGTTGCTGGGAATCTGACGTGTGTGTATTCAAATGTGTGAGTTGGTTTTGTCTATGTATATTTGTGATTAGGAAGAGGTCATGCCTGTATTTTTGTGAGAGTGTGTAGGATTTATTGTTTTACTTGGAGGGTGTTGAATTGTGGTGGTTAGGTGTTTGTAATTTGGTGTTTGGTGTTTTCCTTAGTGTATTTGGTGCTGTAACGGCTGATTTAGAAAACTTACCTGCACATCCAAAAAGTGCTTGTGTTCATTAGCTTGGATGTATGATGTTTTTGTTTTGTATTTGGGGAATGTAGAAGGATCACTGTGTCCTCAGAGCATGCTGTATGGTTATGTGTATTTCTTTTTGTGATTTTGAAGAGCTGTCTATGCATATTTTAGTGTGTGGAGGGCAGGCTTGTGATTATTTTACACAACTGGTGGATCTGGTATATGCTGATGTCATGTGGTGTTTGTATTATATGATGTGGTGTTTGTGTGGTTGTGTATTCTGTGAGTTGAAAGAGTTAATTCTGTTTGAGAATTTGAGGGTGTGGGGTTTTGTATATGCAGGTTGAGTGGCATTATATGTGTATTTGGGACATAATGTAGGTTTCTATATTTGCATATTTGTACTATGGGTATATTTGGGCTTCTGGAGAGTTGCGTGTGTATTGAATTTGTGTATATGTATTTAATGGCCATGGCTGTTTGGAGAAATATTTGCTGGAGCTATGTGCTTATATTTTTCAGTAGGGGGTTATTAGGCTTATGTATTTTGGGAAATGAGTATTGTGCATTTGATGGAGATATGGGCTTCTGTGTTCATATTTACATATATATAAATATATGTGTAAATATATATATGTAATTATATATGTAAATACATATGTAAATATATATTTTCATATGTACAACTTACTATGAGTATTCATCTAGATATAAGAAAAATAAAATAGAATATCAGAACCATGAAATTTTAAACAAAAAACTATAGCAATAAAATAAGCATTAACAGATTATTCTACTCACTCAAAAGTGTTTTTTATATCTATTTCAAACTTCATTTATATGCATTTATTTAAAATATAATATTTTTTGTCTTTATCTTCAAAGCCCTAAGATACATTCATATGTTAGTAAGTTCTGAGGAAAACAGAAAAATAAATGCGGAACAAACTATCAGACAAAAAATAAAGCGAACATTTTACTTCAATCGCATACTCCCTGTCATGTTTTGTTTTGATAGACCAGCTGTTTCTGATAGTACAAGGAATGTATTATCTAGAGTTATTGTTTCAAGAAGGACAAGAGATTCAAGGTGAACTAGATTTGTCAGATTAGGGAAAGAGATGGGGGTGACAGTTTAGACTGATGAGTGAGATGGGAAACTGAGCAGCTTGATAATGTACAATTATGGTCATACAAGACATTGCGTTTGAGCAAACCTGCATGTGGACTGTTCCACTTAAATGAACTTATATATACTTTATAATACACTTCACTAAAAATCCTTTTTTGTTTTTCCTTAAATTAGTTTATTTCCTTTTAAGTTAATGTTTCCCCCTTTTTGAATATTTAGAAACATAATTTCCATTGAGAAATATCAGCATAAATATATTTTGACCTTGATCTTAATTTTGGATCCCAAGTGCATAGTCCTAGGCAGGAGTGTCTTATTTTTACATTCAATTTGACTCAGTGCTTTTGATTAATTCTAATATCAAAACCTGATATCATCCAATGATTTTTAAGTTTCTACTAACCACTGTCTGACTATAGATGGGATATTGTTTAGTATCGGTATTGGCATAAAGTTGTTAAGTTTGCAGACGATTTATTCAAATACACTAAGTGACAAATCAGATTAGAATCCTACCAGCTGTTTTAAACTTCAGTTATTGAAAATAATGACTATCATTTTATGCCAATTTGTGTTTATATACTCCCATGGATTCATAGAGATGGGTATTAACCCTTTGAGTGCATTAATTAGCAAGTATAAAGGTGAATATTGGAACTATTGTGATTCAGTTGGTTGTAAAAACAACAGTGATTCATCAAATTAACTCTTAAATGTTCTTTTGAATAATTTTGTACCTATATACCATATCAATGTATGCAAATGCTGGCATCTTATTTAGTTGGTTGTTTTTGCTGCCTATCACTGTCCCTTCAAACCTAGGTTTTATCCATATGTAGTACTTTTTGAAAGCAGTATGCCTATTCATGTACTTTCATAATTATGCTCATGCATAATTCCCTCTCAATGGAATCCTCCTGTCTTTGTTTTGATAGTTCAAAGCCCATTCATATTTTAAAGCCCAATACAAATGTGATCTCCACTGTGAAGCATTCAAACTTCTACTAGTATAGCCTACATTCCTTCCTTGACTATTTGTTATAGTACACAACATTTGTTTATATACCTATTATAATGCTCTTTATACTTTTTTTTTCAAAATAGTTATGAGTTAGCTTTAGAGATAAAATTGCTTAAATTTTTAGTAAATGAAAAATAAGCTTCTTTTTTATTTTTATTTTTGCTTTATTGTAATATCATTATGTCAAATAAGCACCAGGTTTATTTAGTTGTCATTTTGTGTGTGTGTGTGTTTGTTCTCATAAACCTGAACTGTACATTGCTAGATCATAGAAGAAGAGAAAAAGACAAAGAAAAAATTCTGACCTGAGATATGTTTATTCAACCAAATTTTATAACTTTACGGAGTGCATATGTCAGCTATTTTGCATACATTTCTTTAATATTCACCAACTGGTTAAGCATCGTGATTCCTACACTCCAGATGATGTGATTGAGGTACATAAAATTAAGAAATTTGACCAAAGTCACCTAGGTGTAAGTGACAAAGGCAAGATTCAAGTAGGTCTTATTAAATCACAATTGGAGTAAAAATAGTCACAATGGAGTCATAAACAGTTTTCTCCATTGCTACACTTTTGTTTCTAGCTGTTGTATTAACTCAATATACACTAAAGTTGAGTTTTTCAAACTTTGTCTCAAAGTAAGAATTTGTCAGCAAAGAGAAAAAATATTTTTAAAATATTATTCTAAAACACCTTACCCCACATCTAAATATTTAAGTAAACTCTGATAGTTCAATATATTCTCCAAGAAACTATATCTTAGTTCTGTACTTCTTGAAATAGAAATCATTTGACATATTATATTCTGATAGTACTTCAATAGGTAATGCATGAGCTGCTATTGTAATCTGTCAGTTATCAAATATTTTTTAAAAGACTTGCATACCACAGTTACTTATAACCCACTGGAAGTCATTTAATGATTTTATAGGAGTTTGGTGTTCGATATTTCCTAAGGAGAATTATCATTGACATTAATGATTTTTTTTTAAATAATTCAAAATATATCAAAGAACATACATATTGGTAATGCTGTAGATATTTTCTTGATAATCAATTGTTACTTCTTGGCAAAACATCCCCAATGACATCTTATCAAAAATAAAATCCTAATTGTTTACTGTCATCTCTGACAATTTTGTGTTGATCTAAAGAAATCATGTGTGTAAAAGCCAGAATTAATTTTAAATTGCATAGTCACTTACACATTATCAAATTCACAAGAAAATTTAGGAGTTCCTATTTCTCATGTGAGTTCAATTGATATATGATTTCTCCCTGGAGATTCAACTTCTGAGTGCAGAAACCATGGAAGACAGTTTGTGTAATTCATATAATGGGGTCATCGTTCCTCCATCACCAGCAGTGAAACTACTATGCAAAGAAAATGCCTGCTTTTGAGCTTTGTTAAACATGCTTTCAAAAAGTGGGTACAGTTTAGAAAGAAATCCTTAGATCATAACCATCTTTCTCAAAATATGAGATTTAAAGTCATTTTGGTCTGAATTTTTAGCATGAAACAGTTAAGCCACCATGAATATTTCCATTAAGTTGCAAATTAGTTTATTCCTTGATGGCATAAGTGGATGAAAGTAGGAATTTTATAAGTATGAACACATAACAGTTTGAAAGTAGATAACCCTCCTTGGGAAATTAGAAATTCTTCATTAAATTTATGTTTTTGGCCAGGGAGTTACTCAATAATCAAAGAAACAAAAAAAGGTTTAAAATGTGCAATTTTAAAGTAGAGAGAAGTCACAGGACTCGTTGAACTTCCTAATCACCTGAAATATAGAACTTGAAATATCTGGGTAAAATACTTCTTGAGAGCATCATTTTAGAGCCCATACAAATATAGCAGCCAAAGTATGGCATGTTTCTAATTAAAACAGTTACCAATTTACCCACACAATGAAAATTACAGGTCTATGTACCTCATTCAAGTATATAATTCATGCAATTCATGTTTCTGAAATTAATAGTTTGGTCATTCAAAGGTTGATGTTTATTGGGTGGCTAAATGAAGAAAAATTTTTTTAGTAGTCACAAATACAAATGCACAGAGCAAAATTGACAGTTATTTGTTTATCACCACATCAACAAATTATATATGACAACATTTATTTATGTTACAACCTCTGAGATCAGATTTCACCTCCCAAAACTCTAGATTTCATTTTGTTTGTTTTATTCTCTGCAACACTTCTTTCCTTTACCTCAGTTTTCACAACAAAATTTCCTAGAATTGTCATCTTCTCTTTGTATGTTTAAGTTTAAAGGGGGATTTAGCAAAATGTAATGACTTAGCTTGATTGCCCCCTTTATAAACTGAAGCAGCACGAGGATTAAAAAAAAATGTCACCCAATTTTGGAAGATCTCTGAATATTTAGTAGCTGACGTAAAATTTATATTGGTCCTCAGAGATTTAAAATAAAAGAAGAAAATTAGATGCAAAACCTAAAAAAGGAAGTAGTTATATGTCCATATTTTGGTAAGAAAAAGATGGTTTGTGGAACACTCTGGAAATGTGAAAAATTGTGCTGTTTTATAGTTTAGCAAGAATAAAAAGTAAAGGAAGTAAAAATGTGAGAAGCTGCTTCCACAAAAAGCTCATCAAACCATTGGTAGACCCCAATTTTTCATAAAATGATGGTACTATATAAAAATTTGTCCACAGTAAATATAGAAAAATAATAAATGTTCACATCATGGATTCCCCCTTCAAAGAGGACATGGTTAAAAGCTGAATTCATAGGTGCCATGAATTTACCTGCCTGTACTTTATGTCATTTTCCATTTTCAATGCATTCCCTAAAATAGTTTAAGTACATTGTATAATTTAGCTGGCACTTTTTAGGTTTATAGGGGCTTGTTGATAACAGGAAAGTTTGCCCGGAAAATCTGGATGGAAAGACATAAATGAGCAGAAAAAGTCTCTCAATATATTTCTTCTCTAGAGACAATACTAAAATAAAATTTGCATTTGACAATTAATATCCATCTTGCTCTAAACCAATGAAAACTTCATAATCTTTAACAAAAGTTATCGTGTATTTTGCCACAATAACCAATTTTTTTTTACTTTATTTCCTTGAGAGAAGAATTTGAAATTAAAATTTAGGGGAAATATTTATAGAAATCATATATATGTGCTTTATTATCCAATTTCGCAGCATATTTACTAATTCTAGTGTTCCCTCTGAATTGATAATCTATCTTTGACAAAACTGTGTTGGGATGCTACTCACCTTTCTTACAGGTTTAGCTAATAATTGGTTATAATCATGCATATTGAATACTGGGACAAACATAACTCATCTGGAACACGCATAGTGATTTTAATCATGCAATTGCTTACAAAACTAAATCACTTTGAAAAATGGTATTTCTTCTTTCATGTACCAGTTGTTTAGCCTATAGAATTAAAAAATATAAAGTTAATTAGCTTCTTAGTTAAACTTATTCTTAAGTTCAGTTATGTAGTCACGAGCTGCACAAAAATATAAAATCCGAGACAATCATGACCAATAACAACTATTGATGGCAAGTGTCCACTGTTTATCTTGTCTTTAGTAAAATTTGTACAGGACACAATAGAGCATATGCAGGTAAATTGTGCTACAGGTCTGATAAAATATAATTACTTCCACTGGAAAAGGGTTATTTGAGAACTTCCTCAACCGAGTAGTCAACAGTGAGAACTTAGAGTGAGATTTCCAGTATTTGAATCCTTGCTCTGCCACTTTCTGACCATGGGTCCCTGAGAAAACCTTTTAAGCTCTCTACCCCTCATTTCACTATCTACACAATGGAGAAAATAACAGTACCTGTCTCATAAGCTTGTTATAAGAATGAAAGGAGTTAATATTTATGAAATTATTACAGTAGTGCTTGGGACTTGTTAAGCTGTATGTAAGTGCTATTTAAATAAATGTCCTTTAAAGATTAAAAATTATTTTTCAAGTAAAATCAACAGAACTATGTCTATGTATGTGTGTAGTCAAGTTTACAATACTATTTGACTTGACAATATATTTAAGCTGGAATATTTGAACTAACAAGCCATGCTCATTATTTAAATCAATTTTGGATAGAAGTAAAAGACAATACTATTTTATCCAATTATAACACTTGATATATTGCAGTAGAGTGTATTACAATACAATAAATTTCATATAGATAGTGCACACATTAGCAGGGTATCTTGTATTTGAAATACACTTTGTTGTAACAACCCCATTTTACATGGTTAAACTGAGGCTCATAAATTTTAACAATTAATCTGAAGTTATACAGGTGGTTGTAATTATAATTTCTAGACTTACACTTCTTTTTTAAACTTCTGTTTCCATCAGAGACAATGGTATTTACTAGCTCTGTGACTTCAGAGGAAGCACTGGTTTTTAGTGCCTCATTTTGAAAATCTTCAAAATACTCATAAACATTCTGTGTTGCAGGATTATTGAAAGTACACAAATCCTAGTATTTGAGACATCTGACACATTCAAAGTGCTAAATAAATGGCAACTATGTTTTACTTAGTATATGTTAGTTTACAAATACTATGTAGAAAGTAGAATGTGTTTGTGAAAAGGAATGGATGATGGATGACTCAAGGTCTCTTCAGAAACCCAGGAGTAGTAGCTGATGTTTCTTGAGTTCTTCCCATGAGCAATACTATTGTAATACTTTAGAAGTATTGCTTTATTTAATCTGATAATAAACCCAAAAGACAAGTACAATGATTTTCCAGACTTTACATGGGAGGACTCTGTGGTATAAAATATTAAGTAACTTGCCTCTGTCGTCAGTGAGGAGAGAAATTAATCTAGCCATGTGCAGCCAGAGTGAGCATTGCATGCTGGGCTGCCTCAGCAGACACTAGAGAAGCACGAATTTACAAATAACTAACTTTTATAATCCATTCAAGATTTCCAGATTCAGCCTAAGTTATTTTAGCTGCCACAATCACTACAAACTATTTGTTAGGGAGGCAAAACACATCTTTGTTATTGTCAGTCTTTCAGCTGGCTCAAGTTGATTTTGTTAGTCAATGAATGAACCTTTTAGAGAAGACGATTCAGAACTTTGATATTGCAAAAACAAGCTGATCTTTTCAGTTTTCTCTTATATAAACATCTCCTTAGATGTAACATCATCTTCAGGAAGTTTGAACTGCTTTTTTAATTAAACAAACAAAAATGACCATAGAATCTGGCAATCTGATGACCTCATGTAATTACAAAATGTAAAATTTTGTGAATCTAGCACTGCTGACTGTATCATCCTCACTGATGTGTCTCCTGATAGTTAAACACCATTAGGCACCCTTCATTCTGTAATTTCTAGTCTATTTGTCTATAAAGATGGATCTTCTGTGCTATGTAATAAGGACAGATACCCTCTTTAACATTTTATGTTTTCTGTTCACTTATTTATCCCACTGCACACTGCCACTGGCTATTTGTCAAGTAAGCTTTCTCCATTTCTAAGGCAGAATAGATAATGAATTTGCATTCATTAACCTGAAACCTCGGTAGTATAAAATATATGTTCTGATGAGAATAAGGAAGCAGTCTGGAACAGATGCCACAAAGTTCAGCTAACTCAGTAGCCTCTCTTAGGTGGGTACTCCAACAGTATCTTTTCAATTCTCCACATGATAAAAAAAACTATTTAGATGTACATTGAAAAAAAAAAAAACAGGGACACTATTTGTGATATTTAATGGCATGGTCACCAAAAAGGTAGCAATTTTCAGTGGCTTTATAAGGAGCAGGTTCCAAAAATTCAGAACACCATCACACTTGAGAGTATCCAAGTTCCTTTGTATTTTGGTAAATTTTAGAAATATTGTACTTTGTTCTCATTAGTCATGAACAACAGAGCATAATATAGTTCTTTCTGAATTAAATAGCCTTTACCTTCAGTGATGAATATTGTGGATGTTGTAAAGGTGGAGAGTTTTCTCTGTGGATATGTTCATTGAAACAACAACACGGGAGTACAGCTGTGTCTCTCCTGAAAAATGGACACATGGCTGTGCGCTGGGCAAGACCATGTTGTCTCTGAAACAGCCACTGCTGCTTATAGTGCTCCAGGAATCCAGTGAGCACAGAGACCTAGATGTGATGCTATTGTGTGTGCTGTTCAGGTTGCTTCACTGAAGTAAAAAAGACCTAATTTTTAAAAGCATATTAGACAGAATAATCAGTTTGTTCTATATATTTTTTATTTTAACAAAAAGATTTTCTTCAGTAGAAACTCCTAATGAATTACATATAAATACACACATCTTGAGGAACACACCTACAATTGAGTGTTTTTCAGTTTTATTGAGGTATAACTGATAAAAATTATATATATTTTAGGTGTACAACTTGATGTTTTGATATACATATACATTTTGAAATGATCACCACAAGCTATTAACATAGCCATCAGCCCATGTTGTTACCATTCTTTATGTGTAGGTGTGCTGAGACTGCTTAAGATTTAGCCTTGCAAATTTCAAGTACATTGCTGTACATTACCAGAATTTACTCACCTTGGGTAACTGAAACTTTGTACTCTTTAACCAACACTTCCTCATTTCCTCCTCCCCCAAGCCCCTAGCAACTACCACTCTATTTCCTGCTTCTATGAGTTGGACTATTTTTGATTCCACATATAAGTGAGATCACACTGTGTTTTGTTTTCTACATCCTGATTATCTCACTTCACATAATGTCCTCCAGGATTACTTCATTGATTATGGTTTGACTATATTCGCTATCTCTGTTTCCACTGACTTTTATTGTTTATCTTCTGGCACATAAATGCCCTCCAATATTTTCAGGTTATTCCCCCTCAAAGAGTAACAAGCTGCCGATTTGGGTGTTTTCAGAACAGGAGCTTGGGAGTTAAATTTACTTTATGCCTTAACCTTCCACATAAGTTGAAATAATGTCATTAAGGCTAACTTACAAGAGGCAAAGGAATCTCAACTTCTCATTTTTCAATAAAAACATTATTTAAGATAATTGATATAATAAATTGTCTTGTACCTATCTAAGTTCGTCACTCCCAGCCATGTTTCTTTAGATCATAAGGTTCGCATGCCCTATTGAGTCTTTATAAGGGGAATTTTAAATAAATAAACAGTAATTTTGTGATTTGTATCTACATCTGCCACAAATTAGTTATTACTACCTACATTTTTATCTCTTCACAAAGTCCATCTCATTCACCTTAGAGTAGTAGGCCAAATTAGTAGTCTTCCAAGTTGCTTTGCTGGTCAAAATTGTAACAAGACTTTATCACAATGCGGTAAGTCTTGAACAGGGTCTTCAATACTGGAATAGATATGAGATTATTTAACACTAAGATTTTTAGCAGGGAAATTGACCAAAATATGTCAAAATGTTGGTGCCATTCATAGATTTGCCAATCTGTGTGAAAATGTTGGTAAAGAATGCTAAGACCTAACAAAGATTTCTAAGCCTATGGCAACAAACTGTCAAACCACAAAATGACAGCAAGAAATTAAAATCCAGATCACAAAGGGGAGTGTGCCCCTTGGAAGCAATCACAGAGTGTAGTCCCCACACTCTTAGGGTGGAATAATGTATTTAGTCCACTCAAAGTATGGAAAAGCACGCTAACCACTTTAATGCATTCTGTTTCCTTTCTAAACATGATAGGTGTATTAAAATGTTCAAGTTCTCTCATCTTGTGTAATTTATCTTTAAATGCATTTTTAGAAAATAGCCTCTAGTTACAACTTGGCTATAGTGGCAGAAATTTTATTTTATTAAAATTTTAACAGGATTAAATGATAGTAACACTCTTCTTGGGCATGTTTTCTGTTTCTATAGAAAGGAATTAACAAGCTGTTGTTTATATCCTTGGTGGAAAAAAATATCAACTCAGAAACTATTTCTTTTCAAGCAGGTGTTTAAGCAGATAAAAAAATAGAATTACATCTAATAGCCATGCCCCAATATAACTTTTGTTGTTGTTAGATAGTTCCCTCTAAGGATGATAATGACAGGTGAAGAGAGCTGCTAAACTTTAGTATTTTTTTTTTAAATGCTAACCCACTTCTGGTTTACATGATTGTAACTGAATTTTGTTGCCTGTGATATATACAGGTAAATATATGGTCATTAAGACGATTTTCAGGACTAACCTGCTACTGTCTACTGGAGACTTATGAGCTTGTTTATAAAAATAACAACATTCCACCAATCTGTGTATCTGTATCTCATCAACATCTTAAGTCTCTGTGCTGATGTAATAAATGATTTTATATGTTTTTATAATATTCAGTTAAATATCTGTGATTTATGTTAATGTTTGTCTTTTGTAGGCTTTATGAGAACATGTGCCATGTTTTTCTTATTCATTAGATTATTTCCTGACTTTTCAGGGGGCCTAGTGCACAGCAGGATTTAGAACAAAAAATATTATCTGAATACACTAAGGCATAAAATAAATTATTTCATGTTGGTAATTATGAAAATGTCAAAAATATTTCTTGAGAATAACTATGTTCTACTCACTGAAATAAATACTATATTCATTTTATTATACATATTTATTATATTCAATATAGCTTGAAGACTAGAGTGTTTGGTTCTGATATTAGTAGCCAGGTCTTTCGCACGAGGCACGGGTGAGCTAATGGCTTCTCAGTTGGATCTTCTTTGTATGTTCTCCCCAGTTCTTGTGTCCCACAGATGTGGAGTCTCTATTTATTGCAAGTACTTCTCACTAGTCCTAGGGAACACTGGACTATGCCGATATATTCAATAAATTATACAGGCTTCAAATATCATGGTGTTTATATTATTTGGTGCTGGATAATTTTCAATTCCTGTAAAATATTCTTGAGCTCTTTTCTGGGATGCTATCACTTGGAAACATTTGATCCTTTCAGATCTTGCTTTTAAAATGTGTTAGTCAGAATTAGAGAAGCTCTCAAGTCTGTTTCTAATTGTTCCCTATTATTGAGATGAGACTCTACCTATGGACCGGTGAATTACAAGGTTTTCCTGGCTGTCCAGTGAGAACCAGTATCATTTATTTTTATTTTTTATTTTTTTAGAGAGAGGGGAAAGGAGAAAGAGAGGGAGAAACATCACTGTGTGGTTGCCTCTCACTTGCGCCCCCAACTGGGGACCTGACGTGCAACCTAGTCATGTGCCCTGACTGGGAATCGAACCAGTCACACTTGGCTCGCAGGCCGATGCTCAACCCACTGAGCCACAGCAACCAGGGCTTCTTTCAACTTTTTAAGTGGTTCTTTTCCTAGCGTTGAGTAGTTTTCTCTCGTGCATGTGATCATCAGTGCACTGCTGAATGATCAAAGGAAATTATACAACTCCTCTCTAACTCAGTTCTGCAAATTCTAACCTACCTGGTCTCATCTCTTAGCAATATTACTCAACTCAGAGTATTTAGACTCCACCTGAGCTCCCCCTCCAAAGAACTGAAAATTCTCTCAGTGCAGTAAACTGAGACAATTATTAAACTAGAACTCACCTAGTTTGTTGTCCATCTCTAAGGAATCACTTACTTTTATTATTTGATATCCAGTGTCTTCCAAATTCTTCTCTTTCATAGAACAGAAGTTTTTAATTTTAATGAAGACTAGCTTATCAGTTATTTCTTTTTCGTGACCACATTTTTAGTGTTGTATCTCATGTGTACTTTCAATTTTTGTTTGCTTCACATGTCAAAGTAAATTTGATTTCTGTAACTCTACCTTGGATAATAAGCGAAAGTCTTTTTAAATTACTTGTTAAATTTAAAAATTTACTGTAGATTCCTTGAATTTAAGAATTACATAGTCCTTTCTGACAAATAATGGCCTTTTATTTTTTCTTTTTCAATCAATATGTTTCTTTACTTCCCTTTTTTTGCTTGTCTTTATGGCACTGGCTAGGTTATGCAATACAAAATGAATGGAGGCCTGCTATTCAATGACCTTATTATCTCATCACAATCTTAGGGTAGCATTTTTAAATAAATATGATGTGCACTTGCTGTAGATACTTTGTAAGTACTATTGTTACTCAGATTAAGGAAATGTCTTAGTCCTTACTTGCTACAAATTTTATAATAATATTTATGTTTTATCAAATTATTCTATTCCACTTTTTTGCCTGTTCCTTTTATCTCAATTATTTTTGATAGAATCAATTATTAATATTTTATATACCACTTTCAAAAAAACTTTTTCAATTACAGAGTACATTCAGTATTATTTTGCTTAGTGTCAGGTGTATAGCATAGTGGTTAAATAATATCTCCTTGTGGTTTTAATTTGCATTTCTCTGATAAGTGATGTTAAGCATCTTTTCACATGTCTGTTGGACATAGGTATATCGCATCGGCAGCCGTCCGTCTCGAGAGACGATGGTGTAGCTTCTTGAGAGTCTATCTGCACCGCCGAGAATGGCTGCGCAGTCCGACTCGGGAGTGACATGGTATCTGTCTCCTCCCGTGTTGAATCGACATCTTGCGATGATGCTGGAGTGTCCTCTCCAGTGAAGCTGAAGCTACAGAGCCTGGGCAGGGTGATATGGAGGGTCTGCTGTTGCCCATGCAGCAGACACCCCCTCTCTTCGCAGCTAAAGGGTCCAAAGGAAAGACGGAGTCAATACAGCTTGGCTTCAGGTGCGCCGCAGGAGTTGCCGGTGTTGACTACAACGTCAAACCGCCTTAGGGACTCCGGCTCCGGATTTTCTGTCAGGGTTTACTCCCTTAGCCTTTCCCCTGAAGAGGTATGCCGCAAGGCAGCGGAGGTTTTTTGGAGTCAGAGTTTTCCTTCTCTGATGTGCCCTGACTGGAAGATCAAACCAGCGACACTTAGCTTGCAGGCCGACGCTCAATCCACTGAGCCAAACCAGCCAGGGGTACATAGGTATATAATCTTTGGAGAAGTGACTATTCAGGTCCTCTGCCCATTTTTTAATTGGATTGTTTGGGTTTCCTTCCTTCCTTTCTTCTTTCCTTCCTTCTTTCCTTCTATTCTCCTTTCTTCCATACTTCTTTCCTTCCTTCCTTCCTTCATTCCTGGTGTTGAGTTGTATGGATTTTTCATAAATTTTGGATGTTAACCCCTTATCAGCTGTATCATAGGCAAATATGATCTCCCATTTGGTAGGATGTCTATTCATTTTGTTGATAGTTTCCTATGCTAAGAAAAACTTTTTTAGTCCAATTTGTTAATTTTTTAATTTTTGTTTTCCTTGCCTGAGGAGATATATCAAAAATTATTACTGCCTATGTTTACTGCTTATAATTTTTATCAGATTTTTATAATTTTGAGTTTAATATTTAAGTCTTTAATATATTTCAAATTTATTCTGGTATATGGTGTAAGAAGATGGTATAGTTTTATTCTTTGCATATATCTGTCCAATTTTTCCTACACCATTCAATAGACTTTCTTTACACCATTGTTTGTTCTTGCTTCCTTTGCCAAATATTGACTATAAAGGAATGGGTATATTTCTGGCTGGCTGTTGTGTTCCATTGAACTATATGTTCATTTTTATGTATATGTCAGTACATGCTGTTTTGGTTATTTTAGCTGTGGAGTATAGTTTGATATCAGGTAGTGAGATTCCTCCGTTGTTCTTTTTCAAGATAGCTGTGGCTATTAAGGTCCATATAAATTTTTGGAGTATTTGTTCTAGTTCCGCGAAATACAACATTGGTATTCTGATAGGAATTGCCTTGAATCTGTAGATTGCTTTGGGTAGTATGAACATTTTAATTATGTTAATTGTTCCTATTCATGAGTACAATATATGCTTCCATTTATTTGTATTTTATTCTGTTTCTTTCTTCGTGTCTTACAATTTTCTGAGTAGAGGTCTTTTACCACTTTGGTTAAAATTATTCCCAGGTATTTTATTTCTTTGATGCAATTATAAATGGGATTGTTTTCTTAGTCCCCATTATCGTCGTCGTCGTCGGCAGCCGTCCGTCTCGAGAGACGATGGCGTAGCTTCTTGAGAGTCTATCTGCACCGCCGAGAATGGCTGTGCAGTCCGACTCGGGAGTGACAATCCCTGCCGCACTTGTTACAGGTGAAGGCAGATGGCTGTTGTTGCTGCTGTTGACGCTGCTTCCGCCTCGATCTTTTCTGGACCGCCTCCTCGTTGCGCGCAGCCTCTGCGCGTGACGTACCTTGCCTGACCGCGAGCCTCCAGGCTAGGCGGTCGTCTGCTTGAACTTCCCATGTGTTGAGATTGATGGAGCATTGTGTCATGTCCTTTTTGCAGATGTCTTTGAACCACAGTTTTGGGCGCCCTGTCATCCTCTGGCCTTCTGCTAGCTCGCCGTAGAGGAGGTCTTTGGGAATACGGCCTGCATCCATTCTTTTGACATGGCCGAGCCACCTGAGGCGTCTCTCACTAAGAACTGCATGCAAACTGCTCATGTTGGCTCGCTTCAGCACCTCGGTGTTGGGAACCTTATCCTGCCAGGCGACATGCAGGACGCGTTGCAGGCACCTCATGTGGAAGCTGTTGAGTTTCCTTTCGTGCCTTGCGTAGGTGGTCCACGTCTCGCTGCCATAGAGGAGAGTGCTGAGTACGCAGGCTTGGTAGATGCGCAGTCTGGTTTTCTCAGTGAGGCTGGAATTGTTCCACGCTCACCGGTTCAGTTTGGCCATAACTGTGGCTGCCCTGGCGATTCTCCGGTTGACCTCCAAGTCAACTGACAGAGAGCTCGAGATGGTGGACCCGAGGTAAGTGAAATCATTGACAACCTCCAGGGTGTATCTGTCGATGGTGATGCATGGGGGAGTCCCCGTGCCTTGAGCCATAACGTTCGTCTTCGTCAGACTGATGGCTAGTCCGAACTCCTTGCATGCGTGGGAAAGGCAAGTGACTAACTGCTGGAGTCCCTCTTCGGAGTGTGATGTCAAGGCTGCGTCGTCGGCGAAGAGCATCTCACGGATGAGCACCTCTTTGACTTTGGTCTTGGCTCGTAGACGGGCCAGGTTGTAGAGCTTGCCATTGAATCTGGTGTGAATGAAGACACCCTCGCTGCAGTCCTTAAAGGCGTATTGGAGGAGCATGGAGAAGAAGATTCCGAACAGCGTAGGCGCGAGGACGCAGCCCTGCTTTACTCCGCTGCTGACTGGGAAGGCCTCAGAGGTTGCGCCGTTGTAGGACACCGTGCTGTGCATGTTGTCGTGAAAGGACATGACCACAGCAAGCAGATGTGGTGGACAGCCAATCTTCCGTAGCAAGCTGAAGAGACCGCTTCGACTGACCAGATCAAACGCCTTCGTAAGGTCGATAAAGGCGAGGTAGAGTGGTTTATGCTGCTCGTGACACTTCTCCTGCAGCTGGCGTAGGGAGAAGATCATGTCCACTGTTGATCGGCCAGCTCTGAAGCCACACTGGGACTCTGGGTAGACGCGGGAAGCAAGGGTCTGCAGGCGGGCAAGAGCGACCCGGGCGAATACTTTGCCGACAACGCTGAGGAGAGAGATGCCCCGGTAGTTGTTGAAGTCGCTGCGGTCTCCTTTGTTCTTGTACATGGTGATAATGTTGGCATCTCTCATATCCTGGGGATGTAACCCTCCTTCCAGCAGAGACAGAGTAAATAGTGGAGCAGCTGTAGCAGGACTGGTTTCCCGCTCTTTAGGATTTCTGGAGGGATTCCATCGCTTCCTGGTGCTTTCCCGCAAGCGAGGCGGTCGATGGCTTTGCCGAGCTCTGCCGCAGTAGGTGGGGTGTCTAGCTCCTCCATGACTGGTAGGTCTGGGATGGCGTTAAGAGCAGTGTCTGTTACGGTGTTCCTTGTTGCGTACAGCTCGAGGTAGTGCTCGGTCCACCGCCGCATTTGCTGTTCCTGGTCAGTGATGACCTCACCTGTCTTGGACTTAAGGGGGGCGATCTTGGAGGGGATTGGGCCTGTTGCCTTCTTGATACCCTCATACATTCCTTGTGCGTTGCCTGTATCGGCAGCTTCCTGGATGCTTCTGCACAGGTTTAGCCAATAGGTGTTGGCACAGTGGCGGGCGGTCTTCTGGACTTTGTTCCTGGCAGCCCGTAGAGCTTGAAGTGTACTGGGAGTGGGCGTGGCCTTGTAAGCCAGTAGGGCCTTCCTCTTAGCCTCGATCACGGGTTCCATTTCTTCCCAGTGAGCCTTGTACCAGTCAGCGTTCTTCCGCTCTTTCTTCCCGTAAGCAATAATGGCGGAGTTGTATATGGCGTTGCGGAGACGCGACCAATTGGATTCGATAATGTCATCTGCCGCCATTCCCTCGCCGAGTGCATCTTCCATCCTGTTGATGAATTGCTGGGTCTTAACTGGGTTGCTGGCACAACTGGTGTTGATGCGTGGGCGACCCTTCATCTTGGAGTGGTGCAACCTCTTCGGCGTTATGCGCACCTTGCTTACCACGAGGGCATGGTCCGTGTCGCAGTCTGCACTGTGGTAGCTGCGGGTGAGGAGGGTGCTGCCAATATCCGTTCTTCTGGTGATGATGAGGTCAAGCTGGTGCCAGTGGCGGGAGCGGGGGTGCCTCCATGACACCTGGTGGATCTCTTTGCACTTGAAGAATGTGTTTGTCACGCACAGGCCGTGGTGACACGAAAGCTCAAGCAGTTGCTGACCATTCTCATTGATCTTTCCTCTCCCAAAGTTTCCGAGGCAGGTGGGCCAGGCCATGTGGTCGGCTCCTACTCTTGCGTTGAAGTCTCCAAGGAGATAAAGAGTGTTACTTCTGGGGATCTTGGATAACGCTTCGTCCAGTGCATGGTAGAACTCTTCTTTCTCTTCGGTGGTGGCGCAGAGGGTTGGGGCGTACGCACTAAGAATGCTGACTGGGCCGAAAGTTGTTGACAATCGGAGGGTAAGTAATCTCTCTGTGCCTCCTGTGGGTGGCTCTATGGAGTTAACAAGCGTGTTCTTCACAGCGAACCCAACACCGTGCTGTCTTGGTTGGTCCGGAGACTTCCCTTGCCAGTAGAAGGTGTAGTTGGTTTCTCTGATAGTTCCGTTGTCGGCCAACCGGGTCTCCTGTAGAGCCGCAATGTCGATGTTTAGTCGTGCCAGTTCCCTGTCGATGACGGCGGTTTTCCTGGCATCATTGATCCACGGAAGGTCTGCAGTAAGTCTGGGACACATGGTCCTGATGTTCCAGCTAGCGAGGCGAAGAGCTGGAGGCTTCTTTCTTGTTTTTTGCTTGGAATTGCCTGGTGCGAGTGTTTTGTGGCCCACTTTTCGAGAGACGCCTCTCTGATCCCCACGCACCCAGTGGGGCAGGCGAGCCATGGCGAGACGGCACCTAATTGGCTGGGGGCTGCCCAGCTTGAGGCGGGCGGTAGCTGTCCAGTGAGGTGCGATGACCTCTCCCACCGTCAGAGGAGACCCCTGGCGCTCGTTTCCTTCGCCAATCGGATGAGCTTATAACTGGTATCTGTCTCCTCCCGTGTTGAGTCGACATCTTGCGATGACGCTGGAGTGTCCTCTCCAGTGAAGCTACAAAGCCTGGGCAGGGTGATATGGAGGGCCAGCTGTTGCCCATGCAGCAGACCCCCCTCTCTTCGCAGCTGAAGGATCCAAGGGGAAAGACAGAGTCAATACAGCTTGGCTTCAGGTGCGCCGCAGGAGTTGCCGGTGTTGACTACAACGTCAAACCGCCTTAGGGACTCCGGCTCCGGACTTTCTGTCGGGGTTTACTCCCTTAGCCTTTCCCCTGAAGAGGTATGCCGCAAGGCAGTGGAGGTTTTTTGGAATCACAGTTTTCCTTCTCTGATGTGCCCTGACTGGAAGATCGAACCAGCGACACTTAGCTCGCAGGCCGACGCTCAATCCACTGAGCCAAACCAGCCAGGGTTAGTTCCCATTATAATAGTTCATTATTGGTGTATAAAAATGTAACCAATATCTGGATATTTATTTTGTACTTTGGTGCTTTACTGAATTTATTAATCAGCTCCAATAGTGTTTTGGTGGAATCTTTATCTTTTTATAATTTTTATTTCTTTATTGTTTTTCTATTACAATTGTCTCATTTTTCCACCATTGCTCCCCCTTCACTCTGCCCAACCCTTCTCCCACAGTCAATCCGCACCCCGTTGTCCATTTCCATGGGTCATTTATACTAGTTCTTTAACTAAACCCTTACCCTTGTTCCCCTCCTTCTTCCCCTCCCCCCATTCACCCTGGTCACTGTTAGTCTACTCCTTGTTTACATGCCTCTAGTCCAGTTTTGCTCATTTGTTTGTGTTGTTCATTAGTTTCCCATATTAGGTGATATCATGTGGTATTTGTCTTTTGTAGCCTGGCTTGTTTCACTAAACATAATTCTCTCCAGTTCCATCCATGTTGTCACAAATGGTAGGAATTTCTTCTTTCATTTTGCTGCATAGTATTCCATTGTGTAAATATACCAATTTTTTGATCTGCTCATCTACAGATGGGCACTTAGGCTGTTTTCAGCACTTGGCTATTGTAAATAGTGCTGCTATGAACATAGGGGTGCATAAGTTCTTCTGAATTGGGGTTTCAGTATTCTTTGGGTATAATCCTAGTAGTGGAAACACTGGTTCAAAAGGCAGTTCCATTTTTAGTTTTTTGAGGTAATTCCATACTGTTTTCCATAGTGGCTGCACCTTTATTCATTCCCACCAACATTGTACTAGGGTTCCCTTTTCTCCACATCCTTGCCAGCACTTGTTGTTTGTTGATTTGTTGATGATGGCCATTCTGACCAATGTGTAGTGGTATCTCATTGTGGTTTTTATTTGCATCTCTCTGATGGCTAGTGATGTTGAGCATTTTTTCATATGCCTATGGACCCTCTGTATATCCTCTTTGGAGAAGTGTTTTTCAGGTCATTTGCCCATTTTTTAACTGGATTGTCTGTCTTTTTGGTGTTGAGACATGTAAATTCTTTATATATTTTGGAGATCAATCTCTCGTCTGAGTTATCATTGGCAAATGTGTTTTTCCATAGGTTTGTTTCCCTTTTCATCTTGCTGATGTTTTCTTTTGCTGATCATAAACTCTTTAGTTTGATGTAGTCCCATTTGTTTATTCTTCCCTTTATTTCCCTTGCCTTAGGAGATGTATCAGTGAATTTTTCTGCCTATGTTTTCCTCTAGGACTTTTATGGTTTTGCAGTTTACACTTAAGTATTTTACCCATCTTGAGTTTACTCTGGTGTGTGGTATAAATTGGTGGCCTAGTTTCATTCTTTTACATGTCCCTGTCTAAACTATCTCTCCTTTTGGCTCTGCTTGTGCTTATTCCCATCCTTCTTCTGCACTTTTGTAACAGCTTTCTTAGAATCCTCTTTGGGAGCAGGAGCAGATTCTGCTGGATCCGGCATTTCTTCAAGAAGACACACCACTCCCCAGCAGAATCAACCACCTGGTGGAATCTTTAGGGTTTCTATCATGTCATCTGCAAATAACAATAGTTTTATTTCTTCCTTTTGAATATAGATGTCTTTTATTTCTTCTTGTCTGATGTAGCTAGGACTTCCAGTACTGTGTTGAAAAAGAGTGGTGAAAGCAGACATTCCTGTCTTCTTGTCCTCTGTGGCTTTAATTATGTGGAGGTATGTTCATTCTATTCACACTGTGCTGAGGGATTTTTTTTTAAGTTTATTTTATTGATTATGTTCCCCTTTGCTCCCCTCTACCCAGTACCCCCCTTCCCTCCAGAAATCCCACTACCATTTGTTCATGTCCATGGATCGTGCATGTATATACGTTCTTTGGCTTCACCCTTTCCTATATTATTCTTAACTTCCCCCTGTCTATTCTGTACCAACAAATTATGCTTTTTAATCCCTGCACCATTTCCCCATTTCTCCCCCTTTCCCCTTCCAGCTGATAACCCTCCAAATGATCTCCATACCTATGATTCTGTTTCTGTTCTGGTTTGCTTAGTTGGATTTTATTCTTATATTTTAGATTCAGTTGTTGACAGTTGTGAGTTTGTTGTCATTTTAGTGTTCATAGTTTTGATCTTTTTCTTAAGTAAGTCTTTTTGACATTTCATGTAATAATATCTTGGTGATGATGAGTTCCTTTAGCTTTACCTTGCCTGGGAAGCACCTCATCTGCCCTTCCATTCTAAATGATAACTTTGCTGGATAGAGTAGTCTTGGTTGTAAGTCCTTGCTTTCTTCACCTTGAATACTTCTTGACAGTCCCTTCTTGACTGCAAAGTTTCTTCTGAGAAATCAGCTGATAGTCTTATAGGAACCTCTCTGTAGGAAACTCTCTGCTTTTCTCCTGCTACTTTTAAGATTCTCTCTTTATATTTAACTTTTGGCATTTTAATTATGATGTGTCTTTGTGTGGTCCTTTTCAGATCTAGCTTGTTTGGGACTCTCTGTACTTCCTGGACCTGTATGTCTATTTCCTTCACCAAATATGGGGAATTTTTCTTCATTATTCTCTTACATAAGTTTTCAATTTCTTGCTCTTCCACTTCTCCTTCTGGCACCCCTTTGGTTTGGATGTTGGCATGTTTAATGTTGTCCCAGAGGTTCCTAAGCCTCTCCTCATTTTTTTCAACTCTTGTTTCCTCATTCTGTACTGGTTGACTGTTGTTTTCCTCCTTATGTTCCAAATCATTGATTTGAACCCTGGTTCCCTTCCCTTCACCACTGGTTTGATGTGGATTTTCCTTTGTTTCATTTAGCATAGTCTTCACTTCTTCCCTGATGTGTTTTCCATACTTAAGCATATCTGTCGAGCCTGTGAGCATCTTTATCACCAGTGTTTTGAACTCTTTGTCTTTTAGGTTGGCTATCTCTTCATCACTTAGTTCTCCCACTGGAACCTTGATCGATTCCCCCTTTTGGGCCATACTTCTCTGTCTCCTCATCTTGACAGGCTCCTGTGTTTGTTTGTCTCTGTGTCTTAGGTAGAGCTGTTGCTCCTGTTACGTTGTTAGGGGTAGAGACTTACGTTTTCTCACAGTAGAGGGCAACCCGTTTCGCCATGTTGTGGCGCTGTATGTGGGTCTGAGAGGGAACAATGTCACGTGCTCAGCACTCGCCCCTTTTTCAGGCACTTCTCCCACTTTGTATGGGACTGACGCCTCTCTGGTTGTTGCCCTGGTCGTTGTTCCCAGAGTGCGTGAGTCTGAGGATGTCTTAGGACCGTGAGGATCCTTTAAACAAGCGGACTCTGCTGACAGACTGGCTGTTTCTTCCTCTGCCCCAGCCCCTACTGGTTAGCATAGTCAGAAACAATGAGGCTTGATTTTCCCCGGCGCTGGAACAGTGAGCTGTGTGGTCTGATCTGGTGCTTCGAGTGCTTTTCAGGTGTCCCTCCTAACTTTTTAATGTGTGATTGCTTTTTCCAGCAGCCTGCCACTGCCACCTCTGCTGCCGCCACCATACTGCATTTTCTCTGCCCCAGCTCCACCCCTCCTACCTATCTAGATGAGAATTTTTCTTTATATATTTGTTTGTTGGACTTCCATACAGCTCAATTTTCCCGGAACTTCTGGTTGTCTCTAGTTTTGAGGTAGTTGTATTCCTTCTTAGTTGTGGAGGGAGATGTAGTGTGTCTGTCTACACCTCCACCTTAGCCAGAAGTCCTCGAGATTTTTTTTTTATAAATTAGTGTTGGATATTGTCAGAAGCTTTTGATACATCTATTGATAAGATTGTAAGATTTTTATAATTAATTTTATGTGATTTTTTTATGTTATTTAATTTGTAAATATTGTACTAACCATGCATAACAAAACTAAATCCACTTGATTGAGGTGCATGATCTTTTTAATGTGTTGCTGAATTTGATTTGCTAATATTTTGTTGAGTATTTTTGTATTTATGTTTATCAGAGATTTTGGCCTGTATTATATATATGTATATATGGGGTTTTTTTGTAGTGTCATTATAGGGTTTGGAATTAGGGTAATGCTGAGCCTGTAAAATGAGCTTGGGAGTTTTTCCTTTTCTTGAATTTTTTGGAATAGTTTGAGGGTAGGTGTTAGTTCTCCTTAGAATGTTTGGTAAAATTCACCAGTGAAGCTATCCCTTCCGGGAGTTTTGCTCGTTGGAAGTTTTTTGGTTACAGCTTTGATTTTATTACTTGTAATTGGTCTATTAAGATTTTCTGTTTTATCATGACTTACTTTAGGAAAATTATATTTTTCTAGAAAATTTTCTATTTTGTTCAGATTGTCCAGTTCATTGGCATACATTTTATATCTTCTTGCAGTCCTTTGTATTTCTGTGGTACAAGTTGTTACTTCTTTTTCGTTTCTGAATCAACTTATTTGGGTTCTCTTTTTTTTTTTCAATCTGAAATCATTTATTTATTTATTTGTATTAAAAAATTACTGAGTTTATTGGGGTGACGTTACTTAATAAAGTATATAGGTTTCAAATGTACAATTCTATAATACATCATCTGTACATTGTATTGTATTTCCACCACTCAAAGTCAAATCACCTGCCACAGCTTATGCCCCCTTTAACCTCTTCTACCTCCTCCCACTCTCTTTCCCTCTGGTAATTACCAAACTGCTCTCTGTGTCTGTGGGGTTTTTTGTTTGGTTGTTTTGTTTCTTGCTTAATTCTTTACCAGCTCGTGCTCTCTCTCTTGGTTTTCTTTCTTTCTTTCCTTTTTTTTTTTTTTTTTTTTTGATGAGTCTAATTAAAAGTTTACTAATCTTGATTTTTTGAAGAGCCAGCTAGCCAGCTCTTGGTTTCATTGATTTTCTTTTACTGTTTTTAAAGACTATTTCATCTATTTCTGTTCTGATCTTTAGTATTTCCTGTCTTCTACTCACTCTGGGTTTTGTTGTTATTCTTCTTCTAGTTCTTTATAATATGAGGTTAAATTGTTTGAGATTGTTTTCTTTGTCACTTGAGGTAGGCTTGTAATGCTATTACTTTCCTTCTCAGCACTGCTTTCCTTGTGTCTCATACATTTCGGGTTATCAAGTTCGAATTTTCATTTGTTTCAAGGTATCCTTGGGGTTTTTTTTTTTTTATCTCACTGTTAACCCAGTCATTGTTTAAGTAACATGTTATTTAGCATCCATGTGTTTAACTGCTTTTCAGATTTTTTCTTGTGATTGATTACTAGTTTCACATATGGTCAGAGAAAATGCCTGATATGATTTCAATCTTCTTAAATTATTTGAGACTTGTTTTGTGTTCTAACATGTGGTCTAGCCTACACACTGTTCCGTGTGCACTTGATAAGAATGTATATTCTGCTACTTTAGGATGAAATGTTCTGAAGATATCAATTATATCCATGTGATCGATTTAGTCATGTAAGATAGCCACTTCCTTGTTGATTTCCTGTCTGGAAAATCTATCCATTATGGTCAACGAGGTGTTAAAATCCCCAACTATGACTGTGTTTCTGTCAGTCTCACCATTTATGTCCAGCAAAATTTGCTTTATATATTTAGGTGCTCCTAAGTTGGGTGCATAAACATTTATAAGGGTTATATCTTCTTGTTATATTGAATCCTTTATCATTATGTAGTGCCTTTCTTTGTCTCTTATAATAGTCTTTGTTTTAAAATTTTTTTTTTGTCTGTATAAATATTGCTACCCAAGCTTTATTTTCATTTCCCATTGCGTGAAGTATCTTTCCATCTTTGACTTTTAGTCTGTTTGTGCCTTTTGTTCTGAAGTGGGCATCTTGTAAACAACATATATATGGGTCTTGTTTTGTTATCCATTCAGCTACCCTAAGTCTTTTGATTGGCACATTTAAGCCACTTAGATTTAAAGTGATTATGATAGGTGCATATTTATTGCCATTTATTCTTTTTTTTTTAATGATTTAATGTGTTTTATTGATTAAATTATTACATTTGTGCCAATTTCCCTTCCCTCTGCTCCCCTCCACCCGGTGGCCCCCCCTCCCTCCAGTTGTCCCCCCCTTTTAGATTATGTCCATTAGTTGTGCATACAGTTCCTCCCAATCTCTCTCCGTCTATTCCATTCCCTCCTACCTTGATCCCCAATTCCTATATCATCTCCCTCCCTTTCCCCATTCCCCCTCCCTGTTGACCTCCCCCCAATATGCTTCCCGTACCCACAGTTCCTCTTTCCCTCTCGTTGCCTATTTGGTTTGCCTTTGTTTCATCTCCCTAGCTTCTGTTTTTTTTTTTTAAACCAGTCCCTTTAACATCTCATATAACAGTGGTTTGGATCTAATGAACTCTTTCAGTTTTATTTTGTCCTGGAAACACTTTCTCTGTCCTTCTATTCTGAATGACAATTTCGCTGGATAGAGTATTCGTGGTTGTAGGTTTTGGATTTTCATTACTTTGAATATTTCTTGCCAGTCTCTTCTTGCCTGTAGGGTTTCCCTTGAGAAGTCAGCTGATAGTCTAATTGGGACCCCTTTGTACATAATTCTTTTCTTCTCTCTTGCTGCTTTTAAGATTCTCTCTTTATCTTTAATTTTTGACATTTTGATTATAATGTGTCTTGGAGTGGTTCTCCCTGGGTCCAGTCTCTTGGGAACTCTCCTTGCTTCCTGGACCTGCAGGTCTATTCCCTTTCCCAAGTCTGGGAAGTTCTCCTTTATTATATTTTCACTCAATTTTTCAAGTTCTAGTTCATCTTCCTCGTTCTCTGGCAAACCAATGATTCTTATGTTGGGCCTTTTATAGCTGTCCCAGAGGTTTCTGATCCTTTCATTGTTGCTTCCTATTTCCTCTCGCTGCATTGGTTGACTGCTTGTTCCTTCTCCATATTCCAGTTTGTTGAAATGAACTCTGGATTCCTCACCTTCTGTCTCGTATGTGGTTTTGTTCCTTTCGTTATGAAAGTTTTTCGCTTCTTTCATATCTTTTTCCTGCTCTTTTGTGAATTCTGTAAGCCACCTGATAACAATGGCCCAGAACTGAGCCTCTGACAGGTTTCTTATCTGTTCATCTGTCAAGTTCTCTATCTGCTGCCTGGTGAGTTGTGTTACCGGTATTTCTAAAGTTGCCTGCCTCATTTTGACAGATGCTTTTTGTTTTCTTGGGCTGGCTGTGGGGGCAGTGCCTGTGTACGCGTCACAAATTAGCGACCGGCGCCTGCCTGTCCGCGACCTATTTCTCAACCCTGTGGTGCTTTCTTTGGGGGCGGGGGTCCAAGATGGATTCACACAGTTATTCAGGTAGGAGACCGGGATCCGTCCTCCCGCCCCCCTGGGCCTCACTGTTCAAGGCGATGCGGCGGCCGCTCTCCCCAGCTCCGGAGTCGCGCACCGCCGGGGACTTGGCCACCGGGACTCCTCTCCGGGGTCGCGCACCGCCAGGGACTTGGCCACTGGGACTCCTCGCCGGGGTCGCGCACCGCCAGGGGCTTGCGTATCCACTCTCCCCAGCTCCGGAGTCGCGCACCGCCAGGGGCTTGGCCACCGGGACTCCTCGCTGGGGTCGCGCACCGCCAGGGGCTTGCGTAGCCGCTCTCCCCAGCTCCGGAGTCGCGCACCGCCAGGGGCTTGGCCACCGGGACTCCTCGCCGCCCGCTGCTCCGGGTGCAACCGCAAACAGCACTGCCCACTTTAACTCTTACCTGCCCAAATGGCACCGTTGGTTTATAACTTCATATGTTGGACTTCCGTGTAGTTTTATTTTCTGGAATTTCTAGTTATCCTTTGTTTTGAAGTAGTTGTATTCCTCTATAGTTGAAGAGGGAGACCTAGCGTGTCCGTCTAAGCCTCCATCTTGG